>NC_091765.1:91602942-93016067 GCF_029378745.1 Bos indicus
AAGTTTCTCCATTTCTTCCATCACTTTTGTATGCTTTGATATTATTGTTGACATCATCAGCACAGCTGACTTCATATGTTCATGATCTTGTCCTGTTCTTTAGACTCATGCTGATGGTTGGATAATTCATGTAGATAGATGGTAGAGTGACATCTACCATCTTTTTTCACTCTCTCAGTTATTTCACTTTTGTTTACATTTTTATCTCTTGGTGTGTGTGTGTGTGTGTGTGTGTGTCTGTGTGTGTGTGTGTGTCTGTGTGTGTGTTTAGCAATTCCAGCTGTATCACTGCTGCCTTTACCTTTGCTTCTGGACATTCTGGGCTTAAAAATGCTGTACTCTATGCAATACTGTGCATGCATGCTTAGTCATTCAGTAATGTCTGACTCTTGGCGAACCCATGGACTGTAGCCTTCTAGGCTCCTCTGTCCATGGAATTTTCCAGGCAAGAATTCTGGAGTGAGTTGCCATTTCCTACACCAGGGGCTCTTCCTGACCCAGGGATTGAACCTGAGTCTTCTGCATCGGCAGGCAGATTCTTTACCACTGCCCCACTTGGGAAACCCCACAGAGTACTGTAAAGTCACAGAGTGCCCCCCGCCCCCCGTTTGTGGAGGATGCATGCACTTGACAGTGTACGCCAAAAACATGAGCTGATTTACGTGACTGCTCATGCAAATGCATGTTCACATCTTTGAGAGTTCACAACTTAAAAGTCTGTGTGTACTGAACTTTGGAGTTAATACACCAGTAGTATAGAAGTGGTATGTGAAAGTCACTCAGTCGTGTCCGACTCTTTGCAACCCCATGACTACACAGTCCATGGAATTCTCCAGGCCAGAATACTGGAGTGGGTAGCCTTTCCCTTCTCCAGGGGATCTTCCCAACCCAGGGATTGACTCCAGATCTCCCACATTGCAGGTGGTTTCTTTACCAGCTGAGCCACAAAAGAAGCCCAAGAATACTAGAGTGGGTAGCCTATCCCTTCTCCAGCGGATCTTCCTGACTCAGGAATTGAACTGGGGTCTCCTGCACTGCAGGCAGATCCTTCACCAACTGAGCTATCAGGGAAGCCCATGGAAGTGGTATAGGCAGATGCTAATAGTATAAACAGAAGAACTGGATACGGAAGTGTCTCTGCTTCAGGTGGCCAAAGTGTAGTAAGAAAAGTTCCTTGGGTGAAAACTAGTACTGCAAAAGAGATTTGTAAAACTATAACAGGTTAAAAGACTCTTGCTCCTTGGAAGAAAAGGTATTATCAAACTAGACAGCATATTAAAAAGCAGAGACATTACTTTGCCTACAAAGGTCCGTCCAGTCAAAGCTATGGTTTTTCCAGTAGTCATGTATGGCTGTGAGAATTGGACTATAAAGAAAGCTGAGGTCACAGAATTGATGCTTTTAAACTGTGGTGTTGGAGAAGACTCTTGAGAGTCCCTTGGACAGCAAGGAGATCAAACCTGTCAATCCTGAAGGAAATCAGTCCTGAATATTCATTGGAAGGACTGATGCTGAAACTGAAGCTCCAATATTTTGGCCACCTGAAGCAGAGAAGTGACTCACTGGAAAAGATCCCGATGCTGGGAAAGATTGAAGGCGGGAGAAGGGGACGACAGAGGATGAGATGGTTGGATGGCATCACTGACTCAATGGACATGAGTTTGAGCAAGCTCAGGAGTTGTTGATGGACAGGGAAGCCTGGTGTGCTGCAGTCCATGGGGTGGCAAAGAGATGGACATGACTGAGTGACTGAACTGATAACAGGTTAATTAACGACAGTCACAATGTCACTTGGCTGTAGCCTTCTTCTAGCTTATAGGAAAATGCTCACCATATAGCTTAGTGTTTCCAACTTGGAAGTGCTCCTATCATAACAGTGAAGAAAATAAAGTTAATTTTACTATTATTAGAGCATGACATTGAACTCTATGGTCTGGAACATAGTGTTGTCTGTGAACTTGTGACTGAGTTAGTCTGTGTAACAGGTATAGATAAATAGTACAAAACTACTGAAGTACAGAGCCAGACATCCTGGAATGCAAAGTCAAGTGGGCCTTAGGGAAACATTACTATGAACAAAGCTAGTTGAGGTAATGGAATTCCAGTTGAGCTATTTCAAATCCTGAAAGATGATGCTGTGAAAGTGCTGCACTCAATATGCCAGCAAATTTGGAAAACTCACCAGTGGCCACAGGACTGGAAAAGGTCAGTTTTCATTCCAATCCCAAAGAAAGGCAATGCCAAAGAAAGCTCAGACTACTGCACAATCTAACTCATCTCACATGCTAGCAAAAAATGCTCAATATTTTCCAAGTGAGGCTTCAGTAGTACATGAACTGTGAACTTCCAGATGTTCAAGCTGGATTTAGAAAAGGCAGAGGAACCAGAGATCAAATTGCCAACATGTGTTGGATCATCAAAAAAGCAAGAGAATTTCAGAAAAACATCTACTTTTGCTTTATTGACTATGCCAAAGTCTTTGACTGTGTGGATCACAACAAACTGTGGAAAATTCTTAAAGAGATGGGAATACCAGACCACTTTACCTGCCTCCTGAGAAATCTGTATGCAGGTCAAGAAGCAACAGTTAGAACCAGACATGGAACAACAGACTGGTTCCAAATTGGGAAAGGAGTACATCAAGGCTGTATATTGTCACCCTGCTTGTTTAATTTATATGCGGAGTACATCATGAGACATGCTGGACTGGATGAAGCACAAGCTGGACTCAAATTTGCCAGGAGAAATATCAATAATCTCAGATATGCAGATAACACTACACTTACGGCAGAAAGCAAAGAAGAACTGAAGAACCTCTTGATAAAAGTGAAAGTGGAGAGTGAAAAAGCTGGTTTAAATCTCAACATTCAGAAAACTAAGATCATGGCATCTGGTCCCATAACTTCATAGCAAATAGATGTGGAAACAGTGGAATCAGTGACAGACTTTATTTTGGGGGGCTCCAGAATCACTGCAGATGGTGACTGCAGCCATGAAATTAAAAGATGCTTGCTCCTTGGAAGAAAAGTTATGACCCACCTAGACAGTGTATTAAAAAGCAGAGAGATTACTTTGCCAACAAAGGTCCATCTAGTCAAAGCTATGGTTTTTCTAGTAGTCATGTATGGATGTGAGAGTTGGACTATAAAGACCAACTCATTTGAAAAGACCCTGATGCTGGGAAGGATTGAAAGCAGGAGGAGAAGGGAATGACAGAGGATGAGATGGTTGGATGGCATCACCGACTCAAAGGACATGAGTTTGAGTAAACTCCAGGAGTTGGTGATGGATAGGGAGGCCTGGCATGCTACGGTTCATGGGGTCACAAAGTTGGACACGACTGAGAGACTGAACTGAACTGATGAAGTATATGGTTTCAAGTCATAGTTCATCTAAATGTTCATTGAAGCTGAAATTGAAAGCCCAGCTTACCAAAACCAAGACTTCTTAACACTTTTACTGGAAAGTCCCAATGAGTAAAACTTCTTCCCCAAGGAAGTGGGCACCTTAAATTTTGTTGCAGAAGCTAAATTGTTGCCCTTAGTATCTGTAGATGGTAATACTGTTCCTACTAATATTTATCCTCAAATCTTAAGCTCAGTAAGGCCACTGACTCTTTCTTCCCTCTTTTTCCTTATTTCATAAACACTTTGAAATACTCGTAGTGTAAAAGATGTATACTAGAAGCATGCTAAGAGATTCAAAGATAAGTTACAGCATCATGAGGGACATGTGAAAGTATTCTGAAGGCATTTGAAAAAATGTAATTAAACGTACTCCACCCATACATACAAACACTTTGAGATCATTGTCATAGAAATCCATTTTCCTTGATAAGAATGGGTCTCATTGCAGTAGGAAAAAAAGTTGAGAATTAAAGCGTAGAGGCTTAAAATGTACCAACAGAGACATGTCTACAAATAGAATAATGTATTTTAATCATTTAATAGTGAATGTTATGGGGTAATGTTTTGGATTGTTTTGAAAATACTAAATATGCTTTCATTCCCTCTATAAGTTATGTTCTGTCTGTTCTCCAAACACCTTTAAGATTAAGTCATTAATAGTCCAAGGGAAGGAAAAGGCAGAAAATGCCAGAACAGAGAGGTTCATAGGATAAAGGAGGAAGAAATAGCATGTAGAAAGTACCCCTAATAGGAATTGGGAGTAGAAGAGTAAAACAGAAAAGAAGGGGGAAAGATCAGACTCCCGTGTCCTGGCTCCTCTGACTGAAACTCTGGAAAAGGCTGGTGTAGGAGTTTAGAAACAAGTTTCTGGGATCCTAACACAGTAGTGATTGTTTTCTTTTGCCTCTCCTTGGGCAAACTGGGCTGTTTTCAAGGTCTTTTAGAAAAGCATCATGTATAACATGAGACCACCCAAGCAATAAGTTGGTAATAGCAAAGTAATAGGATGGGTAGGGAGCAGGCAAAGGTTCCTTCTCTCCAGTTTTCTACAAAAGGTTGTGATAGAATTCCTAGGTTTCCCTTGGGGCCTATAAAGGTAACTGAGGCACAAACCAGCTCTCATCTTTTATAAGAAGATGCCCAGCAAGGCCAAGGAAGCTTATCTAGAGTTTGTGGTAGGAACATTCAGTACAGGTGAGAGGACATATTTAGAATCCCCAGTGCCAGGAGACTGTACTGGGAGGGATATACTGTACTGATGGGGGGATTTGCCAACAGGGCACCCAACAATCTGTAGAAAATACTAACTCATTAAGCCAGCAGTTAAATGTCATCATTTCTGGAGACCATACCAACCGCTTGAGCTAGCAGAGAACAGGCTAAAGTGTTCCCCAGTAGCAGGGTGCCACAATGTAGGTGGGAACCATATGCAAAAAGGAAACTAATTTATCTGTATTGGAAATACATGTAATTTACAAACTCTTATGTCCATTGGGGCATCCCTGGTGACTCAGACGGGAAAGAATCCACCTACAATTTGAGAGACCTGGGTTCAGTCCCTGGGTTGGGAAGATCTCCTCGAGAAGGGAATGGCTACCCTTTCCAGTATTCTTGACAACTCAGTGACTTTCACTTTCATGTCCATTAATAATAGAACATTAATCCTGCCAGTTAAAATTTAGTTACTTGTGAGTTGAAGCAGTATTCTTTAAGTAAAAAAATTAGTTAAATTCAGAATTCTTTTTTTCTCTTTTTCCCTTCTGTCTTTCTCATGCTTTGTTAAGTCATTTCAGTCATGTCAGACTCTTTGTGACTCTATGGACTGTAGCCTGCCAAGCCCCTCTGTCCTTGGGATTCTCCAGGTAAGAATACTGGAGTGGATTGCCATGTCCTCTTACAGAGAATCTTCCGGATGGACCCCATGTCTCTTATGTCCCCTGCATTGACAGGTGGGTTCTTTACCACTAGCACCACCTGGGAAACTGTCCTTCCCAAGAGCGAGCTAAGTCCTGCCAGTGTAGGTCGAGGTAACTTGTTCTGTTGCTGCCCTCTAGTGGTCTTTGACCTTTCCTGAAGTGTCTTATCCTGCTGGTCTTTGGATGGTGATAATTTCCATTCTCTGCTGTAAAATCTTGCGTTGGCCTCCAGTTTCTAAGATACATGTACTTTGCATTATCTGGTCACAATCCTGAGCTCCTTTGGATTCCCTAGCTCTCTTTCAAGCCTCTTCCTTTGACCATTGCATCATTTAGGTGCTTTCCGGTAGTAGTCTTCAATTGGGATACATACAACTCTGGAGGTACATGAAGACATTCCAAGGAGTATGTGGGTGAGGTTGTTGCTATTTTTAAAAATCAACTGTTTATGTATGATTTTTTAAATAAAATTCATCAACTTTAAATGTACAATTCTATGACCCGCAACAAATGTATATATTATCATGTAACCATCAATACTGTCATGATATAAAACATTTCATCACCCCAAAAAGTTTGTAGTCAGTCTCCTTGTCCAAGGCTCTTGTCCAAGGAATCACTGCTTCCTGTCACTACGTTCCTATGTTTTCTAGAATGTCATCTAAACGTTATTATACAGTATGTAGCTTTCTGTGAATAACTTCTTAGTACAATGCTATTGAGATTCATCCATGTTGTATGTATCAGTAGGTCATTCCTCTTTTAAAGAACAGCTTTACTGAGATTCACTTCAGATACCATATATTAATAACATCATGCATTTGAAGTATATGATTCAGGGAGTTCCCTGGTGGGTCAGTGGTTAGGACTCTGCACTCTCACTGCTGGGGGCCCAGATTCAGTCCCTGGTTGAGGAACTAATGCCCCAGTGATGCATAGTGCAGCGAAAATAATAATAATAAAATAAAAAATACAATAAAGTAGCTAATTCAGTGGTCTTTGGTTTATTCACAGAATTGTGGAACCATCACTGTAGTGTTTTAGAGCTGTTGATGTGTGCAACAACATGGATGGATTTCAAAGCATTATGCTAAGAATCCAGTCACAACCTCACCACCTTTACTCCTACCGGCTTGGTTCAAGCCACCATAGTCTCTGCTTTCATTGTCATAATAACCTGTAAAGTGCTTGGCTTTCACCCTACAGACTATTCTTAGCAGAACAGCCAGGGGGTCATCATCTTAAAAAATAAGTCAAATCTTGTCATACTTCCATTCAGACCTTGTGATTTACTCCCTTTCTCTTAGAATAAAATCTGAGGTTCTTATAATAGCCTACAAACTCTTATCTTCCCACTACCACCCTTACCTTGCTGATCTCATCTCCACAGCTCTTCCTTACCTACGACTCTTCTATTCCAGCCATAGCAGCCTCTTGTATTTCTTCCTCCTGACCACTCTTCCACCATAGTCTTCGTGGCTGATCTCCCTCATCTCCTTCAGGTCTTTGCTCATATATCATGTTTCCATCCTCCAAACCATCCGATTTAAATGGCAGACTCCCCATGGAAACCAGTCTCTTCTGTATTACTTTTTAAAAAAATAACAGTTACTATATTCTAACATACTTTCATAATTATTTGTTTTAGTTGTTGTTTGTCACCTTCCACAAGAATATGAATTTGACAAGGGCACAATGTCTGTTTTGTTCACTGATATACCTGCAGTACTTAAACCAGTGCCTGGCACATTTTGAAGACTCATATATTTGTTGAATGAATGGATGGATGAATGAAATAGAGTCAAAAATTGGAGATTCTGGTTCACAATGGCGATATAAGAAGATCCTGAACTCACCTCCTCCCAGGGGCATGCCAAATCTACAGCCATGTATGGAATAGTTGCTTCTAGGGAAAAACTAAAAACTGGTGGAACAATTCTTCACATCAGACAAATGTGAAGGAAGCCACTTCTAAATGGGTAGGAAAGACCATGGCACAATCTTGCCATAAACTCCCAACTCTGGTGCTGCAGCCCACAATTGGAAGGTAGCTCATAACTTGGAATTTTGTCCTGGGGAGTAAAGGGTTCTTACTTCAAATTGGGCACCCTAACTTTAAAGACAGTCACCTGAGAGACAAGCCCTCAAAACACTTGGGTTTAAAGACTAGCAGGGCTCACATACAAGACTGGTGGGGCTGTGACAAACTGAGGTACAGTCTTAAAGGGCCTGTGTGCAGACTCATCTGCTCTAGGGAGTAGTGCAGAAGGAGCCCTTTGAAAAGCATCCAGATTTATGTATAAAAGACTTGTTTGTTAATTTTAGAGCAATTGGTCTGAGCGGCAAAGGCCTGCTGAAGTATTCTCCTGGGAAGGAGGCTAATGGGTGCTTTCATCATGCCCTCGCTCTGCCTTGCTAAAACCCACAGGTGCCACTATTTCTTTATTTTCCTGCTCCCAATGGGTGTCATCTTTATGCTGTAGTCACTGGGTACCATTTTTCACAATCCATTTTTGCCTTACTAAAACCAGTGGGTACCATCTCCCCCAAATCTTTTTTCTTTAAAGATTTTCTTATATGGACCATTGTTTTTAAAGTCTTTTTTTTTTTTTTTAATTTGTTACAGTATTGTTTCTGTTTTGGGTTTTTGACTGCAAAGAATGTGGGATCTTAGCTCCCTGATCAGGGATCAAACCCGTACCTCCTGCATTGGAAGGTGAAGTCTTAACCACTGGACTCCTAGGACTTCCTTCCCCAACTCTTAAAAAAAACATGTATTTGTTTTTTTCTCTTTGGTATGTTCCATTCTTGTACTCTGCTTCACTGTAGCTGGGCTTTCCTGGTGTTCAATGGTAAAGAAACGGCCTGCCAATGCAGGAGACTTAAGTTCGATCCCTGGGTTGGGAAGATCCCCTGGAGAAGGACGTGCAGCCCACTTCAATATTCTTGCCTAGAAAATCCCATGGACAGAGGAGCCTGGTGGGTTACAGTCCATGGGGTCACAAAGAGCTGGACGTGACTTAGTGACTAAACAACAGCAATTGCTCTAGCCAGTGGGTGCCATCTTTGTGCTCTTGCTTTGCTGCAGTCCAGAGCACCAGTATTTCTCAGGAGGTTATGTACACATCTGCTGCTCCATTTTTATATCCGGTGACCCAGTTTTTGCAGCTGCCACTTGGGAGATCACCTGGCTTTGGAGGCCAAGAAAACTTGTGTTCCTGGGTTTCATTAGACTGTAACAATTGGAGATTTATTTCTTGAAAGACTACCACTCCTATGGCACTACACGGAGAGTAGACTGAAACACACTTCTAGTCCTGAGAAAGAGATCTATTTGCTTGTCCAGGAGCTTTGGCTGGAGGGACAGACTTCTGATTTGGCATACTTTATAGGGGCTTATAGAGCTGTTTGCAGGGTATGGAGGCAGGTGGACTACATCTTTGCACCTTCCCTCTACCTTGTTCCAGCTTGCTGGTATCTTTCAGAAAGAAGCTTATATCCTTCTCTGGTGCCCTAATTGTTTCAGATGCTTCCAGGGGATACCTCTAATCACTTGGTTCCAGTGGCCAGCCAGGCTTAATTTGTAGGCTCCATGGGACTGTAACCAATCACCCCCAGGGCACAGCAGGAGGTAGCAGACTTAGGAACTCAATTTTTCTGTGAAAAGGGCCAATATTAGCTTATTATTGCTGCAACCCGAGGGACAGGTTTCTAATTAAACATACATAAGCTAACTGTAAACCTGAGACCTTGAAGGAGAGGCATTGTCTTTCCCTTCTCCTACTAGACTCCTGAATGTCAGCATCTCTTGAAAGGGAGTGCTTATAAATATCTGGTATACCAGTTTTTGCATCTGGTACTCTGATTTTTATATCTGCTGCCCAGGGAATATCCTTTGATTGTCTGGGAGCCAGGGACATTCCTGGGTCCCCCAGGACTGTGACTGTCAGAGATACAGTTCTTGGAAGGCTACCACTCCAAGGTCACTGCACAGATAGTGGACTAAAACATTCCCCTAGTCTTTCTGTGAAAGAGTCCTGCTTGCCAGTCCAGGAGCTTTGGCTATAGGACAAGTCTCAGGTACAAAACACTTCCAGAGGCTACAGAGGTGCTCTCAGGTGATGTGGGCTGAGGAATACTATCTTTCTTCCCTCCCTTTACCATGCCACAGCTTAACTCGTTTCTCACCGAAAGGAGCTTACATACTCATCTGGAGCCCTGATCTTTATGACAGCTGCCTAGGGGATACCTCCTAGGCACTAGATCACTTGGCTCTGGGGGCCATCAGGGCTTGTACTTGTGGTCTGACAAAACTGTTTATTTGTATTTATAAAAGCTGCTGCGTGGGGGTCTGGCTTCTAATCAGGCTAAACTTAGATGCTGAGTGAGATCTTTCCCTTTGGAACACTAATTGATCTTGGTTCTTCCTCAACTATTAAAAATAAAATAGGCTGCTTGGATAATCACAATGGTGTTGAGAAGCAACCAAGAGTGCCAGGGCAGAGCTGAATGATAAGGTTTGTCTCCTGTACAGGGCCAACCCTGCAGGACTGGCAGAGGCAGCTGTTCATCTAATGCATAGAAACCGAAAGAAAGTCAAACAAAGTGAAGAAACAGAGAAGCATGTTCCAAATTAACAAGATAAAACTGCAAAAAAAACTTAATAGAGATAAGTAGTTAACCTGATAAAAATTTCAAAGTGATAATCATAAAAATGCTCCCTGAACTCAGAAGAGGAATGGATGAACACAGTGAGAACTTTATCAAAGAGATTAGAAAATATTTTTAAAATTCCAAACAGAAGTCACAGAGCTGAAGAGTACGGTAACTGAACTGGAAAATACATTAGTGGGATTCAACAGAAGATGAGGTGAAACAGAAGAAAGGACAAGTGAGCTCAAAGACACGGTAGAAGAACTCACCAAATCAAAATAGTAAAAAGGTGAAGATAGCATAAAGAACTTTGGGGCAACATCAAGTGCCTACCATTTGTATTATAAGAGCGCCAAAAGGACAGGAGAGAGAAAAAGGGGAGAAAAATCACTTGGATAAATGATGATTGAAACTTCCCTAACCTGGGGAAGGACGCAGACATCTAGATCCAGGAAACTAAAAGAGTTCCAAATAAGATGAACCTAAAGAGACCCACAAGACTCATTATAATTAAAATGTCAAAAGTTAAAGACAAGGAGAGAATCTTAAAAGCAGCAAGAGCAAAACAACTTTTTATGTATAAGGGAACCTCCGTAAGACCAACAGATTTTCTTCAGCAGTGACTTTGCAGACCAGAAAGGAGTGGCAAGGATAGGAAGAAAAACTACAACCCAGAATACCTGCCTGCAAAGTTATCATTCAGAACTGAAGGAGAGAAAGAGTTTTCCAGACAAGCAAAAGCCAAAGGAGTGCATCACTCACTAAACCAGCGTTACAAGAAATGTTAAAGGGACTTACTTAAGCTGAAAAGAAAGGATGCTAATTAATAACAGCAAAACATATGAAAGTATAAAACTCACTGCTAAAGGTAAATATATGGGCATACCTCAGAGATACTGTTGACTTGATTCCAAGCTACCACAATAAAGCAAGTCACATGAATTTTTGATTTCCCAGTGCACATAAAAGTTTTATTTATTTTATGCTTTAGACTGTTAAGTATGCCATGGCATTAAGCCTAAAAAAACAGTGTGCATACCTTAATTTAAAAATACTTTAATTCTAAAAAATGCTAATCATTATTTGAGCCTTAAGCAAGCAGTATAGTAGTAACATCAAAGATCACTAATCACAGATCACCATGATGTAATACAAAGTTAGAAAATTTTCAAGAATTAGCCAAAATGTGACACAGAGACATGAAGTTAGCAAATGCTGTTTGGAAAAATAGCACCTACAGACTTGGTCTGGGCAAGGTTGCCACAAACCTTTGATTTGTAAAACATGCAGCACAGTGTGAAGCACAATAAACCGAAGTTCAGTGAGGTGAGGTACGGCTGTATGGTAAAGGTAGTAGATTAGTCACTGTTAAACTTGTATGAAGGTTAAAAGACAAAAGTAGTAAAAATAACTGTAACTACTGTAATTAGTTAAAGAATACACACAATTAAAAGATATAAAATGTAACATCAAAACCATAAAATGTGGAGAGTGAAAGAATAAAAATGTAGAACTTTGAATGCATTCAAAAGTTGTTATCAACTTAAAATGGACTGTTATAAGTTGTTATATGTAAGCTTCCTGATACCACAAATCAAAAACCTATACTAGATACATAAAAGGAAGTGAGAAATGAATATAAGATAACCACTAAAGAAAATCATCAACCACAAAGGAAGAGAGCAAGAGAAGAAGGAAGAGAGGAACTACAGAACAGTCAGAAAACATTTAACAAAATGACAATAAGGACATGTCTTTCAATAATCACTTTAAATGTAAAATGAACTAAGTTTTCCAATCAAAAGATACAGAGTGGTTGAATGGATACAAAAACAAGACCCATCTATATGCTACCTACAAAAGACTCACTTAATACCTAAAGACACACACAAACTCAAAGTAGGATGGAAAAAAGATATTCCATGCAAATAGAAGCCAAAAGAAAGCTGGAAGAACTATACTTATGTTACTGGATGCAAGTCTGTGTGTCCAATGCGCAGGGAGGTGAAACAACACCAAAATGTTGGAACTTGGAGCAGAGAAAGGTTTATTGCAGAGCCATGCACAGAAATGAGTAGCTTATGCCTTGAAAAAAATCCTGAGCTCCCCAAAACTTTTGGCAAAAACCTTTTATAGGAAAGGTGAGGGAGGGGGTATCAAGTTGTTTCAGACTTCTTGGTGTCAGATCCTTTGTTCTAGAGGTCACGTTACCATGTTCTTGTAAATCTCCAAAGAAGAAAATGGTATTCTTTGTTCTGGAAAGAAAGGGTGAGGTCCCAGTGCTCAACTTCTGCCCTCCAAGGTCCAGGTCCTGGCTAAAAGGAGGGGGTCCCTATGTGGGACCTGTCTGGAGCATTCATCCAACACCCAGCCTGGGTCCTTTTGCCAGTCTCTGGTCTGGCTGAAGAGGCAGATCTCAGCTGGCAGAATCCTCAGGGCCAGGTTCCCAGACCCTGCTCAGTCACTATCACTTAGGGGCCAAGGCATCTGGGACCCAGCCAGCTCTCAGGCTTTTCATTTAAGCTGGAGAGGATCTGAGGCCTTCACGGCTTATGACCCGTGGAAATTGCTACCACCGTTAGGTTGTAGAGGTGAGGATTGGGGAGAGATTCACTGCTGCTTCAAGGCCTGGTCCAGCCAGTTGGTGGCTGTTGTGAGGGCTCTGGAGCTCTGCAGGACACAGCCCTCAACCTGTCTCTCGGCCTTCCCAGCTTACCTGCTGGCCCCAAGGGCCTGGGAGAAGGCTGCAGTTCGCCTCTCCCCGCAGTCTCTATCCCAGAATCACTGTTGGCTGACTGTTGGTGGAATGGGTCCTCTAACCACCACGTCTTATCTCTTGCATGCTAACAGCCGTGTGCTGCTTCACCCCTATTCAGTGGCAGGCATACCTGCAGGTCAGGGTCTCATTGGCCAAGTGGGCGCAGGGGCATGCCACCTCCTTGCCTTCTCCCCACTGCCTGCTTCACCTTCCTGTCATAGCTGTCCTTGCAGAGAGCCCAGTAGGAGTCAGGGACTGCTTGGCCAGGCCAGTCTGGGGGGCAGCAGTGGTAGCACAGGGTGGGTGGCACTGGGCAAGCTGACTCTATTAAATGTGGTACCCAAGGCTGTGGCTCATGTCCAGCTGCCTACCAGGCTTGCAGCAGAGCCCTGGCCTGGGACCTGGCACTGCTCCCACCTGAAGCCCCTATGCATCTGATGTTCTGATACCACTTGGCCTCACTGTGCATAGGGCATGCAAACTTGTGTTCAGTAACACTTATATCAGACAAAATATACAAAACAGACTGTAAAAAGAGACAAGGAGATTATGTAGTGATAAAGTGGTCAGTTGAACAAGAGGACATAACATTTGTAAATGTTTATGCACCCAGTATGCTGTGTGCTTAGTTGCTCGGTTGTGTACAACTCTTTGCGATCCCATGGACTGTAGCCCACCAGGCTTCTCTGTCCATGGGGATTCTCCAGGAAGGAGAACTGGAGTGGGTTACCATGCCCTCCTCCAGGGGATCTTCCCAGCCCAGGAATCAAATCCAGGTCTCCCACATTGTAGGCGGATTCTTTACCATCTGAACCACCAGAGAAGCAGCCAATATAGGAGCACCTAAATATATAAAGCAAATATTAACAGGCCTAAAGGAAGAATAGATAGCAGTACAATAATAGTAGGGGACTTTAATATCCCACTTATATCAGTGGATAGATCATTCAGACAGATAATGAATAAGGGAACAATGGCCTTAAATGACATAGACTTAACAGA
The DNA here is from genome assembly GCF_029378745.1 of Bos indicus. Classification (NCBI taxonomy): domain Eukaryota; kingdom Metazoa; phylum Chordata; class Mammalia; order Artiodactyla; family Bovidae; genus Bos; species Bos indicus. The sequence goes on from NC_091765.1 coordinate 91,616,679, forward strand.
AATATACAGGACATGCCACCTGAAAGCAGTAGAATACTCATTTTTCTCAAGTGTATATGGAGCATTCTCTAAGGTAGATTATATGTTAGGCCACAAAATTTAAAAATTTAATAAAATCAAAATCATATTAAGCATCTTTTCTAATCACAATGGCATGAAACTAGAAATTAGTTATAAGAAGAAAACTAGGAAATTTATAAATATGTAAAGATTAAGTCCTTATGGCAGAAAGTTAAGAGGAACTGAAGACCCTCTTGATGAAAGTGAAAGACTGAAAAATCTGGCTTAAAACTCAACATTCAAAAAACTAAGATCATGGCATCCAGTCCCATCACTTCATGGCAAATAGATGGGGAAACAATAGAAACAGTGACAGACTTTCTTGGGCTCCAAAATCACTGCAGATGGTAATTGCAGCCATGAAATTGAAAGATACATGCTCCTTGGAAGAAAAGCTATGACCAACCTAAACACCATATTAAAAAGCCAAGACATTACTTTGCTAACAAAGGCTCATCTAGTCAAAGCTATGGTTTTTTCAGTAGTCTTGTTATGGATGTGAGAGTTGGACCATAAAGAAGGCTGAGCACCACATTGATAACTTTTGAACTGCGGTGTTGGAGAAGACTCTTGAGAGTCCCTTGGACTGCAAGGAGATCAAACCAGTCCAATCCTAAAGGAAATCAGTCCTGAATATTCATTTTAAGGACTCATGCTGAAGCTGAAACTGCAATACTTTGGCTACCTGATGTGAAGATCTGACTCATTGGGAAAGACCCTGATGCTGGGAAAGATTGAAGGTAGGAGGGGAAGGGGACAGAGGATGAGATGGTTGGATGGCATCACTGACTCAATGGACATGAGTTAGAGGAAGCTCCGGGAGTTGGTGATGGACAGGGAATCCTGGCGTGCTGCAGTTCATGGGGTTTCAAAGAGGTGGACCCAACTGAGTAACTGAACTGAACTGAAAGATTAAACAGCATATGCCTATATAGTCAGTAGGTCAAAGAAAAAGTTGAAAGCAAAATAAAAAAAATACCTTGAGACAAACAAAAATGGCAATATACCAAAATTTGTGGGATTCAGTAAAAGCAGTTCGAGAGTTCATAGTGATAAATCCCTACTGCAAGAAGCAAGGAAAATTTCAAGCAACCTAACTTTACATCTCAAGGAACTAGAAATAGAATAAATAGAGCCCAAAGTTAGAAGGAAGGAAATAGCAAAATTCATACTAGAAATAAATGAAAAGAAACAAAGACAATAGAGAAGATGAATGAAATCAAAAGCTGTTTTGTTAAATAAGCAAAATGGATAAATCTTTAGCTAGACTCACTGAAAAGAGAGAACTCAAAACCAGAAACAAAAGAGAAGACATTACAGATGATATCACAGAAATATAAAGTATCGTAAGAGACTTGTAAGAAAAGCTTTTCCCTGGAAGAAAAGCTATGACCAAACTAGACAGCATATTAAAAAACAGAGACATTATTTTGCCAACAATGGTCCGTTTAGTCAAAGCTGTGGTTTTTCCAGTAGTTGTGTATGGATGTGAGAGTCGGACCATAAGGAAAGCTAAACACTGAAGAATTGATGCTTTTGAACTGTGGTGTTAGAGAAGACTCTAGAGAGTCCCTTGGACTGCAGGGAGATCAACCAGTCAATCCTAAAGGACATCAGTCCTGAATATTTTTTTGGAAGGACTGATGCTGAAGCTGAAACTCCAAATACTTTGGCCACCTGATGCGAAGAACTGACTCATTGGAAAAGACGCTGATGCTGGGAAAAATTGAAGGCAGAGAGAGAAGGGGATGACAGAGGATGAGATGGTTGGATGGCATCACCGATTTGATGGACTTGAGTTTGAGTAAGCTCCAGGAGTTGGTGATGGACAGGGAAGCCTGGCATGCTACAGTCCATGGGGTTTCAAAGAGTCGGACACGACTGAATGACTGAACTGAATTGTGAGAGACTGCTTCAAATAAAGTATATGCTATTAACCTGGGCAACCTAGAAGAAATGGATAAATTCCTAATAACAACCTTCCAGCAGTGAATCAGGAAGAAATAAAAAATCAGAACAGACTGATTATTAGTAAGCAGACTGAATCAGTAATTAAAAACTTGTCCCAAATAAAAGTCCAGATGGTTTCAATGACAAATTCTACCAAGTATTTGAAAAAGAATTAACACCACTCCTTTTCAGACTTTTCCAAGAAATAGAAGAGGAGGAAATACATCTGAGTTCATAACTCATTTTATAAGGGCATTCTTAGCCTGATACTAAATCCAGACAAAGACACAACAAAAAATGAAAATTTCAGGCTAATATCCCTGATGAACATAGATGTAAAAATCCTTAACAAATTATTAGCAAACTGAGTTCAACAATGCATTAAAAGTATTATACACTATTATCAAGTGGAATTTATTCCAGGGATGCAGGGATAGTTCAGAGTCATAAATCAGTCAGTGAAATACTGCAGATTAAAAAAGTGAAAGATAAAAATCATGTGAGCATCACAACAGATGTAGGGAAAGCACTTAACAAAATTTAACACCCATTTTGATTAAAAAAAAAAAAGTTCTCAACAAAGTATAAAGGGAATGTACCTCCATGTAGTAAGGGTTGTCTGTGATGGATCTACAGCTAATATGCTCAGTGATGAAAACCTGAAAGCTTTTCAGCTTTTCATCTAAAATCAGGTGCAAGACCAGGATGGCCACTCTAGACACTTACTTAGCATTGTATTGGGAGTCCTAATCAGAGCAGTCCAGCAAGAAAAAGAAATTAAATCGTGTGAATTGGAAAGGAAGAAGTAAAACTGTCTCTGTTTGCAGATGACATGATACTATATACAGAAAGTCCTAAAGATTCCTCCAAAAACTAGAACTAATAAATTCAGTGAAGTTGCAGGATACAGAATCAATACACAGAAATTTCTTATATTTCAATGCACCGATAACTATCATCAGAAAGAGAAACAAATAAAAATAATCTCATTTATAGTTCACCAAAAATAATAAAGTGTGAATAAATTTAATCAAGGCGATGAGAGAAGGTGAAGAAGACTCAGATGAATAGAAAGATATTCCATGCTCAGGGACTAGAAGAATCCATATTGTTAAAATGTCTATACTACCCAAAGCAATCTATAGATTCAGTGCAGTCTGTTTGAAAATTCCAATGGCATTTTCCACAAAATAGGACCAAAAAAAAATTCTAAAACTTGTTTAGTAAGTAAGCATTAGTTGCTCAGTCTTGTCCAACTCTGTGACTCCATGGACTGTATATCCTGCCAGCCTCCTCTGTCCATGGAATACTGGAGTGGGTTGCCATACCCTTCTCCAGAGGATCTTCCTGACTCAGGGATTAAATCCGGGTCTCTTGCATTGCAAGTGGACTCGTTACTATCTGAGCCACCAGTGAAGCCCAAAACTTGTTTCAGTTCAGTTCAGTCGCTCAGTAGTGTCCGACTTTTTGCAACCCCATGAATTGCAGCACGCCAGGCCTCCCTGTCCATCACCAACTCAGACTCACGTCCATCGAGTCAGTGATGCCATCCAGCCATCTCATCTTCTGTCGTCCCCTTTTCCTCCTGCCCCCCAATCCCTCCCAGCATCAGAGTCTTTTCCAATGGTCAACTCTTTGCATGAGGTGGCCAAAGTACTGGAGTCTCAGCTTTAGCATCATTCCTTCCAAAGAAATCCCAAGGCTGATCTCCTTCAGAATGGACTGGCTGGATCTCCTTGCAGTCCAAGGGACTCTCAAGAATCTTCTCCAACACCACAGTTCAAAAGCATCAATTCTTTGGCACTCAGCCTTCTTCACAGTCCAACTCTCACATCCATACATGACCACAGGAAAAACCATAGCCTTGACTAGACAGACCTTTGTTGGCAAAGTAATGTCTCTGCTTTTGAATATGCTATCTAGGTTGGTCATAACTTTCCTTCCAAGCAGTAAGCGTCTTTTAATTTCATGGCCGCAGTCACTTGTTTGGGACCACATAAACCTCCAAACAGCCAAAGCAATCTTGAGAAAGAACAAAGCTGAAAGTATTGTGTGCCATGATTTCAAACTTTATTGTAAAGCTGTAGTAATCAAATGGAGAAGGGAATGGCAACCCATTCCAGTATACTTGTCTGGAGAATCCCATGGACAGAGGAGCCTGGTGGGCTGCAGTCCATGGGGTCGCAAAGAGTTGGGCATAACTGAGCAACTAACACACATGCGTAGTAATCAAAACAGTGTGATATTGGCATGAAAACAGACACATAGATCAGTGAACTAGAATGGCAAGCCCAGAAATAAACCCATGCATATATGGTCAATTAACTTACAACAAAGGAGCCAATATACAATGGGGAAAGGAATCTCTTCAGTAAATGGTGTTGGGAATGGTATTCAGTAATGGTGTTGGGAAAGCTGAACAGGCACATGCAAAAGAATGAAACCAGACCACTTTCTCACATCATACACAAAAATTAACTCAAAATATATTAAAGACATGAATGTAAGACCTGAACCATAAAACTCCTAGAGGAAACATAAGTGGTAAGCTCCTTGGCATTGGTCTGAGCAGTGATTTTTTTTAATTTGACCCCAAAAGCAAAGGCAGTAAAAGCAAAAATCAAAAAATGGTACTCAGCTAAACTAAGGAGTTTCTGCTCAGTAAAAGAAACCATCTAAAAATGAAAATACAACCTGAATGGTGGAAAATATTTGCAAATCATACATATGATAAAGGGTTAGTATCCAAACTTTGTAAAGAACTCATAACAACTCAATCAGAAATAATGCACATAAAAATAACAGAAGACCTGAAGAGATATTTTTTCAAATAATATACACAGATGGCCAGCAGACACGTGGAAAGATCAGTATCACTAATCATCAGGGAAATGCACATCAAAACCACAATGAAATATCACCTCACACCTGTTAGAATGGCTGTTATTTAAAAAGACGACAAATATTGGAGAATGTGAAGAAAAAGAAATACTTATGCACTCTTGGTGGGAATCCAAGTTGGTGCATTCGCTATGAGAAATATGGGGAGTTCTTCAAAAATTTAAAACCAGAACTGTGTTTTCTTGGGCTCCAAAATCACTGTGGAGGGTGACTGCAGCTGTGAAATTCAAAGACGCTTGCTCCTTGGAAGGAAAGCTATGATAAACCTACATAGCATATTAAAAAACAGAAATATCACTTTGCTGACAAAGGTCTATATAGTTAAAGCTATGGTTTTTCCAATAGTCATATATGGATATGAGAGTTGGACCATAAAGGAGACTGAACACCAGAACTGATGCTTTTGAATTGTGGTGCTGGATAAGATTCTTGAGAGTCCCTTGGACAGCAAGGAGATCAAACCAGTCAATCCTAAAGGAAATCAACCCTGAGTATTCACTGGAAGGACTGATGCTGAAGCTGAAACCCTGGTAGTTTGGCCACCTGATGCCAAAGCCAGCTCATTGGAAATGACCCTGATGCTGGGAAAGACTGAAAGCAAAAAGGGAAGAGAGTGACAGAGGATGAGATGGTTAGATAGCATCATCGACTCAGTGGACATGAGTTTGAGCAAACTCTGGGAGATATTGGAGGACAGAGGAGCTTGGTGTGCTGTAATCCATGGGGTCACAAAGAGTTGAACATGACTTAGTAACTGAACAGCAACAGTAACAACAAATGATCTAACAATTCCACTTCTGAGTATTAACCCAAAGAAAATGAAAACAGTTGAAAAGATTTCTGTACTTTCATGTTCTTAAAAGCATTATTTACATGCTGGGAAAAATTGAAGGCAGGAAGAGAGGGAGACAACAGAGGACAAGATGGTTGGATGGCATCACCAACTCAATGGGCGTGAGTTTGAGCAAACTCTCAGAGATGGTGAAGGACGGGGAAGCCTGGTGTGCTGCAGTCCATGGGATCTCAAAGAGTTGGACAGGACTGAGCGACTGAACAAGAAGAAGATACAGAAGCAACTTAAGTGTCCATGGACAGTTAGGTGGATAAAGAAGATGTGGTACATATATAATGTAATATTACTCAGCCATAAAAAGAATGAAATAATGCCATTTGTAACAACGTGGATGGCTCTTGAGGGCATTATGCCAAGAAATAAGTCAGGGAGAGAAAAACAAATAACATATGGTCTTCAGCATTGCAGGCAATGTATTTACTAGGTGTACTTGACTCAAATGAGAGCTATAGTTGCAGATGCTGCCCAATCCTTCCCTTCTTAGTGCTCTCACTGGGCTTTGTACTTAAGATTCTTAACATGTATTCTGGATAAGTTTCACATTTTCTGTTAGTCTGAGTGCTTTTCAGATTTGTCTTCCTTGTGCATCCCAGCACCTGGCACAGTACCTAAAATACAGTAAGCCGGTTGAGTGAACGGTGATAGCCATCACCGTTGCCGGTGATTAACACAGGAAGTCCTCTGAGTTATGTGAACCATCTGGCAAGGGTAAAATCCTTGCTTTAGCTTGACATCTCAGAATCAAAGGGTCAAAAGGTTAGGAATGGGAAGTGTGATCACTCTCTGAGAAGCCCAGATCTGAGGGCTCAGACTGAACGTGCTGTGTGGTTGGAGGGAATTGCTGTGGCTTTACAAGCCTCTTGGAGATTTCATGTGTTAACTGTGGTGATTCCAAGGGATAGTGTGGGGGCCAGATATAAATAGCAGAACACAAATGAGGTAATGTGCCACTGCCAAGCTACTGCTGGGGATGTTTATAAAAAGAAAAGCATTCCCTTTTCAGCTCTCAGTGTCAACAACCTCCTATCCTGAAGACACCCTCACCACAACTGAGAGAGTGGGGGAAACAGACCTAGCATCATTTAAAACTCCACAGGGAGAAAAGCCAGGTAAACATTTTGACTTATTTACGTTCAGACTATGGAAGTGAAGATTTTTCAAGAAAATCCTCATTCAGAGCTTGTCTTGTGACAGTTATCTGTCAAGTGTTATTTTCAAAATCGCTTTTCTAAAGGGATGATTAACACAGAAGTGGCATTTTTGTGCTATCTTTTAATATCTTTAATGAAAGAAACTGCTTGTGAATAAAGATGGCGATCTGGGGCCAAAGGGAAGACTATCTTCTTTCCCCTGTGCTGTTCATCCCCACTTTGAGGTGCCAGAATATGGTGATTGGTAGGATGAAAAAGAGATTTCAGTTCAGTTCCAGTCATGTCAACTTTGTTTTAGGTGTGTGGAAAAAGCTGAAAAGCAGTCTTTAATTAATTGAATCAGTTAGTGATTCTGGGACATCTTCAGCCCTTGATGGCCTCTTACCCTCCTGTTTACCTACTTATGTCTCATGAATGTTGGGATGAATATTGGGCACACAGCCAGTAGAGTTATATAATCTTACCAGAGTTGCTTCCTGTTCACCTCCTTTTTATTCTCATTCCTGTTTTCAGCACATTATTCAGGATGCTTGTTTTATCCTTAGCTTCTCTTAAATGTGAATATTTGGGAGGAAGAGAACACCCCGGATAACTTTCTGGTTTTTACCACTACCTGTCTCCATCCTACCAAATGGGCGTCACTTGGTTTGCAGGGAGGATGAAGAATGGATGATGTGTGTGGATACTAACTCCTGGAGAATTCTTGGAGACTGGGAGCTAGGAGACCAATCTGCAATGGTGTTGTGTTTTTCTTTCTTTCTTTTTTTTTTTTTTCAGTTTGTGTTTTCGTGTGTATGATGAGGGGAGATTGAGAGGGAGGAAGAATAATTGACTCTCAGTGACTGTTGGTGGGAGAGACAACATGTCTAAGGAGAATGGAAATTGACAGATTTAATCCTGAGCAAATATCTAAAGTTTTCTGAGCTTTTGTTTCCTCATGTGTAGAATGAAGGTGTTAGATCACCAGACAAAATCTAATGACCCTTTCAGCCATTGGAAATTTATTCATAATCACTTCCTAACTATCATGATACCGCTTTTACCCAGAATGAAAAAATGTGTATCGTGTGTGTCATCCTGTTCTACTTCTCTAAACTTCTACTAAATTGGAATTCCTTCATTTTAATTTAGAAGAGAAAAATGAAGACAGGACATTTTGAAATGGTCACCCTGCTGTTGGCACCTATGATTCTAATGGACATCCTCCAGGTAATGTTAGGAATGGGAAGCACGTGGTCATTGGAACGGGAACTCTTGGTATAAGGTTGCCTGAGGCATTTGTGTGTGTTGATGATAGAAATGAAGACAGATAGAATAATAATAAGTTAGTGTTTTTAAATGTAGATCTTACCTTTTACACACTGATACATGTTAACTGTAGAAAATTAAAAATTAAAAGTAGACAAAGGGAGGAAAGTAAAAATCATCCACAATTTTCCACCCAGAGGGAGTGAGGCTTAATCTGTTGGTGTGTAGGCTTCTCAGCATTTTTCTATGTATTTGTGTTTGTAATTTACAAGATAGATTCACACTACATATAGTATTTTGTTTTTACTTTTTTAAGTTAATACTATGCTACAGGTGTCTGTCCATGGCATCGGATATTCTAAAAACTTGTATTTTTCTTCATATACGTTGACAATGCAATGTCTACTTGTTTCCCGTGTTTTATATAGTGGCTCTTTTCTCCTGTTCAGTATTCTTTTTATTCTGATAGAACTTTGATGATTTTATTTTTTACAACTGAATCTTTAAACATTCTGTAACATGTTTTATGTAACATATGAGCCAGGTATCTCACTTGGTTTTTTTCTCCCACATTGTTAGCTCTCACATCACTACTGAGTATTGTCCACTGATTTGAAGCACCTTCTTTAAAATGTGTTAAATTCTTAAAAACTTAATCCATTTTGAAATCTGAAATATTGTTTATAGAATCATTGTATATTCTGTTACCTGTTTTGCAGTGTGACTTTTAAAAAATTGAAGTGTAATTCCCATATAAAATGATACCATTTTAAAGTGTATAGTTGAGTGATTGTCATATATTCACTATGTTGTGCAACCATCATCACTTTATCTCATTATAGGATTCCTGTCACCCCAAAAGAAGCCCTGTAGCTGTTAGTAGTCAATTCCAATTCCCTCTTCCCTGTATCCCCTGAGACCACTAATCTGCTTTGTCTCTATGAATTTGCAGATTCTGGACATTTCATCTGAATGGAATCATAACAATATCTGGCCTTCTTGGTGGCTTCTTTTAGCATAACATTTTCAAGCTTCATACATGTTGCAGTGTATATTAGTACTTTGTTCTTTTTTGTAGTATAGTAATATTACATTTCTTGGTTATGTCACATTTTGTTTATCCATTCATTAATTGTTGGGCATTTGAGTTGGCCCCACTTTTTGGTTCTTATGAATGAATGTGAGCATGCATGCTCAGTCATGTCCAACTCTTTGTGACCCCATAGACTGGAGCTCCCAGGCTCCTCTGTCCATGGGATTTTCTAGGCAAGACTGCTGGAGTGAGTTGCCATTTCCTCATTCAGGACTTATGAATGAATAGTCCTGCCACAAATTTTGTGTACAGATTTTTGTTTGTGTGAACATATTTTCAGTTCTCTTGGGTTTATACCAAAAGTATATAATTGCTGGGTCATATGGTGGCTCAATGTTTAACATTGTGAGGAACTGCCAAATTGTCTTCCACATTTTGTATTACTTACACAGCAGTGTATGAGGATTCAGTTTCTCTATATCATTGCCTACATTTGCTATTTTCCCTTTTTTCCTTATCTTTATATCCATCCTAATGGATATGAGGTGGTATCTCACTGTGATTTTGATTTGCCTTTTTAATATTTTTCTGCAACATAATTTTGATGTGTTTATTTATGAATGTTTCATAATTTAACTGATACCTTTTTAAATCATTTTTACATTTTTGTAATAAATTTTTGGTAATTAAGCTTCATCCATATAGCCTTGTTTCAGTGGATAACTGAGGAAGAAAATATAATTAGTGGGTTCACCTAGCCTTTGTACCTGTTCCTTAATATCCATTCAGTTTTCCCTGAATGGTGGTGGCATTTGTGGGCTTTTTCATTGCTCAAGGTACTCACTGTTCAGAACACACAATCAGCTGTGGCCTTGGGCCAGAAAGACTTGAAGTCTAAAATTAGACATGTGGAGACTGGTTAGAGGCACAGGGGAAAGACAGGAACATAGTGGATCAACTCTTGGATATGATGTGAGGAATGTGGGAGGTGGTTTCAGGGCATGATGTCTTATAATATGTTGAAGTCTTGAAAATAAATTAGACATTGGTGTCCAGGATGCACTCTGGTACATTCTGTGCTGTGGAGGAAAGTGCATTTCTTGGCTAGGAGATGGCAATGATTTGGTCTAGTACAGCTCAAATTCCCACTTCAAGAAACTGACCCATGGACCTAGAATTTCAGGGGTCTCAGTGACTTTCCCAACAGAATATTTTGTGGCTGCTAATCAGACAGTTTCTGATGCCAGTACAGTTCCTACTAGCACTACTTGTAAGATGGTGTAGTGAGTTTTATTCCAGACCTTTCATAAGTGTTGTTATAAAGACAAAGTTAAACTCTTTTTTTTCTAAGTACTATATAAATGTCAGTGGTCTTTATCATCAGAAACATATTTTGGTTAAGAAACAGACTCTGGAGCCAGATTGCCTGGGTTCAAATCTGAATTCCATACAAGTTAATCTCCTTGCCTTAGTTTGCTCATTTTAAAAGAGGGGCTAATAATAGTACCTACCTACCTATGGATGTGAAGTTGGACTATGAAGAAAATTGAGTGCCAAAGAATTGATGCTTTTGATTGTGGTGTTGGAGAAGACTCTTGAGAGTCCCTTGGACTGCAAGAAGAGCCAACCAGTCTATCTTAAAGGAAATCAGTCCTGAATCATTGAAAGGACTGATGCTGAAGCTGAAACGCCAATACTTTGGCCACCTGATGTGAAGAACTAACTCACTGGAAAAGCCCCTGATGCTGGGAAAGATTGAAGGCAGGAGGAGAAGGGGACAACAGAGGATAAAATGGTTGGATGGCATCACTGACTCGATGGACATGAGTTTGAGTAAGCTCCAGGAGTTGGTGATGGACAGGGAAGCTTGGTGTGCTGCAGTCCACGGGGTTCTGCAGTTGGACACGGCTGAGTGACTGAACTGAACCTACCTCACAGGGTTACCACGAAGATTAAATGAGTTAATATATATGAACACTTAGTGCTGCACACACAGAAAGCACTCTGGAGAAGTTTTTTAGGCCTTAGGAGTGCAGGGCATGAGTGAGAAGGAGAAATCTAAGAAAATTTCACAAATGAATGGATGTTTTTATATAAGGACTAGGTTGATGCCAGCTGTAGACAGTAGGGTTGTAAGTTTGGCCTTGCTCTTAGATTGTTTTGTTTGAAGGATCTTTGAGCACCTCAAGTGAAATTATTAAGTAGGCAGTTGATATACAGAAGTCAAATGGAGTTATTAATTATGTATTTGATATGTAGATCTTACACTTACACAACAGGTCAGAGATATTAAGATGATCATTGAAACTGTGGTTCTTACATCATTGCCTAAGGGTAGACTTGAGATTTGGAAAATAAATAGCCTTGAGAAACTGACCTTTAATGGCCAATTGGAATATGCTGGACGTGCAAAGGAGTCTAAGAAGTATTCCCTTAGTGAGAGCTGTTGAAGCTCAGAAATGTCAAGTCCTGTAAGTAATTAGTACCTAGTTAGTAACAGAAATGGAATTAGAACCCAGATCTATCTGGCTCAAAGCTAGTGTTAGTTATACTACACTACCCTGCTGCTTATGTTCTGCGTATCATTTAAAGATGCTTAGTCCTTTTCCAGTTGAATAGAATATAAAGCCCAGATGAATAGGGAATTTACTGTTTCGAACAGCTGAAGCAAAATACAGGTTTCAGGTAATGCTAGACTCAGGCCTTAAGTAATGTTATCAGGACCTCATCTCTCTTCACCTCTAAGCTCTACAAACCTTTCTTTGTTGGCTTCATTTGCAGACAGGATTCTTCAAGGGACTAAAAGGATAACTATTGGCTTCCCCAAGCCAATATTATGCTTAGAGCTTATGGTTGAAGGAAAAGAAAGCCTTTTGTTTATCTGGGAGTGCTCTGGTTTTTAAGCCCGCATCATTACTTATAATAGGGGCTGAAGATGCAGAATTAGTCCTAGCCAAACCATACAGAAAAGGGAGGGGTGTCCTCAAAGAAAAAGGGGTAATATTTACCTTCATGTATTTATCCATCTAGTAAAGTATTTCATACAAGGTATTTCAGATTCACTCAATAGTCTTGAGTGGTTGAGGAAATCTAGCTAAGAATATCATTCAGAGCCAGGACTGCCACCCGTTTCTTTTGTTTCACACTCATTTTCTTTCCTCTACTACAGGGTTCAGATGAATGACTTACAGGCGTGGTCATGCTCATACTTCCCATTTACTCTTTTCATATAAATATGTCACAGCTGGGAGAAGCTATGACTAACAGTGGAATATACTTCCTATATAAAAAGATATCAGAAGTTCATTGTGAGCAAGGAAGAGAGTCTTGGCAGGGTTTGAGAGGATGCAGGATTCTTTGCAGAAAATTGAAAGAAAATGATATACACTAAATATTTTTATTTCAAGAGTACTAATTTCCTTTTCCTTTGCAGGTAAAAGCTGAAATGTTAGATATGGCAGATAATGCATTTGATGATGAATACCTGAAATGTGCTAACCGGATGGAAATCAAATATGTTCCTCAACTGTTCAAGGAGGAAAAAGCAAGCCACCAGCTCTTAGAAGACATGTGGGAAAATGCAGAAGCCAAGTGGGAAGCTCGGAAGCCTCAGCTCTTTCTCCCTGTGAATTTCAAGGATAACTATGGTATTGCCCTGATGGCCTATATTTCTGAAGCTCAAGAGCAGTCTTCCTTTTACCATCTGTTCAATGAAGCTATGGAGATGGCTGGCCAGTCTCGAAAAGATTATGTCTATGGCTTCCAGTTCAAAGCTTTCCATTTTTACCTGACAAAAGCTCTGCAGCTGCTGAGAAGATCTTGTGAGAACACTTACAAAAACGTGGTGTACAGCGTAAGGCTGAATACTTCATTTACATTTGGAGGGGTGAACCAGGCCCGACTTGGCCATTTCACCTTAGCGTATTCATCCAAACCTCAAGCTACTGATGACCAACATGTTCTGTTAACCATCAAAACATGTTTTGGAGTTGCCGTTGAAAAATTTTTTGATAAAGAAAGTGAAGGAATTGTTTTAATACCTCTGAATGAGGTTTTTCATGTGTCACAGGATGAGGCTGGCAATAACCTTATCCTTCAGAGCACAAACAAGACCTGCAGCCACTATGAGTGTGCGTTTCTAGGTGGTAAGTGTCTCTGTTCTGTCTGTCTGTGTCTGGGAGGGGAGCAGGGAGTCTCTTAGGCCCAGGGAGAAGTCAGAAAGGAAGGTGGGAGTCTTGAAGGGAGAAGAGTCATTGGTGGTCTCCTGTCTAGCTCTCTTCATACCATTAGTTTCTTTTTCTATAATTTAGTTTTATCAAAATCATACAGTATTATTGAAAATTTTAAAAATAAAATAGTAATATAAGGTAATAGTTCTCAACCAGGAGCAGTTTTGTCTGGTAGGATAAGTTGGCCATAGTTGGAAACATTTTTAATTGTTACACCATCTCCCTGTGCTAGTACCATCTAGTGAGTATAGGCCAAAGAACACTGCCAAACTATTCACAGACAGCCCCCACAACAAAGAAGTGTCTGGTTCAGAACCCTTCATATAAGGCTACAGTGAAAAATAGCCCTACTCTTGCCCTACCCATTTCTGTCCCCAATTCCCACTCCTCAGTGGCATCCTTTTTGTTTTTTAACTATTTTTTAGATACTTACTGCATGTTTCTAAGTAAATAACATGCTTCAGCATGTTTTTCTTGATTTAAAAATGTTAGACATTATTTATTGACTTCCCAATACTGATAGAGAATAAGTATTTAGCTCTAATATACCCTACATTAATTAGGAGTTCTTTATTGCATTCAGTTGTAACAGAAAACCTGCCTGGTGGCTCTCATTTAATCAAAAAACTACAGGTGGGCTGTCCAGAGTTGGTACAGGAACTCAGCTACATCATGAGTGACTCAGACTCTTTGTTTCTTGCCCACCAACTTTAGCATATTGAGTTTGTTGATTCGTGTTTTCAGTGTGACTGTTGGCAGATTTAGGCATCAGTCCATGTCCAAGATGAAGGGAAAGGAGGATGGCGGCCAAATCTGCCTGTTTAACCAAGAGGGTAAAGCTTCCCAGAAACTCCAGGTAGATTTCACCAGATTGTGTGTTATTGACCGGAACAGCTACTTGGTCATCTGCTGACTCATTTGAAAAGACCCTGATGCCGGGAAAGATTGAGGGCAGGAGGAGAAGGGGACGACAGAGGATGAGACGGCTGGATAGCATCACCGACATGAGTTTGGGTGAACTCCAGGAGTTGGTGATGGACAGGGAGGCCTGGTGTGCTGCGATTCATGGGGTTGCAAAGAGTCGGACACGACTGAGCAACTGAACTGAACTCAACTGCAAGAAAATCTTGCCAAGAGGGTAATTAGCTTTTCCAGCCTCTGTCGTGTAAGGAGGCAGGGGAGAAGGGAATAAGAAATAGCTGTTAGGTTAGTAAATTAAAAGTATCTGATAAACACCACCCTCCTCAGTATTTGTGCATTTTCCCTTCCCATTCTCCCAGTGTAGTCAAGACTGCTACTTTTTCTTTTTAAGTACTTCTTTTACTCCAGAGTTATTAGTTGTATGATTTTTTTGTTTCCTTAGTTTTTTATATGCCATCAGTAATTCACCCCCTGAACTGTTAGAAATGCACATCTTCTCTTAATAAAATTTAGGTGTATCAGATACTCTCCCCCGCGCCCCACCCTCCTTGTACTCCATCATCCTGCTTTGTGAAAATATCCTGAAATCTCTCCTCACTGCTGTTCTGAGACTTTCTTTTGTTTCTGCCCTATGAGGAATCTTGAATTTGTTCCTCTTTCTTGAATTACTCCTTACTTTGGAAGGAGTAGAGATTCTTAAGCTTTCTGAGGAAAGAGACAGGCAAATTTTCTAAGACTTTGTACATCTGAAAAATCTACCTTTAAAGACTTGAATTTGTATTTTTTGTAGATTTGTATTTCTGTTTGGGGAATTATTTTTCTTGGAATTTTGGAGATATTCCTCCACTATCTTACTTTCTGATGTTGCTGTTAAAGAATGTGAAGCGATTTTCATCACTGAAACTTTAAGTGAGACCCATTTTTTCCTCTGGGAGGTTCTAGATATTTTCCTATCCCCAGCATTCTGAAATTTTATGATACTGTGCCTTGTTGTATGAGAGTAAAGGGTTAACAAAACCCTTTCTCCTTCGTCCTATGAAAATAGCCCCTTGTTGATCTTCTAGCACTGTTTCTCTGTAATCTACTACAGAGGGAACGACAACTGTGTAACCATGCAACACTGCCTAATGGTAAACGTAACCCTTGATTGCTAGAGTGCATGAGCTGAGAGATTGTGAATGAAGTATAAATAACTGGAGGGAAGCCATAGCTTTGGGCATTCCTGAATGTGGTGTGATGTACTGAAGTATTCTTCTTGCTGAGTGCTGGAGTGTACTCATGGACTGATTGATGTAAGAGATGTTGTCTTCTGTATGTGGCACGAGGATACTAAGCTAGGATGGGTCCTGTACCCACCTGTGTAATCTTGTTGTCTTGTACCTGAGATGTCATTCTGGGGCCTGAAGAATAGCCCTGGGCTGCTGTGAGGACTTGTGTTGAAGGTTTATATCCCGTGTCACTCTGAAGTAGTATGCTCTGTTCTCTGACTACAAAACCAAGTAAACTCGTGAGGGGATGCCTTTGGGGTCTCGTGAATGTGATTGTCTAGGGGAACCCAAAACCATGGCTGCTTATCAAGCAGAGAAAGTACTGAAGTAGGGCCTTGGAAGTGGGATAGAAGTTTAGACTGAAACTCAAATGTGCCAGCACATTATGAGATAAAAAAAGAACAGATGGAGAAGCGCTGATGAGACGTTATACCTGGAGGATGGAGTGGGGAGGGGAGCTGGTCCACTTTTGACTTAATGGCAGAAGCTGTGTAACCATTGAGATCCCTGGGGCACAAAAGGAAGACTTTAAGAAAGTCTTCATGTTTAGAGTCATATACATGCACCATTTGCACCTGCATGATCCAGAGAATGAGTGCTTCCTTAAATTTTGCACTTTACATAGCTTTTTTGCCTCACTCTAGTCCTGACCCTGAGTTGGAAATAAGACTCTCCTTGAGGGACAGATGAAGGCTGGAGTGAGCAAGTTTAGGTTGAGAGGAACAGTGCCCATTTCCTTCACCGAACATACATTGGACCTGACCAAAACCAAGCCCCTCAAAGCAGCTCATGGTCGCTAACTGTGGGCATTTCTCTCTTCCCAGTTCCTCAGTACATCACAGTGGCTTGAAATTGGCCATGGTTGAGAGTTATACCATGGACATTAGCAAAAACTACAAATCGGGACCTGCGTTCTCCACCCCAGAACCTATTCAATTTTACCAGCATGTTATGACCAGAAACCCAGTTGCAGCTGGGCTGACTAAGTGATGCCACTTTCAGTGGTGCATTCAGCCAAAGGCCCTTTGGGGAGGCATTGCTTACACAGAAGCCATGGCTACAATAGCTGCTGCTGCTGTTGCTAAGTCGCTTCAGTCGTCTCTGACTCTGTGCAACCCCATAGACGGCAGCCCACCAGGCTCCCCCGCCCCTGGGATTCTCCAGGCAAGAACACTGGAGTCGGTTGCCATTTCCTTCTCCAATGCATGAAAGTGAAAAGTGAAAGTGAAGTGGCTCAGTCATGTCCGACTTAGGGACCCCACAGACGGCAGCCCACCAGGCTCCTCCGCCCATGGGATTTTCCAGGCGAGACTACTGGAGTCGGGTGCCATTGTCTTCTCCGGCTACAATAGCTACAGTAGGCCAAATCTGGTATCTGGTTGAAGCACAGAGGTGGCAGTGGAGCGCACAGAGTTCACATTTGTGAGTATGATTACGATAAAAGGGGTGGAGCCATCGGGTTGATCCAGAATGAGCCAGGACTCAGACGTACGTGGGCTAGTGTGTTACTAGCCCAGTGTGAGGAAAGGGGAAGAGAATGGGCAAACTTCTGAGGGCCTGCCCAGAAAGTTAGCCAGAGGCTGCACAGCAGGTTAATCTTCAAACCAGCTACAAGGGAAAAACTTTTTTGGAGACTCACGTGTATCCTGTTTGGAGAGCTCTGACAAAGTCAGGCCCCTGCATTTGATTGTGTTGCTTTACCTTCCCTGGTGGCCCAGATGATACAGAATCTACCTGCAATGTGGGAGACCTGGGTTCAATCCTTAGATAGGGAAGATCCCCTGGAGGAGGGCATGGCCACCCACTCCAGTATTCCTGCATGGAGAATCCCCATGGACAGAGGAGCCTGGAGAGCTACAGTCTCTCTCTATGGTGTCGCAAGGAGTCAGACACAACTGAGTAACTTCATTTTTACCTCTAAACTGGAGTCTCAACTGATGTCCTCTGCTGCCATCTGGAGATAACTAATGGTAACTCAGGATCGAAAACAGCCTGAAGTGATCATTAAAGCTAGGCTGTTTGAAACACTGTTTAGGATGATAACCAGGGGTTTTAAAAGCTCACGGGGGAGGATGTGGTCAGAACCTTGTTCTACTGTGACTGAAGATAACTCTGGATGGAAAAAGGCAACATTTCTAAAAGTGATTTAAAAATTGTGCTGTGCTAAATTTAGTGTGCTGACACAGTCCTGTGCTATTACTTTAAACTTGTTTGTGATTTCCAAGATAAAACGTTTGTGGGCCTTACAAAAACTAGCTAGCTAAAGAAAATAGTTCAGTTGGTTGGGAATGGAGAAAATAATTCCTGGTAGTCAAAGAGATACTCATATTAATCCAAGAATATAGGAGTAAGTGGTAACAAACACTAGATTTATCCTTATGGGAAAATCGCCACAGGTTAAACCTCTTTTGTACTGTTTTCTTAGAAGACCTGATAAAAGTAGAATGTCAGCTGTGTAATCAGGTTACATTCATCGTTTAAAATGACCCCATTTGAAAAGTTGGATTGAGAGGACTGTAGATGAATTATAAATATGTGGGGTGTGTGTGTTCAGTTGCTCAGTCGTGTCTGACTTTTTTCAACTCCATGGACTGTAGCCCACCAGGCTCCTCTGTCCATGGGATTTTCCAGGCACAAATACTGGAGTGGGTTGCCAGTTCCTTCTCCAGGGATAAATATGTGGTAGGCTCCCCCAGTTTTGTGGGTACCATAACTGAAAACAGGATGATATAATTCTTAAAAATGGAACAATCTAGGATTCAGCTCAGTTTTAAACTGAATTCTTGGTATGGGCCAGGTACTGAAGATAGGGTCTGTGCCCTTGCAGAACTCCATACCAGAGGAGAGGCAGAATTTCCCAACAAATGACGAAAGGAGTAAAGAGGGGAGAAATGAGAGGAGGCCAAATTGAGGATAACTTCCTACAGGAGGGGAGATAGTTTACGCTTAGCTGTGGATCACAGTACAAATTAGACCATTGATAAGAGGAACTTGGCAATAAAATTACTATTTAAGAATAAATATTACTTAAGAATGTGCATGAGATATAAATTAAATGCTTGAAGAGACACAAAAAGTAAGATTTAAAACTGTATTATTTAAGCTTGTACAAAGTGCTTTCATTCATGTTTTATACTTAGAGATACTGAGAGAAACCTAAAGCAAGCCTAGGATAGCCTGTAATTACCATTTACCAATGGGAAGTCTAGGAATCGAGAGGTTAGATCCCTTGCCTGAGGTTACACTAACAAAGTCAGCCTCAACATTGGAACACATTTTTCTGGATTTCTTGCCTATGATGCTATCAACCCACTCAGCATTTGTCCAAAGCTGAGCTCTGAAACACTGGTTCTGTAGAACGTTAGCAAATTTCTGTTTTATGGTGAAGTAAGTGTCGGACATGTGGAGTGAACAGAGTTAAACGGTTTATTACTGCGAGATTTCTCAGAGCCTTAAAAGTGATGATGTTTTAGGTTGATGCAAAAGTAATTGCGGTTTTACATTGTTGAACATTTGACGTTCAACATTCCATGTGATGTTGGAATGTGTGAACAAATGTGGTTATGTTATACATCATTTTAATGCACATTTCTCACTTTATGTTTTTTGCTAATGACTTATTTGCTGCTTGTTTTATATTTATTTTAGAGTAGGGAAATGATGTTAGACAAAAAGCAAATTTGAGTGATTTTTTTATTCAAGTTCAAAATGGGTCATAAAGCAGCAGAGACAATTTGCCACCTCAACAATACATTTGGCCCAGGAACTGTTAACAAACGTATAGTGCAGTGGTGGTTCAAGAAGTTTTGCAAAGGAGAGCCTTGAAGATGAGTGTAGTGGCCAGCCATCGGAAGTTGACAACAACCAGTTGAGAGCAATCATTGAAGCTGATCCTTTTAACAGCTGCATGAGAAGTTGCAGAAGAATTCAATGACCATCTTACAGTCATTTGGCATTTGAAGCAAACTGGAAAGGTGAAAAAGCTTGATAAGTGGTTGAGTCATGAGTGAGTGAGCAAAGTCACTCAGTCGTGTCTGACTCTGCAACCCCATGGACTGTAGCCTACCAGGCTTCTCAGTCCATGGGATTTTCCAGGCAAGAGTACTGGATTGGGTTGCCATTTCCTTCTCCAGGGGATCTTCCCGACCCAGGGATCGAACCTGGGTCTCCCGCATTGCAGGCAGATGCTTTACCCTCCGAGCCACCACTGCAAATCAAAATATTGTCATTTTGAGGTGTTGTCTTCTCTTATTCTATACAACAATGAACCGTTTCTCAATCGGATTGTGACGTGTGATGTAAAGTAGATTTTATATGACAACCGGTGACAACCAACTCAGTGGTTGGACTAAGAAGCTCCAAAACACTTCCCAAAGCCAAACTTGCACCAAAAAAAGGTCATGGTCACTGTTCATGGTCTGCTGCCAGTCTGACCCACTACCACTTTCTGAATCCCGGCAAAACCACTACATCTGAGAAGTATACTCAGCAAATTGATGAGATGCACTGAAAACCAACGCCTGCAGCCAGAATTGGTCAACAGAAAGGGCCCAGTTCTTCTCCGTGACAGTGCCTGACCACATGTCGCACAGTCGGTGCTTCAAAAGTTGAATGAGTTGCGCTATGTAGTCTTGCCTCATCCGCCATATTCACCTGCCCTCTCGCCAACTGACCAACCACTTCTTCAAGCATCTCGACAACTTTTTGCAGGCAAAGCACTTCCATAACCAAAAAGAGGCAGAAAATGCTTTCTAAGAGTTTATTGTATCCCAAAGCATGGATTTTTATGCTGCAGTAATAGACAAACTTATTTCTCATTGGCAAAAATATTATTGTAATGGTTGCTGTTTTGATGAATAAAGATGTGTTTGAGCCTAGTAATAATGATTTAAAATTCACAGTCCAAAACTGCAGTTACTTTTGTACCAACATAATCCAATGTGAATTTCTAAGTAGGTGATGTAGAATGTGACTTTTCTTAAACTATTTGATCACAGAATACTTTTCTCGTGGTCTGTCTCTTAGACTTAGACTAATGAGGAACAGACTGGAAAATGCTGCACCAGTGTGGACTGATGTGAGCAAGAAGCTAAACATGTTTTGAGTGTGAGCAGAGAAATGTAAATTTGATGTAGAATAGTTCTGAAAAGATGACTCTGGAATAAATTATCTACTTGGAAGAACTTAACCATTAAGCAGAAAGAAGCTGGTACCCCTAAACTAGACCATTACACATCCATAAATACCTCAGCAATGCTAAATCTGAATGAGTGTGCGTGTATGCATTTCATGATAGAGAATTCAGATATAAATAAAGTTTAGAGATAGCAATTGGTACGAATTGTGTGGCCAAAAGAGCCTGCTTGTTGCATTTGAACAGGACTGAGGAAAAAAATGCAGCTTGGAAAAAAGTATCATCAGAGACGACAGAAAAGATTGTGGTCCAGCACCTTTGGAAGCAGACTGACAGCTGACAAGGGGAGTGAGGCAGTAGCAGCAGATTCGCCTATGGATTATATATGATACTTAGGTGTTTATTGTTATCTTCCTCTACTTGAATGAAAACATCTAAAGAGCAGTTTTTGTTTTGTTTTGTTTTGTTTTTTACTTTTTCCTTCACTGACCTATGACCTACCCCAAGAGTCTAGAAAGGTGTCTGGCCCTGGAACCCATTCAGAGATAAATAAGCAGTGAATAAATGAATAAAAGAAACTTTTAATAAATAAATTCCTGGTAGGAAGTCATAGCTTTGAGATTTCATGTACCTTACAGTGTAGGTATAGTATGATTTACTGGAAGAAAACTAATAAGAGAAATAGTAGTGCATACATCATCCTCTGAACTCTCATTATTTTACTGAACAGGCTGGTCATAGATCATCTGGCATTTTGGACAGTGTTTCTATAGCAAGGGACCAGACTATATATATGTAAATACACTCTACCTGTTAATAGAGTGATCGGGGCAAGGAATGTCAACATTCTCTGACTCGAAAAGTAACCTTGTTAGAAAGGAAGAGCCCCTGGACTCCAGTGGCTGGGGTTAGTCTGTTTTGTTGAGCTTTCTCGGACTTGTTGAGCCATCTCTCTGCTAAGCCATCCAAAGGGGGAAGGAGCTATCCAGATTTATTTTTTATAAATTCACCCCTAGCACTTGAGGGCTCCTCAAATATAAGTACCTTCCTTGGTTCTGATAGACTCTTTTTTAGCCTTCTCTGGAAGTAGCACAGTTTCTGTGCTCTTGTCTGGGATTGGGGATTCAGTAAGATTCTGTATAGATAGACCAGATAGGAAGCGATATATCACGTTCATCACCATGAAATTCACGTTGTGAATCAAATGCCTAGAACATTTGGAAGGTTGTTCAGACTATTTATTTCATATTTATAGGAAAAGGGAGACCTCTTTTATTATCAACCCCTTCCAGACTTTCACCCACCAGACTTGTTCATGCTGTTGTATCAGTCAAGGCTCAACCAGAGAAACAAAATCAGTTGTAAGGAGTTGGCTTACGTGATTGTATTGGCTAGCAAGACAAGTCTGAAATCCATAGGTCAGGCTGTCATGAGCTGAAGCTGTGTCCATAGGCAGAATTTCTTCTCATAGCTTCTGTGGGTCTGGAATCTGGGTTCACTGTAGCTGGGTCTTTTGACTCAGGATCTCTCTAAAAAGACTTTTGAGAGATCAGTCTTCATAATACATGGCTGGGGAAGATTTACCTCCGACCTCACTTACATGGTTGATGGCAGGATTCAGTTTCCTGTGGGTTGTTGTATATGTGCATGCTAAGTTGCTTCAGTTGGGTTGTTGACTAAGGCCTTAGTTCGTCATGAGCTATTGACTGGAGGCCTCCCTTGTTCCTTAGGCCTCTCCATAGACTGTCTCACAGCATGGCACCTTTCTTTATCAAAATGCCAGTAAGCCAGAGAGAGCCAATGAGTCATAGTCTCTTGCAGTCTAACCACAGGAGTGACATTGCATCACTTTTGCTATATTCCTTTTGCTAGAAGTAGGTTACTACGTTCAGTCCACACTTGAGATGATTACTAGAGTGTGAATATTAGGCAGCAAGATCATTGGGAAACATGTCAGAAGCTGCCTGCTATCATCCCAACCCATTATAGTCTGTCACTTCCTATTGGGGATGACTCACATTGACTGTCTTCTTTCCATAATGATGAATTCTGTGGTAACCTCTACAGTCAGGATAGCAGCCCCAGAATCACTGGGGAAGCAAAGTTAGCATCTTGTTTCATATACAGGTGATTTTGATCTAATCAGAATTATCTTTTTGCCAAGGTCATATGAAATATATGTTCATTTACTGAAGTAAGAACAGATGCTATATGAATGTTCATATGTCCACTGAGGTCAGAACAAGTACACCCACACAAGCATATCCTTGGCGCTTGGGAACTTGGCCGAGGCAGAAATTAACATGATTGTGTGCAGCTTATAAAAAGCTGAAGACAGCCATCCAGTCAGCCCTACAGAAATCTTCACTGGGGAGGCTGTTAGAATTTTTAATTTGTAGTCCTTATCCTTTACAAGTGATTTCCTTAGTGTAGTAGTTTTGTGTATATAGCCAGAAGCTGTAATAGAGACAGTGACCACACATGCTTGATTTCCTTTGTTGGTTTCCAGATGCTTTTCTTTAGATGCAGTCACTTAATATGAGCCTGTATGTGATTAACATAAAGACTGAGCTTATGAGTTGTATTTGCTGCATTTTTTTCCATAGTGAGAAATTGTGTAGAAGTTTATTAACCCAGTTCTGAGTGTCTAAATGACCCAATCATACAGCTATGGCATTAGTATTGGCAGATTTCAGTTAGTACCCCAGTAGGTGTGCTCCCTACCAGGATCACCATTTGAAGTTCAGCTTCTCACACAGAGCACCCAAGACAGTGAACAAGTCATTAATCATCATCTTTGTTGCTAAGTGGTTTTCAGCTCTTTGTTACCCCATGGACTACAGCATGCTAGGCTCTTCTTTTCTCCATTATCTCCCAGAGTTTTCTGAAATTATGTCCATTGAGTTGGTGATGCTATCTAACCATCTCATCCTCTGTCACCCCTTCTCCTCCAGCCCTCAGTCCTTCTCAGCATCAGGTGACCAAAGTATTGGAGCTTCAGCATCAGTCCTTCCAATGAATATCCAGGACTTATTTCCTTTAGAATGGACTGGTTTGATCTCCTTGCAGTCCAAGGGACTCTCAAGAGTCTTCTCCATTACCACAGTTCGAAAGCATCAATTCTTCGGCGTTCAGCCTTCTTTGTGGTCCAACTCTCACATCCATACATGACTACTGGAAAAACCATGGCTTTGACTGGATGGATGCTTACAAACCATGGATCTTTGTAAGAAGCAAAGTAATGTCTCTGCTTTTTAATATGCTGTCTAGGTTTGTCATAGCTTTTCTTCCAAGGAGCAAGTGTCTTTTAATTTCATGGCTGCAGTCACCATCTGCAGTGAGTTTGGAGCCCAAGAAAATAAAATCTCACTGTTCGCACTTTCCCCCTTTCTATTAGCCATGAAGTTATGGGACCAGATGCCATAATCTTAGTTTTTTTAATGTTGAGTTTCAAGTTAGCTTTTTCACTCTCCTCTTTCACCCTCATGCAGGGCTCTTTAGTTCTTCTTCACTTTCTGCCATTAGAATGGTATCTTCTGCTTATCTGAGGTTGATATTTCTCCCGGCAGTGTCGATTCTGGCTTGTGATTTGTCCAACTTGTGCTTCATCCAGTCCAGCATTTCACATGGTGTACTCTGCATATAAGTTAATTAAGAAGGTTGACAATATACAGCCTTGACTTACTCCTTTCACAGTTTTGACCCAGTCCATTGTTCCATGTCTGGTTCTAACTCTTGTTTCTTGACCTGCATATAGGTTTCTCAGGAGGCAGGTAAGGTGGTCTGGTATTCCCATCTCTTTAAGAATTTTTCACAGTTTGTTGTGAGCCACACAGTCAAAGGCTTTAGTGTAGTCAGTGAAGCAGAAGTAGATGTATTTCTGGAATTTCCTTGCTTTCTCTGTGACCCAGTATATGTTGGCAATTTGATCTCTGGTTTCTCTGCCTTTTCTAAACCCAGCTTGTACATCTGGAAGTTCTTGGTTTAAGTACTGTTGAATTCTAGCTTGAAGTATTTTGAGCATAACCTTGCTAGCATATGCAGTGAGCGAAATTGTATGGTAGTTTGAACATTCTTTGGCATTACCCTTTGGGATTGGAATGAAAACTGACCTTTTCCAGTCCTGTGGCCACTGCTTATTTTCCAAAATTGCTGACATTGAATGCAGCACTTTAACAGCATCATCATTTAGGATTTGAAATAGTTCAGCTGGAATTCTGTTACCTCCACTAGCTTTGTTCCTAGTAATGCTTTCTAAGACCCACTTGACTTCATACTCCAGCATATCTGGCTCTATGTGAGTGACCACACTACTACAGTTATCCAGGTCATTAAGATTTGCAGCTGTTCTGTGTACTCTTGCCACTTAATCTCTTCTGCTTCTTTTCGGTCCTTTTATTGTGTCCATCCTTACAATGGATGAATGCAGCATTTCATTGGATTTGCCCAACGTTGCAATAGGCTCTTTTGTTCTGTGCTATCTTTTTAGGTGTAATGTCTTACAGGTAAGGACCCCATTGAGTGTAGTTTGGCTAAAGTAGTAGGTAAGACTTTGTATTGTCTAATGCAGAGGTTCTCAGATTTTCTCGGTTCATGGTGTTCTTAGTGATGTCATAATTTTTCACAGTGTCTCTAATCTGAAATAAATACGTAAAAGGTCTATTTATTAAGTAAAATCAAATCAAACATCTCAGTATTTGTCTTAACATCTTAGTAGATGTTTTAAGTTATATATATAAATTTCAAGTGCTGTTATTTCGTTCTTTACCATAGTGACTTGCTAATGTGATGTCTGTGCCTGTTGGACACTGACTGCATAGCTTCTCAGACTTTGGTATCAGAGTAGATACTGCCTTATTTCCTGATCATTGATTTTCACATGTATTTGCTTTTTATCACAATTGCTAAAAACCTAGCTTTGCAAATATATGATGTTATTGAACTGTATGTAATGTGGTGTAACTTTGAAACTGTTCTACCTAAAGCTGATAGTTCATGCACTATCTGAATGATATCAAATATGGCTCTGTTTGTCTTGAAATTTTTAAAATATCCTTTGGTGTCCCTGTAAATTTGCTAGAGCATTCAGGGACACCTCTACCACTGTTTGGGAACTGCAGGTCTAGTGGATGGGCAGCCATTTATTTATGAAAGTGGCTGAGGCTTTAGGAGCCAGGTTTGGCTGTTAAATTTCTACGTGACAGTGAAACTTTTGGGAGTTTGTCCTACTTCATGGAAATGTGGTTCAAAGAGAACCCTTTGCACAATGAAATATTGGGCTGGGGAGTCATGGCTTCTTTTTCTGTGAGATAGTCTACATCATTAGGCCCAGTAACAGGCTAGTAGTGGTAGCCCTACAAAGGGAAGAAGTCCTTGTGTCCAAAAGCCCAGTGGCTTTACTGTTGTGCCAGAAATTCCAGTCAGCTGGGAGTTTGGTCAGAAACATCTGTAATTGTTTGAGATCTGAAGGAGATGGAAACCCAAGGGAGGGTTTTATTTACGATTGTCTGAACTGCTTCTGAGAAACGCTGGGCTGGAAGAAGCACAAGCTGGAATCAAATTGCCGGGAGAAATATCAATAATCTCAGATATGCAGATGACACCACCCTTCTGGCAGAAAGTGAAGAGGAACTAAAAAGCCTCTTGATGAAAGTGAAAGAGGAGAGTGAAAAAGTTGCCTTAAAGCTCAACATTCAGAAAACTAAGATCATGGCATCTGGTCCCATCACTTCATGGTGGATAGATGGGGAAACAGTGGAAACAGTGGCAGACTTTATTTTTTTGGGCTCCAAAATCACTGCAGATGGTGACTGCAGTCATGTAATTAAAAGACGCTTACTCCTTGGAAGGAAAGTTGTGACCAACCTAGATAGCATATTCAAAAGCAGAGATATTACTTTGCCAACAAAGGTCCATCTAGTCAAGGCTATGGTTTTTCCTGTGTTCATGTATGGATGTGAGAGTTGGACTGTGAAGAAGGCTGAGCATGGAAGAATTGATGCTTTTGAACTGTGGTGTTGGAGAAGACTCTTGAGAGTCCCTTGGACTGCAAGGAGATCCAACTAGTCCATTCTGAAGGAGATCAGCCCTGGGATTTCTTTGGAAGGACTGATGCTGAAGCTGAAACTCCAGTACTTTGGCCACCTGATGCGAAGAGCTGACTCATTGGAAAAGACCCTGATGCTGGGAGGGATTGGGGGCAGGAGGAGAAGGGGACGATAGAGGATGAGATGGCTGGATGGCATCACTGACTCGGTGGACGTGAGTCTTGAGTGAACTCCAGGAGTTGGTGATGGACAGGGAGGCCTGGCGTGCTGCAATTCATGGGGTCGCAAAGAGTTGGACACGACTGAGCAACTGAACTGAACTGCTTCTAAGTCTTCTTACCATAGAGCTTCTTGCTGAAATGACAGCTTACAAGGTTTCCAGTGTGGCAGGTAGGAATAGGCACTATTCTTCATCCTCTGAGTTCTTTCACTGTCCTTGGGTAGGGTCCTTACACAAGTAAACTGATCAGTACTTTGGTGAGTCCTGGAAACCCTAAAGATATCTGGGGTTCTCTATGCAGCTCCTTTCTCTTTAGTATTCTGTAAAAACCAGGCTATCCTGATATTTTTCCTTTGTGCAAAAAGTTTAAACTGCTTAAAATAGTTAAAATACCATTTGAGTTTTCTATTTATTTTTGAGTTATTTTTGATAAGCTACATTTTCCTAGGAATTGTCCATTTGCCTTAGATTTCAAATTTATTGGCATAAAGCTAATCATAATAACCTCATGTCTTTTTACACCTGTTGAATCTGTAGTTATATTCCCTTTTTCAGTCTCTATATATGTGTCTTATCCTGTTTATTTCTGAATCAATCTCTTACCCACTTTTAACCCTGCTACTTTTTTATTCAAGTATAGTTGACTTACAATATTGTCTTAGTTTCAAGTGTACAGAATGATTCAGTTTTATGTATTTTTTCAGGTTATTTTCCATTATAGGTTATACTGGACATTATGTATATAGCTTATGGTGTTATATGGTAAATCCTTATTGTTTAGACTTTACTTCATTTAGTGTGATATTCTCTAGGTCCTTCTGTGTTGCAGTGTCATTATTTCATTCCTTCTTGTGGCTGAGTAATATTCCATTGTGTGTGTGTGTGTGTGTGTAGTGTATGTGTATGTATACACACACACACCCCACACACACATCTTCTTAAGGCAGTCAGTTGGTGGATGCTTAGATTGTTTCCATGTCTTGCTCATTCTATGTAGTGCTGCTGTGAACATTTGGGTGCATGTATTTTTCAAATTAGAATTTTATCCAGATATTTGCCCAGGAGTGGGATTGCTGGATTGTATGGTAGTTCAGTTTTTATTTTCTTCAAGAGCCTCAATACTGTTTTCCATAGTGGGTGTACGAATTTACATTGTATAAGAGAGTTTCCTTTTCTCCACATTTCTCTCCAGTATTTATTATTTGCAGACTTTTTGATAATAGCTGTTCTGTTCAGGTTGTGAGGTGATACCTCATTGTCGTTTTGATTTGCCTTTCTCTAATAATTATGATATTGAGCATCTTTTCATGTGCCTGTTGGCTATATGAATTTTGTCTTTGGAAAAATTTCTATTGAAGTCTTCTTTACATTTCTTTTTTTTTTTTTTTTTTTTTGCTATTGAGTTGCTTGGGCTTCCCTTGTGGCTCAGTTGGTAAAGAATCCCCCTGCAATGTGGGAGACCCTGGTTTTATCCCTGGGTTGGGAAAATCCCCTGGAAAGGGGAAAGGCTACCCACTCCAGTGTTCTGGCCTGGAGAATTCCATGGACAGTAAAGTCCATGAGGTTGCAAAGAGTCGGACACGACTGAGTGACTTGCACATGAACATGAACATTGAGTTGTATGAGCTATTCGTGTATTTTTGATAGTAACTTGTCAGTTACTTTCTTCAGGTTGTCTTTTCATTTTGTTGATGGTTTCCTTTGCTGTGCAAAAGCTTTTAACTTTGATTAGGTCCCATTTGTCTATTTTTGCCTTTATTTCATTTGCCCTGGGAGACTGATCTAACAACATTTTGCTGCAGTTTATGCCAGAGAATGTTTTGCTTATGTTCTTTTCTAGGAGTTTTATGGTTCAAGTCAGTTCAGTTGCTCAGTCATGTCCAACTCTGTGACCCCATGGATTGCAGCACACCAGGCTTCCCTGTCGTCAACAACTCTGGGAGCTTGCTCAGACTCATGTCCATCAAGTCAGTGATGCCATCCAACCATCTCATCTTCTGTCATTCCCTTCTCCTCCTGCCTTCAATCTTTCCCAGCATCAAGATCTTTTCCAGTTCACATCAGGTGGCCAAAGTGCTGAAGCTGAAGCTTCAGCATCAGTCCTTCCAGTAAATATTCAGGACTGATTTCCTTTAGGATGAACTGGTTGGATCTCCTTGCAGTTCAAGGGACCCTCAAGAGTCTTTTCCAACACCACAGTTCAAAAGCATCAGTCCTTCAGTGCTCAGCTTTCTTTATAGTCCAGCTCTCACACCCATACATGACCACTGGAAAAACCATAGTTTTGACTAGATGGACATTTGTCAGCGAAGTAATGTCTCTGCTTTTTAATATGCTGTCTAGATTGGTCGTAGCTCTTCTGCCAAGGAGCAAGCATCTTTTAATTTCATGGCTGCAGTCACCATCTGCAGTGATTTTGCAGTCCAATAAAATAAAATCTGTCACTATTTCCATTGTTTCCCCATCAGTTTGCCATGAAGTGATGGGACCATGCCATGATCTTAGTTTTTTGAATGTTGACTTTTAAAGTAACTTTTCACTCTCCTCTTACTCATCAAGAGGCTCTTCGATTCCTTTTCACTTTCTGTCATAAGGGTGGTGTCATCTGCAGCTTGTGCTTCATCCAGCCTGGCATTTCGCATGATGTACTCTCCATATAAGTTAAATAAGCAGGGTGACAATATACAGCCTGGAAGTACTCCTTTCCCAATTTGGAACCAGTCTGTTGTTCCATGTTCAGTTCTAACTGTAGCTTCTTGACCTGCATACAGATTTCTCCAGAGGCAGGTAAGGTGATCTGGTATTCCCATCTCTTTAAGAATTTTTCACTGTTTGTCGTGATCCACACAGTTAAAGGCTTTGGCGTAATCAATAGAGCAGAAGTAGGTGTTTTTCTGGAATTCTCACTTTTTCTATGATCCAACGGATGTTGACAATTTGATCTCTGGTTCCTCTGCCTTTTCTAAACCCAGTTCGAACATCTGGAAATTCTTGGTTCACATACTGTTGAAGCCTGGCTTGGAGAATTTTGAGCATTACTTTGCTAGTGTGTGAGATGAGGGCAATTGTGTGGTAGTTTGAACATTCTTTGGCATCGTCTTTCTTTGGGATTGGAATGAAAACTGACCTTTTCCAGTCTTGTGGCCCCTGGTGAGTTTTCCAAATTTGCTGGCATATTGAGTGCAGTGCTTTCACAGCATCATTTTTTAGGATTTGAAGTAGCTCAACTGGAATTCATCACCTCCACTAGCTTTGTTTGTAGTGATGCTTCCTAAGGCCCTCTTCACTTTGGACTCCAGGATGTCTGGCTCTAGTTGAGTGATCACACCATAGTGGTTATCTGGGTCATTAACATCTTTTTTATGTAGTTCTTCTGTGTATTCTTGGCACCTTTTCTTAATATCTTCTGTTTCTGTTAGGTCCATATCGTTTTGTCCTTTATTTGCCCATCTTTGCATGAAATGTTCCTTTGGTATCTCTAATTTTCTTGAACAGATCTCTAGTCTTTCCAATTCTGTTGTTTTTCTCTATTTCTTTACATTGATCACTGAGGATCAATGATAGCTCAGTTGGTAAAGAGTCTGCCTGCAATGCAGGAGACACCAGTTCAATTCCTGGGTTGAGAAAATCCACTGGAGAAGGGATAGGTTACCCACTTCAATATTATTGGGCTTTCCTTGTGGCTCAGCTGAAGAGTCCACCTGCAGTTTAGGAGACCTGGGTTAGATCCCTGGGTTGGGAAGATGCCCTGGAGAAGGAAAAGGCTGCCCACTCCAGTATTCTGGCCTAGAAAATTCCATGGACTATATAGTCCATGGGGTCACAAAGAGTTGGACAGAACTAAGCAGCTTTCTTACTTTTGCATTCCAGTCCCCTGTAATGAAAAGGACATCTTTTTTGGGTGTTAGTTCTAAAAGGTCTTGTAGGTCTTCATAGAACCGTTCAACTTCAGCTTCTTCAGCATTACTGGTTGGGGCATAGACTTGGATTACTGTGATACTGAACGGTTTGCCTTGGAAACGAACAGAGATCATTCTGTCGTTTTTGAGATTGCATCCAAGTACTGCATTTCAGACTCTTTGGTTGACCATGATGGCTACTCCATTTCTTCTGAGGGATTCCTGCCCGCAGTAGTAGATATAATGGTCATCTGAGTTAAATTCACCCATTTCAGTCCATTTCAGTTCGCTGATTGCTAGAATGTCGACATTCACTCTTGCCATCTCTTGTTTGACCACTTCCAATTTGCCTTGATACATGGACCTGACATTCCAGGTTCCTGTGCAATATTGCTCTTTACAGCATCGGACCTTGCTTCTATCACCAGTCACATCCACAGCTGGGTATTGTTCTTGCTTTGGCTCCATCCTTCATTCTTTCTGGAGTTATTTCTCCACTGATCTCCAGTAGCATATTGGGCACCTACTGACCTGGGGAGTTTCTCTTTCAGTATCCTATCATTTTGCCTTTTCATACTGTTCATGGGGTTCTTAAGGCAAGAATACTGAAGTGGTTTGCCATTCCCTTCTCCAGTGGACCACATTCTGTCAGATCTCTCCACCATGACCCGCCCATCTTGGGTCAAGCTGGAATCAAGATTGCCGGGAGAAATATCAATAACCTCAGATATGCAGATGATACCACCCTTATGGCAGAAAGTGAAGAGGGACTAAAAAGCCTCTTGATGAAGGTGAAAGTGGAGAGTGAAAAAGTTGGCTTAAAGCTCAACATTCAGAAAACTAAGATCATGGTATCCAGTCCCATCACTTCATGGGAAAGAGATGGGGAAACAGTGGAAACAGTGTCAGACTTTATTTTTCTGGGCTCCCAAATCACTGCAGATGGTGACTGCAGCCATGAAATTAAAAGACACTTGCCGCAGCACTGTTTATAATAGCCAGGACATGGAAGCAACCTAGATGTCCATAAGCAGATGAATGGATAAGAAAGCTGTGGTACATATACACAATGGAGTATTACTCAGGCATTAAAAAGAATTCATTTGAATCAGTTCTAATGAGGTGGATGAAACTGGAGCCTATTATACAGAGTGAAGTAAGCCAGAAGGAAAAACACCAATACAGTATACTAATGCATATATATGGAATTTAGAAAGATGATAACAATAACCCTGTGTATGAGACAGCAGAAGAGACACTGATGTATGGAACAGTCTTATGGACTCTGTGGGAGAGGGAGAGGGTGGGAAGATTTGGGAGAATGGCATTGAAACATGTAAAATATCATGTATGAAACGAGATGCCAGTCCAGGTTCAATGCACGATACTGGATGCTTGGGGCTAGTGCCCTGGGACTACCCAGAGGGATGGTATGGGGAGGGAGGAGGGAGGAGGGTTCAGGATGGGGAGCACATGTATACCTGTGATGGATTCATTTTGATATTTGGCAAAACTAATACAATTATGTAAAGTTTAAAAATAAAATAAAATTTAAAAAAATAAAAAATAAATAAATAAAAGACACTTGCTCCTTGGAAGGAAAGTTATGACCAACCTACATAGCATATTCAAAAGCAGAGACATTACTTTGCCAACAAAGGCTCGTCTAGTCAAGGCTATGGTTTTTCCTGTGGTCATGTATGGATGTGAGAGTTGGACTGTGAAGAAGGCTGAGCGCCGAAGAATTGATGCTTTTGAACTGTGGTGTTGGAGAAGACTCTTCAGAGTCCCTTGGACTGCAAGGAGATCCAACCAGTCCATTCTGAAGGAGATCAGCCCTGGGATTTCTTTGGAAGGAATGATGCTAAAGCTGAAACTCCAATACTTTGGCCACCTCATGCAAAGAGTTGCCTCATTGGGAAAGACCCTGATACTGGGAGGGATTGGGGGCAGGAGGAGAAGGGGACGACAGAGGATGAGATGGCTGGATGGCATCACTGACTCAATGGACGTGAGTCTGAGTGAACTCCGGGAGTTGGTAATGGACAGGGAGGCCTGGCGTGCTGTGATTCATGGGGTCGCAAAGAGTTGGACACTACTGAGCGACTGATCTGATCTGATCTGAGCAGCTTTCACTTTCAGTTGTATGGTATTATGTCTTATATTTAGTTCTTTATACCATTTGAGTTTATTTTTGTATATGGTGTAGGGGCGTGCTCTGATTTCATTGATTTTTATGTTAACTGTCCAGCTTTCCCAGTACTACTTATTGAAGAGACTTTCTTCATTACGTGTTCTTGCCTCCTTTGTTGCAGGTTAATTGGCTGTAGGTGTGTTGCTTTATGTCTGGGCTGTCTATTCTGTTCAATTGACATACGTTTTTGTGGCAATTCCATGCCGTTTGATTACTATAGCTTTGTAGTATTGTCTGAAGTCTGGGAGGCTTATGTCTCCAGCTTTGTTCTTTTGTTCAGTATTGCTTTGGCAGTTCTGGGTCTTTTATGGTTCCATATAAATTTTAGGATTATTAGTTCTAGCATTGTGAACATGGAATGGAGATTTTGATAGGGTTTGCATTAAATCTGTAGATTGCTTTGGGTAGTATGGCCATTTTAATAATAATCCCAGTCTAAGAGCATGGGACACCTTTCCATTTCTTTGAATCATCTTCAGTTTACTTGAAAATTATCAATTTCCTTCAGTGTTTTATAGTTTTCAGTGTATAGCTCTTTCATGCCCATAGTTAAAAGTTTATTCCTGGGTATTTTTTGGACATGGTTATATTTTTGGGGACTCCAAAATCACTGGAGACGTTGACTGCAGCCATGAAATTAAAAGACACTTACTCCTTGGAAGGAAAGTTATGACCAACCTAGATAGCATATTGAAAAGCAGAAACATTACTTTGCCAACAAAGGTCCATCTAGTCAAGGCTATGGTTTTTCCAGTGGTCATGTATGGATGTGAGAGTTGGACTGTGAAGAAAGCTGAGCACCGAAGAATTGATGCTTTTGAACTGTGGTGTTGGAGAAGACTCTTGAAAGTCCCTTGGACTGCAAGGAGATCCAACCAATCCATTCTAAAGGAGATTGGTCCTGGATGTTCTTTGGAAGGACTGATGCTAAAGCTGAAACTCCAGTACTTTGGCCACCTCATGCGAAGAGTTGACTCTTCAGAAAAGACTCTGATGCTGGGAGGGATTGGGGGCAGGAGGAGAAGGAGACAACAGAGGATGAGATGGCTGGATGGCATCACCGACTTGATGGATGTGAGTATGAGTGAACTCCGGGAGTTGGTGATGGACAGGGAGGCCTGGTGTGCTGCGATTCATGGGGTCACAAAGAGTCGGACACGACTGAGCAACTGAACTGAACTGAACTGAATAAAGAGCATTGCTTTTTTACTTTCTGATATTCCGTTGTTAGCATAAAGAAATGCAACAGATTTCTGTATATTAATCTTATATCCTACTAACTTGTTGAAATCATTTATTAGTTCTAATAGTTTTTGTGTGAAGTCTGTAGGGCCCTCTGTATCGAATATCATGTCATCTGCAAATAGTGACAGTTTTACCTCTTCCCCTCAAATTTGGATACCTTTGTTTTTCTAATCTGATTCCTTTGCTGGGATTTCTAATACTATATTAGATAGTAGTGGTGAGAGTTGGCTTGTCTTATTCCTAAATGAGCAGGAAGGCTTTCAGCTTCTCACTGTTGAGTATGATGTTGGCTATGGGTTTATTGTAAATGGCTTTTATTGTGTTGAGCTGTGCCACCTTGGTGAGAGTTTTGTCATGAATGGATATTGAATTTTATCAGATGCTTTTTCTGCATCTTTTGAGATGGTCGTGTGATTTTGTCTTTCCTTTTGTTAATGTGGAATATCACATTGATTTACTTAGTGTTGAACCATTATCATTATATAGTTTTTGTCTTTGTCTTTCTTTATGGACTTTGTTTTAAAGTTTGTGTTGCCTAATGTGAATATTGCTACCCCTGCTTTCTTGCTGTTTTCATGTGAATGAAATACCCTTTTCCATCCCCTCACTTTCAATCTGTGTATCTCTTTTGCCCTAATGTGAGTCTCTTGTTAACAACATACTGTTGTTTGTTTGTTTTTTAAACTGCCATTCTGTTCTGTTGATTGGAGCATTTAGTCTGTCAACATTTAAACTAATTATTGACAAGTATATGTTTATTGCCATTTTAAAACCTTGTTTTCCAGATGATTTTGTAATTCTTGCTTGTTCATTTCTTCTTTTTGTTGTTTGATGGTTTTCTTTTGTGCTTGAGTTGCTTTCTTTTTGTTTTTGTGACTGTTGTATGATTTTGATTTGTGGTTACCTTGGTTATACTTGCATTAGATTGGTAGTTATGTAAGTTCAGACACATTCTAAAAGATACACATTTTTTTCCTGCCTTCCCTCATATTTTTTATTTTGATGACCTGTTTTACATCATAATGTTTATCTTTTTGCTATTAATTGTAGTTATCACTTCTACGAAATTTTTTGATCATTTTTTAATCTGTGACCTGGCTTATTTAGTTTAGTTCAGTTCAGTCGCTCAGTCATGTCGCTTATTTAAGTGATCTTCAATTCTTTTATGTATTTGCCTTTCCTATTATGATTTTCCCTTTTCTGTAGATTCTTGATTCTTTCCTAGTTAGATAAGACCTTTCAATATTTCTTTTAGGTTGGGTTTGGTACTGCTGTATTCTGGTTTTTGCTTGTTTAAGAAATCCTTTATCTCTCCTTTTAGTCTAAAGGATAACCTTGCTGGGTAGAGTAACCTAGGTTGCGGACCTTTCCCTTTCATGACTTTGAATATATCATGCCACTTCCTTCTGGCTGCAAAGTTTCTGCAGAGAAATTAGCTAATAGCATTTTGGGGGTTCCTTTGTAACTGACTCTTTGTTTCTCTTTTGCTGCCTTTACATTCCTCTCTTGAACTTTGTCCATTTTAATCACAGTATGTCATGGTATTGGTCTGTTTAGGTGCATCTTACTTGGGACCCTCTGTGCTTTCTGTACCTAGGTATCTGTTTCCTTTGTTAGGTTTGGTAAATTTTCAGCCATAATTTCTTCAAATCCTTTTTTTTTTTTTTTTTTGGCTACACCGTGCAACTTGTGGGATCTTGGTTCCCTGACCAAGGATTGAACCCAGGCCCATGGCAGTGCAAGCGCTGAGTCTTAACCATTGGACCACCAGAGAATTCCCTGAAATGCATTTTTAATACCCTTCTTTCTTTTCTTCTGGAACCCCTATTATGTGTAGATTGGCATACTTTTATCTCATAGACCTTCTTTAATGCTATCATTTTTTAAAATTTGTGTCTTTTGTTCTGATTGGAGGATTTCCATTATTCTGGAAATTCCAGTATTCCATTATTCAGATCACTTATCCATTCTGCATTATTTAGTCTCCTATTCTTTACTTCTAGATTGATTTTTATCTTGGCAATTGAGTTGTTTAATTTTGATTGGATCTTCTTTATAGTTTCTAGTTCCTTGTTACAATGATTCTGCATTTCTGTCAATAATCTTTATTCCTTTAACATTTTTTTTTAACCTCCTTTTTGAACTTAGAGTCAGATAGACTGGAGAGGTCTGTTTCATTATTTGTTCTTTCAGAGGATTTCTCTTGTTCTTTTAACTGGGAGTGGTTCCTGTGCTTTTTAAATTTTACTTACATTTACCTGTCTCTTTAAATTTAGGAGAAACAGTTGTCTTCTGTGGTTTTGAAGGGCTGGCTTTCATGCGGGAGCATCCCTCAATAGACTGTGGGTCCAGTAATTTTGGTGTGAGGGCTTCTTTTGGCATGGCATCTTTTCCTTCAAAGTGCTCTGACTGTTATCCTCTTGATAAGGGGTGACTGGTAGTGTGGTGACTAGAGCCTGCACCGGATGTTGGGCAGGGCCTCCTTTTCCCTCCTCTTGTGGGGTGGGATCTGCTCCCCAGTGGAAATCCTGAGGGTCAGTTCTATAAGGCTCCATTGCCCTTAAGTATGTGATCTGTCCCCAAGGAGGTGAGCACTTAATCAGGTGAGGCCCATGTGGTCATAGTGAATCTGTGCCCAAGCAGGCCCCCACAGTTCTGCCCAGAAGCAGTCCAAAGTCTCATGCGTTTCTTGCCTAGTGTTCAGCTGGTGCTGGAGGCTGGGGCATTGTGGCTGCAGGAATCAAGGTGGTGGTGTTGCCGCCTGGCATTGGGGCTGCCTCTGTGATAGGGTTCTCCCCAGGACCTGTCTACCCCAGATCCAGCTCTAAGTTGCTATGTGAGGTGGGCAGAACTGGAACACCCCAGCTGAGTACTCCTCCCAAGGGGACTATCTACCTTGCCTGCTACCCACTGTGAACACCAACAAAGTCCACTGCTGGAGCCCAGCCCCTCCATGAATTCTGGCAGTCGGCTCTGGTTTGGCCCAGACCATGTGAATGCAGAGTTCCAAAGAATAGCAAGGAGAGATAAGAATGCCTTCCTCAATGATGAATGCAAAGAAATAGAGGAAAATAATAGAATGGGAAAGACTAGAGATCTCTTCAAGAAAATTAAAGATACAAAGGGAACATTTCCTGCAAAGATGCACACAATAAAGGACAGAAATAGTATGGACCTAACAGAAGCAGAAGATATTAAGAAGAGGTGGCAAGAATACACAGAAGAACCACGCAAAAAAGATCTTCATGACCCAGATAACCATGATGGTGTGATCACTCACCTAGAGCCAGACATCCTGGAATGCAAAGTCAAGTGGGCCTTAGAAAGCATCACTACGAACAAAGCTAGTAGAGGTGATGGAATTCCAGTTGAGCTATTTCAAATCCTGAAAGATGATGCTGTGAAAGTGCTGCACTCAGTATGTCAGCAAATTTGGAAAACTCAGCAGTGGCCACAGGACTGGAAAAGGCAATGCCAAAGAATGCTCAAACTACCGCACAATCTCATTCATCTCACACGCTAGTAAAGTAATGCTCAAAATTCTCCAAGCCAGGCTTCAGCAATACCTGAACCATGAACTTCCAGATGTTCAGGCTGGATTTAGAAAAGGTAGGGGAACCAGAGATCAAATTGTCAACGTCCGCTGAATTATTGAAAAAGCAAGAGAGTTCCAGAAAAACGTCTACTTTTGCTTTATTGACTATGCCAAAGCCTTTGACTGTGTGGATCACAACAAACTGGAAAATTCTGAAAGAGATGGGAATACCAGACCACCTTACCTGCCTCCTGAGAAATCTGTAGGCAAGTCAAGAAGCAACAGTTAGAACTGGACATGGAACAACAGACTGGTTCCAAATTGGGAAAGGAGTACTCCAAGGCTGTATATTGTCACCCTGCTTATTTAACTTATATGGAGAGTACATCATGCGAAATGCCAGGCTGGATGAAGCACAAGCTGCAATCAAGATTGCTGGGAGAAATACCAATAACCTCAGATATGCAGATAACACCACCTTTATGGCAGAAAGTGAAGAAGAACTAAAGAGCCTGTTGATGAAAGTGAAAGAGGAGAGTGAAAAAGTTGGGTTAAAACGCAGCATTCAGAAAACTAAGGTCATGGCATCCGGTCCCATCACTTCATGGCAAACACATGTGGAAACAGTGTCAGACTTTATTTTTTGGGGCTCCAAAATCACTGCAAATGGTGATTGCAGCCATGAAATTAAAAGATACTTGCTCCTTGGAAGAAAAACTATGACCAACCTAGACAGCATATTAAAAATCAGAGACATTGTCGACAAAGGTCCGTCTAGTCAAGACTATGATTTTTCCAGTAGTCATGTATGGATGTGAGAATTGGACCATAAAGAAAGCTTAGCACTGAAGAACTGACGCTTTTGAACTGTGGTGTTGGAGAAGACTCTTGAGAGTCCCTTGGACTGCAAGGAGATCAAACCCGTCCATCCTAAAGGAGATCAGTCCTGAATATTCATTGGAAGGACTGATGCTGAAGCTGAAACCCTAATAGTTTGGCTGCCTGATGAAAAGAACTAACTCCTTGGAAAATACCCTGATGCTGGGAAAGATTGAAGGCAGGAGGATAAGGGGACAACAGGATGAGATGGTTGGATAGCATCACCGACGTGATGGACATGAGTTTGAGTAAGCTCCAGGAGTTGTTGATGGACAGGGAGGCCTGGTGTGCTGCAGTCCATGGGGTCGCAAAGAGTCAGATGTGACTGAGCAACTGAACTGAACTAACACCACGGGCCCTTCGGGCTGTCTCCCCCTGGCTTGACAGAGTCCTCCCTCAGGGTCCACCTCCTGGAGTTTCACCACCTGGCTACTCTACATACTAGCGGCCCACCCAGCATGTCTTTCAGTCTCAGAAGGGCTGTGAGGTGGAAGCTGTTGGCGTATCTCTGTCCACCTTGAGGCCTAGCAGGCCAGTAGGTTTGCACACCTCACAATCACAGTCCAAGCCCTGCAGCTCCTCTGACCTCCCAGCAGACAGACGGCCTTCGCAGAGTGAGGGCCTGCCTTTGCAGACCCTCCCTGCTTCACAGATCTCTCCGCAGGGTGCCTATCCCATCCTGATGCCTTTTTTCATTCCATCCGTGGGAATCTTTTTCACCGCTTTGGTTGTATAAGAGCTCTTCAGACAGCTTCCAGTTGGTTTTCTGTGAGAATTGTTCTATGTGTAGATGTATTTTTGATGCATTCATTGGTATGAGGTGAGCTCCATGTT
Organism: Bos indicus; assembly: GCF_029378745.1. NCBI lineage: Eukaryota > Metazoa > Chordata > Mammalia > Artiodactyla > Bovidae > Bos > Bos indicus. The sequence goes on from NC_091765.1 coordinate 91,656,280, forward strand.
CTCCGACTCATCGTCTTGATCTCTCCCCCAACCCTGCTACTTCTTTCAGTTCAGTTCAGTCGCTCAGTTGTGTCCGACTCTTTGCGACCCCATGAATCACAGCACGCCAGGTCTCCCTGTCTATCACCATCTCCTGGAGTTCACTCAAACTCAGGTCCATCAAGTCGGTGATGCCATCCAACCATCTCATCCTCTGTCGTCCCCTTCTCCTCCTGCCCCCAACCCCTCCCAGCATCAGAGTCTTTTCCAGTGAGTCAACTCTTCGCATGAGGTGACCAAAGTACTGGAGTTTCAGCTTTAGCATCATTCCTTCCAAAGAAATCCCAGGGCTGATCTCCTTTAGAATGGTATGGTTGGATCTCCTTGCAGTCCAAGGGACTCTGAAGAGTCTTCTCCAACACCACAGTTCAAAAGCATCAATTCTTTGGCGCTCAGCCTTCTTCACAGTCCAACTCTCACATCCATACATGACCACAGGAAAAACCATAGACTTGACTAGACGAACCTTTGTTGAGAAGGTAATGTCTCTGCTTTTGAATATTCTACCTAGGTTGGTCATAACTTTCCTTCCAAGGAGTAAGAGTCTTTTAATTTCATGGCTGCAGTCACCATCTGCAGTGATTTTCGAGCCCCCAAAAATAAAGTCTGACACTGTTTCCACTGTTTCCCCATCTATTTCCCATGAAGTGATGGGACCAGATGCCATGATCTTTGTTTTCTGAACGTTGAGCTTTAACCCAAAATAGTTTGATTCCTGCTGCTGAAAACCCTAATGGGAACTTAAACCTAGGCTCAAAATGGGAGGAGAAATGCAGTCTCATATAAATGGATCTGTGTTAAACGTTAAGAGATACCTGTCTTCTACTATGGGATTCCCAGGTGGCTCAGTGGTGAAGAATCCACCTGCCAGTGCATGAGATGGGGGTTCGATCCCTGGGTCAGAAAGATCCCCTGGAGAAGAAAATGGCATCCCACTTCAGTATTCTTGCCTGGGAAATCGCATGGACAGAGGAGCCTAGCAGACTACAGTCAGTGGGGTCTCTGACTTAGGTAAACAACAGCAATCTACTAAGGATAAGGCTTTCAAATTTTTTTGCCTAACACTTAGAGTGCTTGTTTAAAATGTAGATTTTAATGCAATAAAGTTATCTTTCCCAGAAATTATGTATCAGTAGTCCTGGCTAGAGTCTTAGAATTTACAATTTTAATAAGTGCTTGGGTGATCCTGAGGTGTATGATTGGAAGACTATGTTTTGAGAACGTGAAAGTGTTAGTCACTCAGTCGTGTCTGACTCTGTGACCCCATGAACTGTAGCCTGCCAGGCTCCTCTGTCCATGGGATTCACCAGGCAGAAATACTGGAGTGGACTGCCATTTCCTTCTCCAGGGGATCTTCCCGATACTTTGAGAAATGTGCTCTTAATTTGTGCTACAGAAAAAAGATGAAGGCTTTTAAAATTCCCCAGTGCTTGTCCCCAGGCTGAATCTATCATGTTGGTAGCTTTTTCATCCACAGCTCCCCTCACCCTCACCTTTCCCTCAACTAAAACTTCTGGGTAAGGCTTGCACCCACTCATCACCTGCTGAGACAGCATTTTCTAATAGTCTCTAGAACTTTCAAAAAAAATGTCTTGTATAGCCAAACACCAAGGTTGGCCTCAGGGTACCATCCAGATTCTTACAGATTTCCTGGGCCAGTAGAAACTGGACCAAGTCACCTGGATTCTTGTTGAAACTCCATAAATGGAACAGGATCTGAGGGCAGTTGTCAGTGAGCATGTCTCATAATGAAGCCAGGTGTTTCATATCTGCATCTTAGATTGAGAGGTTCATTCTCAGGGAGTTGAAGTTCCAGATGAGGTGTGTGAGCTAACCAGACTAAGAGAAGAAAACAGAAGAGAACATATGACATCTAGACCTTCCTGTGGTGTCTGGGAAGCCCTCCATGACTCATGCTGGCACTAAAACTAAACACCCTTTCATTGAATTTCTTGGCTTAGCCTTTGTTGGGCAAGCTGGCAGATTCCCCTTTATGTCAAGTCTCAGAGGAGTCACTGCAGCACTCATTGGTGATTCTTTCTAGGGCATCACGAGCAAGAGGCTCGCGGGCCTATCCACACATGCCATTCGATTTCATGTTCCTGCTCTCCAGAAGATAGCGCATTTCCTTACGTGCAGATCAGTGTTCTGGGGCACATCAACTGCGTCTCTCTATGTGAATGCAAAGGATGCTGTTCATATATTCCAGGATCTTGAAGCTCTGATTGAGATTCTTTTTCTCCAGTGGGTACAAATTGTCATAGTAAAGGGATAGGTTAACTGTTGAGGATATTTAGTATCTGAAGAGAGGGTTAGTTAAACAGATAAATTTTCTGCTAATTTTTTCAGACTAATCAGTGTTATTGTTACCTTTGGATGGGATTCTGGAGGTTATTTGAAGCAATCTCCCAAAAAAGACATAAATGAGGAAACTGATTTCCAGAAAAGATAAGTGTTGTGTCTAGATCTACTGCTCTTTAGTGACTATACTATGAAACAAAAATGTAATTTACTTCCCACTAAGTTATAAGTCTCAGAGCTGACAGATTACAGTAGCAACAGACCAATTTGAAGTTTTTAATAGGGTAGATTATGTCTAACTAATAAAACTTTCTCTTTGTGTTTCAGGACTAAAAACTGAAAGTTGTGTTGAGAACATGGGTAAGATATGCTTTAAAGTATTATCTCTGTAATGGGAATTTTGTCAGTGTTATTTCTCTCTGGAATAGGTCAGAGTCACCCCACTATACTGTCACACTGTCAGCCCTCGCTTTCTCAAGGCAGAGTTGTGCTGCCTCTCTTACCTTCTCAGGGGGAGGGTGCAGGGATCCACCTTAACCCTACCCCAGCTTTGCCTGTGGCTGTTCTTTCAAACACTGCATTTGCCTTATGCATGCTGGGACTCTGCCAGCTCTGACCCTAGTCCATCATTACAGGAACTTAAGGGCTCCTGAAAACCCCTACATGACTGCTATGCACAGAGTAAGACTCATATTCCTATGTTTTGGCATCTTGGGTAGTAATATTTGGGAGACTGAAGAAGGAATGGAGTGAATATAGCTCAGGGGGAAAGACTCGGGGGGACAAAATGGTAACTTGGTCTGCTTTCTCAGAGGAAAATAGGAGAATATAACAAAAATAATCTTTCTTAGAGGGCCATGGGAAAGAATTGGAAAGGTAAATAGGAATTCTAAGAATGTTCAGGAACATTTGATGATGTTCCTGACATCATCAAATTAGACTCAACAGATTTTAACTGAAGTTGCGAGAAAATGCCTTGGGCTGGTACATACTTTGGATGGATCCTATTTGAAGATTTCTTTGTTTAAAAAGTTTGAAAAGTAAGGGTCCATTTCTACCTGTTTTCCTGGCTAGTTTTTCTGTGGATTCTTCTTCACATAATTAAAATGAATCTGTAACCATTTGTTTTCAAGATTGAAATTTTATTTCTCATATTGCCATATTTTGTTTGTATCTTGGATGTAAGCCAACTCAAATCTTTATAATTAATAAGCATGTAAAAATAGACTGAACCTGACATTCACTTCTGAGTATAGTACTATGTAATGAAAGCATGTTTGTATTTTAGACTATTTTCAACCTGTCTACAACCCTGGTAAGTATGCTCTAATTTTTAAAAATAACCTGTACATGGGTGTTTAATAGCTCTTTCCTGTTCAGCAAATTCAGTTCTTAGCTGAAGAAAAGGAGTTCTTTGCACCTATGAAGGAGTAACTTGGCAGATAGGAAGTGGGGAAAAGAATCTATTCTGGGGAAATTTACCTCCCTTCAAATGAGAGGGTGGGCTCTCTGGACATCTGAACAATGTGGGAGTAAGGTTGGTGGGACCCAAAGAGCTAGGCACTCTTGACAGGTCCAAGGTCTCTTAATAGGAGAGCTCTATATTAAGTCGTTGAGGTTAGCCTGTGTGACACCAGACATCCAGATGAAAGTGTAAAAAGTTAGTATTTTTGCCTTTCTTAAATAAGCTGGTGTTTGATATCATTTGACTAAAATGTCTGGGTGTAGACGTGCCACTCCCCCCACCTGCTGCCCCCCGCCTGCCCCGCCCCCCGCTGAGTTTCCATATGGTGATATGGCTCAGGTCACTTCTTTGTATCTAAGTTCCTTGATGACATGTTTGGCCCATGTGGCTACAGTGTGAAGAGAGAAAAGTTTCTAGTCTTTGCTTAAGTATGCAGGTTACTTGATGTTTAGAAGGTATTTCCTGTCCTTGTGTGAAGCATTTCATGCATCTGAGGACTTGGTTAGTAACACTTCTTATTGGCTCAGGCAGCCACAAGTTTTACTGGTCTCTTCACAGGGACTTCAGCTACCTTTTCAAGACAGACGTTTTTTCTAGCTTGTGGAGATTGCTAGAAGACTTGTTATATGTAACAGTTTTTCCTGGTAGAAGGGGCCAGAGGACTGTTCAGCCCTATTAGCCAACTGTGTTTAGTTTGTAGCTGACACTTAAATTTAGTAGCATTAGTTTACTGGATATCAAGTGGATCTTTATGGCCATTTTACTTTAAAGTAGTTGTGCTGTAACTATGATAACTCCCAGTTACTTTGGTCTGTTTTTGAAACTGATGAGTTTCTTTTTGTAACTTAGGTGAAGAAAACCAGAAGCTGGAAAACCCTGGTAAGACATTTTCATAAACTCTGGGAGCTTAGATTTGTAGGGCAACTTCCTTAGGGGTGGGAGCAGGTGGGCATAGAATGGTAAAGAAAAGTGGGAAGAGGCAGAACCCACCTGTAGCTTACGAGTTTGATGTATCAGAGGCCCTCCTGAGTTCCAGGTACCCTTCTTAATAAGGATGATACAGCAGCTCTCTCTGTCTCTTAGCTAACAATCCATAGGTCATCCCAGCAGAACAGTTAGAGACATCACATGTGGAACTAGTTCTAGAAAACCTATTATTTTTTGCTTTATACTAGCTGTTACATGGATAGAGGAAGGTGTGATTAACTGTTTCACAAACTCTTGTAACCTAGGGTGTTCATCAGGGGCATAAAAATGACATTGTTTCCTAAATTAAAATGATTATATATATACACACACACATATTTAAATATATGCCAATATATATATATGTGTATATATGTGTGTGTATATAATTATTTCTATATATATGTATAGTTGCTATTAGCTGTATTCATTTGATATTTAGTAAATTCTAAAGTATGACTCATTCCCAAGTTTTTTGGTCTTTTTAAAAATAATATTTTTCAAGGGTGCTGGGACACAAACATGCTCATAAATTACTGATGAGATTATAAATTCAAACTTCTCTGGAGGACAATTCCAATAATTTGTAACACTAGTCTTAAAATGTCCATACGTTTTAACCTAGCTGTAACACTTTTAGATATTTGTCCTAAGGAAATAAACATAAAAGTTTGTGTACAAAATATGTATAGACATGTTTGTACAGTGTTATAGTAGCGAAAATTTATAAATAAACTTAGTATCCAACAGTTGGACATTGTTAAATAAGTTACATTCTTATTATGAAACACTAACCAATTTAAAAATCATGTTTTCAAAAAATATCTGAAGATATGTTACTGTTTTTTAATCACTGATTGTGTCTGATTCTTTGTCAGTCCGTGGACTGCAGCCCACCATTCTCCTCTGTCCATGGGATTTCTCAAGCAAGAATACCTGGAGTGGGTTGTCATTTCTTTTTCCAGGGGATCTTCCCTACCCATGGATAGAACTCATGTCTTCTGCCTTAGCAGGCAGATTCTTTACCACTGTGCCACCAGGGAAGCCCAAAGATAAGAGAAAGTACTTACAATACAGTGACAGTAAAAATCACAGGATAAAAACAAACTCTGCTCAATACTGTGTAATGGCCTTAATGGGAAAATAATCTAAGAAAGAGTGGACATATGTGTATGTATAACAAATTCACTTCACTGTACTTCTGAAACTAATACATTGTAAGTCAGTTATACTCCAATAAAAATTTTAAAAAAGGATAAAAATAGCATATGGAATATAATGTCAAATTTATTTTACAGTGTTGAACAAACTTCCATTTATAAGATAAATAAGTACAAGGAATATAATGTACAACATGACTATAGTTAACAGCTGTGTAGTGTATTTGAAAATTGTTAAAAGAGTAGATCCTAAGAGTTCTCATCACAAGGGAAAAAAAATTTCTTTTTTGGTATTTATATGAGATGCTGGATGTTAAACTAAACTTATTGTGGTAGTCATGCCACAATATATGTAACTCAGGCCATTATGTTGCACACCTTAAACTTATACAGTGTTTTATGTCAGTTATATCTCAGTAAAGTTGAAAAAGTAATGACAATGTATGTAGCATATACTCATATACATATATTATAGCATATATTTCCTTCTTGTACCAGGAAATGTACCAGTATTAAGAATGAATAGCTCTGATATCTGGGATTATGAGTAATTTTTAACAAATTCCTATATTTTTCTAAATTGTCTATAATTATATTACTTATATAATCAAGAAATTTTATTAAAAAAATAAATCATGACAAGTATAGGTCAGAGTCTAAAAAATATAAATCAATAGAGATATTTCGCTTTATCTAAAAAGTGCCTGGATCACTGGCCATAGTTCTCTCTGTAATTTAGGCACCAGTGTGCTAAATCTCCTTCCTTTTTACTGAAAACTCTAAAAACTTTGGGAATGGGTCATCTCTCACTTGTAAATAGTTATATAAGGTTAATTTTCAAGCTTACTGCATTTATCATTAACATAGTTCCTATTCTTATCTTTAGAAATGAAAAGCCAGGAACCCACTGTCTTTCCTGGTAAGTGATCCTTTATTTACTCTCTGAGACTAGCTTCAGGGTTAGAAGGAGATGTGAGGACTCCTAGAACCAAGGACATTACTGGACATGTAGAGTTTGAGGAATAAGTTAAGCCAAAACAGAGGAACTCTAGTTACTGAGAGCTGCTTATGTTCCATGTAATAATGTATTTAGCACTTTTATAATCATCACTTACTACAAACCTGCAAGGTTTTTCTTTTGCATAAATAAGGAAATAAAGGTCAGGGATTTATTAAGCCTGCCCAGTCAGAGAGCTAATAACTGTAATGACAACAGAACTAAACCAAGCAGAGTCTTAGACCCAGTACTGTTTCATTCAAAAACTGGTGTACTCAGATTGCCTTACGAAGATAAGGTTGGCTAGATCATGAAGTCCTTGAAGTCCAGCATCAGGAGTTTAGGCTTTGTCCAGTCTGAGAATGAAGAGCAATTAGAAGGTGTTTTTATTGTTACTGTTCCCCACCCCCACTCCCCCCTTTTTAAGTCTTGGAGATGGGGGCTGGTATACACAAAAGGGAGCATTAACAATGCAAGATAGTTGATTAAAATTAACCAGTATTCATTTCTGTCTTCAGGTATGAAAAGCCAGGAAGCCACCCAGATACCTGGTAAGACAGCTTTATTTACACTCTTGGTCCAAATATGAGAAAGAAGGCTTTCTCCGGGTATTAAAGAGAATATTGTCATGAGACAACTAGTCATTAATATTTCCTTTACAGCCTCCTTCCTGCCTGTCTTTCTACAGAATTTTAGCTGGAGAAGAGAGTAGGAAAGTGCCGTTCCTCCCTAGTGTGTGTACATTCTTGGAGCAGGACAGTTAGCTCTGTTGGGGGCAGGCAGAAGGCAGGCTGCTGCAACCTGGATGCATGCAGCCCAGCCTTAGATTCCACAGTTAAAGGTATTTAGTAGAAACTTCTGACTTTATGTAAAAGCTGATTGTTAGCTTTAGCTATTAATAAAAGCATCTCGGCATCTAGGATCTGCAGGTAACTAAGCATAGTATTCTCCTGGCATAGAGGCAGACTTAGTGAGGCGCCATGACAGAAGGCTTTTCTGAGTCTGGCATAGATTTGCACAGTGAGGGTTCATGTAGCCAGAACTTTGTAAGTAAAAGCCAGAAACTGCAGTGCAGGTGGGCTCTCTGGTGCTTGTATCACTTGAGTTCATGAGACAAGAAGCAGTTTGAAAATTGTACTTATTGGAACAATCTGCAAGTCACTGAAAATTTCTTTCTCATTTAGGAATGAAAATTCCAGAATCTTTTTCACTACCTGGTAAGTAATGTTAGGCATGCTGGAGAGGAGACTGCCAGTCTGGGAAGTATAGATATAATTGTCACCATTACATATGCAGGGAGGCTAAGTACTTTGCGCAAGATCACATGAGTGGAAGATCTAGGTTCTTATAACCAAATTGTTGTTCAGTTGCTAAGTCATGTCCTACTCTTCGTGGCCCTGTGAACTACAGTATGCCAGGCTGCTCTGTCGCTATTTCCTGGAGTTTGCTCAAACTCACGGCCATCAGGTTGGTGATGCTGTCACCCCCTCCTCCTCCTGCCCTTAATCTTTCCCAGCATCAGGGTCTTTTCCAGTGAGTTGGCTCTGTATCAGGTGGCCAAAGTATTGGAGCTTCAGCATCAGTCCTTCCAAGTTCCGGGTTGATTTCCTTTTGGATTGACTGGTTTGATTTCCTTGCAGTCCATGGGAGTTTCAAGTGGGTAGCCATTCCCTTCTCCAGGGAATCTTTCTGGCCCAGGGATCGAACCCCAGTCTCCTGCATTACAGGCAGATTCTTTACTGTCTGAGCCACTAGGAAAGCTGCTATGACCAAGAACCAGTTTCTTAAAATTTATGGCTCCTCAAGTGTTTTTCCAGTATATTTATCATGCATATTTAACCTACCTTTAAGATATAACTATGAAAACAAGTATTTTAAAAAGTGTGAGGCTATTGCTGAATGCAAGGCTTGTGAGGGGCCTTGAGTTTCTATGGCCGGAGAAACTGAACAGTGTGACTCCCGTCAAGTCAAAAGGACCTCAGAACTTATGCTAATAGGGGAGGAAAAAAAATTAAAAGGCCCTCAAACTTAATTTTTATCTCTGAGACAAGGAGAAGACAAGGAGAAGGTTAAAAAAAAAAAAAGACATGATCTACTATTTTACCAGAGAGCTATGGACAGTAATAAAACTTCTCTATGCCTAAGAATTGTCATCTTTCAAATGTGGCTAACACACATATGTTGCCTTATGGAGATACCTGTGAGGCCTATGAAAACACAAAATCTCAGGGTGCAAGCCCCTATCCAGTGCTTATAAATACTTCCTTTTGAATTCATAAGGTGTTTTGAAAATAATTTTTGGTAGGTTTTGTTATTATGGAATTATAATCTGTTAAGGAAATAGATTTCTGGCATCTGCTAAATGGCATCCATCCACACAGCACTGAGCTTTGCTTAACATTGCTGCCTTTGGGTACTGCGTGCTGTGGGCAGGAACCAGCCGTTCACAGTTCACTGTGACCAAGAGAGAGAGGTTCCAGCAACACTTTTATATTCACCCAGATTTGAATGATTGAACTTACTTGGCCACAACTTTGGAAGTGAACCTCTAGTGACCTTGATGGCACACTTTGTCTACATCTCTTCAGCTCGCTGGACCCGAGTGTACATAGTACTCTCATTGGCACCGTACTAGGCACACTGGGTTTTGAAAGGCAGTTGCTTAGCAAGGTATGGGGGATGCACATGGTCTGTGTAGACAGATCCAACTTCATGAAGTCTCTCCTCTGCCATTTTCCTCTTGGTAACTTTGTATAAGTTATTTCACTTTTCTGGACCTCTACCTCTGCATCTGTAAAACAAGGAAAGCTTCTGTCTTGCAGAACTAAAGTCCTAATTTAGGATTAAAGCCCTAACGAGATAAAGCCCTGACAAAACAAATGGTGGGTTAAAATAGTAAATGGTAGTTGCCTTTACTATTATCTGAATAATAAATCTTTTTCTCATTTAGGAATAAAAATGTTACAACCGGATGAAAAACCTGGTAAATTCTTTTTAGAAAATTCTTTTATGTATGTAGGGGTGGAGGCACCATGGGGTCTGAGTCCTTTACTGTAATCGCTCACTGAGCTCCATATTAAGGGGTCTGGACACTTGGGCTGTATAGCTTGACATCCAGTCTGCAAGCCACAGGGGAGGGCTGAGGACTCCTTTCAGTGTGAGCAGCGGACTGCTCTTAGGGCTCCCTGGGTCAGGCAGAGACAAAGGCAGTTGACCTGAAGCTGGGACAGTTGACCTCCAGCTGTGCCTGTCTATTCCAGAAGGGGCAGGTTTCTCCAGGTGAGCAGGCTACTGAGGGAATCTGTAGTCACAGGAATGGCAGCATCAAGGAGGGGTGTGTGAGCCCTGCACAGCGTGGGACATGCTTTCTGCACTCCTTACTGCACGCTCCATGTCCTCCAGCAATAAGCCGCTCAGTTTTGCTGGGACTGTTTTGTATGTATTGTGCCCTTTCTTAGAAAACTGTTATAGTGCAGGCTTTTTTAAAGGTGATGTCAAAACATTTACACAGAATCTCATATAATCCAATGAGAGAAGTACTGCTACCATTTCAGAGATGAAAACATGGAATATAGGGAAGTTAAGGAACCTGTAAAAGGCTAGAACGAGACAATCAAGACCCAAACTTATCAAGTTTTGTTCATTTTCTGTTGCATGACACTTGTCTACCAGCTGGATGTAGTTACAGAAAATACACCTCTAATCTGGGCTTCTAGAATTGGCATTTGGCTTCAGAGCCATCAAAATATGGAAATATTGCAATATTTTAATTTTAACACACTTGGAGTTGGAATAGCATAGTAATTAAGAGCAGAGGCTTTGAAAGCAGGTATTGCTCCCACTGATTACCAAGCATAAAAGTTGTGATTTTATGCAACTTTTGGGGAAATCTGTATTAATATGGATAACTCTACTACCTAGTAGGGCTGTAAGAAGTAAAAGTGTTAATGTACATTAAGTATTTGGTCAATGTGTGACACAGTAAGCATTCAGTAAATGGTAGGTGCTGTAGTTGCACTTGGGAATCTGAGGTTAATATGTAAAAAAGACTTCTCTATAAACAAAATTTTAACTTTTTAAAATGGAAACACACATACATTGTAAAAAAAATTTCAAAGCATGCAAATAAGTAAACTTAGACCCTCCCCCCAATACCTGTAAGTCTAATATCCTGACCTTCAGTCCCACACCCAGAGATAACCAAGTTTGCTTAATCATTTAATGAGATTTTTTTCTCTTTGGTGTACAATGCAATTAACTGAACATCTGTTTCTATTTTAGAAGACAAAAGCCAAGATATCAAACAGCCTAGTAAGAAATATTTCTTTTCCTCAGTTGATAATGTCTGTTTCTGCAATATACAAAAACTGAGAAAGTTTTTTTAAAAAAAAGACATCAATCTCGAGTTTAAAGCATCCTAACAGAATATAATGTCACATCCAAATACTTGTATGTGCGAATGGTGGGGGCAACTTGATTTTGTTTCTTAAGCAGTGATTTTCAACTGTATATAGAGACTACTTTTTCAGGCAATGGTTCTCAACTCTATCAACCCAATTCTTTTAGAACAAATATTTTATAAAGGTATTCTGAAATAAAATTCTTAGTTAAGACCCACTTGCACCCATAAAAAAATCAAGTAATGTCCTAATGATATAACAAAATTATAAACATTTCAGTATGTAAATAAATGCCTACATTATTCTACATAATGAAGTAGTCAGATGATTCTATTTAATTACACAAATAAATTTGGATTTAAGAGAAACCTGGAAGCTATTCTATATAAGAAAAATGAAAGTGGAGAAATACTGTGGGCTTATTAGGTAGAAACTAATTAGATACTAAACTAATAATCTAAACTTATTATATAGAAACTAATGTTTATTAAAACTATCCAAATATATTTTGCCTATATGTAAAACAGGTTCTGGATATAAATACATTTTTAATTTACATATATGTCTACCAGTGCATTTGAAATTTATGTGGAAGTGGGTCCGTTTTTCATTGTGCAAGACTGTCCACAGCATGGTACTGGTCTTCTACTTCTATACCCCACTGCTGTGATAATCAAAAAATATCCTGACAAGTTTGCAAACTGCCTCTTAGTAGGCCCTTGAGAACCCCTTGAGAATCACTGCTCTCTAGTAGCAAACTAATGCAGGAGTGCATCCGCCTGTCCATTTTCCCATAACTGCATGTTTATGATTATGGCAAGCAAACACATTTATGATTTAAAGGTTTTATAATATTGCCATGGTTTCACTTATGAAATGTGAATGGTGAGCCCATCTGGGTCTTTCCAGTCAGTCTTCCCTGGTAGTCTAAACCAGAACACAGTCAAAAGTCAGACATCTACATTAAGGGCAGTGTGAATCACACCATCCTGGATGGCTGGACTCTACTGAACCTCTCTCTGCTAGTTCAGATGGAAGGGAAGTGGTTTTCTCCAGAGTAGTGGTTTTTTTTTTTTTTTTTTAACTTTACAATATTGTATTAGTTTTGCCAAATATCGAAATGAATCCGCCACAGGTATACCTGTGTTCCCCATCCTGAACCCTCCTCCCTCCTCCCTCCCCATACCCTCCCTCTGGGTCGTCCCAGTGAACCAGCCCCAAACATCCAGTATCGTGCATCGTTTTATGTATAAAGGGAAAATTTCTTTTTTTTTTTTTTAAATCAGCTTGCAGGGCTTAGTGTTTTAAAAAATGCAGCTATATTCCATTGTATACTGGTAGAATATACATATGAAATATACCATTGTACTCAAAATAGATAAGACAGCATTAAACTTTATCTTTTATATACAGAAAATGAAAATTTTCAATTGCCAAGAAATTCTAGTGAACTTGAACAATGAGAAATTACTTTTGTCTACTTAAATACTAAAAAGGCTGTGGAAACCTGGATAAAACCTAGATCAACACACCTTGATGATACATATGAAAATATAGCCCCCAGCCTGTAATGAACTGTGTGTATTTTAAAGTTGTCCTGGTTCGAAGTACTTGATATATGTTTCAAATCTAACTTGTCTGTTCATATATTCAGGAAATATGCTGTCAGTAGATGAAATGTGATACTCAGAATGACATGTGTCAGTGACTGTGTGTTCTCATTAACAGCTCCAGCTCCAGCAGTTCCAGTTCCAGGTCCCAAAAGCCATCCCTCTGCATCTTCTGGCAAAATGCTCCTTCCCCAGTGTGGGACATTCATCATTTTAATCAGTGTTTCTGCTATAAATCTTGGTCGCTCTGTAGTCTGATACATTCTTTACTTGTACTTTACATTGTATTTGAAATACAACTACAGGCATCCCACAGAAATCATTGAAGGGAATGATGTATTTTTCACTTGTTGGTCAACATTCAGTTGATAAAACGTGAATTTGTTATTCACTTAGCAAATCTGGTAGTAAACCCAGATATCATAGAATTTGTTTTTCACTTATTTCTATATTAATTTTATGATTGTAAAAAAAAACTGTATACTTTTAATTCAATAAAAGACCTTTAATTTCAGTAGAATTGCCAAATACTGAAAGGCTGTTGCTAAACCATGAAAAGATGCCAGGATTCTTGGCCTCCGGAGGAGAAGAATTCAATCCAGGGCCAGAGACAAGGCTTGATTGCTCAGAGCTTTTGTGTAATAAAGTTTTATTAAAGTTAAAGGAGATAGAGAAAGCTTCTGACATAGGCATCAGAAGGGGGCAGAAAGAGTACCTGCTTGCTAGTGTTAGCAATGGAGATATATACTCTCCAGTGAATCAAAAGAATGTCTGGAGGTTGTAAAGACCTCACCAGACCTACTCCCATAATTTACATTTTAAGATAACAGGATTAGCCAGAAGGTTTAATCCAGAGACTGTCCTCAGGCAGGATACATTATTGTTATATAATCCTAAAGAATGTAGAGGGGAAAAAAGTTTGTCCTTTCTTCCTCCTTGAGAATTCCAGACCCCTCTCTCCTTGGGGACCCCTAGGCTTCTTATCAACCTGCCTAGGAAATGACTCTCAATACTAAAATACCAATAATGCTAGTGGTTAACATGAATTTAATTCCTGAATTAAAATTTTAAAGGTGTTTTACTCATCTTTAAAGGATCAGACTTTGACTTCAAATAGTATATTCTTTCAGTCTCTTCATTTTCCTTCTATATAGGAACACTTTGTATTTTTACAAACACAAGAGTTTACTAAGTATTACACATACACAGTCCCTAACTTGAACCTCATATTAACCTAGGAAGGCAGACAGTACTAAATGAGTATGTGGGCTCAGTAAGAAAGGAGAATGAGGGAAGTACAGTAAGGTGCTCTTTTCCCCAAGAAAAAGAGTGGTTGAATGGTAACTGATTTAGGCATGGGCTTTGATAAGTGACACTTGTTTGCCAACGTTTCAAAAAGAACTTAGGCCATTTTCAGAGATACAGAAAAACTTCCTGAAGTCTAAACTAGGTGTTAAGTGTTCAGTGTGCTTTAATTCTACCATTTACCTCTCTTCATGTTGAGAATTTTGAGTGAACTATCCACAAGAACCATTATGCAGTTCACAGAACGTGTATAAATTGTGCTAGAGAGCACAACTTAGTCCTGAGGCCAAAGTTAGTCTGATTTACATCCAAATCTAGAACTTGGTTATCATTTGCTTGGAGCACAAGTCAGGTACACACCAGGGCTGCTTAGCTATCTAACCAGCTGCATGAACAAGGCCTGTAGCCTGCCTTACACATGTAGTCACCAGCAGAATTGAAACTTAGGAGGCTAACTGGACCTGTCTTTAAAAGGCAGACCCTGAGCCCTGTTTAGGGCTTGTGAAATTAGAAATTAAGAATATGACAGCACAAAAAATTAAAGGCTAGAGAGGTGAGCATGGTTAGCCATCTGTCCAACAGGATGTTGCTCACCGAGGAGCAATTCTCATTTGTTAAATCACTAGTTCTTCCCACAGTAAGAGGGTTGTGCAGAGGGGCAAACTCCTTTCACCTTTGGCTACAAGGATGAGAAAGAGGTGTTAGAAGAAACAGCCCACGAGCCTTGTTTGTGGCTCCTACACAACTGTTAGCTAGTCTGCATCTGGACACATTCCTCCAGTGGTATCTCAGAGGGGGCCTCTGGATACACAGCACACCACACTCCTCGCCATCCTCATAGTAACACAGTGGCAGGGTTCACAGGCTGTTTATGATACCTCTCATCATAAGCCAAAGCATGACGCAGAAATGCAGAGTGAAAGCATTCCAAGAGGGGCTAACATGATGCAGTGAGATGTACCGTGTGTAGTCAGAGAAATTGCTTAAATTATCTGGTTTTAAAGAATGACTATTGCACATTACCATGTCTAATTTAGATTTTCCAGTGTTTTCAGATGCTAATGATGTATTAGAGAATTCTTATATATGAAGTAATTTCTATTTGCTGTACCCTGGTCAAAATACATCAGTACTGAGGGTGAAGTGAAAGTCTCTTAGTCATGTCCACCTCTTTGCAACCCCATGGACTGTAGTCCTTGGAATTCTCCAGGCCAGAATACTGGAGTGGGTAGCCTTTCCCTTCTCCATGGGACCTTCCCAACCCAGGGATCAAACCCAGGTCTCCCGCATTGCAGGCAGATTCTTTACCAGCTGAGCCACAAGGGAAGCCCTTCACTTTGAGGGTGAAGTCAGACTTAAAACCAGGTTAAAATTGAAATACTTGAGTTGTGATTATGATTTAATACTTGTATGAACATCAGTCATCTTTCTCCCAGAACCAAATAAAGCACCAGACAGAATTATATAAAAAGTAATTATAATCAAGAGTTTATTTATGTTTTCATATTTTTTAGAAATAAAGAGGTTTAAAAAACAAAAAACGGTGCAAAAATGATAAAATGTAATTCTTCTGTTATATCCTAATTGCTTACGTGTGTTCTGTAAATTCCAAATAAGTAAAATAATATAAAAATATATATTCAAATCTTTATAGAATGAAAAGAAAACCACATTAATCATTAAATACTCTTGGATTTTCTTTACTCCTCCCACAGATGAATTCACAAATATAAAAACTGACATTTACATTCTGAAGTACAAATCTCCAGCAGCCAAGTAATTATACAGTTTATTTTGTTATGTGCAAAGTAGACATTTCATATTTACTTGCTATGGAAAGCAGAGTACAGGCTCAATGGAGAATAATCATTAAACATTGATTATTTTTAAGAACACTGCTGTTGTAAAAATGTAGAATAGTAAATATTTTTTGGTAATTATGTATTTCTCTTTTAAAGTAATTACAGCTTTTAGATATAAATCTTTAAAAGGCTATCTCTGAAGTGAGGTGACTGTTATTTCAGATTTGATGAATAATAATTTTTCAGTAACCTTCTCAAAAACCAAGTCAGGAGAGAGGATTGTTTTTTCCCCCCTTCCACGTGGTCAGTTTCATTTTTAAAGAAGGCCTGTTGTAACACGAAGATGTATTTCACAAACCTTGAACATAAGTTTGTGAGCTGTCAACTGAAGACACCACCTCTGATGTGGATGGTTTCATTCAATCCATGTTCTACCAACTTGATATCTTCTAAGTCATCTTTTATGATGCTAATCAAGTGGCTAAGGCCTTCCTGTTGTTGCTTCAAATGCTAGAAGGAATCAAAAAAAAAAAATCAATGTATTTCTCTATTAAACTGCAAGCTACTTACAAGAAAAAGGCTTATTTTTCATTATTTTACTAGCAACACAGGACTCAGTTGCTCTCATATGCATATTTTAAAAATTTGCATTGTATCTTTTGCTAACACTTTTAAATACAGTTAAATACTGTGAAAAGCAAAATCAAATATGTAATAAACATAACAGATTTTACAAAAGATGCAGATCTTTACAGATTCCTTTTATCAACCTGTGATAAAAAACCAGTTATATTAAAACAATGTAAGAAGGTACTCAAATATAGATTAACAAAATAATCATTCTGAGAATTTCCATGTTTTCAAGTACAAAGTATAAACTGATAACAGTGGTAACTACTATTGCTAACATTTCAGGTGTTTATATTATTCCCAATTTTACTGCATATATACTCATTCTAATATGTTGGAATTGTTCTCATTTAATTATAAATATGAATATAATCAGGTATATGTATAAATTAAAAGATGCTTACTCCTTGGAAGGAAAGTTATGACCAACCTAGATAGCATATTCAAAAGCAGAGACATTACTTTGCCAACAAAGGTTCGTCTAGTCAAGGCTGTGGTTTTTCCAGTGGTCATGTATGGATGTGAGAGTTGGGACTATAAAGAAAGCTGAGCACCAAAGAATTGATGCTTTTGAACTGGGGTGTTGGAGAAGACTCTCGAGAGTCCCTTGGACTGCAAGGAGATCCATCCAGTCCATCCTGAAAGAGATCAGTCCTGAGTGTTCATTGGGAAGACTGATGTTGAAGCTGAAACTCCAATACTTTGGCCACCTGATGCAAAGAGCTGACTCATTTGAAAAGACCCTGATGTTGGGAAAGACTGAGGGCAGGAGGAGAAGGGGGTGAGAGAGGATGAGATGGTTGGATAGCATCACTGACTCAATGGACATGAGTTTGGGTAAACTCCGGGAGTTGGTGATGGACAGGGAGGCCTGGCATGCTGCAGTCCATGGGTCACAAAGAATTGGACACAACTGAGCGACTGAACTGAACTGATAACTTTTTGAGAACCCAAGAGCCAAACTAGTTTTTAGTTGCATAAAACAGCAATATTCATTCTAAAGCACATAATAAAATTAGATAAATAAGGACATTTATAACTACCTAAAATCCTCAGGCCATGCCAATTAGTCCTATCTAATATGTTCCACAAAGTTTGCCATCTTAATATTTTTAGACAGTTGCTGAATGGATGAACAGCTTTCATTAAACCAATCTGTATTTATACTAATGAAAGTAAGCTAGAGTAGTACTTCGTAATGTTTTCATAGAAGTGAGCCTTAGACAAGTGGTCTGAGGTCTTGGCTCCTGTAGCCTCCACCCAGGTCCCCTGAGGGCTGATGGGATCAGTAACCCTCCCTTCAGCAACTACCATTCTACTCTAGGGTACACCATATGAATGGAATCCTACAACTTTTGTCCTTTCAAATAACCGGCTTATTTCACGTAATGTCTTCAAAGTTCATCCATGATGTGTGTGTGTGTATTAACTGCCTGCCTTTTTAAGGCTAATACTCCATTGTATACATATACCATATTTTGTCTACTTATCCATCTGTTGACACCTGGATTGCTTCCACTTTGGCTACTGTGAATGATGCTTCTATGAACATGGGCATGCAAATATCTGAGTCACTACGTTCAATTCTTACAGGTACATTCCCAGAAGTAGGATAGAGGGACTGTACTACAATTCTGTATTTAATATTTTAAGGAAGCATTTTTCACAGTGCCTGTGTATATCATTTTACATTGCCACTAGCAATGCACGACAGTTCCATTTTCTTTACATCCTCTAAACGTGTTATTTTCTGGAGGGTGTTTTGTTTTGGATAATAGCCATCCTTATGGACGTGAATTCACCTTTTAAAAAGTGCACTCCAGTGGAAAACTTACCTGCTTGATTTCTCGTAACAGATCTGCATCTATGTAATATCTTTCTTCAGATCTGACTGCTCCAAAGTGATTCTGCATCCTGATTTGGGACATCAGTTCATTTAGTCGGCCCTTAAAAATAATACTGAGTTGAATTATAACTGCTCACAACAGCAACCATTTCTAAGAGAATGTTTTAAAAGGATGGATACTACTATAATTAAAGGCATTTCAATTCTCCTTTTGTACTTCATTTGAAACATTAATACAATCATACAATTAATACATGCCCAGTATATCATGATTAAGAGTCTACTTTAGAAAGCAAGTTTTAATTAAAAAGAACATGTACTTAATAAAGAACATGTACTTGGTCTTTTTGAAGACCAAGTAACATTTCTGAGCCACCTGAAACAAATTCTAGCTTTATGGTCTTACCTTAAACTGAGTAGGGGCATTTAGTTCACCCTGAATTGTATCTAGCTGAACTCGCAACTGCTCTTCATCAGCTTGGATGGCATACCCACTCTTCCTCTGAATTTCCTGTTTGATTAGGACCTACACAAAGAAAGCCCAACAATAACAATAGAATTATCTCTCTTCATTTATGCAGGTAATTTTATTACACATCAACTGTTGAAAGAAATTAGCTAAATACAATAGTTAGAATCATAACAGTTCAAGATTTGAATTGTTTGCCCATTCTTATTAGGCAAGTTACATGAATTTTAATGACCACATGATTTTCATGATTAGCCAATAATTAAGCATTCTTATATCGAGGGGGATATACAGTTTCTAGTTTTGACACTCTGAACAATGCTATAATAGTTTTGTGTGTGTATATAATATCTTTATTTACTGGTATAGACTGCCATGAATTCAAGATTGCTGGGTTTAAAGGTAGGTGTGTTCAGTCTTCAGAAGCTGCTAAATTGCTTTCCCAAATATCCTAGCAACTTATGTATTCATAAGACACACATAAGACTACCCTTTTCCACACATTTCTGTCAGCAATAGGTAATGACGTTTAAAGTTTTTCCAATCTGATGAGTACTAAAGCATCACACGATTTTTCTTTTTTAAAAATCTGCATCCCCTTGATTGTTTTTTCTTTCTTGGCCACTTGGCTTCTGGGATCAGTTCAGTTCTTAGTTCCTTGACCAGGGATTGAACCCAGACTCCCTGCAGTGGAATTGGGGAGCTTTAACCACTGGACCACCAGGGGATTCCACCCCTACCTTGAATGTTGAAGGACCATCTTCCACCAGGTAAGAACTACTCCACATCTGCCCTTCTGTGAATTGCCTTTACACATTTGCCTGTATTTCAGCTGGGGTTTTAGGGGTCAAAATGTAGCACTTCTTTGTAAGATAGAAATATTTACAACGAAAATCAGTGCTGTTTCCAAATTCACAATTTTCTTTTTCTAAAATCACTTGACTACTAACAAATGGCTTCTGTTTTCTTTTGCTATACAAAATTTTTGTTAGTCAATTTTGTTTTACAGTTTCTGGTTTTCTGGCTACATGTCTCTTCAATCCCTAGGTTGTTCATGTAGCTTCATAAATTTCTTAAGAGTTAAGTCTTTAATACCCCTTGTTTTTGTATATGGGCTTCCCTGGTGGCTCAGATGGTAAAGAATCTGCCTGCAGTGCGGGAGACCGGGGTTTGATCCCTGGGTTGGGAAGATCCCTTGGAGGACAGCATGGCAATCCACTCCAGTATTCTTACCTGGAGAATCCCCGAGGACAGAAGAACCTGGAGCTAACTGGTACATGGTGTGATACAGTGGTCAAATTTTCCAGATGGATAGACAATTACTAGCATTATTAACTAAACCCAATGAATTGAAATATCACCTTTTTCATATTAAGATACAATGTGCATCTATTTCTGGATTCTCTATTCTGTTCTGTGGATCTTTATGTCTAATCTTACACCAAGCCCATGTTAATTTGATTACAAGAACTTTAAATAGTTTCTAAAATTTGATAAAGCAAGTCCGCTACACTATTTCTTGTTTGTTTTCCTGAATCTATTCTCAAAAGTTATCCTTACTTATGTACTGAAAGATTTTAATCAGTTTGTTTAAAGCTGTAATTCACTCTTAAAATTTATAAAGTAGATATTTTCTTATCTAAGAATATGGTTTAATCTATCTGTGAAAACTTTAATTCAGATTGTATATTTTCCTCACAAATTTATTCCTAAGTATTTTACAATTTTTTCATGATAATGAATGGAATACTCTTATTTCCTTTAATAGTATAAAGAAACACTGATTTCTAAAACACTGATTTTAAAACACTTAACACTGATTTAGTATAAAGAAACACTAAAAATCTCATATTTAGCCATCTTACCACATTAATTCTATTATTTATTTCCTTGGGTTTTCTAGATACAGTCGTATCATCAGCAAAGAGATAATCTCTTTTCATTGTTTTATACTAGTTTAATTACCCTGCTTATTTACAAAAACTTACATATTTTCCTTCCATGTGTTGCTAGGATAAATTATGTTCATAGATCCTGTTATAGAACCAACCGTCCATTCCTGAAATTAACCTTAGTCAAAGTATATTCCTTTAAGAAAAAAATTACATTCCTTTAGAATTTGATAATAGCTGGATTCTCTTATATTTCACTTAGGTTTTCTGCACTTGTTTTCTTTGGTCAGATTTACTGAGTTATAATCCACATACAACAAAATTCACCCTTTTTAGGAGTACAGTTCTATGTATTTAGATGAACACAGGTTACCCATCACCACAATCAAGATATAGAACATTTCTATCACCCGAAAAAGTTCCCTCCTGCTCCTTGTAGTCTCCTCTCCTTTACTGCCGCTCCTAGCAACTACTGATCTATTACATACCTGTTGCTGTGCCTTTTTCATGATATCATATAAATGGAATTATATATAGCCTTTCAGTCTGGTTTATCTTACTTAGCATAATCTGCACCTCTATTAGAATTATCTGTTTATAAATTTTTATTTGGGGGTACTAAAAGCTGATGTAAAATGCTGCAGCTGCTCTGGAAAAAAAATTTGGTTATTGAAAAGGTTGAACACAGAGGTACACATTACCAAGCAATTGCCAACCTTGGTTTATGTATCCCAAGAGAAACAAAAGCATATATCCACATAAACACTTGTACACAAGTGTTAATAGTAACATTCAGAATAGCCAAAAAAGTTTAAACAACCAAAATGTTCATAGATTGATGAAGAGATAAAATCTGTTAATCATACAATGAAATATTTATTCAGCAATAAAAAGGAAGTACTGTTACATGCTACAACATGAATGAACACTGAAAATATTCTGAGAAAGCCAGTCAAAAAATACCACATATTTTATGATTTCATTTATAAGAAGTGTTCAAAAATAGGCAAATCCATAAAAATGCAAAGTTGTTGCCTACAGCTAGGGGGTTTAGGATGAAATGGGGAGTTGCTGCTTATGGGTATGGTGTTTTTTTAAATTTAGAGTGATGCAAATGTTGTAAAACTTGATTGTGATGATGGTTGTACAAAGTTGTGAATATACTAAAAATAAAATAGGTGAATTGTATGGTATATGAATTATATCTTAAACTGTTAAAAAAAACAGCTATATTTTTCTTTTTGTCTGAAATAAAGTAACTTTAGAATTAGCTCATTAATGTTTAGACAAATGAATCTACTTGACCTTTGTGCTTTTTCCGCTGTTGGATCTTTAATAACTTTCCCAATTGCTTCTACGGTGTTTGTCTATTTAAGATGTTTTTTCTGTAGGTCAATTTAAATAATTTCCATTTTGCTAGAAAATCATCTAACATCTAAATTTATTGCCCTGAATTCCACTGTAGTATTTTCTTATTTTCTTGTGTATGTATGTGGTATTATCTCCTTTCTTACTTCTAATTTTTCTTTTGTCTTTAGGCTCATGAGATGAGTCTTTTTTTCCTTCTTCAGATTCATATTTAGCCATTTTAATGGTCTTTTTAAAGAAACAGCTCTTCAACTTATTCTGCTATGATTGTTTTCTGCTTCAATCATTCCACATCATCTTTATTTCCCTCTTACTGGTTCCTTTTGGCTTATCTTGATAATATTTTTCCTTGAGTACTAAGTTCTCTATTTTTTGCATCTTGTATCTTTAAAAAATGAAGTTTTTTAAGGCTATAAATTTTCATCCAAATTTCTGCTATATAATGTTTGTTTTCATGATAATTTCAATTTCATGATAAATTTCAAGTTGGTATTCATTCTTTTATTTCCTTGTTAATTTGCAAGTTCTTTTGTTGCTTTTCATTCATTAATGGTTATACTCGCTATTTTTATGAAAACTAGATATTAATGATCTGATGCATATTTTTGCTATATCATAAAAGATGATTCATTTTCTCACTGCTTTCCTCCTACCCTCTCAATAAAATGCAAGTTTTAGAATATTTTCACTTTCTTCACCCAATCCTCTCCAGAGATCTAACCTCAGAGTTCTAAGTTTTAATGAGAAAGTTTGGTACTTTCAGACTATTATCATTTCCTTTTAGTATTTTTTTTTCTATCGCAAAAATCCATATTTAGCACTTCCATCATGTATATAGTCTTATAAATGTTGAAAAAAAAAATCCAAATCACTACCTGTAAAGTTCTGTGGGAAAGGTCCATAAGTTTCCTCTTGTATTGTGCAATTTTGGCCATGGTTGTAGTTTGATTCTTCTGTAATTCACCAATATCTTCAGATATTATCTGTTTAAAACAATTTTTTAAGGTAAATAAAGTATCACAACTATTAAGTTTACTACACTCAAAAGATGAGCCTGAGATTCATCTCTCAAAATATAAACTCCTTTAAATCTACTTTTGTATTTCTTCCACTTTTGTACATCCAGAAGTTAAAACGTACCATTCAAAAATTTCTTTAGAGCTCCAGGAACTTCAGTGATGAGGCAAAGTGTATAGAATAATAAAACATATTCTTCCGAAGTAACTAAGGAATTTGAATACTATGGAACAGAGCCAACAACCAGGCCATGAAAGTATAAAAGTTAAGATCTATAAAGTGACATGCAGGAGCCTTAAGAGACAATTAAATCTAACTACTTGAAGAAAGTATAGTATACACTATGCTTAGTCGCTCAGTCGTGTCCGACTGTTTGCGACCCTATGGACTGTAGCCCGCCAGGCACCTCTGTCCATGGGGATTCTCCAGGCAAGCATACTGGAGTGGGTTGCCATGCCCTCCTCCAGGGCATCTTCCCAACCCAGGGACCAAACCCAAGTTTCCTGCATTGCAGGTGGCTTCTTTACCGTCTGAGCCACCAAGGAAGCCCTGTATAGTATATGGTCCAATAGCAATTTTAACAGAATACTATGGAGAGATAGGCTCAGAGTGGAGGGAGAAAGGAAGGATATTAATTACACAACTGAGACATTTTTATGTCTCTGCAGATATTTAATTTGTTCTTTGCTTGGCCTAAAATCCTACTGTTCTACCTTATCTTAACCTTACAGAATTAGTTAAAATCCTAGTTCATTAAAGATTCCTGATCAAAATTAACCCCATTATGATTGTTCCTATCATAATTAATCATTCTGTGACACTGGCTTATACTGAGATGTTATAAGTAAGAGTGTAAGAAGATTGTACAAGACATATTTTAGCATGTTTACCTACACGTGTCACCTTTTAAGGAAACTTCAATGCCAGGCCATGTTGAAGGGACACAATTAGGTGACCAAATTTTATGTAACCCAGGCACCCTCTCCATCCCAATTCTGAAAAGTTTGCAGGGCTTCTAGACAACAAGAGTAATTATTATTCTATAGCAGCAATAGTAAGAAAAAATAGAAATGTTACCACTCACAGTATTTATTGACAAACACTAAAACAATCTAGAAATTAACCAAGAAAAAATGCCTACGATTTTTAAAATTTATTTTAAAACTATTAACAAAAGACACAGGAGACTTCAATGAGAAAAGGAACATGTTCATGATGGAATAACTTAATATTACTAAGATTCAATTACATATTTAATGCAATTCCAACTAAAATTCTAGCATTCTGACAAACTCAATTCTAAAACTGTTATAGAAGGATGAAGATCCATAAAGAGCTTTAAAAGTGTGAAAAGAACAAAGGCTGGAGATTCACTCTACCACATATCTTTAAAATATACTGCAAAGCTGTAAGAGTAAAAAAAATGTGAAACTGATTTAAGAACAGACTATATCACATATATATGGAAACTTGGTTTGGTAAATGCTTTGATAAATCATTGAGGAAAGTATCTGTGTTTTGTGGATAACACTGGAAAAAATAAGCTACTATTTAGAGAAAGTTCATATCATATAGTATATATAAAGTGAATTCCATGAGGACAGAAGACTCAACTGTGAAAGGTTAAACTCTACAATAATAGAAAAAAACCTGCAGACTCTAAAGACCTTGGATGAGGAATGATTTCTTAAGAAAATTCCCCAAAAATAAGATACAAGGCCAAAAAAAACAATGGCTATCATTACATTAAAATTAAGATTTTCATAAACAAGACCCTACTTATCACACAGGGAACTATATTTAATATCCTGCAATACACCAAAATGGAAAAGAATATGAAAAAGAATATATATATAAATATATATTAAAAAAACTGAATCACTTTGCTGTACAGGAGAAATTAACACAGCATTGTAAATAACAACAAAATAAAAGTCTTCAACTATGGACACTACAGACGGAATTAGCAGAGAAATAAGAGTAGATTTTCAAATGTTAGACGATGGGATTAAAATCTGGAATAAAAGATGAACTCCTGAAATTCAAAAAGATATGCAGTCCATCAGAAAAACAGGCAAACAATATGAACAATTTTGATCTAGACCAAATGACTAGATACATGCCGCTCTCTCTTTCCTGTTGAAGATAGATGTAAAATGAACAGAATGCATGGGCAACCATCTGAGGACTCTGAATTTGAAGTACCACTGAACTAGCAGTGAGTTTACCGTAATTTTGCCCTCAGTTTGGTTTCAACACAGCCCAAAACCTAGAAGTGGGCATCATGCTGATAACTCCAAGAAAACCTATTACCTCTGGTGCAAGGAGATACATTATGGTATACAGAGAAGAGTTTCTCACTGTTAACACTAGTAATTTGGGCCAGATAATTCAGTGGTACTGTTCTGTACACTGTAGGATGTTTATCAGAATCCTGGCTTCTACCTGCTAGATAACTGTAGCACACACCACCATCACGACCACAACCACCACCCTCGCCCAGCTGTAACAACCGAACAAGTGTCTGGATACTGCCAAATCTGTCCCGGGGGACAAAATCATCACCACACACCCCAATAAGATCTACACTCAACCAATTACTAAAAAAAATGATAGGTGAAATGACAATAAATTAAAAACAGAATACTAAAAAATGTCCAAATAACCCAGAAGAAAACAAAAAAGAGGAAAGAGAGGAAAGAAAAACAGAGCGAACAGTTAACAGTAAGATTGCAGGCCTAAATCTAAATTTTATGCTACCTACAAAAAACTTACTTCAAACATGATAAAGGTAAGTTAAAAGGATGGAAAAGATACAAAATCACTAGTCAAAAGAAAGCTAGAGTGGCTTTATGTGATATCAGAGAAAGCTGACTTCCAAGCAAAGATAATTGCTAAGCATAAAGAGGAACATTATGGTGTATGCCAAGAAAATATAACAATCCTAGATACATATGTACCTAACAGCAAACCTGAAAGGAGAAAAAGACAAATCCATAAGTACAGCCAGAGACTTCAACTGTCCTCTTAAAATAGAACTTGTAGGGCTTCCCTGGTGGTTCAGTGGTTAAGAATCCACTTGCCAATGCAGGAGACATGGATTTGATCCCTGATCTGAAAAGATCCCACATTCCACGGAGTGACCATGACTGTGCCCACAACTGTTAAGCCTGTGCACCACAAACGAAGCCACTGCAATGAGAAGCCCACATACCGCAAAGCTAGAGCAGCCCTCGCTCTCTGCAACTGGAGAAGGCCATGTAGCAGTGAAGACTCGGCACAACCAAAAATAAACAAATTAATTAAAAAAAATAAACAATCAGTAGAAAAATCAACAAGAACTTAGAAGAACTGAGCAATCAAACGGATCTCACTGACACCAACAGAAGACTCCAAGAACAGCAGAACACACATTCTTTTCATAGGCCTATGGATTAAAACCTTTACAAAGTTAAAAGAACTGAAATCATAACAAAAGTTCTCTGACCATAACAGAGTTAGACTAGATAACAACAGAATAAAAGGAAAATCTCCAAACACTTAAACCACAATAGTCAAATAGAACCATCAAAGGAAATAAAAAATATGGCACCTCCCTGGTGGTCCAATGGTTAAGACTCCGAGCTCCCAATGCAGGGGGCCTGGGTTCGATCCCTGGTCAGGGAACTAGGTCCCACGTGATGCAACTAAGAGTTCACATGCCACAACTAAAGATCACACGCGCCTCAAGGAAGATGAACGATCCCGTGTGCCGCAACTGGGGCCCGACACAGACAAATTTTAAAAAAATTTTAATGAATCAAAGATGACAAATACAACATTATCAAAATTTGGGGGATTCAGGTAAAGCAGTACTTAGAAGAAAATTAATAGCATCAAATGCCTTTATTAGAAGTCTCAATACCCTAAGCTGCTACCTTAAGAAACTAGAAAAAGAAGAGAAAAATAAACCCAAAGCAAGTAGAATAAAGGAAATGGTTAAGAGCCAAAATTTATAAAACTGTAAACAGAAAACTAGAAAAAAAGTAAAACCAAGAACTTGCTCTTCGAAAAGATCAATAAAATTGACAAACTTCTAGTAAAACTGACAAAAATAAGCACAAATAATAGCTTCTTTGTCCTTACTTTCAAGAACTTTGGTCACACCCCATTTATAGTACTATGCACAACTCATTTTAAAAGTGATGCCAATAAATTCAGTGTACCTAGTCTAAGATAATCAGTCTGATTTCTGGTGTTGACCATAGGGTGATGTCCATGTGTAGAGTCTTCTCTTGTGTTGTTGGAAGAGGGTGTTTGCTATGACCAGTGCGTTCTGGCAACTCTATTAATAGTCTTTGCCCTGCTTCATTCCATATTCCAAGGCCAAATTTGCCTGTTACTCCAGGTGTTTCTTGACTTCCTACTTTTGCATTCCAGTCCCCTATAATGAAAAGGACATCTTTTTTGGCTGTTAGTTCTAATAGGTCTTGTAGGTCTTCATAGAACTGTTCAGCTTCTTCAGAGTTACTGGTTGGGGCATAGACTTGGATCACCGTGATAACTGAATGGTTTGCCTTGGAAACGAACCGAGATCATTCTGTTGTTTTTGAGATTGCATCCAAGTACTGCATTTCGGACTCTTTTGTTGACCATGATGGCTACTCCATTTCTTCTAAGGGATTTCTACCCACAGTAGTAGATATAATGGTCATCTGAGTTAAATTCACCCATTCCAGTCCATTTGAGTTCGCTGATTTCTAGTATGTCAACGTTCACTCTTGCCATCTCCTGTTTGACCACTTCCAATTTGCCTTGATTCATGGACCTAACATTCCAGGTTCCTATGCAATATTGCTCTTTACAGCATCGGACCTTGCTTCTATCACCAGTCACATCCACAACTGGATATGTTTTTGCTTTGGCTCCATCCATTCATTCTTTCTGGAGTTATTTCTCCACTGATCTCCAGTAGTATATTGGGCACCTACTGACCTGGAGTTCCTCTTTCAGTATACTATCATTTTGCCTTTTCATACTGTTCATGGGGTTCTCAAGGCATGAATACTAAAGTGGTTTGCCATTCCCTTCTCCAGCCAAAGATGGAGAAGCTCTATACAGTCAGCAAAAACAAGACTGGGAGCTGACTGTGGCTCAGATCATGAACTCCTTGTCGCCAAATTCAGACTTAAATTGAAGAAAGTAGGGAAAACCACTAGACCATTCAGGTATGACCTAAATCAAATCCCTTATGATTATACAGTGGAAGTGAGAAATAGATTTAAGGCACTAGATCTGATACACAGAGTGCCTGATGAACTGTGGATGGAGGTTCGTGACACTGTACAGGAGACAGGGACCAAGACCATCTCCATGGAAAAGAAATGCGAAAAAGCAAAATGGCTGTCTGAGGAGGCCTTACAAATAGCTATGAAATGAAGAGAAGCAGAAAGCAAAGGAGAAAAGGAAAGATATTCCCATTTGAATGCAGAGTTCCAAAGGATAGCAAGGAGAGAGAAGAAAGCCTTCCTCAGGGATCAATCCAAAGATATAGAGGAAAACAACAGAATGGGAAAGACTAGAGATCTCTTCAAGAAAATCAGAGATACCAAGGGAACATTTCATGCAAAGATGGGCTCGATAAAGGACAGAAATGGTATGGGCCTAACAGAAGCAGAAGATATTAAGAAGAGGTGGCAAGAATACACAGAAGAACTGTACAAAAAAGATCTTCACGGCCCAGATAATCACGACGGTATGATCATTCACCTGGAGCCAGATATCCTGGAATGTGAAGTCAAGTGGGCCTTAGAAAGCATCACTACGAGCAAAGCTGGTGGAGGTGATGGAATTCTAGTTGAGCTATTTCAAATCCTGAAAGATGATGCTGTGAAAGTGCTGCACTCAATATGCCAGCAAATTTGGAAAACTAGCAGTGGCCACAGGACTGGAAAAGGTCACTTTTCATTCCAATCCCAAAGAAAGGCAATGCCAAAAAATGCTCAAACCACCGCACAATTGCTCTCATCTCACACACTAGTCAAGTAATGCTCAAAATTCTCCAAGTCAGGCTTCAGCAATACGTGAACCGTGAACTTCCAGATGTTCGAGCTGGTTTTAGAAAAGGCAGAGGAACCAGAGATCAAATTGCCAACATCTGCTGGATCATGGAAAAAGCAAGAGAGTTCCAGATAAACATCTATTTCTGCTTTATTGACTACGCCAAAGCCTTTGTGTGGATCACAATAAACTGTGGAAAATTCTGAAAGAGATGGGAATACCAGACCACCTGACCTCCCTCTTGAGAAATTTGTATGCAGGTCAGGAAGCAACAGTTACAACTGGACATGGAACAACAGACTGGTTCCAAATAGGAAAAGGAGTACGTTAAGGCTGTATATTGTCACCCTGCTTATTTAACTTATACGCAGAGTACATCATGAGAAACGCTGGACTGGAAGAAGCACAAGCTGGAATCAAGATTGCCGGGAGAAATATCAATAACCTCAGATATGCAGATGACACCACCCTTATGGCAGAAAGTGAAGAGGAACTAAAAAGCCTCTTGATGAAAGTGAAAGTGGAGAGTGAAAAAGTTGGCTTAAACTCAACATTCAGAAAACTAAGATTATGGCATCTGGTCCCATCACTATATGGGAAATAGATGGGCAAACAGTGGAAACAGTGTCAGACTTTATTTTTCTGGGCTCCCAAATCACTGCAGATGGTGACTGCAGCCATGAAATTAAAAGATGCTTACTCCTTGGAAGGAAAGTTATGACCAACCTAGATAGCATATTCAAAAGCAGAGACATTACTTTGCCAACAAATGTCCGTCTAGTCAAGGCTATGGTTTTTCCAGTGGTCATGTATGGATCTAAGAGTTGGACTGTGAAGAAAGCTGAGCGCCGAAGAATTGATGCTTTTGAACTGTGGTGTTGGAGAAGACTCTTGAGAGTCCCTTGGACTGCAAGGAGATCCAACCAGTCCATCCTAAAGGAGACCAGTCCTGGGTGTTCATTAGAAGGACTGATGCTGAGGCTGAAACTCCAATACTTTGGCCACCTCATGCGAAGAGTGGCCTCATTGGAAAAGACCCTGATGCTGGGAGGGATTGGGGGCAGGAGGAAAAGGGGACGACAGAGGATGAGATGGCTGGATGCTATCACCGACCTGATGTACCTGAGTTTGGGTGAACTCCAGGAGTTGGGATGGACAGGGAGGCCTGGCGTGCTGCAATTCATGGGGTTGCGAAGAGTCGGACACGACTGAGCAACTGAACTGAACTGACGGAGTCTAAGATAAGGCCTGGGTATCATGTAACATTCAAAAACCATGTTGGAATTTTTAGCCAGAGAAAATACTAAGAAGAAAAAAATGATCATGATGTTCAAATATCTATAGGGATGTCATAGAAACATAGTGGTTACCTACAAAGCATGCCTGAGAAAATGGATATAAATTATAGTAAGACAGATTTTGAGTCAATGTAAGAAAGAGAACCAGCATCAATCAGTGAGCTGACAAAGAAATGGGTTGCTTCATAAAACAGAAGCGCTTCATTACTCAAATAGAGTCTGAATGAATATCTAATTAGGAGTTTCACATAAGAGGACTTGGAGGTGACCTCTAGAACCTTTAAGCATTTGATTACAAAAGTCTACTTTAAAAATGTTAAGATTTAAGCATTCAGTAATTTAAAATTTGCTTCGTTAACCTATGATTATAATGTACTATGACAACACAATCATAATTGTAGCCCTCATTTTTATAAGGCCCCATAAATAAAAGTTTTTAATAAAATAATCTTTTCAATTCCAGCCAAAGAATCAATAAGTCTATTTGCTAAAGTCAACAATTCTAAACTCATTGTTAAATCAGATTTACATGATTTTTGGAGGCTCTGTAAATAAGTTGTGTAAAAGTATAATTGTTAATTTGTAGTATACACTATACTGTTTCTCGTAAGACAAAACAGTAACTAAAACACATGGTAAGAACCAAGGTCTGTAACCCTCTACTACTCCTAGGCCCAGAGAACGAAGCTAGATCCTTACATCTAATCTGGTCTGATGCTGCTTAGTCATCTGATCTTGAACCTTCAGTCTTCGAAGAAGTTCTTTGAAACCCACCATTGGTACAGGAATTAACCTGAAGAAACACAAATAGTCAATTTTCAGACCAAAGCCTATATTATTACAAAATACAAGGTAAGGTTTTCATAATAACATTCCTGTAATTTACATTTCTAGGGTTAAAAGGCAGATCTATGACTATGAAATCAAGTGTTACACCACAGAGATTTCATCCAATCTGATTTTATGAGTGAGGAAATACAGTGTGGTCAAAATCTGCAGTATTAAATGCACATATATAATTAGGGCACTATGACTCAGATTTTAATCTTTTCACCACACGATGCGGCCTGATTATAATCAGCATTCTTTAAAAAAGAATGAAAAGGAAGATAAACTCACTTTAAATGTAAGAATTATAGTTAACAGCTTGCATCTGCTTCCCTGGTAGTAAATATTAGTCTGTATATAAAAACAAGATGAAGATACACTTACTTTTCAGAATCAGGGTTATCCACCTTGGCTTGTTCCCAGATAATAGGATCAACACCTACCATAAAAAAGAAATATTTTTTCTAAAAGGAACTATTTCCCATTTTTATAATATTTGTATGGGAAAGGCCCTCCTAAAGTGAGACACAAAACCTAAAATCTATAATGAAAAATGATTGTCAAATATGACCATAACAAGAACAAAAAATTGTTTTGTAGGATACAGCTTAAAAAAAAAAAAAGTACCTCAAAAGCAAGTATCTATAATAGGATAATAGATTAATCTCCAGAATATAGGAAGAGCTCCTCTAAATCACAAAGACAAAAAATTAAATAGAAAATGGGCAAAGAACATGATTAGGTAATTCACAAATATTATAAATGTGGCTAATATACAAAAAGCTGGTCAACTTTAGTAATAGGGAAATGCAAATGAAAGTAAGTATTAACTTTTTGCCAAAAGAGTGGAAAAATTAAAGAGACTGATTATCTCCATTGTTGGCAAAAATAGAGCAGAATGAGAAAACATTAGAAAAATAAAAAATGTGAGGAAAAGTAACACATTCCTATTATGAATGTAAATGGCTGAACTTGCTCTGGAGGGCAATTTGGCAGTACCTAAGAACAATACATAAAGTACTGCCGACCCTCTGATATCTGCAGAGGGTGGGGTTCAGGACCCACCCCACTCCCTGCAGATGCTCAAGTCCCTTGTAAGAAAGGGTATAGTATTAATAATATTTGCATATAACCTACACCCATCCTACCATACACTTTAAATCACTTGTGCGTTACTTATAATACCTAATACAATGAAATGCTATGAAAATAGCTGCCAAGGTACAGCAATTCAAGTTTTGTTTTTTTGGAACTTCCTAAAATTTATTTCCTGTTTTGGACCTGTGGTTAGTTGAAGGTGCAGATGTGGAGCCCCGGATACAGAGGGCTGACTGTATACATAATCTGGACTTGAAAATTTCACTACCAGGAATCTATTCTTAAAAAAAATACATTGCTGTGCATTTTAAGACAAGTTTACAAGGAGGTTAACCGTTACATAGTTTATAACAGTGCAAAGGTAGAAATAGCCTAGAGGTTAAATCCAGTAAGGTACATCCACAGTATTCCACGCAGTTTTTTAAAAAGAGTAAGATTTATCTTTATGTACTGACATGGAAAGCATTAAGGAATACTATAAGCAGAAAGGCAGGTTGTAGTAAATGTGTAGTTCAGAATTCCTTTTTCAAGGACTTTATATATAAATATAGACAGAAATGCTTACATTAAAATCACAGATAAAGGATTGATAAAGTTCAATAAGTTATTAATAGTAGTTACTTCTGCGGAAGAGGTAAAGATCTGTCACTCAGTCAGTTGAGATATGCCATCTGGAATCTTTTACAGTGAGAACACATTCAGGTTTTACCTGAATACTCAGTTAAAATAAGACATAAGCTAAACAAAAATAAAATATTAAGACTGAATTATCTTTGGGTAGATGGATTATGGGCTATTTTCCTTTAGTTCATCACTGCCCAACAAAATTTCTAACAAACATAATTAGCTATATAATACAAAAAATTAAATAAATGAATAAGTACAATAAGAACATTCAAACCTACGTCCCAAATAAGCAGACGTGATAGGCTGACACTGGTTTCATTAACATTAATAACCAAGCAACAGCTCCCCAAATAGAGGAAGCATGTATTTCCAAACTTTTCATTTCCTCAACCCCATGACTCTGGAGACATACCAGCAGGAGGATTCTGTAAAAGCTGTTTGATCTGTGCAGGAGAAAGCTCTGTTCTAGTCATAGAAAGGGTTACACCAAGTTGCTGCAATTGTGTTTTAATATTGGTTTGTTCAAAATGGGCATACAATGTTGTAGCTGGAACTCTTCTCGAAGTACCATTTGGAGAACGTTCAACAACATAAATGACAACTTCTGTCCTGGGGGAAAGATAACCAAGTTATAAAATACGGAGCATATAACTCACAGCCACAAATATTAACGCAGTATGTGACTTTAGAAGGGTGCTAGCTGAATTCAGAAATGAGACAGACAAATAAGATGTTATCTGTAAAGGTATGTTTAGCTGCAAGTCCTATTTTAATTTTTTTTCCCCACCAGAATCAAGAAATACTTTGGAGATTCTGTTGAAACTTAATGGTTGCTTCATTGCAGTTTATAGAACAAAAAGTAAAATCTGATTTCAGTTCCTATATCTCACTAATAATTCTTCTAACCCAAAATATTCTAAAGCAAATGTCTTGCCACTAAGTATGACAATTATACACAGGACAAGGGAAGTTAGTATTTATCCATGAATGAACATGAACAGTCATCAGTTAAAACACTGCAGTAACATCTTTGTGGCCCCTGATTTGCACACAGCCACGATTATGTTTCCTCCTGTTTCTAAAGGAAAAATCAAAGAAATTATTAGCATCTAATAAGTTAAGAAACCCAAGATTAAGAAAAAGACTTTTAAATAAATGTTTCTATAAATACTGAAGAATCACTAGCTAAGAAATAACATTCTGCTTTGAGATTTAATGTGTGCTTTAACAACAAAAACACTGTTTTTGTTGTGTTGATCACTCTTTTTGAGCCAAGGTACACAGAAACAAATAGAACATTTAATGTATACTTACTGATCATCTGGCAATGTTTTAATACCCTCTACGTTTACAGTAAGGGTCTGGTTTCCTCCCAAAACTTTATGCAATGATTCTACCAATTGCTGTTGCTGGCTTCGAATATCTGTTTCTTTTTTGTTGAAAACTAAAACCACTAGCCCATCTTCATCTTTATTATTGGGCATGCAACTATAACCTACAGCCTGTGGAATGACAAAACAATATCAAAAACATGTACAGATCTCAAATC
The DNA here is from genome assembly GCF_029378745.1 of Bos indicus. Taxonomy (NCBI): domain Eukaryota; kingdom Metazoa; phylum Chordata; class Mammalia; order Artiodactyla; family Bovidae; genus Bos; species Bos indicus. The sequence goes on from NC_091765.1 coordinate 91,690,986, forward strand.
AAGTGTTTAATATTAACAGCTTACTATCTGCTAAAATGGGAAAAACAGCTTAATGTCTGGTAACGAAGGAACTATGTAATGATTCCTTCCGCCACTCTGTGCCCTAGGAGGTCACAAGATTACAAAGAGAAACTTTCTTACCCAAGAATAACATACAGAGTGAAATTAAAATTTTCTCTCCTACAGAGTAACTAAATAGCTTTCTCCTCTGAAAACTGATACCCATTGTTGGGTGTTTCTGAACACTGTGGAAACAACTCTGCATGCCATAAATACGACTGCCAAAGTCATGGATCAAATGTAACTTACTTTTTACTATCTATCTGACTCATGGAATTTAAGCAAAGTTTAAAGACATATAAAGAAATGATTTACTAAATAAATACTTTTAAAGTACCATAATAATACCATCAACTTATAAATGCTACAAAGAATGTCTACATTATTTTATGGTTTCATGTAATATAGAACACGTTAGCTGTTTACATAATTTATTAAATATGACAAACTATACTTTTTTAGAATTATTCTTTTAGACATAAGTCTTTTTTCTCTTTTGTCATCATTTATAATGCAATTTTTAAAAAAGAATCTAAACTCACTTTAGACTACTTCACTATGCATTTTACCATATGTATATTAATATAGCAATTATAAAAAAAATTAAATTGTTATATTCAACCTATGTCTACTACATATCTCTTAATATTAAATTTTCAACTATATACACTCAAAAGACATACTTTCTTTTTGCAGAGAGATGAGATAGAGATATTCTCTAACAAGATAGGTTGGTCCCTTTTTGTTGTTTAGCCATGTTCAAAGGTCTAATTTTCAGCCTTGCAATTCCAAACACCGACTTATATACACAATGATTAGGTTTAAGAGGCTGACATAGGCCAACAAAACTTGAAGAATATGGGAATATGTAATGATTCTTTCCACCAATCTGTGCTCTAAGATCACATAATTACAAAGAGAAACTTTCTTTGTAATTATTTAAAATGTAATATTTTAAATTTAAAAATTTAAAAATGTATTTAAAAATGTAAAAAATTTAAAAATGTAATCCTGTTTCCCAGGAACAACATTAACCTAGGGAGCGAAATTAAACTTTCCTTGGATTGCCATGTAAACTGAACTGTAATACGCTAATTTTTTATGAAAAATACATCACCAAGCTGACCTAAGTACTCTCACTGACTGACGAGCAGAATGTCTAAGAAGTTAAATTCAAACAAGAAAGTTGTTTGGTAGGCATGGAATCAGAACAAAGAAAATGGACCATATTGTTGTAATGGCTTTCACATCCAGCTAAATTCTAGTTTTGGGTCTCCCCTTTACAGGTGCCAAGTAGACCATTTAACATTTTTTTCCTGTTAAAAACGACACTCTAGTCACACTTTTCTTCAGTCATATCCTAGCCATCTCAATCACACATACATAAGAAATTACTCAATTTTATCTCAATTTCGTATTTCTGTACTTTTAAAACCAAAGTGGTGTTACTGTACCATGTTCAACAAGTACTAAAAAAAAAACACCAAGCAATTGTTTCCTTAGTATTATTTTAACCCAAATATCACATTCTCTCATACACTCTTCAAGTGATGATCAAAAGCAGTATCAATACCTTAAACCGGCAAAAGGGATTTTCTAGTGTGAATTCCACGGGTGGAATGTTATTGTTGAAATATCCTTTTCCTGTTCCCCAGAAGGCTTGTAGTTGATTCCATTTTGCCAAAATAGCATCTCTCTCATCTCCCAGTAGTGTTGGAGCAGAAAGGGCACTTGCAGTATTTATCAGCTGGTTGGACTGGGCAGGAGCTTGTGTAGGCTGACTGAAGAGACCACCTAATGCTAAAAATTTACCCCCCAATTAGTTAGTTTTTTTTTTTTTAATCAATCAATTCAGATGCTAGATACAGTTAGCAGAATAAACCCCACCACCTCACCCCAAAAGATCCACATCTTAATCCCCAGAACCTGTAAATATGTTACCTTGCACAGAGAAAGGGACTTTGCAGACATGATTCAATTAATTAAGCTGAGACCATCCTGGATTATCAGAGTGAGTTCAACATAATATAAGCATCCTTAAAAGGGAAGAGGAAGGTCAGAGTCAAAGTGAGATTTGCAGATGCTATGCTGCTAGCTTTGAAGATGGGGAAAGGAGCTATAAGCCAAGAAATGTGGACTCCAGAAGCTGGACAAGGCAAGGGAATGGATTCTCTCCCAGAGCCTCCAGAAGTAATGCAGTCTTCTCAGTGCCTTGATTTTAGCTCAGTGAAACTTTTTTCTGGTTTTCTGATCTCCAGAACTGTAAGGTAGTATGTTTTAAGTTATAAAGCTTGTGACATTTAGCTACGGCAATAACAGAAAACTAATATGCTAGGACAATCTTTATAATGTCAAAGTGGCATGTCTAATATCATCTTAATGCAACCAGTTCCATTAGACACAAATTAGATTCATGAATTAATACTAGACCCACACCAAAAAAAGGTTAAAGTCTGTGAAGTTGCAGAATTATTTTTTAAAACAACATTTACTACTGTTATATTTATATAATATATACAAATTGGAGGACACAAAATAAGCAAAAAGAATAATTATATCAATGTCATGTAATATTAGCTTAATAAACAATTTCATTTTCTTAGTGCAAAGAAATATATAGTGAAAAAAAATCAACAAATGGACAAATCCTAAGCTAAAGCTTTAGCTGGCTGTGTAACTTTAGACAAGTCACTTACCCCGTGTTACAATTTAAAGAAGGGCTGAGTTGTTAGATCAGTATTTCCAGAGTGCTAGATAAGGAAATAACCTTGGTACATGAAACTATAGATGTCAAGCAATAGTGGAATCACTAAATGAAGTAAATCATATAACAAAAACTTCTTTTAATTAATTATATATATAATTGTCATCTCATGTCATCTGCTTATCTCACTTTGTAACAAAGGGGTGAACAAATCTAAGATTCAAGAGCTTAAGCAAAGGTATCAAGCTAGAATTCACACTATTATATTTTCTGTGGACTTAAGTTCAATTATTGTTTCTTTATAGCAAGTGATACTGGTTTTCCATTTGTAGCAGTAGTATTAACTTTTCTTTCAAAATAAACACATTTAATGTTTAAAAGTAAATTGATTTAAAGAAAATTATTTAACAAGAATACAAATAGTATGTAGATAAAAGAAAAATCATGAATACCAAAATGACCCAAGTTTTAGGACCACTACATTGGATGACATTTAAGTTTTCCTTCAGCTCTAAAGATTCTAAGTACCACAAGGCCAGTGGGCCTTCTACAGGGCTAAAGAGAGGCTGCTGTTACCCTCCACACGAGTATTATTAATTCCCAAATGGGCATTTATGAAAATGGAAAAGAAGTGGACGAGAAGCCAGAAGACTTGAATACTGATTTATTATAAGCTCTCTGTAGCCTCTAACAAAAAATCCCTAGGCTTTATCATCCTCAGTTTTTAAGTAAGATTAGCAAACTATCATCTGTACTAATCTACACTTTACATTGGATTCCAACCACACTAGTCTACTCAGAGTGCACTAGCGAGTAGGCATTTGAGAAACACAAATAACAAAATCTAATAGATTCTTTGAAAGCCTTACCATATTAGACTTCTCACACCATTCTATCTTTTCAGGGCAGGGCCCTCATGCTATTGAAAATCTTCAGCTTTCATGGAATACATATCCTCCTTGAAAAACTATTCTCCCTTAGATTTCCTGACAATATAGTCTCCTGGTTTTATATATCATACATATATGTTAATACATACTTTCATTTATTCTTGCACCATGTATTCATTCAACAAGTATTTACTGAATACTTCCTAAGTGTCAGACAGAGAGGCAAAAACTAAGGATATGGTGGTAAACAAGACTGGTTCTTTAAACAAACTGAACATATCAAACAAATACTCACGGTTGTGATAAGTGCCTCGTGAGTATTTGTTTGATATGTTCAGTTTGTTTAAAGAACCAGTCTTGTTTACCACCATATCCTTAGTTTTTGCCTCTCTGTCTGACACTTAGGAAGTATTCAGTAAATACTTGTTGAATGAATACATGGTGCAAGAATAAATGAAAGTATGTATTAACATATATGTATGATATATAAAACCAGGAGACTATATTGTCAGGAAATCTAAGGGAGAATAGTTTTTCAAGGAGGATATGTATTCCATGAAAGCTGAAGATTTTCAATAGCATGAGGGCCCTGCCCTGAAAAGATAGAATGGTGCAGGAGACCTGGGTTCAATCCCTGGGTTGGGAAGATCCCCTGGAGGAGGGCATGGCGGCCCACTCCAGTGTTCTGGCCTGGAGAATCCCCATGGACGGGGGAGCCTGGCGGGCTACAGTCCATGGGGTCACAAGGAGTCGGACATGACCGAGCAACTAAGCATAGCACAGAACAGTGTGTTAAAAAAAAAAAAAAAGAAGTAGAGGCCCTGAGAGTCCTAAATGAGGGAGCTAATCAAGCCTGGGGCAGGAGGGTCAAGAGAAGGCTACTCCATTAGAACTTCAGCTAAGGTCTAAAAGAAGTAGTCAGCCAGGCCAGGGGTAGCAGCAAAGAGTAACAGCATATGCAAATCTATGTGTCAAAGAAGAGGGGAAGATGAGCTGGCAAAAGGAATATGGACTACTAAACAAGAGGGTAGGAGAAAAAAAAGATCAGACTATAACTGAAGCTGAGGGCTCACACAGGCCAAAAATGTGACAATCTCAGCATCAAAAAGAATAATGAATGTAACCAACTCAAACATATCCAATTTATTAATCTCATGCATTCAAAATGATAATTTTTAAAAGTAAAAGTAAAAAATTTAGAAAACTCTCAACTCCTTGGATACCACTGGAAATAATCAAGAACCAAAAACTTCTTACAAATACTATCAATTAAAAAGAAAGAATTTATTATGCCTTTCCTATACAAATTCTATTTCAGGGTGACCAAGCAGTCTTGTGGGGAAAAGGGATAAAGAAAAACTCCTTTTACAGAAGAATTTCAGTGTGGAAGACAGGGCAGAATTAAAGTCACCATTCTGCAACTCCTAATAAAGTAAACGATTGAGGCGATGACCATCAATTAATGAGCGCATTACGTTAAGAATGATGGGGAACTTTATAGATCAGCTCTCACCACCTGAACCAACTGGTCAATCTTAGCATCTCTAAAGGAGACAGCCTCTTAACGGGAAGCACACAGCACCACCTGCAGAGTATTCATGCTAAAAAGTCAAACTTAATTCTTTATTACCTAAAAGCTAACTTCATTCACCAGAAATATGGGGCATAAAGTTAAATGATTCTACAAGGAAACAAAGAAATGTAGAATAGGGGATATTTCACAGCACAAATGGTTCAATTTCTTCAACAATTCATGAGCCAGGTTAAAAAAAAAAAAAAGAAACCTTAAGTAAGAAACTATCTATACTAAAAAGAATTCTCTATACTAACAGACATAACAAGAAAGTAAATGTGTGACTTTGGATCATGATTTCAACAAGCCAACTGAAGAAAACTTTACTGAGACATAAGGGGAAATCTGATTAAGACCTGGGTATTAGATGATACCAAGGAGTTGTGAGTTGGAATGACTCCATGGTTTTAAAGAGAAAAGTACAGTAAAGCAGTAAAATAAGTGTATGTTAGACTTTTTCACAATTTAAGAACAGTGGATGTTCAGTGGATTTGAGAGATTAATGACCTTAATTACTTGATTGGGCTTCCCTGACAGCTCAGATGGCAAAGAATCTGCCTGCAATGTGGGAGACCAGGGTTCGATCGCTGGGTCAGGAAGATCCCCTGGAGAAGGGGATATAATAGCCACTCCAGTATTATTGCCTGAAGAATTCCGTGGACAGAGGAACCTGGTGGGTTACAGTCCAGGAGGTTGCAAAGAGTCAGACACAACTGATCAACTAACACACACACTTGAATGGGTAAAGAAAGAATTTAGAAACCAAACAGTGTAGTCTAAGAGGTAACAGAAGATAGCAGCGGGGGATCCCATTCTTTTACATCTGTTCCAAGTAGATTATGAAGGGGAGAAGAGAGTGATAGGCAGCAATAGCTGAAGTGAGATGTGAAATAAAAGTTGTTTTGTTTTCACTGTTAAAAGAAAAAAAAGAAATTTCAGACTGTTTAAATGTGGATGAGAATAATCCTTGGATAGAGAAGCTGAAGACTTTTTTTTGGTGGGGAGTAAGAGGTGGAATGGGGCAAGGGGTTGCTGGGAAAAATAATCCACAGCAGAAGGGGCCGCAGAAGGTGGGAGGATATGAGATCCAAAGCACAGGTGCAAAGAGAAAAGAATGGATACAGAGGGAGATAAACTAGATTTGGCAATGGGTAGCTATTACAATGAGAGCTTCTGTTTTCTCTCTGAAGTAGAGGTCGAGGCCATCTGCTAAAAGTGAGAACAGAGAATTTGAGATTTGAAGAGAATAAAGGTTGAAAATAACTTATAGAAAGCAAGAGAATAATCTGAAAATAGAAACCTCACAGGATTACCAAGCAATGTTGAGGGCCCAACTTGGGTTGGTGATTAACAATTTGGAGGTACTATTCAATCTCCTGTACTGTATGATTTTTTCAAGCAGTATCTAAATAGATACCGGGCTTACACAGGCTTCATCTTGTTCTTTCAGGGAAACGTGATACAAGGATAAGAAAGTTCAGCATCTTGGTAAGAGTGACTGAAATGGAAGGACAAGGACTCTTAAGCTAGTAAGAAAGAACAGTGAAGGAGGTGATTAAGTGTAGAAAGTGTCAGTGGTCTAAACATCAAAACAAGGTCTAAAAACAGCTATGTTGAAAGTACCTGACAAGGTAGGCTTAAAGAGCAAATGTTGTGGGATGTTTACATTAGTGAATTATGGAATTAGAACAGTTTCAGATGTTGCCAAAGTCCAAGGTAAGAATTGTGGCTAAAGTGAAATGGAGGTCTTCGGGCTAAAACGCTGGTATGACTGTCTGAGTACATACGTACGTGAATGCTAAAATAACTCAGACTGACAGCACAAGTCGAAATGCAAAACTCAGAAGAAGAAGATAGCGCTAAGTGGTGTCCACCTCTTGCGATCCCATAAATTATAGCCTGCCCGGTTCCCCTGTCCATGGGATTCTCCAGGCAAGAATACTGAGTGGGTTGCCATTTCTTTCTTCAGGGGAACTTCCTGATCCAGGAATTGAACCCAGGTCTCCTGCACTGCAAGCAGATGCTTTACTGACTGAGCCACTCAGCAAAACTCAGAGCCAGCTGCCAAAGTGTTCAATGAATAAGTACTGTCCAGGAACTCAGCAGATAACCGAGATTAGGCATATCAGAGGCAGTGTAATCAGACAGCAAGCACCTTGTACAAACAGGAGTTTTTAAAAAATGATGCAAAGTTTCACAATCTTTACAGAGTAAACTCAAACTCCTTACAACAGCAGGTCCCAAATTCACCACACTGTGCCAGGCATTCATGCCTTTGTCAATGTTAGTCCCTCTGCCTAGAATACCCTTTTCTGACTTTATCCAGCCATCTAAGTCCCTTAAGAGTCGCCTTTTCCTCTACATTCCAAAGCACTTTGTATGGTGTATTTTAGTGCTTTCACACACATATTTTTTATAACTGAATGTTTATTAGACAATCTAATTGAAAGTTTGTTACTCTATCTCCTTATAGACTATGAGTAACCTTATAAACCCAGTATATATACCCTATATACCCAGAGTCTTGACCTAACAACACACACTTAGAGGAGAATGAGCCCTTTCCATTCTGAAAATGAATAGCACCAGATTCAAACTCCTGTTTTTCCAAAGACAAATAAGTGTAACTATAATAACATAGTTGAAGAGACTTCATGCCAAGAAACAAAGAAAAAACTTCATTTTTCCTTTCTTCTTCTTAACTATTTGGATTTCCACCTAACTTCCTATTGTTGCAGGAGGAGAGTAAGAAAGATATATTACTTTATTGTAACACAAGAATGAAAAATTCTATTTTCTTCATTTTATTGGTTAATAATTCTTGAAATTCATATTTAATAAGTTACTAAGCTTCAATGACTGAATAGAGTGAATTCTAGCCAATCAATCAAGTCACCTAAGAAAAATGAAACAGAAGTGATTTTAGGAGGTAGCGAACTGCAGAAAAGCAAACGGAGCATTACAGACGAAGTCAAGGAACCTGTATCTGTTTTCCGGTACAACATCTCAGAAGACGTATGGACAAGGCACAATTCTCTCAGTTATCTCTCTCCATCTATAAAATGGAGGTAATAAGAGTTCTATTTCATAGAGTTCTTGTGATAATTAAATATACTAATCCATACAAGATAAAGGGCTTCCCTGGTGGCTCAGTTGTAAAGAATCTGCCTACAATGCAGGAGACCCACGTTCAATCCCTGGGTCAGGAAGATTTCCCGGAGAAAGGAATGGCTACCCACTCCAGTATCCTTGCTTGGAGAATTTCATGGACAGAGGAGTCTGGTGGGCCACAGTCCATGGGGTCACAAAGAGTCGGACACAACTGAGTGACTAAGCATATAAGCATACATACATACATATAAGATAACCCTGGAACATACTGCCACACCAGCTAGTAAGGAAGTTATCAAAGACTAATTCTACACATGTACCAACATGACTTGGGAACCAACCTGAAGAGGCTTACACTGGCTAAAGATGGAACAATTTAAATATCAATATGGAAAATAGCAATGGACTGAAAAATATCAAATAATTTAAATACTTCAGTTCCTGATATTTAAAAAAAAGGTTACCTTTGGAGAAGAATAGGGAACCAAATCTTTATTTTGAAAGTTAGGAATAAAGGGAAATACTTATTCAAATAGTAGATGAGGAGAAGTTTCTCTTTACAGAAGTATTTCAACAAATAAAGGGAAAAGGAAGCACACAGTTGGAATGCCATTTGGCAACCCCTAATGAATTAATGGATCTTGGTAATCATCACCAATGGCCACTGGTAACATCACAAAAAATAGAGACAATCAGACATTATATGCCTCTTGATAAAAAAAATATAACACTATTTATAAAGTAGGCTTGCAAACAAAAAACTTAATGATCAATATAAATAACCCCTTACATCCAACCCAATTTACAAGAAATACAGAGGACAAAGGTATGTTAACTATACAAAAGGAATGCAATCATAAAGTCCTGACTGTCAACTTCTATAGGACAAATGATCTGATTTCATCAACAAATTGAAAAATAAAAAAGAAAACTAAAAAGGGGGACTTACAGAGATTTAAGACAAATCAAAGTGAACAATACTGTTCACACACTTGAGTAACAAAACCATAAAGAAAAGTAAGGAAGTGATCAACATAAAAAGCAAAACTATTTCCTCTGATGGGGAAACGACTAGGAGAATGTGGAGGGTTTCTGAAGTGGCTGGTTAGGGTCCACCTCCTGACATGGGCAGTGGTTACAAAGGGCATTCATCTTATAAACAATCCGTGAAGCTGTATTTCTGTACAGCTTTACATACCTGTGTCATGTTTACGAACAACAAAAACTTTAATAGAATGACACTAAACACAGAGGTCTTATAATCATGCCAATCTGTCTTCTCCCCAGTTGCTATCATTATATTTGAACATGAGAAGTAGCTTTTGGAATCCTATGGAATATGATATTTATAACTCCTCCCCCAAAAAAGGTATCTACTCAAATGTTTTGAACAGTGACTAAATAATATTATCTACGTTGTTATGGTTTCATATCTGAAAATGAAAACCTCTTGTACTTACTAGTCTGTTGCTGCTGTTGCTGCTGCTGCGTATTAAATCCTCCAAATCCAAGTCCGGTCCCCAGACCAGTACCTAAGCCAGTACTAGTTCCAGTTGTCGTGCCAAAACCAGTCCCAAATCCAAAACCTTTGTTCTGAGTACTACCAAAGAATCCTTTGAATGAAAAATTAGCAATTTTAAGTTAAAAAAGATATCTGATCTGTAGCTCATTTTCTTCTACAAATGATATAAGATATCTTCTTACCAGTAGTGCCTGTGTTAGCTGGAGTAGAAAAGCTGAATGCAGAACTCGCTGTGGTAGACGTTGTCCCAAATCCTCCAAACCCACCTAATTAAAAAAGCATAAATAAAATAGAAATGAAGAATTTTTGAATACATACGAGGTAATTTCTTTTCCAAATTATGTAAGTATTTGCCACAATGCAATATACACCTTTCAACTAAAGAGGTGATTAAGTTATGGCTAAGAAAACATGTTAATAAGCCTATTTAGTCAGTGTTTGTGTACACTAAAATGACTATGTACTTTTAGAGCAGGGGTTGCAAATTCAAATGTCTACAAGACACAGGCTGTTAATATTAATGAAATAGGCTAGGTGTTTACTGATTGGTGGAACTGATCAATGTGGACAGTTTTTTTAAAAGGCAGCAGTTCCCAAATTCCAACAGATGACTGCTACAGGAGAATGGTAGTTGAGTAGTGTTTTATGTTCCCATTTTCCCCAAGAGAAATAGAAAAATTTAGATTTTTTAAATGTGAAATTTACATAATTTTAAACCCGAATTCAACTAATTTTTTGCAACTAATTCAAATATTTTTAAGACAGTGTGATAAACATCGTATCAGCAGACTGTGTTGCCAGTTTGCAACCTTGGTTTTGGTGAATTAATTTATATTCTAACTTACATTTCTACTTGGTCTCCATCAAGACTAAGCAACTTTTCAAATTAAACATACCAATATAATGACTTTTATACAACAAGAATGTTACCTCTTGAAGAGATACAGGAAAAAAAAAAAAAAAAAATCAAAGGCGGTAGTGGCCTCAAAGGAGAGCAGAGCCATCACCAGACCCTGCACCACAGTTTGGGAACTGACAGATACACAAATTTCATTTTCAGATAAATCTAAAGACAAAATTAATCTTTACCGATGCAACTTGACATATGAGTGGAGTGGAATGCTAGCCAATCTAAAATTGCTTTTTCTCCCCTTACTGTCAGAATTTGATTACCAATGAGATTGCCAAAAAAGACTTTTAAGACAGATGTTTGAACCATTAGTCCTCTCTGAGTTATACTACAGACTTTCTGGGATTCTAATTTTCAATCTCATATATTTCTGGCATAAGAGACAGAGATTCATTAATACTGTAATATAAGAGATACAAAAAGGAAAAAACTCACAGCCCATGATAGTCATCATATGATTCTGACTGGGAAAATTATTCAAGAGTAGACTACATGTTGCATCCAGGTACAACCAAATACTCTATTTATTTGCAGATTCTACTGTGGTACTGCAAACTGCAAACATTTTGATAAAAATCACCTAAAATACTAAATATTGTTCCTAATCTTTTTCATTACTTCTAAGTGTCACAGAAAAACTAAGATATAGTCTGAATTGGCTATACGATAAAAGCACTGGTATCTTAACATGCTCCACAATATGAAAAATACTTATTAATAATAATGGATCTGCCAGGATATAAAATTTAAAAAGTAAACAAGAATTTCAATCAATCCTTTGCTGAAGACTAAGTTAATGAACGTACGTAGAAGTAGTTAAAACAGTTATCACAACTCAAAACTTAACAGTGACAACTCCAAATGAACATGAAATCAAGCAAATACCAACTGGTTTATTTATTGTTGTTGAGTTACAAGCTGGGTGGGTTTGTTTGGAAACACAAATTTCAGAATAATGTTTCTGTTTTACCCAGTGCCAATTTTAAGCAAAGAAGGAAAAGTAAACATACCAAACAACAGTGATATGTGATCACTTTAAATATACCTTAATGATAACTGATTGTTTAATCTTTGGAATACTCAAGTATTCTTCAAAAATGTTTTCAAATCAAATGCCAAGGTCATATTCACATTGCAGTAACAAGTGACTGCACAAAATGCCAGACTTCCAAATAGGTCTTAGGGAATAAATCATGATTACCAAATGCATATAATTGGCATGGGCATAAGTGGCATATGTTAGAGAATATGAACAATAAATTCATATACGAGCAGCTGAAGAACAAGACTTTTCTATAGGGTCATTGTATGCAAGGTACAGAGACCTACTTAAAATTTTTTCATATATATATATAGACACACATATTATAGTTTGTGTTTTGCAGAATTTTCAATGAGCTTCAAATGATCTATATAGATACAAAATCTTCAAAATTATCTTTTTTAGTGCAAAGATGTCTAGCCTACATTTTAGAAGTCAGTGCTACCTGAAAATACATTAAACTGCTCTGGTCATTTCTCAAAAAATCCAGTAAAGAACTGGGGATTCTTACTATAATTACATTATCTTACAGAAATGTATCCTAATCTGCTCAGTTTATTAAAGAAAGACATTATTATTATTATACAGATTCAAAAACAAGACAGGTTGCTGCTGTTCGTATAAGATTTGTTTCTCTCAGGAAAGACAAAGACAATCAAATGAAATTCCAATGAAAGATGCAGGAAAAATGGGGGAAAAAAATGACTGCAGGAGTCCAAGAATTCCAGGAAAACGGGCCTGACTGTTGAACTTATATTTTGAAGAGATATTTAATAATTTGGAAGACGTATTCCACTCAAAATAAAAATCCACTCCAATTTCATATCACTCGGAAGGTATATTCTACTCAAATGCAAATTTAACAAAGGAATATTATATAATAACTTGCAAGACTTCCCCAAACCAAATCTTTTAAGAGTCAAAACCTAATACAAATGTTTTTGATTCGACGTTAGGAAATGATTTTCCTTTCCTTATTAAACAAGTCTCTGTTCTTTCTCAAACTCTGGAACCACAAAATATTCTTGGACTCCAGCTCCCAACATTCGTTACACAGACGACCCGCATATCTACCTGCACTTGCCAGACTGTTACCAAAATTGAACGGAGTCGCCGAGGTGGTAGAAACACCGAAATTCCCAATATTAAAGTTCACTGCAGGATTAGCAGTTAATCCGAAACCCCCAAAATTAAACCCACTGGCGGTGGAGTTGGCAGTCTCAAGCCCACCAAATCCTGATAGGCGTGCAGGCAAAGAAACAAACAATTTTAAAAGGGGAGAGAGGGAAGAAAAAAGAAAAAGAAAGCAAGATAAGGATTAGAAGAGTCTGCAGGAGGTTTCATAGAAGTGAACAAAGACAAACCCTGACTTTGCTCCAACATGAGTTAAGAAAGCCTAGGAGGCGGGGACAGGAGGAAGGGGCAGGAGTCTGCAGTCCCGCAGCGAGAAGCTAAAGGGCCAGGGCCAAGGGAGCCGCAGGGCAGCGCCTCAGGCTCCCCAGCCGGATCCTCGCCGAACCCAGCAGCGGGAAACCCTCGACGAGTTCGCCCAAGTCCCGGAGGCTGCGGCGGGGAGGGGAGGGAGGACGGGTCTCTGGCACAGAGTGAGAGAAGCCTCCTCGGGTCTCTCCGAGCCCGACTCCCGGATGGCGGGAAACGAACCCTAGGAGGAGAGGGGCCTGCGGGGCCCCACTCGCGCGCGCGAGCACCGGGGTTGGGCCCCCATTCCTCCCGTGGCCTCCTCAGGAGCCGCCGTCGCCCGCTCGGCTGCCGCCCGCCCTTTTCCGAAGCCCCCAAAGTCTCCGCGCGGGCAGAAGACCCCAGGATCCCCAAGCCGAAGAGTCTCGGACGGAACGGCCGGACCGAAGACCTCCCTCCTCGCCGGGAGAAGATCCGGGGCAGTCACTCACCCGCGGGAGCCGCGGTGGCTGCAGCGGTACCTGAAGTGCCAGACGGAGTACCAAAGTTGAAGGCCATGTCGCGGGAGCAGGGGACCAAGGTGCTGCTCCCGCGACACTCGGTGCACTCCGCTTTTCAATCCGGCGAAGAAACCGCCTCCAGACCAGGGAGTTCCGCCTCTTTTCTGGCCTAGCCGTAGAGGCCGGAACGCTGGAAAGGCGTAGCGGCTGGAGGGTGGAGAGGGAACGCCCCCGGCCCGGCTAGCTTCCGGGAGCCTTGTGGCTTCACCCGGCGTGGAGCTTCACAGCCTAAGTGAGATACCGGGAAGCTTGCTGTGACCTGCCGCCCGAGAGCCTTTAAAAACGGCTTTTGGGAGGCCCCCTTGGGAAAGATGTGCAAGCAGGCTGAATGCCAGTGTCTAATGAAGACAGGGTAGGAAAGAAAGCTAAATCCTCCTCCGTAGTGGAAAGTCAATGTGAAAGTCGCATCCGACTCTGCGACCCCATGGACTGTAGCCCGGTAGGCTCCTCGTGGAATTCTCCAGGCAAGAAGCTGGAGTGAGTTGCCATGCCCTTCTCCAGGGGATTCCCGACCCAGGGATCGGACCCACTTCTGCGGCATTGCAGGCAGATTCTTTACCATTTGAGCTACCCGAGGACGCCCTTGGAGAGTCAATGGAACATTCACCAAGCACCAAGTCACTTAAAGTTATGGGGTAATAGTGGGGGTGGGGCGGGGGGAGAAAAAGGGAGAAAGAAGTGCCTTTGGGAATTTAGGTTTTGGTGGGGTTTTTTTGTTTGTTTTGTTTTGTTTTTGTAGAATTCTTGGTAGGTAGGGTGGAAGGAAAGTTCAATAGGGAGGGAACATAGCGGTACTTATGACTGATTTATGTTGATGTATGGCAGAAACCACAACATTGTAAAGCAGTTATCCTCCACTTAAAAATAAATTTAAATTAGAAAAAGAGAGTAGAGGGAGAAAAGAATTCTTGGTGGACACTTTGTAGAATTATGTGATTCTTAAATCTATGTGCTTTTGTAACTTTAATACAAGTAAAACCAACAAAAAAGCCTATTAAAATTGTCTTTGGACCTAGCAATGCTACTTCCAGGAATTTATTTTGTAAATTGTTTGGCAAAATTAATGGAATACAGGTTATCTGTTACAACACTGTTTATAATAACACATGATTGGAAACTGTTTTGCCTAAATAGTTGCATTCATACAAAGGAATACTGTTCAGCGATGCAATAGGAACAGTAAAGCTCTGTGTACTGAAAAGAAAGATCTCAAAGATAAATTACATAAACAACACCTTGAATATGGTATGCTACAATTTCGGTGGGGAAAAAAAGAGGGCTAGAATATGTAATTACACATATTTGTATAAAATATACCTGGAAAGTTACGTTTTTAAAAATGAATAACTTTGGTTTTCTGAGAAGATGAACTGGGTGGCAAGGAGATGGGGTGGAGGAAAACTTTGCAGTATAAAACCCATTACGGGTTTCGAAAATGTAAGTGAGTAAGTAATTCTAAAAGTGGTCATTCCAGGAGTCTCAGTGAGAACACTGGTATATGGATGAGGACAACAGGAATGGAGACTGAAGAGCAGGTAGGCTTAATGTTTGATGGGTGTGGAGAGGCAGGCAAGCAGGAGTCTATCAAGAGTCCCTGGTTCCTGGCTTGTACAGCCAGCTACACTGTGATGACATTGGAACTTGGGAGGAAGATAAGGAAAAGAAAAGTGAGTTCCTTGCTTTACTTACTGGATTTGAGCACAAGCTGGTTGAGGATATCCAGCAGGTGCTTGGATATGTGGGACTGAGGTTAAACAGAGGTCCATGAGGTTTATGTTGTTATTGAAGCCTGGGAGCCAATGGGATTGTCAGGGAGAGAGGATCAAGTGAGAAGAGGTTACAGCTGAGCACCAGTAATATGACCAGAGCAGAGCTCGAGAGAGAAGAACCAGCTGAGCCAAATCACAAAAATTATGGATAGAAAGAACAATTTCAGATGGAAAAGAATGGACGAGCATTTCTTCAATACGAAGCCTCCCCTGATTCCACTCCTGTCGCTGGCTATTTTAATATTCTTAGCAGTTACCACCACCAAAGAATCCATCTGCCAATGCAGGAGACAAGAGATACAGGTTCCATCCCTGGCTCGGGAAGATGCCCTAGAGGAGAGCCTGGCAACCCACTCTAGTATTCTTCCCTGGAGAATCCCATAGACAGAAGAGCCTGGCAGGCTACAGTCTATGGGGTCGCACAGAGTCAGGACTGAAGTGACATAGCACGTGTGGTCTTAATTTTAGCACCATGAGGACAGAAAACTTTGCTTTGTTTCCTGGTGGTGTTCCTAATGCTAACAGAGTGCCCATCCACATGACAGGCTCTTATTCAGTACTGTGGAGTGAGTGAATGGTTTCCTTGATGTGTTTCTCTCCCTTGCCTTTCCCATTTTTATCTCCAAGTCCCATTATTTTGGTGGCAAAGAGTCGGACATGACTTAACAACTGAACAACAACCTATATATTTTATCTTTCAAATATTTCAAAAATACTTCATTTCCACTGCCATCTCCCTGATTCAAATTTCTGTAACCTCTTGCCCAGACCCGGGATCAGCAAATGACAGCCCAGGGGCCAAATGTGGGCTGCTATTTTTGTAAACACAGTTTCTTTGGGTGACAGACATATGCATTCACTTACGTGTTGCCTATGACTGCTTTCATGCTCCAAGAACAGAGGTGAGTAGTTGTAACAAAGAGGCTTGCAAAGCCTATTTTCTAAGTGGCTTTTTACAGAAAAAACAATGTTTTCCAGTTCCTGCCTAGACTACTGCAGTAGCCTTGCTGTGCAATGAGCAGGACTGTTGGACTGTGACCTTGGCTGTTCATTCTCGGTTGCCTGATGAATGAACAAGCTGTGACTGGGGGTTCCCCCTTCTCCTAGGGGAGGGGAAAGGCTGTACCCAATGATAGGTCCCGTGTAACTGGTGTCTTCTTCACCCCAGCAGTGGAGATTGTAACATTCCATGGGCAGCCCAAGTCCAAACTGCCTGTTTTCACTTGCTTGTGTATTCCTCCTCCGACAAGACTACTTTTTCATGCTCGTCCTATAAAAAGGTAAATACGCTCTCTGCACTGAGACCAAACAGAGCTCTGACCCTCAGCTTGCCTCTCCATGGGATGACAGGAAGATGGAGGGTCTGTGCTTTCCTTTTTCTATAATTTTTTTTTCCATATTAAACCCATTACTTAACCCATGCTCTGCAGCTTTGCGGAATTCACCCTGCCAGCTGGTTCATGATACCTAGACAAATTCCATCTTAAACGTCAGTGGGGACCCCAAAGAAACCACCTATCACAGCAGCCTCGTAACTGACCTCCCTGTATCCAGGTTGACTCTTCCACTTTATTCACCCCGCAGCTAGAGTGAGTTTTTCCTAAACAAACCTGTCACATATCCCATTCTTCTCCCTGTCCTGCACTGGCCAACAGCCCAGTTCACAACCCTTGAATGGCTTCCTGTTGGCCTCAGAAATAGCGGTGCTAGTGGTAAAGAATCCACCCGCCGACTCGAGTTGCGAGTTTGAGCCCTGAGTTGGAAAGATCGCTTAGAGGAGAAAACAGCAACCCACACCAGTTTTCTTGCCTGAATAATCTCAAGGACAGAGCAGCCTGCTGAACTACAGTCAGTGGGGTCACAAAGAGTTGGACACAACTGGGGTACACAATAACCCCACTCTCTCAGCCCCCAGTAACCACTCTTTCTACTCTTTGTCTCTATGAATCTATTTTAAGTACCACTTGCAAGTAGAATCATCCAATATGTAACAAAATCTTTAACATGGCACAATAAGGCTGCCTTTCTTTCCAGCCTAATCTCCCACTATTCTTCCTCTGAATTCTAGACAAATGTTATCTCAGTCACATGTAACATGTTCCTTCCTGCTCCCGCGCATCCAGTTACCTTTGTCTGCAATGCTTTGCTTTGCCTGTTCTTCAGTCTCAGTCAAATGTTGCTTCCTTAGTCAAGCCTTCCCTCAGCTCCAAGTCAGGTTCCCAGAACATCTTGAAACTTCATTGAAAGTTTCCATTTATGATCCCACAACTTCTCCTGTGACTTAAGCCAGTTGAAATCAGCTTTGGGGGTCCCTAGGAAGCACATCAGAGAAGGCAATGGCACCCCACTCCAGTACTCCTGCCTGGAAAATCCCATGGACGGAGGAGCCTGGAAGGCTGCAGTCCATGGGGTCTCTGAGGGTCAGACACAACTGAGCGACTTCACTTTCACTTTTCACTTTCATGCATTGGAGAAGGAAATGGCAACCCACTCCAGTGTTCTTGCCTGGAGAACCCCAGGGATGGGGGAGCCTGGTGGGCTGCCATCTATGGGGTCACACAGAGTTGGACACGACGGAAGTGACTTAGCGGCAGCAGCAGCAGGAAGCACATACACTGAGGTTCTCAAGTATCCTTAATAATATAAAGATGTTTGTAACACTGAGCTAAATATGTTATGATTGGTCTGGATTGGCTCTGACTTCAGAAGTAAGTTGCACTATTATTGGCGTGGTAAAGGTTTTAAAGAGAATCTAAACTTTGGGGCTAATAACTTCAGTCCAAATGTCTGCAGACACAAGGTCTAGTATTTCTCCAACAGCTCTCTGACCTTGCTGAACCCTCGGGGTGGATTTGTCTGCATTTCAGTTTATGTTTACCTGGAAACAGACCTGAATAGGGATGTTAAAACAGGTAGATTATTTGGTTGGAAGCAGCTGTGCAGGGGTAAGGCGAGGCCGGGGATGAAGGAGTGATAAACAGGAGCAGTTTCTGGTCCCGGCAACCCTAGCTGAGGAACCAAGTAGAGTGAGCCTGCGAACTGGCCCTCTGAGAACTGGAGCCCTTACCAGTTGACTCCTGCCCACTCTGACTGAGCATCAGTTGTTGCTGTTCAGTCACTAAGTCCTGTCCAACTCTTTGCGATGCCAAGGACTGTAGTTCATCAGGCTCCTCTGTCCATGGGATTCTCCAGGCAAGAATACTGGAATGGGTTGCCATTTCCTTCTCCAGGGGATCTTCCCGACCCAGGGATCAAACCCGCGTCTCTTGCATCTCCTGCATTGGCAGGCGGATTCTTTACCACTGAGCCACCTGGGAAGCCCCAGAGCATGAGTAATTGGGAGTATTAACCCCCATGCTCCTGAGGGGCTTCCAGGGCTCTGGAGAAAGACTTGAGGCAAAAAAGCACAACATGGGACCTACTTGAAGTGAGGCTTGGCAGGCTGCCTATAACTGTCCACCACAGTTTGAGCTCAAATTGGAGGTGGCCTAAGGGGTATGACTCAAGCCTGATTCCATCCACAGGCGAAGAGCACCTTTCAAATGAAACTCCATAGACCACTGAACACCTGATGACATAACATACAGTTTCCAGTGCAATTTCATAGAAAGTTTTTTATTAGTGAAATATTCCATTGCATTAAGGGTAGAAATACACATGTCAAGAATCACATGAAAGGAACCAGCAGTATAAACTACAGGAAGAACATTCTGGGCAGCATTCTCTTTAATAGTCACAAGTAATTAATCCCAGTGATAGTGCCCAGAGGGCCGAGGATGGAGGTCACCTTTTACAGAACTCTCATTTCAAGCAACTAAAATAAAGAATTAGTCTCTCTTAAGTAAAAACCCCAATAGAAGTTAGTTGTGTAGTACCTGCCCTGCTTGACCATTAGTGATCTTTCTAGATAAAGTCTAGTGGGATAAGCCTGGAGTGGAAAGTGGCAAAGCCCATTTCCTGTCCTGTGTTCAACTCCCAGTTTTTCTCGAGAGAAGGGAGGTAACCTCTCTCTGTTGGGTTTCTCTGTAAATTGGGCATCATAGTACAGGACATGGTATTCTTTGATTGTGACAGTCACAAAGATTTTGGGAGCCTGTCTAGGATAACAGCTCCACAAAAATGATCATGAGGAACCGTTTGTTATCTTCAACCGAAAACCAAATAGGTACATTCGTTCTTAACCAATCTGTAATCTTAACTGCAGCGTATGGGTTTGCCACAGATTTTTTAGGAGGAAAATATCAAATGTGATTTTTTTTTAAGCCAAGTAACTATTAAGAATCATATGAAAATAATATGTTTTGGGGTCCCTGGCTGTGTGGGATTCAGTCAAAATGTGTACATCTTTAACTGTTATCATACTATTTAAAAATGTCATCTCAGATGATTATATCTTGATAATAGGATGAATCAATGGGTATGCACTGACTTATCAGTTTTATTTGTGTGAATAAGTGGGTGCATAACAATAAGATGTACAAATTATTTAGTTAAATGTTGATGAATTAAAACATCTAGATACTTGGCATTACTAAAGACAAAATAACTTCAATTTAGCATCTCACATTTTGGTGATTTGGGGTATCTATAGGTTCTATCTTAATTTATAGAGAAACTGAGAGTTTAATGAATTGCTCCTTCAAAAAAGGGAAACATTACATATTGCTTTAGTGTAGAGAGTAGGAAAATTGGGGCAAGGAAATGATTTATTGCCTCCATACAGGGATCAGAAGCTATATTTGTGAAATCTGTGGCTTTTTTCCCTCATTTGCTTACACTGAAATCCCATTTTAAACAAAAAAAAATCCTGCAGAATGATTCAATTGTTGAGAAGTTCTCTGTGCGGTCTGCCAGATTAACTGTACAAGTTTCTCAATCCAAAATGAATGGTGAGCATTAAGAATTAGAGAAACTGCCCTTAAATATGCTTGAATTCTGTGACAATGGATGGTTTTCAATCCTGACTCAGGTTACATTGAGAGTCAAGAGGTCTTCTGCAGACAGGTGGCTCTGCTTTTGACACCAAGCAACCTTTCTTAAAAGTACTTCCTGTGCAATATTTTAAAACACCATCACTCTGTCAGCAAAATGATTGTCACAGGAACCGCAGGGCACATTTTTCTCTACTCAGTGAGTGATAGTGAGCCACAAAACATCAGAAGGAACTGAATCTGAGGTGAGAACAACTCAAAAACAATTTCAGAGTTACCAAGAAGACTGCCCCAGAAGAAATGTGTATTTAGTGCAGTAAGACTTCCTGAAATTTAAGTGTAAGTTAGGTTGTGGATAGATGGATTTCCTATATTGATAAATAATTTTACAAATAATCACTCAGTAGTATTGTAGTTAATACAGTCATTTTGGTAAGGGTGGTTCGGGGGGAAAAATCAGTTACTGATTACATTTTCCCAGAAACACCTTTCCACATCAAGATCATTCTGACTATAAAAAAAAGAAACAAACTACCCACAAAAGTCGTAACTAGCACTCTATTCTACATGAAATATCTGTACTTGTCCTCATCAACATTATTTATGCATTCTTTCAATTCACAAAAGTACAAGTCAAAAATCCTCAGGTGCTTGTCACTATCAACTCATGGGGACCACCCCAACAACCCCTTCCCCACTTATTCCTATCCTGGGTGAAAGTTGGTCAAAAGACTGAATTATTATCCTGGAGGAATTATGAAATGAAGATTCGCAAGAAAGGCAATATGTACTTTTTCAAAAGAGGAAATTAAATGCATTTGAATACTACTGAATGATGCTTACTTACCATTTTACCCTGCATTCCGAACTCTTATTTACTTCTGTTTGGTGAATGAAATGAATGGAGGAATACAACATAAAGTAATATTTATGTATTCTGAGCACAAAGTCTGGTGAATGAAGAGTACTGAATAAGGTTAGACCAAGTAGCATTAACAAGTGATGCAAAGACATTATAACCACGACAGTGGTCACAAAATTCTGGAGCTACCAGCACCCAACAATAACAAAAAATTACAAGCGTTTATTAAATACTTGCTAGACACACGAAAAACAAAACAATCTGTCAGGGACCACAGGATCCTAACGGCCAACTAGGTCAGCCTGTTCCTGAACCTCTGCTGGAAGGTGCTCGTCACACGCCGGCACGGGGTGCCCTCCTCCTGTCTCACCAGGCGACAAACCCGTGAGGACACAGACGGTTGCCCCATGTCATCGTGGCCCAGGTCACAACAGTGCGCATGCTTCCTTCCCCAAACACGGCTCACGGTCTGACTAGGTTCGTATGAGGGGCGCTCTTTCATCTGCAGTTCCCTGAGACCAGAAGAGAGAGGACAGTGGGGTTAGGCGGTCACGTCACCAGCTTCTCCCCAGATACGAAAGGTGTGGGAGGGGATGGAGGAAGGTGGAAAGAGGAGCAACAGCTAGGAAGGATGTCGTCCCGCTCACCCCTTCTTGGCCTGCTTCCTCCTGTTCCTTCTTTAACTTTCAGCTCTAATCCTCTCCAGGAGGCCTACTCTAACACCCTCACCCTGACACTGGAGCAGTACCCGTCCCTGTGTCAATGTGAAACATAATCCTCATCACACATTATTTAATTTGCCTCCTTCAAGTGGAAGCCCATCAGAGAACAATGTCTTGGAGGTGGTGGGTGCAGTAATTATTTGCTTGTTGAATATGTGAAGCTGGTTAACTGTAGGAGCACTCATGACATTTACGTGGGCTTTCATCTGTGTCTGTGGCAGTAAGATCCATTTTACAGTGACTTTAAGATCCATCGGAGAAGGCAATGGCACCCCACTCCAGTGCTCTTGCCTGGAAAATCCCATGGACAGAGGAGCCTGGTGGGCTGCGGTCCATGGGGTCGCTAAGAGTCAGACATGACTGAACGACTTCACTTTCACTTTTCCCTTTCATGCCTTGGAGAAGGAAATGGCAACCCACTCCAGTGTTCTTGCCTGGAGAGTCCCGGGGACGGCGGAGCCAGGTGGGCTGCCATCTATGGGGTCACACAAAGTCGGACACGACTGAAGTGACTTAGCAGTAGCAGTTAAGATCCATAGATAGAAATGAAAAGATTGCTGCCTCACCCCTAATTCATGCTAATGTGATGGGCATGGGTCGAGAGGCATACTGGAAACATTCAGAAGACAGGGAAATCTGAGCTAACATGACTTAGATGGTTTCAGCCTGTTTCATTTCCTACTTCATATTTGCCTCAGACACTTAATGGAGGTGGTGAAGAGAGAAGGGGAAAAAGCCTTTGTTGCCAACTGGAAAGCTGGTGGGAATTTAAGAAAGGCTCATTGAAGATATTTAGACCCCTGGGTTGGCCCGTTGGTCACTTAGGGAAGCCAAACTGACTGTTTATCCCATCCATTTGGGGATGTTCCCATCCCTCCAGAAAAGGAACCACTCCCCTGTGCCCACCATTTATTGTGCAGTAACGACTCAGTGGTAGGTATCTCCTGATACACTAGGGATTCTTTCCAAGCAGATCCCTGGCTGCCTTGCTCTGTAATCATGGAGCTGTTTTGTCCTATAACTAATATTTATTGAGCTCTTACTAAATGTTTACACTGGGCCAAGTGCCCAGTTTATGTTTAAAGTATCAAGTCCTCACAAAAAATTCCTAAGTGAGGCTCAGTTATCCCATTTTACAGATGGAGAAACTAAGGCATGATTTCTAGGATCACATAGCTATTAAGAGTCAAAACTGGAATTTGAACCTGGACACTCTGACACCAAAGTCTGGGTGCTCAGCTGTTATATATTCTTCTTTTCAAAGACATAATCCTTACTCCTAGGGGTTCTAGTCCCAACAAGAGAGTCTGAAACACTGAACAGTATTTTTCTATCACCTCTCCATCTTTGACACACTTCCCTTGCCTCTCCTTTGGCTCAGTTCAGCCTAAGTAACACAACCATGAAATCACTGTGCCCAGCATCAAACCTCAGAGTCCACCCTAATGAGCCCACTGACACCCCTTCAATGAAGCACAGCTGAAGTCCTCAGGGAACATAATCCAGTAAGGCAGACATTCCTCCAGCCACTGCTCACCTCATCTGTGGATCCCTGTCCTCTGCATGCGAGCCAGGTGAAGATCAGACCAAA
Source organism: Bos indicus (assembly GCF_029378745.1). Lineage (NCBI taxonomy): Eukaryota > Metazoa > Chordata > Mammalia > Artiodactyla > Bovidae > Bos > Bos indicus. The sequence goes on from NC_091765.1 coordinate 91,714,652, forward strand.
GAACACACCCAGCGCCATGATAATATAGGGTATGTTGGTGACAATCAGTGTAGTGTTAATCACAGACTTCAGTCGACTTGCAGTCTCTTTATCAATGAGAACACTCTGTGGAGAGGAGCAAGAAAATAGTATTCCCTTGATTACTAATAAATATCCAGGGGGTAAAGCTTTTTGCGCTATCTTTCTTCCAAATCATTAAACACAATTTGGGTATGTCCTCCTGTCAGCAAACCAGAGATACTGAAAATCCATTTATAAGTTAGAATAGCCAGAGGGGTGCACTTAGTCATTAATGTCTCCTCTTTTCTCCTGAGCATGTTTTACTCTAAATTGGTGGGGGGAAGGAGGGAGAAAATATTCAGATAATACCAGGAAGTATTTCCTCCTCCTGATAAAGGAGGGGGAAATATTGGGACGATACCAGCTTTTCTTTTGTATCAGACTCCAGCTCATCCTTCAAAGTCCAGCTCAGCATAACTTCCTTTCAGAAGTCTTCTCTGGCCACATCAGGCCTCGTTCAAGGCCCCTTTTCTGAGCTGCCATCTCACATTCTAAAATCCTCCATCACTGTCTTCACTTCTGCATTGTAACTGTCTATTTACCTATTTGTCTCCTCTTGACTGTGAAGTATTCCTGAAGACTTTTATTTCAGTCAACTAAAAGCTGGGTATAGAACCCCATACACAGTAGGTGCTCAATTAATGTCAGTTGATTAGATGAATAAATGAATGAAATACTCCCAACAAATGGCATGTGGAAAGCATCATTTCTCTCTTAGTTAGCTATATTTATTGGGACCAGAGATCTCAACAGAGAGTGTTCAGAGAAGTCTTCAGGCTAACCAGAATTGCACAGGGTATTGATAAATAAGGAATTGTTTTAGAATAACACTGTCTGGATGAAAGGCAAAGGTATTATCACCTTAAATTGTCATGGCTGAGGTATCTGAAGAGCTTAATACTATAACAATTATTAGCAACAACTGGGAGTTTAGGCTTAATTTAGGCTCAGTTTGCAGGTGAAGGCCCATCAGAGTCTCCTCTGGAAAAAAAGGGGTGAGAGAGCAGTCTCCAAGGTTGCTTCCGGGTCTAACGTTTTACTTTTCTAAAGAAAAGTAAAGTTCTTTCTGGGAGGGAGCAAAAGCACGAGGTTTCACTCCATCACTCCCTGGACGCAATCCAGTCTTTGGCAAAAAGTCAGAGTGAAGGTTCAGGTGGAGGGGACTTCAGATATGCTCCAACTGGACAGACCAGGGCCCTTCCACACTCTCACAAAGCCCTACTTCCAAGGCGCTCCCCACAAACAATAACAGTGATGACCCAGGAGGAACAGCAAATAGGTCCTGTAAATGGTAAATATTGCCTGAATTTTTCCTATGAAACAGTAAAAGCCTTGTCTTAGAATTGTAATCACAAACCCTTCAAAAGTTTATCAGTGTGGCTACCAATACAATGCTAAGTGGAAAAAAAAAAAGAATATCAAGCTCAATCTACTGTATGGTCTCCAGTTTGTAATATCAAAACCAGAAAAATACTGAGGCAAATGTAAGCAGATGTCACGTGCATTTTTCTCTGAGGGATGGGCTTGCTTATTAAGCAGTTCACTTTTTAAATGTTATTTTTAATTTCCCAAGAGTTCCAGAAAGAGCATGTGTTATTTCTACAAAATGCAAAACATCAAATTATTTTTACAAAGCTGTTTTGGAGAACAATTTCTATAACACATTGTTGAGGAAAATAAAGCAAATTGAAAACAGTTTATCAGTCTGGCTCAGGTTTTGTGAGAAATCATTGTTAATTTGTCTCTTCTTGCTAAGCTCCGTTACTAAATCTGCTGCAAAGAAAAAATATTTTTATGGAAGACAGAAAAATCACAAAACTTTAAAAAATGTTACTGTTAACACTGGAAGCCAGTCCAGTCAAGAATTTGAGGAGGAAAATCCTGCAACTTTTCTCTCAAAACTGGGTGAAAGAGAGAACGGAAGCTGAGGAGACATCCCTACAGTACGTGTGATATGTGATTCGGAGAAGAAGTTATCACAGGTGCTTTACATGGTGGGTAGGTGTTTTCTGAGCCTTCAGAATATGCTTTATTTACAAAACTTCAATTTATGCCTAACAATTAGGGACAGTATTTCTCTGGGTGCACTGTCAAAGAAATTTCTTCAGAGAAACTCCTTTCGTTTGAACCAAGACAGGATCTGTTTCCTATAATTCATGATGTATGCTTGTTTATCACAAAGTAGAAGAGACTTCTATGCTGTGATGAAGGATAAGGCAACCACATATCACTGCAATCAGTGGGCAAGTATCCCATTTTATTTAATCATTTCTCAACCAGCTCACGCTCTTTTTCACTCTATTTTTCAAGTAATGAATGGTAAACTGATCACTTTTACATTTTGGTTCTTATACAACCAGCTTCCAGAAAGGAGCTTCACCCATATAATGTTCTTGACAAGGGAAGTTTCTTTCTGTCATTTTCAAATCTCACAGACAGATTCATGTAAACATATAAACAGAAATTTTCTGAGGACAAACAGGTTTTTAAAAAATCACCTTTGCCCTTTCTCACATCTAAAATTACACATAGCTACAATCACAGACACCATAATGGAAGGTCCCCAAGCTTCCATAGGAGAAATATACCCATGGCTCCCTCCCAGGACTTACCTCATTGATATACATCACTGGGAAAACCAGGGTTTGAATGTTTCCTGTTTCACTATAAAAACAACAAAAAAGATTATTTTATAGACATCCTCATTATGATGGCACACTGGCCTGATGAGATAAGTGTATATGAAAATTCCAGCATGAAAATTAAATTACCCAGAATTTATGCAGCCTTCTTACCTTTGCAAACACATAACAATCAGCAGTTAGATCACAAACATTGTAGCAATTTGAAGTGCTGCACATTTATGGAAAGTGTCTTTACCAAAGCACAAGATGCTGAAAGCAAATTCATCAAAATGAAAACTATACTCCCAAGAGTTATGGGAGGGGAGGCTCCAGCAGAACAACGCTATCATTCCTCAGAATGTTTTATAACCAGAAACTCCAGTACTTTGGCCATGTCATGCAAAGAGTTGACTCATTGGAAGAGACTCTGATGCTGGGAGGGATTGGGGGCAGGAGGAGAAGGGGACGACAGAGGATGAGATGGCTGGATGGCATCACTGACTCGATGGACGTGAGTTTGAGTGAACTCTGGGAGTTGGTGATGGAGAGGGAGGCCTGGCATGATGCAATTCATGTGGTCACAAAGAGTCAAACACAACTGAGCAACTGAACTGAACTGGACTAAGTATTGTCTTTCCAAGAGCCTGGAGCAATCAGCTAGTGAGCACGTACTAAGCACCAGCTCTGCACTGGGCATCTTGGGAACACATCTTAATTCTCACATGCAGAGGTATTACTGCCCCAGGTTTAAGACAAGGAAATTATGGCTCAGAGTAAGCTGCCCAGAACCACCAAGAAGAAGTGCTGGAGCCAGGACTGCAGTTCCATTTTGATTCTAAGGCTCTAGATCATAACTACTAAATTATATTCCCTCAGAAATACACACACAAAATACATTCTTACAAACCACACTTGCTTCCTAAAAAGATGCAAAACACCTGGGCTTAAATCTGGCAAATTCGATGGGGGAAACTAACCAAGTCTGATTGACAGGCAGACAGAAAAAATGGATAAATATGATATTATAGATATATACTACAGTTTTGGATCCAGTTTTTTCATTTGCCATTAAATCATAATTAGCATTTTCTCAGTGTCCACTGAAAAGTCTCAGCAGGAGTTTTACTCAGGAATCCTGAATAAGTAGTGGTTTTTAGATGGTGTGTGGGGACACTGAACTCCATAGAGTTTTAAATCACCCACAGGAAAGCTCATGGCTGGCCCTGGGTGGGAGCAGTGGAAAGAAAGGAAGGGAGGAAGGGAACCAGAGTCATGGTGTGGGAAATGTTTGCTGTGTGCTGTGCTTAGTCAATCAGTCATGTCTGACTGTGACCCCATGGACCATAGCCCTCCAGTCACCTCTGTCCATAGGGATTCTCTAGGTGAGAATACCGGAGTGGGTTGCCATGCCCTCCTCCAGGGGATCTTCCCAACCCAGGGATGGAACCCAGGTCTCCTGCATTGCAGGTGGATTCTTTACCTTATCTATATGGTATCTATATAATAGGTAGATATACCATATCTAGCCTTCCCTGAGCCACCAGGGAAGCCCATGAATACTGGAGTGGGTAGCCTATCCCTTCTCCAGAGGATCTTCCTAACCCAGGAATCAAACCAGGGTCTCCTGTATTGCAGGTAGATTTTTTACCAGCTGAGCTACCAGGGAAGCCCATGGGAAATGCTTAGTGGATGGGTAAGAACAGCCTCTGTAGCTTTACTAGCTGTGTGAGTTCTAGTTCTAGCAGGTTATTAAACCTCTCTGTGCCTCAGTTTTCTTATCTGTAAAATGGGGATGAAGTGAACTGAAGTTAGTCACTCAGTTGTGCCCGACTCTTTGCGACCCCATGGCCAGGCTCCTCTGTCCATGGGATTATCCAGGCAAGAATACTGGAGTGGGTAGACATTCCCTTCTCCAGGGGATCTTCATTCTTTACTGTCTGAGCTACCAGGGAAGCCCCACAGGGTTATTGTAAGGAATAGATAAGTATGTTAAGAACTTAGAACAATGGCTGATTCATGGAAAGAATTCTATACATGTTTGCTTAAATAGGTAAATTCTAAGACCAAGGCAGCCCATGAAAATGCTGACTGTGCCTCATCCCTGAAGGACAAGGGTGAACAGACTCAGAAGTGCGCTGTACCCCTCCCGACAGCAACCCCACCAGAAAGTCAATGTAGCAAAACCACCCTCTGCCTCTGCAGAAAGAAGCAAAACTTACACGAAGTCATCTAATTTTCTGACATAAACGTTGATTTGGAACCTCTTGGCTGCTCTTAGGATAATTCCAGTCAACTGCAAATCAGAAAAGCAGAAAGAAAACATTAGGATTTATTAAAACCACACACAGAGTTTTGTTCAATAGAGCACCGTTTCTGTGTGGTTCTGATAAACAGGGCAGCCACTGCCATGCTTGCTAGGCAGAGTGGAACAAGGGACAACTGTTCCCCAAGACAGAATGAGAACTGGGGGTTGGGTTAGGAGCCCGGGAGACCAATGTTTCTCACACTTACTATGCATGTGAATTCTTGGGGACCTTGTTAAAATGCAGATTCTGATTTGGTAGGTCTGGGTTGGGGCTTGAGATTGGGCAGGATGTTGTCACTTTGGGGTTTTTTAAAAATAATTTTTTTTTTATTTACTTATTTCTGATTGTGCTGGGTCTTCATTGCTGCATAGACTTTCTCAAGTTGCAGCAAACTGGGGCTACTCTCTAGCTGCAGTGCATGGGCTTCTCATTGTACTGGCTTCTCTTGTTGTGGAGCATGGGCTCCAGAGTGCATACGGTTCAGTGGCTGCAACCCTCGGGCTGTAGAGCACAGGCTCAATAGTTGTGGCACATGGGCCTAGTTGGTACACAGCACATGGGATCTTCCTGACCCAGGCATGGAACCCACATCTCCTACATTAGCAGGCAGCTTCTTTACCACAGAGCCACGTGGGAAGCCCAGGATGCTGTCACTTTAAATAGCAAAGCACTAGAGGACCTGGGCAGGAAGGAGATTTAACAGATACCCTGTCGGGTCTCGGCTCCAAACTCACCACAGATGGTGACTGCAGCCCTGAAATTAAAACATGCTTGCTCCTTGGAAGAAAAGCTACAATCAACCTAGACAGCATATTAAAAAGCAGAGACGTTACTTTGCCAACAAAAGTCCGTATAGTCAAAGCCATGGTTTTTCCAGTAGTCATGTATGGATGTGAGAGTTGGACTATAAAGAAAGCTAGCACAGAAGAATTGATGCTTTTGAACTGTGGTGTTGGAGAAGACTCTTGAGAGTCCCTTGGACTGCAAGGAGATCCAACTAGTCAATCCTAAAGGAAATCAGTCCTGAATATTCATTGGAAGGACTGATGCTGAAGTTGAAGCTCTAATACTTTGGCCACCTGATGTGAAGAACTGACTCCTTGGAAAAGACCCTGATGCTGGTAAAGAGTGAAGGCAGGAGGAGAAGGGGACAACAGAGGATGAGATGGTTGGATGGCATCACCAACTCGATGGACATGAGTTTGAGCAAGCTCTGGGAGCTGGTGATGGACAGGGAGGCCTGGTGTGCTACAGTCCATGGGGTCATAAAGAGTTGGATACGATTGAGCGACTGGACTGAACTGGACTGTTGGGCCTGGGTATGCAGGCAGAGGGTCAGACCACTAAGAGGAGGATGTGGTCACAGCCAGAGAATGGTGCCCATGCACAGCCAGGCCCACCCCACAGAGCCCAGAGGGCAAATGCAGCATCATCCCCCCATGGCCACTCCACCTTTGCACCAAGGGTGTGGGGCTGTGCCTTGCCCTGGTGACAAGCACCCGCAAACAGTTTGGTTGCTGAAAAGGAACTGACTGATGGTTAAGAGAGAAAAGGGAGAAAACCACACCAGATCTTATTCATAAGATGTGCTGTGTGTGCTCAGTAGCTCAGTTGTGTCCAACTCTTTGTGACCCCATGGACTGCAGCCTGCCGGTCTCCCCTGACCATGGGGATTGTCCAGGCAAGAATACTGGAATGGGTTGCCATTTCCTCTTCCAGGGAATCTTCCCAACCCAGGGATCTAACCCTCATCTCCTTCACTGGCAGGTGGATTCTTTACCACTGAGCCAGCTGGGAAGCCCTCATAAGAAGATAAGGGCACCAATTTCTCAAATGTAAATGCAATGAGTAGTTATGAGCGAAATGCCCGTAAATTGCTGTGCTCAAAGAATGTGTTTGCTCTTGGGTGACTGTTCCATGCATGTGTTCAGAATCCCAAGAAAGACGATATTGCATTCAGTCCCTACAGTGAGAGGCTCTCATGCTATGAAATGATACTCACATCCTTTTAACATGGTTTTTAGTTTTTCTCCTCTGTGAACATGGGATTACAGTGTATGTATATCTGATGCCCTTTAAATTAATGTTGGCATATAATAACTCTCAAAAACACCTGTATAAAGTGTTTTGCCAAAAGCGACTAAAGCTTATATATATATATATTTAAATTTCAACTAAAACATTCCTGGCAGCAAGTAAGCAGAGGAATATCTTCACCCTGCTGATCTGTGGTGCAGTGGGAGAAACGCATATATATATATGTTCAGGCCACTCTTTTTGCAACAGAAGAAGATCCGGATTACCTTGTCTGATTCCAGTGGTTTCCAATGATGGAACTTTCATTGTTGCTTTTGTGTTAAAGGGGATTTGCTGTTTTTTTCTGCATATTAGCTTCATAGAGCTTAGCGTTCTAATGGCCGGGTCATGAGACTATGCATCACATTGCACTGAGCCAAGTTCCCTCCACTTGAATATATAAATGAAAGGAAGACAATATATTTCTCAAGAGTGCTCAGGGCTAAACTGGTGAACACCATGTAGACAGAATAAAATGTCTGCTTTTTAACCAGGAAGACGTGTGTACTCACGGGATTGATGTCCACAAACGTCTCATGATATTCCTTATTTGGATGCATGCCTCCAATGGCAGAGACAAACTTTTCATCTGCCTGGTAGAAGTGTGGGAAAGACATAATAATAGGTGCGCCTGCAGTGTGAGGAAAACAGAAATGAGTGATGTGGTTCTTTCAAGTCTAAGCTGAATATACAGTTCCTGACCACAAATCTGGTTTCTCAGTGAGGGGTGGAAAGCTGGATACAGAAAACTTGAGTGGAGGACAGGGTCAGGCTAAAAGTCCTAGCTTGGGATTTATACTTCAATTTCTGACATGTCATTTACCCCTATTTTATACCAAGAATCTGCCTTCAATGCAGGAGACCTGGGTTTGACCCCTGGGCCAGAAAGATCTCCTAGAGAAGGGAATGGCAACCCACTCTAGTAGTCTTGCCTGGAAATTTTCATGGACAGAGGATCCTGACAGGCTTAGTCCACAGGGTGGCAGAGAGTCGGATACGACTGAGTAACACTACTACTAGCTGAATTATTATTTTTCAACTTCAAAAGCAGAGACATTACTTTGCCAACAAAGGGTCGTCTAGTCAAGGCTATGGTTTTTCCTGTGGTCACGTATGGATGTGAGAGTTGGACTGTGAAGAAGGCTGAGCGCCGAAGAATTGATGCTTTTGAACTGTGGTGTTGGAGAAGACTCTTGAGAGTCCCTTGGACTGCAAGGAGATCCAACCAGTCCATTCTAAAGGACATCAGCCCTGGGATTTCTTTGGAAGGAATGAGGGTCGGCTCATCTTCAAGCATTTGTTTCACCTGTGATTCTCTATCCGTAAGTGGATTTTCCCCACTGCCCTCCTCACCTGCTTGCTTTTCTGTTTTTGTTTTACCCAAGATAGGCTTTGTTCTCTTGCATGTGTTGATACAGAATACTTTTTTGGGTGGGGTGAGGAGGCTGTGTCTCGTGGGATCTTAGTTCCCCAACCAGGGGTTGAACCTGCACCCTCAGCAGTGAAAGCATGGAGTCCTAACCCACTCTACCACCAGGGAATTCCCTATGCAGAATTTTTTTAAGACTCTGCCTGGTCCTGCCATCAGCCCAGCCTCTGACTAGATCCACGCCTGCCCACAGGAAGACACTAGTTTTCTTTTCTTTCTTTCTTTTTTTAAAAATATTTTCTACTCCTTTTAAGAAATAAATAAAGAACAAATTATTAAAGGAAACCTATTCTAGGTTTTGCTCTTGAAAAGAAGAGTGGGACCCAGTCACTCCTGCCAGGAAAATATATTTGGGGAAAAATTAGCCTGTGTGTTAGCTGCTCAGTTGTGTCTGACTCTTTGCAACCCCATGGACTGTAGCCCACCAGCTTCCTCTGTCCACAGGATTTCCCAGGCAAGAATACTGGAGTGGGTTGCCATTCCCTTTTCCAGGGGATCTTCCCGACTTAGGGAAAAAACCTGAGTCTCTGGCATTGCAGGCAGATTCTTTACCGTCTGAACTACCTAATGGCAAGTAATTGAAGTCTGAGTCCATGGCTCAGACGTCTCTCTCGTGACACACAGAGTTTTGTTCTCTATTGCTACACAGTTTCACAAAGACACGATTTTCTTCTTTAAAGGATGCTGACCTTTAAAATGTATTTTTAAAGATCTGTTGAAGACAATAAGGGCCAGACACTGTCCTGAGTGTTGGGCATCCATTTATCTCTCACCTTCACACAGCCTTCCAAGGAAGTTATAATCAGTCCCATTTTACAGATGAGAAAACTGCTGTCCGGAACCCTCCTTCAGCAACAGGGCCAATTTGCTAACGAACGGAATAGGATTCAAACCCAGATTCCTCTGACTCCAGAACCCTCACTCATCCCACTAGCCAACATGTTCCCCTGAGGAATTCAAAACACTGGAGGACAGTCCTGGAGGCTACCATTTTAGTTCACACCTGGGAACACAGAAGAGGCAAGAGGAAAAGGACTAAAGCCAGAAGTTTGTTGCAAAATAGAATCCTTCTGTGGGTTCTGACACCAACTTCTTGAGAAAGCAGAAGGTTACTGATGTGTGCCTTGAACCACAGAACCATGGGCTGATCAGGCACCTGCTGCATCAGGACTACCCCCAGTGAGTCTGCAGGAGAGGTCTAATCTCCGCGCTGGGGTGTGTGCTCCCCAGAACAGTCATTCCCAATCGTGCAGGCACCATCTTCATGAGAATCATATGCAGCCCATTAAAAAATACCGATTCTGGGGCCCTAGTATGTGGGCTCTGGGATAGATGCTTTTAATGATTCTCCAGATCATTTTGATGTATGGCCAGTCTTGCGAGCCATGACCTCAACAGACAAGGAAAGGGAGGATTAGCCCAAAGGGAACTTCCAAACCACATGGACAAGGGAGTGAAAGTCAGCACATTACTCAGAAAAAAAAAAAAAATTTTTTTTAATCAAGAGAAAGGGGTTACCAAGTTTCTCAACAGAAACTAAAGAATGGAAGCCCAAGAAACATCACAGTACAGATATGAAAAGACCCTAAATTCTAGCAGGAATTTGCTCAGATAAAGATTTTATAAAAAATCCTATTCCTTCTCTGAGCCTTGGTTTCCACAATTATAAAAAGAGGCCCCTGGTTGTCTATCTAACAAGGCTGTTTTTGCAGCATATGATTGTGAAAACTATCCTTGTGATGCACAAAATGCTTTTGTCAGCTGCACCGCTGGTCATTCCACCTCATTCACGGAAAGGAGCAGGTTAGCTCAGACATTTTTATGAAACATTGGGAACTTTGTGGTCAGGGTTTAAAACTAACTCTGCTTAAAATTAACTCTTAGTTTTAAGAGTAATGAGAATCATTACCAAGGTATGAACTTTCCTATTACCTGAGTCTTTACTTTCTGTTTCAGCCTTGTTTTGAAAATGAAATCAGTTAATTCTTTACATGTATTACACTTACAACAGTGACTGGTACTAGTAAGCTGCTAGTAATATGAACTATTATTTCTATTAAAACTGTAATTGGAAAAGATACATGCACCCCAATGTTAATAGCAGCACTGTTCACAATAATCAGGACATGGAAGCAACTTAAATGGCCACCAACAGATGAATAGATAAAGAAGATGTGGTATATATTTACAATAGAATATCCTCAGCCATTAAAAAAAAAAAAAAAGAATGAAATAACACCATCTGCAGTAACATGGATGGGCCTAGAGATTGTCATACCAAGTGAAGTAAGTCAGAGAAAGGCAACCATCATATGATATCGCTTATATATGGAGTCTTAAAAGATGGCACAAATTAACTTATTCACAAAACAGGAATAGCGTAACATGAAGAAAATGATCTTATGGTTACCAAAGGGGAAAAGGGTAGAAGGAAGGATAAATTAGGAGGCTGGGATTAACATATACACACTGCTATATATAAAATAGATAACTAATAAGGACCTACTACATAGCACAGGGAACTCTACTCAGTATTCTGTAAAAATGTATAGGGAAAAGAAGCTAAGAGTGTGTGCATATATGTATATGTGTAACTGATTCACTCTGCTATGCAGCAGAAGCTAAGACAACATTGTAAATCAACTCCAACAAAAAAACTAAAAAACAAACAAAAATGTGCTCAGTTGAAGAGCCAAAGGGAAAAAAACGAAGGACGCCTAAGCTACAGCCCCGCCCCCTTTGGAGCTGCGCTGCTCCATGCGCATTTGCAGGAGACCCGGGTGCGGCGGGGTCCAGTTCCCCAGGCCAGCGCCTGGTGCCAAGGAGACCCACACAGCACAGGCGGCCACCAGCCACTCCTAGCCCAGGACCAGCTTGAAAACAAACAAAGCCAAAACCACTCCTGAACTACTGCCCAGAAAAAACACAACATGGCATCCTAGCAATAAAAGCATTACAGGAAAGCCAATGCTTTTTAAAAAAACTATGCTATAGCCATGTTACAGAACTTTTCTTTAAATTGTAGTTAACTTACAATGTTGTGTTCATTTCTGGTGTACAGTGAAGTGATTCAGTTATACATATATATATATATATATATATATATTCAAGATATTGAATATAGTCCCCTGTGCTGTACAGTAGGACCTTGTTCTTTATTTTATATATAGTAATTTGTACCTGCTGGTCTTAAATTCCTAATTTATACCCTCTGCTTCCTCTTGGTAACCAGAAATCTGTTTTCTACGTCTGTGAGTCTGTCTCTAACAAAACATTATTCCTAAGAGGTTAGGATTGCTCTTTCTATCGGGCCGACAACCTTCTTTGTTGAAGAACATCGATCGTACATCCAGACCCCGGGACCGCCACCCCTCTCTGAATTCTTACCATTCTTGCAGACGCTGACATTCAAAACTCCTGAACCCAGGCAGTTTCCTTTAGGTATACAGAAGCCAGCGTTGTCTGAGGTATTGGCTAATATTTCTGCAGGCACCTTATACCTCAAGGCAGGCAGTCCCTGGACACTCTCAAAGTCACTGAAAGTTATATACACTGACCTGTTGGGAAGTAAGGATAAAAAGTCAGCTTGGGTCCCCATCACATGGTCTGCCTGAATCAGTAAGTCAGCCAACTGTTCTCAGGTGTAATCCAGCTAAACATTTACAGGATACACAGAAGTGAAGAGGCCAAAGAAAGACTGAGAGGAGCTCAAGCCACTCAGTGTATAACAAACTAGGAGATGGACTGCAGTGAAAGATGTTTAAGAGGCAGCAACTGTGCTAACATCCCAATGAGACTGAGAAAAAGACATAATGTGTGGTAGAAAACCAAGAAAATGAGTTAGAATGGATGCTTATGCTAAAAGAAAGAAGAGTCATCCAGACCAGCAAGGGCACATGCCAGTGTGGATGGAGCAGAAGCAAAGGAAAAAAAGCCAGGGAGAAGCCGAGACAAAGCGGAAGCAGAGGAGGTGACAAAGGCGTGGCCCCGCAGATTCCCAAAGGCCTGGACAAGCGCCCCATTAGACAGATACTTGATTAGATATACCATTTCCCCCAAGTAAAAATAGTTTCCATATTTTGCCATGGTTATTTATTTCAACAGAGTAGAACATCAATTCTGCCCTCAGAGATTAGGGTTTCAATCAGTGGTTCCTTCTAACACAAACCAGCCAGCTATCTGCATAGCACCCGAGTGACAGCTGGGCTTCCCTCGTGACTCAGCTCGTAAACAATCCACCTGCAGTGCAGGAGACCTGGGTTCGATCCCTGGGTTGGGAAGATCCCCTGGAGAAGGGAAAGGCTACCCACTCCAGTCTTCTGGCCTGGAGAATTCCATGGACTGTATAGTCCCTGGGACTTTCGCTTTCACTTTGAGTGACAGCCAAGGCACTTTCACATGCCTTGTCTGAGAGCCTTCATCCCTGCATCCGAGGTTGTCTGAAGGCTGAGGGGGGCCTCACGTTTCATCTCTGAACCACAGGTGGGACATGTCTCTCGCTGGGTTGTGACTAATGCAGGAGTTGCCTTCCACTGTACATCTCACCCCTGCAGCATTTCTTAATGAAAATTTTAAGCAAATAGAAAAAGAGAGAAAAATATTATAATAAATACGTTTTATAACAAACACCACTCAAATAAATAAAATATATATTTACGGCTACAACTGAAGTTCTCTAATACTCCTGACTCTGATCTTTCTCTGCATCCCCAGAGGTAACCACTATCCTGAATTTCGGGTTTATCATTCCCATGCAGACCTCTATGCTTTTTAAAAAAAATAATTAATTTGGCTGTGCTGGATCAAAGTTTGCATGTAGGATCTTTGCATTTTTAGTTGTGACATGAACACTTAGTTGTGGCATGTGGGATCTGGTTCCCTGACCAGGGATCAAACCAGAGCCCCCTGCATTGGGAGCACAGCAACTTAGCCACTGACCACAGGGAAGTTCCCAGGCCTTTATACTTTTACCTACATACATACTCATAAACAACATGTGGCACTGTTATTTCTAAATGTTATTATAATAGTATACCATGTTGTCTTTCTGTAATTTGCTTCTTCCTTCAACGTTATATTTTTAAGATTTCTCGCATTAAAGTACATGGCTCTGGTTGCTATATTTTACTTTTTATACGATATTCTGTCATACAAAGATCCCATTTATTTATTTATGTTCTCCTTTTCATAGGCACTCAGATTGCTTTGGATGGAAGAAATTTTTACATATTGAGATATGGGGAAGTGATTTCGGCTTATACATGAATTAACTTAAACTTTATGCTAACGAGAACAGCCTGTCTTATGGCCTGTCGAACATGCATGGTACATCTGCTTTAACCATTAATGAAGAGAATGTATTTAAAAACCAAAATGGAGTAGCTGTGGTTCAGACATCCAGGAGGGAATTGGGTGACCACTGTGGATGTGGTTTCAGACACACTCCTGCATCACTGAAAACTTGAACTTTCTGAACTGCATTAAACTCAAGGACGCCACTAGCTGTTCTCAAAACAGTATCTCCTAGCAGCCGACAGCTGCAACTGCAGGGTCGAGGTCTCCCCTTGCAATTAGGCAAACATTTCAGATCCCAGCCAACCCTCGTTTAACAAGCACCCTTACTTCTCGACAGGTCCAGTTATATTTCTTGATAAACAACTCATGTAACTAACTGTACCCTTGAGGTTTTTGCCTTGTACGCCTCCCACATTTTGTAGTCTGACAAAATACAATTCAAGTCCTCTCTGAATTAGCGTCTCCTGGGCTACAGCCCTCAGTTTGGCTCAAGTAAAACTTTTCTATTCCAATTATAGATCGTTTATTGATTATTTCTGGCAACACTGCCAGTGTTTTCCTAACTACAATCGATGTGTAAGTCTCCCTCACATAGGTATCCAAGTTCTTCAGGCTAGGGAACCCATGTTGGAGAGGCGTGTGAAACCATGGGGTTGGAGGTCTTTGGCGTTACTAAGCGCTGCCAAGTGGCTCTTCACAAGTGGTGGTACCAGACAAGAAAAAGTTGCCTCTGTGGCAAATCTTTAATAAGCCCCTCCTGCCCTCCTAGGTTTCCTTGTCTCACTCATTGCACTCAAACATGTTCTCTTTCTTCGGTCCTTCCACAAATACTGACCAGGTAGAACAGCTGGCTGGAGGGTGACCGATAGTCCGCTCCAGAGCTGGGAAAGGTCTGCACTGTAGCACAGAGACTGGGGCCGGAGTGGGGAGTGAAAGAAGAGCTCTTTCTGAGGAGGATGAATAGCACTTGCGGCTAATTTAGTGCAAGAGATGAGGGAGATTTACAGTGATTCTGACAGGGCTGGCTGGGGAGGTGCTCAACTGTGTGAGATATGACAGTCCCTCGGACAGCAAGGAGATCAAACCAGTCCATCCTAAAGGAAATCAACCCTGACTACTCTTTGGAAAGACTGATGATGAAGCTCCAATACTTTGGCCACCTGATACAAAGAGCCAACTCACTGGAAAAGACTCTGATGCTGGGAAAGATTGAGGGCAGAAGGAGAAGGGGGCAACAGAGGATGAGATGGTTGGATGGCATCTCCTATTCGATAGACATGAACTTGGGCAAACTCTGGGAGATGGTGAGGGACAGGGAAGCCTGGCATGCTGCAGTCCACGGGGTCATGGACACGCTTTGGTGACTGAACAACAATAAATGAAAGCCAGAAGAACAGCCATTCTTGAGAATGTAGATGCCATAGAGTCAAAGGTAACTAGGTGACCTCTAACATAGGAGGTCTCATAAAAAGCCTTGCAGGAGGGTGTGGGAGAGGAAAGTGAGGCTGCGTGATCGGCTACTCATCTGGGCAGTATGATGGTGAAGGGCGGAAGGCGAGGTAACGACGGGGAGACGGGAGTCAGGGTGTGGAGTAGGATGCCTTCCTCCCACGGAGGGGACTTCATTGTGGGTGTCTGGAGAGAAACAGCAGGTGGGAGAGAGGGACAGATGCGGGCAAGTGTGAGCAGATATGCTCAACGGGAAGGTTAGTGCTCAGCAAAGACCTATGAACTCTGAAGTAGGGATCACGGCATGATTTCTTTATCTTCTATGTAGCAACTGGAAGAAGACCAGAGCAAATTTTACATCTGATAGAGGATATCATAATAATGAAGAACTAATATTATTTACTGTGTGACAGGCCTTGGGCTAAGTATTTTATTAAAGTAACTCATTTATCCTCAAAACAACTCCCAAAGTAGGCAACTATTTCTGTCCCTACTTTATAAATGAGGACAGTGAGGCAAAGAGTAGTTAAATGTTTCCAAGGTCACACAGCTGTTAAGTGGTGGAGCTCATATTCAAACCAACACAGCTGGTTTGTGAATGGCTACACCTTCTCTTGTTTTTCAATATGCCATTATCACTGGTCACTCATTAAGCCTAAATATCCTCATCAAATAAGTGCAATTATATACATCCCTCATATTTTTGACGGCCGTGTAGTCAAAGAACTCACATTTCAAGTTCTTACCTGCAAAAATCAGATGGGAAGACATAAAGGACTTCATCTTTGGTGATTAACGGGTGAAAAGTGTCTCCATCTGTTCCATTGATCATATTGCACTCATCTGCTGTCCACCAGTCAAGCGACCTGTCACAGGGAAACAAGAAAGAGTCCAGATAGTCACACTGGATTTTAGGCTATTTTTAAAGATATATTTATCTATTTATGTATTTTTGGCTTTGTCGGGTCTTAGCTGTGGTACAAGGACCCTTTGTTGCGGCATGTTGGCTCTCTAGTGGTGCACGGGCTTAGTAGCTCTGTAGCATGTGGGGTCCTAGTTCCCAGACCAGGAATCAAACACATAGCCCCTGTATTGGAAGGAGGATTCCTAACCACTGGACCACCAGCAAAGTCCCTAGGCCTTTTTTTTTTAATGGTCTGGACTTTTCAAGACCTAACTGGGAGCTGGCTACCCATAGAACCTTGTTCACACACAGACTAGGGTGATATTGGTTGGAAATTGGATCAAGAGGGGGAAAAGCAGGGCCCTGATTTCCAAATATCAATTCTGACAGAGAACACAGTCAAACATCCTTCTTCCCTTCCTTCAAAACTGAGGGTCTCCTGTAAAGGTTTAGAGATATCCACGTGCTTTAAGCAGTGATCCAATTTGCCATTCACAACAGCCGTGTTCACAGCCAGCCCACAGTCAGATGAACTCTGGACAGACATGTTCAGGAAGATAATATTCATGATAGATCATTAACTGTCTCCCCTCCAAACAGCTCTCTGATCCAAAATTAACAGAAGACTTCTCTTGGGTCACAAGAAAGTTTAATTTTGAATTGATTTTAGACTCACTAAGAGCACAGTTGAGATAGCAGGTTTTTAAAAATTAATTCCTTGAATAATGGTATAAAATGCAAAAGATAGGAAGGAATGGGCAAAAAACAGGAATTCTTCCAACTTCTGGTCAAGGTGAAATTCTAAATTCATGTATTAAGGGTCTCTTCCAAGTAAAATCACAGAGCAGTGGTTGATAAACCATAAAAGGGAACAGTTAAAAGGTCTATACTCTACTCAAGCACAAACATCTTTTTTGACAATGAAAGGTGACAAATGCCAAGTAGTGAGAAGGCTAAAGCTGCTGGCCTACTGGGCTGCAGGTATGGAAGCCAAGAGAAAGATATGCAAGTCTGGATTCTGAGGTTGGTGAGGATTAAAGGTGGTCCATCAAGGGCTTGAAATCAGGATCTAGGGCAGGGATTTTTTCTGCTCAGCAAGAAAGGCTGAAGAAAGCAAAGCTGAGTTGCAGGGAGGCAGAAAGCCCCAGGCACCTTATAACCAGAATCTGGGCCAAGATGCCTGCTGATTTTTTGGCGAGATCTGTGATGTTGTTCAGTCACTAAGTCGTGTCTGCCTATTTCCAATCCCATGGACTGCAGCACACCAGGCTTCTCTGTCCTTCACTCTCTCCCAGAGTTTGCTCAAACTCATGTCCAATGAGTCGGTGCTAGTATCTAACTTTTTCATGCTCTGCATAATTGTGAGGTGGAGGTCCACCATGTATACTGGTTTGGGGGGTTACTGGGTGGATTACTGCATACCTGCTACCTAGGGAGAGGTGAGAGGATGGATGGAGAGTTGGATGGATGAGCAGGTGGATAGATAACAGACTTACCAATGAAAATAATTCTGCAAGTTAACATTTTTTTAATGAAAGCAACTTATGCTACGAAATAGGCAACAAAATCAACAATGATAAGATGAATTCACTTTTGAAGAAATTAAATTAATTGAACAATCTGGTTAATAAATAGGCTGTTTAGTATCCTCAAAGAGACAAACGAAAGAACAGCATCCTTCAGAAAGAACAGCATCCTTCAAAAGAACAGCAAACTACTAACAAATAAAAAGGGAAGAATAAAATAAGTCTTCAGTTCAGTTCAGTTGCTCAGTTGTGTCCAACTCTTTGTGACCCCATGAACAGCAGCATACCAGGCCTCCCTTTCCATCACCAACTCCCAGAGTCCACTCAAATCCATGTCCATTAAGTCAGTGATGCCATCCAACCACCTCATCCTCTGTTGTCCCCTTCTCCTCCTGCCCTCAATCTTTCCCAGCATCAGGGTCTTTTCAAATGAGTCAGCTCTTCACATCAGGTGGCCAAAGTACTGGAGTTTCAGTTTCAACATCAGTCCTTCCAATGAACACCCAGGACTGATCTCCTTTAGGATGGACTGGTTGGATCTCCTTGTAGTCCAAGGGACTCTCAAGAGTCTTCTCTAGAGAGACCCAAAGAATAAAAAGTAGAAATCTTCAGAATAGAAACAGTTTCTGAAAGAAAAACTCTCTACTGGGATAAACACTAGACTGTACATAGTTGGAAAGAACAGGCGAAATGAAATATTACTTCAAAGAATTTACACAGATATAATCTTAGGAAGATTAAAAATGAAAGGATCAAGACATAGAGACTATATCAAGAGGCTTCAATAAACATTTAGTGGGAGTTTGGGGGAGGGTAGTAAGAATAGAGTGAATAACAGAGAGGCAATAATTTAAGATATAATTGTTGAAAGTTTTCCAAATTTTAAGAAAGATAGAAGGCCTTAGATTTAAAGTATGCTCCAAGGGCTGAACAGAATAAAATAAATTCAAATTTGGATTATGTTGTAGTAAAACTGCAATAAAGTCAAGGAAAAAGATAATCAAAAGTAAATGGAGTAGTATCTTCATAATTTTGAACTGTCAAACTAGAATTCTATACCAAACTAAAATCATTAAAAACTGAATGTGAAATAAAGATATTTTTAAATATGCACAGTCTAAGAAATTTTACCACCCACAGATCCTTACTGAAACAACTACTAATAGAGGGTTTCCAAACCTAGTATAGTCAAGCTTCGGTTTTTCCAATAGTCATGTATGGATGTGAGAGTTGAACCATAAAGAAGGATGACTGTGGAAGAATTGAGGCTTTTGAGTTGTGGTGATGGAGAAGACTCTTGAGAGTCCCAAGGAAATCTACCCAGAATATTCACTGGAAAGACTGATGCTGAAGTTGAAGCTCCATTACTTTGGCCAACTGATGTGAAGAGCCAACTCATCAGAAAAGAGCCTGATGCTAGGAAAGATTGAAGGCAGGAGAAGGGGACGACATAGGATGAGATGGTTGGATGGCATCAATGGCTCAATGGACATGAGCTTGAGCAAGCTCTGGGAAATGATGAAGGACAAGGAAACCTGGGGTGCTGCAGTCCATGGAGTTGCAAAAAGTCAGACACAACTTATCAACTCAACAACAACGAACAACCCAGTAACATTTTGAGCCTGATATATGGATGTGAGTGTTGGATTACAGAGAAAGCTGAGTGCCGAAGAATTGACACTTTTGAACTGTGGTGTTGGAGAAGACTCTTAAGAGTCCTTTGGACTGCAAGGAGATCCAACCAGTCCATCCTAAAGGAAATCAGTCCTGGGTGTTCATTGGAAAGACTGATGCTAAAGCTGAAACTCCAATACTTTGGCCACCTCATGCGAAGAGTTGACTCACTGGAAAAGACCCTGATGCTGGGAAAGAGTGAGGGCAGGAGGAGAAGGGGACGACAGAGGATGAGATGGTTGGATGGCATCACCGACTTAATGGACATGGATTTGGGTGGACTCTGGGAGTTGGTGATGGACAGGGAGGCCTGGCGTGCTGTAGTCATGGGGTCGCAAAGAGTTGGACATGACTGAGCGACTCAACTGAACTAAACTGACAGAATTCTCTGTAGGGGACTGTCTTGTACACTGCAGGATGTTTAGCAGCATCCCAGGTCTCTACCCAGTAGATGCCAGTAGCGACCTCCAATTGTGATGATATGTGTCCAAACATCACCCAGTGTCCTCTGGGGAGCAAAACTGCCCTGTTTGAGAACCACTGTACTAATGATCTTCAGCAATAAAAAAAGCTAAACCCAAAGGGAAGATGTGAGAAGAAAAATACTAACAAATTAATAAAATATATTGGTATTTTAATTTACTATAAATATAATGAACTTTAAAGTTATATTTGGCTTCCTAAAAAGGTGAAACAAGTTGTAGACAAGAATAACACAGAAGCTGTGCTAAGAAATGGGTAAAGATATTGTTTCATTGGAAGAAGAAAGATAATAGCTAACTTATGATTCTGTTAGGAAAAAAAAAACTATTAAGTATAATCTAAGGGTAGAATCGGAGAAGGTGATGGCACCCCACTCCAGTACTCTTGCCTGGAAACTCCCATGGACAGAGTAGCCTGGTAGGCTGCAGTCCATGGGGTCGCTAAGAGTCGGGCACGACTGAGCAACTTCACTTTCACTTTTCACTTTCATGCATTGGAGAAGGAAATGGCAACCCACTCCCGTGTTCTTGCCTGGAGAATCCCAGGGACGGCAGAGCCTGGTGGGCTGCCGTCTCTGGGGTCGCACAGAGTTGGACATGACTCAGGCGACTTAGCAGCAGCAGCAGCAGCAAGGATAGAATAGACATAACCAGCTAAGGGTGAAAAAGAATGTCGAAATAAGTGTAAATATATGAAATAATATATCAATATATGGTAATTGTATCAGTAGTTACAACACATATAGGCAAGAATACTGGAGTGGGTTGCCATTTCCTTCTCCAGGGGATCTTCCCAACCCAGGGATCGAACCCAGGCCTCCCACATTGCAGGCAGATGCTTTAACCTCTTGAGCCACCAGGGAAGCCCCCATAGAAGGATTAAACTCTATTAAAAGACTGAAAAGAAAACAACAGATTGGCTTTAAAACAAAATCCAGCTATATTATGCTGCTGCTGCTAAGTCACTACAGTCGTGTCCGACTCTGTGCGACCCCATAGACGGCAGCCCACCAGGCTCCCCCGTCCCTGGGATTCTCCAGGCAAGAACACTGGAGTGGGTTGCCATTTCCTTCTCCAATGCAGGAAAGTGAAAAGTGAAAGTGAAGTCGTGTCTGACTCTGAGCGACCCCATGGACTGCAGCCCACCAGGCTCCTCCGTCCATGGGATTTTCTAGGCAAGAGTACTGGAGTGGACTGCCATTGCCTTCTCAAGCTATATTATGTTCACAAGTAAATTTCTGTTAGCCTAGTACCCAGTCATCTAGTTATGCCTCCAAAGGCAACACTGTTGCCAGTTTCTTATATTCTTTCAGGGTTCTTACATCCTTGGGAATGAGTATGTGTATGCATATGTAAATATATGTGTATGCACCTGGATATAGGTGTTATAACAAATTTAAAAAATTTTTTTAATTTAAAAAGTTTTTGCTTTATAGAAAATTGTAAAGATAATATTCCACACCAGTTTTCTTGCCTTTATTTCTGGGAAGCTTTAAAGTAAATTTAATATTCAAGAAGAAAATTCCTCTTACCACAGTCCCTGAATAATTAGCCTCCTTTTTCTTGAAGATTTCTAATTTCTATGACCTAAAAAAATTATTTTGCTTTATGTGTGACTTAATTGCAAGTTGCCTCAGTTACTTTTTGGAGAAATTTGGTTTTGGAGGTAGTTTGTTTATAAATTATAAATGTGAAATAATTTTGAAATTCTATAGCAATGAACTGAAATGTATTTCACCATAAAAGAAAGATACACAAACAATGCACAATCACTAAATTAAAAAAAGAATCTCTTTCCTTCCCCCAAAACAGGCAGCAATTTGAAAAATATTTGCCCAGCAGCCACACATCACTCAATGTGGGTTCGACCCCCGGGTCAGGAAGATCCCTTGGAGGAGGAAATGGCAACCCACTCCAGTACTATAGCCTGGGAAATCCCATGGACAGAGGACAGCCCATGGGGCTGCAATAGAGTCGGACATGACCGAGCGACTAAACAACAACAAACAGTAACAAGTGGAAGAGTGAACCTTTTCACCGGCTTGTGATTCATGCTTTAACCGTGAGAAACCTACATATCATTCTATGGTAATTGTATACTAATACTAATACTTGTATACTAATACTAATACTTTAGTATTTAATCTGTGGAGTACTTAGCCCAATCCTGATTTACAAAATAATAATTTTACATGTTTAGACTGTATTATTTATATTATAGGATATTTTGCATAATTATAGATTTTTAATTGCTATATTTTTTACCCAAAAATGATTGTGCTAATTTTTTTAAAAAATAAAGCAGAAGTGGACATTCAATTTAAATGAAAATTGAAAAAATAATTATACTGATAAACCATTAGACTTACGTTTTCCCATTCCATTCCACAATCTTGGAAAAGTTAAGGTAATTGTCTTCTCCAGTTAGAAAAACATAGTCTCCATCATTAGTCCCATTTTTCTGAAAATAAGTGAATATGGTTATTTAAGACAACTGTGATGGTTCATTTTATGTGTTAACTTGGCTAGGCTACGGTGCCTAGTTGTTTGGCCAAACAATACTCCAGATGTTGCTATATATTGTAGATGTGATCAGTTCAGCTTTAGTAAAGGAGATTACTGTTGATAATGTGTGTAGTCTCATTTAATCAGCTGAAAGCTTTAAAAGCAAAATCTGAGGTTTCCCGGAGGAAAAAGAATTCTCTCCTCAAGACTACAGCATAGAAATCCTGCCTGAGTTTCCAGCCTGCTAGCCTGTCCCATGGATTTCAGACTTGCCACTTGGCAGCCCCCACAATCATATAAGCCAATTCCTTAATCCTCGGTTTGCTGGAAGTTCATCTGGGTTTTTCCATAATATCCTAGGGGAAAAGCAAAATGAACTTTCTGGCCAACCCAACATAAATCCCTCAATAAATATACAAATCTCTACTGATTCTGTTTTTCTAGAGAACCCTAAATGATACAGTAACTAGCACACTGAATCTTTATGAAACTGCCCTAGTAGAACCTACATGCCTCATGAGACTGAACCAGAACTAGGGAATAGAATGACTATTTGTTAAATCCCATATTGGCCATATTATTACTTTATGGTTTTAAAAAGTATGAGCCCAATTAAACAATGGACAGAGAATTGAAGAGACACTTCTCCAGAGAAATCATCCAAATAACCAATAAAAACATGAAAAGATGCTCAATATTATCAGTTATTAGAAAAATGCAAATCAAAACCACAATGAGATACAACTTCATATCCATGAGGATGGCAATTTTTAAAAAAAGGAAAAGACCAAGTGTTGGTGAAGATGTGGAGAAACTAGAGCCTTTCTACACTGATGGTGTGAATGTAAAATGTGGCAGTTGCTATGGAAAACAGTTTGTCAGCTAGTCAAAAAGTTATACATAATGTTGCCATAAGACTCCAAAATTCCACTTCTGTAATATACCCAAGAGAATTCTACTCCAAAATCTATATCTAATGGCCATACAAAAACCTGTATACAAATGTTCATAGCAGCATTATTCTTAATTGCCAAAAGTATAAATAAATCAAATATACATCAACTGAAGAATGGATAAACAAAGTGTGGTATATCCATACAACAGAGTATTACTCAGCCATGAAAAAGAATGAAGTGCTGATATATGCTACAACATGGGTGTGAAATAATTTATATGATTTCATATAAATTCCATTCCATTTATATGTATGTCCACAATGAAGTGAAGTCACTCAGTCGTGTCCGACTCTTTGCGACCCAATGGACTGTAGCCCACCAGGCTCCTCCACCCATGGGATTCTCCATGCAAGAATACTGGAGTGGGTTGCCATTGCTTTCTCCAGGGGATCTTCCCGACCCCGGGATCGAACCCACAATAGGCATATCTATACATAGAGAGAATAGATTCAAGTTACCAGGAACTGGTGGGAATGAGGAATGGAAGAGACTAACAGTCTGTGGGTTTTGGGGCAGGTGATGAAAATGTTCTGGAATTACACAGTGGTGGCAGTTGCACAACTGTGTGAATATAATAAAAGCCACTGAACTGTACACTTTTCAATGCAGAATTTTATGTTAAGTGAATTATATCTCAATTAAAAAACAAAAAAAGCATAAATCCAGGACCAGGACCTGACTATACTTGAATAGAAGAAAGTGACATTAATATAATTCCATTCTTCAACCAAAATTTTCTTGAGTTGTATATTCGTTCCAGGTTACACTTCTTAATGACACAGATACTCTGTACATTCTTACAAATTCTTCACCTGGAATGGAGTTTTGGTTTCCCAGAAATAGCATGCATTACTCTGAAACATTAAATGTTTAACCACTTAGCTTAGACCACATTTGAGTTAAGTGGAGGACTTTAAGAAGCAATATACACTTTTTTATTTTTTAGTATTTTGGTCTGTTTCTTCTTCATCTTTTTTCTACAGAAAATTTATTTATAGAACTTATACGTACATATATATGTAATATACATATGTATAGCATATGCTACACACAATTTTTATACATATATACAATTTCTTTAGTTATGTGTATAACATATTTCCTGTATTATTAAAAGTTCTTCCTAGGTTTAACAACTTAATGACTTCATATTAGGTGGAAATAATTTAACCACTTTCTTATTACTGAATAGTTAAAAAATTTTTGCTACTATGAATAATGTATGTGTATCTTTATGATTAAAAACTTTTCTGTGCTTTTATTTTCTAAATAGACCACTGAAGGTGGTATTGCTAGATAAGAGAACATTACTTTTTTAAAGCTTTTGAAAGTTGCTCAAGATCACTCAGTGGAAAGAGCAAGATACATCAATTTACATTCCTCAGATGCCTTTTGTTAAACTTTGCTTATTGGGTCAACAAAAAAAAAGGGGTTCTTATTTCTTTTTGCATTTCTGTATTCAGTGAGGTTGAATTCTTTTTTCATTCAATCATTTGCCTTAAAAAAATTCATACCCTTTGTGAATTCTCTTTTCAATTTTTTTTTTTTTTTTTTGCCTACTTGGGTTCTTTTTGTCACAATATTATTTCACCAACTATGTCAATATGTCAACACTGTCCACATACATAATAGTCACATTGTGTTCCACATATGAAATTTTACATGACTTTAAGATATGAGAAGGGAGCATATCTGTTTGAGAGCAACAATGTGAACATACAATAAACGTAGAAGCATACTCACACAAAAGAATGTTGAACCACCAAGTTTTAAAAAGACACGTGTGTTACTTCTTGCAATCCTCCACCTAACTCAAATGTAGGCTAAGCGAAGTGATTAGCATTTAAATATTTCAGTCACTCAAAGAGTTTTCCCCAACTGTTAGTGGCCTAAGAGTCAGACACAGAATATCAATGCTTCCTTGTTACTCACTAGAACTTTTCTTGTTTGAAGACAAATAGGAATAAATAGGTTTTGTGTTACTGCAGTAGGGATGTGGGTTGGATACAAGAAACATATTACTGCAGGAGGTGGAGAAATGTTCTGAGAATAAGACATCATTCATACTGCTAGCATAAAACATGCATAATCCATCCATGCAATAGGACCTCTCAAAGATACTTCCCAGCCACCATCATTTTATATAATACATCAAGCACTGGGAGGTGCTTAAACTCTTTTATGCCAAGGAAAACAGAGGTACCTTAAAACCAACAGGTACAGATATCCTGACTGGCTTTCCAGTACGCAACTAAGAGACACCCAGCCAGGTCTCTTGCTCTCAGGAGCTGTCTTGCTCTCACACTGTCTGTATCACCTCTTCCGACTCTCACATTCTGTCCCACCATTTAAAGATGAAACAACCAAATCATTTGATTGTTTCATCATTAAAGTCTTTGAAGGAAAAAAGGTTCGATGGCCTGAACTAAGGTTTTCTTCTTTAGTCACAAGGTGCAGTGGAGCAGGCGGAATGGTCTACGGGATCAGAGGGATATGTGGTAGATATCACTGGGATTAAGGCAAGACTGGAGGCCAGGCTCAGACAGGTGCAGAGCGGTAGGTGCCAGCATAGTACACAAGCCCACGGTCTGTCCCAGTCTTGAATGAATGGCAGCCTAAGTGTGGACCTCTGTAATGCTGGCGATAGTCAGTATTTGGCTAGAGCAGATAAAAAACTGAACAAAAAACACCTTTGCCTTTTTAAAAACAACAGTAGAGAGAGTTTATTTGGAAACACATACCTCCAAAATGGAAACATATACCAGCCGTTCATATTATTAGTAATTCAGGGTCTTCTTTTCTGACTGAGTCACAGAAAAGAAAAAACCAGTTCCGGATGTGTGTGTTGCAATTTACAGTTTGCAAAGCACTTCTGTGGACTCTCATTTTGGCTATTTCAAACAAGCTTTGAAGTGTGGATACCTTTAGTCTCAAGTTACAAATGATGAAACCGAGGTTCAGAGAAGTCCCTTGGTTATTAAATTAAACAGTCAGGACGTGGATCCAGACCCTCTGAGTCGATGTCTCATGCTCTTTTCCTGAATGTGGGAAATCCTTGCCAGGTACTAATCCAACTGAGCAATGCTAGGGTTTTTCACTAATGAGGTTTTATAGAGTTACAGTGGAGGCAGAGAAAGAAGAAAAAATAAAGTAAATCAACACATTCTTCCTGTGGGAAAGCAAAAGTACCAATTTCTTAAATCAGCCTGTAAATGTGAATTACATTTTTAACAGGTATTTAAGGATATTAGTTGTAAGTCTGAGGTATGCATGCTCAGTTGCCTCAATCATGTCCGCCTCTTTGTGACCCCATGGACTGTAGCCCACCAGGCTCCTCTGTCTCCAGGATTCTCCAGGCAAGAATACTGGAGTGGGTTGCCGTGACCTCCTCCAGGGGATCTTCCTGACCCAGGGATCAAACCCACATGTCTTATGTCTCCTGCATTGGCAGGTGGGCTCTTTACCACTAGCGCCACCTGGGAAGCCCCGTAAGTCTGATGAGGTCAGTGTAAAAACAAAAAGCAAGCTATACAACAAAAATTATCAGAGAAATACTGAGGTATGAGGAATAGAATCTACTTGGCAGATGGGTGGTAGCCTTTGTATCTCTCTGTAGGGAGTTTCCCTGAAATTATTTCTAGACAGGAGTTTAGTCACAACTTAACAAGAAATCAGCGCTTCCTCTGGTCCCATGGAAGCTGGGCTCCTGTCAGATGGAACCTTCCAGGGAACATCGACTGAGTCTGCTTGCCCAGAGTGAAGGATTATGGTTGGTGGGACCCTAGTCCTAGGACCGTCCTCCTCTTGTGACGGTAATATCTAAAAGTTGTTTACCATTTT
The DNA here is from genome assembly GCF_029378745.1 of Bos indicus. Classification (NCBI taxonomy): domain Eukaryota; kingdom Metazoa; phylum Chordata; class Mammalia; order Artiodactyla; family Bovidae; genus Bos; species Bos indicus. The sequence continues at coordinate 91,741,778 of NC_091765.1, forward strand.
GTTTGAATAGTTTTTAAGTGTTATATATCCCTGACAGCACAGGGGCTGTGTTACCACCATTTACCAACTGAAATGCTAAGAGATTATAGGATGAGGTGATATTCTTCAGTAGTTAGAGCCAGAGAATAACCACAAATTTAAAGATGGGGAAATGAATCACAATTACATATCCTGCCCTGAACTCACCCTCTCTTCCTGAGTTTAAGTTTGTCATTTATCAACCTTTCAACTATCCATTTCACTCAAGTGTTTTTTTTTGGCAGGGGGGCAGGGGGATACAGACTTTAATTGCTTTTAGGTGGCACTAGCAGTAAAGAATCCACTTGCCAATGCAGATGTGAGACACACGGGTTCAATCCCTGGGTGGGGAAGATCCCCAGGAGAACAGAATGGCAACCCACTCCAGTATTCTTGCCTGGAGAATTCCATGGACAGAGGAGCCTGGAGGGCTACAGTCCATGGGGTTGCCATGAGCTGGACAGGACTGAGCAACTAACATTTTCACTTTCAATTTTAGTTTATTTCAAGCTCGAGCAGTTAATAACATATACTTCAAATAATAATTACTTGAATGCTGATATTTTTGGTTTGCTCAGTTGTGTCCGTCTCTTTGCAACTCCATGGACTACACAGTCCATGGGAGTCTCCAGGCCAGAATACTGTTGTGGGTAGCCTTTCCCTTCTCCAGGGGATCTTCCCAACCCAGGGACTGAACCCATTGCAGGCAGATTCTTTACCAGCTGAGCCACCAAGGAAGCCCAAGAATACTGAAGTGGGTAGCCTATCCCTCCTCCAGTGGATCTTCCCGACCCAGGAATTGAACCAGGATCTCCTGCCTTGGAGGTGGATTCTTTACCAGCTGAGCTACCAGGGAAGCCCATTTTTTGGGTTGCAAATCAAAGTAAATAAAATCTGCAAAGAAATGATGCAAAATTCCATGTATAAGCTAAATGAATCATAGGTGAGGGGTACATGGCGTTTCAAATTATCCAACATCTTTCACAAATGAGATGTCTGAAAATATAATAAGTACTTCCCATCCCTAACGTACTATCACATCCCTATTTAGTTTCTCGTTTGCCTTTGTCAGGCTGATCCATGGGTTTAGTCGCTAAGCCGTCGAAACAAGACTTGACATTGATCACTCATATTTACGACACTTTGAAAGATTAATGACACAGCCCCACTTCATACATTTTTTTCACACTCATTCAAAGTCAGTGCTGGTAGCATGTTGAAATTGTGGGAGAAGTTTTTCTTCCCCTACTAAAGCACTTTCTTATTTTTCACATACTCTACAAGAGATCAAGAATGCCAAGCAATTCACCCAAAGTGAAGATAGAATCTGGCTTTGGAATGCCCTCCTCTTCAGCTGAACACACAGTTTCTGAAAAGAAAAATCGACTTACCCCATAAAACAGGCCAAAATAGGGAGAGACGTCGTGTTTGAAAGTGTTGATGAGGGATAAGATTTCATCTTTGTAACCCCAGAGCAGTTCATCCACCGTGTGGGTCACAAAGAGCTTCTGCCGGTAGGCCTTCAGCAGGGCCTCGATGATATCCCGAAGTAAGGGCAGCTGGGTCCATTCCATGGCGGTCTGAGGAGCACAGGCAAATTCAGAGAGCTGTGTCTGCACCCCAACCACCTATTGCCCCTTCAGAAAAGGGGGCTGCAGACCTAAATGTAAGTATTGAGATCAAACAGCTGAAAAATCAGCCAGTGAGCTCCTCTCTGGCTGAGACTGAAATCTCTTCACTTATTGTCCTTTCTCAGTATTACATTTCGTAAATGTGATCCTCACTTGCAACCCAGGAACCGCAGAAAGGGAACAACTCTTGCAGTGCATTGGCATCGTTGCCACAAGGTGGCACCCATCTTCCTCCTGATCAAGGCTAGAGGCTGGGGGCGCCCCCATAAACTGCCCCATTAGGCAGCTGGGCTGGGCCTGATCTGGGGTCTAATACTTTCCAGGTCCTGGGTCCACCATAATTGTCCAGGTGCATACGTATTGGTCACCCAGGAGTTAGGATGGGAGCCTCCAAGGGAATGAGTAGAAGTTTCTTGGGTCTCATGTATTTTTATTAGCTATGCTGCTACTGCTGCTAAGTCGCTTCAGTCATGTCCAACTCTGTACGACCCCAGAGACGGCAGCCCACCAGGCTCTCCCATCCTTGGGATTCTCCAGGCAAGAACACTGGAGTGGCTTGCCATTTCCTTCTCCAATGCATGAAAGTAAAAAGTGAAAGTGAAGTCGCTCAGCTTGTCTACTTGAAAGTTATACAGTCATGTCCGACTCCTATCGACCCCATGGACTGCAGTCTACCAGGCTCTTCCATCCATGGGATTTTCCAGACAAGAGTACTGGAGTGGGGTGCCATTGCCTTCTCCTTTATTAGCTATAATCGCCGTTAAAAACAGAGCCCAATAAATCATACTAGGTTGGCTTCAACAGCCCAGTCTCTGCTATTTAAAAGGAGGTGGGGGAAAGTCAATACATATTTTGAGGATTAAAAAAAATCCATCATAGGAAGCTAAATATGTACACACTACTATATTTAAAATGGATAACGAACAAGGACCTATTGGAACTCTGCTCAGTGTTATATTGTGCCAGCCTGGATGGGAGGGGAGTTTGGAGGAGAATGGATACATGTCTGTGTATGGCTGAGTCCCTTAACCAGATATACCTCAATACAAAATAAGAAGCTAAAGAAAAAAAAGTAGCAAGCAAATTCTATTGCTAGAGTTTCTGAACAAAAACAAGAGGGAAAATAAACACTTTAAATATGATCAGCTACCCTCCAAAATCCTAGAGACACGCTTATTTGCACAAGTCTGATCCTGAACACACAGGAAGAAACTGAAAAAAAAAAATCTTAAAATTTGCACTTTGTCACCATTTGAAGAGACCACATTTGAAAGACCTCAAAAAGAGTCTAAAATGAACTTTAAAGAATGGAATTGCTAAGTCACTTTAGTCGTTTCCGACTCTGTGCGACCCCATAGATGGCAGCCCACCAGGCTCCCGTCCCAGGGATTCTCCAGGCAAGAACACTGGAGTGGGTTGCCATTTCCTTCTCCAATGCAGGAAAGTGAAAAGTGAAAGTGAAGTCGCTCAGTCGTGTCCAACCCTCAGCGACCCCATGGACTGCAGCCTTCCAGGCTCCTCCATCCATGGGATTTTCTAGGCAAGAGTACTGGAGTGGGGTGCCATTGCCTTCTCCAAAGAATGGAAGGGGAAATATATATATATATATATATACACACACACACACATATATATACACACACATACATATACACACACACATATTAAAAAATTAAAATATATACATATTAAATATATATATATATATATACACACACACACACACACACACCCCTACATATATAACTTAATAGCTCCTAAAAGCCCCATGGACTGCAAAGAGATCCAAGCAGTCCATCCTAAAGGAGATCAGTCCTGGGTGTTCACTGGAAGGACTGATGCTGAAGCTGAAACTCCAATACTTTGGCCACCTCATGCGAAGAGTTGACTCATTGGAAAAGACCCTGATGCTGGGAGGGATTGGAGGCAGGAAGAGAAGGGGACGACAGAGGATGAGATGGCTGGATGGCATCACCGACTTGATGGACATGAGTTTGGGTAAACTTCGGGAGTTGGTGATGGACAGGGAGGCCTGGTGTGCTGCGATTCATGGGGTCACAAAACGTCGAACACGACTGAGCGACTGAACTGAATTGAACTGCAAAGTAAAACTGTAATAGACTTAGCTTTTTCCTTTCTTCTAAAATCCACAATAATGAGATTTAAAATGCCTACTTACCAATGCAGGAATATTTAATGTTCTAAGTAAGTCAATTTTTGGGTCTCCAACAGATTTGTCTCGTTCAAAAACATAGGCCTTGTTGCTCACAGCGGATATTGTTGTTCCATTATCTCCAAATTGAATATCGTCCTTGTTTCTGAGTTCCCTAAAAGAAAGAAAAGGATCTTGTTTGAAAATAGGCAACACTTTGTTAAGTAATACACTTTTCATTTTTTTCATCATCAAAGTTATTTTCAATATAACATTCTCAGTATACTGGGAGAAACTGCAGATACTGACCCCCCTAAACACTGGAGATTCCAGCTATAATGTGGGAAGGAAATAAGACCCCAGAGAGAGTAAAAAACCTGTTGCTTTCCTTCTATTCCCCCATAATTTGGAAAAGCAATATGGGGTTACTTTCACTAAGCAATCAAAGCCAATAACTCTCTCCGAGGTTATAGTTTGGTTCCAAAACATTTTCAGATTTTTCAGTTCATAGATTCAGTTTCCATTTCAATATGTCTACCAGTGTCTTTTTATTTCTAAGTTGAATTCAATTGAAAATTAATTTAACAAAATAAATGTCCAAGGCTTAGTCAATTAGAGGAGTTCACTCAGTGTTTTGATATCCAGTTCAGCCTGGTTCAGGACAGTGCCCCCAAATGAGGTATTGGCAAAGTTGGTAGGAAGTGCCTAATGCCAGGCCTGGGATTAGGGTGAAGGAAATGATGCACCTGTCTTGGGTACTAAATGTAAGAGGGGCCCAAACACTCCGTAATCAAAATAAATAATATTTTAATGCAATTTAAAAAATCAAAATTAATTCCAAAAATTCATGATGAACAAAATATCAGAATTTTACATAAAAACAAGACTGATGTTTTGTTCATTAAATGCCTCATGCCAGTTGTGAACCTGCCTGGTCCACAGTAGATGGTCATTAAATTCCCATGTTTTTCCTTCTCTCCCATGGCTGCGTACTATTCTTCCTGTTCCATCTAGGGCTGTGCTGTCTTACCTGGTAGGCCTGTGTCTGCTGAATGTTTGAACTGGGGCTAATTGGAACTGAAATGTGTTGTAAGGGTGAGATACACACCAGATTTCAAAAACGGTACCAAAAAAAAAAGAATGTAAAATATCTCAATGTTTTAATGTCAATTACATGTTAAAAAGATACTATTTTATTCTGTGTATTTTTAAATTGAAGTATAGTTGCTGTGCAATATAAGTTACAGGTTTACAATATCAGTTCAGTTCAGTCACTCAGTCGTGTCCAGCTCTTTGTGACCCCATGAATCACAGCACGCCAGGCCTCTCTGTCCATCACCAACTCCCGGAGTTCACTCAAACTCATGTCCATCTAGTCGGTGATGCCATCCAGCCATCTCATCCTCTGTCGTCCCCTTCTCCTCCTGCCCCCAATCCCTCCCAGCATCAGAGTCTCTTCCAATGAGTCAACTCTTCACATGAAGTGGCCAAAGTACTGGAGTTTCAGCTTTAGCATCAGTCCTTCCAAAGAAATCCCAGGGCTGATCTTCAGAATGGGCTGGTTGGATCTCCTTGCAGTCCAAGGGACTCTCAAGAGTCTTCTCCAACACCACAGTTCAAAAGCATCAATTCTTCGGCCCTCAGCTTTTTTCTCAGTCCAACTCTCACATCCATACATGACCACTGGAAGAACCATAGCCTTGACTAGACAGCCCTTTGTTGGCAAAGTAATGTCTCTGCTTTTGAATATGCTATCTAGGTTGGTCATAACTTTCCTTCCAAGGAGTGTCTTTTAATTTCATGGCTGCAGTCACCATCTGCGGTGATTTTGGACCCCCCCCCCAAAATATAGTGATTCACAATTAAAAAAATTAATTTATAGTTATTATAAAGTATTGGCTACATTCCCTGTTTTGTACAATATAATCTTGTAGCTTATTTTATACCTAATAGTGTGTACCTGTTACTCCCCTACCCTTAGACTGGCTCTTGTTCCCTCCCCACTGGTAACCACTAGTTTGTTCTCTATATCTGTGCGTCTACTTCTTTTTTGTTATATTCACTAATTTGCTGTATTTTTCAGATTCTACATAGAAGTGATATCATACAGTAATTTACCCTGCTGTGACTTATTTCACTTAGCATAATGCCCTTTAAGTACATCTAAGTTATTGCAAATGACAAAATTTTATTCTTTTTTTATAGCTGAAGAGTACTCAATTGTATATGTGTATATTTGTGTGTGTGTATACATACCACATCTTTATCCATTCAGAAATGATACTATTTAAGAATGAGTAAAATAAACATATATTATTTAAATTAATTGCTTGTTTCTTTTTACTTTTTTGAATGTGGTTACTAGAAAAATCTGAAATTCATATGTGATTCACATTATATTTCCACTGAATAGAGCTAATTTAGAGTTTATAATTCTGACACAGGCATTGGGCAACAGGGTTACTCACCATCTCCTCCAGAGGCCTTTCCTGACCACAGTCACAAGTTGGGTTTCTCATCCCTATACCACACCTCTGGCACTCAGTCATAAACCCCTTAATGACATAATTTAGATTGTAAATGAATAACCTTAACATCTCAGGTAAATTGTAAGTAAGTCTTTTTTTCCCTTGGAAAAGGGTATCTGGATAATTTTAAGGCTTTAATATAAATTTGAAAACTGTTTTGAAGACTCTCAAATATAATCATTTCATCACTTAATATAGTCATTGATCAAAAACAGCTCTGTGGGGTTTCTCTGGTGGCTCAGTTGGTAAAAATCCGCTTACCAGTGCAGGAGATGCGGGCTTGATCCCTGATCCATAAGGAAGATCCAGAAGTTGCTCCCTGCCTTGGAGCAACTAAGCCCGTGCCCCACAGCTAGTGACCCTGTGCTCTAGTGGCCAGGAGTAACAACTACTGAAGCCTAGCAGGCCTAGAGCCTGTTCTTGGAAACAAGAGAAGCCATCGCAATGAGAAGCCAGCATACCATGGCTAGAGAGCAGCCCCTGCTTACTGCAATCAGAGAAAAGCCCTCATAGCAATGAAGACCCAGCACAACCGAAATAAATAAATAAAATTAAAAAACAAAAAACCAGCTCTGTGATGACCTAGAGGGGTGGGATGAGAGGTTCAAAGGGAAGGGATCTATGTATACATACAGCTGATACACATAGTTGTACAGCAGAAATGAACACAACATTGTAATGCAATTCTACTACAATTTTAAAAAAAGAGGCGGGTGGGAAGGAAAAGAAATCAGTATGCCTCTTAAACCTGTTCTAGATTTTAAAATAAAGAGACAAGCAAACAAGAAACAAATGCTTACCTACACATGTATGAAAGTAGACGAGTCTCTGTTCTTCTCTAGTACTAAACAGCAAGTTATGCACAGTAATATAAATATCTGAGACTGCACAGCTCTTCCAAAGGTTTGACCACACAATGCTTTTTGATTTCACAGAGGACTCCTGAGAGTCCCTTGGACAGCAAGGAGATCAAACCAGTCAACCCAAAAGGAAATCAACCATGAACATTCATTGGAAGGACTGATGCTGAAGCTGAAGCTCCAATACTTTGGCCACCTGATGGGAAGAGCCAACTCACTGGAGAAAACCCTGATGCTGGGAAAGATTGAAGGCAGGGAGAGAACGGGACAACAGAGGATGAGATGGTTGGATGGGATCATTGACTCAATGGACATGAGTTGGAGCAAACTCGGGAAGATAGTGAAGGACAGGGAAGCCTGGCGCGCTGCAGTCTGTGGGGTTGCAAAGCGTCGGACACGACTGAGCGACTGTACAATAACAACTTAAAACTACCTGGTATGGTCCCTGCTGCTTAGAAGCTGAAAATAAATCCTACTGATGTCAAAGGCCCAGGACAGCACAGGCTCAGAATACAGTTTAGTATCTGCTAATCACAATGATGGTCCCGGTCACTCAGAAAAGGTTGAGTTATGCCCCATGAATTATTTTAATATGGCAGGAAAATAAATGATTGATTTGAGATTACTTCATTTAAAACCATTTTTTAAGAAGTTTTTACTTTTTAAAACAAACAAAAAAAATTTTTTTTTTAACTCCTGAAGGTTCAGGCAAAAACCTCACCACACAGAAGGCAAACAATATGCCTGAGATCAGGAAATCAAAAGGAAAAATTTTAATCAGTTGAAAAACTAACATCTCTGCTGTATCTAATTTCTCAGAGGTGCTGGATAAATTAGATACATTCAATATCACCACATAATCCTATCTCCCTTGTCATTTTTGTTCTCCATTCACCCAAGGCTCTCTGTTGAGGATTCCTGTAAGAAGTGGCTAAGCACACTGAGTAGAGTGCAGGTTGAGATCTGACTGCCAGGCTTCGCATTTAATCCTGGCTTCATCTGTTACTAGCTTCATGCCTTGGTTTCCTCATTTATCAAATGGAAATAATAGCACTGCTTCCTTGTAAGGCAGGCTTCCCTGATGGCTCAGATGGTAAAGAATCCGCCTGCAATGCAGGAGACCTGGATTTGATCCCTGGGTTGGGAAGATCCTCTGGAGAAGGGAATGGCTACCAACTCCAGAATTTTTGCCTGGAGAATTCCATGGACAGAGGAGCGGGGCGGGGGGAGGGAGGGGGCGGGGCACAGTCCATGGCATCTCTAAGAGTTGGACATGACTGAGAGACTAACACTCTCGTTTTCCTTGTAGGGCTGCCATGAGAATTAAATCCACAGAAGCTTGTCATCCAGTCAGAATACTACTGAGCACATACTAAGTGCTTTAGGAAACTTTAGCTTCTAGTACCCAATGGGAAAAGCAAAGGAGAAAAGGAAAGATATAAGCATCTGAATGCAGAGTTCCAAAGAGTAGCAAGGAGAGATAAGAAAGCCTTCCTCAAGGATCAATGTAAAGAAATAGAGGAAAACTACAGAATGGGAAAGACTAGAGATCTCTTCAAGAAAATCAGAGATACCAAGGGAACATTTCATGCAAAGATGGGCTCGATAAAGGATAGAAATGGTATGGACCTAACAGAAGCAGAAGATATTAAGAAGAGGGGGCAAGAATACACAGAAGAACTGTACAAAAAAGAGCTTCATGACACAGATAATCACAATGGTGTGATCACTGACCTAGAGTCAGACATCCTGGAATGTGAAGTCAAGTGGGCCTTAGAAAGCATCACTACAAACAAAGCTAGTGGAGGTGATGGAATTCCAGATGAGCTATTTCAAATCCTGAAAGATGATGCTGTGAAAGTGCTGCACTCAATACGCCAGCAAACTTGGAAAATTCAGCAGTGGCCACAGGACTGGAAAAGGTCAGTTTTCATTCCAATCCCAAAGAAAGGCAATGCCAAAGAATGCTCAAACTACCGCACAATTGCACTCATCTCACACACTAGTAAAGTAATGCTCAAAATTCTCCAAGACAGGCTTCAGCAATATGTGAACCGTGAACTTCCTGATGTTCAAGCTGGTTTTAGAAAAGGCAGAGGAACCAGAGATCAAATTGCCAACATCTGCTGGATCATGGAAAAAGCAAGAGAGTTCCAGAAAAACATCTATTTCTGCTTTCTTGACTATGCCAAAGCCTTTGACTGTGTGGATCACAAAGTGTGGAAAATTCTGAAAGAGATGGGAATACTAGACCACCTGACCTGCCTCTTGAGAAACCTATATGCAGGTCAGGAAGCAACAGTTAGAACCGGACATGAAAAAACAGACTGGTTCCAAATAGGAAAAGGAGCACGTCAAGGCTGTATATTGTCACCCTGCTTATTTAACTTCTATGCAGAGTACATCATGAGAAATGCTGGGCTGGAAGAAGCACAAGCTGGAATCAAGATTGCCGGGAGAAATATCAATAACCTCAGATATGCAGATGACACTACCCTTATGGCAGAAAGTGAAGAGGAACTAAAAAGCCTCTTGATGAAAGTGAAAGAGGAGAGTGGAAAAAATTGGCTTAAAGCTCAACACTCAGAAAATGAAGATCATGGCATCTGATCCCATCACTTCATAGGAAGTAGATGGGGAAACAGTGGAAAGTGGCAGATTTTATTTTTGGGGGCTCCAAAATCACTGCAGATGGTGACTGCAGCCATGAAATTAAAAGACACTTACTCCTTGGAAGGAAAGTGATGACCAACCTGGATAGCATATTCAAAAGCAGAGACATTACTTTGCCAACAAAGGGCCGTCTAGTCAAGGCTATGGTTTTTCCAGTGGTCATGTATGGATGTGAGAGTTGGACTGTGAAGAAAGCTGAGCCCCGAAGAATTGACGCTTTTGAACTGTGGTGTTGGAGAAGACTCTTGAGAGTCCCTTGGACTGCAAGGAGATCCAACCAGTCCACCCTAAAGGAGATCAGTCCTGGGTGTTCATTGGAAGGACTGATGCTAAAGCTGAAACTCCAGTACTTTGGCCACCTCATGTGAAGAGCTGACTCATTGGAAAAGACCCTGATGCTGGGAGGGATTGGGGGCAGGAGGAGAAGGGGACGACAGAGGATGAGATGGCTGGATGGTATCACCGACTAGATGGACATGAGTTTGAGTGAACTCCAGGAGTTTGTGATGGACAGGGAGGCCTGGCGTGCTGCGATTCACGGGGTCCCAAAGAGTCGGTCACGACTGAGCGACTGAACTGAACCCAATGGGAGGGGGGCTTGTGTTAAATTCTCCAGATGCAGAGATTTTAAGACCTGGGTCCTGTCCTCAGAGAATCCAAGGCAGAGCACAGCAGGCTGCTGTTTACAGGGCTACCTCACAGGTAGAAAGAGCTCTGAAGCTGACCCCAAGGTGTCAGGTCAGAGGAGGGGCAGCGACTGGAAAGGGCGCCCCGAGGCAACGCGGGGCTTGAGCGCACTTAGTTCTGGAAGGAGTCAGCTCCCCCAAGGTGGGAGGGTGAAGGGGCTTCCGAACAGAAGCAGAGTGAGAACAAGGTAGGCGGAACCACAAAACCGCACAGGATGTTTCTTAAGTGAAGGGTGAGAAAACTGCAGAGGGGCGGAAGGTTACACACTGCGGAGGGAAGGCAGTTCAGAAAGAGCAGCCCGCAGCTTGGGGCGTGGCTGGGAAGGGAGGTGCAGCCAGGGTCGATGGGAGGGCCCGGGAGACAGGGCGGAGCGGAGAGGCGGGCCAAAGACCTGGTCTGAGCCGCGAGGTCCGGAACCTTCTGTCCCCACTGCCTTGGTCAGCTGGGTTAAAGACTGAAAACCAGAGCCCAGAGCAGGACAAAGAGAAAAAGCACTGGATCCAGGGAGGGAGTAGCCCATGTTTGTTAGAGATGTACAAGAAACAGCTTTTCTCTTGAAAATGGAAATAGTTCCTCCATCCTCCAATTGCTACCCTGACTCCGCTGGCTCACCAGGACTGCACGTGCATTTAAAGCCCACCTGGTCACTTCCTTTTTGTACAGGATAAAAAGGCAGATATTTTTCTTACTTTTGACTTAAAAAAAAAACTGATTTAGCTAAAGCTATTTCTATTTCTATTTTGAGGGGAAAAAAGGATATCAGAAAAGAGTAAGTCGGGTTTATAAAAAAGAGATAAGCATTCTGTTAAAATAATGGAAACAATAACCATGGCATTTAAGATTTTTCTATCATCTCTTTGGCATTTATATAGTTTGGCTCTAGAGTTGAGGTAAGGACCAAAGGAATCACAGAACAGCATTTGAAACTTTAAATAGAATTTCTACCTTGGCTAAATTGAAAGGAAATAAATCCATAAGAAATTAAATGTGGGGGAGGGGGTGGAAAGAATACAAGAAAATAGACTCAAACCTTTGGAGGAAGTATGACTTTTCAAGCTCAGAAATGATAGAAATGTTCATTAAAGAGATTGGTTACATGTAAATTTTAAAAAGGCAGTTGCCACAATTATAACGAAGGATTAATATCATTATTATATAAAAAGTTTATAAGTGCCATGAACACACCCAGTTTCCCAGATAGGAAAACTGGGAAAGGACAAGAACTAACATAACAGAGTGGAAACACAACTGTTTGGCAAACATTCAATCCACGTGGTGATCAAAGGATGGAACAAGAACTGACCAACATGTCTAAGAAGTGAGTGGGGAAGTAATATATTCCTCCATCTCTTGAATATTATCACAAAAATGTATTTGTATAAACAAGACAAAGACATACATGGGGAAATACCTATCACGTAATATTAAGTGAGTAGAATATACATGTATGTATGTGGACATGCTTCCCGGGTGGTGCAGTGGTAAAGAACCTGCCTGCCAATGCAGATAGATGCAGGCAACTTAGGTTTGATCCCTGGGTTAGGAAGGTTCCCTGGAACAGGAAATGGCAACCCACTCCAGTATTCTTGCCTGGGAAATTCCATGGTCAGAAAAGCCTGATGGGCTACAGTCCATGAGGTCACAAAGAGCAGGACACAACTGAGTGACCGAGCATGCACACACACACGTGAACATAAAGAAGTATATACAGTATAACCATGCAAAAGTGAAACCCATTCATGCAAAACGAGAATATATCCATTAGCACTGGTTATCTTAGAGACAGTGAAACCATGGAGGGTAGCAGTAGTTTTTAAATTTACTGTGCTTTCAAATTTATCTTTGCTGCTTATATATATTATTTTTATAATATAAAATATAGTTTACACTTTTAAAGATAATGCTGTATATGACATTGTACATGTTGATTACTTCATAATTCAGTATAACTTAATGGTCAGTGAATTAAAAAAAAAAAAACACTTATGAAATACTTATCCCTCACATCTTTTTCCTTACTATCAAAGCAGTAATACGAACTTATAAAAGAAATTAACAATCCAAACAGCAAAGCTCATAAAGTAAAAAAGAAGATACTTACCGGGATGTTGTAAATTTAGCAACTACATCTTAGAAACATGAAAATGACTTGAGAGGGCCTTTGGACACATTAATTTTTAAAATGCGTGAAATGTCAAAGAGTAGGGAAAATAGAAACAGAAACCTGACAAAATGAAAAACCTCAGAAAGGATGCAAAAGTCACTGAATACACAAATTTAGGCAAATAGGTCACCAAGCAATAGGATCACAAGGCAAATTAACTTTGTGTCAACAGACCTGTCCCAGGACTGCTCAATCCACAGCTTAATAAAAATGTAAAAAACATGTACATTCCTTAAACCAGACTGACCGTTTTTGTCTTTTTTTTATCTACATGTGGAACTTCCACCATATTTTCCCACAAACATTAATATTCTGGACTCATGACTATGTGACAACTTTGGGAAACATAACACCGTAAACTGTGTCCGATCAGTCAAGCCCAGCACTGCCCAGCGTGGTCTCTCCCACCGCACAGACTCCCACCCCCAGACCAGTCCACACTGACCAGTGGGGGACCACAAGGCCTCCCCTTCTCTGCAGACACACAGCTGACTCAGTCAGGAGGGAACCGTGAGACTATCAAATGGCTGGGGGGCAGAGCTTCCAGAATGTTCTGTCTTTCCTGTGTAGGGAAACAATGGCAAATTCACAAGCGACAGAAATCAGATCCACTAAATGATAACAAAAGCCCATTAGAGGGGCTGAAGGCGCAGACTTTGCACTCTTCTGGGGGCGGCGGTTGTGTGTTAGGACTTCCCAGGAGGTGCTAGTTGTAAAGAACCTGCCTGCCAATGCAGGAGACATAAGAGATTTGGGTTCAATCCCTTGGTGGGGAAGATTCCCTGTAGGAGAACCCACAGCAACCCCCTCCAGTATTCTTGCCTGGAGAATCCCACAGGCAGAGGAACCTGGCGGGTGACAGTCCATAGGGTCGCAAAGAGTCGGACTGAAGCCACAGAGCACCGTTGTGTCTTATTCGTTCGTTAGATACTGCTTATCAGTGCCAGACAATGGTCCTTTAAATTGAAGAAACTTCTAAATTGGTAAATTCTTAGGGAGCTCGTATTGTAAACGGCTGTTTTCTTGGTGCCCATGAAAAGAGCAAATTAAAAGGCAGATACAAAAAATATAACTTAAGAATTCCCGCATTTTAAAACAAAACTATTTGGAAAGCCTAATTTGTGGTCATGGCTTTCCCTTGATGGGTCTTTAGGGTACTACCAAAAACATTAGGTTAATTAACATTAACCAGGTTAATTAACAAGGGAATAGGAAACGCTGAGGAGAAAGTCAAGAGACTGCTTCCCAACAAGGTGGCAATTTTATAGGGACTCACCCCAACAGAATAGAAATCACCCCAACAGGATAGAAATCCTTAGATGGTCATTTAAAAACGGGATTTTTTAAAAAATGGACATTGATGAGATTAAAACCAAGGCTTTAGGGAATTCCCTGGTGGTCTAACAGGTCTCTAGGCTTTCACTGCCAGTGTCCTGGATTCAATTCTGATCAGGGAACTAAGATCTCATAAACCACATGGCACAGCCAAACAAACAAACAAAAAAAGCAAAGGCTCTGAACCAACACCACCTAAAGTTAAATGGGCCAAAGAGGCCTCTATTGGCCCCCTAACATTAAAGGGGCCCCAAACAAGTCTGATTTATTTACCCCAGTTAAAAATTAAAAAAAAAAAATGTTGGAAGAAAATTACACCAAGATACCTGACTAGCAGTTGCTTGGGTTAACATTTGGGACAGTTAATCAAGTTGGGGCTTCCCAGATGGCGAAGTGGTAAAGAATCTGCCTGCCAACACAGAAGCCGTAGAAGACTCAGGTTCGATCCCGGGATTGGGAAGATTCTCTGGAGGAGGAAATGGCAACCACTCCAGTATTCTTGGCTGGAGAATCCCGTGGACAGAGGAGCCTGGAAGACTACAGTCCATGGGGCCCAAAGACTTGGACATGACTGGGCAAGCATGCACAAACAAGGATTGACAAGAGGGTTCAGTTCAGTTCAGTCGCTCAGTCGTGTCCGACTCTTTGAGACCCCATGAATCACAGCACGCCAGGCCTCCCTGTCCATCACCAACTCCCGGAGTTCACCCAAACTCACATCCATTGAGTCAGTGATGCCATCCAATCATCTCATCCTCTGTCATCCCCTTCTCCTCCTGCCCCCAATCCCTTCCAGCATCAGGGTCTTTTCCAGTGAGTCAACTCTTCACATGAAGTGGCCAAAGTACTGGAGTTTCAGCTTTAGCATCATTCCTTCCAAAGAACACCCAGGGCTGATCTCCTTCAGAATGGACTGGTTGGATCTCCTTACAGTCCAAGGGACTCTCAAGAGTCTTCTCCAACACCACAGTTCAAAAGCATCAATTCTTCAGCGCTCAGCTTTCTTCACAGTCCAACTCTCACATCCATACATGACCACAGGAAAAACCATAGCCTTGACTAGGCAGATCTTTGTTGGCAAAGTAATGTCCCTGCTTTTGAATATGCTATTTAGGTTGGTCATAACTTTCCTTCCAAGGAGTAAGCGTCTTTTAATTTCATGGCTGCAATCACCATGTGCAGTGATTTTGGAGACCAAAAAATAAAGTCTGACACTGTTTCCACTGTTTCCCCATCTATTTCCCATGAAGTGATGGGACCGGATGCCATGATCTTCGTTTTCTGGATGTTGAGCTTTAAGCCAACTTTTTCACTCTCCTCTTGCACTTTCATCAAGAGGCTTTTTAGTTCCTTTCACTTTCTGCCATAAGGGTGGTGTCATCTGCATATCTGAGGTTATTGATATTTCTCCCGGCAATCTTGATTCCGAAAGCTTGTGCTTCTTCCAGCCCAGTGTTTCTCATGATGTACTCTGCATATAAGTTAAATAAGCAGGGTGACAATATACAGCCTTGATGTGCTCCTTTTCCTATTTGGAACCATCCGTTGTTGCATGTCCAGTTCTAACTGTTGCTTCCTGACCTGCATATATATATGTTTCTCAAGAGGCAGGTCAGGTGGTGTAGTATCCCCATCTCTTTCAGAATTTTCCACAGTTTATTGTGATCCACACAGTCAAACGGGTATCCCTTGGCTAAAGTTAAAGGTATAACAATTGCTAAAAATGAGATAAAAATTTATTTTTTAAAAGTTGGCCTATTTGAATGGGCTTTATATGAGACGGTTACACCTCTTTTGCCTGATTATATTGTGAGATAAACATTATGTCTCACTAGGGAAAGCTTTCCCTGCCTGGCATTATATCACAGAGCATATATATCTGCCCCTAAGGTAAGACTAGTTAAACATATTAAAGGAAACCAATAGAGTTTACCTGAGTCCACACAACATGAAAGAAAACTGGGGCTAATATTCAGGGCTTAGTTAATAAAGGAATAGTGGAGATTTTCCCTTTTTTTCCACTATGGAAAATTGCTCTGGGTTTGACTTGTGCCTTCAGAAAGAGGACTTTTGTGAAATGCTTTGTGCAAACTTTTGTAGGCAAGATAAAATGAACCCTAGAGTTCTAGAACACAGAACTCCTGATTTCCAGTAGTTGGAAATCTTCCCACTGATTAAACAAAGAAGCAAATTAAAGAAAATGTGGTTGGATGAATGAATCATTTGATACCATTTAGGCAGTAGAACCGGAGAAGGCAATGGCACCCTACTCCAGTACTCTTGCCTGGAAAATCCCACGGATGGAGGAGCCTGGTAGGCCGCAGTCCATGGGGTCACTAAAGAGTCAGACACAACTGAGCGACCTCCCTTTCACTTTTCACTTTCATGCATTGGAGAAGGAAATGGCAACCCACTCCAGTGTTCTTGCCTGGATAATCCCAGGGACGGGCAAGCCTGGTGGGCTGCCGTGTATGGGGTCGCACAGAGTCAGACACGACTGAAGTGACTTAGCAGCAGCAGCAGCAGCAAGCAGTAGAACAGTTCTCTGGGGAATTGAAAACAACTGTCCCTGTAAAAAGTCATCTGAGCAAATAAATGTAACTTATTCCAACTGTTCTTTATAAACTTATATTGTAATACCTGATTTATGACTAAGTTATAAAAAGAAGTTATGAGATCTCTGATTATGTCTGTTACATGTCTGTGTGTACATTATAGATATGTCTCTACCTCCAGACAGTGTCATCAATATTAATTTATAAAGGAGCTCTGGTTAATTGACTTAAAAGTAAGCACTTAGAAATTAAGTATTTCTAACTGTATTAGAAATAAACCAAATGAATTTCAGGTTCATGTGATCTGGGAAATATTCAACATTAATACTTGGTTTAACGTTTAAGTTTGTTGGTTTAAATACTACAGATGGACAGGGAGGGCTGGCGTGCTGCGATTCATGGGGTCGCAAAGAGTCGGACACGACTGAGCAACTGATCTGATCTGATCTGACTTACTTTTATTGCACCTAGTCAAATATGTTCATATTATTTCTCTTATAAAATTTATCAGCAAGAAAAATAGCTTGGAATGATGGCTAATTTGATCTGATGTCTCCTGAAGTTTTCACAGGTAAAATATGATTGTTGAGAATAAACGAATTCAATAGATGCAAATGGGATAAGAGCCTTTAGTGAACTCTTTCAGAATTATTATGTTTTACGGTATATCTACTTAAATAAGTTTCTCCAGATTTTTGGTAACCTAAAACTTTTAGAGTTTTGCTAAGTTAAGTTAAATGATGGAAATGTACTAAATATCTAGATCATTCCCAAATAAAGTAAGATATTAAAACAGTACTTACTAAAATTAGGTTTCCTTTTACAGAGAAATTTAAGATTTTAGAAAGTGAAAGTTGCTCAGTTGTGTCCGACCCTTTGCAACCCCATGGACCGTACAGTCCATGGAACTCTTTAGGCCAGAATACTGGAGTGGGTAGCTTTTCCCTTCTCCAGGGGATCTTCTCAACCCAGGGATCGAATCCAGGTCTCCCGCATTGTGGGCGGATGCTTTACCAGCTGAGCCACCAGGGAATCCCATAAAGATATTTAGGACCATTAATAAATATGTTTTGTGCCACCCTGAAAACTTTTCCATAAAAAGGGCACATGTTTTTAAAAAGTATAAGTGGTGTTTTATGTTTGTCAATATACAGAATGCTAATGCAAAAGTTCATAATTGCTTACTTCTTAGTTTTCACTAGAAATAAGGTTTTAAAATTTTGTACTGAGGTGTACTTGATTCACAATACTGTGTTAGTTTCAGGTGTATGGCAAAGTGATTTAGATAGATAAAAATATACATGTATACATGTAGATATATGTGGATATAAATATCCTTTTTCAGATTCTTATCCTTTATAGGTTATTACAAGATACTGAATATAATTTCCTATGCTATACAGTAAGTCCTTATTGTTTATCTATTTTAAATACAGTAGTGTGTATCTGTTAATCTCATACTCCTAATTTATTCCTCCCTACCCCCTTCCCCCTTTGGTAATCATAGTTTGTTTTCTATGTCTGTGAGTTTCTGTTTCAAAAATAAGTTAATTTGTATTTTTTTTAGATACTATATTTATGCAGTATCATATAATATTTGACTTTGACTTACTTCAGTTAGTATGATAATCTCTAGGTTCATCCATGTTGCTGCAAATGGTAACAGTTCATTCCTTTTTTATGGATGAGTAGTATTCTACTACACACACACACACACACACACACACACACACACATATTATCTTTATCCATTCATCTGTCAATGGATCTTTAGGTTGCTTCCATGACTTAACTATTGTAAATAGTGCTACTATGAACACTGGGGTACATGTATCTTTTTGAATTAGATTTTTCATCTTTTTTTGGATACATGCCCAGGAGTGGGATTGCTGGATCATACAGTAGTTCTATTTTTAGCTTTTTAAGGAACTTCCATATGATTCTCCATAGTTGCTGTACCAATTTACTTTCTCACCAACAGTGAAAGTAGGTACCCTCTTCTTTACACCCTCTCTAGCATTTATTATTTATAGACTTTTTGATGGTAGACACTCTGATCTCATTGTAGTTTTGATGTGCATTTCTCTAATAATTAGCAATGTTGAGCATCTTTTCATGTGCCTGTTGGCCATCTGTATATATTCTTTGGAGAAAGAAATTAAAGTTTTAAAGGTTAAGAATTCTAATTAGAAAGATGGTAATGATAACCCTGTATGCGAGACAGCAAGAGAGACACAGATGTATAGAACAGTCTTTTGGACTCTGTGGGAGAGGGAGAGGGTGGGATGATTTGGGAGAATGGCATTGAAACATGTATAATATCATATAAGAAACGAATTGCCAGTCCAGGTACAATGCAGGATATAGGATGCTCGGAGCTGGTGCACTGGGATGACCCAGAAGGATGGTACGGGGAGGGAGGTGGGAAGGGGGTTCAGGATGGGGAGCACATGTACACCCGCAGCGGATTCATGTTGATGTATGGTAAAACCAATACAATATTGTAAAGTAAAAAATAAATAAATTTTTAAAAATTAAAAAAAAAAGCTATTCTAAGAAGGCAAGTAGAATTAACCCAAAACACTTTAAGAGGGAGCCTATCAAAGGGCAAGAGTAATAGAAGTGGGAAATTATGACAAATGGGAATTCAAAAATTAAAGTAAGAAATGAGATGGTTCATCTCTTTCATGAACTAATGAGGACAAAATACTATAAAAGAATAGAGTGCTTCATATATGGCATTTCAAAAGCGAGGTATACTATTTGTATGGTAGCAATAGAGATGCAGGCATAAAGAACAGACTTGCAGACGCTGTGGGGGGAAGGAGAGGGTGGGCTGAGTTGAAAAAGTAGCCGTGAAACATATACATTACCATATATAAAATAAATAACCAGTTGGAATTTGTTGTGTGATGCAGGGAGCTCAACCTGGTGCTCTGTGACAACCTGGGGTGGGGGGGGGGGAGGTAGGAGGAAAGTTCAAGAGGGAGGGAACATATGTATACCTATGGCTGATTCATGTTGATGTATGGCAGAAACCAACACAACATTGCAAAGCAATTATCCTCCAATTAAATTTAAAAAAAAGAATTCTAATTAATATATGTAATTAAAACTACACAAATTAATAAGGAAAACATCTTTGTATGAAAGGGAAAACAATATAAGGAATGGAAATGCATTTTGTTAAAGGAAAAGAAGGTATTTTGTCCTGGAGAGAGAGAAAGAAAAAGAAAGCATAGGACAAAATCTGAAGACAAGAAAGTTTTAGAAGCATTGTGGGAAAGAAACCCTGAAAAGAGTTTCATACATGGTCGGGACTGGCTAAGATTAAAATAAAATTTAACTGAGTAAACAAATTTCAACATTAAAAGTAAGTTAGTACAAAATCAAAATTTGGTTTTTTCTCTGTGTTAAGAGAACAAAGTTTTCTTGGAATATTGATTTGCTTTTGATAACAGTTTAAAAAAAGTTTCTCTACCTTTTAAGTGATGTGTTGTAACAGTCTGTATTTGCCTTTAAAATCTGTCATTTTGGTTAAGTAAATAAAAGTTTTTCACAGTGACCTATTTGACCAAGTGTTGTAAACCTTTCGATATCTTTGGCAAACTTCCCCAAGTCAATTCTAAATGAAATTCTTTTGACCTCTAGCTAACATTCAAATGCCTTAGAGTGAAGGAGGACACAGACAGAACAGGCTCCCTCTTGAACGCAGGACTCCATCTTGGGCCGGACTGTGGACTTTGAGCTATATGCCCAGTATCTATGGAAACGACATACCAACTGGAAAACCAGGCCCCAGAAGGAAGAGCCCCAGGGCTCATACCTAGACTCCCTTTTGCCTAAAAGAATACCCTAATTATCCGTGTTACTGAATAGAATCAAACATTCTATTATGCTTATTGTGGTATGACCACGGGCCTATTGATAATTGTCCCCTGTTAACTACCTAGGCTTAGGGCATATGAATCACCGGTTAACTTTAATTGTATCTTTCTTTTTCCTTTGTTCAGACTAGTTTCAGGGAATTTGGGGAGGTGGGTTTGGGCACATACACTTAGGGTATATAAGGTTTTCACAAAAAACTGGTTCAGGTCCTTGGCTAAGAGGAGACTCTGCCTTGGGCCCACTGGTGTAATAAACTGCACTCCACTATCTGCATTGTCCGAGTGAGTTTGTTTCTTGACTACAACAAGAGGAACCCTAAAACATCTTCAAAGGAGGTATGAAACTAATTAGGTCTATCTGATATGTTAAATTACATGGGAAACATTGTCAAATAAGTGGCTATAATGCATGGGTAAATGTCATTAACATAGTCTAGAAAATCAATGGAATTCTTAAAAATCTAGTATGTCCTGTATGTCCTGGTATAATTTTTCAGTTATGATTCTACTTACTTCTTAAAATGTTGTACTGTCGCAGAAATAACCAAGTTTGTCAACTGCACGGTAATCAAATCATGTAATTTAAGTCTTTTGTCATTTATAGACAGCTACTGTTGTACTCTTTGATGCTTTTACAAAAATTAAAATCTTCAAGAAGATTCATAAAAATGAACCATAGGATGCCAGGAAAGTCCCAATGTGGGATTCTTTATTGACACTTTAAACAAGATGTAGCAGCAGGTCTAACAAGCACTATAATATTGAAATATTTATGATCATGGATGATATTTTGAGCAAGAGCTACCATGAGACATAACAGTATCTGTGTTTCCTTAATGGTGAAGCCATGGTACTGTAACACTTCTGGGATTTGCCAGGGAGGCCTGGCGTGCTGCGATTCATGGGGTCGCAAAGAGTCGGACACGACTGAGCGACTGATCTGATCTGATCTGATCTGACACTTATTGGGGCTTCCCTTGTGGCTTAGACAGTAAAGCGTCTGCCTACAACGCGGGAGACCCAGGTTCGATCTCTGGGTTGGGAAGTTCCCCTGGAGAAGGAAATGGCAACCCACTCCAGTATTCTTGCCTGGAAAATCCCATGGACGGAGGAGCCCGGTAGGCTACAGTCCATGGGGTCGCAGAGAGTCAGACACGACTGAGCGACTGAACTGAACTGAAGATGGGAACATTGGGGAGTATGGTGACAGTTGGACAGTATTTCACTTCTAGGATTTATTTACCCCCATAACCACATCTACAACAGCACATGAAGGCAGCAGACGCCATGGCCCACAACATGACTTCATGAAATATTGGATTTTGTTGGGTTATGACTAGAACCTACATCTTTTTTTCAGACGAGGATAACAATGACAGGAACAGGCCCAGAAGACCCAGAGGGAAGACCGTAGGGGTTTTCCTTTAGTTCTTGGGTGAGTTTATTCTTGCAGGGAGTCAGTCATTATCCCCACTCGAAGGAATTCAGTTAAACACAGCAAAAGACAAATACTGTATGATTCCACTTATATGAGGTGTCTACAGTGGTCAAATTCATAGAAACAAAGCAGACTGGTGGTTCCTAGGGGCTGAGGGGAGAGGAGGAAGGGGTGTGATATAATGGCTATAACAGCTTCATATCTGCAAGAGGAAAAAGTTCTGCAGGTCTGTTTTTACAACAATATGAATATATTTAAAACTACTGAATTGCACTTCAAAATGGTAAAGATGGTATATTTTCTATTATTTTTTTTAAATCACCATTAAAAAATGGTTAAAACTGCAAAACAAACAGGACACTCAAAAATCTTAATTCTGGCTCAACTTCAGTCCCCTGGCTGTACACCCTCAAATGCAGGCCTGGCTTAACCTAGTCCATGGAGTTTCTTGAGGCATTAAATGTACAAAAATGCTTTTTAAAATGAGGACCCAAGTGTTGTCTTTTTTTTTTTCCCCAAATTCTACTATACAATGATAATATAGGCTTTCCCTCCTGGCTCAGCTGGTAAAGAATCTGCCTGCAATGCAGAAGACCTGGGTTGGATCCCTGGGTTGGGAAGATCCCCTGGAGAAGGGAAAGGCTACCCACTCCAGTATTCTGGCCTGGAGAATTCCATGGACTGTATGGTCCATGGAGTTGCAAAAAGTCAGACACGACTGAGCGACTTACACTTCACTTCATGATGATAAAGCTGATCTTTACGATTCTGGGCATTGATTTACACAGACTAAGACAATCCACTAAGACTAATAATAACATGAAACACTTAACTAGCACTAATTCCATGCCAGACACTAGTCTAAATACTTTATAAATACTGACCCATTGACTCGGTCTTCATAACAATCTCATGGTGGAAGTCCTATTTTTATCCCCACTTTATAGATAAGGAAACAGAAGCACAGAGAACTGGTAAGTGGCCGAGGGGAGATTGACAACCGGCCATTCGACTCCAGAGTCAGACCTTTAGCACCTGAGGCAGGGACAGGGAACTTTTATCTCTGAGTTCCAGCACCGAGACAGTCCTGACTCAGAACGATTGAATCAGTCAGCAACCATTTATTGAGCAATCGGTTACGACGGAATCTCGTCCTATTTTTACCACACAGCAGTTCTGAAGAAAGATCTGCTTCCTCTAATATTATTTTTTTTAACTTGGTAAAGAGAAACTTTGTTGAAAAGATGTTTGCAAAGGTTGTGGGGGAGGTTACTGTCTTGGAGGTGTGGGAGATACTGCAACAGTGGGGAAAATACTCTGACCATAAGATCCCCAAGCACCTCCCTCTACTAATCTTTCTAAAAAATGATTAAAGAAATTCTAACTCCCCAATGCTTACAATCAGTGGTCACTGCCAACGACTCTAACCCACTCTGCCACCTGGTTATCTTTTGTGCTCAGGAGAGGAGGAGAAAGAAGTAAATAAGAAGAGATAGAAAAACAAGCTCCTACTATATAACACAGGGAACTATATTCAATATCCCATGATAAACCACAACGGAAAGGAATATAAAAAAAGAATGTACACATATACATTCAGTATAACTGAACTGCTTTGCCATACAGCAGAAATTAGTCATGATAAATCAACTATCATCTCATCTGTGCTTGCTCAGTCGTGTCTGACTCTTTCACAACCCCATGGACTGTAACCCACCAGGCTCCTCTGTCCGTGGAATTTTCCAGACAAGAATACTAGAGTGGGTTGCCATTTCCTTCTCCAGGGGATCTTCCCTACCCAGGGATTAAACCTGGGTCTCCTGCATTGGCAGGTGGATTCTTTACCACTGAGCCATCAGGGAAGCTATAAACCAACTATATTTCAATTAAAAAAGAAAAAGAAGAGACAGAAAGGCCTGTCTTCAGACTAACAATGAATTCTGGGAGCTGGCGTAAGACTAGGTATGTGGGGAGAGAACAAGGGAAAGACCCTAAAGGTCACTATAGAAAATCACATGCATGTGTTTAGTCCCTTCAGTCGTGTCCAGCTCTTTGTGACCCTATGGACAGTAGCCCGCCAGGCTCCTCTGTCCATGGGATTCTCCTGGCAAGAATATTGGAGTGGGTTGCCACGTCCTCCTCCAGGGGACCTTCCAGACCTGGAGATCGAACTCATGTCCGCCTGCATCTCCTGAATTGCAGGTGGATTCTTTACCCATTGAGCCACCTGGGAAGCCATAGAAAATCAGGGGCCACCTTAAAAGGGTAGGGAGTGGAAGCAGCTATTCATGGCTTAGTAACCACATTCTCCAGCTCAGGAAGAAGCAGCTGCATTTCTAAACACAACAGGCTGGGACTGGCCCATCCACAAAGCCATTCATTCACAGCTATGTGCCCACCACCAGCAGCGCTTCAGACAGATGTAGTCAGAATCTGTGCTTCCCGTGCAGCACACTGAGGAGGCCCGTGGGAAGAGACGGGGGCTCAGGCCACAGGGGGTGCTGCTGCGTTTTCTGGTTGGCAGGGCAGGCAGGTGCTGAGGACTCACCTGTAAGTGTATGGCCCCACTTCTTCCAACCGAGGGGTCTCCCCGTTGAGAATCTCCTCTGGATTGGTGACATTGAAGAAATAGAACTGGGTGTACACAGGCAGAGGGGGCTTCTTCCAGGAATCAAAGGTCTCAGAACCATTCCTTAACACGATATTCTAGAGGAGGACAAAGAGATTTATACAGCATAAGGCTTTGAACACACAGGTGGAGCGAGGGACACCTTCTCATTTGACCTCCCAGCTCACTTATTTTTTTCACAGGCTGCAGTCTCTTGAGAGCAGGGCCACGCCTTGTGGCAGTATGGAGCCCACAACACTTATAAACCATAACAGGTATTCAATAAATATGTGTGGTAAAGAAAAGCTGCAAGCTAGAGCCATAGCTCATGGATGGAGACATGGCTAAGGCCACAGTTTGAGTACCAACAGGCCTTATTTGCTTTGTTACCAAGAGTCTAGTGGTCAGACAGCTTCCATGGAAGTCAGGCCACTCTGAGAAGCTGCATGCATTCCCAGCTCACCCAGCTCGCCCAGGGAACAGGGCCAGAGGGCCAGAAAGCTGGTCCTCCCATTTGAGGTAGAACCATACCCACCCCTGGGGTTTCTCTGGCAGTGCAGACATTAAAGAATCTGCCTGTAATGCCAGAGACCCAGGTTTGATCCCCTGGGTCAGGAAGATCCCCTGGAGAGGGAAATGACAACCCACTCCAGTATCCTTGCCTGAAAATTTTCATGGACAGAGGAGCCTGGCGGGTTATGGTCCATGCGGTCACAAAGAGTTGGACGACTGAGTGACTGACACACACCCACTCCTACCACTTCCACCACTAGGGGCTTTAAATGCATTTTCTCATCCAGTGCCCAGCAGACCCCTAGCATAGATTCGCCTATCCCTGATTTAAAAATGAGAAAGCTAAGCTACACTAGTGCTTAGGGTATTCTTTGTCTACAATCTTTCCTTTGTTTCCCACCCTTACTATGTATTATGGTCTAATCTGTGTGTGCCCCCCACCAAACAAACTTGTATATTGAAGTCCTAACGCCTAGTACCTCAGAATGTGACTGTATTTGGAGACAGGGTCTTTTATTTTTAAAAATATTTATTTATTTGGCTGTGTCGGGTCATTGTTGTGTTGCCCAGACCTCTCTCTAGTTGTGGCACCCAGGCTCTGGAGTGTGGGGCTCAGCTGCCCCAGAGCATATGGGATCTTAGTTCCCCAACCAAGGATCGAACCCACATCCCCTGCACTGGAAGCTGGGTTCTTAACCTCTGGACCACCAGAGATTCCCTGGATACAGGGTCTTTAAAGAGAAATTAAAGGTTAAAGAAGTCATTAGGGTGGGCTGTGATCCAATATAAAGGATGTCCTTATAAGAAGAAGAGATTAGGATATGCTAAGTCGCTTCAGTAGTGTCTGACTCTGTGCGACCCCATAGATGGCAGCCCACCAGGCTCCCCCGTCCCTGGGATTCTCCAGGCAAGAACACTGGAGTGGGTTGCCATTTCCTTGTCCAATGCAGGAAAGTAAAAAGTGAAAGGGAAGTCACTCAGTCGTGTCTGACTCTTAGCGACCCCATGGACTGCAGCCTACCAGGCTCCTCCATCCATGGGAATTTCCAGGCAAAGAGTACTGGAGTGGGGTGCCATTGCCTTCTCCGATTAGGATATAAGTACGCACAAAATAAGGATCATGTGAAGACACAGGAAGAAGATAGCCACATACAAGCCAAGGAGAGAGGCAGAAGAAATCAACCTTGCTGACACCTTGATCTTAGACTTCTAGTATCGAAGACTCTGAGACAATATATTTCTGTTGCTTTAGTCACCCAGTCTGTTTTAACTGTTATGACACCCCTCACAAACAAATAGAGCACAGTCCCAAACTAAAACACCTTGGCCCTTCTAGGCAAGGAGTGACCTTGCCACCCTGCAGACTTCAGGTGTGGCCAAGTGACTTGACTTGATTAACTGAATGTGGATGGAATGGGAATGCCCCAGCTTCAAGCTGAGGCCTTAAAGGCATGGCAAGTTTCCACCAGCCACCCTCTGCTACCCTGTCCCAGGCAGTTGGTGACCCTTCAGCCAAGGCCCTAAAATGGTCATGTGTAGACCAGCCATGGTGCCAGGAGTCCAGCCTAAGTCAGCTGACATAGCTCAGCTCAAATTGCAGCCAACCTGGCCATAAGGAGTAGGAAGTACATGTTACTTCCTAACATGTATAAGCTGCTGAGTTTGGGGGGTTGTTTGTTATCCAGCATTACAAGAGAAGCCTGATTAATACTGCACCCAAGGTTAATACACATAAACCTAATACCTAGTAGCTAACTTGTTATTAAAGAAAAACTGCATTTTTTTTAAGATTTAGCTAATTAAGTTTAATATCGAGCTAAGACAAGAGATGGTTGAATGGCATCACCAAATCAATGGACATGAGTTTTAGCCAACACTGGAAGACAGTGAAGAACAGGGAAGCCTACCATGCTGCAGTCCATGGGATCTCAAAGAGCTGGACACAGCTTAGTGAATGAACAACAGAGATAAGGCATAGTTAAAGTTTAGAAGGAAGTACTGTTAAATTGAAGTGAATTAAATAACTACTGCTTTGGAATTGGACTTGATCTGGGTATTGTCCTGGTATTTTTAGGAAAAACTGCTTTTTTAAAGTTAAGATCATTGAGGGGACATATGTATACTTATGGTTGATTTATGTTGATGTTTGGCAGAAACCAACACAATTCTGTACAGCAATTATCCCTCAATTAAAAATAAATTCATTTTTTAAAAAGTTAAGATCATTGAGGTGCTTAAGAAGGAAAAGATCAGAGACTGAGAATACATAAACCAGAATGCAAACAGTGACTAACTCTGTATGTTGGGATCTGAAAGTGAAAGTTGCTCAGTCCTGTCCGACTCTTTGAGACCCCATGGACTACACAGTCCTCAGAATTTTCCAGGCCAGAATACTGGAGTGGGTACCCGTTCCCTTCTCCAGGGTATCTTCCCAACCCAGGGATCGAACCCAGCCCCCACCATTGCAGGTGGATTCTTTACCAGCTGAACCACAAGGGAAGACCAAGAGTACTAGAGTGGGTAGCCTACGCCTTCTCCAGCAGATCTTAACCCAGGAATTGAACCAGGGTCCTCCTGCATTGCAGGCAGATTCTTTACCAACTGAACTATCAGGGATCTGATAGCTGTTATTTTGATCTGATAGCTGTTGGGATCTGCTAAGTTGCTTCAGTCATGTCTGACTCTGTGTGACCCCATAGACGGCAGCCCACCAGGCTCCCCTGTCCCTGGGATTCTCCAGGCAAGAACACTGGAGTGGGTTGCCATTTCCTTCTCCAATGCATGAAAGGGAAAAGTGAAAAGGAAGTCGCTCAGTCGTGTCCGACTCTTTATTTTCTCCTTGATGAGATCATGTATTTTCCAAGTTTTTATAATGAGTAAAAAAAAAAAACCCTTAACATTGAGAAAAAAAAAATTGGGGGGTGGTGTGCCACACGGCATGTGGGATCTTACTTCCCCAACCAGGGATTGAACCTGTGCCCACGGCAGTGGACATGTGGAGTCCCAACCACTGGACAGCTAGGGAACTCCCAACGCTGAGAAAAAATTTAAAAAGAAGAGAGGAAAAGGAGATCTACGGATAAAGAGAGTATAAGTCCACTAGTGAAACAATAACTAGATTGCATAAGAAGCAGCTAATGACATCACCTGAAACCCCTCTAGTGGTGAGGATCTGAATCATGATGAACAGAGACACTGGCCTCAAAACAGGATGGAAACCATGCCCTGTGACACAGCACACCACAGGATGCCAAGGTTTTAGTAGTCCAGGCCTCCAATTTAACAGAAGCGGAGCTGTAAGGGAACTTAATGATATGACTCTAGTATTCAGTGGAAAATATCTCAAGACTCTGCAGCGAAAAACAAAGTGGTGCTGAAATAAAATGCATGCAGAAAACCCAAGCTTGTCAGAACAAGCACAGTCGTCTGGAGGGCTGGAAATCAATTCCTATCCATGAGTCGGCCAGGTCACAGGACTGGGGGCTCCTTGTGGTTTGGTGCCAGCTGGAACATCTAATCATCTGATTTTTATCCAAACAGCACATTAGTGAAATATTCTTGGCCTTTACTATCAGTACTGATTTACCAATTTGAGGTCAGATTGGTGAGATGGAAAAATTTAAAGAGAAACCACAAAAACCCTTTCCTTCCAAGCTTGGGATCCAGCTCAGACTCACTTGTTGGGGAAACACCCCCCTTCCCTTCCCCCCACCCCTGCCACACATACATTAATCTCTCCCCACCCCAGCCATAGAGCAGCCTAATTGATCATTTTAGGCAGGTTTTTTTTTTAAGAGCTTTGTGGTGTTTTATCTTATCTTCTAAATGGGAGTCTTAGCTATCTGAGAGGAGCAAGGGAGAGAGTCAGGCCCAGAAAGACAGAGAGAGAGAGGGGATAACAGCTGACAGAGGCTGACCAGATAGAACCCAGAGGCCATGGAAGGACAAGGAAGGGTCTGTGTCTCTTCGTGTCAGAGCCAGGCTCTATACAGTAACTCTATGCAATAGAGATATACCAGAGTTTCTCTGGTATAAAGTGCACACACAGCCCCTAGAAACAGCTCAGTTAACACTGAACAAAACCTACCTAAAACTGATATGTTAACTATGAAAAGTGTAACACGGAAATAATAATTGTCTCCTAGAGGATTTTGAATTGGAGGCCTGGACTACTAAAAACTTGGCATCCTGTGGTGTGTCTCCCATAGATACCTTTCAAGTTATCTGCTTCCATTCAAATAAAAACCTCTTTTTCTTATCCAGAAATTTCCAGAAAAATGCAGGGCAATAATTTCTCCTCCTTTGTGAAGTCCTTGGCAATCCCCCTTAACTAGATGGGTCATCCATTTTTTTTGAATCTCATAACACATTATATAGGAATTTCTTAGGGAAAAAAGTGCTCAGGATGGAAAACATCTTCTAAAAAACTGAGGTTAATCAGAAGCAACATGACGCAGGTGATATTAGCAGCCAAAAACGAGAAGTGCAGCTACTCAATACTGGAACATATTAGGTTACCTGTTGGTGCTGACCTACAGAAAAAGAATAGGGTTTTGTTTTTTTTTTTAATCCTCACCACTCCTCCAGGACAATGCAGGTTTTGGAGAAATATTGGTTCAGTCAACAAAACATAGTAGAAGAAAACTATATTTTCCATCAGCTTTGCTTATAAGATGCTGGGAGAGAAGACCATGATGTGGGGCAACCAGAGAGCAGAAGAGAGGCATGAACAGTCACAGCCAAAGCCACAGTCAAGCTCCTGTGACAGCAGCTCGACAGCTACAAGTCCAAGGAGCCCTTAAAGGGTACCCAGAGGAAGCGCTTGTCCCCTGCCATTTCAGCCACATTCAGAAAAGAAAGAAAGAAAGTGAAGTCACTCAGTCATGTCCAACCCTTTGTGACTCCATGGACTGTAGCCTACCAGGCTTCTCCATCCATAGGATTTTTCAGGCAAGAGTACTAGAGTGGGTTGCCATTTCCTTCTCCAGGGGATCTTCCCGACCCAGGGATCGAACCCTGGTCTCCTGCATTGTAGGCAGACGCTTTTATCATCTGAGCCACCAGGGCAGATATGAGAAGCCACCACATTCAGATACGAGAAAGCAATTCAGACAGATACATTAGAATCAGAAACACACAGATCGAGCACCTATTAGTTTCTGTATCTTATTGGTAATCCAGCACCCTACGTGGCTCAGACGGTAAAGCGTCTACCTGCAATGTGGGAGACCCAGGTTCGATCCCTAGGTTGGGGAGATTCCCTGGAGAAGGAAATGGCAACCCACTCCAGTACTCTTGCCTGGAAAATTCCATGGATGGAGGAGCCTGCTAGGCTACAGTCCATGGGGTCACAAAAAGTCGGACACAACTGAGCAACTTCACTTTCACTTTCTTCAGCACCCTAAAGAGCTAAGGGGCTTCCCAGGTTGCATTAGTGGTAAAGAACCTGCCTGCCAAGGCAGGAGATATAAGATATAAGTTCAATTCCTGGGTCGGGAAGATCCTCTGGAGGAGGGCACGGCAACCCACTCCAATATTCTTGCCTGGAGAATCCCATCAACAGAGGAGCCTGGTGGACTACAGTTCATAGACTCACAAAGAGTCGGACAAGACTGAAGTGACTTAGCACACACACACAAAGAGCTAAACGCAGCCAGTTCCTTTTGTGGGTGGGCAAAAAAAACCTGTGTCCCTCTGTGATCTCTTTTCAGAACAATTATTAAAAGCAATGCTATAACCATGGTTTTCTTGCAAAGTATAGAACTATGCATTCAATGCATCCAAACACAGTATGTGTGTGTGCCAGGCGTTGCAGGTTGGGGATCCCTAGCAACCAGATCCCTGGTTTCTGTGTTCCAGGAGTTTACCTTCTATTTGGGTGATGGTGATATACACATGCAAGATAATTAACAATGTAAAGTAGCAGGTAATAAATGGCCAATGAGCACACCAAACAGTGGTCTCTGTAGTGTTCAGACAATGAATTCTACAAACTGAGACGGAGAAGGGTAGGGCTTAATGTGAGCCAGGAAGAAGGAATAAAAATTTGGCAAGCAGAGAAGTTCATGGGGGGTGGATGCCTTCTGGACAGCTGGGGTTGATTCCACTATCCTGTCTGGCTGGCAGAGTGAGCCCTTCCTCGGTGCTTGATCTATGTCCATCTCTCCTGGAGCCCTCCATTTAATCAGAAAGAGTGGATATGGAGAATGAGACAGTAAAAGATCCAGAGGAGTGATGGTATTAGGTCTGACTGGGCGTGGGTTTTATAGGGAGCAGGGAGAGTCATTCAGAGAGGTACGTTGGGGTCACAGAAGTCTAGATTTTATCTGATGTATAAGGAAGGAGTATGGAAGGTTTCTGAGCTGCAGAATACTATCAAGAGCCAAGGGTTGTGTTGTCACTTTATCTCATCCAATCCTCTTAATGGAAGTGGTGGAGAAGACTCTTGAGAGTCCCTTGGACAGCAAGGAGATCAAACCAGTCAATCCTGAAGGAAATCAACCCTGAATATTCATTAGAAGGACTGATGTTGAAGCTGAAGCTCCGATACTTTGGCCACCTGATGTGAAGAGCCAACTCACTGGGAAAGACTCTGGGAAAGATTGAAGGCAAGGAGGAGAAGGGGGTGACAGAGGAGGAGATGGTTGGATGGCATTATCAACTCAATGGGTCGAGTTTAAGCAAACTCAGGGAGATAGTGAGGGACAGGGAAGCCTGGTGTGTTGTAGCCCATGGGGTCACAAAGCCCATGGGGACACGACTTAGTGACTGAACAACAACAATCCTCTTAGTAGTCTTCAAAAGGAAAATCATCTTCCCTGTTTTACATCTCAGGAAACCAAAGCTCAAAGAGGTTAGGTGAATGCATGACATCTACTGTACTGGTAGAGGGTGCAGCCTGCCTCCCAGGCCAGGACTCACTGCAAACCTGTGCTCCTGGCAATGCTGAATTTTACCAGAGCCTTGTACTCCTGGAAAACAGCAATCGTTCTAGAATCCTTGCTTCTGTGTTCTGGGAAATAGCTGGCTTCAAAGAAACACCCTTCCCTGTATGACTTAGAATCACAGATGTCTCTCTTGTTTACCTAAGACAAGGCCAGACGCTGACCCTCCAGATTCCCATTTTTTGCCTCATAATCAATTAGCTGGACAGCCTGACCCCACTGATCAGTGGTAGCCAAATGCCTGCATGGTGACTACAGTTAATAACACTGTGCTGTACACTTGGGGCTTTCCTGGTGGCTCAGTGGTAAAGAATCTGCCTGCAAATGCCAGAGGCCTGGGTTTGATCCCTGGGTCATGAAGATCCCCTGGAGAAGGGAATGGCAACCCACTGCAGTGTTCTTGCCTGGAAAATCCTATGGACAGAGGAGCCTGGTGGGCTATAATCCATGGGATCGCAAAGAGTCAGACACAACTGAGCACGCACATGCACAGGCCTCAATAAAGCTGGGTAAAAAGAATGCTTGTTAATCAAACTTCAGGTTTCTCTCCTTTCCAGTCGCAAGAATGCCTCATAAAAGGAAAAGCCTTCTGGTTAACTCTCAGGGCCCTGAAGATCATACAGTCAGATGTACTCCCAAATGCAAGATCCTCTCCCCCTACCACCAGGTCCTTTCTCCTTTACAATAATCCTTCTAAACAGCCTCTCCTTATCAAAGTCAGATTTGTTTTTTATCTGACACTCCTAACTATTGTGCCAGGCTGCCTATCTTGCATTGACACAGGCGAGAGGTATTTTGGAAGCTTACACTGGCACTTGACGGCAAATAGATGGGGAAACAATGGACACAGTGACAGACTTTATTTTGGGGGGCTCCAAAATCACCGCAGATGGTGACTGCAGCCATGAAATTAAAAGACGCTTACTCCTTGGAAGGAAAGCTATGAGCAGCCTAGACAGCATATTAAAAAGCAGAGACATTGCTTTGCCGACAAAGGTCCATCTAGTCAAAGCCATGGTTTTTCCAGTGGTCATGTATAGATGTGAGAGTTGGACCATAAAGAAAGCTGAGCACTGAAGAATTGATGGTTTTGAACTATGGTATTGGAGAAGACTCTTGAGAGTCCCTTGGACTGCAAGGAGATCAAACCAGTCAATCCTAAAGGAAATCAGTCCTGAATATTCATTGGAAGGACTGATGCTGAAGCTGAAGCTCCAATACTTTGGCCACCTGATGCAAAGAACTGACTCATTTGAAAAGACCCTGATGCTGGGAAAGATTGAAGGCAGGAGAAGAAGTGGGTGACAGAGGATGAGATGGTTGGATGGCATCACCGACTTGATGGACATGAGTTTGAGCAAGCTCCGGGAGTTGGTGATGGACAGGGAAGCCTGGTGTGCTGCAGTCCATGGGGTTGCAAAGGGTTGGACATGACCGAGCAACTGAACTAACACTGGCACACGTGGGAAGGAGGGCTTGGCTAAGATTGTTATAAGGATTAAATGAGGCTTAAGCAGAGTGCTTATCTCCAGTCACACTCAAAGTACTCAATAAATGGTGACTGTGATGTTGACTATCACCATCTTCAGATTGCAGATGAGAGGGTTCCAGGTTTTGTCTGCAGAAAGAAAGGAATCGTGTCACTTCCATGAGTCTCCTCAAATATAGACAACCGAACAAATGTTAAACAAAAGAGAAAAGAAAAAAGTTTTTAGTCACTATCTTCATAAAATATCCTACATAAGATTCAGTTAAAGTTGAAATAAGGAATTAGCATAAAATTGGAAACTAAAATGTTGAACAGGACAAGAATGACTTTGTAAATTATAATAATTCACAGACTAGAAAGCAATCATTAGGATTATAAAAACCACTACATAGAAATAAGAAACATGCTCATGATGTATGCTAACTGGTAAAAGCAGACAATGCAAAATATGTATAAATGTGGACAAAACCAGCAGATAAAATGCAAACATGAAAACATTAGGGGGGTGCTGTATAGATATTGTTACAATTTCAATTCTTTAGCTATCTTCAAAATCATCAAGCCTTCACTAGATGTCTAATAGCATTCATCTCTACAGCACAGGGTTAGGCGGGGTCTTCCAGTCTCTGTGATGTTTCTCTGCACTGTTTGGATTTTTTTTTTTTTTACAACAAAAATAAACTACTGCATAAGCAGAAAAAATAACTGTTCCCTTATACATATTTTTTTAAAGTGAAAAAATCTAAGGAACTCAATTCTATAAAATATATTAATTAGACCGCCAAGGGAAGGCAGAAGTGGATACAGAGGACAGTTTCATCTAGCTTTGCCTCTGTCCTTGCAAAACAAAGGCGAGGCTGATGCCTCATCAGCTGTGGTCAGCTCTCCCTCACCAGGGCCAAGGGCCTCCATCCCCCACACTGGGCTTTGCAGTATTGCTCCTCCTACTATTGTCAGGATAGTTGATGTAACACTCTGTATTCCTGGCCAGCTTTTTCTGACAAGATATGGATGCTCGCTTATTTCAGAGTGAGAAAGGACTTGCTGCAGCAACGTGGACAGACCTAGAGATTATCACACTAAGCGGAGTTAAGTCAGGGAAAGATAAACACTATATGATTTCACTTACACATGGAATATAAAAAGCAATACAAATGAACTTATTTACAAAACAGAAGCAGACGCATAGAAATAGAAATTTATGGTTAGCAAAGAGCGGGGCGGGAATGGAGAGGGATAAACTGGAAGTATGGGATTAACAGATGTACGCTTGTCTATATAAAAAACATAAACAAGGAGGACTAACTGCATAGCACAGGAACTATATGCAATATTTTGTAATAAGCTATAATGGAAAAGAACTGAAAAAAGAATATGTATATGTATATACACACATACTGAATCACTGCTGTACACCTGAAACTAACACAATACTATAAATCAACTACACTTCAATAGAAAACGAAGAAAGGATTTGCAGCCTCATTTATTTATTAAAGAAAATCATCTCAGAATTATCCATCCCCAAAGAGCCAGTCAGTGTGAGTGAACAGATGGTAAACGGCCTGAGTTTATCTTGTCTGGTTTGTATCCAGTTTCAGTAAAAAAAAAAAACAAAAAACAGTCCGAAGACAAGAGGAAGAGTTCGCAGAAAGAAGAAAGGCAAAATCGTTCCCAGAAGGGAGGGTAAAACTGGCTGTTCTCATGACAATCTGACTTGAACTTACTTCTCCAAGTTTCAAGTTGAGGACAAAGTTTCAGGACGGAAATAAACATCTGGTCGACTGGAGTCCTAAGCTAAGCAAACCAAATAAAAACCTAACAACAACAACAAAAACACCAATGCTGACAGCTTGCCAGAGCCACATGGACAGCAGGTGCTGTTACAATCGGGCCTTCTCCTCACTGCAGGCCTGCACCCCTACCCCCGGTCACTCCTAGCTGAGTCAACATCCTTACAAGCCTCACACCATCTTTGACTTTGAATCCACTCAAATTTTGCTCTTAAGAGTACCGGTTTTTCCTGTACATTTTTTTTTTTTTTGGCCATGCCCTCAGCAGTGAAAGTGGAGAGTCCTAACCACTGGACCTCCAAGGAATTCCCTCCTGCACCTTTAATGCATCCCTTGGCGCCCGATCTCCCCACTCACAATGGCCCTCAAGGAACCTAGTGTACACGTAAATCCCAGAGTAGATGGTGTGGGGTGTGTGCGTGTACACACTAAGTAGAGAGGAGGAATGAGAGAACAGAAGGCAGTTTATAAATACAGCTGCCAACGTTTCTAAAACAGTTGCTTCTTTATTTTTATCTCCTTCCCTGATGTTCAATTCAGAGAAGGACAATTATCATTACTACCAGGCTGCTACTGACTCAAAGTCTCCAGGAGGCAGGTGCTCTGCTGAGCATTATGGACACTTTAAGCCTTCCATTGGCCCCACAAGGTAAGAAGTCCCATTTTGCGGGTAAGGAAATGGGAGTACCAGCTTTCCCAGACTCACAGAGCCAGTTGAGTCAAGTCAAATCCCACCAAGTCTAGGTCTGTGGGTTTGCAAAGTCCATGCTTGACCACTCTAGGAGCTGCTACCCCATCACACTTCCAGAGTGCAGCTTCCAGATTTAGTGAATAAAAACACAGGATGTCCAAGGATATCCCAAATATTGCATGCATGCGTGCCAAGCTTCAGTTGTGTCCAACTCTGTGCAACACTATGGATTGTAACCTGCCAGGCTCCTCTGTCCACGGGATATCCCAGGCAGGAATACTGGAGTGGGCTGCCATGCCTTCCTCCAGGGCATCATCCTGACCCATGGATAGAATCCACATCTCTTATGGTTCCTTCTTTGGCAGGCGGGTTCTTTACCACTAGTGCCACCTGGAAAGCCCAAAATATTGCACAGGCTATGTCAAAAATGCTTTAATTCTTAGGATGCAATGCTGAAGGATTCAGGGGCAAAGTGTTGTAATACCTGCAACTTGCATTCAAAAAATTCAAGAAAGAATATATAAGAGAAAGATGAAGTCAGCACAGCAGGATGCTAACAACTGAAACTGAAGAGAATCAAAACATTGCATAGACATACTCACTAAAATATTATTTGAAGTTTATCTGAAATTCAAATTTAACTAGGCATCCTGAATTTTATCTGGCAACCTACCCCAGAAAGACCATGAAACTATGGAGAAACCATCACTTGGGCTCCAAGACCTCCCTGGGCCACGAGATAACCCTGCAACCAGCAGAGTCTTCCACTTATGCTAAATTAAAAATCAGCATAAGGTCCCAAATCAATTTTACCATGTGACTTTGGATAGTGCAGAGCATGATGAATTTTTCCAGGTGTAATGTGGTAATACTACCCTCAGAAGAAATACTGGAGGGACTTCCCTGGTGGGCCAGTGGTTAAGAATCCAATTGCCATTGAAACATGTATAATATCCTATAAGAAACAAATCACCAGTCCAGGTTCGATGCAGGATACAGAATGCTTGGGGCTGGTGCACTGGGATGACCCAGAGGGATGGTACAGGGAGGGAGGTGGGAGTGGGGTTCAGGATGGGGAACACATGTACACCTGTGGCAGATTCATGTTGATGTATGGCAAAACCAAGACAATATTGTAAAGTAATTAGCCTCCAATTAAAATAAATTTAAATTAAAAAAAAAAAAAGAATCCACTTGCCAATGCAGGGGACATGGGTTTTATCCCTGGTCTGGGAATTAAGATGCCTCAGAGCAACTAAGCCTGTGCACCACAACTACTGAGCCCACGAGCCCACGAGCCCGTGTTCTGCAACAAGAGAAGCCGCTACAGTGGGAAGCCTACACACCGCAACTAGAGAGTAGCCCCACTCACAGCACCTAGAGAATGCCAGCATGCAGCAACAAAAACCCACAGCAGCCAACAAGAAAATACATAAATAAGTATTCAAAAAAGAGAAATATTGTAAATATGATTGAGTTATGTGGTCAATCTGCCACGTCAAAGCCAGGTCAATCATGTGGACTGAAAAACCTTTCGGTTAATTTGCCAATATGTATATACTGAGAGCTTTCTCTGTGCCCAGCAAGCATAAGCCCTGTTTCAAGAAGACATTCAGCTAAGGACGTAACACTGACATGCGCGTAACAGTGAACCTTCATGTGCAAGGCCCAAAGGAGGGCTATGCCTGAAATTATCGGGATAATATCAATTGTTTGGATCCATGGGCTTCCCTGATGGCTCAGACAGTCAAGAATCTGCCTGCAATGCAGGAGACCTGGATTTGATCCCTGAGTTGGGAAGATCCCCTGGAGGAGGGCATGGCAACCCACTCCAGTATTCTTGCCTGGAAAATGCCACGGACAGAGGAGCCTGGCAGGCTAAGTCCATGGGGTCACAAAGAGCTGGACATGACTGAGGGACCTACACTTTCATCCTAAAATTCCCATCTGGATACCTTGCAGGCTGCTCAACATCAACGTGACCAAAAAAGGGGCTCATAATTTCTCCCCAAGTCACTCTGTCCTACTGATGAGAGGAGTTCTACCTCGTCCTCTTCTCCATTTCTTTTCCTGTCCCTATCTCATCACTGGGCTTCCCTCGTGGCTCAGACAGTAAAGAATCTGCCTGTAATGCAGGAGACCTGGGTTCGATCCCTGGGTCAGGCAGTTTCCGTGGAGAAGCAAATGGCAACCCACTCCAGTATTCTGGCCTGGAGGAATTTCATGGACACAGGAGCCTGGCGGGCTACAGTCCATTGGGTTGCAAAGAGTTGGACATGATGGAGCGACTAACACTCTCACTTTCATCTCATTACTGGCAAGGACTGCGGCGATACGGTTCAGTTTTAGGTAGTCTCCCAACTGGTACCCTTTTCTCCAGCTTTGCCCCTTTCAAAGGTATTATCTATATCAGCTTCCAGAGAGTTCCATAAAAAGTGCCTATCAGGCCAGACACTCTCCCCACTGCTAACAGGATAAACTCTGAGGTCCTGATGCAGCCCAAGACGTCAGTCCATGGGACCTGACTCAGCCCATCACCTGCCTTCCCAACAGGCCCTTTAAGAACGAGCAACATGGAGTGTTCCACCTTCTCCCAGGTACGACTGGATTAGCTGCTTCTGCTGAGAGGTGTTGCTCAGTCATGTCTGACTCTTTGTGACTCCATGGACTGTAGCCCGCCAGGCTCCTCTGTCCATGGAATTCTCCAAGCAAGAATACTGGAGTGGGTTGCCATTTCCTTCTCCAGGCAATCTTCCCAACCCAGGGATTGAACCTGGGTCCCCTGCATTGCAGGCAGATTATTTACTGTCTGAGCCACCAGGGAAGCCCATGACTTGGTACAGCCACAAGACGCAACACATCCACAGCAGCCTGATGGAGATCTTTCGGGAAAGCAGCAGAAGGATGGCTGAGGGACCAGCTGTCCCGATAAAAGCCACATGGAAATGATAAGAATAAGCCTTTATGGAACTGCATTGGGCTTTAATGCAAGTAAGTTAATATTTTCAGAAACTTTCAGGCCTCAAGAGCACTGCTGCTTGTACTTTTAGTTCAACAAAGTGCTACTTAATAATTAAACACAAACTCAGCATCCACATTGCCATCTACAGAGTCTAAATTTACCCAGAGATAATGCAGACCAACTTTGAGAAAACCTGATCTAATAGTGTGTGGAAGATTCTCATTGGATTCCACATTAATAAAATCCACCAAATATCAAAACACCAGTTGGTTGGCATTATTTTAAAAATTTCTCCCTGAAATCAAGCAAACCCAGTGCTGATTCTTGGAGTAATGTAAATACTTTGTACTATTTACCTTTCTAAATACTCTATTGAGGTAAAAGAAATAGGCTGCCATTAACATTTTACCCTTATTCTCTGACCTTATTTTAGGAACAAAAGCACTGGTTTTCTTTTTTTTTTCTTTTATGTCATTGTTTAAACTCATTTTGCTTTAATTGCAAATCCAATAATTTCAGCTAATGAGATCTGACAGTTGAGGCTCCAATGTCAGTTTATGTGTCAGCTGCTGCTGTGTCTATAAGTCACAATGAGGACAAGAGGGTAGAACAGTTATTGTGAAAAAGCTCCTGCTACAAAACTCCCAGTAGAATACTTTCTAAATACTTCCAGGTAATTTCAAATGTGAACCCAAGGTCGAGAACTGCCAGCCTAAAGGGAGAAAAATCAGCCACCAGATAGAAACTTAATCAAAAGGACCAGGTGAAGAGTGGGGAGATATATGTGGATGCTGGCAGGGGATGGGGGTGGGGAGATGTAGGAACAGTTGAATGAGTGGATGAAAAACAGGATTTTAAGATGTGAATAAATAAGAAGTGTGGCCATGGCAATAATGCCAGGTTCTCTGTATAACTTGTAGAGCCAGTCTTATTATTTTACAACCTGTTTGGTTGTGACTATATCTCTCAAAGATGAAATACGGGATGTTTCCCTCACCTGTTTATATCTACATCTCCTATTCCTTCCATTACTGTGGATTATCAGAAGAATCATATTAGAAGCAATAGCCTTAAAATGGGACTTGCAAGAGTAATGATGACATTCCTGTAACCAGGAAGCAAGGTATTCTGTCTTGCTTTCTTTAGAAAGAATGTAAAATTCTGAAGCTAAAGAAGCCACATGGGGAAGGTCAAGGAATGAAGCAGGTACAGGTCTGTGCATGTTTGCATGCCAAACCCTAGCATTAATTCAGTTCTCCACAGAAATATGCCCTCTCCCATTTTTGTTAAATGCATGTTAGATTCTTCAATACTAAAAGAATCAACCCTGAATATTTATTGGAAGGACTGATGCTGAAGCGGAAGCTCCAATACTTTGGCCACCTGCTGCAAAGAGCTGACTTATTAGAAAAGACCCTGATGCTGGGGAAGATTGAAGGCAGGAGGGGAAGGGGGTGACAGAGGATGAGCTGGTTGGATAGCATCACTGACTAAATGGACATGAGTTTGAGTAAACTCCAGGAAATGGTGAAGGACAGGGAAGTCTGGTGTGCTGCAGTCCATGGGATCACAAAGAGTCAGATACAACTGAGTAGCTGAACAACGAATGACCTCTTCAGGCTATCTTTTCATCTTCCTTCTCGTGGTAAAGAGCATCAGATACAAACAGATATTTCTCCACTCTATGAAAGACAGCAGAGCAAACCCCATGACAAAGGGCACCTTCCCTGGACCCTGGGGTCGGACGTGTGACGGCGGTGGGGACAGGGACGGAGGTCCTGTCCAAAGGGCAGCCTCCATTCTGCCCCAGCTGCTGTCACCCAGACTGTGATGGGGCCAGTACTGCAAAAGAGCCACATTCGGGAAATCCAAAAATGAGGGGATAGATGTGTATGTACAGTGGATTCACTTTGCTGCACAGTAGAAACTAGCTCAACATTGTAAAGCAGCTATGTTTGCTGTTGTTTAGTCACTAAGTCGTGTGTGACTGTCTGTGACCCATGGACTGTAGCCCTCCAGGCTCCTCTGTCCATGG
Source organism: Bos indicus (assembly GCF_029378745.1). Classification (NCBI taxonomy): domain Eukaryota; kingdom Metazoa; phylum Chordata; class Mammalia; order Artiodactyla; family Bovidae; genus Bos; species Bos indicus. Next base: position 91,782,741 of record NC_091765.1, read on the forward strand.
GATTTTCCAGGCAAGAATACTGGAGTGGTTGCCATTTCCTTCTCCAGGGGATCTTTCTGACTCAGGGATCAAACTTCTATCTCCTGCATTGCAGGCAGATTCTTTATTGCTGAGCCACCAGGGAATCCCACAAAAGCAACTACACTCCAATAAAAATTAATCAAAACAAACAACAAAAAAAAACCCAAACGGTCACATGTTCCCAGAGAACCTGGAAAGCTGGATTATTCAGCGAAATTTCCAGATTTTAAAGGTATAAACTATTAGTGTGGCAAACGTGACCACTGGAACAAAAATGTGTAGCAGAATAACAATATATAACCAAAATCATCCTGAAGATGTTAAGTTCTCATCTCTCCATTCATCCACATGATGTTTAATAACTATTTTGTATGACATTCATTTAACAGGTTGAGAAGATGATACAAAGCTACATATGGCCGGATCCCTACCTTCAAAGAGAACTTTGAGGCTAGCTTTAAATACTGAATTATGTCCTGTGGATAGAGAATCTTTAGCAGGGCTGAGGCTAGAGGGGAATTATTGAAGAATTCAATTATGGAGCTACTAATGTTCTGGTCTGGTTTGATTAACACACAGGAAAAGACAGGAGATTCCCTGAACCTGATTCACTGATGGCCCAAACCCACTGTTCTTCATGCTGGACTCATGAGGACACCAAACAAACATATAAATATATAACAAAGTAAACAAGACCCTGGTGGTCTGAAAACATTAAAAACATAGTTCCCAAAGTAGCCTTACAGAAATAAAGCAAGTATGTTATGTCATTTTAAAAATTCTAAAAGTCAACAAATTTAAAGGAAAACCAGATCAGTAGTTCTCAAAGGGTGGTCTGAGGTCCCCTGAGGGGCCCCAAGACCCTCTCAGGGGATTCCTCATGGTCAAAACTATTTCTGTAATAACATTAACTATCTGCCTTTTTCACTCTCATTTTTTCATGAGCGTATAGTGGAACTTTCTAAAGGTTACACAGGTTGTAATGATGTCATTGCTCTGACAGCTAATGAAATACGTGCTCATGTATACTTGTATTTTAGCTTCCCAGGTGGCGCTAGTGGTAAAGAACCCACCTGTCAATGCAGGAGATGAAAGAGATGGGGGTTCGAGCCCTGGGTCAGGAAGATCCCCTGGAGGAGGGCATGACATCCCACTCCAGTGTTCTCGCCTGGAGAATCCCATGGACAGAGGAGCCTGGTGGGCTACAGTCCATGGGGTCACAGAGTTGGATACAACCAAAGTGACTTAGCATGCACATACTTGTGTTTTAAAAATGTATCAGTTTTAATTTCTAATATTATAAATATTTATAGATGTAACCAATAGAAACATAATTCTTTGGTGTCTTCAATAATCCTTAAGAAAACAAAGGCATCTGAGTCCCAGATTTCTGAATTAGATTATAAATTCCATAAGGGTAGAGACTCTGTCTCATTTACTATCGTACCCATAGGTCTCAGCACACTGCCTCACCAATGATTCATACTCAGCAAATATTTCCTAAATAAATGGATGACTGCCAAAGAATATACCTAAAAGTGCTTTTGGATATAGAGAGCAAACACTGAAAGTAGCCTTTATTTTTCTCAGTTGCTTTTGACTAGCTACCAGCTTTGATAAAAAATGGTTGCTTCATGTAATATATCATGGATATAGACTAAGTATCTTGATGATATAGACCATAAATGCCTAGTCACTTGGCCAATATCATGTGTTTTCATTAATGATTTTATAATCCCACCTGCTGATTCTTCCCTGGGAAACAAGCAAGTGTCTGGCAGAACAGATGGCCCCTTCATTGTGGCTTGACAGTGAAACAAGAAAGCAAAAAACAGTTCTCATAAGCAAAGACCTTCCCCTCCCTCCCAAAAGATATTTTCTTTGATGTAAACCTGCAGAATAGTAGTAATTACTAAGAATAATAGCCCCAACTAGAATTATCAACTCTTTTGTATGCTAGTTATACCAGTTGGAATTAAAAATAAATACAGGGTGGGAACAGAAGCACCCCATTTCTGTAAAGTCTATGTGCTACTATAATGCACAAAGAAAAAATGTGGATTAATCAACAGTATATTTAACAGTGGTTTCTGTTTCTCTTGTTTTTCTTTGTTGTCTCTGACTTTTTACAATGGCATATATATCTCTTTACCAGAAAAACAGGCAAAAATAAAGAATAAAATACAGGGATGTCCCTGGGGGTCCAGTGGTTAAGAACCTGCCTTGTAACGCAGGAGACACGGGTTCCATCCCTGGTCCAGGAGGATTCCACACGCTGTGGACCAACTAAACCCATGTGCCATAACTATCAAGCCCGCGTGCTCTAGAGCCCGTGCTCCGCAATAAGAGAAGACACTATAATGAGAAGCCTGCACACCACACAATGAAGAGGAGCCTCCCACACACCACAACTAGAGAAAGCCCACACATAGCAACGAAGACCCAGTGCAGCCAAAAATAAGTAAATAATTTCTTTTTAAACAATAAAACACAAAGAAAAAAAGAATTGCCACCTCAAGGAGTGAAGACATAGGTTAACAGAACCAGTCTCGGTTTTGACCTGGGTGCTAGTCCCAAGGACTCTGATTCAGGATGGCTGATGGGGTCTGGGTTTTTTCCATAAGTGATTCTGATGTGGTTCCCTAGAGTCCAGGAAAAACACCAAGAACTGCTGACTTACTCCCTTGTCTTAACCTTTAGTACTGCATACGCCCACAGTCACCAGGAATTAGTAAGATGCTGAAAGAAACATCATAAGATTTTGATATCACCAGATCACATTACCAAAAGCCAGGGAGAAGTTGGATGATTTTGTTGAGGAGTTAAAGACTCCGGCAAGGATATGGCCTCTGTTTATAGAGCTATGGTTTCTGCTGGTGGTGGGCCAATCACATGACTTTGTCACGAATTTGGAAGGAAGAAACTGAGAGATGAAGCGTGTTCATGGGAGGCTCAGCAGCTGGAGCATCACAGAAGGTCAGGGCTAGGGAAGCCCCAGATGAGGAACCAGCCTGGGCCCGAGGACACAGAGGAAGCTGGTGGGGAAGGCAGAGGAAAAGGAGAGAGACACACTGGGCCTGGATCCTGCTGACCGTCCAGTTTCTACTGGATTTGCAGGAGGCCTTACTGTGCTGTGGTTCTCACCCTTTGATTTCTACCAGCTTCCTCTTCCAATCTTAGAGAAAAAAAAAAAAATCCTCTTTCTTGAGCTAGCGTAAGGGTGCCTCATTTCCTCCGAGAGCACTGCTCCTCTTTAATGCCAGGAAGTGGAGGACAATGTGATGTGTGAGGGTAGAATTTACGGTCACCACGAATCTTTTGAAAGGGAAGAAGGTGCTAGTAATTGCTCTAGGATAACAGGTGTAAATAAGCCAGAACTGTCACAGGCAATGGGATGTATGATCACCTTCAGGATGGGAAAAGTGAACTAGAAGACCCAGTGTGTGCACCTAACTTCATCATGTGGTCTTTGATAAGTCACTTCTCTACGTTTCCAGGGTCATATAGGCGTAAAGGTAATTCAATACCCTAATATGTGCATGCGTTCTAAGTCGCTTCAGTGATGTCCAATTCTTTGTGACTCTAGGGTACAGCCCACCAGGCTCCTCGGTCCATGGGATTCTCCTGGCAAATACTGGAATGGGCTGCCATGCTGTCCTCCAGGGGATCATCCTGACCCAGGGAGCGAAACTGTATCTCTTAGATTACTTCATTGCAGGCAGATTCTTTACCACTAGCGCCTCCTGGAAGCTCCTAATTTGATACCCACCACTATCCATATTTGAATTTACAGTCTCAGTTTCCTTGACTAGAAAATAACAGATTAAGCGATGCCTACTCTAGGATTCTATGTCTTTATAACCCTGAAGAGAAGCAAATCAGGAAATGGGGTTGCTAGGCAAGAAAGAGCCCTTGAAGATTATATATAGTTGACTGTCTTTATATAAACAAAAATGAAGATGTTTTACTCATTGGACTCTAAAAATATCACATAGCTTCACCAATCAGTGTTATTTGCTTAAACTGTCAGGGATTATATCTTATCTCTTCGAGCTCCAAGGCTGCTCTCACTCCCTGCGCAGGCCAGCTGGTATTTGCCCAGGGCCTCAGGTTTCCAGTGAAGGGTAGGTGACTCTGTCATGTTCGTCTCATCCGTGAGCCCTCATGCTGCCGTCCTTCCTTGGTAGCAAAGTGTCAACAGTCTCTTGCCCTCTCGCTGATTCCCCTGCCAGCCCACCTCTTATTAGCCAACTTTGCCCTTGGCCAGCTTGTGCCCTCATTTCTGGGAGATATTCAAACTTTCAGCAAGCCGAAAGGCAAATTTAATATCCTGTGCTGCAGAGTTGCTCTCAAGCACAGGTCACGTACCTGTGTCATAGAATCTCAGGATTTTGGAGCTAGAAGGACCTTTATCTACTCTTTAGTTCCTGTCTGTGAAAAGAACAGCTGGAAACAATAAATGTTTATTGTCGGCTGTGCAAATATGTTGCCAATACAAATAACGATAACAAATTCAGGTACCAGGAAAGGACTGTACTATATGCTTTACATCAATCCTTTTATTTCATTCTTGCAACAACTCAAAGGTAGGTATTCTTATGACCCCCATTTTCAAGATGAGGAACCTGAGGTTTTGAGGGGTTCAATAATTTGCTACTTGGCTTGTCCAATTTAATCCAAGTATTTGTTAGTGACTGAAAAAGGGGTTTTCACCAAGCTTTGCTGATTCTTAGGACACTGTTCTTTCAACTAAAACAATTAGAAGTGAGGCAGCAGGCAGTTAGCTTACCCACCACCAGTACCAGGCACTGCCCTAGTTGCCAGGATGAAATGTAACATAAAACCCTGCCCTTCCAGGTTCTAAACAGAAAAAGAGATTGCTGGGTCCCTGCAAAGCTCTGTCTTCAGGGAGATCAAAATGCTCAACAAAGAGGGCCTGGCCCATGCTCCAGGATGTGGGTGTGAGCAGCCAAGAAGGGAAAAGTTCTTCTGCCTCTTCTGTAATTTAGAAAAGTCAACAGAAACCGTTGGGCTTCCCTGGAGGCTCAGTGGTAAGCAATCTACCTGCCAATGCAGTACATGCAGGTTTGATTCCTAGGTTGGGAAGATCCCCTGGAGAAAGAAATGGAAACCCACTCCAGTATTCTTGCCTGTAAAATCCCACGGACAGAGGAGGCTGGTTGGTTAAGTCCATGGGGGTCACAAAATAGTCAGACACGACTGAGTGACTAAACAACAAAGAGAAAGAGTTACAGGGCTTTCTCAATGTAAGGCATACTATAACAGGCCAAGGATGGAACCAGACTGTCTTGGTTCTTTCCACTCTACTCAATAGCCGAGATCAAAATCTCCCTCCAGTCATCTCTGGCTGTTGTGGGCCTCAAAGACAATTATCAAATGAGACAGAGTCTTCTAATAGGAATTATGTTACTAAGCTTCTCACAATTAGCCCAACCTACTCATTTGATTTTCATTCTTTTTCTCTCTCCTCTTTTTTGATGTAGACAAAGCAGGACATGGACAATCTTCAAAGGAAAAAAATTAAGAACTAGGAATATCAGATTGTATTATAAGTATATTAAAGTAAGTTATGAATGAATTTTCCATAACAACGTTAATGGAAATGATGATGGAAGCTGTCCTTGGGCACCTGTTCCAAGCCTGACACCATGCTTAGTGCTTTACACAGGTGACCTCACTCAGCTTCACAACAGCACACACACAGGCACATCCCAGGTCTGTGTGAAGCTCATGCAGTGTATGGAGGCTGTCCCTAAGAAAAGCAAACGCTGCATACAGAATTAGGTAGAGGGCCTTGGAAGCGCCCGTGCAAGTGCGGGACCCAAAGTGTAAGCTTTGTGAGTTTCATGGTGAATGCACCCCCTAGATGGCTAACATCCTCATTGCCCTCAGGAATGAAACTGAGGTTCAGAGAAGTTACGTAACTGGCCCAAAGGCCAAGAGCCTAGAAATGTCAGGGCTAAGATTTGAATATAGGGTGTCTAACCTCCAATCTCATGTATTTTTTATTTGCTTCTAACAAAAATAAAACTGCTATCATTTACAAATAACTATGGTGCTGGTGGTGGTTTAGTCGCTAAGCCATGTCTGACTCTTTCAACCTCCAGGCTCCAGTGCATGGGATTTCCTAGGCAAGAATACTGGAGTGGGTTGCCATTCCTTTCTCCAGGGGATCTTGTCCACCCAGGGATTGAATCCATGTCTCCCGCATTGCAGGTGGATTCTTTACTGCTGAGTCACCAGGGAAGCCCTACAAATAACTATACATACTACTGTATCCCATGAAAAGTACACCCATTTTCTCTAGTAATTCTTATAATTCTTCTATTTACATGAATAGTTGTTATCCTTATTTACAGATAGAAAAGCCTAGAATTAAGAAAGGTTAAGTACTAGCCTAAGGTTACCCAGCTAGTACACAGTAGAGCCAGATTCATGCCTGCAAATCAACCTGCGAAGTCCTTACTCTTTCCACCATCTCATGCTACCCGCCTACAGGCGACCCAGGAAAGCGGAGTGGTAATGATGGTAAGGCGTGACCTCTGGTTGCCTTACCATATTTCCACATCTGTCCACACCTAGCCCTGTCATGAGTCTCACACACCACGTGGTGCAGTGTTCCTTAACAGGGTGAGGCAGTTCTGAAAGTTCACTTCTCCTGTACTTTCATTTACAGTCAGATCAGAGTCCATTCTTCATGGAGAAAACCACCTTTAAAAGCCAATCACCAAACATCAGTGCAAACTTAAGCCCCAGCCCAGCTGCCTTACAACTACCCTCCACCCCCACCACCTCCCTACCCACTGCCCATGAATGTAGACCCACAGAGCATCCAAAGGCTGACAATACCTGAGGCACAAGGTGGGGAGATCACCCATCTCACAGACCTCTCCTGAAACAGCCTTTCAAAGCCACACAAGAAAATCCAATTGACTATCATTGGATTGCTTAACTCTAGACACCCAAGCAAGAGGTTACATCCTTAAAGAGGTTACATCCTTAAACTACCTAGCCATGGATTTGCAGGTGGACAAGGGTGGAGAGATTCAATTTAGTTTTTTCTTTGAACATGCTTTGAACAATGGCCTTTGAGAAGCTCAGACAGTGGGTCCTGTCACCCCCTTGACAATGAAAACTTTTAAAAATTAAACTATGCTTTGCCATGGCATTTTTTTTAAAAGTGGCTTCAGATTTCAAGTAATTGATGACTTTTAGAAACCTCTATTTAAAAAATAGGTCTGTTGCCACCTGGAATGAAACAATTTTGCTAATTGGGAGCACAGTGACCAATTTTGGAGGAGGCCCCAGCTTTTATTATCTGGCCAACAGCAAGTGTAAACGAGTAGGAGAAATCAGGCAGTGATGGGTGCTAACAAGAAAGGCTTCTCCGATAACTTTTTTAAAAGGAAAAAGTGACCCCAGTAACTCTCTCTGGTTCCTCTTTCCACACGGATTGGTGGATGTGGGTGAAAGGGCAGGAGAAATGACCACTGAGTGAAATCATAGGATGGAGAGGTCTGAAGTGACCAGCTCTCCAGCCCACTCATCTGAGAGGAAGAGATGGGCTCAGATTAAGAATTTAAATGCAGCTTTGCCTAAGCTTAGGGTTGTTTGCGGAGAAGGTGATGGCACCCCACTCCAGTCCTCTTGCGACTTAGCAGCAGCAGCAGCAGGGTTGAGAAGAGCAAGAAATCCATGGTGAGACAAAGCAGCAAGCTGCTAAGTCAGCACAGGCTCTGATGAACTGAAATGTCACCCAGCCCAGAGGCCTGGCCTGGCTACCCAGTGCGGGGCTCAGCCCAGGAAGGCAGGAACACAACAGACTAGGCACCAGCCTCCCATCCCCACATCACACCACTTCAAAGGCCAGGGCAAGCAGCCAACACACTTGCGGGGTGGCGGTGTCTTTCATTTAGTTTGTTTCCTCATGAAGTGGGAGGGAAATGAGTTTGGGCCCAACAGAGATTGGGGCGCGGGGAGGGCCCAGAAAACAAATGACAGAATTTAAGTGAAAGCCTTCTTTCAAAATCTAGACCCACAGTCTTGTTTATTACTCTAAAAGGAACAGGATTATTCCTCTCCAGCCTTCTTTAACTCTTACCCACCCAGCCCAAGAAAACATGGAAGAAAGGAGGGCCCTAGCCTCCGGACTAGGGTTATAAGGGGTGCAGATCCACCCTGCACAAGGTTCAGCAGTGGGAGGGTGGGCTGCAAGTGTCCCCCCAATCCCGCTCGACGCGCGCGCGCGCGCACACACACACACACACACACACACAGCCCGCCACGCCTCACCTTCTCGATCGTCTGGTCCACGGCCTTCTGGAAGACTCGGGCCACCAGCAGCGTGATGCTGGTCACCAGCAACAGCAGGGACAGCGTCCCCACCGCGTAGAAGCAGCACCTGCCCATTCCGCGCACCGCTCCGGGGCCGGGCGGCGGGCGACCGGATGAGAAGCAAGGAGGGAGAGACGGAGGGGCGCCGGCGGAGCGGCCGGAAGACCCGGGACCCTCGGGCGCCCGCGGCCCAGCAGAGGGGCCCGGCTCCCTGCTCCGCGACTGGGCGAGAGCGGCCCCGCTTGCACCCGGCCGGCCGGAGGGGAGTAGGAGTCTCGCTTTGGTTTCGGTTTCTACGGCCGCGGCCGCCGCGGCGCCCGCCTGGCGCAGCTCGCGAGGCAGAGGGAGCGCGCAGCGCGGAGACGCTCGCCGGCCCGGCACGCCGCAACCCCGGGAGGCGACAGGCGGCAGCTGCGCGGGGAAGCGGGCGGGGCGGAGGCTGAGCCCGCAGTCATGTGCCCCGCGGCAGCGGCCGCGATTCGGCCGGAGCGCCCCGCGGCCGGTCCCGGGAGCCGCCCAGCACCGGCGGCTCCCTGACCCTTGCGCAGCGACGCCCCCCGCCCTCTCGCCGCAGGCCCCGCGGTTACCGCGGGAAAATCGCCTGCTCTCCCAGTCTCTACTGTCTCCCCAAGATACGAGCTGCGGGCTGCCGAGCGCCAGGGATTCAGCATGGATACACGCTGCCCCTGCTATCTACACGAGCTCACAAGTTAGCGCGACACTGTTACAGCAGTTAAAGCACAATGTAACTAGTGCTTTTAGAGGTGGATGGGGAGGCCTGTGCCAGCAAGCACCTCTACCGGGGTGATCTAGCACCCCCACGACTGAACTGGTCGTGGGGGATGTGTAAGGGTTTGTCTGTGAAGGGTGTGTACAAAGGAGGGGGGAAGCTTTTGGAGAAGAAAAAGCTGTGTTAAGATATCGGGGGTGGAAAAAAAGAATTGTATTGATCAACCATGCTAGAGGTCTCTCCGTTATTTCTATAGAAAAAATTGTTTGTATAGACATAATTATTCTATAGAATAATTAAGCTTTTATAATTAAGAATATGCTTTTAAAAACTACACACACAAAAAAAAGATATTGGGGTTGAAAAACCCGAGGTTGCCAGAGGAACGTCTTTTTTGACTCTAGGCTCTGGTGTGCAGTGTGGGGTAGGGGTATGGAGGCCCCTTGGGGTCAGACTTTGAAGAACTCTTGTGTCCTGTAGGAGAGTTGGGACTTTATCCCTCCGCATTGGGGTCAGCAAGAAGCTTCAAGCAGGGGGCCCTCATGTTCTCATCTGCTTTGCTCACCAATGTGTTTCAGTCACCCCAGCTAAAGTCCTCACTCAGCAGAGACTCAATAAATATCAGTGGAATGAACATCAACTATACCCCAGGCCTTGATTAGGTGCTCACACACCTATTTAATACCGGCAGCAGCCTGGTGGCTCTTTGTCCCGGTCCCCCCCAAAGCATCTGGAGGGGAGCACTGCTCTAGAGATTTATGACGGAACAGGGTTGGGTAGCTAGACCTGGGGTGCAGGTGTGCCCTTGGTGAAGGAGAGAGATGAGGAAGGAAGGCTGAGTTGAAAGAAGCATCTTATGCTACAGTGAAGTTCTAAGAAAGTTCAGCAAGGCCTTGGGGGAGTCTTCAAGCCAAGCTGCCCTGTCCCAGGAGCCCAGCGCCTCCCAGGAATAGGCTTCTTGTATTTAGTCATGGGCTGGGAGCAGCACTAGGAAACTGGCCTCTACACCAAGCTGGGGATGAGAACCAGATGACAGATTTTAGGGCTCAGCAGCTGGGGCCATTGGTCATTTGTGCACGATCTGAGAAGTCCATTTTCTTGGCCGCTATGGTAGTATTAGCCCTCTTTTACACACAAGGAAACCACACGGCTCTTAGGGGCGAGTAACCTAACAAGTTCAACTGGTTGCTGAGTGGTAGATCCTGCCTGAACCAGAATGCAGGCCAGGTGGCTTCCAAAGCCCTTCCCTTTTCTACCTTGTGCATTGCTGCCTCCCAGCTGCCGTCAGTGAGAATCTGGGACCCGGAGGTTCAGTTAGGAGACTTTGCTGACCACTTGGTAAGATGCTATGATGCATTAAAAATGGTGGCAAAAACTTTGATATTTCTTCTACTGAGTATTCTTGCCTGGAGAATCCCATGGACAGAGGAGCCTAGCAGGCTACAATCCATGGGGTTGCAAAGAGTCGCACATGACTGAAGCAACTTAGGGCAGCACACAGCACTATTGAGAGGAGGGTCTATATGGTTTGCCTCGAACTTGGGCTGGATTTAGGGATGGAAAGCACTAAATCGCCATGTCCTAGGATTTCTGAAGATAGATCATAAACACTTGCAGTTTCTTCCTGGGCCTCTGAAAATAGTAGCTTTTGGTGCCCTGAGCCATCACTAAGCCCAGCTACCCTGAGGCCTCCAATCTGGAGTGAACACAGGAAAGACTATGGGGTGTTGCCCTGCCAGCCTCTTGCTGCCCCCAGTCTCCTGCTGCTGCTGCTAAGTCGATTCAGTCGTGTCCAACTCTGTGTGACCCCATAGACGGCAGCCCACCAGGCTCCCCCGTCCCTGGGATTCTCCAGGGAAGAATACTGTAGTGGGTTGCCATTTCCTTCTCCAATGCATGAAAGTGATATCGCTCAGTCGTGTCCGACTCCTAGCGACCCCATGGACTGCAGCCCACCAGGCTCCTCTGTCCATGGGATTTTCCAGGCAAGAGTACTGGAGTGGGGTGCCATCGCCTTCTCCAAGTCTCCTGCTACCCCCAGCCATTTGAGTCTTGGGCCCCCAGACATATGGAGCAGAGTGGTCCCTACCTTGCCCTGCCCTGCTAGAAATGCAAAATAAACCACTGTTGTTTGAAGCCATGAGGTTTGGGCATGTTACTAGGTTTTAGATAACTGGAGCAGATTGTGAGGGCAGGTCTGAGCCTAGACTCTGGCAATGACAGTGGCCGCCCCTGTTCCCAGGTCTACCCATCCATAGCTACCAAAGGTCAGCAGCAGCTGCCCTAGAGAACCAGGCCTGGGTGGGGTCTGGAATGATTCAGCTCCTCCAAACCTCATGGCCAGGATGTCTGGGTGGTCCCTAGTAATCCTGACACCACCAGCAGCCTTTCCCTACCTCCAGTCCTGGCATGCTAACAGCCTGTTCTTTCCTCATCTCTGCTTTGGATTCTAGCTATCTCCCTGGGCTCTGTCCTGTGCCCCAGTTTGCTCCAGGGGCTGTGCCAGCCTAGTAGTCCTCACTTATCCCTTTCCTCAGCAGCCTGAGCCTGTGTGTGTCCTCTCCTGCATTAACTAGAAAAAAGTTTCGGTAACCTGCTTGCTTGAGTATTCGGCACCCAGTGGTCCAAGTTCACATTGAATCCCCCTCCTCCGTCTTCAGACTAAGACCAGTTTTCTGTTTGCAGGTTCCGTTAACTAGGCAAATGCCATAGTTACCCACCTACTCAGCCCTGGCCCACCAACCTCAGGACACAGCTCCTTCTCATTGTTCAATGAGGTCCCTTCTTGCCTCTTGTCTGGGCCACTAACAGACAGTGGGGATGGAGAGATGGCTCCAGATTTGATAAACACATCTTGGGAAGAGGGAAGCGTCTGAACCAGGGTTTCCAACTCAGTTACTCTCGGTTCACCTTCCCTTTGAGGTGCTTTCACTGGACAAGAGCATTCCACCTTGTCAGGCGGCTGGTAAGCTGCTTCCCCTTTAAAACTCTGGTCCAAACTGGACAAAAACCTCTTTCTTGGTTCCTCTTAGCACAGCTGACCAGACTAGCATTTTAAAAATGTACTAAACACTAAGAGAGAACAAAAAGGACCTAAATTACAGAAAATATAAACAGCTTAAAAAAAATTCATATTCCCAGAATAGCCATCTGTGATCCCACAGCAATTTCTTTCCTATTATAAAGAGCTGAGGACTTCTGAGCTCCTGGCCTGGCTGTCTTTCTGTTCAGTTTCCTCTTCTCCATCCCATGGTAACTACTGATGGAGACTTTGCCCACAACCTCCCAAATTCTCATACAAGCTTCCAAAGCCCCTTGGGAGATCCTCTTCATTTCTGATCTGTAGGATGGGTCACCTTCTCTGTTCACTGGTTAGTTTTCTTTGAGCTGTTGAATCATCTTCCCCTCCAGATGAGCCTCCATCTCTGCTTACAAGGAGTGGGTGCTGCATGGCAGGTACACAGACTATTAAGCTGCTCCCACACTCTGGAGGGTCAGATGGTGGAGGAGGGTTACTGCTACAACTGGTTGAGTCGGGAGACTGATGCTCTGTTAGGGAGATAGTCAGAAAATTTCCCAGAGACCTCTATATACCTAAAATCAGAACAGGAACTTGAGAACAAGCACTCTTGTGAATGAATGATTATTGGTGCCTGCTACAAATTACACAATTACTCAGGACTCAGAAGGAAAAAGAACTTCCTGCAAAGAGTGTAAGACAGGCTCCAGAACAACAGACTCTGAGTCAGGAAGCAATACTCTTTGGGCCCCACCTTAAATTTAAAATATTGTTATTATACTCGAAACAGGTTAATTATATAGTCAACTGTATATGGTTGTGTGAAAAGTGTTGATGTGCTTAATGTAAGCATTTAAAATGCACTGCAGTTTTTACAATCTTGTGTGGAAGATAGTCTCTAAATGTGACTGTCAACAACTCTTCCTTTCTTTGTAGGCTCCTGAAGCTCCTCCAGTTAAAAGTGGTGTTAGTTCCCCTCCCTTTAAATCTGGGCTGGCCTGCTCTGACCAGTAGAATGGGTGGTGGGATTGATAGGAGTGTCCATCCCAGGTCTAGGTAGCTCCTTCCTTTACATTTTTGGGTCTAACTGCCATCTGGTTTTTGTTCATTTTGTGTTTTAATTTATTTGGCTGTACCGGGTCTTAGTTGTGGCACACACAGGATCTTCAATCTTTGTTGTGGCATGTGGGATCTTTAGTTGTAGCATGAGCACGCTTAGCTGCAGCACATGGGATCTAGTTCCCTGACCAGGGATTAAACCAAGGCCCCCTGAATTGGGAGCTCAGAGTCTTAGCCATTAGACCACCAGGGAAGTCCCCCAACTCTCATGTGAGAAGCTCAGATTTCACCTCTGGGTGATGAGAAGCCACATGGAGAGAGACCCTGGAGAAGAAGAGAGGATTCACAGTCCATCTAAGCTCCCAGATGACCACAGCATATGCCACATGGAACAGAGATGATACACCGTCCCTGTGAGCCCCGCCCACATTGCAGAATTGGGATGTGGCCAAATGCGTGGCTGTGTATTAAGCAACTACATTTTGCTTGGGGTGGTTTGTTATGCCATAATGGATAACTGAAACACCCTATTTTGTTATTTATTAATTATTCTAGGAGCTTGAAAAAGAACGGAAGTGGCCCTAGGCCTTGCTTGCTTTGTGACTGGCCAGCTCTAAGAGGTTTCTAAAACTCTTAGCTTTCTTACTGCAATTTGAAGGTGATCTAGAAAATGTACCTTCACACCCTAGTGATCTGATATTTTTATTTTTAAATGTTTGTGGAGCATCCTTAACCCAGAGCAATGTGGGATCCATAATTAAGAATTTCTGTCTCCTCCCTTTCCCCTTACCAGATCCCAAACTTCTCACATTTACACAACTTCTTTTAAGACAAGGTACAGGCTCGTGGATTAGAGCGTCTTTGTCATTTTTACGCTATCACACTCATAGCAAACCAGGGCAGGGGAAGCCGGGACGTTGTCCGTGGTCTGTCTGTTGCCTCCTCCAGCCAGGAAACCCTATGGCTTCTCTGTTATCATCTTTGTGCCCCAAGTGAGGGGAGTCTTTTCTAGTTTGTTTGGTTTGGGTTTGGGTTTTATTCTTTTGGGGTTTATGGGAAAATGAGATTCTCCCTCTTCAAATGTTTCTTTTTTTCCATGTTTCTTTTCTTTGTTCCTCTAAAGCTGCAGAGTATTTGAAACACAACAACTAGGAAAAGGAAACATTTTTGTCTTATTCCCTTCCTTCCCCTGAAGCCGCAAGCAGAGTCTCTTCTAACTGAGACTGGGGTGGGGGGTGGGCAGTAAGTGAAAGCAGAGGAGCGAAAGAGGGAAAAAGAAATACTGGGGAAAAAATGGTTACCCTGGGGCTTCTCTGGTGGCTCAGTGGTAAAGAATCCACCTGCCAGTGTAGGAGATATGGGTTTGATCCCTAATCTGGGATGATTCCTACATGCCGTTGAGCAACTAAGCCCACAGAGCAACTAAGCTCCCATGGGCAAAACTATTGAGCCTGTGCTCTAGAGCTCGGAAGCCACAACTGCTGAGCCCACATGCTGCCAACTACCATGCTGGAGCCCATGCTCTGCCGCAAGAGAAGACACTGCAACGAGCAGCCCAAGCACCGCAACTGGAAGGTGGTCCCTACTGGCCGCAAGAGAAAGCCTGTGCAACCACGAAGACCCAGCACAGCCAGAAATAAATAACTTAAAAAAAGAAAGAAAATGTATGGATTCTTTGGGGAAAAAATGATTACTATGTCAACAATTCTATCTGCTGCTTGGACATATACCAAGCACTGTTAGATCCTGGACTTACATTATTTCATTTAGCCCTTATAAAGTCCCATGAAGTAGATGCTTTATCTCTTTTTTTTTAAGAATGTGGGAGCTGAGGCAGAGAGGTTGACAAAGTGGTCCAAAGTCACATGGCTTGTAAGAAGCAAACGAGTTTTGAAAGCTGAATCTGTCAGACACTTAAACTCTTAGCCCCATAACCATTGCTTGGAACTTGTGGCTTCGCATTTATTGAGAGCTAAACAGAAACAGTGAAAATTGGTGGAAAAGCTGTGGCAGTACCAACATTCTCAGTCACATGGGCAACCAGGAGGGGCAGTGAGATCAGAATTCATTGTTTGAGAGACAGAGTCCTTCTGCTTGCCTGGACTTGATGGACTAGAATTACAGGCCAGGAATGAGCTCCAGGTTCCCCTCAACTACAAGCTGGCTAAAAACACAATCCTCAATGCATGCGGTCATGTGAAAAGCATTCTAGTCTGATGTCATGAGGTAGTCTGGAGGTATATTCTAGAACCAAATGAGAGTTGGGGTGTGTGTTTAGATAGCTGTTCAACTCTCGGTGTGGCAAAGCCAGAATATTATGAAATATCAGGGCTGTCTGATTCCTGCACATTATGAAATCAGCACTAAGTAAACCACTGAAGAGTTTACAGTTATTCCTTAATGATGTATTCCATGACTGGAAGTTGTTTTAAATGAGAAAGTCAAGTATACTCAGTATCTGTCTCTGGGTGGGAGTAGGATGGGCAGTGAAGAGGGGGGCTCGTGAGTGTCAGAGAGGACGTGTTTGGCTGGGTACAGGGTGTGCTAAAGGTAGGGGTGGGGGCCAAGGTATTAACCTATAGAAAGGATAAATATAAGAGCTGTATTTCACCTCTAGCCTAGTGCCTGCAGGACTTCTGGCCACCACACTGACCACATTTCCTGAGTCTCTGACATTATCAATCAGAAGCCTCCTGTAAAGGTCCAACTTCAAAGAAGATTGTTAGCTATCAGTTTAGAAACATCTCCAATTCTCTGCTAAACAGCAAACACACTCTCTTTTTAGCCTCAGTGAAGAATGTTTCAGAATATTCATAAGGGATTGCTTCAACTGCATTACAAGCTATCTTGAGCAGCATTGTTTTTCTGCATTTCTAATTAAACCAGAGGAGACAGAGATCTCACCACCATTCTCCAAAAAGTTGAACACAGACAGACCATATGTTGCAGAAACTCCATGCCTAGCTATGTACCTGAAAGGACTGAAACTTGGTACTGAAACTTATCTTTGTATGCAAATGTTCGTAGCAACACTATGCAGAATTGCCAAGGGTGGAAACAAGCCAAATGTCTATCAGCCAGTAAATGGATAAACAAAAATGTAGGAATATGTACAATGGGCCATTATTCCAGCACAGCAAGGAATGAAGTAGACACATGCTACAACAAGGGTGAATCTTATAAACAGTATGTCAGGTAAAAGTTGACAGATGCTTAAGGTCACATATTGTATGATTCCATTTATGTAGAATATCCAGAGTAAGTAAATCCTTACAGACAGAGAATAGATCAGTGGTTGCCAGGGAAAGGGCAGGAGGGAATAAGGAATTAAATGCATAACATGAGGTTTTCTTTGGGGCTGATAAAATGTTTTGGAGCTGGAGATGGTAGTTATACAACAAGGCAATTATACAACTGTCACTGAATTGTGCGCTTTAAAATAGATTCATGGTATGTGGATTTCACTTCAATAAAAGTGCAAATCACAGGGGAATTTTATAAGGAGAGGCAGAGTACAAGAAGGAGATATGAACTACTACTTCCAAGGACTTTTTTTTCTTCCTCATATCCCTTGGATTATCCCTTGGATAATCACCCTTGGAATATGATCTTTGGAAAATTCAGTGATGGTAGGGAATTCTAGAAAGGTCTAGCATCTTTTTCTTCAGGGAGAAAACAAAAAGGAGCTCCCTCATTCTCTCAGCAGGGAGATGGCACTCAACACTCTAGTTTCCATGGGACTGTGACTTGCTCTAAGCCTTCCTTACTTCCTCATGGGACTCTGTGTATCTGCATATCCCCATGGGACTCTGCGTATTTGCATATCCCACAGGCATGTACATCCCAAAGTCCCCAGGTGCAGGATGGATATGTGCTATGTGCTGTGCTTAGTTGCTCAGTCATGTCTGACTCTTTGTGACCCTATGAACATTAGCCTGCCAGGTTCCTCTGTCCATGGGGATTCTCCAGGCAAGAATACTGAAGTGGGTTGCCATACCCTCCTGCAGGGGATCTTCCCAATCCAGGGATCAAACCCAGGTCTCCTGAATTGCAAGCAGATTCTTTACCATCTGAGCCACCAGGGAATACTGGAGTGGGTAGCCTATCCCTGAGCCACCAGGGAAGCCCAAGAATACCGGAGTGGGTAGCCTATCCCTTGGGTAGCCTATCCCTTCTCCAGGGGATCTTTCTGACCCAGGAATGAATTTGTGGTCTCCTGCATTGCAGGTGGTTTCTTTACCAGCTGGGCTACCTGGGAAGCCTGCAGGATGACTGGCATTCCTAATCAACTCAAGTAGAGAGCCAGTGCCCTAAACCCTGCCTGCCTGACACTGAGCAATCCATTTATTCCCTTACAGGGAATAAAGATCACTTTCTCACACTTGCCCTACTGGAAGGGAGATATCCATTGTGGGGAGGGGGTATATGAGAGAGGGTGGTAGGGAGAAGCTACCCAGCAGCTTTGGCCCTGGTATTGTGAGTTTTCCTTTTCATCAACAAAGCCTACTCCTTAACCTACGCTGGGTGATACTGTGGAATTAGTTCCAGACTCTTTAACAATAGACGACAGCCTGAAGGGATCTACCTGGCATGCTAATATCTAAAAGAAACCATAAAAAGAAACTGCTCATTTAACAATGAGAGTCCTTGGGAATTCCCTGGAGGCCCAGTGATTAGGATTTGGTGCTTTCACTGCCAGGGCCCAGGTTCAATCCTTGATCAGGAAACAGAGATTCCACAAGCCACTGTGGTATAGGAACAATACCAAACCAAATCAATGAAGGTCCTCAACACAAGGATGCTCTCTGTCCCCACTTCTATTCAACACAGTACTGGAAATTGTAGCCACAGCAATCAGGCAAGGAAAAAAAATAAAAGTACCCAAATTCTATGGTATATAGAAAACTCTGAAGATGCCACACAAAAACTACTAGAACTTCACCATTAGTGCAAAGACATGCAACCGATTTCTGTATGTTAATCTTGTATCGGTTGCATGTCTTTACACTAATGGTGAAGTATAAAGGGAATGTAAAAAAACAATACATTTTAAAATTCCATTAAAAAAATACTTAGGAATAAACCTGACCAAGAAGGTAAAAAACTTAAATGCTTGGAGACAATTCAAAGAAATGGAAAGATATCCCAAGCTCTTAGATGGAAGAATTAACATTGTTAAAATGGCCATATTATCCAAAGCAATATACAGATTTAATAAAATCCCTATCAAATTATCCATAGATCTTACCTATAGCTCAAACAGTGAAGAATCTGCCTGCAATTCAGGAGACCCTGAGTTGGGAAGATCCTCTGGAGAAGGGAATGGCAATCCACTCCAGTATTCTTGGCTGGAGAATTCTATGGACAGAGGAGGCTGGTAATCTTACAGTCTGTGGGTTTGCAAAGAGTCAGATACAACTGAGTGACTAATGCTACACTACTATCAAATTATCCATGGCATTTTCCACAAAACTGGAACAAATAATCTTAAAATTTATATGAAACCTTAAAGGACCCAGAATTACCAAAGCAATCCTGAGGGAAAAGAACAAAGCAGGAGGCATAATCTTCCCAGACTTCAGACTATACTACAAAGCTACAGCAATCAAAACAGTGTGGTATTACACAAAACAGACATGTGGATCAATGGAAGAGACTACAGAGCCCAGAAATAAACCCACACACCTGCAGTCAATTAATCTTGGCAAGAATATACAATGGGGAAAAGACAGTCTTTTCAGCAAGTGGTATTGGGAAAGTTGAACAGCTGCATGTAAATCAATGAAGTTAGAATACATCCTCACACCATACACAAACATAAACTCAAAATGACTTAAAGACACAAATATAAGACATAACATCATAAAATTCCTAAGAGAGAACATAGGCAAAATGTTGTCTGATATAAATTGTACCAATGTTTTTTTGGGGTCAATCTCCCAAGGCAATAGAAATAAAACCAAAAAATAAAAGATAAAAACAAAAACAAATGGTACCTAATCAAACTCATAAGCTTTTGCATAGCAAAAGAAACCATAAACAAAATGAAAAGACAACCCTCTGAATGGGAGAAAATATTTGCAAATGATGTGAATGACAAGGACTTGATTTCCAAAATATACAAATAGCTCATACAACTCAAAAGCAAAATAAACAAACAACCCAATCCACAAATGGACAGAAGACCTAAACAGACATTTCTCCAAAGAAGATGCCTAATTATTAGAGCATCTAGTCATAGATAGTTATTAGAGAAATGAAAATCAAAACTACAGTGAAGTACCACCTCACACTGGTCAAAATGGCCATCATCAAAAAGTCTACAAATGATAAGTGCTGGAGAGTATGTGGAGAAAAGGGACACCTCCTACACTGATGGTGGGAATGCAAATTGGTGCAGCCACTAAGGCAAACAGTATAGATATTACTCAAAATATTAAAATTAGAACTACTGTATGATCCAAGATTCACACCTCTGGGTTATAAATGAAAGAATTGAAATCGGGATCTCAAAGAGGTATCTGGACTCCCATGTTTACTGTAGCACTATTCACAATAGCCAAGACATGAAAACAACCCAAGAGTCCATGGATGGCTGGATAGATAAGCAAATGTGGTATGCACATATCATTGTCTTTCAAAAAGGACATTTGAGACAACATGGATGAACCTGGAGGGTACTGGGGTACTTGAAATATGCCAGTCACAGAAGGACAAACACTATGTGATACTACTTGTATGAAGAATCTAATATTGTTAAACTTATAGAACCAGGAAGTAGAATAGTGGTTACTAGGAGCTGTGGGATGGGAAACAGGGAGGTATTCACACAAGGGTACAAAGTGTCAGCTATGTAAGATAAATAAGTCCTAGATATTTACCGTAGAGCATAGAACCTATAGTTAACATTGAAGGCAGATCTTATGTTATCATACACAGAAAATAAAATAATAAAGAGGGTGGGAGGAAACTTCTGGAGAAGATGGATATGTTTGTGGCACAGATCATACTAATTGTGGGTGTATACTTATCTCCACGCTCATCAGGCTGTATGCATTGAATACGTACAGCTTTTCATAGGTTGATTATACCTCAATAAAGTGGTTTTTAAAAGAGGAATGAGGGTCCTAACCAAATATAATGCCTTCAGGGGACTGAGAAGGCCTAATCCTTTACCTGAAATAAAGTCTTAATATTAGATGGTCCAAAATACCACTTTTTAAATTGAGCCTCCAGTCCTTTCAAACAGCATCCAGCTTGTTGACGTCAGGGGATATTTCTCTGATCATCTCCTTAGCTTTCCTCTTTTCCCCTTCCCTGCACCCCAGCTTTGTCAAGGATGCTCCTATATAAGCACCAGAATCTCGAGGGGGTCAACAGCATAAACCCAGACTTTTTGTGCTAATGTTGAATGCCTCTCAAATTCTCTATTTACTGTCACCAAAAGTTAAATATTACCTGCTATTACATCTATAACAATGCTGAGTGTAGCTAAAGCCCTTGCTAAGAAATGACATGTGTCCTGTTAATGGGCCATAATTTCTGTAATAAAGGAGAAACAGCAGTGCCCCAAACCTAGATAACTGTTGTTGATGACATAACTATGCTGATGAATGACCCTACAATATCTGTTCCCCTCTAGACATTTCCCCAATTTATCTTAACTAAGAGCTTTATTACAATTGCCACACTTGTGTGTGTGTGTATTGGTCATTCAGTCGTGTCCGACTCTTCGTGATCCCATGGACTATAGTCCACCAGGCTCCTCCGTCCACGGGATTTCCCAGGCAAGAATACTGGAGTGGGTTGCCATTCCCTTCTCCCGGGGATCTTCCTGACCCAGGGATCAAACCTGGGTCCCCTGCATTGCAGGTGGATTCTTTATTGCCTGAGCCAAGATTGCCCCACTTAATTAAACTTAAAAACCTTTGCATAGCAAAGGAAACAACAAACAAAATTAAAAGACAACCTTCAGAGTGGGAGAAAATAACTGCAAATGAAACAACTGACAAAGGATTAATCTCCAAAAGCTTATGCAGCTTAACAACAGAAAAACAAACAACCCGATCAAAAAATGGATGGAAGACCTAAACAGACATTTCTCCAAAGAAGACGTACAGGTGGCCAACAAACACATGAAAAGATGCTCAACAGTGTTCATTTTTGCAGAAATGCAAATCAAAACTACAATGAGGCATCACATCACACCTGTCAGAATGGCCATCATTAAAAAGTCTACAAACAATAAATGCTAGGAAGGATGTGGAGAAAAGGGAACATTCTTGCACTGTTGGTGGAAATGTAAACTGATACAGCCACCATGGAGAACAGTATGGAGATTCCTTTAAAAATTAGGAATAGGACTACCATTTGACCCCAAAATCCCACTGTTACTGCTGCTACTGCTAAGTCACTTCAGTCGTGTCCGACTCGGTGCGACCCCATAGATGGCAGCCCACCAGGCTCCCCCATCCCTGGGATTCTCCAGGCAAGAACACCGGAGTGGGTTGCCATCTCCTTCTCCAATGCATGAAAGTGAAAAGTGAAAGGGAAGTAGCTCAGTCGTGTCCAACTCTTAGTGACCCCATGGACTGCTGGGATTTTCCAGGCAAGAGACTGGAGTGGGGTGCCATTGCCTTCTCCGCAAAATCCCACTACTGGGCATATACCCTGAGAAAACCTTAAGTTAAAGAGATGCATTTACCCCAGTGTTCATTGCAACACTTTTTTCAATAGTAGGACATGGAAGCAACCTAGATGTTCATCAACAGATGAATGGATACAGAAATCATGGTACATATGTACAGTGGAATATCACTCAGCTATAAAAATGAATGTATTTGAGTCCTAATGAGGTGGATGAACCTAGAGTCTATTATACACAGTGAAAGTAAGTCAGAAAGAGAAAGACAAGTATTGTATACTAACACATACGTATGGAATCTAGAAAGATAGTACTGATGAACCTGTTTGCAGGGCAGCAATGGACACACAGCCATAGAGAACAGACTTACAGACACAGTAGGGGAAGGAGAAGGTGGAATGAATTGAGAGAATAGCATGGAAACATATACATTATCATATGTAAAATAGATAGCAAGTGGGAATTTGCTGTGTGACACAGGGAGCTCAACTCAGTAATCTGTGACAACCTAGAAGGGTGGGATGGGGTGGGAGGTGGGAGAGGGGATCAGGAGGGAGGGGACATATGTATACCTATGGCTGATTCATGTTGATGTATAGCAGAAGCCAACACAATATTATAAAGTAATTATCCTTCAATTAAAAAAAAAAAGAAAAAAACTTAAAAAAAAAGAAGCGAGCAATGATAAACTAAATTGAAAAAAAAAAAGATTGTCCCAAAGAATATTGTAAAAAATAATTTTTTTTTGTTTTTTTGTTTACCACCTACGGTAATATTAGAAGAGAAAGGAAAGTTTTTTTTTCTGGATCTTGAGGAAGTAACAAAGTATAACAGTACCAGATATGATAGACCTCTGGGAATGAGATCGAGGTCTTTGCTGTACATCCTGAAGTTTTCCCTCCTGGAAAATGAAAGCAAATGTTATGTGGAAGAGGAGATAGGACTTTTCATTGTGTTATACATGTGGCTTACTCTTGACATGGTATAAGAATGGAGAAACCGACGCACAGAAAGTTTCAACCCTGTGATTATTTCTGCAGTGCCCGGAAAGGTTCCAGAACATAGAAGGTTAATATCTGTTGAAAGTTTAATGTCAAACATTTGACTAAGGTGGGAGGAATCTCAGGGTTCTAGTTTAGGGAAAATGAAAACTTCTTTTGTCTCAGTCATCTCTGTACTTGGTATTATTCATTATTCTAAAGCACTCCCCCTCTAGCTGTCCTCATCCAATGTGTTTTCAATAATCAATCCTATAGAGAGAGCTTTAGAATGGAATATACCCAAATTGAGACTCTATTTCTTTTCTTTCTTCAAAATACTTTTTAGCCACATCACATGGCATGTGGGGTCTTAGCTCCCTGACCAGGGATCAAATCTGTACCTCTTGCATTGGGACCATGGAGTCTTGAACACAGGACCATCAGAGAAGTCCCCCTGGAACTCTATTTCTGTGTGAACTCTATGAGAGCAAGATTTTACTTATTTCTGCACCCTAGAATGTAGTGAAAGTGAAAGAAAGTGAAATCGCTCAGTCGTGTCCAACTCTTTGCGATTCCGTGGACGGTAGCCCACCAGGCTCCTCTGTCCATGGGATTCTCCATGGAATGGGTTGCCATTTCCTTCTCCAGGGGATCTTCCTAACCCGGGGACCAAACCCGGGTCTCTCACAGTGGAGGCAGACGTTTTAACCTCTGAGCCACCAAGGAAGAATGTAGTACAGTGATACATAATGGATGCTAGTAAATGCTGCTCAAGAATTTTACTAAAGCTTTCTATTGAGAACTTTTGCATTTGGGTGACATTTTGGAAGGGAGAAAAGCAGCGGGGCGGGGATGGGGGGTGTGGAGAGAAAGTGATTTGGGGAAAGGAGATCTGATTTCAAAACCTCAAATCTGTTTATACTCACAACAGCAGACAACTTAAGCAGTCTTCGTTTTCTATAAAGTAAGTTTACCTCCCATCTTCCCAGGGATTTGTCTTCTCTTCCCTTTGGTAAAGAATTCTGAATTGATTATGACAGGTTGGAT
This sequence comes from Bos indicus, assembly GCF_029378745.1. Taxonomy (NCBI): domain Eukaryota; kingdom Metazoa; phylum Chordata; class Mammalia; order Artiodactyla; family Bovidae; genus Bos; species Bos indicus. The sequence continues at coordinate 91,806,596 of NC_091765.1, forward strand.
GAAATGTGTGTGGGCCACTTTGCCAGAAAAGGCATTACCTACCTGACTGTGGTTGAAGACTCTCCAAACTGGATTTTATTTTCTCAGGTATTGGGGGTCTTGTCCTGAGTGGGTAGATTTGTGATGTGAAGACAAAACACACTGGAAAAGTAAATATATCATCTTCTTTAGGCTATTGTAAGGGGGAAAATGCTCATTAAGGACAGATTAATGTCTCAAAAAAAGAAAGAAGGTCTGGAGTTTTGTAGAGACAGGTAAACAAGAGAGTCCTGAGGAAGGGTGATGATGAATCTTATTTCCCATAGGCAGGGTGGTACTTTGATATTAGCTGGAATGCAGAAAGGCCAGGAGATATCTCAATTGCTTTTTTAGAGCACAGGGCTCAGATAAAGTTCAACATGGTCAGTAGACACTGAAGGCCATTTATGTTTGAATTCTACTTTCACTGTCTAGTAGCCCCATAACCTTAAGCAAATTACTTACCCTCTCTGTGTGCCATCTATAAAATGGAATAATATATAGTACTTACCTGATGGAGATGTTTTAAGGATTAAATGAGATGAAGCATATAAAGTTCCTGGTCCTATGTAAGTATTCAGTAAATGTTATCACCATTCTAAAGTATTCTATATAGGATAGAAATTAGATTTATAAGGAGGGATAAAACTTGCTGATGCTCTCATCTGAAACTTTACAAAAGTCAAGAAGCTTCACTCAGATAAGACAAATTGTTTTTTCTGTTTGTTTTGGTTTGGTTTTTTGGGCCATGCCAGGCAGTACTGTTGTTGTCGTTGTTGTTGAGTCACTGAGTTGTGTCCAACTCTTTGTGACCTCAAGGACTGTAGCATGCCAGGCTCCTGTGTCCTCCACAATCTCCTGGAGTTTTCTCAGATTCACATCCTCTGCCTCCTCTTTCTTCTTTTGCCTTCACTCTTTCCCAGCATGAAGATCTTTTCCAATGAGTTGGCCCTTCTCATCAGGCAGCCAAGGTATTGGAGCTTCAGCAACAGTCCTTCCAATGAATATTCAGGACTGATTTCCTTTAAGATTAACTGGTTGGATCTCCTTGCTGTCCAAGGGACTCTTCAGAGTCTTCTCCAACACCACAGTTCAAAGGCAACACTTCTTTGGCACTCAGCCTTCTTTATGGTCCAACTCTCACATCGATACATGACTACTGGGAAAAACATAGCTTTGACTATATGGATCTTTGTTGGCAAAGTGATGTCTCTGCTTTTTAATATGCTGTCTAGGTTTGTCATAGCTTTTCTTCCAAGGAGAAAATGTCTTTTAATTTCATGGCTACTGTCCACTGTGATTTTGGAGCCCAAGAAAATAGTCTGTCATTGTTTCCACTTTTTCCCCTTCCATTCACCATGAAGTGATGGGATCAGATGCCATGATCACACAGCACATGGGATCCTAATTCCCCTACAGAGGAAGTGTGGAGTCTTAACCACTGGCCCACCAAGAAGTCCCAGAAAAATGGTTTTTGTGCCTCCTTAAAAAGTTAACACACAGAAATGCTGAATAGGTACAAATGAAATAACTTAGAGACTTTCTTTTAAAAGGTTAAATTAATAGCCAGGACATGGAAGCAACCTAGATGTCCATCAGCAGATGAATGGATAAGAAAGCAGTGGTACATAGACACAATGGAGTATTACTCAGCCATTAAAAAGAATGCATTTGAGTCAATTCTAATGAGGTGGATGAAACTGGAGCCTATTATACAGAGTGAATTAACCAGAAAGAAAAACACCAATACAGTATACTAACGTATATATATGGAATTTAGAAAGATGGTAACGACAACCCTGTATGCAAAACAGCAAAAGAGACACAGATGTATAGAACAGTCTTTTGGACTCTGTGGGAGAGGGAGAGGGGGGATGATTTGGGAGAATGGCATTAAAACATGTATAATATCATATAAGAAACGAATCACCAGTCCAGGTTCGATGCAGGATAAAGGAAGCATGGGGCTGGTGCACTGGGATGACCTAGAGGGATGGTATGGGGAGGGAAGTGGGAGGGGGGGTTCAGGATGGGGAACACCTGTGGCGGATGCATGTTGATGTATTGCAAAACCAATACTATATTGTAAAGTAAAATAATAATAATAAATTTTAAAAAAATAAAAAAAATAAGAATTTCACAGTAAAAAAATAAATAAATAAAAGGTTAAATTATAAAGTCAATTAAACAATAGTTCAAATCTTTGTGTGTGGGTATCTGTATGAATAGTTTTCACATGGTGAAAACTCCCATGAACCACTGGAATTTGTTTAAATTACTATTTAATTAATTACTATTATTATTATATATTATTATAATTATTATTATACTTACTAACAATTACTAAATTATTATTCAAAACCACTGGAAATTGTTTAAATGATTCCCCATCATTATTTCATTTGGCCTAATGTTAGTCTTTCTTTAGAATTGTCTTGTGGCTGATTCAAACAGTAAAATTAAATGAAGAACAATTTCATTTTGGGGAAATCGTTTTAAAATATAATTTCAAGCTGTCGATCCTGGATAAGCTTAAGGCGGTCATGAGGAGGACCAGGCCTCCACTGTGTGCCGGGGACAGTGGGCGGCAGTCTCCACAGTCTCCTTTCCTTTTCAGTACTCCCATGAGGGAGCGATTATATCCCAATTTTAAATTTGAAAAAAGGCCAGGGAAATCTCAGAGAGTTCAAAGAATCTGCCCAAGACTATGAAGCTAGTCACTGGGCACAGCTATGGATTCTCAGTGCAGGGCTCAAGAGAGCCCGTCAGCCTCCTGAGGGAAAAGAAAGCGGTTTTGAGTCTCATGTCACCCTCTTTGTTACCGTGTCCTGCTGTTTAATAAAGCTGCTCTGGGGCTCTCCAGATTCACAGATCACTGCAATTCACTGGTTAGTTCTATTTAAAGTCCTTGTTTCAGTAATCCTCTGAATTACAGCCCTAATATTTACTGGAAGCTTAATTACATGCTAGGCACTGTTTCAGGCAATTAAAAAATATTAATGAATTAATTTTTGGCTGCACTGTGCCAGGAGCCATCACGGGAGTTCCCACCCATGACAAAGGTCATGCGGAGAGGACCTGACATGCAAAGGTGAATCAGGACTCGAGGGGCCCCCTGGATCTGCTCCAGCATCTACCCCCAAACCAGAATCTGTCTGTTTTACTATTTTACGACTTTCACCAACTCCTCTGACATTGACGGGGGGCTATCCCCGACCACCTTTCTCTGAAGGAAATCAACTTAGAGCTCTAGTTAATAAGCCTCCTGGGCATAATAGGAGTGTTTCAATCCAAACCCCTCAGATGGCTGTCTAACTTGCCTGACAGGTTTATCCGGACTCCTACAGCTATGCATATGATTGTTTACAGTCTCCCAACTGCGAGAGGCATGGGAAGCTTAAGATATTCAAATAGTATAGAGCCTCTTGGGGAGTTAGAAATTATTAGAATAGAACTAGTAGAAGATTTCATTGTTGAGCTAATGCTTGCTGCCAAGTTTCCATATCCCTTACCCACTGTGTCCCTGGGAGTATATTAATTAATATAGTTGGTATATAGAAAAAATAAGTAGTGGCCTTGGTGTTAACAACTTTAGACCCTTGAGGTAGTAAATTCTTTCCTTGCTACAGCCCACTGCACCTTTGCCCTATAGGAATGCAACTTTATCTAGTGCTTTCAGAGAGTGCCGCCAAACTTTAGAAAAATTACTTTTAGAGAAAATAAGTTTTCTGGTTAACTAACCTTTATCAGAACAAAGAGTCATAAAATGTTAACAGGCCTCCTGGCCAGAAGATGATGTAAATCACCTAAAGCCTTTGTATACGATAAGTTTGCAGAAAAGAAAGCCTGGTTTCAATAACGGTCAAGGACTGCTGACTTTGCATAACTCTGCACCCTCTATTATCCTCTATGTACAACTTAGAGTATATAAGCTCCCTTTGAAAATAAATTTGCGGGCCTTGCTCATCAGGCTTGGTCTCCCCGTGTCGTTCTTGTTTCCTTTTCTCTCCTTTTCTTCTCTGTTCTTGCTTCAGGATGACTAATTTGGAGCATGGGGGCCCTCTGAGACCACTTACCTGCCTGGGCTTCTAAGATCCACTCGAGAAGGTGCCTAAGGCGGGGCACCTTCAGCTATTTGAAAGGGTGTCTATGGCCTCTGTGGTCAGAACAAGTTCTGTGTCATGAATTTTATTGGCTTTCCACGTAAACCAGTTAGATCAAGCCTCTTTCTCTCCCCTTTTGCTATTCTTTCGCCAATGCCGTCCTCCTGAGGGAATCCCTGGATCCAACCGGGGCTGGACCCCAGTAGCGCTGGGTCTTCACTGCTATGTGCGGGCTTTCTCTAGTTTCGGCGATCCAGGCTGCTGCTCTCTAGTTGCGGTGCTGGGGCTTCTCTTGCTGTGGAACTTGGGGTCTAGAACATGGGCTCAGCAGTTGTGGTGCTCAGGTTTAGTCACCGTGTGGCATGTGGGATCTTCCTGGGCCAGGGATCGAACCTGTGTCCCCTGCACTGGCAGGTGGATTTTTAACCACTGCACCACCAGGGAAATCGTCGGGCATTTTATACATAATAACTCCTTTAATCGTCAAAAAATCCAATGAGGTCAGTGCTGGTACTGGTCTCATTTTTACAGATGACAACACTGAGGTATAGAGAGTTTAGATAACTTTCCTGAAATTGTACAGCTAGGAAACAGTTGTTGCTGCTGCTGCTGCTAAGTCGCTTCAGTCCTGTCTGACTCTGTGCAACCCCATAGACGGCAGCCCACCAGGCTCCCCCGTCCCTGGGATTCACCAGGCAAGAACACTGGAGTGGGTTGCCATTTCCTTCTCCAGTGCATGAAAGTAAAAAGTGAAAGTGAAGTCGCTCAGTCGTGTCTGACCCTCAGCGACCCCATGGACTGCAGCCTAACAGGCTCCTCTGTCCATGAGATTTTCCAGGCAAGAGTACTGGAGTGAGGTGCCATCGCCTTCTCCAGGAAAACAGTAGAGCCTGGCACTAGTGTTCATGCTCTCAGCACTCTTCTATATAAGCTCTGACACTGAGACAAAGTGGAATATTCAGTTTGAATTTTGTATAAAGTGGCACACTGACAGAAACCTGTCAGGCTGGTTATTCAGATGAAGTCACTTTCTAGCTTTCACAAGAATTGTAAAGGAAAATAGTGATAACAAACAGAACTTAGATGATTCACCCCAGTGTAAACACAATTATAAATACTCCTTATTTTCTGTAGCAATCTAGATGTATTGGGACCTTGAGCTGACCAAGTCTGGACCTTTGCTCCATTATCTTTATTTCATGTAATTAGATGATCAAAGGTAAAGTGAGAACACAGAAACTGCTACAGCCTGGTAGAGTCCACATTTAGTTAAAAGCTGGCTTGACCTAGTATGAAGAACAGCGAAGGTGTGTATGACTCAGGGTTAATTTTAGTCCTTTAGATGCCTCTCTGTCTCAGTCTTGTTTCATATACTGTCAGTATCACAGAAAGTAAAGTCCAGTCATTCTAAGGATAGAAATTATAAAGAGATAAGCAGCAAAGATTTACTATATATATAATGCAATGAATAATATTCAGTATCTTGTAATAATCTACAATGGAAAATAATCTGAAAAAAAACTGAATCACTTTGATACACATCTGAAACTAATACAATATTGTAAGTCAACTATACTTCTATAAAAAATTATAATGATAAATACCATTGAGGGTGTGAGAAAAGTCTTTTTTTCCCCCAGCCATTGAATTTACATCAAATACTGGATCAAGCTGAACCAGACCCGGATGGAATGCCACACACAGGTGGACTTGGGCTGGGTAGCTGTCTATACCTGAACCAGTCATAGGTCAAATTCAATTACAGTAGTTCCTAGCAATTTATCTTAATTAAAATTCAATTAATGTAGTTTCTAGCAACCTATCAATCATTAGAGCTGGGTGCAGTCATTCTCTGTACCTGAGTGACTGCTACATAACGGGGAAGGGGTGGTGTGTGTAGTGTCCAATAAAAATGCTAAATCTTTATTCTCAATAGAAGGGAGTATCAAGGGAGCTCTATTGGAGGTAAAAGTAGGAAGGAAAGATTCTGTCTCTGGAAATATGTATGGTTAGAGTTGGGATTTCAAAGATAGAGGTGGAGACCAACTACTGAGGGATTTTTAGGTAAAGGGTACCATAAGAACAGGGGCCTCCCAAGTGGCACAGTTGGTAAAGAATTCTCCTGCCAATGCAGGAGACACGAGTTTGATCCCTGGGTTGGGAAGATCCTCTGGAGTAGGAAATGGCAATGCACTCCAGTATTCTTGCCTGGAGAATTCCATGGACAAAGGCGCCTGGAGGGCTGCAGTCCATGGGGTCAAAAAAAGTCGGACACGATTGAGCAACTGAGCATGGACGCGTGCACAAAATGAGCAACATAAGAAAGAGAGAAGGTGGAAGGGAAAATTAGAAAGTAGAACGATGTAATTGGAGGGAGAAGGAGTGGGACGTAAGGGAATGGTGTGAGCAGGCTGGATTTGGAAGGTTCTGACTGTCAACCTGAGAAGCCTGAAGGAAGGTTATGGCATTATTAGTCTGCGCTTGCCAAGACTGAAGATTTTTCTATATCCAGGTTGACCTAGCTCAGGCTGAGTGTCTCCAGGTCACCCTGGCTTAGGCTCATGTTTCCAAGCCTGACTCATCCTTAAGGGACTAGGGACAGAGTTTCCTTTGCTGTCTCATTTTGATCTTGCCTGGGGAATCTGTTTCTACCATTCTACAAATATAAATGCTGTCTTTCTAAGACAGCTGAATACTGCCTTGTGGGCTTTCTAAGAGATCTGTCCAGGGCTATGGGGAGTCTGGCTCCTCATTCCACATTTATCTTTGGGCTAGCCACTAGCAGAAGGGAGGGTTCCTAGCTCAGCCTACTGATCACCAGGCGGTGAAGGCATTCAGCAGGTGAAGGCAACAATGATACCATGTGCTGAGTTGTTTCAATTGTGTGTGACTTTGTGCAATTCTATGGACTGTAACTTGCCAGGCTCCTCTGTTGATGAGAGCTGGGGGCTCCTCTCCAGGCAAGAATAGTGGAGTGCGTTGCCATGCCCTCCTCTTTAAATGACACCATAAGCAGACATAAAAGAGGCATTTCAGATGAATTAATTGTAGCTTTGGGGGCCAGATTACCAAGAGAGTCTAGGAGAAATGTAATGAGAAGGATAAAAGGAAGGTGTTTACCCATGTCAGGTTCAAAGAAATAAATTTTATAATATAATTTTGACTCCAGGCATATACCAGTGGTAATAAAAGCATGTTAAATATCTACCCAGCTGAATGCAGTTTGTTTAATAGAACAAAGTCCTGTGAAATCCTTTATGGAGGCTACACTCTTCCTCTTGGTTCTCAGGGAAAGTCCCTAATCTGAAAACACTAACAGAGCTAACCACCCTCTGCTCACGTCAGAAGGAAGAAAAGGAAACATTCCCTGGAGTAAACAGTACAAGCATAACGGAAATGGAGGAAGTACATGATTTCAGGCTTATGTGACTAAGAAATATTTTCTATGCTTATAATAGAGTAAGGAATGCAACCAATCTGTGGATAAGCCCGGGGAATGTTTCTGAGTCAGTACTCTGAGTGCTGCCTTTGTGCCAGGAACTTGGCTACATACTCAATATTTGCCTTGGGCTTTCCCGGTGGCTCAGATGGTAAAGAACCCACATGCAATGCAGGAGACCCAGGTTCGATCCCTGGGTCGGGAAGATCCCCTGGAGAAGGGAATGACTATCCACTTCAGTATTCTTGCCTGGAGAATTCCCATGGACAGAGAAACCTGGAGGGCTATAGTCCATAGGATCACAAAGAATAGGACATGACTGAGCGATTGACACTACTTTAACATTTGTCTTGCCCAATAGGATAGCCACCAGCCACATGTGGCTCCTGAGCAATTGAAATGTGGCTGGTCCAAACTGAGATGTGCTTAAATTTAAAAGACAGTATGAAAAAAAAATGTAAAATATCTCATTAATATTTTTACACTGGTTGCCTGTTAAAATAATATTTTGATACACTGGAATAAATAAGATATGTTATTCAAGTTAATTTTATCTGTTGTTTTTTTTACTTTAAAATATGACTGCTAGAAAATTTAGTTACATAAATGGCTCACATTTGTGGCTTGCATTGTATTTCTATTGGAGAACACAGCTTTAGATCATTTCCATTCTGCATCCCCACAACAGCCTTACAACATAGACTATTACTACATCTATTTATCGAAGAAGAAACTGCTGAGGCATAGAAACTGCAAGAGACTTGCCGAACATGGTTAAGTGATGGAGTTGTGATTCAAACCTGGGTTGGTCTTAGTCACTATATTAAATTGCTTCTTCAGCTTGCTTTATGAGTCAATATTTTTCTGGGTGTCTCAAGTGTAGAACTCTGGGTCAGGATGTGATTGCCCCCACTAATTGCTTGCATGAGCTTGAGTGATTATCTTCATCTCTTCATGTCATTAGCCATGAGCCTAATAAATCTAATAAGTCCATAATGCCTTATTGTTTTATTTGAATCACTTCTTTGGCTTCACAGTCTATAGAAACAAAGATTCAGTTCAGCTTAACAAACATCTCCTTAGCATAGCTATGCGCAATTGTGTAAAAGCCCAAATAAACACCATCAAATATGTTAATTCCTGAGAGGGAGTTAATTATATTTGGAGTAACACCAGAATGAATGAGCAAAATACAATTTAACTTTTCCAGTTACTTATTTGCAAAGCAGAAACAAAGACCTAAAGAACAAATGTCTGGAGCCTAAGAGGCCAAGGGGGCATGCTGGGATGATTTGGGAGATTGGGATTGACCCTACTGTAGAGCTCAGGGAACTCTACTCAATGCTTTGTGGTGACCTAAATGGGGAGGAAATCCAGAAAGGAGGGGACTGGTGCGTGCCGAATCACTTCAGTTGTGGTCGACTCTGTGATCCCGTGGACTGTGGTCCCCTGGAGTCCTCTGTCCATGGGATTTCCCAGGCAAAAATATTGGAGTGAGTTGCCATTTCTACCTCCAAGGAATCTTTCCCACCCAGGGATCAGACCTGTATCTCCTGCATTGGCAGGCAGATTCTTTACCACTGAGCCACCTGGGAAATCCCAGATTTTAATTACATTGGTGAGATTTCATGTCCTCTGTAAGACACTCCAAATGTTTCTTGTTTCCAATTTTTTAGTGCATAGATCATAATCTGAGCCCCATTTGAGAAAGCAGCTCACTCTTCAAGGCCATAGTTGATCCTTAAAAGCTGTCAGAGAGGGACTTCCTTGGTGATCCAGTGGCTAAGACTACATGCTCCCAATTCAGGGTGCCTGGGCTTGCTCCCTGGTCAGGGAACTAGATCCCACAGGCTACAAGTAAGACTTTATATGCCACAACTGAAAGATCCAGTGTGCTGCAATGAAAATCTTGTGTGCCACAACTAAGATAAATCACAGCCAAATAAATAAATAAACATTTTTAAAAAGCATGAACGAGAAATTTTTGGTATCGTTTATATTTAGCTGTGAGACTCCAAATCATAATCTCTGCTTATGCTTGAGTACAACTGACAAAAATTTCAGACCTAGAATTCTCTTCGAGCTAGCCTTGCATAAATTTATTGTGGAATTTTGACAGCGCCCCCACTTTCTCCAGTACTTGTCACTATCTCTTTGCTTCACCATCTGTCTCATGCTGTTCTTATTACTGAAGCTAACTTGGCTTTCGGAGAAAGCAATGGCAACCCACTCCAGTCCTCTTGCCTGGAAAATCCCATGGATGGAGGGGCCTGGTGGGCTACAGTTCATGAGGTTGCTGAGGGTCGGACACGATTGAGCGACTTCACTTTCACTTTTCACTTTCATGCATTGGAGAAGGAAATGGCAACCCACTCCAGTGTTCTTGCCTGGAGAATCCCAGGGACAGGGGAGTCTGTGAGCTCCCGTGTATGGGGTCGCACAGAGTCAGACACGACTGAAATGACTTAACAGCAGCAGCAGCAGCAGCAACTTGGCTTTGGAGCAGATTTTGTTTCAGCATTCCACAAGTCACAGTGTGTTCTTGGAAATTATGTCTCAGTGTCATCTAGTAACTACTTTCTGGCAACTTTTTTCAGCTTCAGGTACAGCACACTGGTTAATCTTTAATTCATCGTGTTCTATTAGCAGTTGGGTGTACAAGGCCCTCTCTTAATCATTCATTCATATACTCCTTTTCTTCTCCATTTTCCACTATTCCTCTGCCCTCTCCATAAGCAATCATTTTTGAGTATTTAAAGTATATCCTGCTCACTATGTGCGTTCTGTAAAATGTCTACTTTGTTTTGTATGCATACATTTTTTGTACTAACTCTAATTTTTAAATTTATTTGTTTATTTTTAGTTGCACTGGGTCTTCATTGCTGCTCTCGGGCTTTCTCTAGTCGCGGCAAGCTGTGGCTGCTCTTCGTTGCAGTGCACGGGCTTCTCACAGCAGAGGCTTCTCTTTTTGTGAGCACAGGCCCTAGGCAAACAGGCTTCAGTCGTTGCAACACTCAGCTGATTAGTCGTGGCTCCTGGGTTCTCGTGCTCACGGGTTCAGTAGCTGTGGCACAGGGGCTTTAGCTGCCCTGTGGCATGTGGAATCCTCCCAGACCAGGGATCAAATCCATGTTCCCTGCATGGTAGGCATGTTCTCATCCACTGTACCACCAGGGAAGTCCTGTATGCATACATTTTTAATTTATATAAATCATCTTGTAGTTAAAAAAAAAAAAATTCTCTTTCTTTCTTTACCCAGTATTGCATTTTTTAGAAATCTAACCATGTAGTTGAGTAAATCTACACTGTTGCATCTGGGACCTAGTTATCCATCCATTTTACCCATCCATATCACAGAAATGGGCATGCACATTGCCCTCAACTCACTGATACTGCTAATAATGCTGTGACAAATGTCCTCACACATCTTCCCTTACAGGTGAGAATCTCTGGATTCCTACAGAATAGTAATACCTGGCGGCAGAAATGCTAGAGTGTAGGTAATATATGTATCAGTCTGGGTCCAACCAGGAAAACAAGCCACTCTAAGCATGCAAAACCAAGGGACTTTATTGCAAAGAACATGTCACAGAGATGATGAGGTAACTGAGACATTAGCAAAAGCAGGAAGGCTCCTGCCACATCCAAACTGCAAGAATTACTTGCATAGGAACCTGAGTTTGAAGGAAGCTGGAATCATATCAGGGCTGACCAGTGGAAGCTGAAAGAGGAGGAAAAATATATATAGATACTATACCTTCTTGGAGACAGAGGGAAAGAAAAATAGCTCAACTTTTCCCTTCCCCCGTTCCTATTAGCGCTGTCTGCTACATTCCCAAATGCATCTTGCAGCTTTCAGGGCAGAGCAGGGACAGGTGAGCAATAAATAGGCAGAGGGTTGTAAGCACACCATACATTTGACTTGACTAAGTTGTGCCAGACTGCTCTCCATAATAACTAGTACCAGTTATTATGGGACCTCCAGCAGCACGTCCCCAAGTACCATCTGCCCTTTATGGTCTGCTGCTACTGCTGCTGAGTTGCTAAGTCTTGTCCGACTCCTTTGCGGCCCCGTGGACTCTAACCCACCAGACTCCTCTGTCCATGGGATTTCCCAGGCAAGAATACTGGAATGAGTTACCATTTTCTTCTCCATACTCCAAAAAGTAGACATCTCTTCAATCTTCCTTAGAATGTGTCTAGCCTGTTGTAGATGCCTCAGGTATCTCCTTAAATCTAGCAGCCTCCTGGAGCTCGGGAGGCCATCCATCCATCTGGCCATAGTCTCTTTTTCACTTTATTTTTGAGCCATAGCCTCTTGAGGGCAGCAACCTCATCTGTTTTATTTGTAAGCCCCTGCTTGTCATTATACTCAACGCCACTGACCAAGTGATAAAGTGGTTTAGTCACGCCTTACTCCTTTTCATTATGATTTGGCTTGCAGACTCAATTGGTGGAAGTTTTTAAGAAACCACTTGTGAAATTGTGGAGGGAAATCTCTAGAGAGATCCTGTGGGTGAAGGAGAGAGTTGATATCCAGCCAGCAAACACAGTTTAAGACTGTGATGGTTGTCAAAGCGCTGAGTTGGTTGGTCAATAGTTTCTGCTCTGAGCCGTCCCTAGTAACTGCTGTGCCCTGACTGCCTCAGCCACTTCCTAGGAGCCATCCCTCCATCCAAAATCAACAACTAAAGGGATATATATGCCTGGCCTGGCCAGGAACTCTAGAACCCTGCTGTTGCAACCTGGCTGCCACTTTCCCGATAGGTTCTTTTGTGTTTCTTTCTTTCTTTTCTTTTTTTTGATATGGACCATTAAAAAAAAGTCTTTATTGAATTTGTCACAATTTTGCTTCTGTTTTATGTTTTGATTTTTGGCCAGGAGGCATGTGGGATCTTAGCTCCAGACCAGGGATTGAACCCACAGCCCCTGGACTGGAAGGCAAAGTCTTTACTGCCAGGGAAGTCCCCTGATTGGTTCTTGCATATGCCTTGCATGTGTGTGCATGTGTGCACTGTCATGGGTTGCGATCCCATGGGTTGCAGCCTGCCAGGCTCCTCTGTCCATGGGGATTCTCCAGGCAAGAATACTGGAGTGGGGTGCCATGCCCTCCTCCAGGGGATCTTCCTGACCCAGGGATTGAACCCCCATCTCTTATGTCCCTGCATTGGCAGGTGGGTTCTTTACCTCTAGTGCCACCTGGGAAGCCTTACTGGTTGTTAAATATTTAAAATACCCTTCCCCCAAAGGATTATCACAGAAGAAGTGCAGGGGAAAGTCTGCAGACTTTTGTGTTCTATGACTCCCAAGATCCTGGCTTCTATGTGTGATGATGGCAGAGAGAATTCTCCAGGATTATATTCTTGATAGAAAACACTCCATCTTTTTTGCTTTTCTAGTCATTTACAGCATACACAATAAAGTACACATGGCTGCAGGGTACAGCTCATTGAATTTTCACATATGTGCACCCATGTATCTTCCACCAGATCAAGACACAGAACATTTTCAACCTCCCAGTGGGCTCCCTTCTGTCTCCTTTCCATCAATTACCCCAAATAACCACAATACCAACATCTATCACTGTAACTTAATTCTGCCTGTCATAACACTTCCTGTAAATGGAAGCAAAGAGTACATACTCTTTTGAGTCTGATTTCTTTTTCTCAGTGTGAAAAATGTACTATTTTTATAGTTTATTTGGCTATTTCCCTGAATTGTTAAATTGGAGTCTTAGCTCACTAATTTCAACCTTTCTTCTCTTTTTTTGCATTTTTTAAAACAATTTTGAAAAATTGTGGCAAAATACATACAACATAAAATTTATCATTTTAACCATTTTAAACTGTATGATTTAAACTTTATGACAGCGCTAAATGTGCTGGTCACAGCCATTCACATCCGAGGTCAGGGGCGGAGGCCGGGAGGACCTACCCCATGCCCCAGGCCAGGGGCCGGGCGGGGAGGAGCAACCCCACCTCCAAGGAGCGGTGGCTGTGCGGGCGCAGGAGGGCCTACAGGAGCTATTCCACATTCAAGGTCAGAAGGGGCAGCGGTGAGGAGATACCCCTCGTCCAAGGTAAGGAGCAGTGGCTGCGCTTTGCTGGCGAAGCCGTGAAGAGATACCCCACGTCCAAGGTAAGAGAAACCCAAGTAAGATGGTAGGTGTTGCAAGAGGGCATCAGAGGGCAGACACACTGAAACCATACTCACAGAAAACTAGTCAATCTAATCACACTAGGACCACAGCCTTGTCTAACTCAATGAAACTAAGCCATGCCTGTGGGGCCAACCAAGACGGGCGAGTCATGGTGGAGAGGTCTGACAGAATGTGGTCCACTGGAGAAGGGAATGGCAAACCACTTCCGTATTCTTGCCTTGAGAACCCCATGAACAGTATGAAAAGGCAAAATGATAGGATACTGAAAGAGGAACTCCCCAGGTCGGTAGGTGCCCAATATGCTACTGGAGATCAGTGGAGAAATAACTCCAGAAAGAATGAAGGGATGGAGCCAAAGCAAAAACAATACCCAGCTGTGGATGTGACTGGTGACAGAAGCAAGGTCCGATGTTGTAAAGAGCAATATTGCATAGGAACCTAGAATGTCAGGTCCATGAATCAAGGCAAATTGGAAGTGGTCAAACAAGAGATGGCAAGAGTGAATGTCGACATTCTAGGAATCAGCAAACTCAAATGGACTGGAATGGGTGAATTTAACTCAGATGACCATTATATCTACTACTGCAGGCAGGAATCCCTCAGAAGAAATGGAGTAGCCATCATGGTCAACAAAAGAGTCTGAAATTCAGTACTTGGATGCAATCTCAAAAATGACAGAATGATCTCTGTTCGTTTCCAAGGCAAACCATTCAGTATCACAGTAATCCAAGTCTCTGCCCCAACCAGTAACGCTGAAGAAGCTGCAGTTGAACGGTTCTATGAAGACCTACAAGACCTTTTAGAACTAACACCCAAAAAAGATGTCCTTTTCATTATAGGGGACTGGAATGCAAAAGTAGGAAGTCAAGAAACACCTGGAGTAACAGGCAAATTTGGCCTTGGAATACGGAATGAAGCAGGGCAAAGACTAATAGAGTTTTGCCAAGAAAATGCACTGGTCATAGCAAACACCCTCTTCCAACAACACAAGAGAAGACTCTACACATGGACATCACCCGATGGTCAACACCAAAATCAGATTGATTATATTCTTTGCAGCCAAAGATGGAGAAGCTCTATACAGTCAACAAAAACAAGACCAGGAGCTGACTGTGGCTCAGATCATGAACTCCTTATTGCCAAATTCAGACTGAAATTGAAGAAAGTAGGGAAAACCACTAGACCATTCAGGTATGACCTAAGTCAAATCCCTTATGATTATACAGTGGAAATGAGAAATAGATTTAAGGGACTAGATCTGATAGATAGAGTGCCTGATGAACTGTGGACTGAGGTTCGTGACATTGTACAGGAGACAGGGATCAAGACCATTCCCAGGGAAAAGAAATGCAAAAAAGCAAAATGGCTGTCTGGGGAGGCCTTACAAATAGCTGTGAAAAGAAAAGAAGTGAAAAGCAAAGGAGAAAAGGAAAGATATAAGCATCTGAATGCAGAGTTCCAAAGAATAGCAAGAAGAGATAAGAAAGCCTTCCTCAGCGATCAGTGCAAAGAAATAGAGGAAAACAACAGAATGGGAAAGACTAGAAATCTCTTCAAGAAAATTAGAGATACCAAGGGAACATTTCATGCAAAGATGGGCTCGATAAAAGTCAGAAATGGTATGGACCTAACAGAAGCAGAAGATATTAAGAAGAGGTGGCAAGAATACACAGAAGAACTGTACAAAAAAGATCTTCATGACCCAGATAATCATGATGGTGTGATCACTCACCTAGAGCCAGATATCCTGGAATATGAAGTCAAGTGGGCCTTAGAAAGCATCACTATGAATAAAGCTAGTGGAGGTGATGGAATTCCAGTTGAGCTATTTCAAATCCTGAAAGATGATGCTGTGATAGTGCTGCACTCAATATGCCAGCAAATTTGGAAAACTCACCAGTGGCCACAGGACTGGAAAAGGTCAGTTTTCATTCCAATCCCAAAGAAAGGCAATGCCAAAGAATGCTCAAACTACTGCACAATTGCACTCATCTCACACACTAGTAAAGTAATGCTCAAAATTCTCCAAGCCAGGCTTCAGCAATACGTGAACCGTGAACTTCCAGTTGTTTAAGCTGGTTTTAGAAAAGGCAGAGGAAACAGAGACCAAATTGCCAACATCCGCTGGATCATGGAAAAAGCAAGAGAGTTCCAGAAAAACATCTATTTCTGCTTTATTGACTATGCCAAAGCCTTTGAGGATGTGGATCACAATAAACTGTGGAAAATTCTGAAAGAGATGGGAATACCAGACCACCTGACCTGCCTCTTGAGAAATCTGTATGCAGGTCAGGAAGCAACAGTTAGAACTGGACATGGAACAATAGACTGGTTCCAAATAGGAAAAGGAGCACGTCAAGGCTGTATATTGTCACCCTGCTTATTTAACTTCTATGCAGAGTACATCATGAGAAACGCTGAACTGGAAGAAACACAAGCTGGAATCAAGATTGCCAGGAGAAATATCGATAACCTCAGATATGCAGATGACACCACCCTTATAGCAGAAAGTGAAGAGGAACTAAAAAGCCTCTTGATGAAGGTGAAAGAGGAGAGTGAAAAAGTTGGCTTAAAGCTCAACATTCAGAAAACGAAGATCATGGCATCTGGTCCCATCACTTTATGGGAAATAGATGGGGAAATAGTGGAAACAGTGGCAGACTTTATTTTTTTGGGCTCCATAATCACTGCAGATGGTGACTGCAGCCATGAAATTAAAAGACGCTTACTCCTTGGAAGAAAAGTTATGACCAACCTAGATAGCATATTCAAAAGCAGAGACATTACTTTGCCAACAAAGGTCCGTCTAGTCAAGGCTATGGTTTCTCCTGTGGTCATGTATGGATGTGAGAGTTGGACTGTGAAGAAAGCTGAGGGCCGAAGAATTGATGCTTTTGAATTGTAGTGTTGGGGAAGACTCTTGAGAGTCCCTTGGACTGCAAGGAGATCCAACCAGTCCATTCTGAAGGAGATCAGCCCTGGGTGTTCTTTGGAAGGAATGATGCTAAAGCTGAAACTCCAGTACTTTGGCCACCTCATGCGAAGAGTTGACTCATTGGAAAAGACTCTGATGCTGGGAGGGATTGGGGGCAGGAGGAGAAGGGGACGACAGAGGATGAGATGGCTGGATGGCATCACTGACTCGATGGACGTGAGTCTGAGTGAACTCCGGGAGTTGGTGATGGACAGGGAGGCCTGGCGATCTGCAATTCATGGGGTTGCAAAGAGTCGGACACGACTGAGCGACTGAACTGAACTGAAACTGTATGATTCAGTGGCATTAATTACATTCATAATGTTATACAACCATCAAGATTATTTCCAAAATTTTTCCTCACCCTAAACAGAAATTTCATATTCATTAAGGGATAGCTCCCCATTCCTCTTCTCCTTGAGTTCTTGTAACCTCTAACTTAAATCCTGTCTCAGGGAATTTACTTACTCCATATATTTCATGTAAGTGGTGTTATACAATATGTATCCTTTTGCACTTGGCTTATTTCATGTAACATAATGTTTTCAAGGTTCATACATGTTGTAGCAGTATCAGAATTTCCTTCTTTTTGTGGCTTTATAGTATCCCATTGCATGTATATATCATATTTTATTTATCCATTACTTGTTGATGGACACTTGAGATGTTTCTATCTTTTGGTTACTGTGAATAATGGTGCTATAAACATTTTGCACAAATATCTGAGTCCCTGTTTTTAACTCTTTTGGATATATACCCATGTGTGGAGTTTCTGGGTCATATGGTAAGTCTTATGGGTGGTGAATGCTCAGTCACTCCAGTTGTGTCTCACTCTTTGTGACCCCACAGACTGTATGTAGCCCATCAGGCTACATTGTCCATGAAATTTTCTAGGCCAGAATACTGGAGTAGATTGCCATTTCCTGCTCCAGGATATTCCTGACCCAGGGATCAAACCAGCATCTCTTGAGCCTCAGGCATTGGCAGGTGGATTCTTTACCACTGCACCCCCTGGGAAGCCCATGGTAAGTCCATGTTAGAACTGTCCAACTGTTTTCAAATTGGCTGCATCATTTTACATTCCTAGCAGTAATCACAATGTTCCAATTTCTCCACATCATTGCTAATCTATGTAATTTTCTTTGTTTTTATAGCCATCCTAGTTGGCATGAAGTAGTATCTCATTGTAGCTTTGATTTATATTTCACCAATGACTAATGATTTTGAGCATCTTTTAATGTACTTACTGGCCATTTGTGTATCTTTGGGAAAATATCTATTCACGTCCTTTGCCAAAATTTTTTAATTTGTCTTTTTGTTATTGAGTGGTAGGAGTTTTTCTGAAAAAATATTCTGGATGTTATACTCTTATCAGATATATAATTTGTAAATATTTTCTCCCATTCTGTGGATTGTTTTCTCTCTTGATTACCTACACATGCTGCAATGAAGATCTGGTGCAGCCAAATTAAAAAAAAAGTAAGGATGATGGTGTTTTTTTCTTGCCTTATTGGCAGAGAGTGTGATCATTTTATTTCCAAATACCCACTTTAAACTATTGTTTAGAATTTAATTTATTTGTTTGTGTTTGTATATATTGTAGCTGCACTGGGTCTTTGTTGCTGTGCGTGGGCTTTCTCTAGTTGCGACAAGTGGGGGCTATTCTCTCGTTGTGGTGCGTGGACTCCTCATTGCCATGGCTTCTTGTTGCAAGCCCAGGCTCTAGGCTTACAAGCCTCAGTAGTTGCCGTGGGTGTGGGGGCTCTCGAGTGCAGACTCAGTAGCTGTGGATCGTGGGCTAAGTTGTCCCATAGCAAGTGGCATCCTCCTGGACCAGGGATGGAACCTGGGTCCCTTGCATTGGCAGGAGGATTCTTAACCACTGGACCACCAGGGAAGTCCAGGCAGGATCTTAAGTTGTGGCATGGGGATCTAGTTCTCTGACCAGAGAACTTGGCCCCCCTGCACTGAGACCAAGGAGTCCTGACCATTGGACCACCAGGGAAGTCTCCATCCTTCCTCTTAAAAAACATCTACTTGTTAGATTACTATATGTAACACATTTTTCCTTTGTGGTGCAAAAGGGAAAGAAGGGAAGAGAATGAATGAGAGATTCCCTGAGTAATGACTTTAATTAAGGCATGGGATGTGGTGAAATAAAAAAAAACTTAGTGCATCCAGTCCCATCACTTCATGGCAAATAGATGGGGAAACAGTGGAAACAGTGAGAGACTTTGTTTTCTTGGGCTCCAAAATCACTGCAGATGTGACTACAGCCATGAAATTAAAAGATGGTTGCTCCTTGGAAGAAAAGCTATGACCAATCTAGATAGCATATTAAAAAGCAGAGACATTACTTTGCCTACAAAGGTCCGTCTAGCCAAAGCTATGGTTTTTCCAGTAGTCATGTATGGATGTGAGAGTTGGACCGTAAAGAAAGCTTAGTGCCAAAGAACCGATGCTTTTGGACTGTGGTGTTGGAGAGCCCCTTGGACAGCAAGGAGATCCAAC
Source organism: Bos indicus (assembly GCF_029378745.1). Classification (NCBI taxonomy): domain Eukaryota; kingdom Metazoa; phylum Chordata; class Mammalia; order Artiodactyla; family Bovidae; genus Bos; species Bos indicus. The sequence continues at coordinate 91,825,801 of NC_091765.1, forward strand.
CAGTCAATCCTAAAGGAAATCAGTCCTGAATATTCATTGGAAGGACTGATGCTGAAGCTGAAGCTCCAATCCTTTGGCCACCTGATATGAAGAACTGATTCATTGGAAAAGACCCTGATGTTGGGAAAGACTGAAGGCAGGAGGAGAAAGCGACAACAGAGGATAAGATGGTTGGATGACATCACCAACTTGATGAACATGAGTTTGAGCAAGCTCTGGGAGTTGGTGATGGACAGGAAAGCCTCGTGTGCTACAGTCCACGAATGGGGTTGAAAAGAGTCAGACACAACTCAGCAACTGGACTGAACTAAGCAGATATGAAATCAAAATTACTACATGAAGCAAATATCAACTTGTGAGAATGCAAGAGTCATGAAAAACAAGTGATTTCTTATTCACACAACACTACAAACTAAGTAACAGGATGACAAACACCAAGTCTGTTTTATTCCCCATTGCATCCCCAGTGCCTAGGAAGGCCATAACAGACAATATTTGTTGAATGATGACCTACCGTGTGCCATGCACAGTACAAAAGGCAAGGTGGGCATGACTCTAATCCTCAGTCCTAGGGAGAAATCCTATTTCCTCAAAGTAGTAAACGTTTGAATTTGCAATCCAACAATATTAAAGGTATTCTCACAGATAATAAAAACAACTAAGAGGACCCCTTATCATGATTACATTTGTAGCTTTCTACATTAAGTCTTATAACAACCCTGTGAAGTAGCTGGGCAAATATTATTATCCCCAGTTCACACCATCTGAGCCACCACGGAAGCCCGGAGATAATCATATTCAGTAATTCTTGAGTGATTCCTACTTGCCAGCACTACATTAAATGCTTTACATTCATCATCTCACTGAATTTCCCAATAACCCTATAAGTTATTACTTCTTATATCCTTTTATTTCCCCCGTTTTCAGGCTAGAAAATCAATGTGCCAGGGAGTGGTGTATGTGTGTGCATAATTTTTTAAAGAACTCATTAAAAAATATTCATTTATTTATTTGGCTGCACTGGATCTTAGTTGCAGCATGCGGGATCTAGTTCCCTGACCAGGGATGCAAACTGGGCCCCCTGTGTTGGGTATGCAGAGTCTTAGCCATTGGGGTGGGGAGTCCCTGTGTGCTTAATTATTAAACAGCAGAGTTATGGGTTATCTCAAGTGGTGGGACTCCAAGGCATTCACTGTGCCCAGAAAAGACAGCTGAACACACATGGCAGGTGAAGATGCTGAAATTAGAGACAGCTGGGGCACCTTTACTACCATCCAGATATTTAACAGGTGCCCAGATGTGACGCTGATTTATTCCCGGAGAGTCTGAAGAGAAGACTCATCTTTAAATGGCCGCAAAAAGTAATTTTGGAAGAGAATGTTTTGCTGCTATTTTCTCTAGAAGCAAGGCTTACTATTTAAATCAGGAACACTCAGAAGTAGCAAGAGAACTTAGCAAACCCCAAAATACATCCTCATGCAATCCATATTTACGAGGGCATCTGCCTACCAGGGCCAACTGGATGGCATTTTCACTGCTTTAGTGAGTCCAGGCAGAAGGAGCAAGTAACACAAGAGCTAGGAGGGACTCTGGGAACCAGCTGGTGACTAGTTACCACTGCACAGCCCCCGATTTACAGAGGCGGTGAGTTACGGATTTCCGGGACCTCCAGAAAAACATTCCGTGCTAAAAGGCCTTCCCACCATTACAAGTCAGTCTATTCCTTTCGCTCTCTTTCCATTCTTTCCTTTGTTCTCTCCCCAGCTGCTTTCTTCCTTCAACACAGTTTTTGAACCGGTGGTGTGCAAGAAAAGCATGAACACTGACCCCAACAGATGAAATCCCGATAGATTTAATCACAACAGATTAAAAAAAAACACACACAGAATTTAACCAAGAACCCGATTCTTCGAGCTTCCCCTGCCACTGTCCACGCCTCCAGGCGTTGGAGGAGGGGTTGGGGGTGGCGGGGCGCAGAGACGCCTCGGGGTCGCTCGTTCGCCGGTAGCAGCAGGGGGCGCCTGGGCTGCTCCGCGCCCCGGGCGAGTCTGGGCAGCGCACAGCTCGGCGGGTCTCTTAGCGACCCGAGCGGCGAGGAACACACACCACCGGAGGCCGGGTGGGCGGCCGAGGGACCATGGCTGATCACAGTCGCCTGTTCCCGCCGGCGCCACGGGCCGGGATGCGGGTGGGCAGGACCTGCAGGCCCAGGTAAGCGCGCGCTCGAGCTAGGGCGCATCCCGTGGGTGCCGCGCGGGGGCGCCTGCGCTCCGTGCTTGCTGGGGTCGGGGCCGGGGGGTGGCGGATGGCCGCGGAGGACCGGGTTTCCTTCCCTCCTTTAGGTCTCCCGCACCTAAATGATCGAATAGAACATAACCAGCTCGTGCCACGCTCTTTACTGTCCTCTAGAGGCAGATTCCTGTAATGCAGGAGGCACGGGTTCGATTCCTGGGTCAGGAAGATCCTCTGGAGAAGGAAATGGCAACCCACTCCGGTATTCTTGCCTGGAGAATCCCATGGACAGAGGAGCCTGGCAGTCCGTGCGGTCACAAAGAGTCGGACAAAACTGAACTACTGAGTAACACACCTCCAGATGGGAAACTGATGGCGGAAGAGTGCTTTGCAGAAAATGGTTTAGCCTGCAACCCACTCTTCTCAGGGTTAGCCGCCTGCATCCTACATCCAGTGTGAGGGGTCTGGATGTTTGAGGGGTCGCACCAGAATTCTTTCCCCGCCCAGCAGGTGACTGTGACTAAGCCGAGCTGGTGTTTGGGGGGGGTGCCTCAGGCCCTGGGCTGGTCAGCTGCCATTATAAATGGTTGGCATCACTGCACAAGACAGGAACCCGAGGCTTTTTGCCTTGGCTGGTTCCTTGAGCTGTTTATGAGAACGGAATTCAGCGCTCTTGGAGGCAGCAGCCATGTGGTGGTTAAGATTCCAAAGTCTACAATCAGCAAGGCTGGAGGTGAAGGCCAGTTTTCCTCGTTTGACTGGTGACCTTAGACAATTAGTTGCTCTTTCTGGGCTCAGTTTTATTAACTGTAAAATGGGAACAATAAAAGGAATGAGCTTTCTAGGATTGCTAAATGGCAACCCATTCCAGTATTCTTGCCCAGAGAATGCCATGGACACAAGAGCCTGGTAGGCTACAGTCCATGGGGTCGCAAAGAGTTGGACATGACTGAGCGACTAACACACAAACGGTGAGGATTTAGTGACTTAGCACTTGTAAAACAGTTACTGCCACATATATGCACTGTATACATGTTAGAGTTTGTGGACTCCTCTGAGAATCTCTCCCACCCCCAGGTTCAAACTTTTTGTTCCGAAATAACTATAGACTCACAAGAAGTTGCAGATATAGTGCAGAGGTCCCATGTACCCTCTTTCAGATGCTTGGCAGTGGTACCATCTTGCATAACCATAGTACATTACCAAAGCAGGAAATCAGCACTGTGTATATGTATGAATTAGATGGTAGACTTTACTTGAATTTCACCAGTTTTCACTTGTACTTGTGTGTGTGTGTGTATGTGTGTGTGTGTGTGTATGTGTAGTTCAGTAAAATATTGTTATATGTATATATCAAGATACAAAGCTGTTTCCTTACCACAAGGGAGCCACTTCATGCCATGCTTTAGTTTTCACTCATTTTACCACTCACACCACTTGGCAACCACTAATTTGGTCTCCATATCTAGAATTCTGTTCTTTTGAGGATGTTAGATAAATAGAATAATACTTTTATAAAGATATTAAACCTTTTGAGATTGGTTCCTTGGCATTAAGCAGAAGCCCTTGAGACCCATCCCAGATGTTGCGTACATCAATGGTTCATTTTTACTGCTGAGTCATATTTCATGGCACAGATGTTTATCCATCGTTTTTCCATTCCCCTGTTGAAGGACATTCAGTTTGTTTCTGGTTTTTAGTTATTACGTATAAAGCCGTTATAAGCATTTGTGTACAGACTTTGTTTTGAAGATAAGTTTTCGTTTCTTTAGGATAAATGCCCAATACTCTTTTGCAGTTCTTAAAGATGGAAATATCCGAGTATCATATAGTGACTGTGAAAATAGTAAATGCTTAGAAAAATGTTCTTGCATTATTTTCTGGGTTAAGCAAAAATTTTCATGAACTTAACAGAATGCAGAGAGGCAAGTTTATCAGCTATGAGAAGCAAAGTGAGGCAAAGTCCTCCAGCCAGACTGGTTCCCTTATTCACCTCTTTGGAACTTCGTTTCCCCGTTGAAAAGTGAGGAAGTTAGACTAGATTTCTTTCAAAGTTTGTGCCAGCTCTAATGTTCTATCAAGCTTGAGCTAGCTGCCACACTTTCCCCATTTTGAGTTGTATGACTGTGCTTGAGTAAAAATATTGGTCATCAGATTTGATTTTATGAAGCACTTGGATGTTTGAATTAGTTGTAAATGTGTGGGAAACACATTTACAAGCTTCCCTGGTAGCTACAGGCTTCCCTGGTAGCTCAGCTGGTAAAGAATCTGCCTGCAATGCAGGAGACCCCGGTTTGATTCCTGGGTTGGGAAGAACTTTGGTACTATAGAGGGTAACTTGCTAACAAGTCATGCTGAGTGGGTCATCAAATCTCAACGTTAGATAGAATTTCAACATTCCCACCACTTAGCTATTTAGGAGTGATTTATTAATTGCAAAGAGCAACTTGTAAACTCATATTTTTGTATCCTCTCATCTATATTTTCACAGTAGAGATGGATTAAACCCTTAAAACACACACATGCATGCACAGCAAGCAAGAAGTTTCCAGGACTCACAAGAAAAGGATAAGGATAAAGCTGGAATCTCTTAAAATGTTTTGTGCCTATAAAGATGAGTGTGACAAGAAGTAGATTTACTGTAATGGGTCATTATAGATGAAAGGGGCCTGGAGGTGGAAGAGGCTTCAAGGAAAGACACCAATAATATAGAAATATCTGACTAGTGCCATGTGATGTATTAAGATAATGCCATTAAGCTGCTCAAATGCCAAGTCCTGACTTTGGCAATGGCTGGATATATTAGATTATCCAGGTTTCATTTTCCTTTCTATTTGTCCATAGATCTCTTCCATCTTAGCTTCCTGCCCTAAAAACTCAGTGCAAATAACTGTCTGATGGGGTAAAGAAGCAGTGTGAAGCAGGTTGCATATAAGGTAGTAGGGAACAATGGAGACTGTGAATAAGAGAGCACAGGACTTGTCTAAAGATGGCAGCCACTATACCAATAGGGGCTCCATGGAAAGGTGGACCTAGTGTTCCCAGAGCTCCTGATTTTTGTTTCACATTATTTGTATGAGCTTTTTTATATGTCAGAAGCTCTCACATATAAACACCTTTCTTACCTTTCTCCAGAGTCACACTAACTGTATTAAAATCACAGCTCTCCCCCTTATTAACTGTGGGAACTTTGACAAGTGTTTGTTTTGTTTTTCAACTTCTTTGTGCCTCAGTTTCCTTATCTGGAATAATGTTAGTACCTACTTCATAGGATTGTTATGAGATTAATTCATGTAAAGCATTGAGCACAGCACATGTTATATAGAAAGATTTCCTTACATGTGAACTATTATGATTCTTATTAAAGCACAAAGGGGATCAAATGATGGGTTTGTGGGCCTGATACAGCACATGAACAGTTAGTTTGCTGCCCTTGACCCCACTGAGTTGAGAGGAGAAATCAAGGCCCACAAAGATTAAAGGTAGGGTGAACATCATTCAGCTAGTTGGGGGTGCTGTGCTGTGCTTAGTCAATCAGTCATATCTGACTCTTTGTGACCCCATGGACTGTAGCCTGTCAGGCTCCTCTATCCGTAGGATTTCCCAGGCAAGAATACTGGAGTGCGTTGCCATGCCCTCCTCCAGGGATCGAACCCAGGCCTCCTGCATTGCAGGCGGATTCTTTACCATGTCAGCCACCAGGGAAGCCCAGGTGGGGGTGAACTGTCACCATGTCCAGGTTCTTCCCACTGCATTGTGTCCCTTTAAAGGATGAGACAGAGTCCAGGAGGGGTTATAAATTATAAGTATCCTTCAGAAAGAGAGGGGATAGCTGGTGACTGCAGGTGATAATAATGAATTACATTTACACAGAGTGACATGGATAGGCCTTCATGGTATCTTGCTTTGTAAACAAGTAACAAAATAAGACCATTTATGTACAGTAAGGATACATGGACACAAAAGAACAATACAGGTCTTATAAGGATGTCTTCAAACAGAAGTGAAAAGTGAAAGTGTTAGTCACTCAGTCGTGTCTGATTCTTTGTGACCCCATGGACTATAATCCACCTGGCTTCTCCATGGAATTCTGCAGGCAAGAATACTGGAGTGGATAGCCATTCCCTTCTCCAGGGGATCTTCCCCACCCAGGGTCAAACTCAGGTCTCTTGCAATACAGGCAGAGTATTTACTGTCTGAGCCACCAGGAAAGCCCCTGCAAACAGAAAGGTACATTCCAAATCTGTTAGAGTGGTTGTGCCTGTGGAGAGGGGACAGTGAGGATGGAACATGGGAATAACATCAAATAAAGAAACAGGAGAGAGGGTCATACAGACCAGTGATGATGTGCCCTGAACCAGGAGTATGGGAACTCTGCCTTCTCACGTGACCCTTCCTTCCTCCAACTCTCCCCTAACACAGGTAGAGGCCAGCCTCCTTGAAAACTCCTTCTCCCACACTCACCCTTGTGGTCAGACTACTGCCATGATGTCTTGCAGGTACAGAGAGAATCTGCCCTCCAAGTGCTTCATGGAGCACAAGGGCAGGCTGCCAGGTCCCACCTCCCTGGACAGCCGGTGGTGGAGATTCGTGAGAACGGGACAGGATGACTTCAGGAGAGACTGCCCACCTTGTGAAGGTCTGGCTGCTCTGGGCCCCAGGGAGGGCTTTCTCCCCCAAATTTATCACAGAGCTCCCCCACCTGCCCCTAAGAAGAGGCACGCAGCCCTGTGTTCCAAGCTCTCGCCAGCCCAGCAGGCACGGAAGGCATTCCTGGCAGCCATTGAGGCCCAGCTGACCCTGCACCCCTTGGCTCTTTATCCGGACCTGGAAGAAGACATGCCCACCGAGGTGACCTCCTGTCCCGGGGTTGTGGGTGGGCCTTCCATGGGGCCTGGAGAATGTTGCTCCTTAGATGCCTGGGGAGTTCCCTCCAGGAGTGAGGACGATGACTGTCTCCCTGGGGAGAGTTCTTCTGGGGTGTGGAGCAGCCTTTCAGGAAATGCCGATGACAGCACCATACCGCCAAGAAGCCAGCCAACTTATAAAGGCTCAGCAACCCAGAAATGTTTGACTTCTTTACCTCTGAAGCTCTACCAGTCAATTTTGCTTGTGAGTCTTTTGTGGGGAGAAAACAGTGGAGGAATTGTTCAGTCTTGCTTCTGTCATTTTAGCCTGGTCTTGGGAGGTGTCCATAAGAAGTTATTAATGGATGGGCACCTGAAAAGTCACAGGAAAATTCACCAGATTGCCAGGACCAGAGCTGGGCAGCAGCTGCAATGTGTCATCAATGTCCCAGGATTCTTTGACTTTCAGCTCCTATATACTTAGCATGGGCTTCCCTGGTGGCTCAGTGGTAAAGAATCCACCTGCAGTGCAGGAGAGGCAGGAGACATGGGTTCAATCCCTGGGTCAGGAAGATCCCCTGGAGAAGGAAGTGGCAAACCGGCCCAGTATTCTTGCCTGGAGAATCCCATGGACAGAGAAGCCTGGTGGGCTATGGTCCGTAGGGTCGCAAAGAGTCGGACATGACCTAGTGACTGAGCACGCACGCATGCATAGTTGCTTTACAATGTTGTGTTAGTTTCTGCTATACAGCAAAGTGTATCAGCTATATGCCTACATATATCCCCTCTTTTTTGGACTTCGTTCCCATATAGGTCACCACAGGGCACTGAGTAGAGTTCCCTGTGCTCTACAGTAGGTTCTCATTACAATTGGAATTTGTAATCAGTGGTTTGCCCCCTGGGCTTTCCTTCACTACACTCCCGTGGATCAGAGCTTCTGAGTCTGTGACAAAGAGATCCTCTGTACGCATCCTTAGAGGGCACATGGAACTGTGGTTTTTATTCTCATATCTGACCTCATCAAATAGATGTGTTGTCTTCCTTCTGAAGCAGGATCTCTTCTTGTGGTGCCGTGGTTGCCACCAGCAACTCTAGATGTCAATTTTACTTTGGAAAACAATACATCTTTGCATGGTTCCAGGAAAATTTCATGACCTAATTTCCCTGGGTCTCATTGGGTTAGCCAGTCACCGTAGGCCTGACTGGCCAGGCCAGGCTGCGGTGTGAAGAGCTGTCAGGCCAGTTCAGACCACAAGGACTGAGAATGGAGGGAGAGGTGATTTTCCAAAGAAAAGTCTAGATACTGTTACTCATAGGAGGATGAATGGGTGGTGAAAGTGAAAGTGTTAGTTGCTCAGTCATGTCCAACTCTTTGAGACCCCACAGTCTATAGCCCATCAGGCCCCTCTGTCCATGGGATTTCCCAGACAAGAATACTGGAGTGGATTGCATTTCCTTCTCCAGGGGATATTCCTGACCCAGGGATCAAACCTGGGTCTCCTGCATTGCAGGCAGATTCTTTACTGTTTGAGCCATCAGAGAAGCCCTGAATGGACGGTAGGCAGTCAAAAACCACAGACACCCTCTAGAGGTACTTTTCTCAGGGAGGTACTGGGGTCCAAATGGGCCCAGAGTCACTGTTCTATCTAGAGGAGATGGAAACTTCAGTAAAAAGGCTACACAGCTAATGTCCAGCTGATGGGCATTAACTGGCAGCACCCAGCACCATATTTGCACCGGAACTGATGAATGGTATCGACCAACTAGAAAGGCAAAGTGAAGGGATGTGTTGATCTGTTATCTTTGAGAATCAGAGAGCCCCCTTTTCAGTACATCTTTCTTTTCTCCTAAGTTGTTTTCTGTTTGTAGCTCTTATTAAAGGTGCTGGAAGTTCTGGATCCTGACAAGAAGCTGGAAGACACATGGGCCTATTGTCAGGGCATCAGGAAAAGAATGAAAAAACCCACAAAACTTTTAAAAAAACGTTCGACCCAAGTCTACTTGGGACTGTAAGTATGGTTCTTAACCTCTTGCTCATTCCTGTCCCCTGATGAAACATTCTAGTACAAATCTTCCTCGACTTCACAGTGGGATTGTGTTGATCAGATCAGATCAGATCAGTCGTTCAGTCATGTCTGACTCTTTGCAACCCCATGAATCGCAGCACACCAGGCCTCCCTATCCATCACCAACTCCCGGAGTTCACTCAGACTCACGTCCATCGAGTCAGTGATGCCATCCAGCCATCTCATCCTCTGTCGTCCCCTTCTCCTCCTGCTCCCAATCCCTCCCAGCATCAGAGTCTTTTCCAATGATAAGCCCATAATAAATGAAAAATACCATCAGTCAAAAATGCATGCAATATGTTTGACCTACCGAATACCATAGCTTAACCTGGCCCACCTTAAATATGCTCAGAACACTTACATTAGCCTTACAATTGGGCAAAATCATCTAACACAAAGCCTACTGTATAATAAAGTATTGACTATCTCACAAAGTTTATAGACAGACTACAGTACTGAAGGTGAGGAAAATGTTGATTGTGTGGATATAGGGTGGTCGTAAGTATATTAGCTGTTGTCCCTCATGATCACATGGCTGGTGGGGAACTATGGGTCACTGCCACTGCCCAGCATCACCAGACAGGGTCATCATGGCATATCACCAGCCCAGGAAAATAAATCCAAATTCAAAGTACATTTTCTTCTGCATGACTATTGCTTTGCACTATCGTGAAGTGGAAAAATTCTAAGACGAACTATCATTAAGTCAGTGACTCTCTGTAGTTACCTTCTCAAAGCTTCTCATCTTTAGAATACTTTCAGTTCAGTTCAGTTCAGTTGCTCAGTCATGTCCAACTCTTTGCGACCCCATGAACCACAGCACACCAGTCTTCCCTGTCCATCACCAACTCCCAGAGTCCACCCAAACCCATGTCCATTGTGTCAGTGATGCCATCCAACCATCTCATCCTCTGTTATCCCCTTCTCCTCCCGCCCTCAATCTTTCCCAGCATCAGGGTCTTTTCAAATGAGTCAGCTCTCCACATCAGGTGGCCAAAGTATTGGAGTTTCAGCTTCAACATCAGTCCTTCCAATGAACACCCAGGACTGATCTCCTTTAGGATGGACTGGTTGGATCTCCTTACAGTGCAAGGGACTCTCAAGAGTCTTCTCCAACACCACAATTCAAAAGCATCAATTCTTCGGTGCTCAGCTTTCTTCACAATCCAACTCTCACATCCATACATGACTACTGGAAAAACCACAGCCTTGACTAGACGGACCTTTGTAGGCAAAATAATGTCTCTGCTTTTTAATATGCTATTTAGGTTGGTCATAATTTTCCTTCCAAAGAATAAGCGTCTTTTAATTTCATGGCTGCAATCACCGTCCGCAGTGATTTTGGAGCCCCCCAAAATAAAGTCTGACACTGTTTCCACTGTTTCCCCATCTATTTACCATGCAGTGATGGGACCAGATGCCATGATCTTACTTTTCTGAATGTTGAACTTTAAGCCAACTTTTTCACTCTCCTCTTTCACTTTCATCAAGAGGCTCTTTAGTTCTTCTTCACTTTACTTTAGGACTAATTAAGAATCTTTACAATAATTAAGAGAAGCAAAAGTAATTAAGTTCCTGAGAAGGAGGGAAAGGATCCGTGGGTCCTGCTCTGAGTAGTGTTTAGTGGTGTTTAATCTGTTGTTGTTTAGTTGCCTAGTTGTGTCAGACTCTTTTTGCGACCCCATGGACTGTAGCCCACCAGGCTCCTCTGTCCATTGCCCGATTTTCCTGGGCAAGAATACTGGAGTGGGTTGCCACTTCCTTCTCCAGAGGATCTTCCTGACCCAGGGATCAAACCCCTTCTCCTGTAGGCGGATTCCTTGCTACTGAGCCACCAGGGAAGGCTTTATTTCATTGAAAGTGAAAGTGTTAGTTGCTTAGTCATGTCCGACTCTCTGCCACCTCATGGACTGTAGCCTGCCGGGGTCCTCTGTCCATGACATTCTATAGACAAGAATACTAGATTGGGTAGCCATTGCCTTCTTTAGGGGATCTTCCCAACCTTGGGATCAAACCTGGATCTCCTGCATTGTAGGAAGATTCTTTACCATCTGAGCCACCAGAAGCTCCTTATTTCATTAAATGGATGCAAATTATCAGCAATCGAGGGAATTTGATTGTGTCTACACTACTCTAGGAGAGCTGTGGGAGAAGAAAACTGCTGACAACTTGAATGGTTTTGATTAGCCCAGAATGGCTTTTTAAATTATTTATGGTAGAAGCCCTTTTATTCATCATGATTGAGACCAGTAGTTTGGTGAATAACCAACTAAACAAACAAAAAAAGGTTAATACAAGAAACTGTTTAACATTTTCCTTTGAACATATAACTAGCATCTGAGACTTGACAAGTCCAAGCTGAAATCTTAATTTCTTCCCCAAACCTACTCCCCCTTCTGTTTCCTCCAGATCAGTAAGTAGTAACTCCATTCTTTCAGTGGCTTTTGAAACAATGGTTGCAAACTGCCAAAAAAAAAAAAAAAATCCTAATGCCTGTACCTTTGAAATATATCTGGAATCTTGTCTGTTTTACTACAGTCAGTCTGTTCTACTACAGTCAGTCTGTTCTGAGGTGCCATCATCTCTTGCCTGGATTATTGGAATTATTGGAATGGCTTCCACTAGTCTCATGGCCTCCACCCAGCCCCCAACCCATGCCCTGTTTTATTCGTTGCACAGTAGCTAAAGTGATTCTGCAAAACAAAAACCAAAAAACGTAAGTCGCACAATATCAATCCTATGCTCAAAATTTTATAATTGCTTACTTATTCAGAGTAAAATCCAGAGTCCTTATTCTTGCCTCTCAAGTCCCTTATGATCAGGTTCTGGTTATCTCTTAGCCCTCGTCCTCTACTATTGTATCCTTTAATCACGCCTCTCCAGTCACAGTGGCCTTTTTGTATTTCTCATATATTCTCAGCTCTGACCTTGGGGCCTTTGCAATGCTGTTCTTATCAGCCTAGTAGCTGCATGTTTGATATCTACATGGGTTGGTCCCTTTCTTCTGGGTCTGCTCAAATATTACTTTAGTAGAGAGGCCTTTTCTGTATAAACAGCCCCCTGTCATCACTCTCCATCCTTCCTGCCCTGGTTTATTTTTCTTTAAATCACTTACAATTACCTGGTACATATTTGTTTGGGGCTTCCCAGGTGGTGCTAGTGGTAAAGAACCCACTTGTCAATGCAGGAGACTTAAGAGACAAGGGATCAGTCCCTGGGTCTGGAAGATCCCCTGGAGAAGGGTGTGGCCACCCATTCCAGTATTCTTGCCTGGAGAATCCCATGGACAGAGGAGCCTGGTGGGCTGCAGTCCATAGTATTGCCAAGAGACATGACTGAAGCAACGCAGTGCGTACCACGCACACATACTTTTTTTTTATCTCTTTGCTGTGTCTCCCTATCAATTGTGAGGGCTTCCCTGGTGGCTCAGTTGGTAAAGAATACTCCTGCAATGCAGGAGACCTGGGTTTGATCCCTGGGTTGGGAAGATACCCTGGAGAAGGGAAAGGCTACCCACTCCAGTATTCTGGCCTAGAGAATTCCATGGACTGTATAGTCCATGGGGTCGCAAAGAGTCGGACATGACTAAGGACAGGGTCTTAACTTTATTTATTTTTGAAAATATTTTTTAATATTTAATTTTACTTTTGGCTGCACTGGGTCTTCATTGCTTTGCACAGACTTTCTGTAGTTGCAGCAAGTAAGGGCTACCCTTTGTGCAGAGCTTTGGCTTCTCACTGCAGTGGCTTCTCTTGCTGCGGAACATAGTCTCTGGGTGCTCAGGTCTCAGTAGTTGTGTCTCCTGGGCTCTGGAGCACAAGCTCAATAGTTGTGGCACATGGACTTAGTTCTTTCCCAGCATGTGGGATCGAACTTGTGTTCCCTGCACTGGCAGGCAGATTCTTAACCACTAGACCACCAGGGAAGTCCTGGTTCTTAACTTTATTTACAGCTGAATCCTAATGCCTAGAATAGTACCTGGCACGTGAAAGTGAAAGTGTTAGTCACTCAGCCTGACTCTTTTTGACCCCATGGGCTGTAGCCTGCCAGGTTCCTCTGTCCATGGAATTCTCCAGTCAAGAATACTGGATTGTGTTGCCATTTCCTTCTCTAGGGGATCTTCCCAACCCAGGGATCAAACCCCAGTCTCCTGCATTGCAGGCAGATTCTTTACTATCTGAGCCAGTAAGGAAGCCATAGTTGTTGCCTAATAAGCAGAGTACATCATGGGAAATGCTGGGCTGGAAGAAGCACAAGCTGGAATCAAGATTGCTGGGAGAAATATCAATAACCTCAGATATGCAGATGACACCACCCTTATGGCAGAAAGTGAAGAGGAACTAAAAATCCTCTTGATGAAAGTGAAAGAGGAGAGTGAAAAAGTTGGCTTAAAGCCCAATATGCAGAAAACTAAGATCATGGCATCTGGTCCCATCACTTCATGGCAAATAGATGTGGAAACAGTGGAAACAGTGTCAGACTTTATTTTTTGGGCTCTAAAATCACTGTAGATGGTGATTGTAGCCATGAAATTAAAAGACGCTTACTCCTTGGAAGGAGGGTTATGACCAACCTAGATAGCATATTAAAGAGCAGAGACATTACTTTGCCAACAAAGGTCCGTCTAGTCAAGGCTGTGGTTTTTCCAGTAGTCATGTATGGATGTGAGAGTTGGACTATAAAGAAAGCTGAATGCCAAAGAATTGATGCTTTTGGACTGTGGTGTTGGAGAAGACTCTTGAGAGTCCCTTGGAATGCAAGGATCCAACCAGTCCATTCTAAAGGAGGTCAGTCCTGGGTGTTCTTTGGAAGGAATGATGCTAAAGCTGAAACTCCAGTACTTTGGCCACCTCATGCGAAGAGTTGACTCATTGGAAAAGACTCTGATGCTGGGAGGAATTGGGGGCGGGGGGAGAAGGGGACGACAGAGGATGAGATGGCTGGATGGCATCACTGACTTGATGGACGTGAGTCTGGGTGAACTCTGGGAGTTGGTGATGGACAGGGAGGCCTGGCGATCTGCAATTCATGGGGTCACAAAGAGTCGGACACGACTGAGCGACTGAACTGAACTGAACTGAATAAATATTTGTTGAGTGGATGAATTAATATATAAGTGCTATGAATGAAAGGTACAGGATGCTTTGAATAAAGTATGGGTTCTGGGGACAGACTGTGCAAATGCCTCCCTGAGAAAGGGAAAATACGTTGAGACATAAGGGAGGTAAGAGGTTGGAGACAGCATTGCAGTCAGATAGAATAACATGTACAAACGCCCTGTGGCTGGGTGGAAGGAAGCATGATGAATTCATGGAACTGAGGAGAGGCCACTATGGCTGGAGCTCAGAGAGTGTGGAAGGGTGGTAATTTTGGAAGAATCTGGAGAGATGGGCAAGGAGCAGGCCATGAAGAGTCTTGAAAGCTGAGTTAAGACTTAGATCTTTATTGTAGAAGTAAAAGAAGCTATTGAACACAAAATCTTGTACCTGAATATCCATAGCAGCATTATTCATTATAGCCAAAAAGTGGTAACAAGTCAACTATCCATCAACCAACTGCTAATGGATAAACAAATGTAGTCTATCTATACAGTGGAATAGTATTCAAGTGTAGAAGGAAATAAACTGCTGATACATGCTACAGCATCTATGAAATGAAAACATTATGCTAAGTGCAAGAAGCCAGACAAAAAAGGTTATATGTGGTTCCATTCAGATGAAATATACAGAGTAGGCAAATCCACAGAGACAGAAAGTAAATTAGTGGTTTAAGAGCAGGGAGAATGGTAGAGAAGGGAAGACAAACAGTGACTGTTAATGGCTATGGGGCTTCTTCTTTTGGGGTGATGAAGATGTTCCAAAATTAGTGGTGATGGTCATGCAACTTTGTAAATATACGAAAGCAACTGAATTGTATACTTTGAAATGGTAAATATTATGATGTATGAATTATATCTCAGTTTTTTAAAAGAAGCTATTGAAGAGGCTTAATCCAGGATGCAATGTACCTGCATTTGATAAGACCAAATTTATATATTGAAATGACAGTTTTGGCTACAGTGTAGAGAATGGATTAGGAATTGGCAGTTGGGCCTTAAGAAGGATGCAGAGATACATTTTGTGACAGGCCAGAGAAGGGGACAGAATTAAAATCTAGCAGATTTACTAACAGGCTAAATTTTAAGGCTGAAGGAGAGAGAAGCCAGGATGTGTCCTGCTTGTCAATATTGTCTAAGACTTTGGAAGATTCCAGTCACTATAATTTATGTTTTTACCTGACACAGGTCTTAATAAATGGTACTCATAATTTTTTAAAAAGTTAACTTGCAATGATAAAATTCTACATCAACTTTAATTATTCTGAATAACATGGTATACTTGTCTTTATGATATTGATAATGAGAATATGATCTTTGAAAATATTAACACATAATTTGTATGAGCTTGCAAGAGACTGTTAAAAATACGTGCAATTATGAATTCCTCCCCAAGATACTATTTGAAATCCACTTGGATTCATGGCATCTTATATTATAATTCTTTGATGATTTCATTATCTTTAGTCCCAAGAAGAGTCCTGTGTCACATCCATGCCAATGGCTTTATGAAAAAAGGAAGCCAAGTGAAACAGGTTTGCTCCAAAAGGATGGTCTGCTTCTTCATGAAAACATACGCCAAGGAGTTAGCGACTTCTGCAACTGGGCTACTGCCTTTGTAAGTTACTATTAATACTTACAACCTACTTTTTACAATTTGAACTCAAAGTTGCTTTTGTTAAAAAAAAAAAGTGTTAGTTGCTCAGCATTTGGATAAATCTCAGTCAAATAGACAAAGTCATAAAGGCATCTTTTGACTCTCCCACCATGTGGAATGAAAATGTTTCTTGTAGGTGAAATTTCTGGAAAGTTTGCAAGCTTGCAGCCAATGTGTAAATGTTTATATGTCATATTGCTGTTGTTTCCTGTACTATTTAAAGTGGCTCTTTGTTTTTCCTCAACTGTATTGACATATAATTGATGTATAACATTGTATAAGTTTAAGGTATACAGTGTGATGATTTTATACATGCATATGGTGCAATGCTGGAGACCCATGTTCAAACCCTGGGTCGGGAAGATCCCCTGGAGAAGGTAACAGCTACCCACTCCAGTTGAACGGTTTTAGGAAGCCCTACAAGACCTTTTAGAACTAACACCCAAAAAAGATGTCCTTTTCATTATAGGGGACTGGAATGCAAAAGTAGGAAGTCAAGAAACACCTGGAGTAACAGGCAAACTTGGCCTTGGAATACAGAATGAAGCAGGGCAAAGACTAATAGAGTTTTGCCAAGAAAATGCTCTGGTCATAACAAACACCCTCTTCCAACAACACAAGAGAAGACTCTACACATGGACATCACCAGATGGTCAACACTGAAATCAGATTGATTATATTCTTTGCAGCCAAAGGGGGAGAAGCTCTATACAGTCAGCAAAAACAAGACCAGGAGCTGACTGTGGCTCAGATCATGAACTCCTTATTGCCAAATTCAGACTGAAATTGAAGAAAGTAGGGAAAACCACTAGACCATTCAGGTATGACCTAAATCAAATCCCTTATGATTATACAGTGGAAGTGAGAAATAGATTTAAGGGCCTAGATCTGATAGATGGAGTGCCTGATTAACTATGGAATGAGGTTCGTGACATTGTATAGGAGACAGGGATCAAGACCATCCCCATGGAAAAGAAATGCAAAAAAGCAAAATGGCTGTCTGGGGAGGACTTATAAATAGCTGTGAAAAGAAGAGAAGCAAAAAGCAAAGGAAAGATATAAGCATCTGAATGTAGAGTTCCAAAGAATAGCAAGAAGAGATAAGAAAGCCTTCCTCGGTGATCAATGCAAAGAAATAGAGGAAAACAACAGAATGGGAAAGACTAGAAATCTCTTCAGGAAAATTAGAGATACCAAGGGAACATTTCATGCAAAGATGGGCACAATAAAGGACAGAAATGGTATGGACCTAACAGAAGCAGAAGATATTAAGAAGAGGTGGCAAGAATACACAGAAGAACTGTACAAAAAAGATCTTCATGACCCAGATAATCACGACGGTGTGATCACTCATCTAGAGCCAGACATCCTGGAATATGAAGTCAAGTGGGCCTTAGAAAGCATCACTACAAACAAAGCTAGTGGAGGTGATGGAATTCCAGTTGAGATATTCCAAATCCTGAAAGATGATGCTGTGAAAGTGCTGCACTCAATATGCCAGCAAATTTGGAAAACTCAGCAGTGGCCACAGGACTGGAAAAGGTCAGTTTTCATTCCAATCCCAAAGAAAGGCAATGCCAAAGAATGCTCAAACTACCGCACAATTGCACTCATCTCACATGCTAGTAAAGTAATGCTCAAAATTCTCCAAGCCAGGCTTCAGCAATATGTGAACCGTGAACTTCCTGATGTTCAAGCTGGTTTTAGAAAAGGCAGAGGAACCAGAGACCAAATTGCCAACATCCACTGGATCATGGAAAAAACAAGAGAGTTCCAGAAAAACACCTATTTCTGCTTTATTGACTGTGTGGATCACAATAAACTGTGGGAAATTCTTCAAGAGATGGGAATACCAGACCACCTGACCTGCCTCTTGAGAAATCTGTATGCAGGTCAGGAAGCAACAGTTAGAACTGGACATGGAACAATAGACTGGTTCCAAATAGGAAAAGGAGTACGTCAAGGCTGTATATTGTCACCCTGCTTATTTAACTTCTATGCAGAGTACATCATGAGAAACACTGGACTGGAAGAAGCACAAGCTGGAATCAAGAGTGCCGGGAGAAATATCAATAACGTCAGATATGCAGATGACACCACCCTTATGGCAGAAAGTGAAGAGGAACTCAAAAACCTCTTGATGAAAGTGAAAGTGGAGAGTGAAAAAGTTGGCTTAACATTCAGAAAACAAAGATCATGGCATCTGGTCCCATCACTGCATGGTAAATAGATGGGGAAACAGTGGAAACAGTGTCAGACTTTATTTTGGGGGGCTCCAAATCACTGCAGATGGTGACTGCAGCCATGAAATTAAAAGACGCTTACTCCTTGGAAGAAAAGTTATGACCAACCTAGATAGCATATTCAAAAGCAGAGACATTACTTTGCCAACAAAGGTCCATCTAGTCAACGCTATGGTTTTTCCTGTGGTCATGTATGGATGTGAAAGTTGGACTGTGAAGAAGGCTGAGCGCCGAAGAATTGATGCTTTTGAACTGTGGTGTTGGAGAAGACTCTTGAGAGTCCCTTGGACTGCAAGGAGATCCAAGGGACTGGATATTCTGAAGGAGTATCTGAAGGAATAGTCAGTCTATACTGAAGGAGATCAGCCCTGGGATTTCTTTGGAAGGAATGATGCTAAAGCTGAAACTCCAATACTTTGGCCACCTCATGCAAAGAGTTGACTCATTGGAAAAGACTCTGATGCTGGGAGGGATTGGGGGCAGGAGGAGAAGGGGACGACAGAGTATGAGATGGCTGGATGGCATCACTGACTCAATGGACGTGAGTCTGGGTGAACTCTGGAAGTTGGTGATGGACAGGGAGGCCTGGCATGCTGAGATTCATGGGGTCTCAAAGAGTCGGACAGGACTGAGCGACTGAACTGACTGACTGAACTAACCCACTCCAGTGTTCTTGCCTGGAGAGTTCTGTGGACAAAGGTTACAGTCGATTGGGTCCCAAGGAGTTGTACACAACTGAGCAACTAACACTTTAGGTTTATTTACTCATCAAAATTAAATTTGGAGCTTCCTGGGTAGCTCAGATGGTAAAGAGTCTCCCTGCAATGTTGGAGACCTGGGATCTATCCCTGGGTCAGGAAGATCCTCTGGAGAAGGGAATGGCAACCCACTCCAGTATTCTTGCCTGAAAAATCCCATGGAGGAAGAGACTGGCAGGCTACAGTCCATGGGGTGACAAAGAGTCAGACAGGACTGAGCAACGAACACTGTAACTATAAGAATGTACATAGTTACATTCAAGTATGTAATCCAGTGTTGTTAACTATAGTCATTATGCTTTACATTAGATTCCCCAGAACTTATTCATCATATAACTGGAGGTTTGTATCCTTCACTCCTTCTTCACCTCATTTCTCTTGGTTATGTTGTTGTTTAGTTGCTTAGTCGTGTCCTACTCTTTGTGACCACATGGACTGCAGCATGCCAGGCTTCTCCGTCCTTCACCATCTCCCAAAGCTTGCTCAGACTCATGTCTATTGAGTTGATGATGCCATCCAACCATCTCATCCTCTGTCATCCCCTTCTCCTCCTGCCTTTGATCTTTTCCAGCATACTCGGGTTTCTCTTCAGATCATATAAATCTTTCTTGGTTATATTTATCTTTAAGTACTTTGAAAGCTATGTTTGACTACAGTCATTACAAAAAGTATTTGACATGAAAAGACTTTTGACTCAGTTATCAAGTTCTTTTCTTGCCCTCCTTAGTACCTATTCCTGTCCTTGAGTCCCCTTAGATGTCTAGATTCCTGATGCCGTTTCCTGGATTTAAGACCTTCTAGAATTTTCCATCCCCCACCCTCATTTTTTGAGTGCATTCGTCAGTTTTAGTCAATGTATTACTTAGGACTAATTCTTTGGCAAATGGTATAATTCAGACTAGATTAAGGGAGAAAAGGGAATCATCCAGAAATCTTAGGAGCTTCAGGCACAGTTGTATCTGGGTGTTAAAATGTTTTCAGGCATTCTCCCTATCATTTGGCTGCTCCCCTCTATCTGACTACACTTTTCTGTAGTCTTTCCCTAAGAGATGCCAAAGTAGTCACTAAATTTTCAAAACTTAAATCCCACCACTCTAACCTTTATCTCATAGGGGAAAAACCTGGGTCACACCTACGCGTGAATTATCCACTATGAATAAGGAGATGGAATATGATTATTGGCTAGTTCAAGGTCATATGTCTTACCCTGAGGTCAAAAGATGGCCACGTCCAGCCTTCGCAACAGATTGACTGAGAGTGGTGGAGGGAGGCTTCCCAGAGGGTGAGTGGACTAGGGACAAGAAAGCACTCTACGCACTGATGCCCACTCTACCTCTGCTTGTCTACAGTCCGGCTGGATGGGATTGCCTGATTTCCAGCTCTTCCTCTTCTCCCATTTCTACTCCTGGAGACTATTCTTCTTTCAGCAGGAAATTTAAGGAACTCTACGATAATAGTTTGGAGAAGGCAATGGCAACCCACTGCAGTACTCTTGCCTGGAAAATCCCATGGATGGAGGAGCCTTGGTAGGCTGCAATCCATGGGGTCACTAGGAGTAGGACACGACCGAGTGACTTCACTTTCACTTTTCACTTTCATACATTGGAGAAGGAAATGGCAACCCACTCCAGTATTCTTGCCTAGAGAATCCCAGGGACAGGGGAGCCTGGTGGGCTGCCATCTATGAGGTCGCACAGAGTCGCACACGACTGAAGTGACTTAGCAGCAGCAGCAACAGCAGGATAATAGTTTAGGTGCTCTGATGACCAGCCTCATTTTCAGTCCCTTATGACCAAGGTCGCATCTTTATCTGTCATACTACATTGGTCCCTATCCCATCACCCTGTGGTATTTTCTCCATAGCACTAGTTTACGCTTTCCTTCCATGTTTTTTTGTTGTTGTTGTTGACCTCATTGATTCTGCTTGCTCTGTTTCTCTTTCAATATTATTTCAGCTGAGTTTATACCCCTGACTCTATTTAATGATCCCTCTCTGTAAGTTTCACTTCAACATCAGCTTCAGTTGCTAATGACCTCATCCTCTATGTTCCCCAACTTATATATTCCAAAGTGGGATTGTGTTGACTCTGTAGGGGAGGGATGAATAATTTACTCTTCTAAGTTCTCTACAGGATCTCTATAACCAAAGACAGATTAACAACTAAAAAACAAACAGAAGTTTATTAACAAGTATACCTCATGTATACATGGGAGATACCCAGGGAAAAATGATTAACTCTCCTAGGTGGGTTAGAATTCAGGCTCAAACACCATCTTCAGCCAAAGACAAAAGAGAAAAAAGTGTGGGGAGTCAGTAACTAGGGAGGTGACCAGGAAAAAGAGGAGAACAGGATTATGATTTGTTGTGAAGATTTAAATGTGTGCCTTCTACACTGATAATATAATTTAGAGTCTTCCTTTTCCTCCTAGAATGGAGATGGAGACACCCTTACAATCAGATTTTTTTTTTAATTAATGTAAATTTCACTTAAAGGGTGACTTCTACTCTGTTTCTAGATTGTTTCCTGTGTTGTCTGCTGTTTCTTAAAATCAGCAGCTCAAAATAACCCTTGGGCCAGAGGCATATTTTGGGATGCTATATTCTACTATCCTTCAAATGTAAACTATCTTTTAGCCACATCATATATCCACGATCAGCCTACAGATATTTGCGTGCTGTGTGATTGCTCGGTTGTGTCTGACTCTTTACAACCCATGGACTGTAGCCCGCCAGGCTCCTCTGTCCATGGGATTTTCCAGGCAAGAATACTGAAGTGAGTTGCCATTTCCTCCTTCAGGGGATCTTCCTGACCCAGGGATTGAACCCGAGTCTCCTGTGAGTCCTGCATTGGCAGACGGGTTTTTTTTTTCTTAACCACTGAGCCACCTGAGAAGCCCCTGTGGATGACTAGGCGCTCTAAATGTGCCCATCTCTGCTCCTCCCAGTTTTGGCTGAGGGAAGAGAAGGTTTGTTCTGTGCACAAATCATGGCTTCAGTAGGAATCCCAAACAGGGCAGCTTCCCTTATAACCTTATAACGGCTGTGGGCAGATCAAACACTAACATTTATAGACGTGTCTGGATAATACCTCTAGAGATGCCACTCTTATAATGTGTTAGAAATGTTTGCTTTTAATCAAACAGACTGAATTTTCCACAGCCCCATTATTTCCCTCAGGACTCCCTGCTTCTTATAGGTCCTAAGTTGTTTCAGCCCACTGACAAAACTCCAGACCCCAAATCCTTCTTCTCTCCTACAAGAGCGTTTTCCACCTCTTTTTTAAACTACCTCTCTCTTCTCCAGTCATGGCCAAACACCTCCTTTAGATTAAAGAAAGAAGAAGGAACATTTCGACATTTATCCTTGACTCATGCCCTGTGGCATTCTTCCAGGGGAGCCTGAACATTGATGAAGAGTTTATCCTGAGACAGTTTGACATTAACTATCAGAGCAAACCATGCTATAATGTGCTTCACACAATAAGACCCAGCAAAGTTCCTCTGGAGCTAAAGAAAAGGAGTGGGCTAAATAAACTGCAGGAACCACAGTTGTTCCAGAAACTAGACTGTGAGCAGAGACTTCGGAAACCACAGGTAATTGCAAAAAAGGGAGAAGACTGAGAGTCAAAGAAAATTAAATTATATCAAAATGTTAAATGTTCTTGAATTCTGGTACCTCAGAAGGCACTGACCTTTTTCAGTAAAATTTTTGCAAAATTCTTTGATGTTTAATATTTGTTCTAATAAATAAACATCTGTTAAGTGAGTGAATATTTAATACATCTAATGAAGTCAGTTATACAAACAAGGCATGCCATTTAGCATTATTGGTGATATCTGAAGAGTCATTAGTTCTTTTTATGTGTTTTATGTATTGAAACAATCGGTTTGTTTTATATGTTGAAACTTATCTCATGCGTTTTACATGTTGAAATTCCAGTAGTCAGTAGAACTATACATGTTTTTATAGTAAACTATAATATGTTTACTATTATAAGAGTAAAATGCTGCAGTCAATGACTGGGGACGCTGTTCCTGTCCATAGAATTCTTGAATTTTTATGGTGGTGTTTTTGACCACAAACCATCATTCTTGACCACATGCTTGCCTGATAATTAACAAATCGCTCAGTTTCCCAGCACCAGTTTCCTGTGAAGACAGAACGAGGAAACAGTAGAAAAAACAGGCTGTGTTCCAAAAGGAAGTACTATGAACCCCTAAGAACCTTTCTATACAATGTGTTAGGGCAACTCTATATTTACAAGTCAAATTGTGCCAGTCCGACAGCAGATTCCAGTGCCTATGTGGGAGTTGTGGGGTGAGGTGGTTATACAGTTTGCTTCTCTGAAAGTGAAGATAATAATTACCTTCTGTCTTTTATACTAAGTGCGTGTTCAGTTGCTCAGTTGTGTCTGACTCTTTGCGAACCTCATGGACTGTAGCCCACCAGGCTCCTCTATCCATGGAATTCTCCAGGCAAGAATACTGGAGTGGGTTGCCATTCCCTACTCCAGGTTTGATACTATTTTTCCAATGTTTTTGACACAGTAACTTTGCCGTTTATAATTGAACATAATCAGCTGACCTAGTTTTACACTCATGATGTTTTCCACCCTTGACTGGGTTGCATAAAATTTATGAAAACTGTGCATTCTGTCACTAATATCAGCAGTTTAAATTTTCCATTTTCCACTCATCTTTCTAAAGTGTAAAGTATAAAATGATCCTGGGCAGGCAAATTATATCCACATGGTTCAGGCACATGGGGCCTGAACCAGTGCTTGTTCTGAATCTGAGCTGAATGAAATTGCGCAAGTCCCTGTACTTACAAATAATTGCACAAATACTGCTTTATAAAGCATGGTGCTTATTGCCAAAATCAAACTTTTGACTGGCAGATGGAGGATCACTGTGCAAAAGTTCAAATAGATTTCCACATGGTATCATTTTCCTTTGGCCTGAGGGACTTCCTTTAATACCTTTCTTTGATATCTCCTCTGCCTGCAATGCAGGAGACCCATGTTCAATCCCTGCATCCGGAAGATCCCCTGGAGAAGGGAATGGCAACCCAGTCCAATATTCTTGCCTGGAGAATCCCATGGATAGAGGAACCTGGCAGGCTATAGTCCAGGTTCACAAATAGTGAACCTATAGGGGTCACAAACAGTCAGACACTACAGAGTGACTAACACTTTATATACACGTCACACTCAGCCAGTGTAGATCTGCTGGCAATGAATTCTCCCAGCTTTTCTAGGTCTGAAGCTATCCTTATTCTTCCTTCATTTTAAAAGGTATTTTTATGGGTATAGAATTCTAGATTCAAGAGTTTTTTGTTTGTTTTCAGTACTTTAAAGATGCCCCGCTGTCTTCTTGGTTGTATTGTTTAAATCTTATGTCATTCTTATCTTTGTCACTGATTTTGAGTAGTGTGATTATTATACACATTGGTATTTAGTTCTTCATGTTTTTTATGCTTGGGGTTTACTAAGCTTCTTTGATCTATGAGTTTATAGTTTTCAACTATTGGGGGAAATTTTGGCCATTACATGGTCAAATGTTTTTTCCTTCAACCCCCTCCCAGGACTCCAATCACATGTAAATTAGGTTGCATGAAGTTGTCTTATAGATTACAGCTGCTCTGTTCAGTTTTGATTCTCTCTTCTCTGTTTCTATTGCTATGTCTTTAAATTCTCTAATTTTTTTCCCGCAGAAGATTGAGGGCAAGAGGAGAAAGGAATGATAGATGATGAGATGATTTGATGGCGTCACTGGCTCAACGGACATGAGTTTGAGCAAACTCAGGGAGATTGTGAAGGACAGGGAAGCCTGGTGTGCTGCAGTCCGTGGGTCACAAAGAGTCAGACAGGACTTAGTGACTGAAGAGCAACGGACATCTAGCAAGTAGAGACCAGGAATGCTGCTGAACCTCTTGCAGTGCATAAGACAGCATCCTCCCCCCACCCTCAACAAAGAATTACCCAGCTCAAAATGTCAATAATGCCTAAGAGACCTAATTTTAATCCAGCAAATGTTTAATGAGCACCGATTGTGTCCTAAGTATTGTTTTAGATGCCAGTCTCAGATGCTTACATTTTAGAAGGTGAGAGGTGAGATAAGCAATCAGAAAAATATTTAGGACTTCCCTGGTGGTCCAGTGGTTAAGAATCCACCTGCTAATGCAGAGGACATGGGTTTGATCCCTGATCCTGGAGCATCCCACATACCATGGGGTACCTAAGCCCATGCGCCACTACTATTGAGTCTATACTTTAGAGCTGCAATTACTGAGCCCACAAACCTCAACTACTGAAGCTTGAGCATGCTCCAGAGCCCATGCTGTGAACAAGAGATGCCACTGCAATGAGAAGCCTGCATACCACTAGTAGAGAGTAACACCTGCTCACTGCAACTAGAGAAATCCCACTCACAGCAACAAAGACCCAGCACAGCCACAAAGAAAAAAAATATTTAGCATATCAAGTGGTAATAACTGCTGTTAAGAAAAATGAGTCAGGGAAAGAAGACAAGCAGTATTGTGATGGGGGTTACAGTTTTTGAACCGAGTGGTCAGGGAAGACACAACTGAAAAGATGACCTGAAATAGATAAGGAGTGAGCCGTGTGGATGCCTTGGGGAAAAGCACTATGGAGAGGGAACAGTGAATGCAAAGGTGCTGAGGCAGCAATGTGGCAGGTGCTCTAGAAATAATAAAGTGGTCAGGAGGGTTGGAATGGAACTCATAATGCTGAATCCAGCTCTGAGAAGGGATTGCCCTCCTGTGTGTTCGGTCCCATCCTGTCTTCCTCAGGCAGGTGTTTCTGGCTTGACTCTAGAATGGCCCACACATTCCACCTCATAGTTTAGATATGAGTGACCCCAGGGACTCAGTCCATGGAATTTTCCAGGCAAGAATACTGGAGTGGGTACCCATTCCTTCTTCAGGGGATCTTCCTAACCCAGGGATTGAACCCGAGTCTCCTGCATTGCAGGCAGATTCTTTACCATGTGAGCCACCAGGGAAGCCTGAGAAGAGGGAGGAGCAGGATCTTTGTGTTTCATATCTCTTAGTCCTGTGCAAACATTAGACCTCCTTCCATGATGAGACAATGAGTGGGTATTGCATCACAGCACTGGGCTATGAACTAACAGATGAACTGATGTTGCCAAAACACTGGCCCTCTGTGCACCAATACCAAAAAGAAATATGGGGACAGAGTTTTGGAGGAAAGAGAGTCACTTTATTTCTTTGCCAAGCAAAGAGGGAACATGTGAGGCAAGTGCCTCAGAAGCTGTGCCCTCCTTCCTGGGGAATAGGGAGAGGTCTTAGAATCAGGACGTGTAGCCAGGGTAGGTGATAAGCGTGAAAACAGTGAAGGTCTTGTATTTTTCTTTCTTCTGCAAAAATTTCAAAAGGGCCACAGCTGGCGTCAGGAAGCTCAGTAACTGGGTCTGTTCTCTTCCAAAGTTATCGACTGGTGACCTTCTTCCTGAAATGAAGAATGCTACAGGGGAGTGTTACAAGAGAGTGTGGGGGAGAAAATGCCAGATGCAGGATCACATAAAGGATACAGTTCACATCAAGTCAGAAAGTGATTAAGGAATTAACTTTGTGAAGGACAAATCTAGTTGCATATTCTACAGATTAGTAACAGTTAAAACTGCAATTGCTTAACTTTTACAGACTTGGTTTGCTGTCTCTATGGCTATTAACTCCTTCCTTTGTTTCTCTTGCTTGTTAGTAGGAAAGAAAAGTTTCATTTCTTTTTTTTTTTTTCAACATGAAGACTTTATTTCATAACACTGAAATAGTCAACATTTTACATTACACATGTATTTTTGAGGTATTCACCCATTTTAGTGATTTCACATTTAAATGATTTCACATTTAAAGAATTGTGCAGCCATCACTGCAACCCCATGTTAGGATATTCCCATCAATCCACAGATCTTTCAAGCTCATTTCCAAGGAATCCTCTTTCCTACAGTCTGCTTCAGGCAGATCTACTTTCTTTTCTTTATATTTGTCCAGAAAAGTTTCTCTTTTTGTTGTAACACTGAGTCTTGGGAGAAAGAAAGACAACATCTCTTCTACCCCTTTCTCTCTTTCAATTAAAGAGACAAGAGATTGGTGGTGTTGGATAGCATTTGGATCAAAAGTAATGTACCACTTACAAAGCTGAACACAGAGCTGGACTAATAGGTTAATACCATTATTTTGATTGAGTATTATTGAAGGTCATTACCCTTCATTGAAATATTTGATTTCTAGCTGTTTTACATAGTTCTTTCATTTTTTCTTCCCAATAACCCTATGGGGTAGATTGCGCGGAGCGAGCTCCGCCCGTGGCAAAGGTCATGAGGAAGGAGGCTTGGCATACGCAAAGGCGGGATCAAGCCTCAGGGGTCTCCCTGGAAGTTCTCGAGCATCTAGCCCCAAAACCAGAGTCTGCCTACTTTCTGCTTGTGCTTTCACCTACACCTCTGACTTTACGGGGGGCTGTCCCCCACTACCTCTCTCTGAAAAAAGAGTTAGCTTACAGCTCCAGTTAATAATTCCTGGGTGTGACAGTGTTTAACCTACAAACTCCTTTGGAAATCCTCTAGCCTGCCTGAATAGGTTTTTCCGGCCACATGTGATTGTTCAGAGCCTCCCAACTGTGAGAGGCAGGAGATGTTCTAAACTGTCTAAACACAGATTCCTTTGAGTAGTTAAAAGATTGATTAGAAATTGTATTGGTGAAGGGTTTTTCACTTATTGGGCCAATGTTTGCTGCTAAGTCTCCATACTCCTTACCTACTGTGTCCTTGGCAGTGTATTGATTGATATAATGGGTGTATAGAAAGGTAAGTAGTAGCCTCAATGTTTGTAACCTTGGACCCTTGAGTTAATTCTTTTCTTGATTGAGCCCACCTCACCTTTGCCCTATAGGAATGCAGCTTTGTCCAATGCTTTTTTGGAGGCTGGTGCCTGACTTTGGAATAATCACCTTTAGAGAAAGATAAGTTTCTTAAAATGTTAACAGGCCTCCTGGCCAGAAGACAAGTAATTCACCTGAACTTTTGCATATGATAAGTTTGAAAGCCTGGCTTCGATTAGGACCAGGAACCGCTGTCCTTGCATGACTCCACCCCTTCCTCCATTATCCTCTATGCACAACTTAAGGTATAAAAACTACTTTGGAAAATAAAGTGCGGGCCTTGTTCACCGAAACTTGGTCTCCCCATGTCGTTCTTTCTTTCACCTTCTAGCTGAATTTTTCCTCTGAGGCGGGGAAGCTCGTCAAGCCTACTAATTTTGCCTGGGCTTCTAAGATCCGACTGGGGAGGCCTTAGTGTCTCCTCTCCTTTGGGAGAACGGGAGGACGCTTGCGGTCTTCGTAGGTGACGTAAATTCCCTGCTTTGGAAGTTTATTCAGCCTCTTTTCTCCACTGAATTTCCTCACTGAGCTATCCTCATCCTATTACTCTTTGTATCTTTGATAAAATATTTAAATAAATAGGTCACCGATGCCGTCCCTGCTTCGAATACCCTGGATCAGCCGGGGCTGGATCCTGGCAGTAGATAACTATTATCTGTATTTTACAAATGAAGAATTTGAGTAACTTGTCCATGGTCTCATAGCTACTAAGTTGGAGAGGGCTGGATTTGAGTCCAGGTTTGTCTAAATTGAAGGCCATGCTTACCTACCACATTATTTTCTCAGTCGTAAACTTTTCATGTTTGTAAAATCAAAGCCTACTGACACTTCATAAAATGCCTTGGAAAGGAGTAAGCATAAATTAAAAATAAATGGTACCATTTTCA
This sequence comes from Bos indicus, assembly GCF_029378745.1. Taxonomy (NCBI): domain Eukaryota; kingdom Metazoa; phylum Chordata; class Mammalia; order Artiodactyla; family Bovidae; genus Bos; species Bos indicus. Next base: position 91,854,507 of record NC_091765.1, read on the forward strand.
CAAGTTTAATTTTAGATTTATTGAAATGACAAACCGAACAAACTAATGAAATTGGGAATTATGTTATTTGTACAGAAACCTCATAAACCAAAGTGGGTGAAGATGAGATATGGAGCATGGTATCTGAACCCCAAGTTGTGGAAAAAGCAAAGAGCTGATGAGCCTTTGGTTGACCCCAAGGTCTTACGTAAAGCTCAAGATGAGAATTTTAAAAAGGAGCTACAGGAGCAGGTATGTGTGTATGCTGAGACTTGATCATCTGACCTAGAGCAACTGCCACTTCATATTGAGTCAGTCTCTGGAGAAATTCAGAGACTGCTGAAAGTCTTGTAACTTGCGCATTGAATTTGACAATGAGAAAGCCAAGTCATTTTATGAGGAATATGTAATAAGCAAGACTTGAAATCTCCTAGCTTCATGGTAGACACAATGTCTCTAAAGATGGGGCAACCACTCATTGTCCTCCTACTCTTCCTGAGTCCATGGATAAATTGGTTGTTCAAAGGGTGGTGTGACTTGGTAGGACCATCTCAGTTGAGAATGGATATAATGTCATGAGTTCTCTTTGAGTGAAAATGTGAGGTTTTGTTTTATTTTTTAATCAGCAATGAATGAATGTTAAAATTGTGATAAAAAAAAAAACAAACTACTTTTATGCCATTCAGCAGAGTTGCAGGATCTCTCTGAGAGAAAAAGGACAAAGGTTAAGCACTGTTTGATGTTACAAAGCACCAAACACACAACAAGGATACGTTCTGGTTTTACTGTAGGTAAGCTGTGTGCCTGCCCATCTCTAGTGAGCAAGGACCTGATGGAAGAAGATGCTCACTATAGTCCTGAAATTTTGGAAATTTTGATGCAATGCTTATACAGGACTCTCCTGAGAATATTTGTGATCCTCTTCTCTGGATCAGCAGATTCAAAACTTCTCCCAGATAACATTGTAAAAACATTTCAAAAACATAAAATGCTATAAAAGTTTGGCTACTCATTCATTCAAAAGTCACTCATCAATTACCTCCTTTTGCTTGGAAAGCTGAGGCAGAAAGTATTTTATCTTTTCTAGAACTGGGTATGAAATTCTTATTTTCAAATGGGAAACATGACATGAATTTATGAGCCCAAGATGCTTATATATAAGCTTCAAAATAAATAATATTAGGCAGAGTTTCTTGTCATACAGTTTTTGGAGCTGCCTATCTAAATTTATGTGAGTTTAACATATGACACGCTAGCAAAGTAATGCTCGAAATTCTCCAAGCCAGGCTTTTTAACAGTATGTGAACCAAGAACTTCCAGATGTGCAACCTGATTTAGAAAAGGCAGAGGAACCAGAGATCAAATTGCCAACATCTGCTGGATCATAGAAAAAGCAAGAGAGTTCCAGAAAATCATCCACTTCTGCTTAATTGACTACGCCAAAGCCTTTGACTGTGTGGATCACAACAAACTGGAAAATTCTTCAAGAGATGGGAATATCAGACCATCTGACCTGCCTCCTGAGAAATCTGTATGCAGGTCAAGAAGCAACAGTTAGAACTGGACATGGAACAATGGACTGGTTCCAAATCGGGAAGGGAGTATGTCAAGACTGTGTATTGTCATCCTGTGAGTATATCATGCGAAATGCCAGGCTGGATGAAGCACAAGCTGAAATCAAGATTGCCGGGAGAAATATCAATAACCTCAAATATGCAGATGACACCACCCTTATGGCAGAAAGCAAAGAACTAAAGAGCCTCTTGATGAAAGTGAAAGAGGAGAGTGAAAAAGCTGGCTTAAAACTCAACATTCAGAAAACTAAGATCATGGCATCTGATCCCATCACTTCATGGCAAATAGATGGAGAAACAATGGAAACAGTGCCAGACTTTATTTTGGGGGGCTCCAAAATCACTGCAGATGGTGACTGAAGCCATGAAATTAAAAGACGCTTGCTCCTTGGAAGAAAAGCTATGACCAATCTAGACAGCATATTACAAAGCAGAGACATTACTTTGCCAGCAAACGTCCATCTAGTTAAAGCTATGTTTTTTCTGGTAGTCATGTATGCATGTGAGAGTTGGACTAGAAAGAAAGCTGAGTGCCGAAGAATTGATGCTTTTGAACTGTGGTGTTGGAGAAGACTCTTGAGAGTCCCTTGGACTACAAGGAGATCTAACCAGTCAATCCTAAAGGAAATCAGTCCTGAATATTCGTTGGAAGGACTGATGCTGAAGCTGAAACTCCAATACTTTGGCCACCTGATGCAAAGAACTGACTCACTGGAAAAGACCCTGATACTGGGAAAGATTGAAGGCAGGAGAAGGGGATGACAGAGGATGAGATGGTTGGCTGGCATCACCAACTTGATGAACATGAGTTTGAGCAAGTTTCAGGAGTTGGGGATGGATAGGGAAGCCTGGCATGCTGCAGTCCATGGGGTTGCAAAGAGGTGGACATGACTGAACGACTGAACTGACTGACTGAATATATGACATAAAACGGTTCCAGTTTACTTTCAAAAAATAACCAAACATCCTCAATGAGTTAAATATTTAAAAATAAAAACAGTAATGAAACTTTTGATTAAGGTGTCTAGAAGTTCTCTTTTAAGAAACATATTCTTTTTTTTTTTTAAAGATTTTTTTGATGTGGACCATTTTTTAAATCTTTATTGAACTTGTTACAATATTGCTTTTGTTTTATGTTCTGGCTTTTTGGCCCCAAGGCATGTGGGATCTTAACTCCCTGGCCAGGGATTGAACCCTCACCCCCCTGCATTGAAAGGTGAAGTTTTAACCACTGGACCGCCAGGGAAGTCCCAAGAAACATATTCTTAAGAACTTAAATAATTTTACAAAAAGATTTATCTGAATGGTGAAAGCCAGTAAAGACACTTGTCATAATAGTTACAGTCAACTCATGAAAAAGAAATAATACTTAAATTTTGGAAATGTGGTTTATAGAACTATTACAGTAAAAGACTGTTTATCAGGCAGTTTAGACACAGGAAGGACTCAAAGCAATGGAATTGTTCTGTAATGACTTTTGTAAATCACACTTTTATAATACCTGAAGACTGAATATCTTGTGTACTTTAAGTGATGCCACTTGGCTATGCACCTCAGTTCACAAGACATGTATGCAGTTGTGTGCTGCTGAGGGCCAGTCACCATGAGGGCATGGCTGTCTTGCTGGAAACACGAGTTTTGACTATTCTTAATTTAATTCATTTGGAAAGTGAAATGGCCTTAAAGAACTGAATTACAATGATAACTTCTACACCAAGATTATAAATTCAAATAAATTGAAGAAAAACCAAATGAATGCATGAATACCCTGAAGACATTGGGACTGGATCAAATCTTTTTTTTTTTTTTTTTTTATCATGCCCTTTGGAGTTAATTCTAAAACTTGCAGATACATACTGAGTAGGAAAACACTCCCATTTCTTCCTCTACCACTCTCAATTCTGGTCAGCAAACGTGCTGAGGTTTTTTTTTTCCCTACACCAAGCAGTTTTCTGATTCTCTAACACCAGCTGGATGTCCTACGATTGTACTCAATTCTGACACTGCCTACCTGGAGACGCATCTGATCCCACAGTTTAAAGGCTCAGACCCCAAGACTGCCTCCACTGCAAATACCAGTCTCAAGCCCAGGTTGTCACCCCTGCTTCTGGCTGAGTGGCTGTAAATCAAAGGTTCCCATGACTCCCTCCTTGGGTTTGATCGTCTGCAAGAACAGCTCACAGAACTCAGGAAAACAGTTTACTTACAATCTAGTAAGATTACCAGTTTATTATAAAGAGGTATTTTCAAAAGCAGCCAGATGGAAGAGATGCACAGGGCACAGTATGTGGGCAGGACTCAGAGCTCCCTTACCTTCCCCAGGTACCTTCATATCCTTACCAACACGAAAGCTTGCCAAATCCCCTTCTTTAGATTTGTACAGAGGCTTCATTATACTGGACTTCCCTGGTGGCTTAGATGGTAAAGAATCTGCCTCCAGTGCAGGAGAGCCAGGTTCAGTCACTGGGTTGGGAAGATCCCCTGGAGGAGGGCATGGCAACCCACTCTAGTATTCTTGCCTGGAGAATTCCATGGACAGAGGAGCCTGTTGAGCTACAGTCCATGAGGTCACAAAGAGTCGAACATGACTGAGCGATTTTAATTGATTACATCACTGGCTGTTCCTGATTAATTCAACTCTAGCTCTTCTCCCCTCCCAGGAGGTTGAGGTTGGAGCTGAAAGTGCCAACCCTCTAATTACATGGTTGGTTTCCCTGGCAACCTACTCCCATCTTGTAGCTATCTGGGGGGTTTCCAAAAAGACCTCGTTAAGATAAACTCTGTCGTGGCTGAAAGGTGCTTGTTATAAATAAGGAAAAACTCACCTTTGTGGCTTTTATCACTTAAGAAATTTCAAGGCTTTTAGGAGCTCTGTACCATTAATGGGAAGAAGACCAAATACATATTTCTTATTATAAATCATGGGCTTCCTTGGTGGCTCAGATGGTAAAGAATCCACCTGCAATGCAGAAGACCTGGGTTCAATCCCTGGGTTGGGAAGGTCCCCTGGAGGAGGGCATGGCAACGCACTCCAGTATTCTTGCCTGGAGAATCCTCATGGACAGAGGAGCCTGGTGGGCTATAGTCCATGAGGTGACAAACAGTCGGACGTGACTGAGTGACCAAGCACAGCATAGCACATTATAAATGACAGTATCACAATTATTAATCTCAAATAGAGTCTAGACATCCTAGGTCAATAATTATCTAATTGATAAAATGTGTTGCTTATCCTTAATACAAGAGTAAGAAAAAGACCAGGGAAAGGAAAGTTGGGTATCTTTTGAAAACCTTTGTGGTCATCAACTTCTGAACATTATTTATACACATATTCCCACATGAAAAGGAAGTAGTTTAAAATGAGGTACTTGATAAAGGGCTCAGTGCTTTTAATTAGGACAAGTATGACACGAAGCTTCTGACAGCTGACTGTTTTTTAAACTGTGGACCCTCTTTCAGGAGGAGTTACTTGTGGACCTTCATGGAGCTGTTGCCTTTAAGAATTTTATTCTGAGCAGGGGCTACAGGATGCCGAGTGTGAGTAAAGGGTCATTTTGGAGAGACCCGCTTAGGGGCTCACAGTTGCTAATAGGAAAGGGGTCAGTGCCCTGATGAAATACTTCTTTTCCAGGCACACACCAGGACTCAGCCCTGGAGAAAGGGTGTGCTTACCCCAGACAGGGGCCCACAGATGGCGTTTGTTGTTTTGCCCTTTTCATTCTGCCTGTTTGCTTCCTGTTGACTCACCTTCCTTGGGTTTGGCCTTAATGGGACCAAATGAAAGGGATCTGTGTGCAGGGAGAGAGGCTGCTGCTAAAACACTGAATCCTCCAGGAATGTTGTCTCCCTCACTTCCACTTCTAAGGTCAAGGAGCCGTGCTGGGGTCAGGACCAACTGGAGCTGGGAGTCACAGTACTACTATTGTGCTGTATGTGGGCAGGAGGAGAAGAGGATGAGATGGTTGGATGGCATCACCAACACAATGAACATGAGTTTGAGAAGCTCTGGGAGATGGTGATGGACAGGGAAGCCTGGTGTGCTGCAGTCCACGGGGCTGCAAAGAGTCAGATACGACTAAGCGACTGAACAACAATGCAGGGTACAGGAGGATGCAGACTAGGCCATAGGGTCACTTCCCAGACATCCCTGAGGGCTCTTCTGTCTTTTTCTCACTTTGTGAGCCTGTGCAGCTGCCCCTGCTACCTCCCACGTGGAGACTGTCCTGGAAGATGACAAGAGTGGGGCGGGAGGCTGGTAGAGCAGACGGTTGAGCAGGAGGGCCGGCAGCCTGGAGCTCTGTCCCTAGCCCAGCCTGTCACCACGGCAGGAAGCCAGGCCGGCCTGGGGCCTGAGTCACGGCTGATGAGTTCTGAGCTTGTCCAGTGTCTCCTGTGTGCACTCGGCCTGAGGAGTCTTTAGGAGGCCACGCAGCCAAGATGGTAGACTTTCCTGGAACCACGATACTGGATTTCTTTTTTCCAAGAGTGATAGAACAAACAATAACTTATACTGACTGGCAAATGGTGGAGAAGGAAATGGCAACCCACTCCACTATTCTTGCCTAGGAAACCCCATAGACAGAGGAGCCTGGTGGGCTAGTCATGGGGTCACAAAAGAGACACCTCTGAGCAACTAAACAACACCACACTGGCAAATAGGTATTCTGATCAAGCTCAGATACAGACTGATTCAGAGTGAAATCAGGCGATGTGAGGGGAAAGTCTAGTGTGTGACATAGACCAATGGGCTAAAAGACTCTGTTATACAACTAGCAATGAAATCTATCCTTTAGCTCTGAGCATAAACTATAGGCCTACTAGATGTAGTAATGTACTCATACACATTTATGGATTTATAATAACTGCCTCATTTGCATATACAGCCTACATAAGTATATTTATATGTATAATATATAAAATATGTGTATATATTTTACATGATTATATAATTGTATAGATTATATAATACATACAACCTTGTACTTAGCTTAAATATAATTATGTGTATATATATATATATCTATACACATGCAGACAGATTAATATATATTCTTGCCAAGGAGATTGTGTGTTTGTGTGTGTGTGTGTATATATACACACACACATATATATGTTGTAATTGGATATCTTGATATTATGATGACTCATAGTTTTTCTGAATATTCTTAGTGGCAAGAGATTTGTTTTTTCATTTTGCTTTTTCTCCTGTTCATTTAATCCATTCTGTTGATGAACATTTAATTCAATTTTGGGCAAAAAGAAGCATGCCTGAATCACTGGCTACTCTTTTAGCTGCATCAACTGAAGAGAGATGATGCCTCTGGCTATAGCTGAGTCCCATGCGAACACCTGCATGTCAAAACCCTGGAATATTTTCTCCCTTTCTTATATCTTATATCCTTGATTTTATCCATAAGATTTCAACTAAAAGAGAGGAGGAACTCTATTATTGTAAATTATATATATATATAGTCCTTTAGTCATTGCTTAAATTTATATGTGAGCATTTATTCTCTTTTCACTCCCCTAATTTCTGTGTATATACACATTCATATATGTTACATGAACATAGGTACATACACATTCCAGTATCTGCTTCTGGATTAACTGCTCTGTGCATTACTGACAGCTTCATTCCCTCAGCTACACAGAGGTCCAGGCCTTTAATAGCAGAGATGAGCAGTACAAGGCTGTGCTGAGCTGGGCTGAGCTGGACTTAGCCATAAAATGAGTGTGAATTAATCTCGGCATTTCTGATGATATGCACCTACCTTCCAAAGTCCACCATCTAGCATGGTCTAGTCATCAACATCAGATGTTGAGTACTATAAGGATATACAGTGGAGTATGAGATTGTGAATTCAGGTATGGTATTGGTTCTGAGCAGACCGTACAATTTTCATTTGCCAATTTTAGCTTCTCTGGTCTTTTTTCTTTTTTTAGTTCCTTGAGAAGATGTATATGAAGAAGGAATGTAAACGTGAGTGTAACCAGAGACAGTCCTATAAAATAACTCAAGCATAGATGAATCTTGGGAAGATGATTAGACAGTTTTCATTTACTTAGCTATTTCTCTCTTGTTAAACATTAAACAAAATGTATGATGAATGTCCCCCCACAAATGTACAACTTTGACTTGGCAGCATCCATAAAATTTATAACTAATACTTGTAAACATTTCAGAATGGTCTTCTGCTTCAGTTAATCAATATTTTATATATCTTATCAACTATGAGATCAGTATTCATATTTGGTGTTCTAACATTTTTGTAGCATTGTCAATATTACAGAGTTATATCAACTATTTGTAAAAATAAATAAAACCTTAAGAAAGCCGAATTACTTTCTTGCATTTTTCCAGAGTATTATTTTCCCGGCTTTCAGTGAATATCTCCTTTACTTTTTCTTTACAATATAATCTTCTTTCACTTGAATTCAGCTTACTGAGGATTTTTCCCCATTTTTTGGCATGTTAGTCTTGATAATAAATGTGTACTCATAAGGTCATGGATCATAAAGTTTAATGGAAACTCAAGATAACATTATTAAGATTAAATTTTAAAAATATTTTTATTAAAAATGTTAATGCTTATGTTAGGGAAAATTAGGAAATATAGATTAGCGAAAAGAACATTAAAAAATACAAAGAATTTCTGTAGAGTGTGCAATAACCACTCTTTAGTCATTGGAATGCATCTTTCTAGATCTTTCTCTCTAGATAATTTAATCAAAAGGGGTTTATTAAAAGGCTATTGGGGAGTTCCCTGGTGGTTTAGTGGTGATTGACTCCACACTTCCAATACAGGGGGCTTGAGTTCGATCCCCGGTTTGGGATCTCCTGCAAGCCACATGGTGCAGTCAAAAAATAAAAATGCAAAAAGGATATTGGTTCCCAAAGTTTTATCAGTTACTATATATGTCTTCAAATCCAAAATCTCTGGCTGATGGATGACCTTTCATCCTCTGGGACTGTCATGGTCCCATTTCAATAATGTAGCTGTAAATGAGTCTTTATGTGTCCAGACGTGTTAGGGTGATGGAGTATATGAGAGAAGCAGTGAGCCCATAGTGTCAGCCTATTGCTGTGAAATGAGTTTCAGTGTTGAGTGGGATACCACAGTGGTGAATAAGCATTCAGGAAGTCTGTGAATGTTGGTGTGGGCAGAAGTTTGTTAAGCAGGAAAGCAAATCCAACTCCAGAATTAGTTGCTTTTCTAGCAAGGCCACTTTTCCCAGACTCCCTTGATGTTTCAGCTCATTATACATTCCTGCATCGTAGCCCATGGGAGCCATGAAGGGAGAGCTGCTCAGCCTGCAAGCATAGAGAAGGAGGCTTCCAGTTGTACTAGGCAAGCTGGGGCAGGATTTTGGCATTCAGTCCCATAATTCTGACTTTCAAGTGTTGAGTGGAGGAGGTGTTGGGGGTGGTCTGGAGAGAATTCACTTATTTCCCTGGACACATTGTTCTTGGCTTTGTTACATTCAAGCCTGATTTATACCAGGGACTCAAATTTGGTTTTAATTGCCAGACAACTATTCTGCAGAAGCTGTAGCTAGATCAACCTTACTGAACGGAATTTAAGATATTTCATCCGGAGTCTGCATTTCTGCCTCCATGCCCACTTTGCTTATGACATCTCTGGGCAACCTTGGTGCTCCTGGAGAAAGAAGGGGGCTGGCATGCAGAGGCTAGGTTAAACTTTTCCCTTGATTATTTAGTGCTTCCTCTATAGTGGAGTCTTTTGGGTGCATATTCCCAAAGAACCAAATCCCCTCATACTCTGATCCATTCTGTGCAATCCCCCATATACCTCTTCTCCCAAACCTCCTTATCACCAGCCCTGCATTCATGATCCTTCCAAGTCTCTGGCTTCTAAGCTAAGCCATCAGCTGCTGACCATTAATTGGTGACACATTCTCCTCAGGCTATTTCTCCTTTCAGGCAAAGTGGTCAACGGGATAAAATGCTTACATTTCTGTCTGCTCGAAAATTCCTTTTCTCAGCTGTTCTTCAGGGCCACCCTTGAGTTGGGCTAGAGTATCTAAGCAGTCCACTTGTGGCTGCTGCCATCATATTGTGGAGGTTGTCTGTTTCGTTACCCGGACTTAAAGAACATCCCCAGGTGAGGCATATAGGCTGAGGAAGATGGCAGTATGGTAGGAGTGGGCACACCGTGTCTTCAATTTCTGGTCAAACCCAGTCCTAAATAGAAAACTGTCATCTGATTATGAGAAACAATATAATTTGGTAATTAAATCTGTGGACTTTGGAGCTGTGGAGCCTTGATTCAAACCCAGCTCGCTCCTTATTAACTATATGACCATGGGGCAAATTGCTCATCTCCTCTCTGTTTCAGTGTTCTCGTCTAACGTAGGGATGGTAGCAATAACAACAGTACCATCTCCCAGAATTGGGGTGGGGATTAAAAGGAAAGCTAGCAGTAAAGTGCTTAGAGCGGAGCCTGGCACACGGTGCACACGCACTAAATGTTAGCTGACTTTATGGCTTAGGGGATCAGATGACCCCCCGTTGACGATGAGCACCAATTGCTTGGTTACCTAAGGTCTCATGATCAGGCTGCTGTATGAGCCGGCGCCAAGCAACAAGCTGAGATTGGTTCTTCTAAAGGAGAGTGGTTACATGCCACAGAGCTCACAGCTCAGCTGCAAAGCCCTGGGGGCCTGAGCTCTGATTCGCCTTTCTGGCCGTGCCAAAGCTCCATTCAGCAGCTCTCTGTGCCACAGGTGCTTCAAGCATTCTGGCTTCTCTGGGTCAGACGGCAGAGATTTCTGGACCATCTGAAAGCCTCCTCTCACTTCAGGCCACCCTCCAAGCTGGCAGCCTCTCAGATTACTAAAGAAATGAGCTGAAACAGCACATCTAAATCTGGCCTCCAAAATCCAAAGAGTAGTACGTGTAGCACATCATTATATGTTATTTCCAACTCCCAAGTGTAATAGATGTAAATAACCTCAGAAGCGTAGATGCTAACAAAGAAGGGGTCAATAGCCAGGAAGTAATGAATTTTTGAGTTTTATTCCATTTGGCTTTAATATAATTTATTTTAATTGTAAGTGTATTTAAGTTTTTTAAATTTATTTATTTTATTTTTGGCTGCGTCGGGTCTTAGTTGCAGCACGTGGGATCTTTGTTGCATCATGCGGAACTTTCATCTTGGCCCATGAACTCCCTAGTTACAGCATGTGAGCTTAGTCACTCCGCCCAATGTGGGAATCTTAGTTCCCTGAGCAGGGATGGAACCCAAGGCCCTTGCATTGCAAGGTGGATTCTTAACCACTGGACCACCACGGTAGTCCCCTTAAGTCTTAATAATGACTGTGTTTAACAACCAGCTCACTAAATTCTTGAAAATTTAATAATTGCTTTTGTGAGCTGGGATAAACTGTCTCCTACTGATGGTAGGATTCAAGTCAGTGGCCGGGGGTCAGGGGAGGGTGTTAGGGGTGAAGAATAAAAAGAATTGTCTACCCCAACCTCCTTCTGGGTTATTTCCACAAAAACCATTTTAGGAGTCTTCATGCAACGTGGGAAAAACCTCACCACAGAGGGGAGTAGGGAGAAATTTTCTGACAAGGAGGGTGCATTCGTTTGGGTCTTTATTGCTGTTCAGTCAGCAAATCTCGTCCGACTCTTTGCGACCCTGTGGACTGCAGCACGCCAGGCTTCCCTGTCCTTCACTATTTCCCAGGGTTTGCTCAAAGCCTTGTTCATTGGGGCTGCTGCTACTGCTGCTGCTGCTAAGTCGCTTCAGTCGTGTCCGACTCTGTGCGACCCCGTAGATGGCAGCCCACAAGGCTCCCCCGTCCCTGGGATTCTCCAGGCAAGAACACTGGAGTGGGTTGCCATTTCCTTCTCCAATGCAGGAAAGTGAAAAGTGGAAGTGAAGTCGCTCAGTCGTGTCCGACTCTTAGTGACCCCATGGACTGCAGCCCACCAGGCTCCTCCATCCATGGAATTTTCCAGGCAAGAGTACTGGAGTGGAGTGCCATTGCCTTCTCCGTCATTGCATCTACCAAGGAGCAAATGACAAAATGGCATTAGACGTTTGAGAGATTTACTGGGGTTGGGAGTAGGAGACACAGAGTCTTTAGATTCTGACGCATGTGTGATTCCCTGTGGAAGGAAAAAGAAGACTTGAGTAGGAGGAATTTTGACTCCAGCACAATTCAAGTACAAGTTTGGCCAGGCCAATGGGGAGACCTCAAGTCAAGGTTGACAAGAGGAGGCATCTCACATTTTGCTAAAATAGGCCTGCCTTGGTAGGTCTGCATGCTCAGTCATTGGCTGGGAGCAGCCCAAGAGAGCACGACCTTGGTGAGAGGGTGAAAGATCCTGAGGGGTAGCAGCTGGGTCCATCAGTCACTTGTACTCTCTGCAACAGGCGATCCAAGCAACATATTTTCATAGGGTTGGGAGGTGAGGGAACGTGAAGCCATCTGAACATTCCCATATGGTCACAGTTCAGCATTTAGGGTCTCACTATTTCCCATCAATACTCTGCCTTCACATAAGAGACTTTGCAAAGCTGTGAATTCAAATGGTATTTTAAAAAGTTTTTTTTAATTTGTTTTATGAAGATACAGTTTACATATAATAAAAGTTATTCATGTTAAGTGTATAATTCTTCTATATTTGACTATATGAAATCATGTGACCATCACCACCACCATCAAAATATAGAATATTTCTAACAACATTAAAGATTCCCTCTCACTCCTTTGCTCTCAGTCTCGTTTCCTTCAACCCTGATCTCTGTCTTTCTCTGGCTATTAGTAATTCTTTATTATAAAATAATTTCAGCATACCAGAATACATAAAGAAATGTAGCTCTTTCGCTCAGGCCCGTGGCACCGGCAGGACAGGCAAGTGTCGTGGTCTTTGTATTGCCAGGAAGCTCCGTAGCCCCCAACGAGACCAGAAGTAGCGTGATAAACAGTACAAGAAAGCCCATTTGGGCACAACCCTGAAGGCCCACGCTTTTGGTGGTGCCAAGGGAATTGTGCTGGAAAAAGTAGGGGTTGAAACCAAACAGCCAAATTTTGCCATCACAAGTGTGTCAGGGTTCAGCTAATCAAGAATGGCAAAAAAATCACTCCTTTTGAACCCAATGATGGTTGTTTGAATTTTATTGAGGAAAATGATGAAGTTCTGGTTGCTGGATTTGGTCACAAAGGTCATGCTGTTGGTGACATTCCTGGAGTCCACTTTCAGGTTGTCAAAGTAGCCAATGTCTCTCTTTTGGCTTTATACAAAGGCAAAGAAGAAAGACCAAGATCATGAATTTTGATGATGAAAGCACAATAGTAATCAAGTTTCATATACCAAAAAAAAAAAAAAAAAGAAATGTAAAAACTTGCTCATAAATCATTGCCTGGCTTCATCAGTCTTAGCAACAAATGGTATTTTAATTTAGCAAATTAAAGGATCATTTCTTTTCTTTCTCTCAGTTCATCAGCTCTAAGACATGAGATTTTTATAGAAAAATCCCAAGGACTCTCTGATTTGGTGGGATTGTGTCTGTTTCAAAAAAGGCCCACAAATTATTTGACACTCTCTCTTCAAAATGCATTGTCTAATTTCTTTCCCCTTGAGTGTGGGCTGTGTAGACTTGATTTTAAGGAATAGAATATGGGAGAAGTGATGAATTGTCGCTTCTGAGACTAAATCATAAAAGGCATTGTGGATTTCTCATTGTTCTCCCTTGAGTCATTTGCTCTAGGATAAACCAGCTACCATGTTGTGAGGAAAGGCCCACACGGCAAGGAAATGAAGCCTTTTGCAAATAGCCATCTTGGAAGAGATCCTCCAGCTCCATTAAGCCTTCAGATGCAACTGCAACCCCTTCTGACATCCTGCCTGCAACCATCTGAGAGATACTGAGCCAGAATCACCCAGTCAAGAGGTTTCTGAATTCCTAACCCATAAAAATGACTCTAATGCTTGTTGTTTTAAACCATTAAACTTAGGGATTATTTGTTGTGCAGCAACAGATAACTAATAGATTTTTGTCCCCAGAAGTAGGATGCTATAACAAGAATGTAAAATGTGGAAAGGAGAAGAATTGAGAAATAGGTTGAAGCTAGAAGAATTCTGAAGAAACGGTTAGCAGAAGCCCCACAGACTTTAAGGAGGCTGTGGGTGAAGACTAGCAGGAAAATGAGGCAAATACAATTGGAAATTGGGAGAACTGGTCTCCTTTTTCTGCAATGGTGGTTTAATCACCAAGTTGTGTCTGACTCGTTGTGACCCCATGGACTGTAGCCCACCAGGCTTCTCTGTCCAAGGAATTTCCTAGGCAAGAATACTGGAGTGGGTTGCCATTTCCTTCTCCAGGGGATCTTCCTGACCCAAGGATCAGACCCGTGTCTCCTGCTTGACAGGTGGATACTCTGCCACTGAGCCACCTGGGAAGCCCCTTGTGATATAATAGCAGGAGGTTTATCCACACTGTCACCTGAAGTAACATGGAAAGTAGAATAGCACCTGATGAATGGTGATGTCTAAGGAAATTTTTATACAGAGTGTTGAAGGTATGGCCTGGTCTCTTGCTGCTTATAGTAAAATGCAAATTAAGCCAAAAGGACAGTTAAAAGCAATCAGGACTTCGTGGTTTTGAAAACTCCTGGCCTTCTCACATGACAACTGATCTTTAAATTAAGAAATGATTTGTAGCAAAGATTAAATCCAAAAGGACACACAAAGGACACAGCCAGGAAAACATGGTCTAAAGATAAATCCAAGGATGTTATTGTCAAATCCCTTGTTAAGATCTCATAAAGATCAAAGATGATTCTTCAGAGGACATTTAGGCAGACAAAATTCTAATGAAATTTTTAGTGTGCCTCACAGTCTTAATCAAACAATGGAGCATCTAAGAAATTGGAGGGTGTTGTTCTTCAGCAGACTCTCAAGGTTGAGAAGGGCTTATTGTAAAGAGATTTGAGGATTTGGCTCTTGAATAATGATGTGGACTGAATAAGATTCATAGGAGATCTGCAAAGTTTTTTGAAGAACTGGATTGGAATAAACATTGCCAGCTTGGACTAAAAGTGGGTGTGTCTGAAAGGGGATGAGTGTATTTTGCAGGTGAGATCAACATAAATAATTTGTATCTGAAGGACAGGCTATACTGGTCTTAGACTATGTCCACAAGTTATTTGATTTTCTTTCCTGCAAAGGAAATTTGGAGGAGTTAAGCTCTCTTCTTGAAGGTGGGCTGTACTTGGCTGCTTACTTTTTTTTCTTTTTGACTGTGAGGTCTCAATAATTGCAGTATGTGGGCTCTCTAGTTGTGGTTTGCGGGCTTAATTGTCTCTCAGCCTGTGGGATCTTAGTTCCCCAACCAGGGATGGAACCCGTGTCCCCTGCATTGGAAGGAGGGTTCTTAACCACCAGAGAAGTCCCTACCTGCTTACTTCTAATGAATAAAATGTGTCAGAAGTGGCAAAGTGCAATTTCCAAGACGAGATTATAAAAGGCATTGTACTTCCTCCCTGCCTTCTCTTGTATCACATGCCATAAGACAGTTTTTCAACCTCAGCCCAACTGATGTTTGGGACATGGTTATTTTTTGTTTTGAGAGGCTGCTTGTGCATTATAGGATGTTTAGCACTATCTCTGATCTCTACTCACTCAAAATTCCCCTAAACTGAATTGTTTTGTCAAAGTTTATATACATATGTATACACACACACACACACAAATTTCCTTATTTATTCTGGCTTTTTTTTAAAGGCTTTGTATACCCAAAATGCCCTTCAGAAAGTTTGTATCTTTTCCTACTTTCACAAGTTGAATCTGTAGATTTTTTTTTTAAAAAAACATTTTTGCCAGTATTGGTTTTGTCTTTCAGAAATCTTTGCCAATATAATAGACAAAAATTGGTATCTTGTTTTAATTTTTTTTTATTATTGGTGACTTTGACCATTTAAGAAATGATTTTGGTCTGTTGTATTTCTTTGTGACTTAGCCCATTTTTTTCCTGGTGCATAAGCAAAAACATAGGACTTACTTTCTTTTTTTCAACTTTTTATTTTATTGGAGTATAGCCAATTAGCAATGTTGTAATGGTTTCAGGTATACAGCAGAGCAACTCCTCCATACATATCTAAGTATGTATGTCATAGTCTAAGACCAGCAACTCCCCAAACTCTCCTCCCACCTGGGCTGTCACATAACACTGAGCAGACTTCCTTGTGCTGTATGGTAGGAGAACCTGCTTCCTAGGGCGGTGGTTCTGCATATTTTGATGAGGAGGGCTGGAGAAGCCCCACTTCCCTCACTACCCATCCTAGGCAGGTGCCCAGTGTACACAATTCTTGCTTGAAAAATTTATTCCTTTAGTTTGTTCTCCCTCTAGATTTTAAAATATCAAGCAAATCCACTGTTGGGTATTGGTGATACATCAACTTTCTTTTTGACACATTTTATCAGATACCAATACGTGAACAGTGCCATGGTCGGGTGGGAGCAGGAGGCAGTTAAAGAAGAATACTGAAAAGAGGAAGAAGACAAGAAACCAGATAATGGTCACTTCAAACTTTGCCTTAATCGCCAGTGCTTTCTCCACTCACTCAAGTTTGAGAAATCCTCGTTCAGAGCTATGCTTCTCATTGGTCTGTGAAGGCCCTTCTCTGGTTATTTACTTATTTATTCCCCTTTATTCCAAAGCCCATTCCTATCCTTTCATCCAACAGAGATACTACCTTTAATCCATTTAAGAACTGACCTTAACAGATGAACAAGGTCCTACCCAGGAAACTACACTCAATATCCTATGATAAACCATAGTGGAAAAGAATATGTATAACTGAATGTTTTGCTGTACAATAGAAATTAACACAACATTGTAAATCAACTACACTTCAATAAAATTTTTAAAAAAGAATTGGCCTTAAACCTACACTTTTAAACCTAAAGAGTGTTATTACGAGAGCATATATATATTTTCAATGTACATAAATGTTATTGTACTAGAAATATTATTGCTTCCTACATTTTAGTCACTAATATGTATTTAAGATTTAATTACATTGCTGTATAGATCAAGTTCATTGTCCTAATGACTTCATAGCATTTTATCAGCATCCACTATGTTTTACTTACTATTTGCCCATGATGGGCAGCTACATGGCCTTGAACTTACCATTACCCCAAATAACACATGTGTCCCCTTACAGTCTTGTCCAGAGTTTCTCTGGGCCATACATGCTCAGGAGTGGGATTGCTGGGTGCTGGGGTATACATATACGTAATTTCACAAAATTCTTCCAGACTGTTCTCCAGATTATTTGTCCCTGTTTACTGTAGCCACTGGGCTTCCGTGGTGGCTCAGCTGGTAAAGAATCTGCCTGCAATTGGGAGACCTGGGTTTGATCCCTGGGTTGGGAAGATCCCCTGGAGAAGGGAAAGGCTACCCACTCCAGTATTCTGGCCTGGAGAATTCCATGGACTTTATAGTCCGTGGGGTCACAAAGAGTCAGACACAACTGAATGTCTTTCCCTTTCTTGTCACATCAGTGGCATCACATCTCTCTAATAGTTGCCTTTCAGGGGGATGTAAGATGGTGTAACATCATTGCTTTAATTTTCATTTATCTGACTACTAATAAACTTGAGCATTTTTGTGTCTTTTTGTTAGTCATTCATTTATTCAAACAAAAATTACCCTGAGTGCCTATTATGTTCCTGGCACCAGGTAAAAGCATCCCTTGTTGATTTTATACTGGATCTCATGTCTTTTTTTTTGGATCAGTTTGTATGAGTTCATCATATATACACATATTAATGCGTTGTCAGTTTTAACAACACAAAAATCTGCTCCCCACATGAATCTATCTGCTGTCTGCTGTCTGCTATCTCATTGACCAGATAGCCTTATTTTGATGAGGTCAAGAAATTTTTTGGCCTCTTCTATTAAGATTCTCTGGGCTTCCCAGGTGGCGCTAGTGGTAAAGAATCTGCCTGCCAATGTAGGAGACAGAAGAACCTCAAGTTTGATCCCTGGGTTGGGAAGATCCCCTGGAGGAGAGAGCATGGCTACCCATTCAAGTATTCTTGCCTGGAGAATCCATGGACAGCAGAGCCTGGAGGGCTACAGTCCGTAGCGTTGCAAAAAGTTGGATGCGACTGAAGTGACTTAGCACTCAGGCACACACATTATGATCTCCTGGAGAAGGAAATGGCAATCCACTCCAGTATTCTTGCCTGGAAAATCCCATGGACAGAGGAGCCTAGCAGGCTACAGTCCATGGGGTTGCAAAAAGTCAGATACACCTGAGCAAGCACGCACACACATTATGCAATATTACAGTGACAGTCTCTTGGATTTTGTTCTATTAGTAGTAGTTTAAGCATTTATATTTAGGACTTCATTCCATCTGGAGTCCACCATTTTACGTGGTACAAAGTAGTAATCTAACTTTATTTTTCTCTATGTAGTGAACTTGTTCTCCTGACACAGGTTTTCCTTTGCTCTCAGGGTTTCATCATTCAACCTAAGAGATCTCAGCCTTGAGTCTATTCTGGGAACCAAGATGAGTCAGAGGTTTGCAAACAGTTGCATTTGGAAAATGTCCCTGTGAAATCTGAAACTGGGCAACTCCAATGTTGACTGCTTTGCAGAAAGGTTTGACTTGTGGTTAATGTTATGTGGAGTAGCTGGAGCCAGAGGCTTGACAGCAATGGACAGGTGCTGGTGGTGAGATGTTTCTCCTACAAGGTGAGGGCTTGTGGAGAGGACTTAAAAACTAAGAGCAAGGCTAAATTTACCATAAATGTTGGAATACTACCAGGGGGGTTGTCTAGTATCACACATCCAAATTTGCACACTCGCAGCAAAATGTAAGCTTTGAAATTTGGACATGATTTAAAAGTATTAGGGGGCAACGCAGCTAGAGTTTCAAGCATGAGTCCTGGGAGGTCAAGAACACTGGGTTCAAATCCTGGCTTGGTCACTTAGCAGCTGTTTGACCTTGGGCAGATTATTCCTCTCAGGGATTTAACATGAGATCATCCTTATAAAGCATTTAGCTCAGGGCCAATATGTACTAGGCATTCAATGAACAAAGACAATAGAAATGCTTATTACATAACAGACTCTGCATTCTGGGGAATACGAAGAATAAACAAACTCTGACCCCCAAGGGGTGTACGATCTAACACAGGGATGAGATAAACTACACAAATAATTATACCATAAGAGAAAAGCTCAGTTTGCTCTAAGAGTATTACAATATGTATTCAGAGTTCAAAGAAAAGAATGGCATATAAATCTGGGGGCTGGGTCTGGGGCTAGGATTAGGGGCTGGGGAAAAGTTTCATGGAAGGACTTGGCTTTGGGGAAATGTCTAGACCAATGAGCAAAGGCTCCTGCAAGAGAGTGCCCATGGGGCTAGAGTATAGATTAATGGTAAAAGGAAGGCCTGTTGGGTTGTGTCATGGAGACCTTGAAGGCTGAAATGGGGTTGGATTTAACCTGATAGACAGAGAAGATGCTCTGCTCTGAGCTGTGCATTGAGGATTAAACAGGAGTGGCTGCTGAGTGGATTGCAACCAGAGGGGAGGGAGGTGCGGGAGGATGGTATGGTCTGGACAGGTTAGGTGGGGTCTGAATGGGGGCATGGGCACTGGGAGTGACAGGTAGGGAGCAACGCAACAGGCCTGTGATGGAAGAATCCACAGGACTCCCAAGGCAACCTCTTCCCCAAAGCCACTTCCTTCCTACCAGCTCTCCTTCCCTTAAAACTATGCCTGGATTTCCTTTCTCTCATTTAGCTGATAGGTAACCTCACTTATGGCCCCCTTTGTATCTCAATATGTTTCTTTCATTCCTTCTTTTCTTTTTTCCTGCCTGTTTCCTCCCCTCCTTTCCTCCGAGGCCGCCCCTTTTACTGGTGTTCTCGACCCTGCCTTTCATCCTCATGGAATCTCCACCAAGGACTTCCTGTCCTTCCTCCTCATGTCTTCCTGCAGGTCTCCCCTGGCTCGCTCCTGCTTACAAATGTGCCAGGTGTCTCTCAGGCTAGAAGAGCTTCCCTTGGATCTGGTTCTCTTCTCAAGTGATACTTCAATTTCTCTCCTACCCTAAGCCTCCAGGTTTTTCCAGAGAGGGTTCCCTCCAAGTCAGCCTTCATCACCTTCACCCCTCAGTCTTCCAAAGCAAGCCCCCACCTCCACAAACACTGCAGAGCCACCAAGGACGTCTTTGAGGCCGAATCCAATTGTTTTTTTTTCTCAGCCTTCTATCCACGAGGCTCTGCTGAGTGATAACCCCGTTTTCCCCACGCCACCTTCCCCCACTGTTCTCTGTACCTGACTTTGCAAACAAAGCTCCTGAATCTCTCTTTTCCTAGCTTTTCCTTCCCACCCTCTTTCATCCCTGCCCTGCAACAAGGCCCTGGGAATGAACAATCTTTTCCTGTACAAGTTAAAGGAGAAAAATGTATATAAACATGTATATGTTATCCACCCTCTGGAGTCAGGCCCCAGCTAGGATCCTCCTGCTCTGTGTGCTATGGGCGCACAGAATAAGATTGAAAGCTTGGTAGAAGCAAAGGGAAATTGTATTCTTTGATCAGAGCATGGGGAGGTAAGGGCTCCTGCTCCAGAGCACAGCTCTCCCTGTGGGCAAGGCAGTTTTATAGGGTCCTGACACCGGGGAGTGGAGGGGAGGGGGAGGGGTAGAGTTCTCATTAGGCAGGCTCAGCCGTGCTGTTTCAGACTGCAGTGCTCACTTGGTGTCTCTGCACAAGCCCTGCCACCACCACGCACAGCGGTCCTGGGCTGGTGCACTCTCACTGCATGTGTCAGATGCAAGCTCTTTGCCTGTGGCCCTCTGAAGGCAAGGGAAGCTAGACTAAGCTAGCTAAAGTTAAAGAAGAGGTTAGACCGTATCACCTAGGTTCCATCTTGTTTTTCTTGGGGATTCCAGCGGGGTTTTGCTGGTGACAAGTATATTTATTTTATATAAACTTAAATATATATATTTATATATATAAAGGATTCCCTGTTGGCTCAGACAGTAAAGAGTTTGCCTGCAAAGCGGGAGACCCGAGTTCGATTCCTGGGTCAGGAAGATCGCCTGGAGAAGGAAATGGCTACCCACTCCAGTATTCTTGAATGGAAAACCCCAAGGATGGAGGAGCCTGGTGGGGCTACAGTCCATAGCGTCACAAAGAGCCAGACACAACTGAGGTTGTTTATAAATATATATATAAACTTAAATATATAATATATAAATAACTTTAAAATATCCATCTATGTCTATTTATACTCCATTTAATAGAATAATAATCAGTGAGAAAATGGGCACTTCATTATGGCCCCTAAAACATATCATCAAGACATAATTGCAAATAAGTAGCAATATGGAGGCACCCTTTCAATCTTTCTTGCAATTATGCCAAGGGCTGAAGTTAGGCTTATTCTTTTGTTTTCCCTCTGGAATATTAATGTCTACCATGATTTAATTGTCACCTCCCTGTGAGGAATTTCCAATATCTCCAGCCCTGACCCTCTTCTTAAACAATAGACCCCCAGTCCTGATGTCCTGATAGTACCTCAAACTGAACCTGTCTCGACAGAACTCATCATTTTCCTCCCTCATCCTACTGAATCTGCCACCCATTTTTCTTTCCATCTTGCTAGGCTTCAAGATCTTTGTAGAAGCAAAGAGCATTATTTTGAAATTGTATAGTGGTAAATACAGTATTGTTAGTGCTGTAAGAATGTTTTTAGAATATGTGGCTGTAGACTTTTAACAAATATGATAGTGAGTGGAATATATTTTTCTAAAAACAGCAACAAAGAAATCGATGAGTCAACATTTAAGTTTAGAAAATCCAAATAAATAATATTCTTTAAAAATGCTGCATGATAAACCTAATACAATTCTTTTTACAATGTAAATAGAATTCTGATCAGTTGGGGAGAATTATGTTTTTCTTCCTTATATTTTTAATAAATGAAATAGTAATTGATGACAACAATCAACCTTGACTAAGAGCCTTCTATGTATCAGAATTGAATAGAAGGACTTGCATTCTAGGATTTTATAGATCTTCTGGAATTTCATTCATTAGCACATTGATTAAAAAAAAACTACGTGATGAAGCAGTAGCTAAAGTTATCAGTGAGAAAAAAAAGAGAAATGTTCAGAGATTTTCATATTATTTGTAAAATCACTCTATTGCCTTGAGTTTATAAAACTTAAAAACAGCCTATGTATGACATGTTTCACTTTGACAAAAGGAAATGAAATAATCCTAAATTATTCTACAAAATTTATTAAAATTTTGATCTATAATAGTCTTATAAGAAGCAATTAGTAAGAGTCCATAAAGAGTTCAGTTCAGTTCATTTCAGTCACTCAGTTGTGTCCAATTCTTTGAGACCCCATGGACTGCAGCACGCCAGGCCTCCCTGTCCGTTACCAACTCACGGCTGCTGCTGCTGCTAAGTCGCTTCAGTTGTGTCCGACTCTGTGCCACCCCATAGACGGCAGCCCACCAGGCTCCCCCATCCCTGGGATTCTCCAGGCAAGAACACTGGAGTGGGTTGCCATTTCCTTCTCCAATGAATGAAAGTGAAAAGTGAAAGTGAAGTCGCTCAGTCGTGTCTGACTCTGTGCGACCCCATGAACTGCAGCCTACCAGGCTCCTCCATCCATGGGATTTTCCAGGCAAGAGTACTGGAGTGGGTTGCCATTGCCTTCTCCGAAACCAACTTGCGGAGTTTACCCAAACTCATGTCCATTGAGTCAGTGATGCCATCCAACCATCTCATCCTCTGTTGTCCCCTTCTCCTCCTGCCCTCACTCTTTCCCAGCATCGGGGTTTTTTCCAATGAGTCAGCTCTTCACATCAGGTGGCCAAAGTATTGGAGTTTCAGCTTCAACATCAGTCCTTCCAATGAACATTCAGGACTGATCTCCTTTAGGATGGACTGGTTGGATCTCCTTGCAGTCCAAGGGACTCTCAAGAGTCTTCTCCAACACCACAGTTCAAAAGCATCAATCCTTCAGCGCTCAGCCTTCTTCACAGTCCAACTCTCACATCCATACATGACCACAAGAAAAACCATAGCCTTGAGTAGACGAAACTTTGTTGGCAAAGTAATGTCTTTGCTTTTTAATATACTGTCTATGTCTAGGTTGGTCATAACTTTCCTTCCAAGGAGTAAGTGTCTTTTAATTTCATGGCTGCAATCACCATCTGTGGTTATTTTGGAGCCCCCCAAAAATAGTCAGCCACTGTTTCTATTGTTTCCCTATCTATTTGCCATGAAGTGATGGGAACGGATGCCATGATCTTAGTTTTCTGAATGTTGAGCTTTAAGCCAACTTTTTCACTCTCCTCTTTCACCTTCATCAAGAGGCTCTTTAGTTCTTCTTCACTTTCTGCCATAAGGGTAGTGTCATCTGCATATCTGAGGTTATTGATATTTCTTCCAGCAATCTTAATCCCAGCTTGTGCCTCATCCAGCCCAGCGTTTCTCATGATGTACTCTGCATATAAGTTAAATAAGCAGGGTGACAATATGCAGCCTTGACGTACTCCTTTTCCTATTTGGAACCAGTCCATTGTTTCATGTCCAGTTCTAACTATTGCTTCTTGACCTGCATACAGATTTCTCAGGAGGCGGGTCAGGTGGTCTGGTATTCCCATCTGTTGAAGAATTTTCCACAGTTTATTGTGATCCACACCCTCAAAGGCTTTGGCATAGTCAATGAAGCAGAAATAGATGTTTTTCTGGAACTCTCTTGCTTTTTTGATGATCCAGCAGATGTTGGCAATTTGATCTCTGGTTCCTCTGCCTTTTCTAAGACCAATTTGAACATCTGAAAGTTCACAGTTCACATATTGCTGAAACCTTGCTTGGAGAACTTAGGGGGTGGGGAAGGGTGGCACTCACTTTGGAGAGAAGAACTTTGAATGTATTTTGAATAAAGAGGCAGACTTTGCTACTGCCTACTTTGAGAGGAGGTAAAAAGGAGAAATGTGGTTGCCATTTACCGAGATGAGGAAGTCAGAGCAAGTAGTGGGTCTGGGGGTGTCAGATTTGAGTGAATTGGGTTTGAGATGTCTGCTAGCATAGCATCCGGGGGCTCCCCAGGTGGCCCTAGTGGTAAAGAACCCGTCTGCCAGTGCAGGAGGCATAAGAAACACGGGTTCGATTCCTGGGTCGGAAAGACCCCCTGGAGGGCATGGCAACCCATTCCAGTATTCTTGCCTGGAAAATCCCATGGACAGAGGAGCCTGGCGGGCTACAGTCCATAGCGTGGCAAGGAGTCGGACACAACTGAACGACTTAGCATGCAGCACTAGCCAGGAGCTCGGGTTGGTGCGGTCCCCTTCCTCACCCCTCCGTTTTGATGGCAGGGGCTGTGACCTGTGTGCGCCAAGGCTCGAGCACCTGTAACTATTAGCTGAGTCTCGCTGCCCGTCAGGGGCTGCTATCGGCTTGAGCCTGGGGCACCTTTGAATGATCTGTTTTATAAGAGCCACGTGTTAGTAATTATTCCAAGGCGGATGTCTGCCGGCTGTGGCCTTGGTAGTTGGGTGTAGACTTGTGTGAAAGGTGAAAGTCGCTCAGTCGTGTCCGACTCTGCGACCCCATGGACTGTACAACCCATGGAATTCTCCAGGCCAGAATACTGGAGTGGGTAGCCTTTCCCTTACTCCAGGGGATCTTCCCAACCGAGGGATCGAACCCAGGCCTCCCGCATTGCGGGCGGATTCTTTACCAGCTGAGCCACACTTGTGTGGATCAAGGAAAAGGCTCACCCTGCAGATACAAACATGGGAACCAATAGCTCGTAGTCGGTGTGTGAAGCCATCAGGTCAGCAGAGGTGTGAATTTAGAAAGAAATGTGTATATAACTTAGTTCCAGGATCCTTATTCTGTATGCATTTGTCTATGCATACATTGAACACCTGGCACACCGACAGCGCTTAAAGATGGTTGCAATTTTTTTTTTTTTTTTTAATTAATAAGGCCATTTGTAGAGGCTTGCCTCTGGGTAACCTCCTGTCCGGCCAGGAAGGCGCGCATTTTGTGACAACCACGCACTCTAAAAGAAATTGAGGAAGAAAAAAAATGACTGGATGCGGTAAAAGTAACGGGCATATATAGATGGAAGGGTGTCAGTCCAACCCTTTCCTTTTACAGGCGGGGAGGCGGAGGCTCGGGGAGGTGAAGCGCAGCTAACTGGAGGCATTATGAAGCTTCCACCGCGCCCGCTGTATTCCGGGTATTCCCCACCCCACCCGACCAAGCTGCCTCTCCCATCCTAGCCCCAGCCCGGCTGGTCCGCGACATAACACAGCCTCTTCCGATTCTAAGTTCCTGGAATCGAAGGCCTCTATGAGGCCACACTGCTACTGTTTGTGAGGAGATGCCCGGCTCAGAGAGCTGGGCCTGACTGCCGCGGGAGCCGGAAGGGAAAGCGGCGGGGCAGGCGTGGGTTAGCGCGCTGGAGCCGTGCGCCCTTGGGTTCTTTGCGCACGCAGGAGGCACTTGGAACTCGGCGCAGTGTGCTCCCAGCCGCCGGCCACTGGCGGGGTCGAAAGGGAGGGAGAAGGGGGGCGCTCGCGGGTCCGCCGCGCCGGAGCCCGGGCTGCAGCCCCGGGGCGGGGAGCGGGGCGGGGCTGGGAAAGTTGAGTCTTAGTGGCGGAGGGCTGGGCTCCGCGCGGCAGCGCCCGCCACCGGGGGGACCGTAAAAGGTTGGAGCGGGCTGGGGAGGTGTGGCTCTTCCTGCGTGACCTGAGCCCCCGTCTCGGTCGCCGTCGTCTCCCGCAGCCGCGGCCTCTCAGTCATGGGCGCCGTCTGGTCCGCCCTGCTGGTCGGAGGGGGTCTGGCCGGAGCGCTTTTCGTTTGGCTGCTGCGGGACTCGGGAAAGGAGGGGAATGCGGAGCAGAGGAAGGACGCCCCCCCAAGGGAGGCTGTGGCTCCGGGCGGAGATCAGGGCGGTGGCCGCGGCGGACTGAGCCCCGGACCTTCTGCCAAACCAGGTATTCTTCCTCCTTGTGTCTCCTGGGCAGATCTGCCAGGGGGCTTTGAAGTTCCTCGGGGGAGCGGGAGGGATCCACCTGGAGCTTTCCTAGCAATCCTTTCCCGGGGACTAGCTTCCTCTACTCTGAACGCGACCCTCGCCGCGCTCCGCATTTTCCCCGGCTGGTGCGCACGCTCCGAGCGGGGTGCTCGCCCCCGCCGAGGCCCTGAAGATGCCCAGACGGTTCGTCAAGGGGCGCGCCCCGCCGAGTCGCTGCCCTTGGCTCCTGCCCCTGCTCCTCCGGCGGGGATGGGCTCCTCCGCTCGGCGGCGCTTGGTGCAGTGCAGACGGCTGCAGCGGCGGCGCCCCTTCCGGGCCTTCGGAAAGGTGTGCTTAGGGTTAAGAGATCCTCCGACCCTCCCGCGTCTGTCCGAGCAGGGACACTGTCTCGTCTCAGTCCCAATGCCATAGCCTCATGTCCTCCTATCCCTCACCTCAGGGAAGAACCGCGTTTGGGAACACCGGAGCAATGACCACCCCCGCTCTCTGGACGCCTCTCTCAGGGAGGCAAAGTTCAGGCTGGAGTCTGGCCATGAAGGCCTCAGCTAAAACCCTGCGGCGGCTCGCTGGCAGCAGATTTCGGAGCTGTCGGCGCTCCCCCATGCTCACCGGAGCAAGGCACGATTGTCTAAAACCCCAGGGAAGAGGCACACTTAGTAGCGGCCCCAACTCCGAGGAACAGAATTGACATCTAGGTTCAGACGTCAACGCTTTAGACCCCATGTGCTGGGCAAATAAGAGACTCGGCAGAAAAACTTACCTTCCAGCGCCCTCCCTTGGCAAGCTGCCCATCCCTGGATTCCAGCCTAGTGAAAATGACATCTGTAAACTTTATTTTTAGTGGCGTGGTGTTCGTGTGTAGCCACTTGATAAATCTGCCTCTCTGTCTCATTGGTCTTCTTTTCCCTGAAAGCCAGCTTCCTGTTTCAGGTGGAGAGATTGGGAATTCAGAGTAATTTTTGTTTATGCCTCACTTCCAACCCCACATTAAAAAGTGACAATTAAACAAGATCTCCCTCTTCCCATTCCTATCCCCCATCTATACTGATTGAATGGCTCTGGAGATCTTGTAGGGAGCTATGTGGACTATCAATGAGGTGGCCAAGAAGTAAGCTGAGTTTCCAGTTAAAGTGTTAGTCCCTCAGTCGTGTCCGACTCTTTGTGACACCCATGGACTGTAGCCAGCCAGCCAGCCTTCTCTGTCCATGGGACTTCCTAGGCAAGAATACTGGAGTGTGTTGCCATTTCCTTCGCCAACTCAGGGATTGAACTTGGGTCTACCACATTGTTGGAGAAGGCAATGGCAACCCACTGCAGTACTCTTGCCTGGAAAATCCCATGGACGGAGGAGCCTGGTAGGCTACAGTCCATGGGGTCTCGAAGAGTTGGACATGATTGAGGGCCTTCACTTTCATTTTTAACTTTCATGCATTGGAGAAGGAAATGGCAACTCACTCCAGTATTCTTGCCAGGAGAATCCCAGGGACAGAGGAGCCTGGTGGGCTGCTGTCTGTGGGGTTGCACAGAGTTGGATACGACTAAAGCGACTTAGCAGCAGCAGCAGCTACCACATTGCAGGCAGATTCTTTACCTTCTGAGCCACCAGGGAAGTTACTTTAACTCAATAGCCTGTGTTTTGTTGAAGAGGCTCCCAATGCACACGGCGCTGGCAAGGAGAATCCAGCCCTGTCCCCCAACCTCCACCCCTTGCCCAGGGATGCACTGCTGTCCTTCATATTCTGCCAGAGTGACAGCTGCTGCTGGCCTGTCCACACTGTGACCACTGATGCCTGACCCACACACAGTCCCTGGGAGGGAAGGCGTGCTCTTCTGGTTTGCAGGGTAACTGTGTAGCTCTTCATCACACAGGCTGGACAGCATTTTTTGATGATAGGAGCCAAATGACTTGATTGCATGCCAGTATGGCTTGCACTGCAGAGATCCAGGACCATGACAGGGTTACACGTCCGCCTCTACAGCTTGCCACCTTGTTTACACTCTTGTGCTGGTACGCTGGCACTCCTGGATATGCCTTTCATTATTGGATGTGCTTTGCCTAGTCGCTCAGTCATATCTGATTCTTTGTGACCCCAGTGGACTGTAGCCTGCCAGGTTCCTCTGTCCAAGGGATTCTCCAGGCAAGAATACTGGAGTGGGTTGCCATGCCCTCCTCCAGGGCATCTTCCTCACCCAGGGATTAAATCTGGGTCTCCTGCATTGCAGGCCGATTCTTTACCATCTGAGCCACCAGGGAAGCCCCTTATTATTGGATATGTGTGTTCTTAGAGCACGACGCTAGGAACACACTAGGTAATTAAGTAGTTGATTTTAATAGAGACAAATTTTGTGAACTGCAGATAGATTAGTAGTGGAGTCTTTAATAACTAAACCTATTTCCTCAACCTAACTTACTGAACTGCCCAAACACTATTACATTTTTCCTTTTGTTTTTTTTTTAAGAGCATCTTCAAGAAAGCAATGGATGTTTGGTTTCTGAGACCAAAGGTCCCAGTGACCTGCCGGGAGCAGCATGGAGACAGCAGAGTCCTTCTGGAGAAGCTGGTAACCCTGACAGTTCAAGAGTGCATGTTCCTTCTGGCCCATTTCCAGACACAGAATCTCTAACTACCTCTGAGACTGGTAACTCTGACATTTCAAGACACGAAAGCCTTGGATCTCCTATGGGAGAACGGGGATTGCAAAAAGGCCAAGAGACACCTTCCAAAGCAGTTCCATGTTTGGCAGAGAAGTTTCCCTCCAGCAACCTGCTCCTGGGCAGAGCGAAAGAAGTGAGCCCTGCAGAGCCGGACAGTCAGACCCGGGCTAACCATGAGGACTGGGAGATGGTGTCCCGGCACTCGTCCTGGGGAGATGTTGGTTTGGGTGACGGTCTTGGGTCTCCAGTGTTAAGTTCTAAGCAGGGAAAGGACTGGGACAGAAGCATGCTGGTGGAAGCAAGAGGTCAGAAAGAGTGTCGTCAAGTTAGTGTCAGGTTCCAGGTCCATTATATCACAAGTGCTGGTGTGCAGTTCATTGCCGTAACTGGAGACCACGAGAGTCTTGGGAGATGGAACACTTACATCCCGCTCCAGTGTAGCAGGGATGGGTTCTGGTCTCGTTCTGTGTCCCTGCCGGCAGACACGGTGGTGGAGTGGAAGTTTGTGGTGGTAGAGAACGGAGAAGTTGCTCGTTGGGAAGAATGCAGCAATAGATTCTTGGAGACTGGTCATGAGGATAAAGTGGTTCACAGGTGGTGGGGGATTCACTGAATCGCTTTGACAAACGGCCGAGGGGCTACGGGAGAACATGGAAGGGGCTAAGGTCGTGCAGCACCTGGAATAGTTTAAAATAAAGGAAGTGTAACTTCAAATCTAACCCCTCAGACTTGTTTCAAATTTGCTAGTGGCTTTTGTCTAATGTGTAGATAGTGCTTCCAGTGAGCATGGCATTTCCTGTGGCATTGCTGGATGGATTTATGCTGATCCATCATTACTTTAGGGCTTGGTCGTCTTGGGGAGTGGCTTGGCAAAGTGCGCAGTGGTCAGGGAGCACAGAAACCAATTTAACTGTGCAGGGTTTAGACTTGAGCCTTTCAGTGATTCTTAGACCAGGGGAGTAAAACAAGCCTTATTCAAAAAGGGCAGATTTCCTACTGGTGCAGCTGGAGAAATAAATGCTCTCTTACACATTTTATATTTAAAAATCATTAGCACCATATGGAACTGTGATGAGAAAATGTGTGGTCACTAGATGTGATTAGCCAGGATATGAAGCATTGAGTTAAGACTTCCCAATGTTTTTTTTTTTTTTTGCTTGATTTTACTTGCCACGTATGGTTTGACAGTAGCAAGTATGTTTTTGTCTTAATGATCAAAGGCTGGTGTAGAAACAGGGGCCTAATCAGAGTCTGTTACTGGGAGCAGTCCAAGAGGAAAGAGAACAGGAAGGGGGTTATGGTGGATGCTGAGCAAGGTGGCCTGATTGATGCCTCTTAGAGGGCTGGGGGCTACGGCACAGGCCACTGGAGGGTGGGGCGCCCCATCATCTCCTGGAAGGGCCTTTGGAGGACCGTCTTGCCCCACTGCTGCTCGTCTCACAGCAAATTTGGGCTCACAGATGGATGGTCCCACAGCAATCATTTCACTGTCTTCCCTCTCCATGTTGGTGACAATCTTGGGAAACGAAACTGTAACAGGAGAGTGATACAGAAATACGTCTTTGCCCTGGGAAGAAACAACCTTTTAAACTTTGCCATTATAACTGAAAAAAAAAAAAAAAATAAAACCTGAGTTTAGTATCTTTATTAAATGTCTGAATTATTTGTATAAGTCTTAGTACCATAACTGCTTAGATGTAAAATAAAATACTAATATTTTTCTTCACTAATGACACAGGAAAAAAAAGCAAACATCAAGAGGCATATACACTGTTCTCTTCCCTTTAAAGTTTTAGAATATTTCTTTTAAAAAACTTTGCCTTTGTTTGGGAGGATATTATGCATGCCTGTACTTGAAAATTCTATGTTAAAACAACTTTTTATTAAGTGTAATATTTATTGGCAAAACAACATTTAATCCTGGATGGTCTTTGCTAAGAAGAGCATAAACTCAACTGAAAATAGTGTGAGAAAGTGCTTCAGTAACTTTTTTGGCTCAGAATACTTTTGCTTTAATTCACACACACACACACACACACACGTATGTTTTTGTGTTTTTTTACAAACTTCATAATGGAATTTTATATTCCTTCCAGTCAGGTCTTCAGAAGACACTGACCTTTACTACACAGAATAAAGCGTTTCTATTAGGTAAAGTTAAAGGTAGAACAATTTATAGTAAAAACCTGTTGAGAGTTCTGTCACTAGCTATCATTTTATCTGATGAAGTAAAAATCTTTCAGTAAAGCCAGTTGATTTAAGAGATACATATTAATACTAAATTTTACATTTTTGAAACTCGTTTAAAATCAGATGTGCTTAGAGGGAGAAGTGGGAGGGCGGTGGGAAGGCCTGGCATCTGCACGCATTTGGCCGAGCATCACCTGCTGTCACAGGCCGCATGGCGCTTACTCCCCGCTCACTAAACAGCAGTGGGTGCTCCTGGCCGGAGGCCGCTTTCCCTGCAGATCGTCACCCAGGCCTCTGTCCTGCGGCTCCTCTGTCCCCTAGGACCTCTCTCTCCTCTGTAACCAGTTCGTGGAAAGGGAAATAAAAGACTCCACTAGAACTCGGGGCCAGAAGGTGCCCCAGACGGCTGTGTCCTGGTGTCATTAGTGAGACCCGGTCAGGCAGCTAGACGTAGATTGGAGCCAGGGGGTCGGGGGTTTGCTGGAAACAGAACCATTAGCAGGGCCGCAGTTTCTCAGGGACGTCTGTACTGGGGAAGGGGAACACAGGCTCTTTTTTTGGACAGGCTGGCTTCTGTGAATTGTTTCTGTTGAAACATTTTTGTATTTGTTCTGGTCTTTCATTGGGTTCCCATCCTATAGTATAATACATTTGGTCTTTGTTCGTGACAATTTCCCAAGAGATGGTAGTATCTTCTGTTATTCATTATGAGGCCCCTTAGACCATGCCTGAGTTTCTGCCAGTGAGGTGACTTAGGTGGGGCCCCTAGACAGCCTCAGGTCAGGGCTGGCCACAAGACCAAGTGGGACCGCAGGCTTGCCACTTCCAGCCCCACATACCAATCTCCAGGCTGGGGAGGGGGCTGGAGATGAAGCTCTGGAGACACTCTTGAATGATGGCACTTAATGAGCTTCTGGGTGGGAGGATCCATCAAGGGGCTGGGAGCCCTGAGAGGGCACACCCCCATCCATGTCTTGCTCTGTGCACCTGTCGTTTGCCTGTTCCTGAGTTACTCCTTTATAATAAACCATAATAGTTAAGCACTTTCCTGACTTCTGTGATCAGTTCTAGCAAATTATTGAAACTTTAGAGGGGGATGTGGGAACTCCCCAATTTATAGCCAGTCAAAAACTACAGGTGGCCCAGGACTTGCAATAAAGCAGGGGCCGTCTTGTGGGTTGTTGTTGGTTAGTCGCTGTGTTCAACTCTTCTGCAACCCCATGGACTGTAGCCCACCAGGGTCCTCTGTCCATGGAATTTCCCAGGCAAGAATACTGGAGTGGGTTGCCATTTCTTTCTCCAGGGCATCTTCCTGATCCATGGATCGAACTCACATTTCCTGCATTGGCAGGCGAATTCTTTATTGCTGGGCCAGCTGGGAAGCCCTAGCCTTGAAGGACTGGGCTCTTAAGTCTGTAGAATAGGACACTAACTCCAGGTAGTTAGTGTCAGAATTGAATTGACTCACAGACACTAGTTGGTGTCCACAGAGAACTGGGTATTGGTGTTGCAAAGTATTTCACATACAAACCCCACTCATTTATGAAACACTACTTAGGGCAGACTGAATCCATTTGATCTACAGAAGTTACCCACTGGCTGAAGAATAGCAAGACTTTTATCTCTTTCCCTCTAGTTATTAATATGCAAAAAGAGAAACTTCTCCAAAAGTTTTGATTACAGGCCCCAGTGTTCTGTTCTGTGATAACACTCACTGATATTGACAGAACACTGAGTTCAGGGTCACAGAAGGAATCCGGTCAAGACCTTGGAGTTTGTCCTTCTGTCTGGGCATTGCTGCTGCTACTGCTAAGTCACTTCAGTCGTGTCCGACTCTGTGTGAGCCCACAGACGGCAGCCCACCAGGCTCTGCCGTCCCTGGGATTCTCCAGGCAAGAACACTGGAGTGGGTTGCCATTTCCTTCTCCAATGCGGGAAAGTGAAAAGTGAAAGTGAAGTTGCTCAGTCGTGTCCAACTCTTCGCAACCCCATGGACTGCAGCCCACCAGGCTCCTCCGTCCATGGGATTTTCCAGGCAAGAGTACTGGAGTGGGGTGCCATTGAGTTCTCCAGTCTGGACATTATACCCCATCTTTTACTTTCATGTAAAGCTGAAAAAAAAAAAGACTATTGCCTCAGCACCTATAAAGATAATAATTTATAAAAAAAAACGCAATTATTCCAACATACTGGTATTAGCATGGATTGATACCTGTAAGATACATTCACATCTAGCTAGTACCGCTTTAAGTTTTACTAAGAGAGCATTCAAGAATAGTTTATTTTAAAATAGAGCTTACAGGACAGGATAGGATATCTTTTATTAAATTTTCACATAAAAAGAAAAAAGTACACAGGGCATTAATTATAAGTAACACCACAATTAATCGGGCATCATCTCTCTGTAAAGAATAGGCAAGCAATGTATCATTTTAGTAACATTTTTTCCTGGTCTTTCACTTTCTGTATTCTCTTTTCTTGATTTCTGATCATTGAAGACATTGCTGAAAATGTTGATAAAACAAAGTTAGAAAAGCAACATATACTCAGGCTTTAAATACATACTTCTATTATGTATTTCTTAAAAGGTCAGCTTGTTACCATAGAAAAGATACATGCTGAGCTCAAAAAGTTCTTAAAAACTGCAAAGTAGCACATTTTTAAAAAAGACTTTAATTATGAAACAGAGCTGAGGGTAAATCTTTGCTCTTTTAGTTGTTTTCAATGAACATGATAGGGAATTCCCTGATGGTCCAAAGGTTAGGATGCTGCGAGTTCACTGCCAAGGGTATGGGTTCAATTCCTGGTCAGGGAAGCAGCACTGTGTGGCCAAATAAATAATAACATGATAATTATTGTTACAGAAGTAATACATACTAATTGTAAATAATTTGAACACCTCAGAAGGGTACATAGAGAGATAAAAATCATTCTGTTTTTATTCCCTCAGTGTATTGAACCTCCTTCTCCCTGCTGCTGCTAAGTCACTTCAGTCGTGTCCAACTCTGTGTGACCCCAAAGACGGCAGCCCACCAGGCTCCCCTGTCCCTGGGATTCTCCAGGCAAGAACACTGGAGTGGGTTGCCATTTCCTTCTCCAATGCATGAAAGTGAAAAGTGAAAGTGAAGTCACTCAGTCTTGTCCGACTCTTAACGACCCCGTGGACTGGAGCTTACCAGGCTCCTCCATCCATGGGATTTTCCAGGCAAGAGGTCATCACTATAAACATTTTAATGAATATCTTCACAAGTACATATGCACACACACACCGACAGAAGTCTTCTTTACAAAAATGGAAATGTGGTATAAATCGTTCTGCAGCTTGCTTTCATTCACTTAAAATGTCAATACCTTTCCAGTTCAGCTCATGTTTTGTTATGACAGCACAGTATTACATTGTGTGGATGTACCAACATGTTAATAAATAAACTTTTTAAAGTTGCTTCCTTATTTTTGCTTATAAACAATGCTATAGGAAATACTTCTGTAAACAGACTTTTGTGTGTGCAACTTTTCTTGCAGAATAAATTGCTGGAAGTGGAGTTTCTGGGTCAGAGAATACATGTACTTTCAATTTTGATAAATGTTCCCCACATTCTCTCCAAAATATGTTTCATAATTTCCAAGAGACATGTCATCCAGACAATGCATCCAATAAAAAGATTAGAAAAAAATTTAACAAATATGACATGTTTTCCATTTGGATTATTACATGGTAGGATTAGTCAGATAGTCAGAAATATAAGTCAAAGTGTGAATAAAAATGGGGCCTATAAGATAATGAATCTTCCTCTAAAAAGTTATGATAAACTTAAAATCAAATGTTTTTATGTTTATATACACAGACACCTGGAGTTATCAAAAAGAATTTGTTGATTTTCTTTAGTAACAATTTAGCTTTTAGTATGTTAAAAATGTGGATTTTGGAGTCAAAAATTGCAGAGATCAATTCCCAGCTCCACTACTCATTGTGTGACTTCGAACTTATTGACTGACTGTGATCTTCAGCTTCCTCATTACCAAATGACAAGATATTAGCATGCACCTCCCAGTGTTGTGAAGCTCACAGACAAGACGCTGCATACAGGGCCTGGCACACAGCGCCTGGCACACAGCTGATAACTGCTCAATAAATGCTAATAACAACTATTATTATAATAAGGTTAAATTTATTTTTAAATGATTTTTTGAAAGTTATTATTTTCCATCTGGCAAGATTGTATTATTTTCTAGAGATGAAATAAGAATAACATGTATACTCCAAAAATAATTTCTCTCTGACAAAGTCTCCTGGATTCATGGATTTATATCAGTAAATCATAAAACATGATAGCCTCCTGAATTCATGGGAACATCCACTTAGAATTCATGTCCCAGAAGTTGTCTATCATCTGCAGAGTACAACAATTTCTTGTTCAAATAGCTCTAGTTTATGTAGACGTATGGAAGTCCACATTTAGACATAGTTTATCTTTATTTATTTAGTGATTCATTGGGTGGCACAGTCTGCCCATGGTAATTTAAATCTTCTATAAGGGTAAATACTGTTGTTTTGTTTTCTGGCTATTAACTGCCACCTTATGCTCGCTGCTGCTGCTAAGTTGCTTCAGTCGTGTCTGACTCTGTGCGAGCCCATAGACGGCAGCCCACCAGGCTCCCCCATCCTTGGGATTCTCCAGGCAAGAACACTGGAGTGGGTTGCCATTTCCTTCTCCAATGCATGAAAGTGAAAAGTGAAAATGAAGTCGCTCAGTCATGTCCGACTCTTTGCGACCCCATGGACTGCAGCCCACCAGGCTCCTCCACCCATGGGATTTTTTAGGCAAGAGTAATGCTCGCTACTGTCATACAAATGTTCATCTACAGACCTGAAAGGGTAAGAAAGACAGCGTATGGGAAAGTGTCACGTGAACTCAGCCACTCAGAACATGTGTCCTGCTGAGGGCTGGTCAGCAATATTATCATCCCTATTAGATGAAAGAGGAGGGCTAAGGCGACCTGCCCAAGGTCACCCTGTTAATCGAGGCATTAGTCATGGTGAAGACTCTTACATTCTGACCTGAGGTTTCTGAATTGCCTGTTGTGTATCCTTTTCAGTGGATCTACAGATAAGAGGCTTAACCTGAAAGGAAGGCTGAGTATTCTTTTGAGCTAGGATGAGCTCTCCAAAAACGTGCACCGTACCTTGGTTCTTCATCTGTAAATCTTCTACCAGAGTTTGCAAGCTTTCCAGTCTGGTTTGGAGCTTCCTGCATGTCTTTCCGGTTGTTTCTATTGGCTGAGACTGTGAAGCTATTAGAAAATTGCTTAGATGTGATATTAAAAGTCTATTTGATATTTCATTTTAGAAATCTTCCAATTATGGGTTAAACAACCTTTCTTTTAATATAATGGAAGCTTTAAACCACTATTTTAAAATAAAGAAATACTGTATCCAAATATTGCAATACTAGCTTATATATTTTGTTTCAAACCAATCTGATTTACTAGTTTGTAACCACACAGCATTAAGTGGGATGAGTGGGAAGAACACTTCAAGTTTAATGATAGGTCCTACATTTTAAATGACAGCTTTTCATTCCAAACCTGTGTAGTTCCAGTAACTTAGTGTTTGGAGGAGCGAGATTTAATACTGGCCCTGGAAAGATTTTTGAATTTCTGAGGCCAAGTGCCCGTATCAGTTGTTGTCACCTGAATGAGGACAGTATTATATTGCAGGAGCAGTATGGACGCTGACACGGCCACAAGGAACCTAGAATAAATGTGGCAGCTGCAACTGAGGAGGTGCTACAAGCCTGGGAACTATTCTCAAATAAGTACGCTATGCTTTGTCAACCTCCAAAACATACTGGCTGTCAATCACAAGATTTTAATTTCAAGCTTAGTCTCTGACTTGCTGTATAATCTTGAAAATATTTTGATACCTCATTTTTCTGTCAAGAAAACACCCTTTTACTTTTTAAAGATGATTTTAAAGGCAATCATCTAGGAATTATTTTTGTTTAAGAGAATAAAAAATAATTTCTCATTGAGAGATTTTTAACGTAAATAATGTAAAACATGTTTGACAAATATCTGACAACAGGGAGCAAAAAAGAAAACGCCATGCTACTGAAAGTGAAAGTTGCTCAGTCATGTCTGACTCTTTGCGACCCCATGGACTATAGAGTCCATGGAATTCTCTAGGCCAGAATACTGGAGTGGGTAGCTATTCCCTTCCTCAGGGGATCTTCCATTATGTAGCCACAAACTAATAATGAGGTGACCAGCAGCAATGTTCTGCTCCTGCAATAATCACTGTTGTCATCATGATGTAACTGGGCTTCCCTGGTGGCTCAGATGGTAAAGAATCCGGCTATAATGGGCGAGACTTGGGTTCGATCCCTGGGTTGGGAAGATCCCCTGGAGGAGGGCATGGCTACTCACTCCAGTATTCTTGCCTGGAGAATTCCATGGACAGAGGAGCCTGGTTAGCTACAGTCTGTGCTGTGCTGTGCTTAGTCACTCAGTTGTGTCTGACTCTTTGGGACCCCATGATGGAATGTAGCCTGCCAGGCTTCTCTGTCCATGGGATTCTCCAGGCAAGAATACTGGAGTGTGTTGCCATGCACTTCTCCAGGCTGCAGTCTATGGGACTGCAGAGAGTTGGACAAGACTGAGCAACTAAGCACAACACAGCACAGCAATTTTTTTTAATTAAAGAATTTAGAAGTATAAGAGATGAAGGAGGACCCAGATGCAGAAAAAGATGACAAAAAAAGAAAATGTGCTAAAAGCTATGTTTAAGTCCTGATTTTTTTTTTTTAAAGGATCTAAAAATATGTTAGGCATAGAATTTCAAAAGACCAGGAACTGACTTAACAATGATGCAACCACTTGGCTAATTTACCTCTTATCAAAGAGAATGATACCAGAGAGCACTGACATCATATATGATGAAAAACATTTCAAGCTCAATTCAGCATTTATATATACTTAATGTCCACTTTCATTTTTTCAGGCTTATTCTAAAGCAAATCATTTTTTATCACCTATCTTTATTAATAATAAATGAACTCAAAATTTTAAAAATGAGGACACTTTGGTAAGTTTGTATAACAGATACTTGCACTTACAGAGACAGAAAACCGACATAATTTGAAGCACAAGCTGGAATCAAGATCGCTGGGAGAAATATCAATAACCTCAGATATGCAGATGACACCACCCTTATGGCAGAAAGTGAAAAGGAACTAAAGAGCCTCTTGATGACAGTGAAAGAGGAGAGTGAAAAAGCTGGCTTAAAGCTGAACACTGAGAAAACTAAGATCACGGCATCTTGTCCCATAACTTCATGGCAAATAGATGGGGAAACAGTGGAAACAGTGGCTGACTTTATTTTTCTGGG
Organism: Bos indicus; assembly: GCF_029378745.1. Classification (NCBI taxonomy): domain Eukaryota; kingdom Metazoa; phylum Chordata; class Mammalia; order Artiodactyla; family Bovidae; genus Bos; species Bos indicus. The sequence continues at coordinate 91,892,367 of NC_091765.1, forward strand.
CTCCAAAATCACTGCAGATGGTGACTGCAGCCATGAAATTAAAAGACGCTTACTCCTTGGAAGGAAAGTTATGACCAACCTAGATAACATATTAAAAAGCAGACATTACTTTGTCAACAAAGGTCCGTCTAGTCAAGGCTATGGTTTTTCCTGTGGTCATGTATGGATGTGAGAGTTGGACTATAAAGAAAGCTGAGCGCCAAAGAATCGATGCTTTTGAACTGTGGTGTTGGAGAAGACTCTTGAGAGTCCCTTGGATTGGAAGGAGAGCCAACCAGTCCATCCTAAAGGAGATCAGTCCTGGGTGTTCATTGGAAGGACTGATGTTGAAGCTGAAACTCCAATACTTTGGCCACCTGATGTGAAGAGCTGACTCACTGGAAAAGACCCTGATGCTGGGAAAGATTGAGGGCAGGAGGAGAAGGGGACGACAGAGGATGAGATGGTTTGATGGCATTTCTGACTCAATGGACATGGGTTTGGGTGGACTCTGGGAGTTGGTGATGGACAGGGAGGCCTGGTGTGCTGCGGTTCATGGTGTCACAAAGAGTCAGACATGACTGAGCGACTGAACTGAACTGAACTAAGAAAAGTCATTCATTTTCAGCATTTACAAGAAGACCCAAAAGCTTATAAAACAGAGAAAAAGATCATTATTCATGTCAGAGAAAGAGATAATATTTATCTGTAATATCTACTATGTTTATTTACTAAGGTGTATGTGTGCATTAATAATTATTTATTTAACTAAGACAAATAAATAAATAAGACCCACTTAAACACACACCCACCACACAGCATCAATTGGAGTGTACCTATAAGAACACCATGTGAAACTTTCTTAAATCCAATTATGAAAAAGAACTCTTAAATCACAGAGTAGGAAAACAATTAATCTCATCAGTGAAATCAGGTGATTCTTACCTTTAACAGAATCAGGTGAATGAACAGGTTTGGTAGATCTATATTGTGGTGAGGAACCTATGGAATCCTCAACTGAACTAGTCAGGAGTGAGTGAACTGGAGACTTCTTAGGAGAAGAATGGAATGAACGGGAAGCTGAATTTTTCACAGATGGACTTCCTAAAATTTTATAAGGACAAAAGTAAAAGGACAGAATTATTTAAAAATAGTATGCTACACCTCTCAAAAAATCAAACTCTCAAATGTTTCCAATCATGTGGGTGGGGTGTGTTCTGGTAAAACCCAAGACCTTGAATTGGAACCGAAATGGGGTACATCCTAGGAATAAGGAACTGAGTCTGCCCTTGTGGGTCCTGAGGTCTATCTTCAAATTAGCTTAATTCCTGATTGGATTAAATTTATCTGGGATTGCTGGTATGGTTGAGTACCAGAGACAAGCATGAATTTTCTCTGGAAGAAGGCAATGTTATTGTAAGCCTGAAAGCATTTTCTAAGTCTGAAACAGTTTTTCGTATATGTTTGCCATACAATAAAAATAACCAAGCATATGAGGAGACCCCCTTCATGGATCATAGCCTTGTTGCAGCAAAGGGGCTTGCCTAACTCAGTGAAGCTGTGAGCCAAGCCCTGCAGGCCACCCAAGATGGATGGGTCATAGTGAAGAGTTCTGACAAATGTGGTCCACTGGAGGAGGAAATGGCAAACCACTCCAGTATTCTTGCCATGAGAACCCCATGAACAGTATGAAAAGACAAAAAGATAAGACACCGGAAGATTAACTCCTCAGGTTTGAAGGTGTCTGATACGCTACTGGGGAAGAGAAGAGGGCAATTACTAATAGCTCCAGAAAGAATGAAGTGGCTGGGCCAAAGTGGAAATGATGCTCAGTTGCAGATGTGTCTGGTGATGGAAGTAAAGTCTGATGCTATAGAGAACAATATCTCAAAGGAACCTGAAGTGTTAGGTCCATGAATCAAGGTAAATTGGACACGGTGAAGCAGGAGATGGCAAGAGTGAACATGGACATTTCAGGAATCAGTGAACTAAAATGGACTGGAATGGGCAAATTTAATTCAGATGATCATGATATGTACTACTGTGGGCAAAAACCCCTTAGGAGAAATGGAGTAGCCCTCATAGTCAACAAAACAGTCTGAAATGCAGTACTTGGGTGTAATTTTAAAAATGACAGGAATGATCTCGGTTCGTCTCCAAGGCAAACCATTCAACATTACAGTAATCCAAGTCTATACCCCAACCACTGATGCTGAAGAAGCTGAAGTTGACCAGTTTTATGAAGACTTACAAGACCTTCCAGAACTAACACTAAAAAAAGATGTCCTTTTCATCATAGGAGATTAGAATGCAAAAGTGGGACGTCAAGAGATACTTGGAGTAACAGGCAAATTTGGGCTTGGAGTACAAAATGAAGCAGGGCAAAGGCTAAAAGAGGTTTGACAAAAGAACACAATGCTCATAGCAAACATCTTCTTCCAACAACACAAGAGAAGACTCTACACATGGACATCACCAGATGGTCAATACCAAAATCAGATTGATTATATTCTTTGCAGACAAAGATGGAGAAGCTCTATATAGTCAGCAAAAACAAGACCTGGAGCTGACTGTGGCTCAGACCATGAGCTCCTTATTGCAAAATTCAGGTTTAAATTGAAGAAAATAGGGGCAACCACTAGTCTATTCAGGTATGACCTAAATCAAATCCCTTATGATTTTGTCCCTAACAGTGGACTACTTGATGAATAGACTCAAGGGATTAGATCTGGCAGACAGAGTGCCTGAAAAACTATGGACAGGGGTTTGTAACACTGTGTAGGAGGCAGTGACCAAAATCATCCCCCCCCAAAAAAGAAATGCAAGAAGGCAAAGTAGTTGTCTGAGGAGGCTTTACAAATAGCTGAGGAAAGAAGAGAAGCAAAAGCAAGGGAGAAAGGGAAAGATGTATCCAACTGAATGCAGCGTTCCAGAGAATACCAAGGAGAGATAAGAAGGCCTTCCTCAGTGAACAATGTAAAGAAGTAGAAAAAATAATACAATGGGAAAGACTAGATATCGCTTCAAGAAAATTGGAGAGATCAGGGGAACATTTCATGCAAGGATGGGCACGATAAAGGACAGAAACAGTAAGAACTTAACAAAAGCAGAAGATATTAAGAAGAGGCGGAGAATACACAGAAGAACTATACAAAAAAGGTCTTAATGACCTGACTAATCACGATGGTGTGGTCACTCACCTAGAGCCAGACATCCTGGAGTGCGAAGTCAAGTGGGCCTTAGGAAGCATTACTGCAAACAATGATAGTGAAGGTGATGGAATTCCAACTGAGCTATTTCAAATCCTAAAAGATGATGCTGTAAAAGTGCTACACTTAATATGTCAGCAAGTTTGGAAAACTCAGCAGTGGCCACAGGACTGGAAAAGGTCAGTTTTTTCATTCCAATCCCAAAGCAGGGCAGTGTCAAAGAATATTCAAAGTATCATACAACTGCATTCATTTCACATGCTAGTAAGGTTATGCTCAAAATCCTTCAAGCTAGGCTTCAGCAGTATGTGAACCGAGAACTTCTTGATGTACAAGCTGGGTTTAAAAAAGGCAGAAGAATCAGAGATCAAATTGCCAACATTTGTTCAATCACAGAGAAAGCAAGAGAATTCCATAAAACCATTTACTTCTGGTTCATTGACTACTAAAGCCTTTGACTGTGTGGATCATAATAAACTGTAGAAAATTGTTATAGACATGGGAATACCGGAACACCTTACCTGTCTCCTGAGAAACCTGTATGCAGGTAAAGAAGCAACAGTTAGAACTGGACATGGAACAACTGATTGGTTTAAAATTAGGAAAGGACTATGACAAGCTGTATGTTGTCAATGTGCTTATTTAAGTTATATGTAGAGCACATCGTATGAAATGCCATGCTGGATGAAGCACAAACTGGAATCAAAATATCTGGGAGAAATATCAACAACCTCAGCTATGCAGATGATTCTACTCTAGTGGCAGAAAGAGAAGAGAAACTAAGGAGCCTCCTGATGAGGGTGAAAGAGGAGAGAGAAAAAGCTGGCTTAAAACTCAACATTCAGAAAACCAAGATCATGGCATTCAGTCCCAGCACTTCTTAGCAAATATAAGGGGGAAAAGTGGAAACAGTCACAGATTTTATTTTCTTGGGCTCCAAAATCACTGCAGACAGTGACTGCAGTCATGAAATTAAAAGACATTTGCTCTTTGGAAGGAAAGCTATGATAAACCTAGACAGCATATTAAAAAGCAGAGACATCACTTTGCTGATAAATGTCTGTATGGTCAAAGCTATGGTTTTTTCCCCAGTAGTCATGTATGGATGTAAGAGTTGGACCATAAAGAAGGCTGAGCACTGAATAATTGATGCTTTCAAATTGTGGTGTGGGGAAGACTCTTTAGAGTCCCTTGAACAGCAAGGAGATCAAACCAGTCAATCCCAAAGGAAGTCAACTCTGAATATTCATTGGAAGGACTGATGCTGAAGTTAAAGCTCCAATACTTTGGCCACCTGATTTGAAGAGCTGACTCACTGGAAAAGACCCTGATGCTGGGAATGTTGAGGACAGGAGGAGAAGCGGGCAGCAGGGGATGCAATGGTTGGATAGCATCACTGACTCTATTGACATGAATTTGAGCAAAGTCTGGTAGACGGTGAAGTCCAGGCAAGCCTGGTGTGCTGCAGTCCATGAGCTTGCAGAGTCGGCCACAAATTAGTGACTGAACAACACCACCACGAGGAGTCAAAATGACATGGCGGGAAACCAAGAAAAAAAAATACAAATAACAGGCATAGACCCGCAAGGTCTGGATGATGGAGGCAGAGACTACCCAGATTCAACAGCATTTGCTCCAAACCACAAACAAGTTCTTCTTATATAAAGAAAACCATACCTAGGTGTATCAGTAAAAACTGCCAGAAAATAAACCCAAACCCAAAGACAAAAAACAATCTTAAAGCTTCCAGGAGGGCAAAATGACATGTTACATTGAAATGAGGAATAATTAAATTTAGAGCTGACTTCTTAGTGGAGACACTGGAAGCCAGAAAACAATGGAAAACTCAAAAGGAAAGAAAAATGTTAATCTAGAATCCTATACTTAGCAAAAATACTTCTCAAAAGTGGGGATAAAATAAAGACAAGTTTAGACAAACAGAAACTGGGAGAATATGTTAAAGGAAACATTAAAGGCATAAGTAAAATGACAGCAGGCACGAGATAAAGTGTGAATGTGTGTGTGCGTCTAGATGAATTTTAATGGCACAACACAGTGGAAATGACCCCTCATGGTATTTTACCTTTAGAATTAAAATACGTGACAACGATTCTGTGTAAGCTGGAAGGAAAGTAAATGGAGTTAACATGTTCTAAGGTACTCACAATTTATGAAAAAAGGTAAAAGCATTCACTTATATTAATCTAATAAAGCAAGGATATATGCCGGGTAAACGGTAAAAGTATAAACATACAACTGAAGTAAAAATCTAAGGAAACTGTTCAACTTCAAACAAGTGTTCTTTTGTTCAAAATATAGTATTAGTTCATAAAGATTCGTCACAAGTTAAAAATTTAAAAATTAAGTAGAATTTATTTAAGAATATTGCTTTGATGTTAGATATACATTTACATTCTTCTACAAAAGACAAGAAAACCTGGAAACTCCTTCTATTTCACCTCACACCTCGATTTTCCCTACTTACATTACTGTCCAGATTTATAGTAAACTTTCACTGAATAACCATCATTTTCAGTTTTGTTCTTTTCCATTTATTTTGTCTTCTTCCATAGGAGGGCTGATTATGTGTCTGCTGGTTTGCCTTCGCCTTCCAAATGCAACCTATACTCTACCATTATCTTTCACATTTCTTAGTTTTAAAAACTCCTCTTCTGCAATTTTCTCTAGGGGTCTGTCATGTCCCTGATTATGATTTCAGCCCCTCCTATCCTAATTTTTATTTTTTTCCATTTCTAGTTTGAGTTGTGCCATTTTGTTTTTCAACAGATTCTACTATCTTTCAATTTCTTCCTTTATTTTGTTTTCTAAAGCACACTTTGTCTTTGGAAAGTGTATGGAGAACAATCTGTCTCTTATCTTTTTCTTTTCACTCATTCAGAAATTATTTACTGAATATTTTTACTGAATAATCTACTGAATTACTTAAGGGCCTGCTATGTCCCGGGAAGGTTCTGGGTACTGGGGTATTTCCCAACCACTAAAGTCATTTGCCCGTGTGCAGATCTGTCTAGCAGGAGGTGACACCCAATCAACAACATAATTAGTAAGTTACATAGTATAAAAAATGAGGGGACCAGCAGCAAGTGAAAGGGAATCCACTGTAAGCTTTAAGCAGGCCCAATTTTTGTGCTTTCATTAAAAACTCACCTGCAGATGGGAATACAAAGCAACCAGGCGGATCTTCCAACTCTGCTACGTGTAACGTGACTGGCTCTCTGGAAACATAAGGATGGTCATGCAAAAACATTCCATTTTCAAATTCAGTGCCAAGATTTATCAACAAGAACAAACTGGTGAAGGCAAAAGTGATGGCTTAATGTATAAACCCAAGATGGTAGCCATGACCCTAAACTGCAGAAGTCCTAAACTACCCTATGAGGGAGAACCAGAGTTATGTCATCCTTATGTATTCAGTGCCTATGAACATTTTTCAGAATGAAAATGTAATAACATATAATCTTGGTTGCAAAATTCTTTTTTATAATAATATGTATAAAACCCAGTATTTCTCTCATGTATTCTAAGAGATGCACTCTTAATGACTCATTTAAAATTTAAAAACCAAGGAAAAAACTAACCTCTCTTGGTAATAATAAGTGTCACTTTACAAAACTATCAGACCTATTTAAATCAGTAAGTTGAACTAAACCACAAAGTTCTCTGTGGGTTGGATACCAGTTTGAAAATATTATGACAGCAGTTCTCAAAGTGGTGCCCTTGAAAAGGGGGTTTGTGAGGTCAACACTAATTTTATTAGAATACTAAGATATTATTTTCTTTTTAACTCTTAGTCTCTCATAAGTATACAGTGGAGTTTCCCAGAGCCTCCATGATATCTGATATCATACCAGAAAAATGCAGAGGCAGGTATGAGAATATAGCTACCTTTTATTAAGCCACGCATTAACTGTAAAATGAAGTCTTCTTAATGATTTTTTGTTTGAAAAGTTATTTTTCATAATAAACTATTTTATTATAGAAACCTGTAATATACTTACTTTGCTTATCTTTAAGTATCAAATTGTTTTAATTTTTTTAAATTAAAATTTAATTTTATTTTCCAATACTAAAAATAGAAATGATCTACGTAAACAAAAGCTCTTTGGAATCCTCAGTGATATTTGTGAGTGCAAAGGGGTCCTGAGACCAAAAAGTTTGAGAATATTAGGAGGAAAGCCTTAGAAAAAGTCATGGCTGTATTGTGTAGTCTTCATTATCAGGGCAAGGTGTCTGTTCTGAGACCAAAATGTTTGAGAATATTAGGAGAAAAGCCTTGGGAAAAAGGTCACGGCTGTGTTGTACAGTCTTCATTATCAGGGTAAGGAGTCTGTTCTTGCTGCACTAGGCAATGGGGAGCCTTTGAAGGTCTTGGCGCTGGGACCATAGTCTGAGGTGTGCTTCAGGCAGAGCAATTTGAAACTCATTCACAGAAGTGATTGGAACTTACAAGAGACTAGAGATTTAAGACATCCACACTGAACACAGTAGGGGCTACCACAAAGGTACATGAGAGTGGTAAAGTGGCTTTAAAAGCAGTGTGGAAAAATAAAATAAAATAAAAGCAGTGTGGTGGGATGAATAATGATTGTCAAATATATCTGTCCAAATACCAACAGCCTATGAATGTTACCTTACATGGCACTAGAGACTGCAGATGTGATTACATCAAGGGTCTTAAGATGGGGAGACTGTCCTGGAGTATGTGGAGACACACCTACATTATCTAAATGGCATCACAAATCTCTTTACAGGAGGAAGGCAGGGGGGAGATTTCACACAGAAGAGAGAGGGTGATGTGACAATCCCAGCAGAAGACTTGAGGATGCCACGCCAGAGGCTGTGAGCCACAAGGCAAAGAGTGCAAAGAACAAAGCGCTAGAGGCCCAGAAGCTCTAAAAGAGAAAGGGAAGGGAATGCATTAATCTCAAGGGCTTCTAAAAGGAGTGTAACCTTGCCAACATCCTGATTGTCCAGGTACCCAGAAGCAGAACCAGGAGTGGTTATAAGCCTGAGCTCAGAAGCAGGCTAGAACTGAGTTCAATTCTGGTTCCTTTATTTACAAGCTGTATGACCTTGGTAAATTGCTGGGCAAGCTGCGTCTTCATTTCTAACCTATATATGGGGATAATAATGCCTATATCATAGATATGATTAGACAGACTAAATGAGATAAGTCAAAAACACCCAGATAATAGATGGCTGCAGATATTATTAACAGGATGAGTGAGTGTAATGTTACACACCTAGGTTAGAAGACAATCAAAACTTGTTTCTTTTAGGCTAAGAGAAAGCTGTATTTATAAAGATTCAAGTTCACTGAATATTGATCAAACAGTAGGGACAGTAAGAAACTATCTGCTTTAATTCATTCACAAACAAATATTTACAGAAAAGCAGGCAAAATGCTTGGTCCAAAATCACTGCAGATGGTGACTGCAGCCATGAAATTAAAAGACACTTTTAAGTGTCCTTAAGGAAGGAAAGTTATGACCAACCTAGATAGCATATTCAAAAGCAGAGACATTACTTTGCCAACAAAGGTCTGTCTAGTCAAGGCTATGGTTTTTCCAGTGGTCACGTATGGATGTGAGAGTTGGACTGTGAAGAAGGCTGAGCGTCCAAGAATTGATGCTTTTGAACTGTGGTGTTGGAGAAGACCCTTGAGAGTCCCTTGGACTGCAAGGAGGTCCAACCAGTCCATTCTGAGGGAGATCAGCCCTGGGATTTCTTTGGAAGGAATGATGCTAAAGCTGAAACTCCAGGACTTTGGCCACCTCATGTGAAGAGTTGACGCATTGGAAAAGACTCTGATGCTGGGAGGGATTGGGGGCAGGAAAAGAAGGGGACGACAGAGGGTGAGATAGCTGGATGGCATCACTGACTCGATGGACGTGAGTATGAGTGAATTCTGGGAGTTGGTGATGGACAAGGAGGCCTGGCGTGCTGCGATTCATGGGGTCGCAAAGAGTCGGACACGACTGAGCGACGGAACTGAACTGAACTGAACTGAAAGATACAGTAATGAATAGGCCTTTCTTTGCCTAACTGGAATTTAAACATTAGAATTCATTTTCATATTCTATGATATAAACAGGACTCTAATATCGCTATTTTTTCATAAGCAGTAAGAATAGAAAGATAAAAGTTTTTCCTGGCAGTCAGTCAATAAATAGACCCTACGACTATAAGCAACTTGAGGACAGGGCCCATGTGTGTCTCACCTGCCGTTACATCCCATGGGCCTAGCACAGAACTCGGCACATCACAGGCAGTGAACGATATTCTAATGAATGAATGAATGAAAAATAGTAGTAAAGGGGACATTTTGAAAGTCAGGGGCTGGTCAGATGGTTTCTTACCTGCTAAAAGTTTCACTTGATTTGCTGCCTTCAGTGGATTCCCTTAATGAGTTGTTGCTTCTGTTGGCAGAGGGTGGGAGAAGTTAAAGACTATGTGATGTTATTTTAACTTAGTGATCAAACCAAATTGTTCCTCTGAATACTGCTTTTAGACAGATGCAGATTCAAAACAGTGAGATTGGGGTGCTCGCTCTTCCCAGTGGAGAGAATGTATGGAGAGAAGCTTGAAGACAGAAGGACATGGACCCCTCTGGGAATCAGAAGCAGTCCATTTTGGCCAGAGCTCAGTACAGGAGGAAAGCAGGCTGGTGACCAGCTAGGGAGATACTTCAGTATCAGTCTGAGAACCATGTGTTGAATGCAGAAGATGCTGGGAGCTACTGAAGACCTGCTGCTGCTGCTAAGTCGCTTCAGTCGTGTCCGACTCCGTGCGACCCCACAGACGGCAGCCCACCAGGCTCCCCCATTCCTGGGATTCTCCAGGCAAGAACACTGGAGTGCGTTGCCATTTCCTTCTCCAATGCATGAAAGTGAAAAGTGAAAGTGAAGTCTCTCAGTCGTGTCCGACTCTTCTCGACCCCATGGACTGCAGCCTACCAGGCTCCTCCGTCCATGGGATTTTCCAGGCAAGAGTACTGGAGTGGGGTGCCATTGCCTTCTCCGACTGAAGACCTGCAGGCAATGCCTTCTGTGTCTGACTGAGTAACAAACTAAGAGTAGCTTTTCTCCTTTTTGGCTAAAGACAGTTCTCAGAAATTGTTTTTGTTTAGGGGTTATGGATGTAATCTCTCTTTTTAATGCTCTTTTTAATGGTTTCATTTAAACATTCAGCTATTAGATTATTGATAAAAATAGGACTGTTTTCAGTAAGGTTCTTATAACCCTATATTGAGGCTGTTGCAACTTCCTTTGAGACCACCTTCTTCTCGAAAGTTATGTAAGCTATTGTAACTGTAGGAAAAGTATTCCATTTTTGGAATGGCATACCACAGAAATATCTTCATCTGGGTAAACAGCAGCAAAAAAAAAAAAAAAGAAAAGCCTATTAAGTTGACTTCTAGAAAGTAAGTTACTTTAGTCTATTTCACTAAAATCCTTTTTTGTTTCAGTTAAACTCTATTAAGGCTTTCCATCAATTCCCATCTAAACTATCCAGACTTCCCCAATTATCTGGTCACATGTACAATTCTTAGGCAATTAATAAGATTCAGAATCTCAGATTCCTCTTACCTATGGCATATCACTAATCTCAGGCTTGATTCAGTAATGCAATCTCTTACTCTATCATCTTTCTATAGATAAATATAACCCTCAGTTAATTATACAAAGAATAATTTCCAGATTCCATGTATTTTTAGAATCAATTGCTCATATGTATTTAACTCTTCTTTAATGCACAAGAGTAGATTTTAGGTCTCCAATCAAGTTTTGCAAAGGGCTACCCATGGAGTTTGTCAACCTAGAAATGCTTTTGTTCCTGAACCTTTAAAAGCTCTAGGCTGAGTTTAGGCTTTGGTGACAAGGTCATTTGTAGAATTATAGCAAATTAACATAAATTATCTAAAGGCAGGGGCCAAATATATTCATGTTCAACAGAGTCCAATATAGTCAAGCACATCTGTAGTGGTTGAAGTGATGGAATTTGATCAGGGAAGTCATGGTAATCTTGTGGAACGATTAGTTCTGGAAGCCAGGGGCTCTAATGTTTACTTTGTTTACTTCTAACTTTGTCTCTTTGTCTCCTAGGAGGCGGCAACTCAATCTATGTCAATGTAATCATTGGTCAAATGAGCTTAATAAATACTGCCCCAGTGAAAGCATATTATAGAATTATGACAACAACCAAAGTGCTCTGCTATCCATAATAGCCAAGATATGGCAACAACTTAACTGTCCTTTGACAGACAAATGGATAAAGAAGACGTGGTACATACATACAGTGGAATACTAGTCAGCAAAAGAACAAAGTAATGCCATCTGTAGCAACACGGATGCGACCAGAGATGATGATACTAAGTGAAACAAGTCAGAAAGAGAAAGACAAATACCACGTGATATCACCTGTATCTGTAATCTAAACTATGACACAGACTGACCTATCTATGAAACAGGGACAGAATGATGGACACAGAGAACAGGCTGCTGGTTGCCAAGGGAGAAGGAGAGTGGAAAAGGGAAGGAGTGGGAGTTTGGGGTTAGCAGACGTAAGCCTTTATACACAAAATACATAATCAACAAGGCCCTACTGTAGAGCATAGACACCTATATTCAATATCCCATGATAGACCATAATGGAAAAGAATATTTAAAACAGAATGTACGTGGATCTATAAGTAAATCACTTTGCGATACAGCAGAAATTAAAACAACATTGTAAACCAACTATACTTCAATTTAAAAATCGAAAAAAATAAGTAAAATGCATGAGAACTTTTTTAAAAAAGTATTCTGCACATATAAGTGTTCTTGGATAGAGTGACAAGGGGATGTTTCTGACGTGATTCAGAGAATGCAATGTTATGTTAGGTATCCAGACAATCACTAATATTTTACTACTATCACTCATCTCACACGCTACTAAAGTCATGCTCAAAATTCTCCAAGCCAGGCTTCAGCAATACGTGAACTGTGAACTTCCTGATGTTAAAGCTGGTTTTAGAAAAGGCAGAGGAACCAGAAATCAAATTGCCAACATCCACTGGATCATGGAAAAAGCAAGAGAGTTCCAGAAAAACATCTATTTCTGCTTTATTGACTATGCCAAAGCCTTTGAGGATGTGGATCACAATAAACTGTGGAAAATTCTTCAAGAGATGGCAATATCAGACTATCTGACCTGCCTCTTGAGAAATCTGTATGCAGGTCAGGAAGCAACAGTTAGAACTGGACATGGAACAACAGACTGGTTCCAAATAGGAAAAGGAGTACGTCAAGGCTGTATATTGTCACCCTGCTTATTTAACTTCTATGCAGAGTACATGATGAGAAACACTGGACTGGAAGAAGCACAAGCTGGAATCAAGATTGCCGGGAGAAATATCAATAACCTCAGATATGCAGATGACACCACCCTTACGGCAGCAAGTGAAGAGGAACTCAAAAGCCTCTTAATGAAAGTGAAAGTGGAGAGTGAAAAAGTTGGCTTAAAGCTCAACATTCAGAAAATGAAGATCATGGCATCTGGTCCCATCACTTCATGGGAAATAGATGGGGAAACAGTGGAAACAGTGTCAGACTTTATTTTTGGGGGCTCCAAAATCACTACAGATGGTGACTGCAGCCATGAAATTAAAAGACGCTTACTCCTTGGAAGGAAAGTTATGACCAACCTAGATAGCATATTCAAAAGCAGAGACATTATTTTGCCAACAATGGTCCATCTAGTCAAGGCTATGGTTTTTCCTGTGGTCATGTATGGATATGATAGTTGGACTGTGAAGAAGGCTGAGCATCCAAGAATTGATGCTTTTGAACTGTGGTGTTGGAGAAGACTCTTGAGAGTCCCTTGGACTGCAAGCAGATCCAACCAGTCCATTCTGAAGGAGATCAGCCCTGGGATTTCTTTGGAAGGACTGATGCTAAAGCTGAAACTCCAGTACTTTGGCCACCTCATGCGAAGAGTTGACTCATTGGAAAAGACTCTGATGCTGGGAGGGATTGGGGGCAGGAGGAGAAGGGGACGACAGAGGATGAGATGGCTGGATGGCATCACTGACTTGATGGATGTGAGTCTGAATGAACTCTGGGAGTTGGTGATGGACAGGGAGGCCTGGCGTGCTGTGATTTATGGGGTCGCAAAGAGTCGGACACGACTGAGCGACTGAACTGAACTGAACTATTAACAAATATTATTAGTAAAACAGACAAATCCAATTAATATTTTGCTACCTCAAGTTAATAAACACTACCTGAATATCTTAAAGAAACTGGAGATTGTTTACATATAAGCATTATGTCATAGAGTATGATTTTGAGATATTTGCTATATAACCAAGAAACAAAGGTTACAAAAGTGGGTTGTTATAATACTAACAACATATAATTAATGGTGTAATGCTAATAATATAGTATATATAGTGTGCTAAAATCCTCTAAGTTAATTTAATAATAGCATACATTAAAATTTTAAAACACTATTTGATTTCTGTAAGTACATGCAGTCAGTGGCTGGTAGACTGGTTGAATCACTTTTTGGATCTGACTTCATATTAATTTAAGTCACTGGCATGGATGCCTAGAGAGCCAAAGCTTTCCAATTAGTTTATATTTGAGGAGTATGCAGTTCTCGGGGTTCAAGTTTTAGCTCCACCATACGTGGCTGTAAGTAAGTCAACCTTTTGGAACTTGTGGTTTTCTTATTTTTAAAATGGGATAAATAAATCCTGCTCTGTCTTGTCTCAAACAGTTGCTGTGATAATCAAGTAAGAATATGGATGTGAAATTTGCTGGGAACTATAAATTACTGTATGAATGTAACTTTGGGTCACATTTCGCCCTAATTTCTGAATAGAACAAATAATATATTCTCTCGATATCAAGTAGTTTTACTTCTGCTAACTCCTCTACTTTCATATCATTTTTCCTGGTAATGTCCCCATACCCCTCAAAGTTAATGTAACCTCCACCTCCCACGTAGACAACGTGATGGCCAACCACTGTTGAGGGACACTTTCCCACTCTGAAGCACATTCAGTCTTACACAGCCACAAAGGAGACCCCCAGAGATGGTGCTCTCCCGTCTTCTTCGCTCTTGCCCAGAGGCACAGCTGGCTCCTCGTTGATCACACTTCTCAACTCCTGGAGAAGCTGTTTCAAGTCCCTCGTTGGATCTTCCTTTGCGTTAGGTTTCATAGAGTGCTGAATTAAAACAATTCACAAGACAAGGACACTTTGTTTTTTTCAGATTTGAATGCCATTTCCTATTATAAAATTAATTCAACTGGTAAATTATGGAGAAGAAAAAGAGGAAATAAAAAACCTGTAATCTTACTACTCAGAGATAAATCAATAATATCCAATCAACACAGTGCTATATCTAATTCATATATGCATATACCTACTTACGGGCTTCCCAGGTGGTGCTAGTGGTAAAGAACCTGCCTGCCAATGCAAGAGACTTAAGAGCTGCAGGTTCAATTCCCGAGTCAGGAAGATCCCCTGGAGGACAGCATGGCAACCCACTTCAGTATTCTTGCCTGGAGAATCCCATGGACAGAGGAGCCTGGCAGGCTACAGTTCATAGCGTCACAAAGAGTCAGACACAACTGAAGTGACTTAGCATGCATGTACATGCCTATTTATACATATGTATATATAAACTATTGAGAAGGCAATGGCACCCCACTCCAGTACTCTTGCCTGGAAAATCCCATGGATGGAGGAGCCTGGTGGGCTGCAGTCCATGGGGTCACTAAGAGTCCGGACACGACTGAGCGACTTCACTTTCACTTTTCACTTTCATGCATTGGAGAAGGAAATGGCAACCCACTCCAGTGTTCTTGCCTGGAGAATCCCAGGGACAGGGGAGCCTGGTGGGCTGCCATCTATGGGGTCGCACAGAGTCGGACACGACTGAAGTGACTTAGCAGCGTATATAAACTAAACTATACAGGATTAAACTATACACATCTATTTAGAATACAAATTCTATTTAAGTTCCCATAGACTATAAACTAGGAGGCACTGGAACATATCCAGGGACATAAAACAAGGTGGAAAAATTTCATGGTCTAAAGGTATTGGAACTATAGAGTCTGTTCTCTTATCACTGTGGAATTATGGTTAGAAATCAATATCAAAAGGTATTTGAAAATAACCCACATATTTTCAAGTGCAATGTGACATTTACCAAGAGAGATCTTTGGTTTAGCCAAGAGAGATCTTTTGATTTAGCTCTTTAATAAAGCCACTGATTGAGCCTTTATTACTCTCAATAAAGTTAGAGGACTGAAAAAACACAGAAGGTAATTACAGAGAAGAAAGCATTTAAATGAGAAATTAATATCAAGGATATTTTTAAAACCCTGTGCATGTGGAAATTAAATATCCACTTTTAAATGATGGGTGTATCTAAGAAGCTGTAACAAGGAAAATTAGAAAATATTTGTAACAGAAAAAAGATGAAAAGAGAATTTACCAGAATTTGTTGCATATAGCTGAAGCTACTCAATGCAACTAAATACGATGTGGAATCTTGAATAAGATATAAAAACAAATAATGGATACTAGCATAAAATTTTGTGAAATTTGAACAAAATCTGTACTTTAGTTAATAACACTGTATTATATATGTTAATCTCCTTTTCCTTTTTTACAACATAGTGAAATCATTAACAATTTTTTTTTAACTTTAACAATATGGTATGGACATCTTACCATGCCATTAAATATTTATAACTATATCCAGGTAAAATAATTTCAATAATTTGTTAAGGGATGAACTAATTTTATAAAGCTATAGAATTTTAGAAGTAAGGGACCCTCTAGCAATGAGTGAATCTACCCCCCTGCCACCACTTTACTGATGAGGAAAGAGACATTTAACATTTTCAAACTATGTTGCTGCTGCTGCTGCTGCTAAGTTGCTTCACTCGTGTCCAACTCTGTGCGACCCCATAGATGGCAGCCCACCAGGCTCCCCCATTCCTGGGATTCTCCAGGCAAGAACACTGGAGTGGGTTGCCATTTCCTTCTCCAATGCATGAAAGTGAAAAGTAAAAGTGAAGTCGCTCAGTCGTGTCCGGACTCTTAGTGACCCCATGGACTGCAGCCCACCAGGCTCCTCCATCCATGGGATTTTCCAGGCAAGAGTACTGGAGTGGGTTGCCATTGCCTTCTCCGCAAACTATGTTAGTTGGGGAATAATATTAAAAGATTTTTCAGGTAGCTAGTGTTCCTCAATGAATATTTATAATATAAAAAGAAGCACAGATGTTCCCAATAGGCACAAAAAGAGAGAAAACCGAATAATAATCAGAGGTTGCCCTGGTGAGCAGGTGGACTTAGCTGGAGGATACTCATGGCTAAAGCATCATAAAGGAATTTTAGCCAGAAGTGTCTGACCCAAGGTAGAGTGACACCTGCCAGACATACAGGTTGTTGAAGGATAAACACTGCAAAATTTTTGTTCTTTAGGCTTTACTTTTCTAGGGTCCATGCCAATCAAGTGTTGATGCTACTGGTATAACCCTCACATTGTCCTTCCCTTCCTATTTCCACTGATAAACCACATAAAATATCCAGTTGAAGATGTCAAGAGTTCTAACTAACTGAATGTGTGGTAAGTATGATTCTACCAGTTTACTGATGGTCATCTTACTGAGAAATTACCATGATGAGTTCAGAGTTTCATAAATTAAGATTCCATTAAATTTTATTTCATTGATTTAAAATATACAAAGATGTGAACCATTTTTAATAGCTTTTACTTTTAGAGAAGTTTTAGGTTCACAGCAAAAATGAGTAGAAGGTACAGAGACTTCCCATATACTGTATATGCTGAACCAGTTTCTTAATCATGAATAAAAGCATTTGTTGCTTATAAACAGATCCAGTTTCACCAAACACAGGCTTTGTTCTTGTCCTAGCCCTGGTGGACCTCATATCTGATGTGGAATAAAACTTCAGAAGACTTATCTTATTGCAATATTCAGTCACTTCAGTTCTAACCTTGAAATCTCAATATAACACCTGGACCTTCATATCTTCTGCCCACTAGGAAGTTTACTTAATAAGCTTTGTTATTAAAAAATTTTAAGCCCATGACACTTATTATAAATTATCAGTGTAATAACCTACAAACAAATTCATAAAGTTTATTTCATTATAACAAGGGAAATGCTTCTTTTAGTCTCCATTTCCTAATCTGTAAAAATGGGGAAAATAACTCTTATTTTATAAGGATGGCATAAGGAATCAGAAGTACTTAATGTATGCATAGTAAGTACTCAAAAAAGGCTGGTTTCCACTTCCTTCTCCCCTTAGCATAAAAACACATGAAGTATCTTATATGTTTCATATTTACAGATTTAGAGTAACCAGAAAGGTTAACATGACAATGTATATAGTGTGTTAGTACCAGGACACAGTCACGAAGAAGATGTCATCAGGGTTAGCTGTGCAGTCTAGCTACGATGCTCCCCTTGATATACTGACAAACTGATTCTAAAGCGTATATGGGAAGGCCAAAACCTCAGAATAGGAAAGACAACAGTGAAGGTGAACAAAGTTGGAGAACTGCCATTTCCCAGGTTCAAGATTTACTGTAATAAGAGTGCAGTACTGGTAAAAGAATAGACAAATAGACTGATGGGACAGAATAAAATAAAGATCCCAGGAACAGTCCCATACAAATATAGTCAACTGGTCTTCAACAAAGGAGCAAAAGTATTTCAGTAGAGAAAAGGCAGTATTTTCAACAAATGGTACTGGAACAACTGGCCATTCACATGCATTACAAAAATGAATCTAGATGCAGACCTTATATTTGTCACAAAAATTAACTCAGAGTGAATCATGGACCTAAATGTAAAATTCCAGACTATAAAACTCTAGAGGATAATACAGGAGAAAATTTAGATGACTTTGGGATTCATGATGACTTTTTAGACACAAATTAAAAGCATGATCCATGAAAGAAAAGCATCAGTAAGTTGGACTTTTTAATCTTAAAAACTTTTCCTTGCAAAAAGATAGTTTAAAAAAAATGGAAACAAAAATCACAGACTGACAGAAAATCTTTTCAAAACACATAAGTGACAAAAGACTGGTAGCTAAAATATACCTCCAAAAAGAACCTCTTAAAACTCAACAGTAGGAAAAAATTTTAAACATCCATTAAAAAATAGGCAAACATGTGGAATAGACATCTCACTATAAAAATATGTAGAAGGCAAATAAGCATATGAAAATATGCTCAACATCATATTTCATTAAGGAATTTCAAATTAAAACTATAAGATATCACACTACACTCCTATTATCTAGGCTAAAATCCGAACACTGACAACACCAAATGTTGACAAGGATGGGGAGCAACAGGAACTCTCGTTCACTGCTGGTGAGACTGCAGAATGGTACAGCCACTTTGAAAGACAGTTTGGTGGTTTCTTCCAAAACTAAACATGCTCATACTATAAAATGCAGCAACCATGCTCTGTAGCGTTCACCTAACAGAGGTGAAAACTTACGTCTATGCAAAACCTGCACATTGATGTTATAGCAGGTTTATTCATAACTTGCCAAAACTTGGTAGCAATCAAGATATCCTTTAATAAGTGACTGGATAAACTGTGGTACATCCATACTATGAAATATTATTCAGTAAAAAAAGAAATTAACTATTAAAGGATGAAAAGATACGAAAAAATCTTGCAAGCATATTGCTAAGTGAAAGAAGCCAATCTGAAAAGACTATCACTAGATGACTCTGGTTATACGACATTCTGGAAAAGACAAAAATATGAAGACAGTAAAAAGATCACTGGTTGCCAGGGGTTCGGGGGAAGGGAACAACAGATGAAAAGGTGAAGCACAGGGCATTTTTTGAACAGTTAAACTATTCTGTATAATACTGTAATGTAATACATGTAATGCATTACATGTATTGTAAGACATGTAATGTATTACATGTATTGTAAGACATGCAATACATGTAATGTAATACAAGTAATACATGATAATGTAATCATCATACATATGTCTAAATGCACAAAATGTACAATATGAGGAGCACGTGATGTTCAGTAGTGTCTGACTCTTTGCTCTCCTTTGGACTCTGGCCTGCCAGGCTCCTCTGTCCATAGGATTTTTCAGGCAAGAATACTGGAGTGGGTAGCCATTTCCTACTCCAGGGGATCTTCCCGACCCAGCAATCAAACTCATGTCTGCTGTGTCACCCGCATTGCAGGTAGGTTCTTTACCCACTGAGCCCTCAGGGAAGCCCCACAATATAAGAAGTGAACCCCAATGAAAATTATAGACTTTAGTTAATAACAATGTGTCAATATTGGTTTAACAATTATAACAAATGTACCACATGAATGCAACATGCTGGTAATAGAGGAAGCTGGGGGGAGAGAGGAGGACAGCAAAGAGAATCTATGGGAACTCTCTATTTTCTGCTCAGTTTTCTGTAAGGCTAAAACCACTCTAAAAAAAGTCTATTAATTTTAAAACAAAAAGAAATCGTGAACTTTGGAAGTAAAAGTGACAACATAAAGTCATATCAATTTACATGTTTATCAGTAAGGTGTGACAGGAAAGTGGCCGTTATACCATACGCTTCCCATTGCCATTTGACCATTCTATACACAAAGTTGTTTGTTTTAGCTTTAATATGTAATAATTATTAGCTGATTATAAATAAGCTTGAACATTTTTCATGTTTATGGACTATATGCATTTCTTTTGGACTATATACATGTCCTTTCTATATTTTTCTTTTAGAATATATGCTATCTTTTTCCAGGTATGTAAAAACTCTTTATATTTTATATTAACCCTTTGTTTGCTAGAAATATTTTTCTAGTTTGTGATTCCATTTTAGTTTATGGTGGCTTCTGATTTAAGCTTCATTTACTCAAAATAGTCAATTATTCCTTTTCATGTCTGTAAATCTTATAATGCTTTCACTTGTAATACTTTTCATTAAAAAGTTTATTTTTAATACTTTATTGTTTAATTCATATGGAACAAATTTTGATTTATAACATGAATACACTTAAAAAATTAGAAAATAGCTAGGAAATGAATGATTTAAAAACATTCTTTACATATGAGTGGCTGGTTATGTATGGCTGGTTATGACTATCTTGTCTGGCTGATAAAGAAACAGCTACTTACAAGTTCTTCATGAGGTTACTGGAACCCATCAAAGAATCTTGCTCTCCCTCACTTCAATCCCTTGACCCTTAGGATATACATTAAGGCTATTTCTAGGGGACATATATTTTCAGACATATATAAGCTTTTTGATTTCAAGGGATGAATATGAGCTTATACTGTTATTGTTAAACTTAAGGTTTATTTTGTGATTTGATTAGCTTCCTATTACATTTTGACTCTGAAATTGTCTTATGTCAGACTTGTTTCAAAAATAAATTGCAAATTATAGCTCAAATGCACCTCCATTTTCTCTAAATACTGTTCTCTCTAATGGCCTTGAGTCCATTACAGGCAAACATGAGTTATAACTTAAGATAAGTAATGTCTAGGAGAGTGTGTGCTTCTCAACACATTCTATCTCCACTCTCCAAAGATAGAAGATAAATGAAAAAGCTAAAAATAAAAGCTTGATCTCATTCAGTTTGAATCAGACTATTCTATTTTAAGAATGCCTGACCAAATCCATCTCCTATAATACTTATATTCCTGTCAGAAGATTGTAATAAAAATGGAATATGAATATACTATTTAGAATATAAATATATTATTTATATTGTATATTAAAAATGGGTGAATAGGAAACCAAAGTTATATAAAGTCTTTCTGAAAACCTTGCTCACATCATAGATCAAGCACAGCTAGCACAAATTACAGTGCATGTGTATGGAATCTGATATATAAATAAATTATATTATCCTGGAATTATTCTATATTAAATGCTAAAATAATGTTTATCTAAAACTTTAATCTAGAATGCTTCTGTGTCAGGCTACCAATTATGTGTGTGTATCTGTGTATGTATGTATGTGCTACTGCTAAGTCACTTGTCGTGTCTGACTCTGTGCGACCCCAAAGACGGCAGCCCACCAGGCTCCCCCGTCCCTGGGATTCTCCAGGCAAGAACACTGGAGTGGGGTGCCATTTCCTTCTCCAATGCATGAAAGTGAAAAGTGAAGTCGCTCAGTCGTGTCCGACTCTTAGCAACCCCATGGACTGCAGCTTACCAGGCTCCTCCGTCCATGGGATTTTCCAGGCAAGAGTACTGGAGTGGGGTGCCACTGCCTTCTCCATGTATGTATGTACATACACATATATACACACATGTTCTTGGTTTCTGAGCTTGGATCAATCAGATTAAAAAAAAATTTTTTTTCCAATTCTACCATTTTCTCTTCTATTATTAATAACACTAGGGCAATCAACTGGATAATTTTTAATGTTTTTGGACCCCTGAAATGGTATAATCCTCAGTCACAAGGACCTAATGAAATACACAATTAGTTCAGGTAAAGTATTTATTTACAGCATCATCTAATTATTTTTTTATAAATAGCATTCAACTGTGTGGTGTACATAATCAGTACAGCAAACTAATTAAGAAGACAAATTCTAGACTCGGGCCATCTTGGTTAAGTTTCGGCACAACTGTATTTTTGGAGTGTGAACTCTGTACAACTCATTTAGCTTCTCCAAGCCTTAGTTTCTTTCTCTGAGAAATTGTTATAATAACAGCACTTACCTCATGTGGGTAGTTGTGAGGAATAAATTATATAATGTATAGAAAGAATATCGTACAGTGCCTGGTGTTCAGTAAATAATGACTATTGTTAGATTCATGGTACAAGAAGACTAAAATGAAATGAAATAAAGGGGCAATGCAGAACAATTCACGCAGTGATATTCTACTTTTGTTGTACTTTGAAACGTTAGACTTGGCATTTATTCCATTTAGTGTCACTAATATAACACTAAAGAAATTAACAAGGACAAAGAGGAAAAGAGAGATAATATTAGATGAGTAATGATGATAAAATCTGGGGAGATGAAAAGCAAATGGGTAATTCACAGCTAATGCAGTGGAACAAAGAAGCTAAAACATTAAGGACCTGCACAGAAGTAGCCAAGAAACAGAGGACTGCTCTGCATCAGAGTATACCAGCAAGAAAGATTCGAGTAATGGAGGCCTCGTGCACTTCTGAAGGTCAGGGGAAGGCACAGGGCAGCAAAAACGGGAGGACTGGCTAAAAGCTTACGGCAGAAGCTTTGAGAATACCAGATGTTCTCCCCATGTGGTTGGGTAAGAATTCATTCTTTTCCTCTAAATAAAATTAGAGGCTTAATCACTGGGTGAGGTTGGACCAAAGGAATTTAAACTCTAAGAGGACATCTGGCATGGCAGAAGTAAGGCTGCAAACTGAAAATATAAGCATAATAAATAAGACTATATAGATACACATGTACCCCAGGCTCCCTGTCCCACTCAGCTCTTCACAACACTGGCAAACAGATTTGTATCAACAAGTCAGTAGTAAGAGATTCTCTCTGTAGTGGGATTGACAGGACCAAGAAAAAAGTAAGATAGTTTTTGGGTCCCTTAGTTAAAAATTAATACCTAACTATCTGCTGCTGTTGCTGCTGCTAAGTCCCTTCAGTCGTGTCCGACTCTGTGCGACCCCATAGATGGCAGCCCACCAGGCTCCCCCGTCCCTGGGATTCTCCAGGCAAGAACACTGGAGTGGGTTGCCATTGCCTTCTCCAATGCAGGAAAGTGAAAAGTGAAAGTGAAGTTGCTCAGTCGTGTCCCGACTCTTAGCGACCCCATGGACTGCAGCCTACCAGGCTCCTCTGTCCATGGGATTTTCCAGGCAAGAGTACTGGAGTGGGGTGCCATTGCCTAACCATCTACTAGTTGACAAATCCTGCGAACCTTACCGAGTGCTTTTAATTAGTTTTTTAGGGCCTCAATTTTAAATATGAATGGACAGCTAGTGATTAGCAAACAGTGAAGGAAAGCTCCAACATGAAAGACAGACATCAAAACAAACAGAAAAAAATAAATTTGAAGAAACAGCAATAATTCAGGTAACACAAGAGATTACTGAAAAACTGAAATTAATAGCTTTAAATGGAAATGAGAAAGTACCGCTGAATCCACTAAAGAACATAAAACTATATAAAGAGCAGATTTAAAAAACAAAAAAGTCTCCTGGAAATTAAAAAAAAGTTATATTCAGAAAAAAAAATTCAATAGGTATTTGGAAGACGGAGTTAAGGAGTCTTCCCAAAAGTTGGGAATAAAATACGAGGAGATAGAAATTGAAAGCCAAAATTAAAGAAGATTGGAGACTAAATCCAGGAGGCCTAATAGGTGACTTAACAGGAATTCCAGAAAGAACTGTAAAACTGGAGGGAGAAAAGTTATCAAATAAATAATACAAGAAAATTTCTGAGAGGAAAGAACATAAGAGCGCCTATACAGTGAAGGGAAGAAGACCCCCGGCAGAGATCACCCAGAAATGAATACTAGGGATGAAGAAAGGACTCCAAAAGCTTTGAGAAACAAACAGGTCACATACACAGGCCCTGGAATCAAAACAGTACAAGAGCAGCAGCATTTTGTGTATCAATCAGATATAAATGAAGAACAAAGGTATTTTCAGACATGCAAGGTTTTAAAACACGTAATGAATGAATGCACCCTTTCACAGGAAACCGCTGCATTATACAATCCCCGCCAAATGCGGGTGAGGCTGTGGAACTAGAGGGACTCTCACTCGCTGCTGGTGGGAGTGTAAAATGGTACAACCGCCCTGGAAGACAGTTTGGTAATTTCTTACGAAACTAAACAGATTCTTACCATATGACCCAGCAATCATGCTATCTGTATTTGCCCAATGAAGTTTAAAACATATGTACACAAAAAACTGCACGTGGATGTTGACAGCAGTTCTATTAATAATTACCAAACCTTGGAAGCAACCCCAGTACCCTCCAGTAGATGAACAAACTGTGGTACAATGAATTACCATTCCATGCTAAAAATAAATGACTATCAAGCCATGAACAGACATGGAGGAAGCTTAAATGCACATTGCTTAGGTAAAAGAAGCCAATGTGAAAAGACAACATATGGTATGAGTCCAACTCAGTGACATTGTGGAAAAGGTAAAACCAGGAGATAATAAAAGATCAGTGGTTGCCTGGTGTGGAAGGAGGATAAGGATCAGTAGGCAGAGCATAGAGAATTTTAGGAGAGGAAAGTGAAAGTACTGTGTATGATATGATAATAATGGATATGTATCAGCTCAGTTCAGTCACTCAGTTGACGTGTCTGACTCTTTGCGACCCCATGAATCGGTAATGACATTTATAAACACTAGTACAAATCCACAGAATAGTACCACACCAAGAATAAACCCCAAGGTAAACCATGAACTTGGGGTGATTGTGATGTGTTCATGTAGGTTCATCCTTGATAACACATGTATCATTAGAGAGAATGATGCTGATAATGGGGAGGCCGTGCATGTGTGGGGGCAAGAGGTATATGGGCAATCTCTGTATCCTCCTTTCAATTTTGGTGTGAATCTAAAACTTCTCTAAAAAATAAACTCTTGAAAAAAAGAAAGCAGAAATACCAGACAAAATATGACTAGAAATCAAGAGAAACAATGGTTACAGTTCCACACGGGATTCAAACAATGGAGCTATAACACAGCAATTAAAAAAGTAAAGTTATTTAATAGTACGAGTTTCAGAAGGAAACAAGAGAATGGGGCAGAAAAAAACAATCAAAAATATAAAAGATACAAATTTCCCCAAATCAGTGAAAGATATCAATCCCAAATCCAGGGAGATCAGTGACTCACAAGAGATATAAAGAAGAATACAGATAGGCACATCACATTCAAACTGCTTAAACCAAAATCTTCACAATGGTCAGAGAAAAAAAATTACCTTCAAAAAAGCAACAGTAAGACTTAAACCTGACTTGTCAGTAGAAACAATGAAAACCTGAACCCAATATTTTATCAGTACAATGAATTCATTCATCCATTAGACAAATATGTACTGAATATTTACCACATGTTAGATACTTTTCTAGGTACTCAGAACACATCAGTGAACAGAACAAAGAATGTATATTACATTTAATGTGTAAAATTATATAATAAATATACTTATAATAACATTTTTAAGGGAAGAAATTAATTGTATAAAACAGGCTTAACAATCTATTCAGAAAATACACTTCACAACACTGGTGAAAGAAATCAAAGAGGACGCTAATAGATGGAGAAATATACCATGTTCATGGATTGGAAGAATCAATATAGTGAAAATGAGTATACTACCCAAAGCAATTTATAGATTCAATGCAATCCCCATCAAGCTACCAATGGTATTCTTCACAGAGCTATAACAAATAATTTCACAATTTGTATGGAAATACAAAAAACCTTGAATAGCCAAAGCTATTTTGAGAAAGAAGAAGGGAACTGGAGGAATCAACCTACCTGACTTCAGGCTCTATTACAAAGCCACAGTTTTCAAGACAGTATGGTACTGGCACAAAGACAGAAATATAGATCAATGGAACAAAATAGAAAGCCCAGAGATAAATCCACGCACATATGGACACCTTATTTTTGACAAAGGAGGCAAGAATATACAATGGATTAAAGACAATCTATGATCCAGCAATCCCACTGCTGGGCATACACACTGAGGAAACCAGAAGGGAAAGAGACACGTGTACCCCAATGTTCATCGCAGCACTGTTTATAATAGCCAGGACATGGAAGCAACCTAGATGCCCATCAGCAGATGAATGGATAAGAAAGCTGTGGTACATATACACAATGGAGTACTACTCAGCCATTAAAAAGAATTCATTTGAATCAGTTCTAATGAGGTGGATGAAACTGGAACCTATTATACAGAGTGAAGTAAGCCAGAAAGAAAAACACCAATACAGTATACTAATGCATATATATGGAATTTAGAAAGATGGTAACAATAACCCTGTGTACGAGACAGCAAAAGAGACACTGATGTATAGAACAGTCTTTTGGACTCTGTGGGAGAGGGAGAGGGAGAGGGAGAGGGTGGGGAGATTTGGGAGAATGGCATTGAAACATGTATAATATCATGTATGAAACCAGTCGCCAGTCCAGGTTCGATGCACGATACTGGATGCTTGGGGCTGGTGCACTGGGACGACCCAGAGGGAGGGTATGGGGAGGGAGGAGGGAGGAGGGTTCAGGATGGGGAGCACAGGTATACCTGTGGCGGATTCATTTTGATGTTTGGCAAAACTAATACAATATTGTAAAGTTTAAAAAAAAAATTAAAAAAAAAAAAGAAAATACACTTCATTATTGCTGTTAGAATTATAACTCAAGTTTTTAATTTAATAGACTCATGACTAGTACTTTTTCAGTGATGGATGAGATTCTTTATAATCAAGTATAGTCTATGTATTAAAGAGCCTATCTTACTAGTCTGGCTTTTGGGTAATGAAAAGTCATGAAATTTCAGAGCTGATCCTTCAGAAAACCCTAGAGATGATCCATAGTCCAGACTCCTCGTTAGAGATGAAAAGGCACAGTATTATTTAACTCAATTTCCAAGGTCACACAAAGAAGTTAGAGACACATCTTAAGTCCCAGTGACTCCTGGTCAAATATGCTTTGTTGTTGTTCTTTGTCATTAAGTTCACTGAGAGATGGGTTTAATTTAATTTTTATTAAGGTAACATGCATATAGTTTTAAAAGTAAAATGATTTATGACACTTAAAAAGCAGCAATTTTCTTCCCTTCCTCTGCCCACCTCCAATTTCCAGTCTCCAGAGAGAACCATGTTTAACTTCTAATATTAATAATACTGGGCTTCCCTTGTAGCTCAGTCGGTAAAGAATCTGCCTGCAAAGAAGGAGACCCCAGTTTGAATCCTGGGTTGGGAAGATCCCCTAGAGAAGGAAATGGCAACCCACTCCAGTGTTCTTGCTTGGAGAGTCCCATGGACAGAGGAGCCTGGCGGGCTACAGTCCACGGTGTCTCAAGAGGTGGACACGACTTAGTGACTAAACCACCAACCACTACCACCATTAATAATGTTCTTTTGTTTGACAAAAGAATGTTATTGTGTGACAGCTTATCAGTCATATACCTCGTGTACGTGAAAGGAGTCCATTTCAACTTGTTCATTCTACAGTGCATGCTTTATATTCAAGGCACAGGCAGAATAACTGGTAGGCTACCGGTGACCTTGTTGCTATACCTACAATAGGACTATTAACTAATGAAATGGATTTTCATGAGTGATTTATGAAATATGTCTCATTTCTTTGGAGCTGGAGCTGAATACTGGTTGCAAGGGATTAGTGGTACGACAAATACACATAACTTCAGAGAAGAGAAAATCTGAATTTCATACTGTGCATATTTTTTCCTAAGCTTTAATAGTACAAAAGGTTAAACTAAAAAAATTTCAAACTCTCTAATATTTTAACTAAAGAGAGTAACAAATTTAATATTAATAGAATCTTTATGATTATAAATAAGTCTACATATAGGTCATGAAGAGATAATATACAGCAAATCATTTTCATCTTAGTAAAGTACTACAATACAAATAATTTGCTTTTGGCATTTGAAGTGATGCTTATTTTAGCCATCTCAACATTGGCTTTGTACACTGAATGCTTATGATACAAAAATATCAATACAGGTTACTAAATAATTTACTTTAATAATTATTGTTTACATTAATATCACTATTTCATGTTTTGTTTTTCTCCTAGAGAAAATACCAAAGAAAGAAAAACCTTTCTGTTCACCTGGTCTGTATAAATTTAAATTCTAAAAACTGAAAATGTCATAACTATAGGTTTACTTTTTAAATGAAATTCTTCTCAATTATTTACATATTATGCCATTTGCATCACAAACTATAAGACAAGTGACTTACATGAGACAGGAAGCTGGCTGTAGACTGGGAAGATGGAACATTGGAATGAGAACGAGCAGCAGGTGATGGTTGTAGAAGGCGTGGTTTCACAGCAGAATTTGAGGTGTATCCAGGGCCCTGCAGTTCCTGGAAGACAGTATACATGTGAGCAAATAACTGTCAACCTACAGCTGGAATTGTGAAATCAAAATGTATTTTTGCAAATAAATTTCAGTCTTACATGTTGAACCCCTAAAAAGTTGAAGCCAAAGTATTAAGCAAGATGCATGTTATTCTTTGGGGACTAATGCTGGGCTTAGCAAGAGGCCTTCACACTTGAGAATGATGTAAGCATTCCAGGTGGGAAGCGGCATCTCCAATCAGAGGCTACTACATTGGTTTTAACTCGGCCAAACACTCCACACCAGTTCTGACATACTACTGAGAAGGTTCCTCTCCAACTATGGGAAGGTATCCAGTATTGCGACTTTGAAGTATGTCTGCACTTCTAAAATATACTCAAAAAACAAATCTATTTCAGTGGAAAATGTACTATTTTTAAAGCACACCTGACTTGTCATGCAAATTACCTCATTTTTGCTATTCTCCAAACAAGTCAAACACGTTTGACCGCCTCCTGTATGCAAACCTCTGGTTCCCCAAGGTAAGTACTTCTGTGTTTCCTTCACGCAATATAAACCTAACATAAAGCATGATGCTTCAACGTGTTACTATATAGGAAAAGGATAGGTATAGTAGGTACAATGTAAAGATTTTATAATTGTTAATATCAGATAATGTTAAAAGTACACTTGAAAGCATCTAAGATACATAAGAAAACCTAAAAGTATATCAAACCAAGGCTTAAGTTTTGCTTAAATAACTATTTAATGAAAACAAAAGACCTTACTTTTACATCCAATGTGTGTTGAAGCTTTAGGCGCACAGATTCTTGTTCCTGACGCTGTATTATATCTTGACATTCTGCAAACTGCAAAGATGCCTACAATCAAGCAACCACATGTGGTTTATCCTCCATTCTTCGTGCAATTTTATTTTATTAACATATACATGCAGAGTCACCATCTCTTCAAGGAAACTTCCCTCCATTCCTAGCATAGTGCATTACATTTATCTATTTACTTATCTGTTTTATTCAGAAAACTGTGAGTTATTGGAGGTCATGTCTTTGTAGCCCCAGCATCTATATGGCGTTTAGTAGGTGAAGGATACGTAAAAGAATGTATGAACTACGGATGAAATGAGCAAACAGCTTTAGCAATGGTAAAAATATTTCCATAAAGATAACCACAACTGAAATTCATTGAGCCCATATATCATGTTCTAAGACCTAAGTTTGCATAGTTGGGAACACAGACCATGTTCTGTCACCACGGAGGCTCTGATGTCTCAAGAAGCAAGGACTAGTTTCGGTATACAGTATTTTCAGGTTTCCAGAGTTTGCAGGTGACACAAAGAGAGATTCCTCCTCTACAATATATGGCAAGGACAAATGTAGTGTTATCACTGATCTTCTTAGTCATTAAGCTGCATTCTCTACCTGCACTTTCTGAACTCCACAAAGCGCCACACTTTAGCATTACTTCATCTTTTTATTGGTATCATTAACAGACTTTATTCTACCAAGTACTGAAGTCCTTCTTTGAAGGTAAATTAGACTGGTGGTATTTTAAATTATTCAGGCCACAGAGGATACCAGAAGCATCTCACATCTTGTATTTTACTGCTCTTATGTTCATGTTAGCAAAAAAAAAGAGAAATTTTGTAAAAAGTATGCATCATGATTTGTTCTTAAAGCTCAGCCCTCTCTACAGGATACAGTTCTTCCTTGTGTGAGGTGACTGGGACACAATCCAATTTGACAGATTTGGTGTCTGTCAACATGGAGCTTTCCTGTTTAGTTGTTAACTACTGTATGTATTTAATTAATAACCACCTTATCAAGAGCAACTTCCATATTAGCAACCTTTTCTTTCAATCGGCGCTCCTGAGATCGCAGGACTTCTAGTTCTCCGGCCATCTTGTTTTTCTCTGTTGAAACAGTACTCAATTCCTGGCTTAATTTTGTCTTCTCTTCTTTTAGAAAATGCTTCTCCTACAATTATACAGGAGCAAATATCAGAAATGATATGGTGATGTAGATACTGAAGCACACACACATCATTTCTCTTATCCTAGATTTGTTAATTTTACTCTTCCATTATTTGCCTATTTGGAACTTATGGCAGGACGGGAGAAAAAAGTGGTAAATAACAAAGACACAGCAAATAAGTCCATGTAATGATTGTGTGTGCGTTCAGTTGCTTAGTCATGTCTGACTCTTTGTGACCCCATGAACTGTGGCCCGCCAGGCTCCTCTGACCATGGGATTTTCCCAAGCAAGAATACTGGAGTGGGTTGCCATTTCCTTCTCCCAGGATCTTCCTGACTCAGGGACTAAACCACGTATCTGGTGTCTCCTACACTGCAGTCAAATTCTTTACCACTGAGCTACCAGGAAAGACCAGTGAGAGGTATAACAAATATATGTGCATATCTGTCAATATTTAGCCTCATTCTGAAAAAGCACTGCAGCATTTTGGGGAAGGGGAAAAGCAACTGCATTAGTTGCCCTCATTTTCTTCGTATGCTGTTTACCTTCTCATTGGCATTATGGTCAGTTCTATTGTAACTCTTCTTCTGAAAGTGCAAGTCTATTCCAAAGACTGACTATTCCCTGATTGATGTATCAGGGAATATTTGAGCACAACACAGATTTCCCCTTTACTAATGCATGGTTTCATCTATGAGAAATACTAGGTCAGTGCAGAAAACAGCACCCAGCTAAGGAGAGTTGCACAGAAATACAAAAAACAAACATACACACCCTTCAAACAATTAGCTCCCTCAGTTTACCTTGTGTTATGAGCCACATCCTATATCACAGAGAAACCTACCTTCTACCCCTTCTTAACAACTATCACACTGCAATTCTTCAATGCACACGTTCACAAGCAAACTTCAGGTCATTTTAGGATAAAGGGCCATTCTAATTGTAGTATTTAGGTGTCTCTTAAGCATTTACCGTGTAAAACTGTGCTACCATTTTCATTAGGTTCCTACTTTTCTTTTGTCACTGATGAAGTGCATCAGTGTCGTGCTCCTAATCCCACCACTCCCACAAGTCCCATGGTGGTTTTTGTTGCACGATTTTGCATAGTGTGATTTTAGGAACACAGTTGTTACATTAGAGTGGAACTGAACATGCTCTGCTTATAATCACTCTGTCTCTACCACGAGTATCTTCTTGCAGTTAAAATACTAGCTCTTGGACAGCTTCATGTAAGAAAATGAAATCAGAACACTTTAACAGCACACATAAAAATACATTCAGAATAGGTTAAGGACCTAAATGTAAGATCGGACACTATAAAACATCAGCAGAACACTCTGACATAAATTACAGCAATATCCTTTTCCATCTATCTCCCAGAGTAATGGAAATTAAAACAAATTATAACGCCAATGGAATTAAATGAATGGGACCTAATTAAGCCCAAAAGTTTTTGCACAGCAAAGGAAATCATAAACAAAACGAAAAAACAAGCCACAGAATGGAAGAAAATATGTGCAAATGATGCAATTGACAAAAGATTAGTCTCAAAAATTTGCAAACAGCTCATGTGGCTTAATATGAGAAAAGAAACAATCCCATCAAAAAATGGGCAGAAGACCTAAACAGACTTCTCTCCAGAGAGGACATACAGGTGGCAAGAGGCACATGAAAAGATGTTCAACATCTAATTAACAGAGAAATGCCAATCAAAACTATGACGAGGTAACACCTCACACCAGCAGAATGGCCATCATCAAAAAATCCACAATCAATAAATGCCTTAGAAGGTGTGGAAAAAAGAGAACCCACCTACACTCTTGGTGGGACTGTAAACTGGTAATTGCCACTATGGAGAACAATATGGAGGTTCCTTAAAAAACTAAAATTAGACCTATCACATGATTCAGCAATCCCACTCCTGGGCATATATCCAGAGAAAACCATTGTTTGAAAGGATACATGCACCTCAGTGTTCACTGCAGCACTGATTTACAATAGGCAAGATATGGAAGTAATCTAAATGTCCATCAACAGATGAATGGATAAAGAAGATGTGATATATATATGCAATGGAATATTACTCAGCCATTAAAAAGAATGAAATCATGTCATTTGCAGCAACATGGACGGACCTGGAGATAATCATACTAAGTGAAGTGAAGTCACACAGAGAAAAACAAATGTTGTATGATATCACTTATATGTGGATTCTAAAAAAATGATACAAATGAAATTATTTACAAATAGAAACAGACTCACAGACTTAGAGAAGGAATTCATGGTTACTGGTGGGAAGGGGTGGGGGGAGGGATAGATTGGAAATTTGAGATTAAATATACATACTACATTTTCTTTCTAATTTTTATTGGAGTAGAGTTGCTTTACAGTGTTGTGTTAGTCTCTGCTGTACAGCAAAACGAATCAGCCATATGTATACATATATCCCCTCTTTTTTAGATTTCCTTCCCATTTAGGTCACCACAGAGCACTGAGTAGAGTTCCCTGGGCTCTACAGTATGTTCTCATTAGTTATCTATTTAATGCATAGTATCAAAAGTGTATATATGTCAATCCCAATCTTCTAATTCTTCCCACCCTCACCCCTCCCCCTTGGAATCCATGTTTGTTCTCACTGATACATTTAAAATAGATAACCAACAGAGACCTACTGTATAGCACAGCGAATGCTGCTCAATATTATGTAATAATCTAAATGGAAAAAGAATTTGAAAAAGAATGCTGCTGCTGCTGCTGCTGCTGCTGCTGCTAAGTCGCTTCAGTCGTGTCTGACTCTGTGCGACCCCATAGATGGCAGCCCACCAGGCTCCCCCGTCCCTGGGATTCTCCAGGCAAGAACACTGGAGTGGGTTGCCATTTCCTTCTCCAATGCATGAAAGTGAAAAGTGAAAGTGAAGTCAATCAGTCGTGTCCGACTCTTAGCGACCCCGTGGACTGCAGCCTACCAGGCTCCTCCGTCCATGGGATTTTCCAGGCAAGAGTACTGGAGTGGGGTGCCATTGCCTTCTCCGTGAAAAAGAATAGATACATGTAAAAAATAACAAAAGAAGACCAAGGAAGAAAATAATAAAAGAAAATAAAATTCATTCCAGAGAAGTTATTAAAAAAAAAAAACCACTAGCTCTTTCAAGGTCCTGCTCAGATGTTCCTTTGGGAACCGTCTCCTCATTCTCTCAGTTAGGAATAACCTCTTGCCTTGTTCCCACTGTACTTTGTATCTCTGTGTCTTACTCTGTGTTGTAGTTTACTAATGAGTAAACACATTGGCCTCCCCCACTCCAAGGACAGGGACTCACCTTGTTTGCATTTGTCATTGCCTCTTCCAAAAATTGTATCTTGCTCTGAAGGGCATCTATCTGACCTCTTTTAGCTGTAATTTGTTTTTGCATCCCCATTGCCACTTTCATAGCTGGGGGAAAAAAAAAGGAACTAAATTGTGTCTTAGTTTTTAAAGTTTCTAAATTTTGAGAGGTGACTATAATTTGATGTTCAAACACTATGAAAAGGTGTAAGATTCCTCTAAGGCACCTGGATCACTTCAAGAAAGTGTTCACAAAAGATTTCACAATATTGGGATACAACAATTTTCAGCAATTACTCAGGGGTTTTGAGCTGAGAAACATATGTAAATGCTGATATTCTGTGATTCCTTGCTAGAATTAACTTCATTGACCATTGTAATTTGCCATATCTCCAATGGTAATAAATAATACTGACCAAATTCATACTTACACATATAGGAAATATATACACAAAATATATAGTTATACAATGAGAAATGTAAATAGAATTTTTACTAAAATAACTTTCTATAAACTCATATATAAAATACCACGTAAGACATCTACTATTATTGATCTTTTAAAAGATTCCACTGATTACACAAACCATTCAATTTCCATTGTCATGGGTATTGCCATGTACTCAGAACTCACTATTGTTTCAAAAGTCAAACTGGCCATATAAGCATATATGTGATTATTTTACTGAAACTGGTGACAGGATGAGAAGGTTCTAGACAGGAGGCAAGGCCCTGAAGACTTAAGACATGGCAGGCCACTGAGAAGAAAAGTAAAGCTCACCACTGTTTGGAAATTCAGTCTGAGATCCTATGTTGTTTCTTAAAACCAGCTGAGAAAAGAGGTTTGAAAATGTCACTGCTTTTGAGTTAGGTCCAGCTTAGAGGTTAAAAAGAAAAAGAAAATGTGGCATTTTTTAAAAACAAAGTATTGGAGGATGAAAAGTGTGACTTCTTGCTAACAAGATATAGTTCCTGTAGCTAAACTGTCCAGACCAGGGTTAATACAGGCACAGTTCACTGGTTTGTTAATAGAGCAAAAGTCTGGTATCATTTGCTCACCACTCTGAAGAATTCTGGTCTAATTAAGTGCATCATGCTTGGCCTTCAAAGGTAATTTTCTTAATAAATTCTTTATTTTAAGGTGATCCTAATTTGAGAGTGAATACAGGGTTACCTAGTTACTTTAACAACTGTAATGGGACTAGGGGAGTTGTGGAGAGGCCTGGAGCACATAAGGAGACTGTCTAGTGGATGGGGAGGAGGGAACAGACCCCAGATGGGCCTCTGGAGTGAGCTCTCCACACCCCACCATTTTGTTTATGTTTACCAGCAAAGACAGAGCTGAATCTCTGAGGACCACACAAAATGTGGACACTTCAAGAATTTCTGTGCCATCTTTGGGCAAGGGCCATGGTAATCTTTTCAGTATCATTCCAATTTTGGTATATGTGCTGTTGAAGTGAGCACAAACATAAATCTTTTGACATGAAAAAATATTGAGAAATAGAAAATGTAGTCTTTAGTTAAATCTTTATTCTTTTAGTCAGCTAATATAGCCATATTAACAATGATAGGAATAATATGAAATAGCAACTAACCTTCCTCTGAATTAACATGGGCAGCGAGGTGAAAAGGGAACAGGTGTAAAGCAATGAGAAGGGACCCCTCATCCTAGCAGTTCAATTCCCAGGGCACCCTCCCATCTTCAACTCAGAGAAGGAGACAGGAATGGACAAATAGCCATAGGCACACAGTTTACGAAGATAGTAAACATGTGAAAAAAAGGCTGATGAATGAAAATTATTGGTGATCTGTATTTATATCAATATTTCCTAAAAAACAATTAATTGGCATAGATGGCACCACCCTTATGTCAGAAAGTGAAGAGGAACTAAAAAGCCTCTTGATGAAAGTGAAAGTGGAAAGTGAAAAAGTTGGCTTAAAGCTCAACATTCAGAAAACGAAGATCATGGCATCTGGTCCCATCACTTCATGGGAAATAGATGGTGAAACAGTGGAAACAGTGTCAGACTTTATTTTTTGGGCTCCAAAATCACTGCAGATGGTGACTGCAGCCATGAAATTAAAAGACACTTACTCCTTGGAAGAAAAGTTATGACCAACCTAGATAGCATATTCAAAAGCAGAGGCATTACTTTGCCAACAAAGGTCCATCTAGTCAAGGCTATGGTTTTTCCAGTGGTCATGTATGGATGTGAGAGTTGGACTGTGAAGAAAGCTGAGCTGAAGAATTGATGCTTCTGAACTGTGGTGTTGGAGAAGACTCTTGAGAGTCCCTTGGACTGCAAGGAGATCCAACCAGTCCATTCTGAAGGAGATCAGCCCTGGGATTTCTTTGGAAGGAATGATGCTAAAGCTGAAACTCCAGTACTTTGGCCACCTCATGCAAAGAGTTGACTCATTGGAAAAGACTCTGATGCTGGGAGAGATTGGGGGCAGGAGAAGGGGATGACAGAGGATGAGATGGCTGGATAGCATCACTGACTCGATGGCCGTGAGTCTCAGTGAACTCCGGGAGTTGGTGATGGACAGGGAGGCCTGGCGTGCTTCGATTCATGGGGTCGAAAAGAGTCGGACACGACTGAGCAACTGAACTGAACTAAACTGAACTGATGGACATTGAAGTTTGTTAGAAATTATTGAAATAGCTAAAGAAAAAGAAAGGTTCCAATACTTAAGGAATAAATTAAGCAAATGTCAATTTCCCTCAAAAACACTAGGAATTATAACTGCTATATGACAACCATCAGTGATATCTACTGTTGTATGTCTCTCACACATGCTTCACTGTGAAGAAGTGGAAGGCAATGAATCCAGTTTGTGTTTTATTAAATCTATACCAAGGGAATTAAAAACAAAAGGAAAAGATCTACTGAAGCATACCATGACCATCAGATCCTTCCATTGACTTTAATGTATTTCTTGTTTGCTCCAGCTCAGACTGTGCAGATTTTAATTGCATTTTCAGCTTATTTGTAGTAGTTTCCATTTCTTCACTTTTGTTTCGAAAATTCCTTTTTAAGACTTCATAGTCCTCTGTACAACATGATAAGCAATAATAGTTGGTTAATTTTTTTCTACTCCATTGTTATAAAGCTTGTTTTATTTGTAATTAATGATCACAGAATTTTGGAGCTGAAAGAGACCCCACTCAGTTACATCATCATTTGTTACAGAAATGAGATGTACACACACATTTTCAGGGATCTAACTCTTTTAATCTGCTCGGATGGGCCGTCCTGTTTTACTCTTATTAGTCATTGCTTTTCTTC
Source organism: Bos indicus (assembly GCF_029378745.1). NCBI lineage: Eukaryota > Metazoa > Chordata > Mammalia > Artiodactyla > Bovidae > Bos > Bos indicus. The sequence continues at coordinate 91,929,279 of NC_091765.1, forward strand.
CAGCCAGTGAAATTGGCTGACATCTATTTCCTCTTAAACCTTCTTGGATAATCATACCCACCACAACAGATTTGGCCACCATTTGTAGGCAGATGGATCTCCATGACTTGGTAAGTAACCTGACACTGCCACATGTTTTACCGGATTTTTTATCTCCAGTAGCTATCAAAATACCTGGCATTCATCATTCATACACAAGAATACACACATACATTCAACTATCCATTTATTTACATTTGTCTACTTATATATGATAGATAGATTTACTTATAAAGGGAACAAGCAGAGTCAAGACCTCTCTGCTGAGATCTAACCCCATCTCTCCAGATATTTTCATGTGGATGCCCTGGTGCCCCCAGACCAATGGTCTCACACTGACTGCCTCACCCTCCTGCCTGTAAGTTAACCCCTCTTGATTTCGTTTTCTCAGATGTTGATATCATTGTTCTCCCAATACTACAAATTTAAAATCAGAAGCACACACACAACCCCTCTGATCATTTACTGTTGATTCAATCTCCAAAAACTTGCTTAAGTCTTCCCTCTCTTCTCATTCTCATTATACTGCCTCAGTTCGGGGTCTCATCACCTTTCCCTGGGACCACTGCAAAACTCTCCTTAGCTGGCTGGCCTCTGTTCCTTTATGCTTGCCTTTCTCTTCTTACCTGCTGACTCTGTCCTTCTAAAATGTAAATTTGGTGACAACAATCTGTTCCTCGGTATCTTTCGCCGGCTCCACACTGTCTGGCTCTCCCTATCCATTCCGCCTCATTTCTTAATTCTTGCTCATTTGTATTTCTACTCCCAGTAAGTGTTTCTGAGGTTGCACTGTGTTACTTCATGCCTTCCTGCTTTTGTCCATAATGTTCTCTCCACCTGGACTGCCCTTCTACTTCCTTTTTACCTGCCAAATTCCTATTCCTCCATCGAACCCAGATGTCACCGGCGACAGGAGGCTGATTCCCTCCCTTTCCTGCATCTGCACCCACCACCCAGCCACTGTGCTTCACCCACCGCATGTGACACATTCTACACAGGTCTGGCTTCCGACTAACGTGGAGCCTCACTGTTGTTCCCAGGGCCTGTCTCAGCATCTGGCATAGGAGATGCTCAGCAATCACTGACATGCGTGTGCGTGTATGTGTGTATGCGTGTGAAGTAGACAACACCTGTTCCATACTAACAGTGAACTGAGGGTATTTTCATCTCCAAGAAATTTGCGTAAGTCTATTTACATGTGCGGCTTCATTATTACACCTCTCATCAAGCTATGTGACTCAGAGGACTCGAGGTCTCCACTTCTCTCACTCTCCCCTTGGAAACGCAGTGCAGAACTTCACGGACACTGCGGGCTGACTAAAGTTAATGGTCAATGAGTGCACACTCTGGGAGCACTTCATGGAGAAGTGTCAGGGTTTCGGGTGATGAGATGCGTGCGCAGGGACAGCATAATTATCCATGTTTGTATCACTGGATGAGGGCCCCTTCTGTCACAACAGTCCTAGTATCCTCGTGGAACGCCACTGACAGCACTCCTACTTTCGGCAGAGTTTGAACTGGAGTAACGTACCTGTAAGACTGTTTAACTCATTCCTACTAGCTTTCACCTCACTTAATAAATGGTCTCTCTCTTGCTTGATGTCTTTCACTGCACGGAGCCTCTCGGAGCCTGCGTTCACCAGCTTCACCTTTTCCAGTTCCAGGTCACTCACTCTGGCTTCAAGCTCCCGTATCTTTGCATCTCTTTTATCTTTCAAAATCTAAATGTAGGGATAAATACAAAGGACAGAGCAAGAAATAACAAAATAAAATATAAAGCAGCAATAAGAAGTGGGAAAACAAAAGGAGTATTTTACCTTTCTTTTAACCATAGATACCAATTCCCAGGATCACTGGCTACAGCCCTTCATTATTCCTATTCTATATATACATTCATAAAAAAAAAAAAAAAAATACTGGGCACCTAACTGTGCCAGACTCCACTTTACACGTTGAGGATGGTGTGCAGGTAAGGCCCTAGGTGAGCACCTACTCAGGTTTTACTCCCATGGCAGCTCCCCCACCAGGCTCCCCCTGCCCTGGCCGTGTATAGCAGTAAACAATGTCCTTGTCCTCATGGGGTTTTTCCACTCTCGTGAGAGGAGACAGACAACAAGTATTGAATAACCAGATGACAATAATGACGGAAAAAGAACTGAAAAGGTGAGAGGGTAGAGAATGAACACAGGGAGGGGGCTGCTACTGGAGCTAAGGTGGTGTGTGGAAGAGAGCCTGACCACTGCCCTGATGAAAGCTTCTAGTCAGGGTGGTTCTTAGCGGTACTGAAAATTTGAATTTGGGGAGGAGGGGTCCCATCAGTCTAACCCGTTCTGCCTAAAAACTGTTCTTCAAGTGAAACAATTTATGCTGGACCCTTGCTTTCCTTTCAGAAGACTCTATTCCCCTCCCTGGTAAGGACAGCCTATACGATCAGCTCCCAGTATAAAAACTCTGCTCACTGAGCCTCTGATGAACCCCCCTGGTTGGCAACATCTGACATATGTCACAACTTATTGATGGCGGGGTTAAGCATCTTGTGCCCAGCTGCAGGGGAGGAAGCTTATGCCTGGTTTCCTTTGGGAGAATTTTCCCCTTTGCTGATTTTTAGATCCTTTCTTTGTCATAAATCATCATAAGGGAAAAAATATTGTTTTTTTGTATCTATATGAGATGATAGATGTTATCTTATTGCTGTAATCATTGCACAATATGTGTAAATTAAGCCATTATGCTGTATCCCTTAAACTCATATAGTATTGTATGTCAATTATATTCCAACAAAACTGAAAGAAAAAATTAATTATATGTGATTTGTTTCCTACTAGCTACCATGGCATATAAAAGTAATATAAAGCTTGGGAAACTGAATTTTTAAAAATTCATTCAATAGTTTTAAATTCTGATAAATATTTACTGAGCACCTTCTAGGTACATGGCACAAAGTCAGGGGCAGGGGTACAAAGACGAAGATGTGTGCCCTGCTTGAAGAAATCTTCAGTCTTACAGGGAAGAGGAGAAATTGCTATTTACACACACATACACACACGCACATACCACATACCCCAGGCGTGTGCGTGCGCATACACAGTGTAATACAGAATGTGACCCAGGCTGTAAGAGGTACAAACGCAGTACCATAAGGTTCAGGTGGAGAGTGGAATGGGGGAAGGGAACTCATATTTTCTAAACATCTTCCACAGACCAGGATCCAAGCTAAATCCTTGATATATACTTTCTCATTTAAGCCTCAAATAATCCAACAAGATTCGGGGTATTTTGGTTTACAGACATAGAAGCGAACATTCAGCAAACAGTCTAGTGCTTTACAGTTACCGAGTGGTGAGATGGGGTTCAAATTTAGGTCTGTCTGAATGGGGACAAAATGCTTTCTCAAACTACGGGATCAGGACAGACTTCATAAAGAAGCTGGATTTTCTGATTTTTCTCTTTTGTATCAGCACTTCTGAACCATTTGGGGGCCACTTCTTGTGGAATTTAAGAAAAGTGTGGAAACTTTCTCACAAAAGCACACATGCACACTGACAAAAACACTTGCAAACAATTTTGGAGTGTCTATAACTATCTTTACAGAACCTACTTCTGGTCAATTAGGTCAGACTTATGGGAGAAAAAAAGATATTTCAGAAGCTAAACCACCAAGACACTCTACAGACCTTAACTTCCTGTAGCTCCAGCCTCCTATCATTGATCTCCTTCTCCAGCTGAGCTTTCTCCACTTGCATAGCACCGGCCGTCCGCCCGTGCTGGCCCACCAACTGCGTCATGTTCTCAATCTGCTGTCGCAGGATCTCAATCACTTTGTCCTTCTCTGCCATCTGCAGCCTGAGGGCCTCACACTCTGTCTGCATGTTTCGGAGGTGATCCCCTTCATTCTTCAGGTGCTGCAGCTCCTGCAACTTCAAGTCCACCCGGGAGCGCAGCTTCGTGATTTCTGCGTTGGTGGCCTCGATGGCTCGCTCCTTTTCCTGGAGGGAAGCTGTCAGGTCCGACACGGTCCTCTCCGAACTCTCCAGGGTCATCTTCTTGGCTGTCAACTCTTCCACCACTTTGCGGAGCATCTCTTTGGTGGATTCAAGCTGAGCAGTCAAGGAGGACACTTTTTCTAGACTTTCATTCTTTCCTTGAATGGCTGCCATCTGATTGTTAAAGAAGAATTTCATGGATTTAGGCAGACAGGGAGAGGTCTCAAGAGATCTGACAAGTTAGCTCAAGAAAGTGAAATCATGAATATGACAGTACCTCCAACTGTTTTGCTCTCAGAACTTCATACAGACAGCAGACAAACTTGTGTTACTTAGATCAAGGTGGAGAGACCTTAATTAAATAACAATGCTCATCCAGAATGGTGTTGTAGGGTGGGGACGAGCTCGGCTAGTGTCCTCTGAGGAAGTTTTCCACAGCAATTTATATTAGGATGACACTGGCAACAGTGGAAAGTGGGGTAAGAGTGAAGACAGCTATCCTTTCTGTTTCCCTCTTCCTTAATTCCACCTTTGAGGGAAAAGTGAATGATGACTTTTATCCAATGTACATTCACATTCTCTGGTCCTTGTTTGGAGAAGAGTAAGATTCTAATTGGGCTTCCCTGGTGGCTCAGACAGTAAAGGATCTGCCTGCAATGCAAGAGACCCTGGTTCGATTCCTGGGTTGGGAAGATCCCCTGGAAAAGGGATAGGCGACCCACTCTAGTACTCTTCAGCTTCCCTGGTGGCTTAGATGGTAAAGAATCTGCCCACAATGCGGGAGACCTGGGTTCAATCTCTGGGTTGGGAAGATCCCCTGGAGGAGGGCATGGCAACCCACTCTAGTATTCTTGCCTGGAGAATCCCATGGACAGAGAAGCCTCGTGGGCTACAGTCCATGGGGTCGCAGAGTCAGACACGACTGATCGACTCAGCACAGCACAGCGCAAGATTCTGACCTCCACGTGCTCCTTGCAGTTTTCCTCCTGCCCAGGTTGGACCAGTGAATAGGAAGATGGCTTTGCCTGGGTCTCAGCCAAGGGTGGTCCCTTTGGTTTGCTTTTTCATTTGAGGAAGCTCTTTCGTGGGACGCTTTTTGTGTCTCCATGGCAATTATGGCAGGCATTGGAACTATGTCCTTCCTGTCTTGAAGGTACACTGGCGCTCACACAGCACTCCACATGTCACTCCTGGTGTGCTGAACTGGAGTGCATATGTATCATTCCTCATCAGCTTGGGAGGTGAGGAGGGAAAAGCCTCTCTGGGGAAGGGGAAACAAAAAAATCTACTGGAAACCTTCAACACTGCTTTTCCTCAGATCTCCCTATGTGCTTAGTTGCTCAGTCGTGTCCGACTCTTTGCAACCCCACGAACTGTAGCCCACCAGGCTCCACTGTCCGTGGGGATTCTCCAGGCAAGAATACTGGAGTGGGTTGCCATGCCCTCCTCCAGGGGATCTTCCCAATCCAGGGATCGTACCCAGGCCTCCCACATTGCAGGCAGATTCTTTTACATCTGAGCCACAGATCTCAGATGAAGCTCAGATCTCCCTATGGTCTGATGCTTGTCTATTACTAGGAATTATTAGGTTACCAATTTCCAGGTGAAATGAAAAGGCCACTGGATGGGAGTTTCATTACTCAACAATGGACAAAAGCGAGATGAAGTTTAACATCTGAAATTTAACAAGAGGTCGGAACCATAGAAATAAACACCCAGTTTATATATCTTGCTCTCAGAGCCCACAGCTCTCGCCGGGGGAGGCCCGGCCTCACCTGCCGCTCCATCTGGCCCTGACACTCGCTCTTCATGGCCTTGAGCAAGGCCTCCAGGCGCTGCACCTCCATGTTCCTGTCGTCCAGTTCCCGCCGCAGGTGGTCGATGGTGATGCTGTTGCCCGTGTCCCGGTCCCACAGCCTCTTGTTCTGCTCCTTCTCCAGACTCAGCTCCTTCTCTCGTTTATGTAGGTCGGCCTACAAGAAGGGACGTCAGCCTTCCCCCTCGTGTTACACATTGGTTTTCAAACTCTTTTTCTCCTTACATCATCTTTGGAGTTTCTATGTGATTTGACAAGACTTCGATTTGGAATTGGATTCTTAATTATTTTAGATAAAAAACAATGATTTCATAGAAAACTAACATTTTGTTTACTTATAATTTCTAGCATTACAAGTAACTCTCAATGGACTAGACCCCAGATTAGATATGAGGATGCTGGGAAACATGCAACAGGAGGGAGAGAAGTGAGGATTATCCCGCAGTTTTAGAGTCAGCTCTCCCTTGAGTGTGTGCTGATCAAGCCCCGGTTAGCCTGTGAAGGACTCTCCGGCAGCTGAGGGCCTTGTAGCCTGAGGTAAGGTTTGGTGGGGAGAGAATCCTGTTCTACAGGAACCCTAAAAAATATCACAGGAAGGGGTACCAACATCGCCTTTCCTAAATTTCTCAGCCTGTAGTACCCCTAACGGAGGGCAGAAGCTGCTTCACCACCGTCGGAATCCTCTTCTCTTCCTACAAAAATTTTCTTACCTAAATTTGCATTTAACTTTTCTTTACACATGATTTGTATGTGTTTTGAATGTTGTTTGGCTTTGAAATGAACGCTCAACCCTACTTCAGTTTAGCAGAACACAGTACCTAACGGAAAGACTATGGCTGTTCAAAGATCACCTTCACCCAACTTGTAAGCCCTAAGAGTTGTGCTTAAAGTATACAATATTATATTTCACACGTAAAACTTGAATAGTGTCCAGGATGCTGTGCTGTGTGTAAATGTACAGACATGTTGTAAAATTTGGAATTTTAAACTAGTTTTGTGAAATACTGTGGTAAAACTTCCCAGAATTAATCTCATTCATATTTCAGAGCACCTTCTTACCAAGAGCTTTTGAAGTTGGTCGTCCAGATTTCCAGATTCCTGACTGAACTGATCACGTTCCGTCCGTGCTTCAGTTAGCTCTGAGTTTGCGAGAACTAACTGCTTCTCCAGCTCTTCTATCTACAAGGAAAGCACAAATCAATCTGACTACGTCAATGAATAATATAAAATAAATATAGTCTTTGGAAAACAAACAGTATTATTTGAGGCAATGGTATCATTTGAGGGGCAAAAATAAGAGTTCATTTTGTGATGTATTTTGTAGACAAAATTGTCATGTATTTTGCAAAGTTTTCTAAACTTAAAATCTATGTAGAATTCAGCCAAACTGACCAAAATGAAATACTTGGTACTGTGAGATTTAGCCATTGTCTGTAATATGTCACTCTCATGATCACATTATTCAAAATCTATCTTCTGTGAAAATGAGTTCTATACTTTGGTATTTAAGGAAGCTTTATGTGGCATAAAGAATATTCTACGTAGCCCACACAAATTAACTATGTTATACTTAGAAGTGCTATTTTGTTTCAGAACATCAGTTTCAAAAATAAAGGCACTGACTATAAAACAATGAATGGTAACAAGTTTATAGTTATTGTCACTGTTAGTCACCCTATTTTGGAAGGATACACAAATTTATATATATATATATATATATAAAATAATACAATTCTCATTTTTTCTAACTATCAAATGGGATGAGAATACTAATTTAAAGAACTGTATAGATGTAGTTCTCTCTTACAGACAGGCAGCTGTCAGATCTGTGTGACCATGCATTTCTATGACATATGCCAGAAGGGCCATCGCTGTAAACATCATCTCTACAGCTCTTAACCTGGGGCTTCAGGCTACAAGGTTAAGATCTCAGACAATGGAGATTCTGAGTTTATATTTGAGCACAGCTACATAAACTCACTACTTAGACCCAGATATTAAAGTAATGAAAAACTACTGATACTGTTATATAGTGATACCTGATCTTTAATGTGATACCTACAATAACATTTCATCACCACTTTCCAATAATAACAAATCTTTCATGTCTGCATAAATGCTACATATTCCTTACTTCTAAGGCATCTACTGAACAGGCTTCCAAATCCAGTCGAGAATAAAACTTACTGACTGGTTTGGATGGAATGTGATTAAATCTTCTTAGAGAACATACGAGCAAGACTAACATTTCGTGACACTATTTTAAGTTGGTCTAAGTTCATTTAAGATCTTCATTATTAATTTGGTGCATATATGTTAATTATATTACATATAAACATGTATATGCAACTATCTCTGATAAATGGTAAGGATGAATACATAGATGGGTGTGTATACATATATATGTCTTTATTTACATACATACATACATGACTTAAGAGCATACTAATACAGGACTATCAAATAGTTTCACATTTACCAACAGAGTAGTATCACAACCTACAGGAATATGAATATAAATTTTAATATTTACATTGGATATACTTCAAAACTGACTTTGTAATTGATTCCATGTTTTATACAAAAAGTATTTCACAGGAATTAGGTAAAACATTAGGTGACCGATAGAAATGAGCTCATAGATTCTAATAATCCTATAAAAAAGTGCTTTCACTCTTGTGCTCCTATAACAATTCATCCTCAGGGACACAAGCAGCTTCCTAAGATAAATGAGTACTATCAGCTGAAACAACCTCTTCAGCTCTACTATTATTAGGAAAGACTAACTCAGTACACTTAGTACAGACATTAAGAATACTGAGGGAAAAAAACATCAACTCTTACTTTGGTTAAACAAATGTGATCAGAAAGGCAATATGATCTGGTTGAGAGTCAAACAGCCTGGTTCTGAACCAGCTTCTGTCACATAAGCTCTCTGAGTCTGTAATTTGAGTCTAAATTATACATCTATAATTAGAAAAAAGTATTATAGATGATCTTTCAAATTCCTTTCAATTCTGCTTCTAATATTTTTTCACGTAAGATCAGTATTAATAAAGCTGAAATTCTGTATTTTCAAAGGAACCATATTTGAGCTCTAAATTTAACAAGAATGCTTTCAATTTTAAAAGTTACTCATATGACTAAAACGAACATTTTAGACTCCTAGTCTGGTGTAAAACCATTTCTATCTTTGAGCAAAGTATTTGTGTGGTTTAAAAGCTTAAATTAAGACTTGCTATTTTATGTCTGTTTTCACTTTTTAAGAAATTCTGGATAATCATTTAATGTTAAATTCTACTAGACCAAATTTTGAAAAGAAAAAAGAAAAAGAATCAACTTGTATCTTTCCATCTAAGTATCAGATGTTCCTCCAGACCCCGCAGGAACATTAGTTTTGTAGTTGTCAGTACTGACTCAACTGCTATAGCTCTGCTTTTACCTTTCACTTTTTAAAAGTAAAAATATTTATATTAATCAATCAATCAAAAAGATAAATGGAGAGTGAAAGGGAAAACCATTGAAGTAGCAGCTGAGCTGATACAAACAGCTGTAAAAAAACACTATGAAGAAAAAGCCTTTTAAAATGTTCAGGATAAATACTGACATCTGAGATGTATTAGTTCTTTTCTTTTTCGTTTCTTTTTAAATAGCAGCACTGGTTTTCCCTTTCACCATCTATGAATCTACTTTTTGTTTTGGATCACCGGACAAATAAGTACTGGGATCTCATTATAATCGTACAGTGATTTTAGATATCACCAATTGTGCCAAATTGTTATCTCGTTTTCTGTGCTCAAAAATACACAGTTCTGGGATATTAAGGAATGCTGCTGGTCAGCATAGAGGTGCATTGGCAGAACTATGCAGAGATTTGCATAGAATCTCCCTGCACAGGGTATAGCTCCAGCCAGTGCTACTACAACTTCACTTTTTGAGTAGGAAGTTCAGCCCCAAATGCTTTCAAAGTAGGAAAAGTAAACTCAGAATCAAGACTGTGAGATATTTTTGTTATCAAAAAGCGAAAGTTAAGAGTAAAGCCAAATCTACAGAGCCAATAGTGACAGCTTCTACTGGTCCAAATTCGTAAAGGGGAATTCTGGAGGTTCTCCTAAAATGGAAAGAGAAGAATAGAAAAATATTACAGTAAGACACTTTTGTATGTCTGAAAGCTATGTCTACAGTCTTCTTTGAAATATCACTTTTCATCAGTATGAAAATACTTTTGCTTATCTGAAGAGACATTTGTCTGGCTAAACAAGTTTTCTCTATACTTATGCATTCTAGTTGGGAAAGTTGTTCAGACCTGTGATGTAATCAATTTTTAAAAATAATAAATATTTTTTCTGAAGGAATCTGACCCTCAGGAGAAAATACTAACACTGCCTGCCTCTCATAAAATATGTTGATGTATAATATCAATATACTCTTAAATCATAAGTCTCTCTTCCCACAAATCTCGCTTTTAATCATAGCTGTATTTTTTCCTTATTGTTATTTGGGCAGTATATATTGTATATATTAAATGTACAGCAGCAGTGGAAAAATACAATTTTAAGATTTGATTTAAGATTTTAAGGTTTTAATAGGCTTTAGCCTATTAAATGTCAAGGTAAATGAAAATAAAAGAAATTAAACAAAGGAATCTGTGTTTTTTTTTTAATTCTACATTCAATTTATCACAACAAAAACATTTCATAACAATAGAAATTTTCATGAACACAAAATAAAATACTTTCATTAATGTGTCTGATCTTCTTTGCTTAGTTACACCATGCATTTTTTTTTTACACCATGTATTTTAAATGCTTTTCAGGTCAGAGTACATTAAAATCTGTATTTACATGGCAGGATAATCATCTCTCAGTGTTCCTTGACTAAAGCAAGTTACTATTATGTGAACCGTGAACTTCCTGATGTTCAAGCTGGTTTTAGAAAAGGCAGAGGAACCACAGATCAAATTGCCAACATCCGCTGGATCATGGAAAAAGCAAGAGAGTTCCAGAAAAACATCTATTTCTGCTTTATTGACTATGCCAAAGCCTTTGACTATGTGGGTCACAATAAACTGTGGAAAATTCTGAAGGAGATGGGAATACCAGACTACCTGATCTGCCTCTTGAGAAATTTGTATGAAGGTCAGGAAGCAACAGTTAGAACTGGACATGGAACAACAGACTGGTTCCAAATAGGAAAAGGAGTATTTTGTCACCCTGCTTATTTAACTTCTATGCCGAGTACATCATGAGAAACGCTGGACTGGAAGAAGCACAAGCTGAAATCAAGATTGCCGGGAGAAATATCAATAACCTCAGATATGCAGATGACACCACCCTTACGGCAGAAAGTGAAGAGGAACTAAAAAGCCTCTTGATGAAAGTGAAAGTGGAGAGTGAAAAAGTTGGCTTAAAGTTCAACATTTAGAAAATGAAGATCACGGCATCCGGTCCCACCACTTCATGGGAAATAGATGGGGAAACAGTGCAAACAGTGTCAGACTTTATTTTTCTGGGCTCCAAAATCACTACAGATGGTGACTGCAGCCATGAAATTAAAAGACGCTTACTCCTTGGAAGGAAAGTTATGACCAACCTAAATAGCATATTCAAAAGCAGAGACATTACTTTGCTAACAAAGGTTCATCTAGTCAAGGCTATGATTTTTCCTGTGGTCATGTATGGATGTGAGAGTTGGACTGTGAAGAAGGCTGAGCACCGAAGAATTGACGCTTTTGAAATGTGGTGTTGGAGAAGACTCTTGAGAGTCCCTTGGACTGCAAGGAGATCCAACCAGTCCATTCTGAAGGAGATCAGCCCTGGGATTTCTTTGGAAGGAATGATGCTAAAGCTGAAACTCCAGTACTTTGGCCACCTCATGCAAAGAGTTGACTCATTGGAAAAGACTCTGATGCTGGGAGGGATTGGGGGCAGGAGGAGAAGGGGACGACAGAGGATGAGATGGCTGGATGGCATCACTGACTCGATGGACGTGAGTCTGAGTGAACTCTGGGAGTTGGTGATGGACAGGGAGGCCTGGCGTGCTGCGATTCATGGGGTCGCAAAGAGTCGGACACGACTGAGTGATTGATCTGATCTGATCTGATCTGATAGAGATCCTAGGTGCCAACTCGATTAGGCTTAATACGTTTTACTAAAAGTCTCAGTGATCTGGATTAAAATTAATTAAACTAATATGCCCCCCTTTTTTCCAATAATGTTGACTGTTTAAGACTGTAAAAATTCTTCATGATCAACTGTTTACAATAGAGCAAGGTAAGACAATGATTTTAGTATTATGTTTGCATCTATATGACCTCAAAACCCTCATATAAAAGGTTTCAGTCATTTATCTGGGGCTAATGCTTCTACAATGCTAAAGAGAGAGGTGTTTATAAAAACAAAAACTATTTTTGTACCATTAAGATGTCAGTATTTGTTAAAATCTCCTACCATGCCCAAACTTAGGTTGATCAGCACAGTGTTACACATCAGAAACATGCAGATTAGCAAACAACTGGGTGACAGCTTATGAAGAGGCTGTTTCCAAGCAACATTACAAATGGAAAGCTATATTAATTTCAAATTATGTAAGATAGAGAGGTGAGTCAAGTCTTACTATTTAGTATTTTGTGGCTTTTCAAAGGGTTTGTCAATAAACAATGAAAATTAAATCTTTTCAGAATGGGTTGAGTATGATGAATATCAGTCATTGTATAGGCTTGATCTGCCCAGAATGGGGTGGATGTTCCTGTTCTCCATCTTCAGGGGAAAAGTCCATCCTGAACTTGAACACAAAAGGCAGGCCTCAGAGAAGCAGGAAAGAACAAATATTTCTGTCTGGGCTTTTGTTTCTTGGATTTAGCCTTTAAGAAGTCTAAGGCTCCTGAAGGCTACTTCTAGGTGGCAGTGGTTGAAATGACCCCCCAGAAGAATCAAGGCCAAGAGCTAAGGAAGAGGTTTTCGAGAGCAGTGCTGTTCACACTGCAACCCACCAGGAAAACGTGAAATCAATTTTAGTGGGCGTCAAATCAGTATCTGAAGAGAAGAAAAAAAGCCAGTGTCTTAAGTATTGTTTTGTGAAGTGTACTTCGATTGTATCTGCGTGCCCTAGATCATACGGAAAACTAGATTTCTTGGTGTGGGTAGAGATCAAAAATGTTTGAAAGCCCCTGTAGAGGATCCAAATCTCAAAACTGAGATTATACAGTTTCATGTTACTCTTTATTGTTTAGACCTTTATAGCAAGATCATGTCTAAATTTTCTATCCTACTTTTAGCTCTGCAACAACTAACTAAAATTGAAGTCTTGAACTAGAGAACTGAGGAGAAAGAGCCCCCTCCTGTGACCAGCACAGGGGTGACAGTGATAATGAAAGGAGGGGTTGCCCAAAGGCAGGAAAATATCTGGAAGAATTAGTGCTGCAATTTTTCAACTGCCTCTTCCCATAAGGAGCTTTTCCCCTTGTACCATTACCCTGTAGAACTGGATTATGTTATAAAGAAAATCTGTCAGCTTTCTTATACTCTATTTTTTCCCAATCAACTAAGGAGTAAAAAAATTGGCTATAAGGGGTTAGACCTGAGGTTCTCTTATAGGTAGGATGATTATCTAAAGGATTTATCTTCCAAACTAGGGCATGTTGGAGGTGAAAGGTGGTATTCACAAAACAGGATACTATTTTGTGTCCTTGAAATCAACAAAAACCTAAGCTCCAAAAGATTGGTTGATAATGAAAATAGTTTCTTTTTAGCTATGGAAACTGAGAGAACAGAATACTGTAGTAAATATTAATTAATGTCTAGTTTTAATAGGAACCGTGTGATAAGAGATAAAGATTTAGCTTGCTAATTATTTTTTATTCAGAGTAATCTTGAAGTGAATTCAGTTTGTAAGCTTTACAATGATTAATAAGGGGGAATTGACGTAAGGAAAGAAATAGCCTAAAGTATTCAGTGGGAGGGGGAGATCAGCTGGTGCCAAGTACTTGCAAAAGCTAAACACTGTAGCAGTAATTTAAATGATGTTATCCTTTAATTTTTTAGAAACTTGCTTGAAGTATGCAGGAAACTTTTCTAAGAACGAACTGATTTGGGCAAACACTGTTTATAATTTAACATGTAGATATTTAGCATCCATCTTATAAACTGCTTTTAAATGGTTGCTTTGATTCCTCATTTTCAAATAAACCATTAAAAACTATCTAATTGATTCTGTGTATAATAGTCTCTGGAAGCAGAAAAGCAAAATTTAAACTCACCTTGTCTTCATACATCCTTTTGGCTTCCCTTAATTCAGAACGTAGTTGAGAAACAGTAGATTCCAGGTCACTGAGTTGGCGCATATACATTGAGTTTTGGTTTCTTGCTTGCTCTCTAAGAAGGGTTTAAAGAGGGAATAAGAGCAAACAAGATCTAAGGCAGAAGGAAAAGAGCATGACAGAGGATGAGATGGTTGGATGGCATCACTGATTCAGTGGACATGAACTTGGGTTAACTCCGGGAGATGGTGGCCTGGTGTGCAACAGTCCACAGGGTCACAAAGAATTGGACATGACTTGGCAACTGAACAACAAGGGCAATTAGCGAACTAAGAGTAAGTGTGATACCTAAGGGCGCTCTAGCTTTTAGGTACTTTCACTAATTATTTAATATAGCCACTAGTCTTTTATCTTTCAAATTGGTTACTAAAGGCTTAAATTCAAAATGTTAACTGTTAAACATAGATGATGCATACACAGGAGTTCATTTTACAATTTTATCTCTGTATGACTGAAAATGTCCATATAAAAAGTTTCAACATGGGAATGCAAATTATAAAATTATTTGTATGTTGTTAGTCACTAAGTCATGTCTGACTCCTTGCAAACCCATTGACTTATATGTATAATTTATATATATTTACACACATGTGCATGCTCAGTCACTCAGTCATGTCTGACTCTTTGTGACCCCATAGACTATAGCCTCTGGGACCCTCTGTCCATGGGATTTTCCAGGCAAGAATACTGGAATGGCTTGCCATTTCCTCCCCCAGTGGATCTTCCTGACCCAGGGATCAAACCCATGTTTCCTGTGTCTCCTGCATTGGCAGGTGGATTCTTTACTATTGAGCCACCTGGGAAGCCCATCTACACACACACACACACACACACAGATATATAGTGTGTGTTTGTTTTATCCAATCAGTTGAAATGTAGACAAAAATTAAAACATCCAAACCCCAAGAGGCCCAAATACTTGCCATAATACTTCTGATATGGTTATAAAGTATTATCCATATGTTAAATAATCTTTTCCATTTACTTGAATGTTACAAAAGTTTCACTTTCTTGTAGAATCAACTATTAAGCATTTTAAAAAAAGATCTTAGAACAAAAATCAAAAAATAAAATGAAGATAAATAGCTATCAACTTCAAACCACCAGGACACACATACTGAATGATTTCCAATTGACTCTGGATACTGTTGGCTTGGCTCCGAGCACTGCTAGCCTTCTCGGTGAGTCCTGTTATTTCAGCTTCATGTTCACTTATTAACTGTTCAATCCTATAGAAAGAATGTGGTGATAGTTATTTGATACAGATTTTGCCTAATAATGAATTATTCTAAAAATTAATGATTTTCAACACTCATATTTGGTATTTTGTTTTAGCTTTGTCTATATTATTCTTTTTATGACAAGTATCTAGCTCTGGGAGTTGGTGATGGACAGGGAGGCCTCGCGTGCTGCAGTCCATGGTGTTGCAAGGAGTCGGACACGACTGAGCAACTGAACTGAACTGATGACAAGTATTTAAGCTGGATACAGAATCCTTTATCCAAATCCTTTGGGAGCCAGTCAGGCTTTGGAATTCAGAATTTTTAAAAAATATTATGATGGTAATAAAGAATAGTATTAAGTATCATGTGACTTCCCAAGAGAGATCTATGGAAGTGTCTCAGAAGCCAGACATCACTAATGCAATGGTAGGTTTTTAAATATTCACAGTAAATCATGAAGACTATAAAAAGCTTAACATTAGCTCAGATTAGGTTTTGCCAACAAAACTGACATAGTATCTAACCTTGACCAAATTGTAGTCAGATGCCTCTTGGCACTTAGAAGCCTAGGCTTAGTAAGAACTTTGCTAAGTCAGTTTAGTGAGAACCTCACACCCCATGCCTCCTCCAAGTAATTTTCCACCCAATGACCCCCTCACCCTGCTTCTTGGCTATGAATCCCCATTTGCCCATGTTGGACTGGGAGTTGAGCCTCATCACTAATTCAAACACCTTTTGCAACAGTCTTGAATGACATCTTCCCTACTTTTCAAATAAGTGTCAGAATAAATTTTTCATTAACATGAGTTTCCTACAAATCTATGGGGGGAAAAAAAAAATCTGTGTTTTAGAGCTTTTTAGATATTGGAATTGCTGATGAGACATCGTAGACTTGTGCTATAGTTTCACTATGATCTTCTATACCTCAGCCAGAAACCTACCGATCTTGATGTTGTTGAAGAAGTAGTTCCATTTTGTTTTGTGATTCAGATTTCAGTGCTTCAAGCTGATCCTCTACCTGGTTATAAAAAAGAAATATTGATTGACGAACTGGTAAATCTAAAGCCTGGAAAATTTAGAGATTTTCTAACTAAAGGAATGCTTTAGAAGACACAAATAGAAGGAATACTAAAATCAGATATATTCTATCACTGTATTTTATTAAATCTTTTACAGTGGTTATACTCATGAAACTCATGAGACAAGTTTAGCTCCCTTTATTAGGAAAGACCACTCTGGAAGTAACTTCCACTATTTTAGAGAACAAAAATGAGAACTTGGCTTACTTTGAAGAGTTTAAGAAAATTATATGCCTTATACTATTGTCTTAATGAATTTTAATATAAAATTGACATAGTGTTCTCACCACTTACTGGAAATATCCTCCCTTTAAGATAAGAAATCTCTGTGTCTAATTCTCTTAGGACTTTACTAATAGCTGAGGCCATGTTTCGGGAGTGGATGGTAGACATGCTGTCATGTTCAAATACTTTCTTGCCTGAGGCTTCTTCAAAGTCAACTAGGACTGATCGGATTTCTTGAAGCACTCCCTCATGACTAAGCATCATCTTTCTTAGCTGCTCTATCTGTGTGCTGCTATCTTTCAGCATATCGTCCTTAAGGCATTTGGCAGCTTCAAGTTCATGAACTGTATTTTGAAGCTGATTTCGTAAATCCTCCTGGGACTGACTCTCCCTTCGTCTATGAAATAAATGAAAGAAAAGAAATAATATTGATAAAACTCAGATTCACACAAGTGATTTTACTCTAGAAAAAGTAAAATTTTAAAATAATTTCAGGTAAAGAAGCCCAACCTGATGTCAGCCATGGCATCTCTCTCCATCTGCATCTCTTGAAGTTTTGTTTGCAAATCAATGACTGATTGTCTTAAGTAAAACTTTTGTTTCTCATGCAATTCATTGCTCTGGAAAAAAAGTGTCCTGCAAATTAGTCTTCATCAGAGGAACCTATTTCCTTATAGCTAGTAATTTCCAAAAATCTATATACCAATCATTTACTTTTTTAAAAAAAATTCTATGTCTTTTTAAAGAAATTATTAATATTTATTTGGCTGCATTGAGCCTTAGTTGTGGCGCGTGGGCTCTTCACTGTGGTGTGTGAATTTCTCTCCAGAGCAGAGGCCTCAGTAGTTGCAGCTTGCCAGCTTAGTTGCCCCGTAACACGTGGGATCTTAGTTCTCTGACCAAGGATCAAACCCACGTGCTCTGCACTGAAAGGCAGATTCCTAACCACTGGATCACCAGGAAGTCCCTCAATTGTTTGTTCTTACGTGTACTTCGTTCCCCCTTCACCACTGTCTGGGGCCTAATTAATCATTTCTAACATAGATTTTTGGAATACCCCTTTCAATCCACTTACTTTATAACCAAAACATCATTTCTAGAACAAATCTGACTTATAGCTCAAGAAAGAGACAGGAATAAACTCTATTCCTGAGGATAGAAGTGGTTGAAATTGTGTATACAGAAAAGTCAACCCCCACCTCAAACTGACTTAAAAAACTTGGCAGCAGATAAGTACCATTCAAAAATCAAGGTGTTCTACTACAAAGAAATTCACAAAGATCTCTAAAATCAGGCACTGAGAGGTCTCCCAGAGTAACAGTTGACATCCCATCTAATTATCCCAAAGTAAAGCCATCAAGTTCTTCCCATAGACAGATTGCCAGCAGGTTTTTTTTCCCCCTACTGTCCATTCTTGAGTATGAACAAAAAGCCAAAAACCACTGAACACTTGAAGGAAGATTACAAAATAAAAAAGAGACCAAGATGAAACAAATGAGAAAATACCCAGAAAAAAAGATTCAAAGAAACAAAAAATGATAATGCAACAGTGGAAGAACATTTCCAAAAACTTGTATTAGAGAGAAATTTGAAAGACATTTTTGCTATAAAGTAAGAATAGGACTATGATCAGAGAAGAAAGGGTTCCTGGAAATTAAAAATACGACTGAAAACTAAAAAGTTGCAATAGAAATGTTGGAAGTCAAGAAATGCCCCTTTAAGTAGAAAAAGTAGATAAAATTTTTGAAAGAAAAAATAAGAGATTTAGAGGTTCAACCTAGACAACAGGAGCTTCCAAAAGAGAGAACTGAGAAAACAGAGAAAGAAACTGTCAAAGGAAAAAAAAAAATTTAATTCTTCAGAGCCATGAAATTAAAAGATGCCTGATTCTTGGAAGAAAAGCTATGACCAACCTAGACAGCATATTAAAAAGCAGAGACGTCTGCCAACAAAGGTCTGTCTAGTCAAAGCTATGGTTTTTCCAGTTTTTCCAGTAGTCATGTATGGATGTGAGAGTTGGACTATAAAGAAAGCTGAGCACCGAAGAACTGATGCTTTTGAACTGTGGTGTTGGAGGAGACTCTCAAGAGTCCCTTGGACTGCAAGGAGATCAAACCAGTCCATCCTAAAGGAAATCAGTCCTCAATATTCATTGGAAGGATTGATGGTGAAGCTGCAACTCCAATACTTTGGCCACCTGATACAAAGAACTGACTCTTGGGCAAGACCCTGATGCTGGGAAGAATTGAAGGCAGGAAGAGAAGGGGATGACAGAGGATGAGATGGTTGGATGGCATCACCAACCTGATGGACATGATTTTGAGCAAGCTCCAGCAGTTGGTGATGGACTGGGAAGCCTGGTGTGCTGCAGTCCATAGGGCTGCAAAGAGTTGGACATGACTGAGCGACTGAACTGAACTGAAAGGCACAAATCTATAGATCAAAAGGGTCCACTGAGTCCCTTTTCGGGCTAGCACAGTGAATGAAAAAAACGAAAATCTACACCTATGTACATTATAGTGGAATTTCAGAGATAAAGACCCTAAAGTTTCCAAAGATGAACCTCAACTAAGTAAAAAAATATCATCTACAAAGGAACAAGAATCAGACAGACATCTTCTCAGTCTCTGCAAGAGCACACAATATTTTCAAAGGATTGAAAGAAAATAACTTTCAACTTTATCCAGCTTAAGTCATTTTCAGGATGAAAAAAATTCACACAATGTATGTCCCATATACTTTTTCTTAAAGTTTCTAAAGATGTGTTCTGACTAAATGAAGAAATAAATCAAGAAAGAAGAAAAAGGAAAATAATAAATCCTGGAAATCATGGCTCCAACCAGGAAAGTAGTGATAATAATCTCAAGAAAATATATTTTTTTAAACTTTTTTTAGTTATACAACAGACCTAAGAAAAAACCCATCTAGACTAAAGAACTAAAGAGTCCTAGGTTAAAGGAAGGTATGATAGAAAACCTATATGATTTTTTTTTAATAAGGATATGATAAAGGTAAATAGTATAAAGGAAAAAGAAAGGCAATTGGGAACCACAGGAAAAACAAAAACTACACAGCAAAGGAAACAGAAAAGGTGACTACCTGATTCTGCAGTTCACAGTGTTTATATAGCCACTATAAGGTGGGACCCTCTATCTTTTTCTCTAATAGTCCAGGTGATGGCTATAGTCTGAACTTTGGAATGTAACAGTGCAAATGAAACCATATTTGAGAAATATATGAGGTGCACTGGACAGACTTGGCAGTAAAGTGCATGTCAGGGAAAATGCAGAGGTATCAAGAAAGAATCAGGTTTTTGCCCTCCGCAACTGTATAAATGTAGCGCCACACAAAAGCTAGAAGAAAGGCTTGGGGAAAATCAGGTGTGTAATTGGAAATGGTGAGTTTATGGAGCCTGAGAAACCTTTCAAGTAGAAACGTCCAGGAGGAACACAGGTACACTAACTGGGTGTGGAGACCAGTTAAGAGGTCTGACCAGGTGTGTAAACTGAACAGGCACTGACGTCTACACGGCAACAGAAGCCACGGAAATCACTCTTACAGTCTATGGAGGGTTTTGTTGGAAGGAGAAAACTGAAAACGAATGAGCTGGAGCAAAGTTAGGAGAGTGTGCTTCCAAGAGACCTAAGAGAAAAGAGTGCTTCAAGATGAAAACAACTGTCATATGTGTCAAATGTTGTGCAAGAGGCAAGTAAGATAAAGCATTGATTAGATTTAGCATCAGTGCTTACCCCACTGAAGCATATCCTGTCACTATCACTTTCTACGTTAAATACCTCAGCCATGAGACTGTAAACATGCACATAAAAAGGAGACATCTTTTCCGTCTTTATATGTCCAATATCTAGTATAATATCTGTTACATGGGAGGTTTGTGATAAATATTATGGCTCCAAATAACCCTGTTATTTACTTACTGATATAACTATTAATAATTTATTGGGAGCCAGTCAAGTGTCACATACTCTGCCAGAGGACAGATGTGGAAAATTAATTAAGGCATTGTTTCTATTCCTCATTGGTATTTCTGTGCCTCACCCATCTATCTATCATCAATCCATCTCTATTAGTGTACTTATCATAAAGTATTGTCAGTGTTTATATGCCACCTCCCTTCGAGACTATGAACTTATGAGTCCTATCTTATTCATCTTTGCATCCTCTGTACGTAACACAGTGATACATCTTTTTCAGCACTTAATAAACTTGTAGAATTCTTAAGTGTTTACACAGTCTGATGAGACAAAACAATGCACTGGTAATACAATAAAAAGCACTAAATACTACAACAGACGTGTGCACAAGGAGCAATAACTGTACAGAGGAAATCACGCCTACCCGTGTCCAGAGGAAAGGTTTCAGAGAAAAACGCTTGAGCTGAGTCTTAACTGAGAGTAAGAACTGCCAGGTAGACAGGTAGAGAAGGGGCAATGATCTGGCAAAAGCATGAGGGTCTAGAATTGTATGGTACATCTAGGGAAGAGCAGGTGGCTTGATACTGCTAGAATGGAGGATATATATAAGGAGCAGGTAGCAGAAGAGGCTAAAATGCACAGGGAAAGTTAGATTACAAAGGCGTCTGTGTAAGTTTGACTCTAAGCTATAGACTGCTCAGATCCAACATGCAGTTGTAAAGCTGACTAAATCCAGCTTGATTCTACATAAGGTCCACTTGAAGTTTTTATGCATTAATTTCTAAACACTATTTAGCTATCACGTATACACACACATCTAAAATCCGATCCCCTACCACCACTTTGAAAAGAAAAACCTGGTATCATGATAGCAGCACAGCAGGCTTGAACCAATTATTAATTATAATAATAGCTGAATGTCATTAAGCATAACACTTTGAGCTATCCAAGTTTCACTAAGATTACAACAAGAGCACAGCAAAAGAATCAATTTGCAACTCACTTCATTTAGTCTTCTCTGCAAATCTTTGACTTGATGTGAATATTCTTCCAAAACACGCTCAATGTGTTCCTTTCCAGGGTAAGGAATGACTTTTCTATGAGAATCAAGTTCCACTTCATATTTAGGGAAAAAAGGAATTTGTGTTATAGTCCCAGTTGAAGATGTATTTTCAATTATTGTTCCACGAATAGATGACATAAAAAATGGACTTGAAGAACCTAAATATTAAAGAATTGATTAACCAATTAATTAACTGAATAATAAAATAATTTTGTGGTGAACAATTATCCCAGGTGATGCCCTTACTGAACCCTGCAGGAGCTCAAGGTCTCATGGGGAAAAGAGACAAGTGATAGTCGCTCTGAGAGAGAAGGGCACAAGGTAAAAAGGAGGAGCAGGATAGGAAGGAGGGGGAAGTTTTACTTGCTAGTGATCAAGTGATACTTGCGTTGAATGAGCCTTGAAGCATCTATGACTATGAAGTAACTAGCCTGTATTGTAACTCAGTATGTATGAGTAACTAGTATGTATAGTAACTGGTTTGTTTGTATAGTAACTCTATGGTACTGTATCTGAATTCGAGTTTTCAGTATGAACTTAAAAAAAAGAAATCTAATTCCCAATTTTAAGACACTGAACACTCCCAGACACAGTGTCACTTCAGTAGCAATAGGCACACGAGATCCTGGTGTGTGATTACTATTTCCTACTAAAAGGAACCAGGGCTCCTTAGCAAATGGCTGATTACAGGTCTGGTGGAACAGGAAAAGTACAGTGTGAGTCACAATTAAGAACCACTACCTTTATCAGACAGAAAAAAAAAAAAAAGTATTGTAGGAATAAGAGAGTGAGAGTGCTAGAAGATAGCAGGCTGGATTCCGGATTCCAGAAGCCCAACTGTTCTTGGCAATAAGATCCAAGATAGGAAAGTGAGTAGCTGTTAGCAGTTCAGTCGCTCAGTCGTGACCAACTCTTTGAGACCACAAGAACTGCAGCACACCAGGCTTCCCTGTCCATCACCAACTCCCAGAGTTTGCTCAAAATCATGTCCATCAAGTCGACAATACCATCTAACCATTTCATCCTCTGTTGTCCCCTTCGCCTCCTGCCTTCAATCTTTCCCAGCATCAGGGTGTTTTCCAAGAGTCAGCTCTTCCATTCAGGTGGCCAAAGTATTAGAGCTTCAGCATCAGTCCTTCCAATGAATATTCAGGATTGATTTCCTTTAGGATGGACTGGGTGCATCTCCTTGCAGTCCAAGGGACTCTCAAGAGTCCTCTCCAGTACCACAGTTCAAAATCATCAATTCTTTGGTGCTCAGTTTTATGGTCCAACTCTCACATCCATACAGGACCACTGGAAAAACCATCCTTGACCAGACAGACCTTTGTTGGCAAAGTAATGTCTCTGCTTTGTAATATGCTGTCTAGGTTGGTCATAGCTTTTCTTCCAAGGAGCAAGTGTCTTTTAATTTTCATGGCTGCAGTCACCATTGGCAGTGATTTTGGAGCCCCTCAAAATAAAATCTGTTTCCACTGTTCCCCCATCTATTGGCCATGAAGTGATGAGACCAGATGCCATGATCTTCGTTTTCTGAATGTTGAGTTTTAAGCCAGCCTTTTCACTCTCCTCTTTCACTTTCATCAAGAGGCTCTTTAGTTTCTCTTTGCTTTCTGCCATGAGGGTGGTGTCATCTGCATATCTGAGGTTATTGATATTTCTCCCAGCAATCTTGATTCCAACATGTGCTTCATCCAGCCTGGCATTTTGCATGATGTACTCTGCACATAAGCTAAATAAGCAAGGTGACAATATACAGCCTTGACATACTCCTTCCCCAATTTGGAACCAGTCCGATGTTCCATATCTGGTTCTAACTCCTGCTTCTTGACCTGCATACAGATTTCTCAGGAGGCAGGTAAGGTGGTCTGGTATTCCCATCTCTTTAAGAATTTTCCACAGTTTGCTGTGATCCATACAGTCAATGGCTTTGGTAAGTCAATAAAGCAGAAATAGATGTTTTTCTGAAACTCTCTTGCTTTTTCTATTATTGATTTGATCTCTGGTTCCTCTACCTTTTCTAAATCCAGTTTGACCATCTGGAAGTTCTTGGTTCC
Source organism: Bos indicus (assembly GCF_029378745.1). Classification (NCBI taxonomy): domain Eukaryota; kingdom Metazoa; phylum Chordata; class Mammalia; order Artiodactyla; family Bovidae; genus Bos; species Bos indicus. The sequence continues at coordinate 91,953,013 of NC_091765.1, forward strand.
TGTACTGTTGAAGCCTGGCTTGGAGAATTTTGAGCATTGCTTTGCTACCATGTGAGATGAGCACAATTGTATGGTAGTTTGAACATTCTTTGGCATTGCCTTTCTTTGGGACTGGAATGAAAAGTGACCTTCTTCAGTTTGTGGCCACTGCTGAGTTTTTGAATTTGCTAACATAAGGAGCACAGCACTTTTACAGCATCATCTTTTAGGATCTGAAATAACTCAACTGAATTCCATCACCTCCACTAGCTTTGTTCGTAGTGATGCTTCCTAAGGCCCACTTGACTTCGCATTCCAGGATGCCTGACTCTAGGTGAGTGATCACACCATCGTGATTATCTGGGTCATTAAGATCTTTTTTTATATAGTTCTTCTGTGTATTCTTGCCAACTCTTCTTAATATCTTCTGCTTCTGTTAGGTCCACACCACTTCTGTCCTTTATCATGCCCATCTTTGCATGAAATGTTCCCTTGGTATCTCTAATTTTCTTGAAGAGATCTCTAGTCTTTTCCATTCTATTGTTTTCCTGTATTTCTTTGCACTGATCACTGCAGAAGGCTTTCTTATCTCTCTCTGGAATTCTTTGGAACTCAGCACTCAAATGGGTATACCTTTCCTTTTCTCCTTTGCCTTTTACTGTACAGATCAAATGATTGAGTAACTAGAGTACAGAAGCCATGAGTCTGAGACCTTAGATGGTCATCCATGAGGACAATGACACTGCAGGATGATGGTGTGCCTGGGGCGGGAGTGACAGTCCATGAGCTAAAAGCCCATGCCCCCACTGGCTGAGGGATATCATGCGGGTGGGGAGGTGAGCAAGGGGAATGAGCAGGGTGGATGGATCTAGTAAGATGGAGGTGCCAACGGCATGAGCATCCTAAGGAGCAGAAACTTTTACACAATAAGCATGTGAAGATAAGTCTGTAAGCAGGCCAGTGGAAAAACAGACCTGTAATTCAGAATGAACTCTGGCTGCATTCTTTCAGACGAGAGAGACATGAAGGGAAAGCAGACAGGGTTGTACAGTCACCTGCCTGACTGCCACAGAGTCCCTTCCCTGCCATATGCTGTGGAGACCATCCTTCCAATGCCCATTCCCAGCACATTTCCTGGTAGGTTCACAATGTTCACAGAAGCTGAGGGACTCTCCTCTCTCCTGCCTCAGACGGGCTTCTGGCAGTGAGTGGTGGGTCCGTCTCCAGCAGGCAACCCAGTCCGTGGTTCCAGCTCCTGTTTCCACCCACACATTATGACAGTTCCTATTCTCAGGGTCCTTTTGGCCCAGAGGCTGGTAGCAGCTTCCTGCTGTGGTTGATCTCTGCATTCTCTCATCTCCTGTGAACCTTTTTGGCTCTTTCAACACCTGTGTTATAAATTTTCTGTATTAAGTGCCACCTATTTATTCCACCTGTTTCTGTCTTCTGTCTGCTATCTGCTGACATAATTTTCATCAGAGTCGATGGGAAGCCTGGACAGTAGCCATGGGAATGGAGAGGTAAAATGTATTCAAGAGACATTTCTGAGACTAGAGAAAGCAGGACGTCGTACTTGATTGGATGTGGCGGGGAGAGGTGTAAGGGAAAAGAAGTCAAAATGATGCAGAACTGGGGCCTGGGGCTGACCAAGGAAGAGAAGGCATTTAGAGAAACGGCATGTGCGGAAGTGCCTCAACATGGAAACAGTCTTCAAACCAGAAAATAATGTAAACACATGCTAAAAAATAGACATGCTATTTTTAAAAGATTAAACAACTTCTTCCTTATAAAGCAGAATTATAAATAATCTGGTTATCATTCATGAACAAGGTCTGTGACCTGCACAGTTAAACCAAAACATACTAAAACACAGTGGCTTGAATGAATATTATGAAGGCTGCTTAGTTCTAATTTTCTCCCATTTTCGTTTTATAAAAAACACATACCTGCATTGGATGGGATGCCACTGCTTGGCAAAAGATGTTCATTTTTGGGTTCACAAGGTTTTTGTTCCATATTAAATATTTGCTACCTCTTCTTAGAGATCTTGAAATATGAATGCTTCCCTATTTAGTTCTTTTAGTTCTTATCTATAAAAGACAGGGATTTAGTCTTTATTAATACGGTAAAATGTGAAAAAAGTTCACAGAGGAGGAAATGACTATATTCACATTTGAAATTTAATAACAGGTTTTCACCAGGAAAATATTTACACAGAAATATTTTATTATTACATAAAATTAGTAAGTGAACAGAATCTTATTGTAAAACTTGTTGATTTTAATGGCCATGTGGTTTATTAAAGACAACCCGAAAATAAGAAACACTTTTAATTACTACAATTATTAGCACTCTGATCTGAGGTAGAGTTTTTTCTCTTCTTATATCTCTCTCATAAGTTACATTATCAAATAATGAAAGAAGGCACTTCCTCAGTAAAAAGTCACAAATTATGAAGAAAATTCAAATTTGAAATCATTAATAAAAGGTAATGGAGGAGGGCATGGCAACCCATTCAAGTATTCTTTCCTCGAAAATCACATAGACAGAGGAGCCTGCTGGGCTACAGTCCATGGGGTCACAAACAGCTGGACACAACTGAGTGAGCACAATAAATGGTAAAAGCTTCTTGGATATCAAACAGTGCTCATAATTTTAGATTAGGCCAAGAGGGGGCTTTAGGGTTTGAAGAACACTGGTAGAGGCCTGATTCCAAATCTTCTCCTTATCCTCTGAATATCCATAAAATCAACAACAACAACAAAAAAACAAATAAAAGCACATGGGCTCCAAGCCTTTAGCATTCCCAGAAGACAGAGAATGCCACAGATTTCAAATTATCTGTTAGCAGAGGGAAATTTTTTTCCAAAAGTGCTCCCATACTCTACCAACCAGCACTACAGGCCTCTGGGTGTGGACAGTGGGAGAGGAGAGGCTAAAGAGACTGAAAAGGAGCAGAGGGCCGACAGGAAGCACAGAATGGCCCGCAGAAAGTGAACAAAAAGAGCCAGGTTACTAAGCACAGGCTGGAACGTGATAGTCTCTGGCTGTGCAGTTAGGGCTTGAAAGTGGGCAGGCGCTAGGAGTGTCAGCCTCGGAGAAGAGTGTTTCCGGGGGAGACATGGTCTCCCCTGGAGATGTGGCAGTAAAGGGAAGAAGGAAATGAGAGGGGAAATTTTAGGAACCAGCAGAAGCAAAAAGAAGCAAGATATGCCAGTGCTCCTTCTACCCCTCCCACCTAATATTCCCCCACCATCCATAAAAGAGAATGCCTGGAAGACAGCTCTCTCAGACCAATAGTCCTGTCCACTAAATAGACAGAAAATAGTTAAAAATAGATCACATCCATACAAAACTTCCACAAAATATCATAAAATGTGTATAAAATCTTTTCTGCTCATGAAAAGTCCCCCAAACCCTCCCCAACAACAAACATGAACTCAAAGAAAGCTGTAACACAACACTCCAAGCTGAACTAAATATTCTCAAACAAGCATTTGGGAATAATGAAAAGTCACCCTTGAATAAGAATTGTAAAATGTAAGAACAAAAGTGGACAAGAAACAAAGAAAACAAGCAAGTCATCAGGAAGAAACGAAATGAGAGTTGCTTAAAGTAAGGAAAGAGAGAGAAGAAAAACACAAAATTATATCAGAAATGAAGACCAAATTACAAAGACCAGAGAATAAACTGCGATGTAAACTTAATAAAGGCATTGAAGGAAATCAGGAGAACAACCAAGAGGATGAAAACTGAGATAAAGAAGAAAAAAGGGTTGGAGAGGAAGTGAAAGAAATGGACGACAGGCAAAGGAGGTTGAATATAATTGGTGTCCCTGAAGAAAAAAAGTCCAAAAAATGAAATAGAACTATTATTTAAAACTATAATCCAAGGAAGCGTCCTAGAAATAAAGGAAGATCCAAATCTACACATTTTTTGAGACTAAGGAAAATCAGCCAAGAATGATTAACTTTGAAATACATCCTATCGAAACAACATTAAGATGTTAAAGATTATGAAAAAAATCCTTAGGGCCTTCAGGCAAAAAAAAAATGAAGTAATTTATTAAGGCAAAAAGATTAGAATGGCATCAGATTATTCAAAAACAACATACAAATCAAGGCAACAGAAGAGCAGCATTTTCAAGAAATATAAGGAAAAAGAAAGTACAAACCAAGCCTATTATATCCAGCCAAGATCAAAAGATACAAAAGCATGGAAAAGCAGTTTTGAATGTGCCAGAACACTGTACATAAGTACCCCTTCTGATGAATCTACCAGAGGGAGTGAAGCTTCATCCAACCAATAGATGACCAGCAAATGTGGCAACCTGGTAACAGCTGGTGTAAAACCAAAGTTCTTCCAGAGGTTTTAAGTTTTTCAAAATAAAACTTGGGAAAAAGGAGGATTATGTTTAAAAAAAAAAGATGACTGGGAACACTGAAAAAAAGACTTACGTGAACATTTTAAATATTCAATTGTAGAGTTGAGACTAAAATATGAGAAGGGTAATGGCACAGAAAAATAATATATAAATATTATATGTGTGACAATAGAGAACAGCTACAACTAAAGATGGGAAGAGAGAATAAAAGGGAAATAGAGGGCCACTGGTTGTAAAAGGTACCATTTAAAATTGACAAAAAGCAAAAGGCTAAATAAGAAAAAAAGTTGGAGGGGTTATGGGTGTAGTATAGAAAGCATTAATGCAAAGGTAACAACTGGAATAAAAATAAAAATCTTAAATGCCAAAAGAATTTTTTTAAAAAAGAAGAAACACCAAATAAACACATTAATATAACACACACAGTAATTACACCACAAGATAATAATGTAATAACAATGAGACAGAATTTACGCCAACACAACAGTCATGTCAGTAAATCTGAAAGGACTTGACTATTCAAAGAAATTTCAAATTAGCTCTTAAAAAAATTCAACTCTGTGCTGTACATAAGAGGAAACTAAAAGGCACTGATTAAAAAAAAAAACAAACATCAAATAAAGTGACACCATGATCTGCTAGGCAAATGAATTCAATACGAAAGCATGGGGTAGCCATACTATCCAAAGCAATCTGCAGACTTAATGTGATCCCTATTAATATTACCCATGGCATTTTTCACAGAACTAGGACAAATAATTTCAAATGTATATAGAACCATAAAAGACCCAGAATTGCCAAAGCAATCCTGAGGAAAATAAAACAAAGCAGGAGGCATACCCCTCCCAGACTTCAGACAATATTACAAAGCTACAGTAGTCAAAACAGCATGGTATTGGCTGCCCCCCACCCCCCGACCCTCGCCACAGACATAGGGATCAATGGGACAGAACAGAGCCCAGAAATAAGCCCATAATTACCTATGGTCAATTAATCTTTGACAAAGGAGGCAAGAATATAAAATCAGAAAAAGTCTCTTCAGCAAGTAGTGCTGAAGAAGTTGGACAACTGCATGTAAATCAATGAAGTTAGAACACATCCTCATACCATATACAAAAGTAAACTCAAAATGACTTAAAGACTTAAATATAAGACATGACAACTCCTAGAAGAGAACATATAGAAAATATTTTCTAATAAAGTCATACCAATGTTTTCTTAGGTTAATCTCCCAAAGCAATAGAAATAAAAGCAAAAATAAACAAATGGGCCCTAATCAAATTTATAAGCTTTCGCACAGCAAATGAAACTACAAACAGAATGAAAAGACAACCTACAGACTGGGAGAAAATACTTGCAAATGATGTGATTGACAAAGGATTAATTTTCAAAATATACAAAAGCTTATACAACTCAATAACAAAAAAGCAAACAACCCAATCAAAAGTGGGCAGAAGACCTAAATAGACATTTCTCCAGAGAAGAAATATAGATGGCCAACGGGCATATGAAAAGATGCTCATCACTAATTATTAGATATTTATAAATAAAAACTACAATGAGGTACTACCACATACCAATCAGAATAGCCATCAATAAAAAGTCTACAAACAATAAAGTTTGGAGAGGATGCAAAGAAAAGGGAACCCTTTTACACTGTTGGTAGGAATGTACATTGGTACAGCCATTATAAAAAACAGTATGAAGGTTCCTCAAAAAACTAGAGTAGCCATATGATCCAGTGATCCCACTCCTGGGCATCTACCCAGACAAAACTGTAATTCAAAAAGAGATGTGCACCCCTGTGTTCACAGCAGCACTATTTACAACAGCCAAGACATGGAAACAACCCAAATGTCCACTGACCCACTGACAGATGAATGGATAAAGAATATTCGTGTATATATACAATTTAATACCATTTGCAGCGACATGAATGGACCTAGAGATTATCATAGTAAGCAAAGTAAGTCAGAAAAAGACAAATACCATATGATATCACTTATACGTGGAACCTAAAATATTACACAAATGAGTGTTATCGATGAAACAGAAACAGACTCACAGAAATAGAGAACAGACTCACGGTGGCCAAGGGGAAGAGCACTGGGAGGGAAGGATTGGGAGTTTGGAATTAGCAGATGCAAACTATTATATATTCAATGGATAAACAACAAGGTCCTATTGTATAGCACAAGGAACTATATTCAATATCCTATAATAAGCCATAATAGAAAAGAATATGAAAAAATATATATGTATAATTTTGCTGTACAGCAGAAATTAACACAACATTGTAAATCAAATATACATCAAAAAAAATTTTTTTAAAAAAAGCATGGGTTAAAATCCTGATATCAGACCAAACAGTCTTCAAGCCAACGAGTATTAAATAAGACAAAGGGCACTTAAGTTAAATGCTTCATTCCACAATAACAATACCTCCAACTCTATGTACCATATAACACAGCAATCATTTAGATAAAACATAAATTATAGGAAATGCAATAATAACTAGAAACAATAATCATGAGAGGCTTTAACACATCACTCAGCATGAGATAGATCAAGCAGCGAAAAAATAAGTAAGACTATAAAAGATTTAAAAATAATTACTAAGGTAGACTTTGTGGATATACATTGAACACTATATTTTAATAATAGAGAATATAACTTCCTCTCAAGTACACATAGAATATTCACAAAACTCAATCATACTCTAGGACACAAATAATAGATTAGCAGCTTCCATAAACAGAAATGACAAACATCTCCCTCTGGTCACAATGTAATATGAGAAAGTAAAAGTAAAACCCCAAAAGCAAAAAAGCCTTTCCACTTAAAAATTAAAAGGCTTTGTATTAAATAACTCTTGTGTGATCAAAGAAATATAAACAAATTTTTAAATTTCTAAAAATATGACATATCAGAATCTGAGATACATTACAGCAATGCAAAAAAGAAAATTCCCAGCCTTAAACACCTATTTTAATTTTTCAAAAAAACATGAAAATAAGTGAATTAGATCTGTAACACAAACAGATTTCTAATACAAAAAGGGAGGGGGTAATGTAACAAAAGCACATGGTAGGACTTAATAAAGATAAAAGCAGAAATTAAGAAAACAGAAAAACAATTTAAAAAACAGAAAACCAATAGATCACATTAATGAATCAGAATCCTAATTCTTTAAAAAATAAATGTAGGTAAGAACTATCAAAATGATGGAAAGAGGAATATTACACAGAACATACTGCTCATCATTTTTACAATGTAAGCATTGTGTTAAAAGTTATTTTTAAACACTTCTGAGCTAAAAAGAATTTTTGCTGTTGAACAAAATTCGTTTTTATTACACTTACACTTTTGCCTTTTAGATTACTGAGGTGCCATCTGTCAAAACAATGATTAAATTCTACCTTAATATGTTTATACTATCATTTTTAGGAAATAAGTGGCAGGGAAACATTAAGGGAAACATTCCATAAAGAATTCTAACAAATGGAATGTTACTCAAGATTGCCAGGCAATTTAAATGTTCTAAATAGAAGAAATTGCTATTTGGGGAATTAAAAAACCTCTCATTTAAACAAGTTTTATCATGAATGTTTGCTGTTTAACTTAGCTTACACACTAAAATGATATATTTGGGGATTCTTCAGGATGATAAAAGTAAGAAAATGTAAATTATTGAGTAATGTTATCATAAATTAGACATAGATCCAAAGCATGTAGGAGTAGGGCAGGTGGAATCAAAGCCCAGCATTAGGAGATCATACACTAATCCACTCTGCTTGAAAGCAGACTTTGGGCTATCAAGAAAGAAACAGAATCTACAAGCAAGAAGCAGAACAGCTATGTCTACTTGCCAATGCTGCTAGTTATTTTTATGTATATAGAGTAATGAAATGTCTTTTAAAAATTATTTGTTATCTAGATTTTCACTGTTTTAGACTGACCAAATCATTAAACTGGTCAAATCATTCATTATTTATTTTCATTGCGTTGTAAGAATTGTAACCTTATTCCTATATTCGGGCATAAAACTTATTAAATTACTAAGGATTTCCGGAAAAAGAATTTTTTTTTTGTCTCAGTAAGTCATGAAACTGTGAAAATGCTGCACTTTGTTGATTTGCGGATCAAAACATGAACTTACATGTGTTTGATTTAAACCTCTGATAAAAGCACACAGATGAGATCTTGGCCTCTTCTAATATGCCAAGATTCATTAAGAACAATTCTGCCTGGTTTAAAATTATGAACAGGTTCACACTGAAAGAAGCCTAAATTTCTGACAAGTAATAGCTAGGTAAAGATTCTACTCTTGTTATTTAATTAGAATGTTGCAGAAAAAGGCCTTAAAAGAGGCCACAGACCACAAAAAGAGGACTTTTGGAGGAAAAGAAGGTTATAGGCTTTAGTTTTTGTTACACAGTTGAGCTAAGGGACTTAAAACTATCTCCTGGGTTTTCACCTCTTCTCCTTGGCTTCCAAAATCTGTGGTGACTGTACACCTGTACTTTCCCTAATGTGACCAGTCCTCACCTTGATTTCTTTCTGTATGGCTATGCCAGGTAGCCCTCTACTGTGACTGTGATAGAATGTGACTGTCTCCATAGTAAGCTGATTCAGAATCCATGATCTATTTTGATTTGGAAAGATTACTTACAATGTGGGCTTCCCTGATAACTCAGTTGGTAAAGAATCCACCTGCAATGCAGGAGACCCCGGTTTGATTCCTGGGTCAGGGAGATCCCCTGGAGAAGGGAAAGGCTACCCACTCCAATATTCTGGCCTGGAGAATTCCATGGATTGTATAGTCCATGGGATCGAAAAGAGCTGGACAAGACTGAGCAACTTTCACTTTCACTTACAATGTGTGTTACATTTAGATTACTGGATTCATCAATGAATGACTCAAGCCCTTAGGGTGCTACCTTTCACAGAAGTCTGAGATTGGTGATTTTATAAAGCTAGTCCATACTCTTGTAGAACCAGTCTGCAGGTATGTTTTCCCCAGGAAATCCTAAGGTACTCTAGTGTGTTAGTCAGTCTTATCTGACTCTTTGAAACCCCATGGACTATAACCTGCCAGGCTCCTTTGTCCATGGGATTCTCCAGGTAAGAATACTGGAGTGTGTTGCCATTTCTTTCTCCAGGGGATCTTCCCAACCCAGGGATTGAACCCAGGTCCTTGTATTGCAGGAAGACTTTTTACCATCTGAGCCACCATGGAAGACTAAGACTAATCCATATATCACATGTCTGGGCCAGTACAGTCTGAGAAACACAATGAAGAGAGCAGTTTTTTCTGAATAAAACCTTTATTGCCTGAGTTATTGTTCTCACTACTAACTTCATATCACTCATGGGTTCAAATTCTAGCTCTGTGATCTACCACCTATGTGACCTTGAGAACAATATTTAACCTCTGTAAGACTATAAGATAGATACAGAGTATATACCACAAAAGAATAAGAATTTCCTGAGATAACTCATCAGACTTACTATCCTGTTGCCTCAATCTATAGGCAACTAGCACTACATAATGGAATAGTAAACCAAGAACAACAACACTGTTTTTGGAATTTAAGCAGTGTATACCAGCTCACTTTCCCATAATAAATGGCCATATCTTTCTGTTTATCTAGAAAGAAGGTACGTTTCATATACGTACTCTAAAGGAAAATAAAGTGGGTTTAGAATGCACTGAGTACACAGAGGGACCATTATAACGTAATACAGAATTAAGTTCGTAAGATTCTACATCACCAGTACATGAGACCATTTTGGAAGGAGGCAGTCCAGAAGAAAAACAGAACTTAGCATCGTAATTCTGCCTTTGGTCACCTGTGAAAGCATTGGCAAATCTATTCACGTCTCTGAGCCTCAATTCCCACCATTACTAAATGAGGTTAGGGGTGTGTCTTCCAAACTTTTTTTAAGGAGTGGAAGCCTTTCATTGAACCTTCAGACACCTGACTACACACCCTCCTCTCTGCCCTCCAAATACCTTTATGGAATACAGAAGGCTCCACTGAGCAGAATTTGAAAACCACAGAGACAAACCCCTTATAACTTTACTATATTAGATATTCTAGCCTAGGCATTGATCACGCTTAAGACCTCAGGCTCTAAAATTAGTTGCAGATAAAATAAATTAGTGCTATCAGTTTTATTTAGTCACAATTCTTAAGTATAACCCAAAGCAAAACAAGAAATACCTTAAAATCTGGATATTCTTATTTTCACTTATCCTATTAACACCTGAAAAACAGAAAATATTTTAAAATCTGCTTATTAATATATACACTACTTCATTATCTAAAATTTATTATTTTCAAAAAGTTCAACTTGCAAGTTCATTTTCATCATTTAAGATCTTGACAACACCTAAAACATTCATACAATAGCAACAAGAAAAGTTCGAATTCTCCCTTGCGTTTATCTTGTATATGAAAGTACTGACATTTTACATTTATAGCACTTAAAATAGCACCTGTGGCACTTTTCTACACTAAGTTTATACAACAGAACATGTTCATCTATATGCTCCCTACTTTGCTGTGCTTAGTCGCTCAGTCGTGTCTGACTCTCTGTGACCCCAGGGACTGTAGCCTGCCAGGCTCCTCTGTCCATGGGATTCTCCAGGCAAGAATACTGGAGTGGGTTGCCATTTCCTCTTCCAGGGGATCTTCCCACCCCAAGGATTGCACCCAGGTCTCCTGCATTGCAGGTGGATTCTTTACCCTCTGAGCCACCAGGGAAGCCCATGCTCTCTATTGGTCCAATGCTAATCTTGTACAGGTCTCACTGACATGATCAAGATAAGGCAGCAAGTAAACCAACAGGCCCGTTATCTACATTTCCAGCCTTTCTCTAGGTACTTCCAAACTAACTTAAATAGAGCCCCTGAACTGCTTTTCACTGCTTGGAGATGCTCTGATGAGGTAACAGCTCTTGTGCTTGGTTAGAAAAGTTACTGAGTAGAGGAAATTCTACCTATAAATTAGCAACAGTTCTATAAATCTTAAGCAATGTAGCTGAGAAAAACAACTAGGAATTTTGGAATATCTCAGTGGACTCTAAGTGAGCAGCTGCCTTACTGGAAAAATGAATGACAACACAAATATCAAATCATAATATAATAATCTGAAATTAACATAATGTTATATATCATTTAATGTCAACTGAAAAAAAGAATGATGATATTCTATGTGCAGAATGAGGACTAATGAACAGAAGTAAAGGGAGACAGGTTCTAGCTCAGAGTGGAAAGGGACATTCTAAGCACTGGAGCACATTCAATATATACACAGTGGACCTCTTTGTGAGGTGTTCAAGCTGAAAGTGGATGAGCATTTGTTGAAATGACAACTGCCACTGGCTTTCCTCTCTTGGCAGAGTGTTGAACTAGAAGAATTGTAAAATCCTCTCCAATCTGGATATTCTATGATTTCGTATGGAGAAACTTCAGCAAAAAGATGACCCCAAATACAATGACTTCTCACAGGTGATTCCAGTCAGCAAAGCCAGACAGGGGTAACTCCACTGCTTCCAGAAAATTTCATGCTTTGTTGTTAAAAAAATTGAGGGGGCTCTAGATTCATCTTTATCCCAAATCTGGTCTCTTTGCATTACTACCTAACCTATTTCCTAGGATGCTCTCAGATAGTGATACCATAAAGCCAGCTTTCCAAGTCAGACATTTCAGTGTCTTCTTCTGTTATTCATTTATTCAAACTCCACCTTCTGCTGAGTAATACCTTTTAACTCAGTGAAGGAGACTTAAATGTGGTCGTAAGTTATAAGGAAGGAATCCTGGCATATGCAGCTTAGTTATTTTTAGTTCTATTGTATTCTTTCATGCTTTAACCAACTCTTACTAGACCTGCTACAAAATCCCTCACAATGATCCTCCTAAGTTTCAGTTTCTTACAATCTTCCTTTAACATAGGAGCTATTCTGCCACAACTTGCTCAAAAATAACAGCTTAAACTAAGACTAGCCCTCAAAGCCCTTTACGATCTGGCATAACCAACCTCTCAGCCTCACCTCCTTCATCCTCACTCCCTTGACGCACAGTGTCCGTTCAAAGCTGTGTCCTGAGCATGCCCTGCTCTTTCAGGACCCTCCTTTATTTACACTCTATTTCTTCCTCCTTTCTTCCCTGAAAACCCGTCTCCAGTTTAGTTTTCAGTGAAGTGGAGAAAGAGATTCAAAACTATGTAGTTGGTAGCAACGTACACTGATCCAGCCTTAAAATCAACATTCGAATAATAAGGGAAAGAACACAACCCAATGCCTCTGAAAGACATCATTTAATGTGGGGAACTGTATTTGGAGGACATACTTTCCTCACTCTTCCCACATCAAAAGTAGTAAAATTTAATTAAATCATCCATGCATATAAAACACTTAGCACAGGGCCTGGTACACAGTAAGCCTCTGGTAATTATTAATTGCTTTTAGTAGCATTTTGATGGTTTACAGTGTATTGCCGCTATGAATACTGCCTCTGTAAATACTAGAGACAGAGCTTTTGTAAGATCACGACCAATCAAGTTTCTGCCCTTGTGGATCTTATATTCTAACAGAGAAAGACATTAACAAAATAAATCAAAAATATAATTTTGGAGAGTGGTCAAGTGCAATGATGAGAATAACACAGAGTAGTAACATACAGAGTTGAGTTGAGGCTACTTAGTAGGTCAGGGAAGGACTTCCTGAAGTGACATGTGAGCTGAATGACAAAAAGTCAGCTCTGCAGAGGACTGGGGAAGATCCTAAGAGGAAGTACCACAGGCAAAGGTCTGGAGATAAGAAAGACTATGTGTTCACTGACCGCCAGGGAGGAGGCTAGTGGAGCCTACACATAGTCCAGGGAGAACGGGAGGTCTGCTTACAGACAGCCAGCTGTGTCCTGTGTCCAAAGAAACACCGTGCTTTTTAGGAGTTCCTTTTCTAAATTATCTTGAGAAGTTGCTGGTGAGGTTGGCTGGTTGTAGAGTTCATGGGTCCTTGAAAAAGCTACATTAAGGACTTGGAGGTTTATTCTAATTGCAATGGAAAGCCACTGGAGCATTTTAACAAGAGGCATATAATCTTCCAGAGGCTGGGTGGGAAATATGCTGAGTAGAAGCAGCGGTCAGTTTTGAAGCCACTGGAGTAGTCCCTGCAGAGGAATTAAAACCTTAACTCTAAAGTAGGCCAGTGATCAGAGAAGGTAATGGCAACCCACTCCAGTACTCTGCCTGGAAACTGCCATGGACGGAGGAGCCTGGGGTAGGCTGCCGTCTATGCAGTCGTACAGAGTCAGACATGACTGAAGCAACTTAGCAGCAGCAGCAGCAGGCCAGTGATCAAAAGCAGATTGGTGCTGGGGTTGGGAATGGAGACTGGCTACGGATGGGTACAAGTGATCTTTTTTGGGTGATGAAAACGTTCTAAAACTGAATCATGGTGACTTAATAAAAATCATTGGATTTTATACTTAACATTGATGAATTTTATGGTAAGCAAATTAAACCTCAAAAAAGTAGTTCAAAAATAAAGCAGATTGGCTACTCTTTGTACATTCCTGTAATGCTTTGTGGAGTAAGAATAGGGATGCAAATTAGCTGCCTGGGACCCAGAAGTCAATCAACTAAATCTGAACACTTTTTTTTTTTTCCCCCTGCATCCTAATCCTAAATATTGCAGTGTCTTAATTTCAAGATAACTAGAGATTGCTTTTAACTTCCTTATGGAACCATTTTAGCATTGTCTCTTTTCTCCTGGATTGAACCTATAACTCAATTTCCAGGTGTCTGCAACTCTTATTTGATATACACATGATAGTTCTCCAACAACATCTTAGCTAAGGACCAAACCTAAGTCATTTTGTACCTATATTCTCTTAACCAGAGCAAATGCAGTGATATATTAAGAGAAATACAAAGAAAGTTTAAAGAAAATTGCTTTAGTGCTAGACCATCTCTTTCTAATGCAACTAATTTATTTTCCCTTCTCACCAAATTCTCTGCTTAAATCTTTTCCTTAGGATGTACAGGGTTCAGGAAATACTCAATGGTCTCCACTACAACATCTGCCACTGCCCCAGCTGGAAAGCTTTAAAACATTCATCAATACAGGCCTGATTCTATGTGACTTATAAGCATAATTGTATGTAATAGTTTCCTATAATCGCCGTAACAAGTTACCAAAAGCTTGGTGGTTTAAAACCATAGCCATTTATTCTTTCACAGTTCTGGTGCCAGAAGTTCAAAATCAGTCACGGGGCTGAAATCCCAGTATTGGCAGGGCTGTGCTCCCTTCAAATGCTCAAAGAAAGAATCCATTTCTTGCCTCCACCAGCAAGTAGTTGAAGCATTCCTTGGCTTGTGGCCACATCACTCTGCTGTGTTCACAATGCAGTTTCCTCTTCGCTGTCTTATCTCCTCTGCCTCCCTCGAGAATTCTACTGTTTGCATTTAGGATCCACTCAGATAACCTTTCTAGTTCAAGATCCTTGACTTAATCATATATGCAAAGACCTTCTTGGCTTATCATATTTATGGTTCCAGGGATTAGGACCTGATATTTTTGGGTGGCCCTTATTTAGCCTACTATACCAAATCATTTGAGGGCTTCTAGTGTGGGAACAGGTGGTTCACAGAGGCCCTATTTAATGAACTATGGATGTGAGTGGCCCTAACATACTAAATAGACAACGCTGAGTCCTCTTTGTAAATCACAGTGGTAAGGAGTCTGCATATACAAAATAAATTGTCAATTTCTACCCTCAATTCAGGAGTATAAAAATGTCTCCAGGGCAGAAAAACCATTTTACCCACAAGACAAATAAAGATAACTGTATAAATCTAAAAACAATAGAGCTGGGAGGACCAGGCGTCTCCCACACTCCCCCACTTCCACCCCATGACTTTACACAGAGTAAACAGTCCTGCCCCGCTGAGTTCTGGGACAGTGGAAGGTGCTGAGCCTTCCTTTCCTGAATAGGCGGCTACAGAGGAAGCAAGAAGTGGATGCCAGTCAAAAGACCCTGAGAAACAACCAACTTCACTTTTCTTCTACTTTCCCTTGCTCTTAAAGTACACCAAGATGCATGAACACCACAGGGCTCTTCAGTTCAGTTCAGTTCAGTCGCTCAGTCGTGTCCAACTCTTTGTGACCCCATAAATCGCAGCATGTCAGGCCTCCCTGTCCATCACCAACTCCCGGAGTTTACTCAAACTCATGTCCATTGAGTCGGTGATGCCATCCAGCCATCTCATCCTGTCATCCCCTTCTCCTCCTGCCCCCAATCCCTCCCAGCATCAGGGTCTTTTCCAATGAGTCAACTCTTCTTTGCATGAGGTGGCCAAAGTATTGGAGTTTCAGCTTAGCATCAGTCCTTCCAATGAACACCCAGGACTGATTTCCTTTAGAATGGACTGGTTGGATCTCCTTGCAGTCCAAGGGACTCTTAAGAGTCTTCTCCAACACCACAGTTCAAAAGCATCAATTCTTCGGTGCTCAGCTTTCTTCATAGTCCAACTCTCACATCCATACATGACCACTGGAAAAACCATAGCCTTGACTAGATGGACCTTTGTTTCAAAGTAATGTCTCTGCTTTTTAATACGCTATCTAGGTTGGTCATAATTGGAGAAGGAAATGGCAACCCACTCCAGTGTTCTTGCCTGGAGAATCCCAAGGACGGGGGAGCCTGGTGGGCTGCCATCTTTGGGGTCGCACAGAGTCGGACACAATTGAAATAACTTAGCAGCAGCAGGTTGGTCTAACTTTCCTTCCAAGGAATAAACGTCTTTTAATTTCATGGCTTCAATCACCATCTGCAGTGATTTTGGAGCCCTAAAAAATAAAGGCTTAAGGTCTATTACGGAGAAGGCAATGGCACCCCACTTCAGTACTCTTGCCTGGAAAATCCCATGGATGGAGAAGCCTGGTAGGCTGCAGTCCATGGGGTTGCTAAGGTCGGCATGACTGAGCGACTTCACTTTCACTTTTCACTTTCATGCATTGGAGAAGGAAATGGCAACCCACTCCAGTGTTCTTGCCTGGAGAATCCCAGGGATGGCGGAGCCTGGTGGGCTGCTATCTATGGGGTCGCACAGAGTCGGACACGACTGAAGCAACTTAGCAGCAGCAGCAGCAAGGTCTATTATAGCCTTCTATTTTTCTGGCTATTCTATTCATTCTATTAATTTTTGAGAGCTTGATTCTGAAATTGATAATGAAACTCCGACTAAAAATCGTAATTTATCCACTTAAAAATAATTATACAGTGGAACTATGTATTAATTTTGTTCTGTATTGTTCACGTCTCCTGTAAATGTTATTATACTTTCATAATTTAAAAAAGAAAAAAAATAAAGACGCATGAACTCAGCCCGGAACAACAGCCTCAGTGGGGACTGGGAGCAGAGTTTTGTGGGAGACGGTGGACTCATCTGAGAACCCACTGTTTCTGACAGATACTAATAATGATGCAGAACCAGACTCCTCACTTAATAGACAGGGTTCCAGCTGAGAGGGCCCTTGCACAGCATTTAATACAATCTCATTTGGATTAGACTGTCCAAGGTTACACATTACTCATTATGTGTGTCTTCCCTATTCCTCCACCCCACCCCCACCCCACCCCCCTCCGCCACGTCTGCCAAAGAAGCTGGGTAGGAACAGGAGTTAGCAGTAAAGTTGGAACAACAACAGGATCCTGTTATTTCTAGTCCTACAGTTCAGCCACAGTCCCCGGAAGTCTTGTGATTCCTGAAAACAACGGCAGTCCCTTCTGGTAAAGAAACAATTTATTGGGCATCCACCATGTGCAAAACAAACGAAAAGATCTGGAAGGTTCCAGAAATGAAGATGCGCAGCCTCAGGGCCTCTGGCGAACGACCCACCTCCTCACCCGGTCCCCCGGTCGCGCCCGCCCTTGTACCTGCTACCAACGCCTCATCCTAAGAGACCGGCCCCATCCCCGCGGGGGCGCCGGCGGGCGCGGCGGCCGCACCTGCGTCGACTGGGCGGCGGCGGCGGCGGCGGCGACGCAGGACCGAGCCCCGCCCACACGTGCGCCAGCTCCCCGTGCGCTCCGGCTCGCGCCTTGCCGGCTCCAAGCGAGCCTCGGGGGCAACCGTTGGGCACCTCGCCCGAGAGTGGGGAGGGGACCGGGGGGAATGCTGAACTAACCATGTGGGGGCCGTCTCTGGCCCCAGACTCCGCCCCTAGACGCCGTCGCCCGGGCAACCGAGAGCCATTTCTCCCCCACCCCCCGCCCGCCCAGAGTCTCCATACTAGCAGCTCTGACCAAGGGGGCTGCTTGGCATCACATCCTGCCAGCCCTACTCCACAAGCGACCCCTATTCGGGCTTCCAACTTATACTCTCTGCCACTCACAGCCATTCTCTTTATCTGCGGCCTCCTAACCGGTATCCATGTCCTGCTCTTGCCCCCCATCACCCGAACGCCCCAGGCTATTCTCCAAGTCGTTCCACAGAGGATTTTCCCCAATTCTTTACCGACCCGCATAAATCCTGTCTGTATTCACAATCTAAGAATCAAGTCAATATTGGCGTTGCCAGTCAGGCCTCCCGCCCTCCTTCCAACAGTGGCCCCTCCCGCCCCAACCTACCTCTCAATTCCCCTTTGTCTCTCTGCCTTTGCTTATCCTGATCCTCTGTTGGGAATGTTTTGCAAGGTTCAGAAGTGTACTCAGAATAGCTGACCCTCTCGCCTCCGGAGAGTTTTCTTCCGCTGTGATTCAGTTGCTCTGTCGTCATCTCTGTAATATATAGAACTTATCATATACTGTGATTACACACTTAAGCCTATCCGTACTGCCTAAATTAGTGCTCGGATGGAAGAAATCCAGAAAGGGCCTGAGTGTGATGGATGCCACCTGTCAGCGTTAATGCTGTTAGCAGTGGCACTATGAGGACACCTCCAGCGAATAACTTTTTATGTGTGAGTTGGTTGGAAATATTAATAAATCCTACATTACATAATGTAGTTTTAAATTTTCATAAAATTAGTATTAAATACCACTAAAAGATCGCTTTTTATTGTACCTATAATATAAATTTATTGACTTGGACAGTCTTGCGTATAGAATCAAGTATTTTAATAGGGAATGAGAGTATTTAATGGAAGGGTGAATGGTTTAAATTTTGTGGCTAGACAGAAAGCAATTTTTAGTTCTTTTGTTTTAGACTTTTATTCTGTTAAAGCACAACTGTTCTTACGGCAAGAAAATGTTTTAGTTACCTAATATGTGATTTCCATTTATGTCTCATGTTTATATTTGGACCCTAAGAACCAAGAAAGTTCCTTTTTTTATTCTTTTTGAAGTTGTTAATTGATATATGTTTATTAGAACACTATAAAACTATTTAAACCCACATATATGTGTGAACATTAAAATTTTATTATAAAATTATTTTCATTTGAAGTGCCTTACAGTTTTACTTCATGGTATGTTTCTGATACTGAATTTAAAAGAGATTCTTAGCTTTTAAAATAAAAAATTTAGAGGTAAAGGAAGGAGTCCAGAGTTTCTATACCATTCATCCAGTCATTTGAACGTGTATTCATAGAGACCTGATATGCAACATGCAAAGGTGTTGAAAATACAGCCATGAACCAAAAAAACTCCTATCCTCATGGAGTTTACACTCTTGTAGAAGATGAGCAATGAACAGAGAGACAAATTCAAATATATCAGATGGGGATAAGTGTAGATGAGATAGGGTATGGAGGTTAGAGAGAGGAGGTACCATTTCATGTGTGGTCTGAGAAGGCCTCATTGATAAAGTCGGAGAAGGCAATGGCAACCCACTCCAGTACTCTTGCCTGGAAAATCCCATGGACGGAGGAGCTTGGTAGGTTACAGTCCATGGGGTCTTGAAGAGTCGGACAGGACTGAGCGACTTCACTTTCACTTTTCACTTTCTTGTGCTGGAGAAGGAAATGGCAACCCACTCGTGTTCTTGCCTGGAGAATCCCATGGACAGAGGAGCCTGGTGGGCTGCCTTCTATGGGGTTGCACAGAGTCGGACACAACTGACACGACTTAGCAGCAGCAGCAGCATTGATAAAGTAACACTGAGCAGAGACAGAGCTTCCCAAGCATGTGCTTGGTGTACTGAAGAATAAGACACACCAGTGTATGTAAAACAAATATGCGCCAATAAAAAATAATAATAATTAAAAAAAATTCAGCCAAAAGGCCAGATTGGCCTGAACAGATTGCCTTTTCTCCTCTAGGCTGTTTCTGTCATTGAGGTCAACCACCATTGTCACTAATGTCTTTGAAGCAGGCTCTGGTTTTTCCAAAATAAACTAATGCATTTTATCAAAACTATCATTTGAGATCTTAATACTGCGGGTTCTGCTGAACTATATTTTTATTAAAATCCTCCATTTCTCATAAGTTTATGGATATATTTCTACCAGATTTTAGAATTATAACTTACTACAATAATTCCTATAACAGTTATAATTTTTTGCCAGGTATCTAATGTTTAGTATATGTGATCAGGTATTATTATTTGGTTCTTTATGCATTCGACAATTTCTATGACATCCACCCACAACCATGCTCAGCATGGTGAAGGGATGAACTGATTAATTACAGCATCATATTTTACAACGTTTCTTTACCTGTTACAAGTACTTGGAAAAAAAAACACTTTTTACTGTGGTAAAATGCACTAACATAAAAGTTACCATTTTAACCATTTAAGTGTTTAGTTCAGTTAAACTCACATTGTTTATGTGACCATCCCCACTATCTATCTCTAGAACATTTCCCCAAACTGAACTCTGTACTCATTAAATTCTAATTTTCCATTCACCCTCCCTCCAGCTCCTGGCAACCACTATTCTACTTTCTGATTCTACCAATTTGACTCTTCTAAGAACTCATATAAGTGGAATAATACAGCATTTGTCCTTCTGTGACTGGCTTATTTCACTTGGCATAATGTCCTCAAGTTTCATCCATGTATGTATCAAAATTGTTGTCTTTTTAAAGGCTGAATTAATGTTCCACTATTATGTGAGATATATATATATATATATAAAATAATAATGATAGTATAAAACCTCACATTTTGTTTATCCATTCATTTATTGATGGGATTCTTGTATTTTTAAAACTTTATTTTATCTTATTTATTATTTTTTTTACTGTGCCATGCAGAATGTGGGGTCTTAGTTTTCTAATCAGGGATTAAACCCATGCCCCCTGCAGTGGAATCTTAACCATCAGTGGACCACCAGGGAAGTCCCTTGAGTTTTTTTAAGTTGACCTTATTGAGGTGTAATTTCTGTTCATTAAACTGCATTTATTTAAAGTGTACCAGTTGATGTGGTTTCATAGATACACATTCAACCCTTGAGCAATAAGAGTTTGATCTACTTATACACAAGTCTACTTACACTCGGATTTTTTTTTCAATAAATAAATTCTACAGTACTATACAATCTGCAGTTGATTGACTCCTCGACACAAAATTGAGGGAACAGAGGGCTGACCATAAAATTAAGTATTTTGATTTTTGACTGCATGGGTCAGGGGGAGGGGATTCTGTGCCCCTAAACTTCATGTTGTTCAAGGACCAGCTGTTCACCTGTGAGACAACATCTTTGATCAAGACATGGCATTTTCATCATCCCCGAAAGATGTGAACTGATTGTGCTCTGACAGTTTTGTAATAGCCCTCAGGATGGTGAGTGAAGCTGGTGAGGTAAACCACAAATCCAGCATCCATGGCCCCTCTCTCCTTTCTCAAGGAACCCCACTTGGAGTATCCACATTGTATAGAGCTAGGACACTGCTTCAGGGGCAGTTCTAGCGGTGCATCTTGACTATTTTTAACTAATCTTTGGGCTTCCAGTCCTCTTGCAGTCCTCGTTTCAAGTGACTGTCTTCAGGTGAGCCTTCTTGGCATTTAAGGGTGAGGGAAGGTCGGCTTGGAAGTTTTCCTAACCCTTAAGAAAGAGACACATGAAGAGATCTTTTTTTTTTTTTTTGCCTCTGAAAGGTTGCCTAGAGAGACTGTGCAAAGTTTAAAATAAGGTTGATTTTTGTCTATTTGGGATGGTTCTGAGACATTCTTTCTAAGAAAATCTAAATAACCTTCCAAAGGTACAATTTAATAACTGTGTACAGTTCCTTTGATGACTATTTAGTAAGCCAGAAGAGCCACTAGATGTCACTCTGAGTTTTTTTATTTTCAGAGACAACCCAGTGAATTTTCAGTCTTTGAAATACTAAATTTGAAGGCATTCAAAACACCCAATAATTTAAAAATTACACTTAAAATGCTAAAACAAAAGAGAAAGACACACAGGTTACTATGAGAAAATTAAGGAGTGAATATTTTGAAAAGAACATATTTTTCCTTAAGTAATGTTAACAAATAGAGTGATGCATGATTTCTAAGAAATCAGAACGATGATTAAGCAAGTGACATTTAAAAGCACATTTGGAATAGGCACTCCAGAAGAACAGGAGAGTCAATATGATTGAACTATTTTTTGCTCTGGGGCCATATTACAGTAACAGCAAGATGAACAATTACAATATTGGGAATCTTTCATACAGAGATAGAAAGTTGTGAGGTATGTGGAATCTATTTATTATGAAGGAAGAACTTGATAAGAAAGTAAAAGTAATTCTACTTTAGAGGCACAAAGAAGGAGAGAAGAAGTGGAAAAACAGAAAACAACATTCAAAGCTACCTCTTTGAGACAGCACTGTGTGCGTCTGTGTGTATGTGTGTGTGTGTGTGTGTGTTTAGTCATATCTGACTCTTTGTGACCCCATGGACTGTAGCTGGCCAAGCTCCCCCGTCCATGGAACTTTCCGGGCAAGAATACTGTAGCGGGATGTCATTTCCTACTCCAGGGGATCTTCCGCCCCAGGAATTGAACTCACATATCTTGAGTCTCCTGCATTGGCAGGATGATTATTACCACCACGCCACCTGGGAAGCCCCCCATGAGACAGCACTAAGCTTCCCTAAACCTTTTCCTAAACTAGGAAAAACCATGAAGGGTTTCATTGTGTTTACTCGAAACTCTTTCAGTTGCAAGCAACAGAAACCCAACTCCAGCTATTCAAGGAAAAAGTACACATGTGTTTATAAGCTCACCAAACTGGTAAAAATGGGATAGCTTCAGGTATGGCTGTACCTGGTTGAGGCCAGAAATTCTCAAAATGTAGTCTGGGTATCCTGGGAAGTCCTGAGACCCTTTTGGGTCTGCAAGGTCAAAGACATTTGTATTCATGGTTCCTTTCACCGTCAGCACCTTGAGACAATAGGGTTGTTTTTCTCTGTCTAGAGAGGGGAGAGGGTCCAATTTCATTCTCTAATTAGAGTTTGGGTCCAAGTCACATGCCCTAACAGAAGTTATCCTTATGAATTAGCAATGCTGGCCACATAAACAATTTTCCTTTAGCCATAAATGCAAAAGACCTACCTTAAACTGAGAGTCCATTCCTAAGGGTCTAATGATTTTAATTTTATGCCCACTTAAGCTTTCAAACTGTAGTGCTAGAGAGGACTCTTGAGAGTCCCTTGGACAGCAAGGAGATCAAACCAGTCAATCCTAAAGGAAATTAGTCATGACTATTCATTGGAAGGACTGATGCTAAAGCTGAAACTCCAGTACTTTGGCCACCTGATGAAAAGAGCAGACTCACTGGAAAAGACTCTGATGCTGGGAAAGACTGAGGGCAAGAGGAAAAGGGGGTGACAGAGGATGAGATGGTTGGATGGCATCATTGATCCAATGGACATGAGTTTGAGAAAACTCTGGGATATAATGAAGGACAGGGAAGCCTGTCTACAGGGTCACAAAGAGCCAGACGTGACTTAGTGACTGAAAAACAACAAGAAGGCTACTTGCAGGATGACTCTGGTCAGATTATTTAGGCTTCTCATGGCCTCTATGCACTCACCTTTAAAACAAGCATACATTCTTTGATTGTGAGCAATGGAAGAAGGGGGAAAAATTATTCTAACCCTGATCTATCAGTTGCTACACTGTGTCCAGCAGGTTCTATATGGTTTATTTTTCAAATTATTTATCAAGTTTCATTAAATATTTATGTCAAATACTTTTGGTGATTATATAAAATAGAGGTTTCATCAGCCCACAAGCCCTGAGTTCTTTCTTCACTGCTTAACGTGTTCTTACTTCCTTTCCATCTTGTTTTTGGTTTTATTACTTTTAATATTAAACGTTGATTCTATGAAATCCCATATTTTACAAAATGAATCAGGAGCAAGACTGTAAATGCCACACACACAAAAATACTTTTCAGAAAGAAACTTCATTTACCTTGGTTTTTATTTAAATATTCTCTCTGTATACATATATGTTTTAATAATGGAGTGAAAGAAAAGTCAAGGTTTCACCTTCTATTCTTTATTTATAAATTAAGTTGTAAAGGGAAGCCCCAATAAAAATTGCATAAATTACTCTTAAGAATCAATGTTTAAAAAAAAAAAAAAAATCAATGTTTACCATTTACTTTCATTTTGTACACCTTTTGTTTTCACTAAAATACTATCATTACATTAAAATGAGATTTTTCTTTATTTTGTCTTTGAGCCCTACAGATGAACTCACTACTGAGAAGCAAATAACACTTGTCACGTGTTGCTGTACATTAAACATCGTATAGACTTCTTTGCATATTATATCTGCTTCTTTATTATATTAACTTTTCATTAACTATAGGTACAAACACCAAAATTAAAGTGATATATCAAAACGTCAGTATCCAACAGAATTCACATCACATACTTTTAAACAAAAAAAATTTTAGCAAAATATCTCCTGGAAATAATTCTAAGTTGTTCCAACTTAATAGCTGGGGCTTCTGGCTAAAAGATACAGTTATCTTGCACTATTTAAATTTTTAATAAAAAGTTTTGATGTCAAATTTTATATAACATTATTACAAAATTCCATTGCTAACCTGAAATCCAAACAACATTCCACCTTGAGTGCTTATTACTTGCCAGACACCAAGTATTTTTCAGTTAAAGAATGGATAACAAAGAGCCTTGGAGTAGAGAACAATTACAATACAGAAGAAAGCCTGCGACCTGTTTGTACTGAATCAAACAAGGAGAAATTTGATTGGAGAGTCCTATTTCAAGATGAGAAGCCATTTATAAATTTTACTTGGCACTTTCTTCTAATGAACAAAATAAAGCCCTGTGCTACCACCTTGACACTTAAATGTTTACCAAAAAGCTCTGCAAACTTGGCCTCAGGGCAGAATTGCCCAGAGGTTTTTTTAAAAATGTCAATGCCTGTGTCTCACTTCCAGGGATTCTGCTTTAATTGGAACAAGGTGGGGTGAGTCCATCAACTATTTTACTACTTGCTAATTAGCCATGAGTACTTTTAACTGTCTACGGTTTATCAAGTGAAAGACTGTTGTGATTGGTCGGGTCTTTGTGAGGAACTGAATTCCACATAGCAGCGCTTACTGTGCAGAAAGGTTGCGGTCGCTCTGTTTGCCTTAATCCATTTTCCTCTCACTTCCTTACTCTTTCTCTCAGAAAAGGCAAGTACAGCCTTGGCTGCAGTAGTGGCTGCTCATCACTGAAAATACCAAAAAAAGGACTGAGCTGCCGCCTGGATATTTTTTCCAGGGAAGGTTAATTTACCATGCTTTTTTCCATTTTTCTCTACATCCTGGAAAAACTTTTTTTTTTTTTTTCAAGAAACAGATTGAACTTATTGCTGAAAAACATAGACAAATAAGTTTCAGCACAGCTTATCTGTTTGGAACAAGTTAGAAACTTCTGAAGCTAGCAGAAGCATAGTAGCTTCTTTTAAAGCTACTTCTGGGAAGATGGGAGGCTATTGTGATGGTAAATTTCACTCAGAGAGGAAGAAAGGGTTGCTAATCAATCAAAATTGAGGTATGCAGTTGAGTTTTTGCAATTTTCTTACTATATTGTAAGAGGACTTTAAGTTTCTCTGTATAATCTGCTGAAAAAAATTTGGCGTGGGTGTGTGTGAAATAGAGGCAGTCTGGCGAGTGACAGTGAAAGATGTTTGTTTCTTTTTTTTTTTTTAACGGAGTGGAGAGATATACACCCCTCCGGGGCTTTAGTGAGAACCGGGAATTCCAGGAGGAGAGTTGCATTCAGAAACGTTGAAGTGAAAAATCCTCCTGGCTCAGCATCTTGGAGTTAAGCTCACAAGAACCTTTTACACCCGAAAGAATTGGTTTCTGAAAACGTCTTTTTTGGCCAGTGTGGATTGTGAAGGATGGCATAATGCTAAACACCATTCTCCTGAAACTGCTTCAGGCGTTTAAAATTTAACTCGAGGCATCATGTGTTTGCCATGATGAGGACTACGGAGAACTTCGATGAGACCAGTGGCACACTAACCCCTAACAGGACCTCCAGGGGACGGTACATTTATCTGGAAGCGTTCCTGCAGGGAGGAGCTCCCTGGGGTTTTACTTTGAAAGGTGGTTTGGAGCATGGGGAACCATTAATCATCTCTAAGGTATGTTGCTTTTTCCAATATTTTTTTCCTTAGTCAAACTGTTTTTTCAACTTTTGTCAAATCTCTCAAAAACAGATAATGCTGAAGATTGACGCTTAATTTGCTGTTTCATACCCTTCTGATTATATCTGGAAATATTTTGCATAGCTTTGTGTTTGAAAGAAAAACGTGTCTGGCGCCTTTATGTCGTGAAATTCCAGGGGAAAATGTGCTTGTCTAATGGATAATCTCTTTTTGTGAATGAAATAGTGTAAAACCAGCTGCCACATGATCCTTTCAGTTGTGAATCAGATTAAAGATTAACCCCGTAGTTAAGGTGGTGGCATGGTATATATTTGTATATGTGCATCTTTATTTAACATGTAACACAGCAAACTCCAGGAGATAGTGAAGGACAGGGAAGCCTAGCATGCTGCAGTCCATAGAGTCTTAGAGTCGGATACAACTGAGCAACTGGACAAAAACAACAAATTTAACATATGGCTAGAGATATATCTGCTCTTTCTCCTTTCAACTAAAAGTGTTATATCTAGCATTCCAAAAGATTTTAGAATTTGTTTGAAATTCTGGATAATTGATTGCATAAAAATTATTTATTCTTCCTGCACACTTAGAATTATAGAATAAATCAGTTTCCAGTATAATTCAAGGGCAAAACAGTATTTCTGCCTCTTGTATTTATCTATCATTTAAGCCCATTTTTAAACTTTAGTCATTCTGTAACATGCCTCAATTCTTCGTTTATGTTTGGTGTGGCAAGGTATACCCATTGAATGAATCCTCTTAATGCATTAAGTTTAGTGCATCTGCTTTTCTCTAAAACTACAGAGATTAAGAAAGTTTACAGAGGATGCTTTACAGAATTTTGTTGGTTTCAGCCAAACATTTCCTTCAATTAAAACATAAATTAAAAAAGAAAGATAACAGAAATTTATTTTACAATTTCAGAATATTAGCAGTCTAAAACAACAGAATATATAAGTGCTTTACATATCAAGGCATTCTTGAAGAAACATTTCTAATTGAGGGGAAATTTCTTTTTAGTTTAAGGGTGGGAAAGAGATAAATATGCATTTTGCCTGAACTATGTTACCTATTAAGGTCTGTTTTCCTATCTCACCAAAATAGGTGTTTTGAGAGAGACTGAAATGATTTTTGCTTCCCTAGTATCCTCAGCGGTAAAGAATCTGGAGCCATGGGTTTGATCCCTAGGTCAGGAAAAGGAGAAGGAAATGGCAACCCACTCCAGTATCCTTGCCTGGGAAATGCCATGGACAGAGGAGCCTGGCAGGCTGTAGTCCATGGGGTCACAAAGGAGTCAGACACGACTGATCAACTCAACAACAGCAACAAAACAATTCTTACTGTGGGTGAGCCGGTGGAATTGGCTTCCAGCAGGCAGCCGAGAGAGTGCAAAACAGCACTGTAAGCTGTGTGACTTTTCCTTGTCTTTCCTAAGAAAACAAAAGATAGGTGTACATATATGTGTATCCTTATGTACACCACCCTTATGGCGGAAAGTGAAGAGGAACTAAAAAGCCTCTTGATGAAGGTGAAAGTGGAGAGTGAAAAAGTTGGCTTAAAGCTCAACATTCAGAAAACGAAGATCATGGCATCCGGTCCCATCACTTCATGGGAAATAGATGGGGAAACAGTGAAAACAGTGGCAGACTTTATTTTTCTGGGCTCCAAAATCACTGCAGATGGTGACTGCAGCCATGAAATTAAAAGACGCTTCCTCCTTGGAAGGAAAGTTATGACCAACCTAGATAGCATATTCAAAAGCAGAGACATTACTTTGCCAACAAAGATTCGTCTAGTCAAGGCTATGATTTTTCCTGTGGTCATGTATGGATGTGAGAGTTGGACTGTGAAGAAGGCTGAGCACCAAAGAATTGATGCTTTTAAACTGTGGTGTTGGAGAAGACTCTTGAGAGTCCCTTGGACTGCAAGGAGATCCAACCAAGTCCATTCTGAAGGAGATCAGCCCTGGGATTTCTTTGGAAGGAATGATGCTAAAGCTGAAACTCCAGTACTTTGGCCACCTCATGCAAAGAGTTGACTCATTGGAAAAGACTCTGATGCTGGGAGGGATTGGGGGCAAGAGGAGAAGGGGACAACAGAGGATGAGATGGCTGGATGGCATCACTGACTCGATGGACGTGAGTCTGAGTGAACTCTGGGAGTTGGTGATGGACAGGGAGGCCTGGCGTGCTGTGATTCATGGGGTCAAAAAGAGTTGGACACAACTGAGCGACTGATCTGATCTGATCTGATACGTGTATCAGGAAAGCTTACAGCTGTAAGTAACTGGAAACCTGATTGATAGTGACCTAAGAAAATTGAGATTCGTTCTTTTCATCTTAAAAGAAGTCTGGAGTTAGGTTGTCCAGACAAGGAGAAGCTCAATAATGCCATTAAGAACTTCACTTAGCTCTCCACTCTGCCTTCTTTAGTGTTGGCTTTTATCATTAAAGTTGCAAAATGGATGCCACACTTCCATCACTGCATCTTCATTCTGGGCAGACTTGTGGCTCTTTGTTTGGAAAGGGTCACCCTCCCTATCAAACTTGTGTTTACATCTCATTGATCAGAACTGTGCCACTTACCTGTCCTTAGACCAATTACTGGCCAAGGGGAATGAAACTACTATTACTAGTTTAGACCACTCAGAATTTCTCTCCTGGGTTCTGCAGTGGAAACCTACTCTTCCTGATGTCAAAGAATCTCCACCCACTAGTTGAACAAATTGAGGTTCTGTTTTCAGGAAGAGGGAGGTAACAGGTGCTGGGTAGATGGCTGAGAATGTCTGCCACAGACATAAATGTCATCTCTGCATTTTAAAACTCTAATTTACACTCAATTTTCCTGCTCTTTAATGATAAGATATTATGTATGGGACTGCTCTGGTGGTCCAGTGGCTCAGACTCAGCACTTGCAATGCAGGGGGCCCAAGTTCGATCCCTGGTCAGGATACTAGATCCCACATGCCTCAGCGAAGTTTGAAGATCCTGTGTGCTATGACCTGGCTCAGCCAAACAAACAAACAAATAAATAAGTTTTAAAGAAAGAGGAAACAAAGGCCAAGCTGATAAAAGCTGACTTGAACCTTAAAAAAGAAAAGATATTATGTATCTGTTCCCTAGAATATGGTTTGCTGTTAGATCTAATCCTACCACTAGTGAGCCACTTTGGTGAGGCTTCATTTTATCTGCAGAATGGGAATAAACAATTATCTCCCTTATCATTATGTGCAGAGATTAAATGGGATGCAAGCACTTAGAACAGTTAGCACAGGGGCTCGTACACAGGAAAATCTCAAAAAAAATCTTAGCAAGATTATGACTATTGCTTTTCATTATTGTAAGAGACATTGTGTTAGGATACAAATCTGTCTGCTGTATAAAGATCCAAAACAACAATAGCTTAAGCAATACAGAAATTGATGTCTCTTTCACACGACAATGTGCTGCTGCTGCTGCTAAGTCACTTCAGTTGTGTCCGACTCTGTGCAACCCCGTAGACGGCAGCCCACCAGGCTCCCCAGTCCCCCGGATTCTCCAGGCAAGAACACTGGAGTGGGTTGCCATTTCCCTCTCCAATGCAGGAAAGTGAAAAGTGAAAGTGAAGTCGCTCAGTCGTGTCCGACCCTCAGCGACCCCATGGACTGCAGCTTTCCAGGCTCCTCCATCCATGGGATTTTCCAAGCAAGAGTATTGGAGTGGGGTGCCATTGCCTTCTCCGACGACAATGTGAACTTAAGCTAATCTGAAAGATGGTCCTTTCTACTGTCTTACTTCCATCCCTGGGGTGATGTCCTGTCTGCTGGTCTAAGGTGACTTGTCACAGCATCTGCTTTCCAGTTAGTAAGAAGTGGAGAAAGAGTAAAGAGAAGACAGTCTCCTTCCTTTTCAGGGGTATAGTCTGGTGCAATCCACTCTGTCTAGCATGGTAGCCAAGAGCCACATGTGGCTATTTCCAGTTTCATTAAAAGGAACTAAAATGAAATGGGGCTTCCCAGGTGGCCCAGTGGTAAAGGATCTGCCTGCCAATGCAGGAGACACAGGAGATGTGGGTTAGATTGCTGGGTCATGAAGAATCTTTGGAGAAGGAAATGGCAACCCACTACAGTATTCTTGACTGGGAAATCCCATAGACAGAAGAGTCTGGCGGGCTGCAGTCTGTGGGATAGCAAAGAATCGGACATGACTGAACACACACACCTAAAATGAAATGCAATTTAAAATTCTGTTTCTCATATACACTAGCCAGATTTCAAGTGCCACATTGCTTCAAAGCTCTTGAATCTCTCTCTTTATCCTGTTTGTCTGGCAAACTCATATTCATCCAGGATTTATTTTTTCCTCTCTCTCAAGTTTTTCTGACTTCATTAAGCTGGGTTAGATGGTCTCTCTTCTGTACTCCTGTACCATACATTTATTACAACAAATCATACTTTTAAAAAATTTACATTAACTGTCTTCTCAGAAGTTTAAAAGCCTATTGAAAGCCTGGGACTTTTTTTTTCCCATCTCTACCACATCTAACTCAGAGCCTGGGTACACAAATATTTGTTGAGTAAATGAAAAAGCTATGTCTTATTCATCTTGCATTTCCAAGACGTGCCTGGCACAGAGTAGGTATTTGATAACTTCTACTGAATGACTAATCAAAGACAATACAGAGCAGGGAGCAGTGTGGGCAGGGAGGCAGAGTCCCATGAGGTGAGGATACTGGGCAGATCTCTGCAGATGGAATGTGTGTCAGTTTCCCATCGTTGTTCAGTTGCTTAGTCGTGTCTGATTCTTGGTGACCCTGCGCACTGTAGCTGGCCAGGCTCCTCTGTCCTTGGGATTCTCCAGGCAAGAATACTGGAGTGGGTTGCCATGCCCTCCTCCAGGGGATCTTCCCAACATAGGGATTGAACTTGAGTCTCCTGCATTGGTATGCGGATTCTTTACCACTGCACCACCAAGGAAATCAAGGGAAGGTATAGTACACGTTAAATCTTCGATATGAAAGACACGTACACTTATATAATTATAAGCTGCACAGCACGACAATATAATGAATGAAGTATCATTTTTCTTTAGATACAAATGAGATGGAAGGATGACTGGGGGAAGAGGAGCTACAAAAGGGTGGCAATAAAAGAAATCATTTCCAAATTGCTTTCTTTGGGATTTAATGTCCTTGAAAAGGAAAGGTGGAGTTGAGGAAAGAGCCTCTGTAATCTGTGAACTTCAAAAAGAAAGGGTAGCTTTAAAGCAAAAAAAAAAAAAAAAAAAGGATTGTATGTAGACGCTCAAGTAATTCAATAGTTCAGGAAGTTGGCAGCATGATTTTATTATGACTCACGCAGTATTGTGGCTGAGAACGGTTCCACCTGCTGTGGGGAAACACCTGCCCCTAGGATTCATCATGTCAAGTAACAACTAGACAACAACCAACAACAACAACCAGTAACAACCACCAGTAAATGCTTGCACGTACTGAGTGCCCACTAGGTGCCAAGGTCTATTCCAAGAGATCCACATGTGTTAACTCATTTAATTTTCACAGCTCCATGAGGAAGGTGATATTATGAAGCTAGTTTTATACATGAGGACTGAGACACAGAATTTGAGCAGCTTTCTGAAGCTCTCATGACTGGTAGAAAGTGCTAGAGTTGGAATTTGAATCCAGACATCCTGATTCTCCAGGGTCCTCTGCTATTCAGTCACCATGGATACCAAATATTAATATTTGGCTCTGTCTAGATTCTAGAGCTATGATCTGGGTAAAATATGGGATTAATCTCTTTATTGTATATGTTTTTAAATTTATTAGAGGAAAACAAACTTAAAAAAATCTTAGTCCTGGAGCTTCCCTGGTGACTTAGTGTTAAAGAATCCACTTGTCATTGCAGGAGACACGGGTTCCATCCCTGAGCCAGGAAGGTCCCACATGCCATGGAGCTACTAAGCCCAGGTGCCACACTATTGAGCCTGTGCTCTAGAGCCGATATGTCACAACTACTAAAGCACATGTGCTTCACAACAAGGGAAGCCAGTGCAATGAGTAGCCTCCACTCACAACTAGAGAAAAGCCCACATAGCAATGAAGACCCAGTATAGCCAAAAATAAATAAAATTTTATATGTAATGTTAGTCATATAAAAGTCCCCTAAAAATAGGTATGGGCTTCCCTGGTAGCTCAGCTGGTAAAGAATCCGCCTGATTCGATTCCTGGATCAGCAAGCTCCCTTGGAGAAGGGATAGGCTACTCACTTCAAATTTCTTGGGCTTCCCTGGTGGCTCAAATGGTAAAGAATTCTCCCGCAACGCAGGAGACCTGGGTTCAATCCCTGGGTTGGGAAGATCCCCTGAAGGAGGGCATGGCAACCCACTCCAGTGTTCTTACTTGGGGAATCCCCATGGACAGAGGAGCCTGGCAGGTTGCAGTCCATGGGATCACAAAGAGTTGGTCATGGCTGAACAACTAAGCACAAAATAGGTGTCGGAACTCCTGTAAGCAGTTTCAGAACCCTAAAAGGAGGGGTCACTTGACATTTCTTAGAAAGTGTTGTTGGGTGTCTTCACCTAGCAAGAGATATTTTTTTGTGTGCACTGGTCCTGCTGCTGACAAGTGTTCAGTGGTTTCTGACTCTTTGCAACCCCGTGGACTGTACTACAAAGGATTAAAACCTCCACATTGCTTCATGTGCTTACATGGCCTAAGATTGTCTAAGAAGATGAAAACATATATCCCAACCAAAAGGGAGTATGAAAAGGCCAGTTCAGCCTTAGGGAAGAAAAGGAGGGGAAAGGAAGCTTATTTTAGTTATATGGGGAAATCCTAAGGAAACACACACTGACTTCAATGGATCCTTGGGTCCTCTGGAGGACTGGTGACTGAAACTGATTGTGTGTGTGCCAAGTCACTTCAGTCATGTCTGACTCTGTGTGACCCTATAGACTGTAGTCCGCCAGGCTCCTCTGTCCATTGGATTCTCTAGGCAAGAATACTGGAGTGGGTTGCCATGCCCTGCTTCACGGGTTCTTCCCAACCCAGCGATCGAAACTGCTCTCTCACATCTCCTGCATTGGCAGGCAGGTTCTTTACCACTAGCACCACCTGGGGAGCCCCTGAAACAGATTAACCTGAAGGCAACTAGACTATCCTTCGACAAACACAGAAAAGCTATCACCAGCAGAGAGCTCCTTAAAGCAGTCAAGCAAAGATCCTCTCAGAAGAGCTTGTAGATAAATGAAGTGTTTCTGAATGGCCCTGTTGTTGGAAATGATTGCACTTGTTCAAAAAAATTGGGTACCTCAAAGGGCTGGGCTGGAGGACAGAGTATTTAAGAAGCTACCACAGGCAGGAGTCTTGGTGCTAAACACCTGTTATCCGGGTCCTCTGTTTTTAGCCTCTGACGTCACTTGTAGGAAACAAATAAAGGAAAGGCATTTTTTTTCATGTGTGTTAAAAAAATCCTGGGCCTCAGGATTGAAGGTCAGCCATTGACTCTTATGTCACTGATGTGAGGAGCACACGCTCCTGATTCCTACCCCTGAGAGGTATCTTTGCTCTGACTGGACTCTCTTATATGCCAGCCACAGCTAGACCTTCAAAAAATGGCCCTGTTGCTCTACCAGGCCAGCAGCTCTCATGAGTGACAGAACTTGTGGATCCCATCAACATATGCCCATTGCCAACCCCCTTTACTATAAGTGTATCCCTTGATCAGAGGGGATGTTATGTAGGATCCTACTGAGGGGATCAAACACTTGCAAGCCCCCAAATACCAATGCTGACTGAAGGCTTATGGTTAGGAATATGTGTCAGTTCCAGTCCAGAGGAACAGCTGCCCCTTCCAGAGTAAAAAAAGTCCAATGTCATCAACTTGCCACCAAGTAGGTAATTGGTTTCTATGAGGGATGTTGAAACAGCATTTGTCTCTGTTTGCTGGCCAGTTGAACCTTTGGCAGCATTGATAGCTAAATCAGCCTTGGTGAGGATGGGGCCCATGCTACTGGGTCCATACGCAACCTCCATACCTGCCACCTGCCTCCTGTGTTCACGAGCTCACTGTGCCAATGCCAGGGCAGACTTCCTGATATCAGCTGGCTGTTGGTTCCATCTTCTACACCATTACCCCTCCCTCTCTGAAACTGCTTCTACCACCTATACCACCATCATTCTCTTCCTCTCAGTCACAGCCTTCCCCTACCAAGGCTTAGCTCACTATCCCAGCTCAGCCCCATCTTTCCATTCTTGATGTATAAGGGAGTGTGTTTGCTAGGTGACATTGGAGATTAACCTCAAACACATGTCCCCTGGCTTCCTGGTGTCTGACACTACTCAGATATTAAATGGATTCTTTCACTGGATTTTTCTAGCCTCAGTGATATGAGCTCATCCCTGAATCCTCTTCATAATTCTTCCTCTGAAGACAATCATCTGAAACACCCTAATCAACCTGCCATTTTAAGATAAAATGTACTGCTTCACTGCATTGTGAGAAGTAGAAATAGAAACAGTCCATAGGCTGGGAAATGATTCATTGGGAACATACTTAAATTGTCTGGATGAACATGTTGAGATTTCCTCATTGCTGGTTTTTCTATATCCATCTGTCCACGCTGAGCACTCTACCACCTTCTAGCTTCCTTAGTGATCCTCAGTTTCAACACACCAACATCAGCCAGACAATCTCTCTAGGTCCATTTCTTCTACATAAAATAAGAATTATGAGTTTATGAGCCCTGGTTTCTGAATTCAATGTGAAATTGGCTTCTAGGCAGTTCCCCCAGGACCTTGGGCTGGTTGATTTAGTTCATCCCAAAGTCACCTTTTCCATCTTTTTCCAAGAACCGAGCTTGATTAGCTTGTTACTGACCTTTTAAAATAGCCAGTATTTTCTGAGTTTCCTTCCCTACTGTTCTTGCTGTTTCCTTTAACACACTTTACCCTTCATACTGGGGTAGCCTCATCTCTCTGCTGTCCATAAAGCAGCTGTCTGGTCCCTCATTGTTCCATCCCCTTCTGTCCTGAATTTGTATCAAGTCTTCCTCTTGTGTCCCCAGCACCTTTATTCATGCCATCTTCTAGTACAGTTAGTTGTTTGCACTTGGCCAGTAAATTATAATCCCTTTAAAGCCCAAAGAGTTTTACTCAGGCTGTACATATTGTTTCTTCTAGAAAAATACTTTCCATTTCACATGCAACAATTGCTCAGTAAATGTTGAATGGCCTATAGGATGTTAGAGTGGTAAAGAATCTCAGCAATCATCTTATTCAACTTCCTCATTACACAGAGAGAAAACTGAGACACAATAAAGTTAATTTATTTGCCAAGATGGTTTCTGCCATAGCAAATAAACTGTGTGTGTGTTTCTGGTTAGGCTGCTAACTTTTGGAAGCTAAGGACATTTCTTTCCTTTTCTTTCCTCCCTCCTTTTCTCCCTTCTTTTTTTTCTTTTATCCACAGTGTTTAAACTATGCATCAGTTCAGTTCAGTCGCTCAGTCGTGTCCGACTCTTTGCAACCCCATGAATCGCAGCACGCCAGGCCTCCCTGTCCATTACCAACTCCCGGAATTCACTCAGACTCACGTCCATCGAGTCAGTGATGCCATCCAGCCGTCTCATCCTCTGTCATCCCCTTCTCCTCCTGCCCCCAATCCCTCCCAGCATTAGTGTCTTTTCCAATGAGTCAACTCTTCGCATGAGGTGGCCAAAGTACTGGAGTTTCAGCTTCAGCATCATTCCTTCCAAAGAAATCCCAGGGCTGATCTCCTTCAGAAAGGACTGGTTGGATCTCCTTGCAATCCAAGGGACTCTCAAGAGTCTTCTCCAACACCACAGTTCAGAAGCATCAATTCTTCAGTGCTCAGCTTTCTTCACAGTCCAACTCTCACATCCATACATGACCACAGGAAAAACCATAGCCTTGACTAGACAGACCTATGTTGGCAAAGTAATGTCTCTGCTTTTCAATATGCTATCTAAGTTGGTCATAACTTTCCTTCCAAGGAGTAAGCTTAGAAATGATGAAAATGAAAATGTATTAATGAAGAAGACAAATGAATATTAAAAAGGATCTTCTTTAAAGTCTTTGTTAGAAAGATGTCCAAGGGCAATGTGCAAACATGTTACTAGAAAATGCTGCTTTAGAGTATAAGATAAATTGGTTGAGTTGACTTTCAATTTAATGATGTCTTGCACATATGTAATGTTTGGTTCAATGTCTGTTGAATTGACTGGGAGAAAAAGGGAAAATTTGTATTTTTGATGTAACCACTTATAAACTATCTAAACTGCTTAAAGTGTTATGTGTTGTTAGACAAAGACCAAATCTGTGATCCTGTCAATGTTGTTGGAAATACCTTCTCTTCAAGTAGTATCTGAGGTGGGGTGCCAGATGGCTCTTTGCATCTGTGAGAACTCTGCTTTCCTTTAAAACTATAGCTTCCCAAGGCACTGCCTCCTATGCCAAGAACACAATTTAAGACATACTTGTCGGTTTCATCTTAGTGAATCCACAATGTGATTGGAAACACATAACGAGAGACTTTCTATCAATCTTTGAAAAAGCAAAACCCCAAAGGACATTCTGGATCTTAACTAACCCACAGACAGATTTTTCCACTTCTCTTCTTTTGAGGTACTTCAAACATCAAACATCTTGATCTAAAGAGCTGCAGAGTCACTGTTCTCCCACTCCGTTCGTCCCACCCATCTCTCGTGCTCTGACATCCTGGGCCCTCATCAACAAAATGAAGTGAGGCAAAGACTCTCTGCTAAATCTGAGCACTGTTTCTCCCCCGTTCTAATGACTATCTCTGCAAAAGAGAACTTGCGTATCTCCATCTATAGAATGGAAGTGACAGTTCCTTCCTGACTTCAGAGGAGGCTTTTCTAACTTCACAGACTAATGTGAAGAACTCTGTGTCCTGGGCATCTGAGCCTGAATTTCCTCTTAGGTCATGTACTTTTTTTTCATTCCTCAGCCATTCATACATCTATTCATTATATCCTTCTCGAACTTGAACTGCATTTTACCTTAGAGATTTATGAGATCTAACTAAAGTCTTTATTTTTAAATGCCCTTTGATATATCTGTATTGCTTTAGGGTTATAACTTCTATGTTATCTTTTTTCTTTTCATTTTAATCAAGGCTGTCCAGGATAGCAAAATACACATCCCAGACTTGTAGGGCTTGGAATGAAAATAAACAAATTTCATTTCTACCATAGTCTTAACTGGCTGTGTCACTGTGGCAAGTAACATAGCTTT
Organism: Bos indicus; assembly: GCF_029378745.1. Lineage (NCBI taxonomy): Eukaryota > Metazoa > Chordata > Mammalia > Artiodactyla > Bovidae > Bos > Bos indicus. Next base: position 91,990,214 of record NC_091765.1, read on the forward strand.
CCTAAACCTGTGTCCTCATCTTTAAAAATGGAAATTCTCACCTAATGGAATTGTTATAACTATTCAAAGGATTAAACTATACAATGGTGCTTAGAAATGACAAAACACATCCAAAGTTTAGTTATGATGTGATATTATGGACTGATGGGAGAGTAGTAGATACCAAAGTTAGCAACTCACGTAACAAAGATGATACTTGACTGACTTTCTGTATCATGGCCTAAATGGATAATTGTTGATAGTTTCTACCTGAACAGATAATTCCCTGCTCCTGTGGAGCTTATAGTGTAGTAGAAATAGACTAGTGGAAAGCATGTTTATATATGATAATTTCAGAATTGGTCAGTGTTATTACAATCTTCCCTGGTGGCTCAGAGGTTAAAGCATCTGCCTCCAATGAGGGAGACCCAGGTTCGATCCCTGGGTTGGGAAGATCCCCTGGAGAAGGAAATGGTAACCCACTCCAGTATTCTTGCCTGGAGAATCCCATGGACGGAGAAGCCTAGTAGGCTACGGTCCACAGGGTTGCAAAGAGTCGGACACGACTGAGTGACTTCACTTACTTACTTATTACAAAAAAAGAAAGATGGATTCCAGAATGGTAGTATCCGTTGGGTAGAAGGTATGGGGAACAGGGTTTACTTTAAATAGAAGTAATTCGAGAAGAGTTTTCTGATAAGATGACTTCTGAGTTAAAACCTGGTGGATACGATATAAGAAATCAGATGTAAAAGAGGTTTATAAGTTAGGCTGAAGAAGGAAAGTCTTGGAATGTTTTAGAAACATGAAGAAAGGCATTGGGGAGCAGAGTAGGTGTCTTATACTGTTTGGACTGTTATAACAGAATGTCATAGACTGGGTGACTTACAAACAGAAATTTATTTCTCACAGTTCTGGAGGCTGGGAAGTCCAAGATCAAGGCACTGCAGACTCAGTATCTGGGGAGGGCCCACTACCCGGTCCATAGATGGCATCTGCCCACTGTGTCCTCATATGGTAGAAAGAGCAAGGGAACTCTCTGAGGTTTCCTTTATAATGGCACAAATTCCATTTATGAGGCTCTATCCTCATGACCTAATCACCACCCAAAGGACCCACCTCTAAATACCGTCACATTGGGGGAGTAGGTTTCAACATATGAATGTTGGAAGGGACATAGTTTTAGTATATAGTAGTATGCAAGAGCAGTACTCTCGGTGGAAAATCGCATGGACGGAGGAGCCTGGTGGGCTGCAGTCCATGGGGTTATGAAGAGTCGGACACGACTGAGAGGCTTCACTTTCACTTTTCACTTTCATGCATTGGAGAAGGAAATGGCAACCCACTCCAGTGTTCTTGCCTGGAGAATCCCAGGGACAGGGGAGCCTGGTGGGCTGCCGTCTATGGAGTTGCAGAGTCAGACACGACTGAAGCGAATTAGCAGCAGCAGCAGCAGGCAAGAGAGTAGTGTGACATCAAAATGCAAAGGAGTCAGGGGTCAGATCAAAGAGGACCTTGTAAGTTACAGAAAGGATCTTGGATAGAATTTAAATGCAGGGCATGAAGAGACAGTATATCACACCATGATTCTGTCTCTACTTATGGTGGAATGGGCCAATTGCATTTAATTAAACTCCAGGTGATTTTTTGTGCCAACTCCTTTTTCCCCTTCCATTTATTTATTTTTGGCTGCACTGGGTCTTGGTTGCTTTGCACAGGCTTTCTCTAGTTGTGGCAAGCAGGGGCTACTCTTTGTTGTGTTGCTCCAGTTTCTCATTGTGGTAGCTTCTCCTGTCGTGGAGCACAGGCTGTAGGTGAGAGGAGAGAGATGCAAGCAGAGGTCAGACTGATGGAGGGCACAAGCCAAGGAATGCAGGTGACCTTGAGAAGCTGGAAAAGAGCAAGGAAGCAACTCTCCTCTGGAGCTTCTAAAAAGAACATGACACTGCTGAAATCTTATTTTAGTCCAGTAAAACCCATTTGAGCTAGTATCTCCTGTACTGTTAGATGATACATTTCTGTTGTTTGAAGCCACCCAATTCCAGGGTACTTTGTTACAAGCAGCAATAAGAAACTAATACAATATGTCATCTAGCCCACTGTTCTTTTCAGAAACATAGAGGATAAAAACATAACACTGAAAGGAAGAGTGAGGGAAAAGAGGCTGCAAAGGGTGAAAACTGGTGGAGGAAAGATAATGGTTTGACCCCAGGCGGGTTGATGAAAACACCTACATTTGAATCACGATCAGTTTTGAGTTTCAAACTGGTAGAGTACTGATTTTCTGGGAGGTTTTAAGTTCATGCCACTGAAACTTGGTAAAGAGACCTGGTTATAAGCTCAGCAGCACAACAGATGGTCTTTCATGGAGGAGTGTCCACCAAGTGGCCTTAACCCTCACCTGTTCTTGGCTCCTGGAAACCTGGTTTAGACAGATACTAAACTCTAAAGATCTCAACATTTTAAGAAGATCTCAAAACACAAGCTAGTTAAGTGAAATAAGCATTCTTCAGGTTAGTTGGACTAAGTGCCTAGCACTTTGTGTATTGAATTATATCCTGAGTTACACGTTTGCTGGAAGATAAGAAATATTGAACTCCTACAGCTAATGGACTTACTCTTTTCCTTTGAGAAGTTAAATTTTTTATGAAGAAAGTTGTATGGGTATAATTTAATCTTTTATCGTCTTATGTGCCATCCTCTGAGAAGTTAACATTTTTCAGGGTTTGTTTCATGGAAATTGGGAAATGAGCTATTGGAATTCAGACCTGGAATCTTATTAGATACTTGAAAGAAATATACATGTTGAGTATTGAGATAAAACCTTAAAAGAGTAGGGAGAGTGAGTGAACTTTGGGGAATGAGAAAGCAGAAAATACCAGACACTTTCTTCTTACTCCTTGATTTTTTTTTTTCATATTTTCACTTTGGAGTAATTACTGATAAGCAGCAGGTCAGAAAAAGGCAACCATTGACCTTAGAATAAGCAGCAGTCACATTAAAAGGGTTAGCCTTGATCTTCAAAACACATTCATGGTGGTGGTCTTGGCTCAAGACTAACAAGTGTTGGTTCTCTCTTGAAAGAATTGCTATCACAGCTTCCCCTATATATGAAAGTCAATGAATTAGACATTTAGGAAGAAACCATTCGTATGGGCCAAGATACATTGCAGATTTCAAAACTCAAGCACTATGAAGTGCTCCAGCCACCTTTCATTTCTGTGAGAGAAAAGCAAAGCAAAGGAGGGAGGGCCACGAAGAAAGGAAATGGATGTATAATAACAATATTTCTATTTACTTGGTTCCTGCTGTGGGTCAGGCTCTATGTTAAGTTCTGTCATTTATTATTGATAATAGAAGAAGGTTTGTTTTTACATGTGAGAAAAGAGGTTTTCCACAGATGATGGTGCTAGGATTAAAGCCAAGTTATTATCATGTATTCACTAATACGGTATTTATTGAGTGCCTAAAATGTGACACGATCAAGGAAACCTCAGCAAACAAGGTCCCTGCACCCCAAGAGGGAACGTGTTCTCTGGTTACTTTCGTGTCACTTGCAGCTGACCCAGGTGCCACCACTCACATTCCTCAGCCTTTCACTGCCCCCGCACAAAGGCTGGACTTTCCCTGGAGAAGGGAATGGCTGCCACTACAGTATTCTTGCCTCAAGAATTCCATGGACAGAGGAGCCTGGAGGGCTACAGTCCACGGGGTTGCGATGAGTCGGACACGACCGAGTGACCAACACTTTGCTACTGTCAGCATCTTGGTTTCTTTGCCTGTGGACTTTCTTTTGCCTCCTCCTTTGGTTAATGACTCTAAGAGCAACTCTCAACCCATGACTGAGTGAAGATCTCAGCTTTTTCATCCCTTGAATGAGGTGAGAGGGAGGTGATGTTTTTCCCTGGGGTTGCCCATGGTGATGGCTGGCTTGAAAATGGGACTGCCTTCCTTCTCTTATCTCTTTTGCCCACTTTCGCTCTGAGCTTTCTTTACTTCCCAGAGAAACTCTTTGCTTTTGAATTCTTTTGTTTTTAATTTTATTTTTTATTTATTTTTGTTTCTTGGCCATGCCGCATGGCATGTGGGATCTTAGTTCCCTTACCAGGGATCGAACCTGTGCCCCCTGCATTGGAAGAGTCTTAACCACTGGACCACCAGGGAAGCCCCTCATTTGAATTCTTGTCTCAGAGTCTGCTACTGGGGAAACCTAAACTAAAATAACCACTGTTTAGGGAATGCTTACTAATGTGAAAGCCAGAACTTAAAATCTAATGTAAATCTCTTTCCACTCTGCTCTGGAATTCAAGCAGGAGGAACCTCATACTTCCTTAGACCTAATATTTTCATGGGTGCTAAGGAAAGGAGAAATTCATTCCTAGATGTGATGTTTTGCAAGTCTCCCTTTCATTTTCTGCCCGCTCCCCATGGGCCTGCCTTTCTCATTTTTCTCCTTTGAATGGGTTGGTGAGCCTCACTGTTTTCATCCTGGCTTCTATTTTCTGTATCAATCAAGCCGCAAGAGACTTTCCCCTCCCCTCTGAGAGGAAGATCCAGTCCGTCTTTTGTTCCATAGGTCCTTTTATTCTTCAGGTTCTATAGGTGAGTGGTTAGAGAAAATGTGGTTCTTGAGCAGAACAGAGAAAATTAGATCTGATTTTTGTCTCTGAGCATAGTTTCTTTTCTAGAATGTTAGTTATGTTGCTTCTTTTCTTTCTCAATTCATTCTATACACACAGAACAAGAAGCAAGGTGGACAACATACTATTTTTCAGTCCAGAATATTTGACAGTATAATCTGTCAGTGGTATGAAGTTTGGCACCTAAGCAAGCAATAAAATATAATTTCCAACCCACCCCAACCCCAAAATAACAGAATAACTTTTCAACACTGAAATGTAGTTTCCTGGTGTAGCTTGTACCACCGCAAAGTTCAGTACCAGAAGCTGCTTTTCTTTTGGAGCTGTTTCTCCACCATATGAATATTGTTTGGCTCCCTAGGTTGTCCATTCCCAATTTCCTCGTTTTTTGCTTGAGTTCACTGAAGACTGACAAACAGTAGCTCCATGTGACAGCCATTAATCTGCCTTAAACCTCAACTTACTCTTGAATGGATAGAATAATGAATGCATTTTATGTCATATAATTCAGGTTGTCAGCTATATGAAATTAGCAGCTCAAGATCAACTAAATATGCTTCCAGTCTTCTCTCCTCTGTGTTCCTATTTGAATATAACAATGCAAAAGGCGTTGTTACTTCCTTCAGCTAAAGTACGTTTATAGTAGTCTGAACTCTGAGTAAGAGAGCAATAAATACATCGTCTATCAAAAAAAAGAGAGAGAAGATAAGGAAGATAAGTATTTTTGTCTTTGTAGTAGTGGAAATTAACAAGCATTTTAAAAAGTTGTGTTTGTGTGTGTGTGCGTGTGCATGTGTGCACACAGGGAGGGGCTTTTCATCATAATGAAGGAGGTCTTGGCAAGTCAGTGTTCATTCTAACCCCATGGCATTGATTGCTGAGCACATGCATGCCCACTCTAGCTCCAGGGAGCCTGTGGAATAGAAAATAGATTCAGAAAGTAGTACAGAAGAAAATCAACTCCCAACCTTCCCTCTCTCATGCAGGGGAAAAGATGCATTCTTCTTAGAATTCCTTGGTTTGTCCCATTTATGCTGTCATTTCATAAAGGTTAAAAACATACCTTTTCATTTATTGCTGGTAGAAATGTAAAACGGTTCCGTCACTTTGGAAAAACAGATGGCAGGTTCTTAAAATGTTAAACATGGAGTTACTGTATCACCCAACAATTAGACGGCTAAGTATCGGGTTGGCCAAAAAGTTCGTTCGAGTTTTCCCGTAAGCTGTTATGGAAAAACCCAAACTTCTTGGCCAACCCAGTATATACCCAGGAGAAATGAAAACATATGTCAATACAAAGACATACTCAGGGACTTCCCATTCTGCAACTGAAAAGATTCCACATGTTGCAACTAAGACCTGGCACACAAATAATTAAAAATAAAATACATTTTTGAAAAAAGACATACTCCAGATGTTCATAGCTGTATTGTTTGCAATAGCTGTTAAGTGGAAAAAATCCAAATGCCCATGAACTGGATAAACAAAACGTGGTATAGCTATATGATAAAATACTGTTTAGCAATAAAAAAAGAACTGACTATTGATACATGTTACAACTGGATTAACCTCAAAAATATTAGGCTCAGTTAAAGAAGCCAGGCACAATAAAGCACATATTATATAATTCCATTTATGTGAGACAACCAGAAGAGGGAGATCTGTAGAGACAGAAAGGAGATTAATGATTGCCTAAGAGAATCCTCAAACTACCGCACAATTGCACTCATCTCACATGCTAGTAAAGTAATGCTCAAAATTCTCCAAGCCAGGCTTCAGCAATATGTGAACCATGAACTTCCTGATGTTCAAGCTGGTTTTAGAAAAGGCAGAGGAACCAGAGATCAAATCTGCCAACATCTGCTGGATCATCGAAAAAGCAAGAGAGTTCCAGAAAAACATCTATTTCTGCTTTATTGACTATGCCAAAGCCTTTGACTGTGTGGATCACAATAAACTGTGGACAATTCTGAAAGAGGTGGGAATACCAGACCACCTGATCTGCCTCTTGAGAAATCTGTATGCAGGTCAGGAAGCAACAGTTAGAACTGGACATGGAACAACAGACTGGTTCCAAATAGGAAAAGGAGTACGTCAAGGCTGTATATTGTCACCCTGCTTATTTAACTTCTATGCAGAGTACATCATGAGAAAGGCTGGGCTGGAAGAAACACAAGCTGGAATCAAGATTGCCGGGAGAAATGTCAATAACCTCAGATATGCAGATGATACCACCCTTATGGCAGAAAGTGAAGAGAAACTGAAAAGCCTGTTGATGAAAGTGAAAGTGGAGAGTGAAAAAGTTGGCTTAAAGCTCAACATTCAGAAAATGAAGATCATGGCATCTGGTCCCGTCACTTCATGGGAAATAGATGGGAAAACAGTGGAAATAGTGTCAGACTTTATTTTTGGGGGGCTCCAAAATCACTGCAGATGGTGATTGCAGCCATGAAATTAAAAGACGCTTACTCCTTGGAAGGAAAGTTATGACCAACCTAGATACCATATTCAAAAGCAGAGACATTACTTTGCCAACAAAGGTCTGTCTAGTCAAGGCTATGGTTTTTCCAGTGGTCATGTATGGATGTGAGAGTTGGACTGTGAAGAAGGCTGAGCGCCAAAGAATTGATGCTTTTGAACTATGGTGTTGGAGAAGACTCTTGAGAGTCCCTTGGACTGCAAGGAGATCCAACCAGTCCATTCTGAAGGGATCAGCCCGGGATTTCTTTGGAAGGAATGATGCTAAAGCTGAAACTCCAATACTTTGGCCACTTCATGCAAAGAGTTGACTCATTGGAAAAGACTCTGATGCTGGGAGGGACTAGGGGCAGGAAGAGGAGGGGACGACAGAGGATGAGATGGCTGGATGGCATCACTGACTCGATGGACGTGAGTCTGAGTGAACTCCGGGAGTTGGTGATGGACAGGGAGGCCTGGCGTGCTGCGATTCATGGGGTCGCAAAGAGTCAGACACGACTGAGCGACTGAACTAAACTGAACTGAAGCCTAGGGGTGGAAATAGAGAGTAATTATAAATGGTATAAAGTTTCTTTTTGAGGTGATTAAATGTTCTGAAAGTAGATGGCAGTGATGGGTGTACAACTTTGTGTTAAAAACCATTGAATTGTAAAGAAAAAAAATAGTCACTTCTATTCTGGTTATAGAAAGGAAAAAAAATAAAGGAGAAAGAGAATAAAGAAGAATCACAAAATAGATATTACCATGTTGAGCACTCAGTATTGATTTGACTGACACATTTAAAGCAGTAGAGGAAGACAACCAAATGAAGCTTTAATGAAAACACTGCAGTGCCCGAATTATTTAGGGAGTCAGGACAACCTAAAAAGTTGTTCTTGAGACAGCTTAGGAAAAGAGACCTAACATGCATGTTCAGAGAACCTAGGTCGTGGATTCTAGGATCTTCTCCAAAGGAAGAGTGCCTTTCCTTGTAGTCAGATATCAGGATCTTAAATTTCTAAGTCATTGGTGCACCACGGAAAATGAAAATGTATGTTTCTAAAAAGACTTGCACAGGAATGTTTGTAGCAGTTGTATTCATAATAGCTCCTAACTAGAAGCAATCTAAATATGTACCAATAGGAAATGGGTAAAGAAATATGGCATATCCACACAATGGAATTCACTCAACCATAAAAAGCAATAAACTACAGGTATGTGCAACATAAATCAACCACAGAAACATTGTGCTGAACGAAAGAAGGTAGAGCACAGGGGAGTGCATACTGAATTATCCCATGTCCAGGAATATTTAGAACAGGCAAAACTCAATGGTTGGGGACTGACTGAAGCACAAAGCATCTCTCTGGGTGATTGAAACATTTATATCTTAATAGTAGTATGGGTTATCTGTAGGTATTTGCCAAAACTCATTGAATTGGATCCTGAAGATCTGTGCATTTTGTATCATATAAAATTATACCTTAAAGTGAGATACTTTGAAGTATGAGGCAGGAACAAATTGGGCAATGACACCATGGAACAAAACAGAAAATTTAGAAATGGGTTCACTACATAAAAAAAGAATTAGTTTATGATGAAAGAGAAACTTTAAATCAGCAGGAACAAGAAGGGAGGGAAGGATTATTTAATAATAATATTATGACCAGGAAAGATAAAAACTGGCTCCACTTCATTTGTAATACCAAAATAAAACCTAGTGAATTAAAAATTTACATGCAAAATAATGAAATAAGTTTCTCCACATCCTTGCCAAGACTTGTTACTTTTCTTCTTCTCCTTCTCTCCTGCTCATCCTTTTAAAAAACAGCTCACCTAACTGGTGTGAAATGGTATCTCATTGTGGATTTGATTGCCTTCCTTAATGATTTGTGATGTTGAATATTTTTTCATGAGCTTGTTAGCCATCTATACATCTTCTTTGGAGAAATGTCTGTTCAACTTCTTTGCCCATTTTTAAATTAGGGTGTTTTGCTGTTGTTCTTCTATAGTTCTTTATGGACTATATCGTTCATGGAATTCTCCAGGCCAGAATACTGGAGTGGGTTCAGTTCAGTTCAGTTCAGTTGCTCAGTCGTGTCTGACTCTTTGTGACCCCATGAATCACAGCATGCCAGGCCTCCCTGTCCATCACCAACTCCCGGAGTTCACCCAAACTCACGTCCATCGGGTCAGTGATGCCATCTAGCCATCTCATCCTCTGTCGTCCCCTTTTCCTCCTGCCCCCAATCCCTCCCAGCATCAGAGTCTTTTCCATTGAGTCAACTCTTTGCATGAGGTGGCCAAAGTATTGGAGTTTCAGCTTTAGCATCAGTCCTTCCAATGAACACCCAGGATTGGTCTCCTTCAGAATGGACTGGTTGGATCTCCTTGCAGTCCAAGGGACCCTCAAGAGTCTTCTCCAACACCACAGTACAAAAGCATCAATTCTTTGGTGCTCAGCTTTCTTCATAGTCCAGTTCTCACATCCATACATGACCACTGGAAAAACCATAACCTTGACTAGACGGGCCTTAGCCTTTCCCTTCTCCAGGGGATCTTCCCAACCCAGGGATCGAACCCAGGTCTCCCACATTGCAAGAGGATTCTTTACCAGCTGAGCCACCAGGGAAGCCCAAGAATAAGGGAGTGGGTAGCCTATCCCTTCTCCAGTGAATCTTCCCAACCCAGGAATTGAACCAGGGTCTCCTACATTGCAGGTGGATTCTTTACCAGCTGAGCTACCAGGGAAGCCCTTATATATTCTGAATACTAATCCCTTATCAGCTGTATGATTTGCAAATATTTTCTCCCATTCTGTGGATTGCCTTTTTACCAGGTTAATAGTGTCCTTTGATGATCAAAAGTTTTTAATTTTGATGAAGCACACAATTTTTTCTTTTGTTTCCTACACTTCAGGTGTTCTACCTAAGAAACCATGAGCAAAGTTAATGTCATGAGGCTTTTCCTTTGTATCTTCTTTTAAGAGTTTTATAGTTTTAGCTCTTATATTTATTTGATTCATTTTGAGTTAACTTTTGTGTGTAGTGTAAAGTAAAGGCCCAACTTCATTCTTTTGCATGTGAATATTCAGCTTTTCCAACACTATATCTTGAAAAGACTGTCTTTTGAATATTGAATGGTCTTAGACCCTTGCAGAAAATCATTTGTAGTCTATTTCTAGGGTGTTTATTCTATTCCACTGGTCTATATGTTTGTCTGTATGCCAAGACAACACTATTTTGATTACTATAGTTTTTTAATTAAAAGTTTTGAAATCTAGAAATATGAGACCTATAATTTTGTTCTTTTTAAAAAAAAAAAAAAAAAAAAACAGTTTTTGGCTATTTGGGATCCCCTGAGATTACAAATAGCCAAAAACTCTTTTTTTTTTAAAAAAAGAATAAAATTATAGGTCTCATACTTCTAGATTTCAAAACTTTTAATTAAAAAACTATAGTAATCAAAATAGTGTTGTCTTGGCATACAGACAAACATATAGACAACACTATTTTGATTACTATAGTTTTTTAATTAAAAATTTTGAAAATCTAGAAGTAAATTTTAGGTCGGACTTTTCTGCAAAAATTTCATTGGATTTTGATAGAGATTGCATTGAATGTATCAATCTCTTCAGGTAGTATTGACATTTTAACAAGTCTAAGTCTTTCAATAGACACACATGGGCTGTTTTTCTACTTATTTATGTCTTTGTTAATCTTTCAGTAATGTTTTACGGTTTTCAGTGTATAGTCTTTAGCCTCCTTGGTTAAGTTTATTCCTAAAGAATTTTTCTTTTTGATGTTGTTGTAACTGGAATTGTTTTCTTAATTTCCTTTTTGGTTTGTTCATTGTTAGGTTTAGAAATACAGCTAATTTTTATGTGTTAATTTTGTATCCTCTAGTTTTGATCAATTTGTTTATTAATTCTGTGTGTGTGTGTGTGTGTGTGTGACTTTTGGGGTTTTCTACATCTAAGGTCAGGTCAAATAGAGATAATTTTGTTTCTTCGTTTCCAGTTTGGATGTTTTTTATTCCTTTTCCTTGCCTACTTGCTCTGGCTAAAACTTCCAATATTATGCTGAACAGAAGTAGTGAAAATTGGTGTCTTTAAAAAAAAATTTATTTGTTTAGGCTGTGCTAGGTCTTTGTTGTGGTGTGTGGCTCTTGTGGTCACTTCTTTTGTTGCAGAGCATGGGCTCTAGGCACTGACTTCAGTAGTCATGGCACATGGGCTCAGTTGCCCTGTGGCACGTGGGATCTTCCTGACCAGGGATGGAACCCATGTCCCCTGCGTTGGCAGGTGGATTCTTAAACACCAGTCCACCAGGGAAGTCCTGAAAATGGGTGTCTTTGTCTTATTCCTGATCTTAGAGAAAAAGCTTTCAGGCTTTCACCATTGAGTGTGACATTAGTTATGAGTTTTTCAGATATGGCCTTTATTATGTCATATTTTAAAATAAAATATAGATAAATATTTTTATAATTTGGAGGAAGGAAAGTATGATAGAAAAGGCAAATACTATAAGGGAAAGAAAAGATAATGCATTTGAATAATAAAATGATAAATATTTTAAATTGATAAAATATTTGAAAATATTTATATGGCAAAAGCTCCATAAACTAAAATGATATGATAAATGATATGATACAGGTAGAATTCTTAATATAAAAGGACTATTACATATAAATAAGGAAAAAATCCATACAAAAGCTAAACTGGCAAGGGATATGAACATGCAATTCCTAAGAAAAGAATAACAGAGTTGTGGCATATTTAGGAAAAATGTTTATTCTCCTTAGCATTTAAAGAAATAAAAATTTTAGTGAGATAGAATTTTTGACAATGGAAGTATAGTTGACTCACAATATTAGTTTCAGGCATACAAAATAGTAATTCAGTAATTTTATAGATTATACAAAGTTATTATATTGACTATATTCTCTGTGCTACACATTACGAACTTGTAACTTATTTATTTTATACCTGGTAGTTTGCATTAATTGTCTTTACCATTTTGCTCCCTCCCCCCACCCTATTCCCTTCTGTTAACCACTAGTTTGTCCTCTACCTCTGTGAGTTTGTTTCTATTTTGTTGTATTTGTTCATTTGTTTTACTTTTTAGATTCCACATAAATGTGCAAATATACAGTATTTGTCTTTTTCTGTCTGATTTATTTCACTAAGAACTTTTTTTTTAAACTCTAATTTTGAAGAAAGATGAGAGAGAGTAATTTCACACATATCCATGGGAATACAAATTAGTTCAGACCATCTGAGACATCGGGGAAGCCCTTTCGGGAGAGCACCAAGGGCTAACTCTGAAAAATGTGCATCCTCAGCAATTGTATAACTCTAGGTTTATCCTAAAGATAAAATCATCCAAGATGCACGTACAAGGATGTTCACTGATATATTATGTAAGAGAGCAAAAAAAGAGGACTAACCTAAATGTCTAACATCTGTGGGGCCACTAGAAATGATGATTCAGATGTAGTGTGTACACCCACCCACCCACACACACACAGGGTCATCCCTCAGTATTTAAGCCCTTCCCTGGTGGCTCAGATGGTAAAGCATCTGCCTACAATGCAGGAGACCCAGGTTAGATCCCTGAGTTGGGACGATCCTCTGGGGAAGGCAATGGCACCCCACTCCAGTACTCTTGCCTGGAAAATCCCATGGACGGAGGAGCGTGGTAGGCTACAGTCCATGGGGTTACAAAGAGTCGGACACGACTGAGCGACTTCACTTCACTTCACTTCAGTATTTAAGGGAGAACTGGTTCCAGCACGTTTTCTTGGAATCTTTGGAAGCTCAAGTCCCTTATATTTACATATAACCTAAGCACATCCTCTTGTATACTTTAAATTTTCTCTAGATTAATCATAATACCTAATACAATGTACATGAGGTGTGAATAGTAATGTGTACTGTGTGCTAAGTTGCTTCAGTCGTGTCTGACTCTGTGCAACCCTATGGACTGTAGCCTGCCAAGCTTCTCTGTTCATGGGATTCTCCAGGCTAGAATACTGGAGCAGATTGCCATGCCCTCCTCCAGGGGATCTTCCCGATCTGGGGATCGAACCTGTGTCTCTGATGTCTCTTGCGTTGGCAGGCGAGTTCTTTACCACCAGTGCCACCTGGGAAGCCCTGTGAATAGTTATAAGTACAATGTAAATGCTATTCAAATAGTTGCCAGCATGCAGCAAATTCAAGTTTTGCTTTTTGGAACTTTCTGGAATCTTTTTTTCAAATATTTTTGATCCATGATTGGTTGAAGCTGCATATATGAAAGGCTAACTCTACCTGTAAATCTACTGATCTAAGCACGGAAAAATATATATATATGTACTGCTGCTGCTGCTAAGTCGCTTCAGTTGTGTCCGACTCTGTGCGACCCCATAGATGGCAGCCCACCAGGCTCCCCCGTCCCTGGGATTCTCCAGGCAAGAACACTGGAGTGGGTTGCCATTTCCTTCTCCAGTGCATGAAAGTGAAAAATGAAAGTGAAGTTGCTCAGTCGTGTCTGACTCTTCGTGACCCCATGGACTGCAGCCCACCAGGCTCATACTGAGTGAGAAGCAAATTGCTAAATAATGCACCGAGTACTACCTGAGTTTTATTTATTTGTTTTTGACAAAATTTGGGAGGCTATTTATACAAAAGTATTAAAAATGGTTGTGTCTAGATAATAGTATTTTAAGTGATTTATATTTTCCTCTTTTTTCATTTCTTTCTCTAGATTTCTACGATAAACATGTAGTCTTGATGTAGTAATGGTTTTTGTTACTTAAAATGATGACTTTTTACTATGGTAAAATATGCAATACATATATTTACCATTGTAACCATTTTTTCTAGTGTATAACTCACGAGTGTTAAGTGCATTTATATGTCCTGCAACCATCACCACTGTCCATCCTCAGAACTTTTCATCTTCCCAAACTGAAATTATACCCATTAAGCAATAACTTCCCATTACCACTGCCCCATCAGTGCAGGAGCACTCTATATTCAATCATATTTATCTCTCTCTCCCCTTCCCACCTACACATATGCTTAAAAACAAAAACAGTTTTATTGAGATGTAACTCACACATGAAATAAATCTCCCATCAAACACACTTCTGAAGTGCATTTTAGCCTTCCTTGCCTTTTTCTTTTTTTTAAATTGGTAACATTTTAAGCATGCATGCAGGACAGTGTTGGAAGTGAATGCTCTTGAATTGCTTTGGAAGAAACTGTAGAGGAAAAAAATATAAGTGAATTTTACCTGCCAGAACCCTGTGCTCTGTATTTGGAAAGAGCCTCTGGGTACTTTCAAAAACTATTCAAACTGGTTTTAGGCCCAGCTCCCCTTGGAAAGCTGAGATAAACTCAAGAGCAGGAATCTATTAATAGGTCAACAGCAGGAGAAGAAGGGGGGTATGGAGGGGTCTGGGGCAGCTGCGTCTCATTTGGGACTTGAAAATTGGCTTTTCTTTTATTCTTTTATAGAATCTAGGAAGAGAAGGGATGTTTTCTCCTGCACATTTGATTATTATAACAGGCCAAGATCTCTTTGAACATAACCAGTAAAGAAAAGAAGCCTCCGTGGCCATCGAACTGGGTAACATAATCTCTGGTTTGTAGTTTGAATCCTATTAATGTTAATGGTGTAGAATTGTACAGTGAGAATGCTCTGGGAGTTTTTAAAGCTCGATTTTTCAAAGGCTGCATTCCTCATTAGACCTTCTCCATTAAAGCATGCTTGAATGATGCTACACAGCCGAATAGTTGGGATTTTTTTCCACTCTTGTCATAGTCTGAAGACAAAGGATTCTTCCGCTTGCCCAAGTTCCTGCGAGCCTAGGTTGAGCGGCTGTGACAGCGCGGCAGCAGGGAGCTTTTTATGCAGGCTTGGGTTTGCCGTCAGGCCTCATTCACTAGACAGGATCAGTCGGAGCAGTGGATGGAGGAAAAAAAATCAATGGGGGAAAATCTCACGCAGCCAGATATGGTGCCATGATCCACTTTTCCCTTTCACTGCTGCTGAGTCATGGTGGCGTCTAGGCCACGGCACAGAAAACTGTAAAATCTCCTCCTACCTGCATTGTGTCTTCTCCGTGCTTTGGCTAAAGTGATGTCCAGACAGTTTAACAAATGCTAGCGTTAGGGTCTCAGCTTTCTTGACTACTCCTGTGAGTGGCATTAAGAGCGGTGGAAAGGAGCTTGGGGCCCTGTAGCAGGTACCCACTTTCCTCCTCACAGTCTTACAGCCTAGCTTGTACTCAATGTCTCCTGGCCTCAATTTCCTTATATGTAAAGCATGGATAATATACTTACTCCTTGTAATTCACAAGGTTCCTGTGAGGATCAAAGAGGGTTAACTTGTATGTTTGTTATCATATGGAGACATACTTCTAATTCATTATCATTGGGATTTTTATACTTGAGTTAGAAGTTGTGTGTAGAATTCTTCTGGATTATGTGTGCATGGATTTCAGCCATTACCAAAAGTTTTTTAATATTGCCCAAGGATAAGCGTTGTGTGTATGTGTGTGTGCTCAGTCGTGTCTGACTCTTTGTGACCTCATGGACCATGACCTGCCAGGCTCCTCTGTCCATGGAATTTTCCAGGCAAGAATACTGGGTTGCCATTTCCTTCTCCAGGAGATTTCCCGACCGAGGGATCGAACCCACATCTCTTGTGTCTCCAGCATGGCAGACGGACTTTTTACTATTAGCACCACCTAGGAATCCCCAGGAAAGTGTTAAGGGCTAGATAAATTTAAAAGTGACTTTAGGTATAAGATATAAAATGTAAATATCATTACTATTAACTAGTTCGTTGGAATATTGGGGGAAGGAAGGAGAAAGAGAGGGTCAAATAAAAACCCCCTCCTTCACAACAAAACAAAACAAAGCAGGAATTGTCAAAAGAGGGAAAGACAGTGGGGAGTAGGGAGTAAAAACACAGATGCACTAAGCACCAAAACGGACACACAGGAAAAACACCATCAACCTTGTCTTGTGACCGTATGTCTCTTTCTATTGAAGGTTTTAAAAACCATATTACGTCTTTACACCAGAAGCGACATATTAGTTTGCTAGGGCTGCCGTATCAAAATACCACACACAGACTGGATGGCTTGAAGCATTGAGTTTTTTCTTCCAGTTCTGGAGACAAGAAGTCTAACAGCAAGGTGGTGGCTGGTTTGGTTTCCTGTGAGGCCTCCCCCGTCCTTGGTTTGCAGATGGTGGTCTTCTCACTGTGTCCTCAGGTGGTCTTTGTGTGTGTGTGTGTGCGCACACGCGCGCACATCCCTGTGTCTCTTTCTGTGTCCAAATTTCCTCTTCTTATAAGGCATCGGTCATATTGTACTGGGGGCGTCCTCAGTGGCTCAATGGTAAAGAATCTGCCTGCAATGCAGGAGACACAAGGCTGATCCTTGGATTGGGAAGATCCTCTGAGGAGGACATGTCAACCCACTCCAATATTCTTACCTAGAGAATCTCATGGTCAGCAGAGCCTGGTGGGCTATAGTCCATGGGGTCTTAAAGAGTCAGATATGACTGAAATGACTGAGCACGCACACACACAAGCACACATATTGGATTAAGTGAAAGTGAAGTCGCTCAGTCGTGCCTGACTGTTTGCGACCCCATGGAGAGTGTAGCCCACCAGGCTCCTCCATCCACGGGATTATCCAGGCAAGAATACTGGAGTGGGTTGCCATTTCCTTCTCCAATCCAATATTGGATTTGGACCCATTTTAACTTAACAACCTCATTTTAACTTAATCACCTCTTTAAAGATTCTATGTTCAAATATGGTCATACTCTGAACTGGGAGTTAGAGCTTCACTATGAATGGGGGTCAGTACAATTCAGCCCACAACATGCTTTTTGCACCATAGACAATAAGAACTTAGTCAAAGGACCAGAATTTACTCCAGAATCATAGAAGGGGGCCAAAAGGAGTTGTGAAACCAGTGGTAAAATTTGTTTGAATATCTCCTGTGATACTTATATCAATCATATAAAAGATATCTGAGTTTATGGAGAAACTCAGATTTCTGTGGATAGATAATTGTTTGGTTTAAGCATTTGGTCCATAATTTTTGATTTGGGAAGTGGGATTGGAGTGTCAAATACGGAAATAGAATCTACACTGATTATGTCAGCAGAGGAAATTTAATACAGGGAAAAGCATGAAGAGATTTACTACTCTCTGGTCCTGAGGAGCAATTTAACATGGGATCATTCGTGAGGGAGCCACATGTGATGTTCATGGGGTGTTCTGTGGGATATCAAGATGGTCAAGACTTCTGGGGACCGTGGAGAGATGATGTGCATAGAGCAGAAGGGTTGACATAGCCTTGAGGCAAGACAGTGAATGTATACTGTTGTCCCTCTTAGTAGAAAGAATTAGTAGAAAGCAAGAGACTTGTGTTCCTTGATAATTGTTTGAAGGGAAAAAATTAGATCAAGAGCTGTGTACCAGATGCCAGATACTTGTGTTAATTTGCTCAAGTGAAGTTACCATGTCAGGAACAGCAATGACAATCAGCATTGCCTGATAGAGTTTAAAATAATCTATAAGCATTATCCAACATGAGTACATCTTCTGCGTTACCCAACATGAGTACGTCTTCTGCACAGCCAAACAGGAAAGTTAAATGGAAATGTTAGGAATTGCCACACCTGCTTCTTTTAAGTCTCTGATGTTGGCATTAATCCTGGCAACCATTTGGCCTTACTACAGCATTTTCCCACATTCCAGTATGGAGACTAGATCAGTTTCCAAGTGTATTTGCAGCAATTATACACTCAAGATCTAAGGTCATAACCATTTCCTTATGGGTAGGAAGTCCTGTAAGGTAGATTTGAGTTCAAACCTCCAGTATCACCTGACTGCTATAGGTCTTCTCTTTGAATACTGATATCCAGTGGTGTTTTGGGTCTTCAGGAATTAGCATCCATTCAGAATTAGTATCTAGAATATTTCAAAGATCTGTAGATTCTTTAATTTCCCTTTATAAAAGGCCAGGATTTTACTTAAATCTTATTAGCAGAGTTGATCCACATCACTTGCTTATCCAAACTAGTATGTGTATATATGCTAGCTGATGCCTGTTGTTTGATACCTGCTGTGACAGTTGATCTCTGCTCTGGGGGCTCCCCATCAGACCTTCTCAGAATTGCACTGCAGGCTGAAGCTCCTCCTACTCAGTCACCTTCCTTCCCTGTCTCCTTTCACAGGGGTCAGACCTGCACTGTGGTCAGAAGCCTCTCCCCTCCTACTCCTGATCCTCCTCCCCTTTATCTTCCATAGATGTTTCCCCCAATATGTGTCTATCACACCTTGTTCCACTTTGGCATCTGTTTCTCAGAGGATCTGAGCTGACACAGAAATCAACTAATCATGCAAAATAGTCTGAAGTCCATTGAATATTAGATTGCTGACAAGTATAAGACTCCTGGGCTTCGGTGAGCATAATTTTAGTTTTTCCTAATAACTGAAAATTTTTTTAAATAATTAAATATATCATGTATTAAAAAGCCTGAATAGAGTTGGTTTCTTTCTTCTGGAAAAACATCTATTCCTTAGGTAAGAAAATGTTGCTTTTGGAAATAAATTTTTTAAGTGGGTCCAGAGAAGAGATTGAATTCAGGGAAGAGATTGGGAGCAGAAACTGGGAAACTGGGTAGCATCTGTCTGTCTCTGCTGTGTGTTTTGCTTTCTATTTTATATCAAAAAGTGTTAACCTAAGATCTAACTTGTCAAAAATGAAAAATGTGGGATTCATGTGGTACTCTCAACAGGCTCCTTGAAAAACATTTTTTTCCTTCTGTCAAAGATCAGCTAAAGTTGAATTTGGCATTGTTTGCCCTCTGTCACCCCTGCATTCAGGTCAGACTCTTGTCTGACCTAAGTGAGGCGGTGATGGACAGGTCTGTAGAGGGTATTATCACAGCCTAATCAGATAAACTGAAAGCAAAATTGTTTTTCTCTCATGGTCTGGCGTAACTTGCTCTGTGAATTTTCAAGGCATGGTACAATTGATTGTTAGGAATGAGACAGAGATTTTGGTCACAGCAGCAGTTCTGGGAACCAACTGTCCTCTGCCTTGTAGACTGACGTCCTCAGCAACAGAGCAGCCTAAGCACCATGAAACCTGAAATATTTTTTTACCTAATGCATAAAAGCGGGCCCTATTGTTTCCTGGATGCATTAGGCTTTCAGTCGATGATAATGACACATTTAATCTTGTGCTGTGCTAAGTTGCTTCAGATGTGTCTGACTCTGTGACCCTATGGACTGTAGCCTGCCAGGCTCCCCTGTCCATGGGATTCTCCAGGCAAGAATGCTGGAGTGGGTTGCCATGCCCTCCTCTAGGGGATCTTCCCCACCCAGGATCAAACCTGCGTCTCTTAGGTCTCCTGCATTGGTAGGTGGGTTCTTTAGCACTAGGGCCACCTGGGAAAGATCTAAAACATTCATTTTGTAATAGTAACAATGAGTCCAAGTCTAGAATCAGCAGAAGCCTTGCAAAAAATAATTAAACGAAATAAAATGAACAGCAGCAACCAAAACTAAGACCTAAAGGTACTAAAAGAATCTCTTCTAGTTTGCTTGCTTGTTTAATTATATATTTTAATAATAATAATAATAGACAAGTAAGAAATGCCTATGTTTGGGGCTGTGGAGGCAATGACAAACAGGCTTAAAGGAAAGTAAAATACTGTTAAAATAGTATTTTGCTTCTCTGCCAGGGGAGTAATAGAAGGAAATAATTATTTGTTGCAATTGTGCTTTGTGCCAACCTTTGTGCTAAAGGTTGGCATACACACACACACACACACACTTAGTTGCTCAGTCCTGTCCAACTCTTTGTGACCCCACAGACTGTAGCCCACCAGGCTCCTCTGTCCATGGGATTCTCCAGGCAAGAATACTGGAGTGGAGTGCTGTTTCCTACTTCAGGGAATCTTCCTGACCCAGGGATTGAAACCTCATGTCTTGCATCTCCTGCGCTGGCAGGTGAATTCGTAACCACTAACACCACCTGGGAAGCCTGTATATATATTTATTAATATTTTGGCCAGCTAAGATTATTTATTTATATTTTTGATTGAAGTATAGCTGCCACACAATGTTATACGTCCTAGGTGTACAATAGTGATTCACAATTTTAAAGATTGTATTCTGTGTGTAGTTATTATAAAATAGTGGCTAAGTTCCCCATGTTGTACAATATATCTTTGTAGCTTATTTCGTACTTAACCAGTTTGGAGGAGCCTGGAGTGCCTCAGTCCATAGAGTCACAAGGAGTTGGACACGACTGAAGTGACTTAGAACACATGCACGCAGTCTGTACCTCTTATTTCCCTCCCCCTCTATTGCCCCTCCCCCTGCCCTCTCCCCACTAGTAGCCATAGTTTGTTCTCTATATCTATGAGTCTGCTTCTTTTTTGTTGTATTCACTAGTTTGTTTTATTTTTTAGATTCTACATACAAATCGTATCACACAGTATTTGTCTTTCTCTGTCTGACCTATTTCACTTAGCATAATGCCCTCTATCTGTGCTCCTGCAAATGGCAAAATTTTCATTTTTTATAGCTGAGTAATATTCCCTTGTGTATATCAACCACATCTTCTTTATCCATTCATCTGTTGATGGACACTTAAGTTGCTTCCATATCTTGGCAATTAAAATAATACTGATATGAATATTGATAAATAACGTAACCTTCTACCTAAAGGAACTAGAGGAAGAAGAGCAACAGTTAGTAGAGGAAAGAAATCATAAAAATCAGAGCAGAAGTAAATGAAATAGAGACTAAAAAAAAGAATAAAAAAGATCAATGAAAATAAAAGCTGGTTCTTTGAGAAGATAAATAAAATTTATTAAACTTTAGCTGAACTCATCAAGAAAAAAAGAGAAAGGGTCCAAATCAATAAAATAATAATGAAAAAGGAGACATTATGACCAACATCACAGAAATACAAAGGATCATAAGAGATTACTACGAACAACTATATGCCAATAAAATGGGCAACCTAGAGGAAGTGGACAAATTCTTAGAAAGAAATATTCTCCCAAGACTGAACCGGGAAGAAATAGAAATATGAACAGATCAGTTACCAGTAATGAAATTGAATCAGTAATTTTAAAGGTCCTAATCCAATGCAGGAGATGTGTGTTCACTCCCTGGGTTGGGAAGATCCTTTGGAGAAGGAAATAGTAATTCATTCCAGGATTCTTGCCTGGGAAAACCCATGGACAGAGGAGCCTGGAGGGCTACAGTCAAACAAACCTTAGGAACTAAATAACAGCAATAAACAAAAGACAAGGACAGGATGTCTTCATAGGTGACTTCTAGCATACATTTAGAGAAGAGTTAACACCTATCTTTCTCAAATTTTTTTTTATAAGTCATAGAGGAAGGAACACTTCTCAGCTCATTCCATGAGATCAACATCACCAACTAAGTTTCATCTGGTAAAATTCTTAAAATATCTTGTTTAAACTTCACTCTTCATTGGCACACATAGATTTTAAAACATTTTTAAAAACAAAAATTTTAGCTTACTTGTAATTAGTATTTAATATGAACCTAAACTTAATGCTCAGTATTAACTCATCTTTACAACACATCTATGCAGTAACTCCTATCATTAACCCTATTTTGCACTGAAGGCAAGAGATTTAGACTAAGTGATTTGACCCCAGACTCCAAGCTACCTATTGTTCTGTGTCTCTCTGTCTACTTCATAGGGTTTCCATGAGAATCAAGTGAGTTTCTGTGTGTGAAAGCACTTTGAAAATCACAAAGCACCAGATACTTAAAAGCCAGTTTTTAAGAGAAAATCTTATTCTCTCTATAGAACAATCCTTTTAATACAATACTTAGAAAGCAAGTTACTGTCCAAAATAAAATTAACCATGGATTAAAGGAACACTTTTGGATGGCAAATTAAGTGTTAAGAAAACCACAAGGATAAAAAGAAAAAAATTGACATATAATCAAGATAAGTTGTAATTTTAAAAATGGCCTTTTTGAAGGAGTGAGAATTTTTCGCAGAGCTAAACAATGTGATTGCATTGCCACATTGTATAGAACAGTTTCTGTAACAGGTCTGACTTGGCCACAAGAGGATAACTGCATGGTCTAAAGTAGATTGCACCCACCTTCAGCTGCTATTGAAGCTCTTAGAAAATGTATCCTCACTTAACAAACATGGCTGAAAATGCCAAGAAGCCTTTTGCTAAAAGATATGTTTTCTAGGCCCTAACTGAATTCATTATTTTGTTGAGCACTGCCACCAAGTCAACCGTGGGCAATTTAGCATGTCACATTTCAAGCTGAATTTAATTCATCTAATATGTTTGCTTTTGTGAGCCGTAAATGAGACAGATTTACCTTATGATCAGGTGACCACCTGTCAGGAATGCCATAAACAGAAAGTGTTAATTCTGCCATAAAAGAAAGTCAAGTCCTGGTTGTCCACCTAAGAAAAGCTGGTCCAAAAATTTGCCAAGGCTGTCAAGGTCCTATGTTGACAGGAAACATGTCTAAAAAGGTTGTGTCTGTGCCTTTTTAGGGGCTTCCCAGGTGGCACAGTGGTAAAGAATCAGCCTGCCAATGCAGGAGATGCAAGAGATCTGGGTTCGATCCCCCAAAGAAGGGAATGGCAGCCCATCCCAGTATTTTTGCCTGGAGAATTCCATGGACAGAGGAGCCTGATGGGCTCTAGTCCATGGGGTCGCAAAGAGTCGGACATGACTGAGCAACTAACATTTTCACTTTTCCCCCATAGTGCCTAATATCCCAATCACAAAGTGACATGTGAATGGGTCCAAGATCACAATAAGAAAGTGTGTTACAACACACACCATTTATCAAACACTTCCTGTTCCAAGGAGCTGTAAATCGGAGAGAAAAATCTGAGAAAGACACCAGGAATTCAGTGAGCATCTTTTTTTCTATCAGATTTAGGGCAATTCTCAGGTACTTTGGGAATCAGAATTAAAAATACACATCTCATTTAAGGGTGTTGTAAAGACTGACGTGTTGCTTGGCATGGCTTCAGGCATATGGGAAGCCTACAATTATCTGTTGTTGTTGTTCAGTTGCTCAGTCATGTCCGACTCTCTGCAACCCATTGACTGCAGCACGCCAGGCTTCCCTGTCCTTCACCATCTCCTGGAATTTGCTCGAACTCATTTCCATCGAGTCGGTGATGCCATCCAACCCTCTCATCCTCTGTCATCCCCTTCTCCTCTAGCCTTCAAACCTTCCCAGCATCAGGGTCTTTTCCAACAAGTCAACTCTTCGTATCAGGTGGCCAAAATATTGGAGCTCCAGCTTCAGCATCAGTCCCTCCAATGAATATCCAGGGTTGATTTCCTTTAAAATTGACTGGTTTGATCTCCTTGCAGTCCAAGGGACTCTCAAGAATCTTTTCCGACACCACAGTTGGAAAGCATCAGTTCTTCAGCGCTCAGCCTTCTTTATGGTCTAATTCTTACGTCCATCCATGACTACTGGAAAAACCATAGCTTTAACGAGAGGGACCTTTGTTGGCAAAGTAATGTCTCTGCCTTTTAATACTCTGTCTAGAGGCTTAGTCTTCCCTAGTGACTCAGATGGTAAAGAGTCTGCCTGCAATGTGGGGGACCTGGGTTCAATCCCCGGGTTGAGAAGATCCCCTAGAGAAGGGAATGGCAACCAATTCCAGTATTCTTGCCTGGAAAATCCCATGCACGGAGGAGCCTGGAGGGCCCCAATCCATGGGATCGCAAAGAGTTGGACACGACTGAGCGACTAACACACTCATACTCACTAGGCTTGTCATAGCTTTTCTTCCAAGGAGCAAGCATCTTTTAATTTCATGGCTGCAGTCACCATCTGCAGTGATTTTGGAGCCTAAGAAAATAAAGTCTGTCACTGTTTCCATTGTTTCCCCATCTCTTTGCCATGAAGTGATGGGACCAGATACCATGATCTTAGTTTTTTGAATGCTGAGTTTTAAGCCAGCTTTTTCACTCTCCTCTTTCACGTTCATCAAGAGGCTCTTTAGTTTCTCTTCACTTTCTGCCATAAGGGTAGTGTCATCTTCGTATCTGAGGTTATTGATATTTCTCCCAGCAGTCTTGATTCCAGTTTGTGCTTCATCCAACCTGGCATTTTGCATGATGTACTCTGCATAGAAGTTAAATAAGCAGGGTGACAATATACAGCCTTGAGGTACTCTTTTCCTAATTTTGAGCCAGCCTATTGTTCTACCTCTGGTTCGAACTGTTGCTTCTTGACTTGCATACAGATTTCTCAGGAGGCAGGTAAGGTGGTCTGGTATTCCCATATCTTTAAGAATTTTCCACAGCTGCTTGTGATCTACACAAAGGCTTTAGTTTAGTCACTGAAGCAGAAGTAAATGTTTTTCTGGAATTCTCTTGTTTTTTCTATGATCTGGTGGATGTTGGCAATTTGATCTCTGGTTCCTCTGCCTTTTCTAAATCTAGCTTGAACATTAACTATTGTATTTTATTATTTTGGATATGCTGGGTCTTTGTTGTGGCACGTGGGCCTAGTTGCGGCAAGCAGGGGCTACTCACTAGCTGTGGTGCGAGGGCTTCTCTTTGCTGGTGGCTTCTCTTGTTGCTGAGCATGGGCTCCAGGCTTTCAGTTGCCACACAAGGGCTCAGTAGTTGTGGCACTCGGGCTCCATTGCCCCGCAACATGTGGGATCTTCCTGGACCAGGGATGGATCCTGTGCCCCCTGAATTGGCAGGCAGATTCTCAACCACTGGATCACCAAGGAACTCTTAGCCATTTGATTTTTGATATTATTATTTTCCTTTCTCTACCTAGAGTCAGCCATTAATTGATCAAAATGTATCCTGTACCTAAAATGAATTGGGGGCAAAACAAACAAAAGACAAAAACAGATCAAGAAACAAAGCTTTGTGCAATAGTTTAAATATCTTCACCAATCAAAACTTTATAGGAGATGCTATTAGTAAACTAACTGACTTTCCATTTTTTTGCTAATTTACTCAACAATACCTGCTGTCAAGCACTGTAATGAATTCTGTTTGAATGCAAAGGTGAATCTGATTTGGGACTTGCCTTCAAGAACCACAGTCTTGCCATGGTGTTAGGCCTGGGAAGCAGTGGCGGGGCACGAAGAGGCCTTCTAGGTGCTAGCAGTATTCTGTTTCTTGGCCTGGGGACGGTTCTATAATAATTAAACTATATATTTACATTTAACTTTTTGGTGTACCTGTTAAATTCACAATAAAAAAGAGTCCCCAAGAATGGTATGTAAATTGTATCTCAATATAAAAAGATTATGAGATATTCCTGACCTTGGATTAGAGGCTGGTGTCTTAGATGGGCACACAAAGCACAAGTGAGCAAAAGGAAAAAATAGATAAATTCATTTAACCAAAATTAAAAACTTTTGCTTTCACAAGAAAGTATCAAGAAACTGAAAAGACAACCCAAAGAGTGGGAGAAGTATTTTCAAATCATGTATCTGATAAGGGTCTAATATCTAGAATATGTAGAAAAAACTATTACATCTGTCAAGTGTACCTCAATAAAGCTGAAATTAAAAGATGAAAGAAGAAAAAAAAGAACTATTAAATCTCAACAATGGGGGCTTCCCAGGTGGCCCAGTGGTTAAGAATCCATCTGTCAATGCAGGGGACACGGATTTGATCCCTGGTCTGGGAACTAAGATCCCACATGCTGCAGGACATCTATGCCTGCGAACCCAGTGTACCACAATGAAGACCCAGTGCAACCAGGGGAAAAAAAACCCAACCAAAACCTCAATAATGAAAAGGGACAAATAACCCCATTAAAACTGAGCAAAAAATTTGGGCTTCCCTGGTGGCTCAGTGGTAAAGAATCTGCCTGCCAGTGCAGAAGATACAGGTTTGATTCCTGGTCCAGATAGATCCCACATGAAAAGCCCACACACCAAAGCTAAAGAAAAGCCCATGCAGCAACAAAGATCCAGCACAGCCAAAAATGGAGAAATAAATATTTTTTTTAATTGAGCAAAACGTTTAAAGACATTTCTCCAAGAAAAATATATAAATGGACCATAAGCATATGAAAAGATGCTTAACACCATTAATATCAGATAAATGCAAATCAAACTCCCAAAGGTACCATTTCATACCCACCAGCACGACCATAATGAAAAAGGCAGACAATAACAAGTGCTGGCAAGGATGTGAAGAAACTGAAACAGTCATACACTGTTGATGGGATTGTAAAATGAAGTAGCTACTTTGGAAAATAATTGTGTGTAGTGCCTCAAAAACACAGTTACCACATGACCCAAAGCTAGCTTAAAACATAACATTCAAAAAACTAAGATCAGGTATCCAGTCCGATCAGTTCATGGCAAATAGATGGGGAAACAATGGAAACAGTGACAGACTTTATTTTCTTGGGCTCCAAATGCTGTGGATGGTGACTGCAGCCATGAAATTAGAAGATGCTTGCTTCTTGGAAGAAAAACTATGACAAACCTAGACATCCTGTTAAAAAGAAAA
The DNA here is from genome assembly GCF_029378745.1 of Bos indicus. NCBI lineage: Eukaryota > Metazoa > Chordata > Mammalia > Artiodactyla > Bovidae > Bos > Bos indicus. Next base: position 92,016,857 of record NC_091765.1, read on the forward strand.
GACATTACTTTGCCAACAAAGGTCTGTATAGTCAAAGCTATAGGTTTTCCAGTGGTCATGTATGGATGTGAGAGTTGGACCATAAGGAAGATTGAGTGCTGAAGAGTTGATGCTTTTGAACTATGGTATTGGAGATTCTTGAGAGTCCCTTAGACTGCAAGGAGATCAAACCAGTCACTCCTAAGGGAAATCAACTCTGAATAGTTATTGGAAGGACTGATGCTGAAGCTGAAGCTTCAATATTTAGGCCACCTCATGCAAAGAGCCGACTCATTGGAAAAGACCCCAGTGCCTGGAAAGATTGAAGGCAGGAGGAGAAGGGGACAACAAAGGATGAGAAGTTTACATAGCATCACTGACTCAATGGACTTGAGTTTGAGCAAACTCTGGGAGGTGATTAAGGGCAGGGAAGACTGGTGTGCTGAAGTCCACGGGATCACAAAGAGTTGGACACAACAGAGCAACTGAACAACAACAATAAGTATTTACATAAGAGAAATGTAAACCTAAATCTACACAAGAACTTGTACATGAAATTTTATAGCTGCACTGTTAAAAGTAGTCAAAAAGTAGGGGAAAAAACTTAACTGTTCATCAACTGATGGATAAACAGAATATGATATGTTTATATAATTGATTATTATTCAATCATATAAAAGAATGAAGTACTGATATCAGCTACAACATGGCTGAACATTGAAAATATGATGCTAAGTGAATGAAACTGATCACAAAAGATCACGCTTTGTATGATTCCATTTGTATGGAAGGTCCAGATTAGAAACAGAAAGCAGGTTAGTGGTTGCTGGGGATGAGGGGAAAAAAGGGACTAAGGAGTGATTGCTGATGAGTACAAGATTTCTTTGGGGGATGATTAAAAAATGTTATGGAATTAGATAATGGTAACAGTAACAATATAAAGCATTATGGATATATACATATATAAAATATAAAACATGACTGTCTTCCGTAAGAAGTGATAAATAGAAGACAAAGCAAGATTTTTGTCATGTTCATTAACACACATCCCTAATTTGGAGAACAGGAAAGGGAAAATAATCTATTAATCTAGGTCTCAGCATGACATTTGTGTTATGATAATTTAGTGAGAGTTGTTGAGAATTGGGAAGGATCTGAGAATTTACCCTACTAACAAGCTATCCTAATAGGTGTGAGGCTCCCCTTGTAGCTCAGTTGGTAAAGAATCTGCCTACAATGCAGGAGACCTGGGTTCAATTCCTGGGTTGGGAAGATCCCCTGGAGAAGGAAATGGCAACCCACTCTAGTATTCTTGCCTGGAGAATCCCATGAACTGTACCCTGCCAGGCTCCTCTGTCCATGGGGTCGCTAGAATTGGACTCAACTTAGCAACTAAGCAACTTCCCTGGTGGCTCAGACAGTAAAGCATCTGCCTACAATGCGGGAGACCTAGGTTTGAGCCCTGGGTTGGGAAGATTCCCGGGAGATGGAAATGGCACCCCACTCCAGTACTATTGCCTGGAAAATCCCATGGACAGAGGAGCCTGGTAGGCTACAGTCCATGGGGTTGCAAAGAGTTGGACACAACTGAGCGACTTCACTTTCACTTTAGCAACTAAACCACAAGGACATAAGACTCCTGGGTCAGAGACAAAGAACTTTTTTACTCTGCATTTTACCATAGTCAATTGTGAAAGAGTTAACAATTTATAGAATTTTTAAAAATATAATCAAATTAGTGTTTGGAAACTCTAAGAAATGTATTATAAAATAAAATATTAAATGCAGAAGGTGTATAAAATCTGTTTACCATATAACTTTTTGAGTATATGCTTACTGGATGTTTTGGAAGCTTATAAAGTAAATATTAGCTTTTCAGATTAAAAACTACAAGATGAAATAGAATGTGAAGGAATCTTCAGCAAATCACTTGAACTTATACATAGCACTTAACTTTCCCAATGAAGTTTTTCAGAAGGATTGATTCAGTAAAGTATGTTAACTGCAGATTCATTGTTCACCCCAGACTTCTTTAATCTAACAGTGTGTAGTGGGGAAAAATTTTACAATAAATGAGAAAACATTCAGTAGTGAATTCTCCTTGTGTTTTCTACAATATTCCCTGGGATCCATGTGGTTTAATCAACACCAAAAGAGTACTGGTCTTTAAAAACAAACAAAATCTTCATTCTAGAAATCACATGAAACAATCTTGCTTGTATTGCAATTATATTTTGTTTCACTTAAACCTGTTGAACTGCATGGGCATGCAAAACAATCTTAGAGCCACTGTGCTAGCAGAGTGAGGCAGTATACTGAGCACCAGCATATGGAGGAAAATGAGACTTTGGTGGGGACTCTGGGATCTGAATCTGAAGACAGCAGTTTCTTAGAGTATTTTGGTTTTGAAGGAGTCAGTTACCTAATTAGGTTAGAGAGACAGTTACCTAATTAGATGTGTTTCATATACAAGGAAAGATGATCTCTTTAGTCTTTTCCTAGACTCCCAAAGCCATTTCCTTCAATTATAGGACCTCCAACATACACAGGAGGTCTGATCTAGGATCTGTTTCCTATAGTTTTCTAAAGGCTGATCCATCCATTATTAAAGAGACTTGGCCTCTGAGCATCAGATTACTGCTTTTCTTGTAAAACAGCTTAGTGGCAACAAAATCCATTTCATCTCTAGACATTGGGTTATTTTTTTTTCTTTTTAACTGAGCCTTTCTATTTTGTTTTGTTTCTTGCTTAAAGATGAGCTGTAAATAAGTCCATGGAACTTTTGGTTATCAACTTTACTTACTTTCAAATGATCTAACTATATAATCCTTTGTCCTGTCTCAGATATTTGCTGTGTGTAATTTTTGTTTCGTTTTACTGAGATGTCTTTCCTTCTCTTAAGCTATTTCTGCTTAAGAAATAGCAGAAGATTAAGAGTTAGGATATGTAGCCTCGTCTTTCATCTCTTAATCCCCCGTGTATAACCTATTGCATCAAGATAATGCTTCTGGGAACATGCTATGAGTTTCTTCGGCGTGACTGCTGACGAGCTGGGGTAGATTTGGCTACAGTTTCTGAGTCTGGAGTTCCTGTGTGTTTGGAAAAATAAGGATAAAATAAAGATAAAATATATCTTAACTAGTTTATGTGGCTGAAGAGACTGGGAGCGTCATCTCCTAAACTAAATAAGATTTGGTTTAACGTGGTATATGGAAGATGAAAGGACAGCTCCCTTAGGAAACTCAGACTTGATGCAAGACTGTGCATCACTTGACCTTTTTCTGCCTTTGCCTTGAATTGTCTGGAGGCTCAAAACTATTCTTAATGCTCACTTATAGTGACTGTATTAAGCTTTACAAATTTTAAAATCATTACCATGATCTTTTCTTTCAACTTTATCATATCTTCCTACTTTAACATACATGTGTAAATAGTTGGTATAATTGATATAGGTGAGCACATGTGTGCTGTGCTTAGTCGCTCAGTCGTGTCTCTTTGCGACCCCATGGACTATATATAGCCTGCCAGGCTCCTCTGTCCTTGGGATTCTCCAGGCAAGAATACTGGAGTGGGTTGCCGTGCCCTCTTCGTGGGGATCTTCCCAACCCAGGGATTAAATCTGGGTCTCTCACATTGCAGGCAGATTCTTTACCATCTGAGCCACCAGGGAAGCCTGAGTGTGTGTGTGTGTGTGTATAAAACATATATATGCATACATACTTTTTTCTTTCTTATGAAGTCATCTATAGTTGTTTTTGGAAAGAAATGAGAAATGAGAGCATGGCAAAGAACACATGAGGCGTGAGGAATGATTCTTTTTCTGTCCATAACCTTTAGTTAGCATGTTCTTTTATATCAAGGGAACACTGAACTCATTATGAACAGGGCACATAGAAAGATGACGCAAATGGAAAGCAAACAAACCAACAAAAAAGAAAAACAAAACAGCTCTTGGGAGAGTTGATTATAATTGCACAGGAACAGCCCTTCAACTTTCCTTTCTATTACCAGGGGTTTTACTCAAATTGCAAAAATGTGGTTGAGCTGTAGTGACCTGGAGACTCAGCATCTGTTAGCAGCAAAGTTAGTTAGAAGAGGGCCATGATTACAACTGAAGTTTCAGAGCCTGGGCAATGGGCCTGACATTTGAGAAAACAGGCAGGGTTAGTCCTTTGGTCTCCCTCCCTTACCGCCCCCCCCCCCCCCCACCACCACTTCCCCTTCTAGGACCCAAGTTATGCTGCTCCACCAGGCCTGTCGTATCCAGAAAGTACTCAAGCCCTTGATCCCCTCTTCTCTATCCTCTGGCTAACATCTAACCATCCAGTGTCCTGTTCCCTCAGGTCTGTTAGGAGAGAGAATCTAATGTGATAAATAAACTCACAGTAAATACTGGATAATAGAAAAACTCTCAGATCACATAGGAAACCCACTGTGGTTGCCTTTCCATATTGTTTCAATGTCCTGTGTGTTCTCTGGATTTTGGAGTTATGTTGAACTAGCAGTCAACCATCTCTTGCTCCCCTGACCTTGTATCCTTCTCTTTTTCCTGCAAATATGGGGTTTTTTTTGTTTTTGTTTTTCCACTGAAAAGGAAGATTTAAACTCTCTTTGAGAGACTTCCCTGGTGGTCCAGTGGCTAAGACTCTGCACCCTCAATGCAGGGGGCCCGAGTTTGATCCTTGGCTACAACTAACCCCTGGCAGGGCCAAATAAATAAATAAATATTAAAAAAAAAAAAAAAAAAACTTCCTTTGACTTGAGTTGGTAAGATGGATTAGAAAGTAGATGAACTCCTAAATGAATATTTTGTTCCTAAAAATAAGTAGAAAAATTTATAGGCCATTTCTGAGAGAAGTGTTGTATGTTGGGAACATTTCATTTCAGAAATGAATATTCAGAGATAGAACCACTCATGGTGTTTTCATGGGGCTATCCACCATGAATGGGAAGGGATGTCTATTCATCTCTGTATAGAAGCTTTGGTGTTTTAGCTTAAAAGAGAACATAGTGGTGAGCATTTGCAATATCCTGGCAGTGTGGATTCCAGGGAGTGGGGTTAACTTTGGACAGGTAATCCCTTTGTATCAGACTCTAAAGGGCAGTATCTTTATTGAATGTCAGCTTGGCTGTCACTCATGTTTTGCCCTGCAGTTTCTGAATTATGCATCACCTTTTTGTCCTTTCCCAACCATTTGAAAATCAAGAGTGGAGATAATAATGTGGTCAGGGGCTCCACTGGAGAAGGCAATGGCACCCCACTCCAGCACTCTTGCCTGGAAAATCCCATGGATGGAGGAGCCTGGTGGGCTGCAGTCCATGGGGTCGCTAAGAGTCGGACACGACTGAGCGACTTCACTTTCACTTTTTCACTTTCATGCATTGGAGAAGGAAATGGCAACCCACTCCAATGTTCTTGCCTGGAGAATCCCAGGGGCAGGAGAGCCTGGTGGGCTGACGTCTATGGGGTCACACAGAGTCGGACACGACTGAAGTGACTTAGCAGCAGTAGCAGGGGCTCCACATGCATTTATTGCTCATGTGGGGTAGTAGTAAGCAATGGGATGCTTCACGATTCTTTATGCCTTATATGTCTGAGATGGATCATAATAATTCAATAACTGTAAAATATAATAGAGCAGGGACTTCCCTGGGGACCCAGTAGTTAAGACTCTATGCTTCCACTGCAGGGGGCATGTGTTTGATCCTTGATCAGGAAACTAAGATCACACGTGCCTCGTGGTCAGAGAACAAAAGAAAACAAACTAAAGAAACTAAACAAAACAAATGGTTTGGGGAAATTAGTCCTACATAGTCATATGATTCATTTGCATAGGTTCTAACAGAGCAGCAATTGGGCCATCTCCATTTTTTCTGCTTTCCTACCCCTTACACAAACACAAATGGAATTTTCTGGATGTGACTAGTTACTTCCAACACTCAATGACTTACAGAAGAAAATATGTATGCACTGCCATTTGCTTAAAGGTCAGCAGCTTCCATCTCTGTGGGTTATGGTGGAAGTGAGCACACAGGTGTTTGCTCAGTAAGCATAAGTATTTGCAATGCTAACTATATCTACTGCAAAAGCACAGCAGATTGCATATTTAATTGGAAATTCATAAAAGCCAGAGCAGACAGCAACTAGTATATTTTGAAAAGGATGGTTAAAATATGCAGAAAAAGATTATTTGCCTATAAATAAGATTGACAGTTCATAACCACATGTTGGAACCTCTTTCGTAAACATTTGAATGAGATGGGATCAAGACAGGGGTGAGGGGTGGCGGGGGCGGGGGACTGATCATGGAACTCTAAGATCCTCATGAGTGCTGGCGATGCCTGTTAAGAATAAACCATTGTCGCCTGGCTGACCAACCATTATCTGTATCCCCATCTATTGACACATATTCAGTAATTCTTGTAAAGTGGAAAAAGAAAAAAGAATTGCTTCTTTGGTGGTGCTGGGGTGGCAGGGGGAGATCCAGGGGAATAAGAGCACATGCTAGTGTCTTAATGGTAGCCAGGACCACCGTATCTGGCTAAGCAGAATTTGCTCTGCACGACTCCTGGGGTCACAATCCATGTAGATTCCAAAATGAATGACACCCCCCTGCCCCTCTGTCGTAGTACAATACCTCAGCCCTAGTGGTAATCATTCATTTGGTGATTTGGAAATATTTCCAGAATATCACTTGTGAAGGACCAAGGTCTACTGTGTATGTTATATACTGTCTGTGTAGTTAATATATACTTCACTATTAACCCTGTCACTTGTATTGAGTAATAAATATCTACTCAGTTTAAAAAAAAATGAGAGAAAAGCAGCTTTAAAAGAGCAGCCTTAAAAAAAAAAAAAGGTACAAATGAATTTATTTATGAAACAGAAATAGAATCACAAGAGGGGTAAAGCAAGGAGGGATAAACTGGGAGATTGAGACTGACACATCCACACTGCTGTATATAAAATAGGTAAGGAACAAGGACCTAGGACTTCCCTGGTGGTCCAGTGGTTAAGAATCTGCCTCCCAGTCCAGGGGACAAGGGTTCCATCCCTGCTCCAGGAAGATCCCACGTGCTGCAGCACAACTAAGCCTGTGTGCCACAGCTACTGAGCCTGCGCCCTAGAGCCCAGGAGCCACAGCTACTGAAGCCCACACACCCTAGAGCCTGTGCATCACAACAGAAGAAGCCACCAGAATGAGAAACCTGCACATGACAACTAGAGAAAGCCCACAAGCAGCAAAAAAAAAAAAAAAAAAAAAAAAGACCCAGCGCAGCCATTAATAAATAGATAAAAATCAACTGGGAAATTTATTTTCATTTTAAAAATAAGGACGTATATATAGCACAGGGAACTCTATTCAATACTCTGTAATGACTTATATGGGAAAAGAATCTAAAAAAGAATGGATATATTTATATGTAACCCTTATGGCAGAAATTGAAGAGGAATTAAAGAGCCTTTTGATGAAAGTGAAAAAGAAGAGTGAGAAAGTTGGCTTAAAACTCAACATTCAGGGACTTCCCTGGCGGTCCAGTGGTTAAGACTTCACCTTCCGATTCAAGGGGTGCAGGTTCAATCCCTGGCCAGGGAGCTAGGATCCCATATGCCTTGTGGCTGGAAAACCAAAACATAAAACAGAAACAATATTCTAACAAATTCAATAAAGACTTTAAAAATGGTCCACATCAAAAAAATATTTAAAAAAAAACAAAAACAAAAACTCAGCATTCAGAAAACTAAGACCATGGCCTCCGGCCCCATCACTTCATGGCAAATAGATGGGGAAACAATGGAAACAGTGTCAGACTTTATTTTCTTGGGCTTCAAAATCACTGCAGATGGTGACTGCAGCCATGAAATTAAAAGATGCTTGCTCCTTGGAAGAAAAGCTATGACCAACCTAGACAGCATATTCAAAAGCAGAGACATTACTTTGCCAACAAAGGTCCGTTTAGTCAAAACTATAGTTTTTCCAGTAGTCATGTATGGATGTGAGAGTTGGACCATAAAAAAGGCTGAGCACGGAAGAACTGATGCTTTTGAACTGTGGTGTTGGAGAAGACTCTTGAGAGTCCCTTGGACTTCAAGGAGATCAAACCAGTCAATCCCAAAGGAAATCAGTTCTGCATATTCATTGGAAGGACTGATGCTGAAGCTGAGGCTTCAATACTTTGGCCACCTGATGCGAAGAGCTGACTCATTAGAAAAGACCCTGGTGCTGGGAAAGATTGAAGGCCAGAAGAGAAGGGGACAACAGAGGATGAGATGGTTGGATGGCATCATCGACTCAATGGACATGAGTTTGAGCAAGCTTCCAGGAAATGGTGAAGGACAGGGAAGCCTGGCATGCTGCAGTCCATGGGGTCGCAAAGAGTCAGACACGACTGAGCAACTGAACCACAACAATTCATATACAAAACTGATTTACCTTGCTGTGCATCTGCAACTAACACCACATTGTAAGTCAGTTATACTTCAATAAAAATTTTTTTTAAATGAACAGGTTTACTGAAATATAATTTTCATATCACAAAATTCACCCCTTTAATTTATTTATGCAGTAGTACAACCATCACCATAATCAATTTTAAAACGTTTCATTACTCTCTCCCCCAAACCCTATACCCATTATCACTTACTCCCTTTTCTGGAGTTCTGCTTATGACTTTCCCTGTTCCCTTCTTCTCCTAACAACCATGAATCTACCTTCTATCCTTATAAATTTGCTTATTCTGCACATTTCACATAAAGAGAATCGTATATAGCTTGGCCTTCTGTGATTGGCTTCTTTCACTTAGCATGATGTTTTCAAGGTTCATCCATGTTTTAGCATGGGTGACTACTTCGTTTCTTTTTACTGTTAAATTATATTCCATTGTATGGATATGCCACATTTCATTTATCCATTCATCAGTTCATGGATATCTAAGTTATCTCCACTTTTTGGCTATGTTTGTGTGGACATATATTTTCAGTTCTCTTGGATATGTACCCTAGGAGTAGAATTGCTGAGGAGAAAGGCAGGTTTTTGTTTAGAAATCTCTCCATTATTAAGTGTTATATTAAGCCATCATATTAATCATATGTCTTTTTATTGAAGCATAGTTGATTTACAATGTGTTTCTTCCTTCTCAGTCATACATATATATTTTTTCCACTATGTTTTATTATAGGATATTGAATATAGTTCCCTGTACTATACATTAGCACCTCACAGTTTATTCATCCTATATATAATAGTTTGCATCTGTTAATCCCAAACTCCCAATCCATCCCTCCTGGTCCCCTGCCCCCTTGGCAATCACAAGTCTATTCTCCATGGCTGTGAGGCTGTTTTTGTTTCCTAGGTAAGTTCATTTGGGTCATATTTTAGATTTCACATATAAGTGATATCGTATGGTATTTGTCTTTCTCGTTTAATCTCACTTCACTTAGTAAGATAATCCGTAGATCCATTCATGCTGTATGTGAATATATATATATATACACATATATGTATATGCATACATACATGGGCTTCCCAGGCAGTACTAGTGGTGTCTGTGTGTGTGTGTGTGTGTGTGTGTGCGTGTGTGTGTACACACCACATCTTCTTGATCCATTCATCTTCTGATGGACATTTAGGTTGTTTCCATGTCTTGGCTATTGTCAATAGTGCTGCTATGAATACAGGGACAGGGGTGCATGTATCTTTTGAATTATAGTTTTGTTCAGATAGATGCCCAGGAGTAGGATTGCTGGATCATGTGGTAACTCTGTTTAGTTTTTAGAGGAACCTCCATACTGCTTTCCATACTGGCCACACCAGTTTACATTCCCACCAACAGTGCAGGAGCGTCAGTGGTAGTCTTTCTTGGTCCCACCTCAACCTTCCAGCCCCCGCGCCCACACATGTTATGAACCACAGAAAGTGAATGCACTAAGTGTTTAGTCTCTTCAAGTAGGTCATACCTACGTTGAATTCACTCTGATTTATTATTTTGCTACTGTGCTTGGAACACAGACAGTATTCATTAAGAACTGGATCTATAGAGTGGAAACAGAGGTTCCCTGTTTCCGTCAGTCAACTCTCAAAGGATAGCTGGAGCCAATTTCAGATTATTCTGGGGTCTGTGCTTTCTTAGTTCTTTGCCATCCTTCTTTCTTTTGGTCTTTTTGCTTTTCGTTAGTGCCACTTGCCTGAAACACAGATAACCGAGCCAAAGTATTTTTATAGTCTTTAGGTGAAAAGAATTTTAATAGGTTTGTCATCATGTATTTTATGTGCCTTGTAAATCACATTGTTTATCCCGAAACTATGAAGACGTACAGTCTGCTTCTTTCAACCTATTCTTAGTTTCTGGTATTGGACTGTCAGACTTATTATTAAAGATGGTAAAAAGAACTTATAGTAAAGGAAGTAAATTGTTTAAGTGTATAAATTATAGTATTTATTTTTTAAGTGGTCACTAAGTGAGAAAAAGTACCACTAGAATGACTTTTTAAAATAGATCGTATTTTCATCATAGTAGTATATTTATATATGAGTGTTCTAGTTATAACTTTAATAAGTGAACATTACCTTAGGATTGAGATCTTTGGATTAATGAGCTTGTCAGAAGTCTGGTTTTTATTGAGCCAAAGCTATTTGAACTGTGCAGACTTGAACGGTTTTCTTAGTGGCATGTATATTTGAGTAGGAGGTTATAAAGAGTAGGCAGTGAGAGGAATGCTGCTTGACTCTTAAGGAGAACATTGTTTCATTGGAGAGAAATAAAATATGGATTCCCTTCAAGCAAAAGAGTTTGCATTTCTGTTGTCCAGCCTTCTGAAGAACCTGATAAAGCATCAGCCCCACCGTATCCAGCATTCCCCATTTTTCTTCTGGGACTCTTTTCTACAGAATGAAATTGGTTTGATTCATAGGCTGGCCTGAGGTTTTGAATAGAGTGCTTTGGGGGAATGTTTAGGAAGTGTTCCAGCAAGCCATCAAGACTGTTGACAAGTGGCCAAGCTAAGGGAAAGAGTATTAGTAATAACAACAGTTCACACTTACGGAGCTCTTAATCATGTGTCAGGCAGTGCCCCGAGCACATTACATATATTAACTCATGTTATTCTCACAGCAATCCTCTGAGCTCGGTCAGTTTTCGTTCTCAATGTAGGTGAAGGACTCAGGCACAAATAAGTTAAAGAATTCCCCAAGGTCACACAACCATAGTTTGAACCCAGGCGGTCTAGTGCCAGGGTCAGTGTCCTTAACCACCAAGTGTTCCTGCACAGCCTGGAGAAACAGAGAAACTCGCCTGCCTCTGGAGGCAAGAGGAAAGGCAGGGGCTCGGGTCCCTGCCGGCACTTTGCCACTAATGAACTTAGTGAACTGAGGCATTCTCCTGGCCTTTCACTGCTTGGATCATTTCAGAGGGCAAAAGAAGCATTCACTGCATGGAATTCTTTTGTGGCCAGAATGTATCAGCAGGGCATAGGTCCAACTTATCTTTAAAGACATACCTTAAAAACAAAAAAACAGAGAATGAGACTGCAATCTTGCTATTGTATGCAATATTGTCTTTTATTATGGCTATTATGACAAAAGAGGTCAAATTAAGAGGAGTTGAGGTGGATGGGATGAGCTGGGAGACTGGGACTGACCCGTTTACACTATTCACACTGTGTACAAAATACATAACTAATGAGAACCTACTGTAAGCTCAGGGAACTCTGGTGCTCTGTGCGGACTTAAATGGGAAGGAAATAAAAGAAAGGGGGGTATATGTATATAATGCATAGCTAATTCACTTTGCTATACAGTAGAAACTAATACATCATTGTAAAACAACTATACTCCAATAAAAATTTAAAAAAACAAAAGGGGACTTCCCTGGTGGCTCTGTGGTAAAGAATCCACCTGTTAATGTAGGAGACATGGGTTCAATCCCTGGTCCAGGAAGATCCCACATGCCACGGAGCAACTAAGCCCGTGTGCCTTAACTGTTGAGCCTGTGCTCTGGAGCCCTGGAATCACAACTCCTGAGGGCACGTGCGGCAACTACTGAAGCCTGCGCGCCCTAGAGCCCGCCTCTGCAGCAAGAGAAGCCCCTGAGAAGCCTGCAAACGGCAATGAAGACTCAGCACGGCCAAAAATAAACAAACAAAATTTTTTAAAAAGTAAGTAAAAATCAGAAAAAAAGGAGTTGAAATGTAAAGATGAAAATGCTAAGTCACAAGACCATCACATGTGACAAGAGTGTAAATTGTGTGTCCATTTAATCCCTGGTGTGACTTTTAATCTCTGATGCTTAAAATTTATGGAAACTAACTGTGACCTAACAAAATAAAGAGACACCATGTCTTTTCATTTCAGTTTTTCAAAGTTGCATAGATGCTGGATAAAGATAAAGACATACTGTTAACAGCTTCAGAAGGAAGCATAAACTGCTTTGACAGAATAAATCAAGACATGAGCCAGGGTTTATGGCCTCAGAGCAAATGAAGTTTTTCTTGAGGACAAATTGAAGTTTAGGGGTTTTATTTTATTTGGTGGTAGTTTAGTCACTAAGTCGTGTCTGACTCTTGTGACCCCTTGGACTGTAGCCTGCCAGGCTCCTCTGTCCATGGGATTTTGCAGGGAAGAATACTGGAGTGGGTTGCCATTGGGGAGAAGAAAATTACTTTTTAAATTAATTTATTTATTTGGCTGTATCAGGTCCTAGTTTTGGCAGGCAGACCCTGGAGCTCAAGGGCTCAGTAGCTGTGGCCCTCAGGCCTGGTTGCTCCATAGCATATGGGATTTTTGTTCCCTGACCAGGGATTGAACACATGTTCCCTGCTCTGCAATGTCGATTCTTAACCATTGGACCACCAGGGAAGTCCTGGTTTAGGGATTTTAACAGAAGCTCTCCTGAAGAATGAGCTAGGCCCAAAATGCTGCTAACCTTGGTACTCTCCTTAGTCAAGTAGAGAAAGACAAAGAATCAGTTTATAAAATGGTTGTTGAGTGGTAGATTAGAGGTACATTCAGCCAATGGAAAGGTTGGACTTTATTTCAGCAATTGAAATTGGCTCATTGCGGGCAGCCACCGTGTATTACCCGCCCATTCATCTAATTCAGAGTAGAGTGCCTGCTACTTAGTAACAACAACAAAAAAGAGCAAAAATAATAGCTACCATTGCTTGACACTTACCGTGTATGCTGTGTATTATTATCACCTCCGTTTTATGAATGAAGAAACAGAACCTTAGAGAGCTGTCAATAGCCAAATCTCACACAAGTCATTTAACTGCAGAGTCAGTTTTCTTAACCATCGCAACTGATCGTGGCTGACCTTAATGATTAGGCTAAATGTTTTGGAGTATCTTCTGTGATTAATAGGGACTCATTGAAAGTTTTCTGAACAAGAAACTTAGTTTTTTAAATGTGGTATAGGATGAGGGCAGAATAGTCTTGTGGCTTTTGCACTTCAGTCTTGCTATGAAGTGATAAGCATCTGAGTCAATATGCTATATTAGAACAAAAAGGAGAAAAGAGAGAGAAGACTCTCTGTGAAGGGATGGATGATCCTTAAGACATGGAGACTGATTGGTTGTGGGAATTAGGGAAAGGAAGGAACCCCAAAGAATTGGTGGTCTCCAGAGCAGTGACAGAAAGATTGCTGGTGTCATGAATAAACATAGAGAACTCAGGAGATGAAGCAGTTTGCAAAGACTTTTAGGACTTGGGTGATGTTTGGGGCCGGCAGTGATGGCAGGACACTAGTGTGCAATGTATACCCCTTGATGATGTCAGAGCCTTCATCTCCCTACATAAAAGCTAAAAATCCTGGATTCCTGTTTTCTTAGACTCCCTTGCATGTGGCCCAGCTTTGGTCATGGGACACAAGTGGATACCTGCTGGGGGTTTTGAAGAAAGATTTTTCTCTTTGGTGATAAAAAAAATCTAGTAAGTAAAATCTCTTTCTGTTTTGGATTTCAAGCACAAGGTTATCTTACAGGGAGCTGCTGTAGCCATCTTGTAGTATTGAGGCACAGGTGGAGAAAATAGGTGGAAAGTTGACCCAGGGCCCCAACACTGGGGAGGTCCTGAAACAACACCAGGACCATCCATCTCTGGACTTATCATGTAGGAAAACAAAAAGAAGCACATCATTCAAGCCGCTTTTAAGTGGGTGTTTTGTTATTGATAGGCAAGTATCCAAACTGATACAGACTTTATGCAGGTCCTGGATGACCTTGGGATCCAAGCTTGGCTGTACTTTCTCCTTTGGACATTAATTTAGGGAAAACACCATATGGTGAGTGAACATCAGAATTGTCCACTGAACCCTTTAAAACTGTGGGAGTTCCTAAAAAGGAGAATGCACTTTAGATCTCATTCCTAAAAAATGAGGGCTCTTTAACGAAAAGGTCTCTAAAGATCAAAGAGCCTGGCCTAGATCTAGGACCCAGTTTGCTGCTAGGTGAGAGTCCCTGTTAGGTTTCAGCATTAAAATGTGCTTCTCAAATGACAACAGGGCTCCTTAGTAAATGGAAGCATCCCCCAGCCCCTAGATACACACTGGGCAAAGGAAACATTTTCTTCTTTCAGAGCTGCTGCTCTTTTCATTCGCTTCCTCCCACCTTCCTTGCGTTGGCTGGTGTCTGCTGGAAGGCTTCTGCTGGCAGGCAGGCATTTTTAGCCCAGTGATGGATGTGCTGAAGAGACTCAGCCTGTTTTGTGGAGCTTTTGAATTGGACCAAGTGTGCATTCGGAAGGTCTGGGTGACTGACTGATTGAAAAGTAATTGATTGCAGACTTTCAAAATAAGATTCAAAAGGTACATTATAAAGTTAGATTTCACAAAGCCTAACCCTTTCTTTATTATACTCTTGACTCATTTTATTTGTTTCAACTTTACAAAATTATTTTAGAATTTAGTATCCACTTCACCATTTAGTCCCTGAAGCTTTTGTGTTATATATAAAGTTTATGAAAAGAAAATTCTTGTCAGAGAGGAAGGAGGGAGAAAAACAGGCCACATGGATTCTCGTCTTGATTCTGCCTCCCAAGAGGGAATCTCGTTTAATGTTTCCAAGCTCCCATATTTGTCAATGAAAATTTTGGGTTGGCCAAAAAGTTCGTTTGAGTTTTATGGTACGAACATTTTGGCCAACCCAATATTTGATTAAATCTTGTGTAAGATCCTGTCCACAGGAACTTAGGGTTTCTACTATTTAGGTCACATTCTATGTAAGAATTTTGCTAGAAGTACTTCCCAGATGGCGCTAGTGGTAAAGAATTTGCCTGCCAGTGCAGGAGATGCAAGTTTGATTCCTGGGCCGGGAAGATCCCCTGGAGAAGGAAATGGCAATCCACTCCAGTATTATTGCCTGGAAAACCCCACAGATAGAGGAACCTGGTGGGCTACAGTCCATAGGGTTGCAAAGAGTCAGACACACCTGAAGCAACTTAGCATGCATAATACCAATACAATTTGGTTCTGATGGTAGGATTCTGGGTGGAGATGCCAGATAAAATACAAGACACTTAAATTTGAATTTCAGGTAAACAAGAATTTTATTTCATTTTTTAGTATAAGTATGTCCCAACTATTACATGGGACATACTTCTGCTAAAAAAAAATACATCTATTATCTTATTTTAAATTCAAATTTAACTGGGAATCGTATTTGGATTGTCTTAAATCTGGCAACTCGAATTTTGCACAAGTCACTGATGGTAATGACATCAGCCTAAATTACTCAGGAGAGGATAAAGAAAGAGCTCCAGGAGAGCTCCAGTGGGCTTGACAGATCTGCTGTCCTGGCCGGGGGCTGAGTGGGTTCAGCCAGGGTGCGAGAGCTTGACCATCTCTGCAACCTCCTTTCCCTTTTTCACCTTAATTGGTTTTCATGAAAATGAAACTATTCACTGTTTTGTTGCAGGCTGTGGTCATGTCATCCTTTTTATGGTCCTTGTTCTGAATTTTTGAAATGTGTGGGTAGACCTTGGTTTATTTTTCTCATTCTCTGTGCTCACCGCCCCCTCCCTAATTAAATTGATTTCTGCTGGTGTGTGGCCTGGATTGATTTTTTTCCTCCCTTGTGGACTAGCTCTTTCTCAATAGAAAAATGATTGCCAAATTTCTCAAGCCCACTTCTAAATTTTGGGGCCTTTTTGAATTTTGTTCATATTCATCCTTCAGTTGTCTGTACACCTTTAACCCACATGGTGTGTCTCTTCACAACAGATAAAGAGGATTGCAACTGGGGTGGTTTTGTTTTGTTTGGTTTTGGTTTTGACAGATGGATGATCAGTCACTCTTTACTGAAACACAGCACACATGCCAGGGGAAGTCCAAGGACATCTCTGGAACAGGGGAAGATCCCACCCCTGCCCTACACATGTACACTCAGGCACATGTGAGCCAGGGTCCCACTGAGTGTCTGGATCAGGCCTGCTGATCTACGTGGGAACATCTCAGCACAGTAACACGACTCCAGTCGTGGTGGGGTCCAGGCCATAGGCAGCACTGCCCCTTTCCACACGTGGCTGTGCCAAGTCCCCGCTGAGGGTCTTCAGCCCCTCCTGGAGCGCAGCAGGGAGACCTGGACGGGAGACGTACGCACTGCCCTTGGGTTTTGATCCTGTGTGTGGCTGGCTGCCTGTAGCACTGCAGAGGCCGAATCAGCGTTGTGCACTGCCGGTTTGTTCCAGTTTGTCAAGCAAGATCACTTAACACCTCTGGGTCGGGTAACCATGCTTTCCCATGAAGTGAGAGGACCGCTGGGCGGGAGAAATGGAGGCGCCTTCTCCTAGATGGTAAGCATTTCAGGGCCCTGATGTTAAAAGTAGCAAGAGGATGAATAGGGAAAAAACACGCTGAGACTGCTATACACGTGGTGTAAGAAGTGGCTGGGGTGGGAGTCTCATGATGAGGGGATGTCCCCCATCATTGCACAAGGGGAGCAGCCACACACCCTGGCTTCTTGGTTTTTTATCCTGAGGCTGGGTGCTGTAGGGGCCCTTTGGGGGGCCCTCTGTGTGGTGCTCTCAGTGGTACTTGTGTTATGGCCTTTGAGACCCAAAATGCCAGGCAGAAAATTAAGCAAATGAAGGTCATGGCTCAAGGCCACTTCTTGCTTTTTAACTTTTTATCTTATTTTGGAATATAACTGATTAACAATGTTGTGATAATTTCAGGTGCATAGCAAAGGGACTCAGCCTTACTTATACATGTATCCATTCTACCCCAAACTCTCCTCCCATCCAGCTGCCACATAACATTGAACAGAATTCCCTGTGCTATACAGTAACTCCTTGTTCATTATCCATTTTAAATATAGTAATGTGTACATGTCCATCCCAAACTCCCTAACTATCTGAAGCGGCTGCTGAAGTTTGTCATCTATGCAATCTGATTGATAAAAGGCTCTTCTTTTTAAAAACAAAAAACAAACAAAAAAATACAACAACAAACTCTTACCACCTACCTGATTGAAATGCCTGTTATTAGAACCACAAACGAGTCCAAAACCTTTGTTCAGGACAGCTTTCTTCTGTGTACTAGGCACCAGGGATCCTGAGAAGAATGGATGGCCCCCACTGTCTGGAAGCTTATCAAATGAGTAAGCTGATGGTTAAACTAGAGTTTGACCATGTAATGAGAGCTGTGGTGACAATTCACCTGGGTTAGACGTGTGTTGAGGGGTGGGTGACACAGAAGTTCAGCAATGAGAAGACAAGTAGGTAAGGCTGTGGGCTTGGATGCTGGAGGAGCTGTGGTGGGTCCCGTGCCCAGGTCCCCTTGATTGGACTGGTGTTCCCCTACCCTGAGCTACTGGGAGCATTGATTGTCCGGCTCCCTGCTGTACTCTTCCAGGGTAAATTGCCTTCTGCTGAAAGGAGCAGAAAATGCCCAGAAGTGGCATTTTCAGCCTGAAGAATCAGGCTGAGCACAGAGGTCAGAGTGAACCACATCTTAACATCTGTGCCATCCTGCCTCCCTCACTCCCTTACAGGTTTCTCCCCAAAACAAGTCTCAATAAGTCACTTGCACTTGAATTCATCGCTGGCTCTGTATCTCCCATCTGCTGGAGGAGAAGCAGGAAGTTGATGTGGTTCTGGCATTGTGGGTTCTTATTTTCTGAGATGTGGGAGACACAGTAGACAAGGTGGTTGAGAAGACTGGTGAATGTTGATGGTGGGCGTGTATGGCTCACATGAGGAATAGGAGCAGCATTGATTGTCAGCTTCGGTGAGAGACCATATTTCTGTGGAGCCATCTATATTGTGGTATCACTGTCTTCAGCACTCAGCAGCCTAGATACAAAACCAGAAGCACACGGCACACAGCTGTAGTGCTGACAGATGGAGACGATGAGAAGATAGTGGACCAGGTGTGGTAACAAAGGACTTGAGAGCAGGAAGGAAGTAGTAGTTTGGGAGAAAATGGAGGTGTCAATGGACCAAAGATATGGTTAAGATTAAAGAACTTGTGTGATGAGCACAGCGTAGAGAACATGTGGCAAGATTAGGAGGCAAGGAGGGTGTGTTCAGAGTTTGGAATGAAAGAATTTAAGGTTTAAGGGTTAGAGCATTTCAACATAACAACAGGACAACAGGTCTAGATCTGCCATGGGCACAATTGTCTGAATCACGTGGATTCCTGGTAAAGAGATCAAAGCACTACAACATTAGAGAGTTGGATGAGCCATCCTCAGGGATGTTGTCAGCAGTGAGGTGTGGTAGTGACCCCAGAAATCCACACTGATCAGTTCTTACCCACGCCCCAGAGATGTCATTACTTCTTGTACCTGAGCCTTTGTGTAGTAGGCGAACTTAATAAAGACACTGGACAAACATTGGCCAGCGAAGGCTACAGTGGAGTGTTGGAGGCACAGGAATTCCTAGTGAGACCCTTTCTCTTGGTGGTTTATAACCCAAACCACTTGTTAACAGCTTGAATAATTCCCATCTTTCAGTGTTCGTGGTGTCCCACCTCTTCTTGGACTAATTGGCCTTCCTGTTAAATCTCTCAGTTGGGAAAACTCCACTCTTACTTTATTTCTCTTTTTTTTCTATGTATTTTCACTTGCTATTCTTATCTACTAATTATCTTGCTGACCCAGGCATTCAAGAATAGGGAACACCATGATACCTGAGAAGAAGTTGTAGTGGAAATGATTCACACCACTAGTTCTGCATGAAATGTTTCCATTCCCTTCATCATTCAGTGAATTTTCAGATGTCCTTTGGGTATCTCTAAACTATCTCTTTCTGTTCTCCCCAGACTGTTTCAGAACCCCTCGCCATGATAGACTCTCAAAGTCACCTTATTCCCCTTCATGACTCTTATCACAGCTGTAACTAAACAAACCAAAAAAAAAAAAATAAAAAATGAAGTAATTCATTGCTTAAGGTCTATGTCGCCTGATGGAATGTAACCTAAGGACAAGGGCCATCTCTGTGTCCCTAGCTCCTGGCACAGTGCCATATATAAAGAATGTACTCAATAAATGTTCATAGAACAAATAAATAAACATATGATAAGGTGACAGTTAGAAAAGCTCCAATTCTCTTCCTAGAAAGTGAAGCCGCTCAGTCATGTCCGACTCTTTGCGACCCCGTGGACTGTAGCCTACCAGGCTCCTCTGTCCATGGGATTTTCCAGGCAATAGTACTGGAGTGGGTTGCCATTTCCTTCTCCAGGGGAGCTTCCCAACCCAGGGATTGAACCTGCGTCTCCCGCATCGTAGACAGATACTTTACAGTCTGAGCCACCAGGGAAGTCCCTTCTCTTCCTAGGTCTGTTCCTATTTACTCCGTGATCTTCAACAAGTCATTTCAGCTTTCTGAGCAAAATACGTCTTGACTCATTTTAGCACTCTTTGATTTCTGATTTCACAGCCTATCAGTCAAACACCTTAACAACTCTTAACCCCAGCACCATGTTTAGGCTAACTAAAACTTCTCCTGGAACTTCTCGAAGTAGCTTACTTGTAGAGAAACCGTTTTTCCTTTGTGTTTCAATAAGCTATTGTGAAAGTGAAAGTGAAGTCACTCAGTCATGTCCGACTCTTTGAGACCCCATGGACTGTAGCCCTCCAGGCTTCTCCATCCATGGGATTTTCCAGGCAAGAACACTGGAATGGGTTGCCATTTCCTTCTTCAGGGGATCTTCCCAATCCAGGGATCGAACCCCAGTCTCCCTCTTTGTAGGCAGACGCTTTTACCGTCTGAGCCACCAGGGAAGCTATTACAAGCTATTGCTAAGTAACAAATAAGTCCTACATTTAGTGGCTTAAACAGCAATTTATTATTTCAAAATAAGTAGGAAGAAAGGTAAGAGTAAAGACCAGAGTTTAAAAAACACAAGCAAACAGTGAAATAGACATAGAAAGACCAGGAGATAAGGCAGTGCGTGACACAGATGTTTGAGGAAAGAACATTCAAGGCAGAGGGTACTGTTAGTTCCAGGGTCCCCTAGTAGGACATGCCAGAAGATCAGGAAAGAGGCCCTGAGTGGGTGGAGCAGAGCAAGCAAGGAGGATGGAGGTGGGTAGCCAGACCACACTGGAACCTGTGGCCAACTCAAGGACTTGGACTTTGCCTCTGAGTGAGATAAGGAACCACTCAGGGATTTGGAACAGAGTGGTATCATTTGCACTTCCCTGGTGGCTCAGATGGTAAAGCGTCTGTCTAACAATGTGGGAGACCTGGGTTCTATTCCTGGGTTGGGAAGATCCCCTGGAGAAGGAAATGGCAATCCACTCCAGGACTATTGCCTGGAAAATCCCATGGACAGAGGAGCCTGGTAGGCTACAGTCCATGGGGTCGAAAAGAGTCGGACGCGACTGAGTGATTTCACTTCACTTCACTTCAGTATGATTTGCAGTCTTCAGTTCTTTCCTCTGGTTTGAATTCTAGTTTGTTCTCTTGACTTTGGTCATGCAGATGTGTACCTTGGTCGTGAGACATAACAATCTAATTTTATATGATCAGAGATAGGCTGTTTCTTTGGGCAGGTTTTTGTTTCACATTTGTACAATGAGTTAGAGGGCTTCCCTGGTGGCTAAGTAGTAAAGAATACACCTGCCAATGCAGAAGATGCAGGTTCGATCCCTGGGTCCAGAAGATCCCCTGGAGAAGGAAATAGCAATCCACTCCAGTATTCTTGCCTGGAGAATCCCATGAACAGAGGAGCCTTGCGGACTACAGTCCATGGGGTCATAAAAGAGTCAGATACAACTTAGCAACTAAACAACAACAGATTGTGTTTGTACAGTTTTGTGTTTGTTTCAGTTCCCAGGGAGTTCACACAGATAGGGTGACTGCTTTGTACTAATGGCAATTCCCAGCTATATGCCTACATTGTTTTTTGATGTGGTTGAAGATTCAAATGGATAGATAGCTCAAGGAATATGGATATATATATATATATATACATGTGGAAATGGATGGATGGGTGAATGGAGGGATAGGTGGATGGATGGACAGATAGATATATAGTAGAGAGGAAGAATAAGAAGGAGAAATCTTCCTTGTTTAAATAGCACTCAGGAAGACTGGTGAACTTTTTCTTTCTTTGTGAATGACAAACACAGAGTTCAGAAATTGCATGGTTGAATTATTGTTCCCTTAATTTCACCTCCTTAATAATCAAATATATTCTAATTTAACCATATAGTAATTAGGTTTCTGCTTATCTCCTGGAAGCAGAGGGAACATTAGAGAGATTTGGCATTGGGATATTACCAGTGGATAAGAGGCATATTTGCTGAATTATGAGAGTAAGTAGCAAAAATGAACTTTGCCCTTTCGGTATGGGAATGCTCAATAATGCCTGGATCTTTTCTTTTGTGTTCTGGTTTTATGCCAACACAAATTACACTCTTGTTGACTTCACTGTAACCCATGAAACTGAAGAAGGGGAAATCTGAGTCCCATAGAAGGCAGTTTCAGCAAACCTACCTCGTGCATTTGTGTGATGGAAACGGAGAACACCAGTACTTACTAACCAGTTTTATGCAGGAAGAAATGTCTCTGGCAGTAATCAGCGCTGGCTCATGATATGAACAGACAAAGCTACTTCTTTAAAATCATACATTTTAAGGACTTCCCTGACAGTCCAGTGGTTAAGACTCTGCCTTCCCAATGCAGGGGGCACAGAGTCAATCCCTGGTCAGGGAGCTAAGGTCCTGCAGGCTGCGAGGCATGGCCAAAATAAATAAATAAAATCATACATTTTAGAGCTGGAAGAAATCTAAGAAAGCATCCAAACCTCCCTCATTGTACAAATGAACAAAGTAAAGCCGAGAAATGCCTGTTCACAGCTGACATCAGTCTGTACTAATTGCAGGAAGCCACATGGCATCATAGAAACAGCACAGTCGTTGCAGAGGTCTGGGCAGAAATCAGAGCTCGATCACTTACTAGCTGCTGTGGCCTTGGGAAAATTATCTTTGAGACTTTCTTCCCTCATCTATCCCTACTTCGTGGGCTGGTTGTAAGAATTACATCATATATAAAGCCCTGGCACAAAATAGGTGCTCAGGAAATAGTAGTTGTGATCTGCGTATTTTGTAGGAATCAGTGTAGAGATCTTACACGTATTTCATTAGATTTATTCCTAGGTGCTTGATTTGCTATAAAAAATAGTATTCTTAAAAATTGTTATCTGTAGCTAATATATATGTATATATACATATTATACACATATAATTGATTTTTGTGTATTGACTCTTTAGCTAGTGATCTTGTAAATTCAATAAGATATGCTATTTATAAGGGCTTCCCAGGTGGTGCCAGTGGTAAAGAACCTGCCTGCCAATGCAGGAGACTAAACGATGCAGGTTCAAACCCTGCGTCAGGAAGATCCCCTGGAGGAGGGCATGGTAACCCACTCCAGTATTCTTGCCTGAAGAATCCCATGGACAGAGCAGCCTGGCGGGCTACAGTCCATGTGGTCACAAAGAGTCGGTCACGACTGAGCAACAGAGCACACACGTGATATTTATAGAAGAATTTTTGTACGTATCCTGTATTAGTTTAAGGAAGTACCTTTCTATTTCTAATTTCCTGAAATTTTTTTTAAAACCCAGAGGGTGCTGATCTTTACCAAATGCTTTTTCTGCATCTCAGTAGACATTCACTTCTGTTCTGACTCAGCTTAGAGCGCAATACTAAAGTCTGTTCCCTGGGTTTGGCTCTATCCTACATTCAAAATAGAAACTGGCAAACAAGAACTTGTGCCAGGAGAGTGGAAGTAGATGCGGAAAGGAGGAGATGAACAAGAGAAATCTTGATGCTCTGTAACATAAAATATTGTGTAGAGTAGCCAATTGGTTTAAATAAGATAGAGCCCGACCTCAAATTTTTTAAAGGCGGAGGACAAATTTTATATGTATACATAGATAATGTTATTTATTTATTTATGGCTGTGCTGGGTCTTCGTTCCTCACGGGCTTTTCTCTGGTTGCGGCAAGCAGGGGCTGCTCTCTAGCTGTGGTACTCAGGCTTCTCATTGTGGTGGCTTCTTTTTGTTGCAGAGCACATGGGCTTCAGGGGTTGCAGCTCCCAAGCTCTAGAGCACAGGTTGGGTAGTTGTGATGCATGGGCTTAGTTGCTCTGCAGCATGCAGGATCTTCCAGGATCAGGGATCAAACCTGTGTCTCCTCTTTTGGCAGGTGGATTCTTTACCAGGGAAGCCCTAGACCTCAAATTTCCAAATTCCTTTTGATAACATGAAAAAGAAACCTCACCCCTTTGTATTACAGAAACAATAAGCAATTTTCCAAGTATAACGTTTGATTGTATTTTTTTTTTCCAAAATTTTTACCCAATAATCCCCATACCCAAAGTCTGATCCATTCTCCCTCGAAGAGTACTCTTTCTCACCACTCTCTTCCTGTTGAAAATCATTAAAGTAGCATCCACAACACATCACTGCATAGCGGTGGTACCAGTCAGCTATCCTCAGTATGTTCTGAGTGCCCTGGACGGTTGGGGTAGGGAGAACTGTATGAAGGCTCTATTAGCAATGAGATTTTATCATTGCTAATAGAGGTACAGAAAGGTACAGAACTGGTCAATTCTACCCCAGGGTACAAATGCACCCTGTAGAAGAGGGGTCCCCAACCTCTGGGATCTAATGCCTGATGATCTAAGGTGGAGCTGATGAATCGGTAGAATAAAGGGCACTATGAATGTAATGTGTTTGAATCATCCGGAAACCATCCTCCCACCTGGGTCAGTGGAAAAAATTGTCTTCCATAAGGACAATTTGTCCCTGGTGCCAAAGAGGTTAGGGACTGCTGCTGTAGAATATACACTTATGGACTTCCAGTTTTACTAACACTCAAACAGTTTGATACTATACAAATGCTTTGTTCTTTGAACAGTGGAGTTGAATTGAAATCAACCCTAGTGCCCTCTTCTGGACATGAGAGTATAATAGTCTTGTTCCATTAATCTAAGGTGACCCTGATGGTATAAAGACCTCTCAAGTCGTGAGGCCAGGCAGTACGTCGCCACTTACAAGCTCTATGAACTTAAGACTCCTTAGATGATAAATGGCAATATTAATAGTGCCCACCTTATTGAGGTTATTGAGCACATTTAGTCAGTTCATTTCAGTCGCTCAGTCGTGTCCAACTCTTTGCGACCCCATGGACTGCAGCACACCAGGCTTCCCTGTCCATCACCAACTCCCAGAGCTTGTTCAAACTCATGTCCGTCGAGTCGGTGATGCCATCCAACCATCTCACTTTCTGTCATCCTCTTCTCCTCCTGCCTTCAATCTTGCCCAGCATCGGGGCCTTTTCTAAGGTGTCAGTTCTTCTCGTGAGGTGTCCAAAATATTGGAGCTTCAGCATCAGTCCTTCCAATAAATATTCAGGACTGATTTCCTTTAGGATTGACTGGTTTGATCTCCTTGCAGTCCAAGGGACTCTCAAGAGTCTTCTCCAACACCATAGTTCGAAAGCATCAGTTCTTCAGCCCTCAGCCTTCTTTATGGTCAAACTCTTGTAACCATATATGACTACTGGAAAAACCATGGCTTTGACTAAACGGACCTTTGTTGGCAAAGTAATGTCTCTGCTTTTTAATATGCTATCTAGGTTGTTCATAGCTTTTCTTCCAAGGAGCAAGAGGGATCAAACCCACCTCTCAAGTCTCCTGCGTTGGCAGGCAGGTTCCTTACCTCTGGAGACACCTTATGGAATATGATTTAGTTTTCTCATGGTACTGCCATACTGTCCATCTTCTCTGTGTGCGTATGCTACTCTCCCCCATTTATGATCCCATTTATGTAAAAATAATTTAATCACATATTTGTATATTTTGCCTTCTCCACAATAAACAAAAGGACAGATAAACCTGAAACCATAAGAATACCCTGAGGGTGTGTTCCCCGGGCAAGCCCAGTGGCAGGCCCAGCCTCTAGAGTTTCTGATTCAGTTGGGCAGGTGCTGCCTGAGAATTAGCATTTCTAACCTGTGTATGAAGAATCTGCCTGCAACGCGGGAGACCTGGGTTCAGTCCTTGGGTTGGGAAGATTACCTGGAGAAGGAAGTGGCAACCCACTCCAGTATTCTTGCTGGAGAATCCCATGGACAGAGGAGCCTGGCAGGCTACATACGGTCCATAGGGTCACAAAGAGTTGGATACGACTGAAGCAGCTTGGCACTCAAGGTCTCTTCTTGCTAGAAAATGCTGGTTTCTCATTGCCAAGGTGACTCCATGAATTTAGACTTTCTTCTCTTAAACACCAGGTGGCAGCAGAAGACAAGAGTCTTGGCTGCTCTTTGCTACCACAGGTAGGATGTGCTGAAATCCCCCAATTTACACCGTGATACAAGATAGAGGAGGCAAACAGCTTAAGATTACCCCTGCTTCTAGCGGTTTCTAAGAAGCCAAGGTTTAATATCCCTAGAATGATGCTTATGCCACTATGATCAGGATTTTCCTATTTTTCCAATATGTACGCAGAAGGTATAGACCCACCATTCAGCACTGGCCCCCCCACCCACTATCCACATAGACACAGTCACGCACACACACACATAGACACGCACACACACAGACACACCACCCTTCCCCAAGGCTTTATCTATCATGGCTGCAGCTTCTCGGAAGAATACCTGCCAAGTTCTTGCCTGTGATAAGCTGAGGGCTGCACGGCAGAAAGGCAGCTGTGTGCTTCACAGAAACTTCTTTCTTCTGGGGTCTGAGAGGATTTGAGGTCTGGGGGGCCTGGCAGTGCTCACCCAGGAAAATACATTTCAAATAAAACACCTTTTATTACCATTCTGTACCAGTGTGTCCTATTTACAAACGGTGGAAGGAGAGACAGATCTGGCGGTTGGGATACTAATCCTTGGTTGGCTGCTGGCCCCTGGCCAGGCGGGCTGGGAAGGGGTGGGAAGGAGATGGGAGGTGGACCATGGAGTGAGATAGCAACTCAGTTGCAGAAGTAGAATAAGAGATCTGTCTTCAGAATCTAGATAAGGCTCCTCCCAGGACCCCTAGGGGCAAAGGCCAGGGACCTGCTTCATGTGCAGGTTGGATGAACTTTAACAGAGGAATTTCACCCGTAGGCTAGGGTGGTAGTGTGAGGCCTAAATAGGAAGATCACCATTCTCCAAGGACCTAGAGGACACGTCTCTCCAATGACAGAGGTGGTCTGAATGGGGCAGGTGGACATAGACTGAAAGGATAAAAAGGTAGAGTCAAGGGACTTCCCTGGTGGTCCAGTGGCTAAGACTCCACACTCCCAATGCAGCGGGGCCTGGATTTGATCCCTAGTCAGGGAACTAGATCCCACGTGCCACAACTAAAGATCCTGCATGCCACGACAAAGATCTAAGATCTTGTGTGCCGCTGTTGGGATCTGGCTCAGCCAAATAAATTAAAATTAAAAGATATGGTCAAGCTAAAGTGTTGGCACATAGTACTAGAAGGAAGTGGACATGTAAATACCAGGGTGAAGTTGTTCAGTGGTTTAGGCATACGCCATATGCTTTGAGCAACTGGAAGCTGTGCTTACCCTCCCTTCTGGCACCAGTTCATTTCCTGAGATGCACTCTACACGTCGGTGAGGAGTGACTGAAGTGGGGTTGGCCCTGAACTTGCACAGATGCTTGGGGTGCTCCAGTTCTTCCTGGGAAGGGTGTCTACAGACGAGAGAAGAGAAGGCAGGCCTTGAACTGGGTTTTGATTTTTCAGAGAAAATCCTTTTCCTTCTTTCCTATGCTTCCTGCTAAGTGGTAGGAACAGAATAAAGAAGGAAAGCAGCAGCTTTTGAAAACTGGGATTTGGAATGTGTGGGCTATTTTCTCAAAACTCCCTTGTTTTCCATCTTCACATGCTTGCTCTAATGGTCATACCCTTTGCAGGGTGCTTGAGGATCAAGGGACAAAGAGGGAAAATGCTTAACCTTTGAATTTGGTGGCCGTTGGGGGAGCCTCTACCCAGATTACCTCCAAAATAAGTGGAAATGGGGAGGGGAAAGAAACTCTACTGTGGCCTAATGGGCTGGGCCCAGGGAGGCTGCCTTGAATGCTAGGTCACACGTTTCTCTTACAAGTGGGTGAAGCATTTCAGGGAGGGAGAATTAGCAGAAAATTCAGTAAAGACCTATCACAGACCTGAATTGTTACTCACTAGGGAGAAATTTATGGAGGGGCTAAGGTGCTGTGATTCATGGGGTCACAAAGAGTCAGACACGACTGAGAGACTGAACTGAACAGAACTGAAGGCGAGAAATAGTTGATATTTGGCTAAAATGCAGGGAAGAAAGAAGGGGTGTTGATCATGATTGACTTCATTGGCACTTCCTTAAAAGTACCCAAACAGTAACATCAGTGTGAATAAGTCCTATAAAATGTACTGATGCTTTGCAGGGTATCACCCTCCCCAGTCCAGCCTGGTGCTAAGCTACCTTAACAATGCTGAGCCCCGAGCTGCCATCTGGGGAGCTGGAGCAGTTGGGTTGGTTTGGTGTCAGAAGCTCATCCTGGACTTCTATTGACCTCAGAGGACCCTCTGTGGGGCTCTTGTACTGTTGGGTCTTTCATGGCTCCTTACTATATGTTTTCATGTGTGCTATAGCTGGGAGGGATTGGGGGCAGGAGGAGAAGGGGACAGCAGAGGATGAGATGGCTGGGTGGCCTCACTGACTCAATGGACATGAGTCTAAGTGAACTCTGGGAGTTGGTGAGGGACAGGGAGGTCTGGCGTGCTGTGATTCATGGGGTTGCAAAGAGTCGGACACGACTGAGCGACTGAACTGAACTGAACTGATAGCCATGAAAGGAGAGAACCCCCGCTAAATACAAGAGAAAGCT
Organism: Bos indicus; assembly: GCF_029378745.1. Taxonomy (NCBI): domain Eukaryota; kingdom Metazoa; phylum Chordata; class Mammalia; order Artiodactyla; family Bovidae; genus Bos; species Bos indicus. Next base: position 92,045,148 of record NC_091765.1, read on the forward strand.
GTGCTGGGGGACTGTGGGAGAAGGGAAAGCTGGTTGCAATTCCAGTTGAGGGAAAGACAATATTTCTATTTCATTGATCACATTTAAAGGTGGTTACTTCAAGAGGAACTAAAGAGCCTCTTGATGAGGGTGAAAGAGGAGAGTGAAAAAGCTGGCTTAAAACTCAACATTCAAAAAACTAAGATCATGGCATCCAGTCCCATCACTTCATGGGAAATAGATGGGGAAACAGTGGAAACAGTGGCAGACTTTATTTTTGGGGGGCTCCAAAATCACTGCAGATGGTGACTGCAGCCATGAAATTAAAAGACGCTTACTCTTTGGAAGGAAAGTTATGACCAACCTAGATAGCATATTCAGAAGCAGAGACATTACTTTGCCAACAAAGGTCTGTCTAGTCAAGGCTATGGTTTTTCCTGTGGTCATGTATGGATGTGAGAGTTGGACTGTGAAGAAGGCTGAGCACCGAAGAATTGATGCTTTTGAACTGTGGTGTTGGAGAAGACTCTTGCAAGTCCCTTGGACTGCAAGAAGATCCAACTGGTCCATTCTGAAGGAGATCAGCCCTGGGATTTCTTTGGAAGGAATGATGCTAAAGCTGAAACTTCAGTACTTTGGCTACCTCACTTGAAGAGTTGACTCATTGGAAAAGACTCTGATGCTGGGAGGGATTGGGGGCAGGAGGAGAAGGGGATGACAGAGGATGAGATGGCTGGATGGCATCACTGACTTGATGGACGTGAGTTTGGGTGAACTTCAGGAGTTGGTGATGGACAGGGAGGCCTGGTGTGCTGTGATTCATGGGGTTGCAAAGACTCGGAGATGACTGAGCAACTGAACTGAACTGAAAATCACTGCAGACGGTGACTGCATCAATGAAATTAAAAGATACTTGCTCCTTGGAAGGAAAACTATGACAAACCTAGAGAGCATAGTAAAAAGCAGAGACATCACTTTGCCAACAAAAGTTCATATAGTCAAAGCTATGGTTTTTCCAGGAGTCATGTACAGATATGAGAACTGGACCATAAAGAAGGCTGAGCGCCAAAGAATTGATGCTTTCGAACTGTGGTGCTGGAGAAGATTCTTGAGAGTCCCCTGGACTGCAAGAAGATCCAACCAGTCAATCCTAAAGGAAATCAACCCTGAATATTCATTGGAAGGACAGATGCTGAAGCTGAAACTCCAATGCTTTGGCTACCTGATATGAAGAGTCAATTCATTGGAAAAGTCCCCGGTGCTGGGAAAGATTGAAGGCAAAAGAAGAGGATGGAAGAGGATGAGACGGTTAGATAGCATCACCAACTCAATGGACATGAATTTGAGCAACTCCAGGAGACAGTGAAGGACAAGGAAGCCTGGCATACCCATGGGATGGCAAAGAGTCAGACATGACTTAGCTACTGAACAACAACAACTTCAAGGGGGAAAAGAGAGCTGGGTAATTGCTGAAGTAAAGCCTTTAAAAGAAAATGACTTCATTGTCTTTAGCAAACATCCAGAGACGAATCTCTGACCTTACTTGGTAGGCCCTGAAAAAGTGCTGAGGATTAGAGGGACATTTTGAAAGACTTGGGGACTTCGCTTTTTCTTATCTGGGTCAGACATTGATCTTTGAAAAATGGCCCACTACTGTGTGGTCATTAACTGATCATTTACAAAGTTCTGCTGCTGCAGTTCCTGGAGCCAGGGAGAACACTAGAGTGGACCGAGGACCAATGACCCACATTAAAAATCAACCAAATAGTGATGGGAAGCAAGAAGCAACTTAATTGACTTCTTAAAAAATTTCTGAAAGCAATTCACTGGCTAAGTGTTTAAGGGGGGAATATGAAGCATAATGGCCTTCCCAGGTGGCACTAGTAAAGAACCCACCTGCGAATGCAGAAGACATGAGACTCAGGCTTGATTCCTGGGTTGGGAAAATCCTCTGGAGAAGGAAATGACAACCCATTCCAGTATTCGTGCCCAGAGAATTCCATGGACAGAGGAGCCAGGAGGTTCAGGGTTGCAGTCCGTAGGGTCGCAAAGAGTTGGGCACGACTGAAGCAACTCAGCACACATGTGCATGAAGCATAACAGCATTTTGCAGCCACTTTGTAAAACTGTTTGGAAGTTCCTCAGAAAGTTAATAGAGTTACCCGGAGACTAGGAATTCCACTCTTGGAAATAATATCTAAGAGAAATGAAAACATATATCCACACAAAATATTTGTATGAATGTTTATAGCAGCATTACTCATAATTCCTCAAAAGTGGGGAGGGAAACTCATTTGCCTGTTAGCTGCCTGTTGATGGATAACCTAAGGTTGTGTGGCCATACAATGGAATGTTAATCAGCCATGAAAAGGAATGAAATACTGATACATGCCACAACAAAGATGAACCTTAAATACATTACTCTCATTGAAAGAAGCCAAACACCAAAGGTCACATATTGTATGACTCCATTTATATAAAATGTTCAGTAGAGGCAAATCCAAAGAGATAGAAAGATTAGTGTTTGTCCAGGGATGGGTATAGGGGAGCATGGAGAGTGACCAGTAGTGGATACTGGGTCTCTTTTTAGGGTGATGAAAATGTTCTGAAATTAGATAGTGATGATGACGGCATCCAATGTAAGTATACTGAATTGTGCAATTTAAAAGGATGAATTTTTGGTATTTAAAATGTTATGGTGTGTAAGTTACATCACAATAAAATATGAAGCATGAAATTTTATTCAGGAAACCTTTAATAAATAACCCAATTACAATTAAAATAAAGCATAAGGAAAGACAGAAAAGAAAACACTAGGCAAAAGAAAGAAAATGAGAACCAATCTTTTCTCTCACTCATTCTCTCTTAATCTTTAGCCTGGTCAAATACAATAGCTTTGTAATAAATTTTCTAGTCTTTAATCATGCTCCCCTAAAATCCATCCTTCCTTTAATGAAACTGTAATTTCTAAAGTCCACATCATGCTATGTCCTTGCCCAATTGCTTCCCTGTGTTGAGAGTAGATGAAGCTATAAGCTGAGATGTTCAAGGGTGAAGGACATTACAAGGCCATCAGATTTTGCTTTACCTGCTTTACCGGAGCCCAAACCTGGTCATTGGAAGAGATCCCTGCACTGAATGGCCTGGATCAACTGACACTTTTGGGTAACAGCACTTTGGTCACTGTAGATGAAAATAAAGGAGTATCATTTTTTAAAAAAGAAAACCTGAACCATCAGCTAATAGACAGGAATTTGAGCAAATCCTGGGAGATGATAAAGAACAAGGAAGTCTGGGCCACAAAAAGTTGGACACAACTTAGCAACTAAACAACAATAGACATTATGAAGTAAGCACATCACAGAAATACAAAGCCACAGTGTACATTCCCAATGCCAGTCCCTGGGGAAAGTCCAGTTGATAAATGCATTTGAGTTTGATCTTCAGTCCTAGTTCTCTGAGTTTCCGGTCCCGGTCCTTTTATGAATCACATCTGCTATCTCCAATGCCAGTCCCAGCCCCACAAACGAAAGGGAAGTCTATGAAACAAAGTTACCCAGGGAGGCTTGGAACTTCCTCTGAGCTAGCCAGCAGAGGGTTTTATTTCCAACCAAACTGTCATCATATCCAGAATTCAATGATGGCTTATTGATGTTCTCACTGGAGGAAATTCTCTGCCCCCCACACCCTCATGAGACTTCTGTTCATTTCATTATCATTATAACTGTCCTCAGGGAAAGGATGAATTAGGAGATTGAGATTGAGGTAGATACACTGTTGATACTATGTATAAATTAGATAACTAATGAGAACCTACTGGGTAGCACAGAGAACTCTACTCAATGCGCCATGGTGTGCTGTGTGTGTGTGTTAGTCACTCAGTCACGTCTGACTCTTTGAGACCCCATGGATTATAGCCCACCAGGTTCCTTTGTCCATGGGATTCTTCAGGCAAGAAGAAGGGAGTGGATTGCCATGCCTTCCTCCAGGGGATCTTCCCGACCCAGGGATCAAACTTGCACCTCCTGCAACTCCTGCATTGCAGGTGGATTCTTTACCCCTGAGCCATTGGCGAAGCCCAGATATATCTATATGATAACCGATTCACTTTGCTGTAGAGTAGAAACCAAAACAACATTGCAATGCAACTAATTCCAATAAGAATTAATTTTTTAAAAATGCATACAACTGTCTTTAAACAGGTTTCCTGGTGATTCCTCACCCCTAATCTTACAAAGGGATTAGACACTTCGTACCCCAAGGACCATTGCAACTGTATCAGTGAGGTTTCTTCAAAGTGTCAACCACTGGTTCTTCCCTGTTATGAAAGGAGTCTGAGCCTCTGTGAGTGAAACACATCTGCCACTGGTGCAGGTGGAGAAGAGTTTGTGTGTTTGCCTGTTTTGTACCACACCCTTATTGTCTAGGGACTGGCAAGTCACCCCAGTTTACTCGCAGTGGGCATTGAACAGGTGTGTAGGCAAATTACCTGGACTGTTAAAGACAGGATGTCCAGAGAGGCCTCCTCCCTTTTCCCCCAGCCCCAGCAGGAAAACTGTATCCCAAGTACAGAACATCCCTAACCCCGCATTCCTGGCTGACTGTTCTTGACTCTACTAGTCTAAGCCCTGGCTGGGTGGCTTCTAGAATTCCCCTCTGGCTAAACTTACCATTGTTTCAGATGATGCGCTGGATAAGAAGATAAGACTTAGAACTCTGATTCATGCAAATGAAATTGAAAACATTTCTCTTGATTGAGTTGCTGATTTACTAGAGAATTTTAGGGTTTATTTTCAGACATTATGGCAGCAAGAGATCCCAGGATCCCAGGATGTGGAAAAGTTCCTTAATTCAGGTTTTTGTTTTTGAAATCCAGGACAACTTTGAAAATGATTTACTTAAGTTACAAGGAAATACCTTCTTGAATAATTCTCAGAAATTGCAAGATGGTTATTTTGCTATTGTGTGTACATGTGTTCCTGCTGAAGAGTGAGAGCTGGACTCTTAGAAATCATATCAAATATCAAATTATCTCCATTTCTGATAAATAGGAGAAAAAGAATCAATGAACCTGTTAGAAGTAAATTTGGGAGAGGCTCAAACTCGAGAATCCTTTGGGTGCTGAGTCCTTTGAGGGCAGGGGCTGCATGTATTCATGCAGATGGTCTCCTCCATCCCACATGAGCATCTACACAGAACAGGCACCCGGAAAATGTTTGCTGTTGTTAAATGAGAGCCTTTTTCTGAAGACTTTGAAAGACAGAGGCAAATGCAGAGTGTATTTTCATTAACACTCAGGGTGTCTTTCATTTTTCTCTCCCTGCTTTCCTTTCTTCTGTGGATTAGACAGTCTAAATAATTTGAAAGGATTTGAAACAATGCTTCATGTTTGGCAGAGCTCTATGGATACTGCCAGGAAGTGAACATATTTCTGAACCTGTGCTGTAACAAGTATGAGACCAGGCATCCAAGCCTCTTTCTGTGGACTCTCATTTACCTAGAGAACATTGAGATCAGTGCAGATCAAGAAATCAAATTCCTGAGGGCTGTTTTGAAATTTCTTTAATTGAAAGTGACGTAAACCCAATTAAGCAAAATGAGGATTTCTATTGGGTCATCACAGGGAGGGCAGGGGCTTGGTTCAGGTCAGTTACTCAGTCGAGTTCAACTCTTTGCGACCCCGTGGACTGCAGTATGCCAGGCTTCCCTGTCCATCACTATTTCCTGGAGCTTGTTCAAACTCGTATCCATTGAGTCGGTGGTGCCATCCAACCATCTCATCCTCTGTCGTCCCCTTCTCCTCCTGCCTTCAATCCTTCCCAGCATCAGGGTCTTTTCCAATGAGTCAACTCTTTGCATCAGTTGACCAAAGTACTGGGGTTTCAGCTTCAGCATCAGTGCCTTCAAGGGATATTCAGGACTGATTTCCTTCCAGATTCACTGGTTTGATCTCCTAGCAGTCCAAGGGACTCTCAAGAATCTTCTCCAACACCACAGTTCAAAAGCATCATTTCTTTGGTACTCAGCTTTCTTTATGGTCCAACTCTCACATCCCTACATGACTATTGGAAAAACCATAGCTTTGACAATATGGACCTTTGTTGGCAAAGTAATGTCTCTGCTTTTTATGCTGTCTAATTGGTCATAGTTTTTCTTCCAAGGAGCAAGTATCTTTTAATTTCATGGCTGAGGTCACAATCTGCAGGGATTTTGGAGCCCAAGAAAATAAAGTCTGTCACTGTTTCCATTGTTTCCCCATCTATTTGCCATGAAGTGATGGGACCAGATACCATGATCTTCGTTTTATGAATGTTGAGTTTTAAGCCAGCTTTTTTACTCTCCTCTTCCACTTGCATCAAGAGGCTCTTTACTTCCTCTTTGCTTTCTGCCATAAAGGTGATTTCATCTTCATATTTGAGATTATTGATATTTCTCCCAGCAATCTTGATTCCAGTTTATGCCTCATCCAACCTGGCATTTCACATGATGTACTCTGCATATAAGTTAAATAAGCAGGGTGACAATATACAGGACTGCAGCAATTATTGGAACCAGCGCAGGATTGGAGCCAGTAATGCTCTCTTCATCTCTCAACACTGCTTCTCTCTGCTTGTTTGTCTTCCTAAAACCCATAGGCTGAGAACTGGTCTCTGGTTGCAAGTGCAGAAATCCCAGGGGAGGCTTCTGTCTGGACTGACTGAAGTCACATGCTGCTCGGGTGGCCAGTGAGGCACTGTGACTGGTGGCACCCTAGAATCACAGACTGCAGTGGGGGAAGGGTGAAACCCTTCAAAGAAGGGATGCCTTGGAACTTCCCTGGTGGTTCAGTGGCTAAGACTTCACATTCCCAATGCAGGGGGCCAGGGTTCAATCCCTGGTCAGGGAACTAGATCCCACATGCCTCAACTAAGACCCAGCACAGTCAGGTAAATAATTTTTTTTTTTTTTTTAAGAAAGGCATGCCTTTCTTGGAAGAAAGGAGGGTGCTGGATAACAGGTTCATTTCTAGGGGCCAGAGAGTGGACTGAATGAGAATGATTGCTGACTAAGAAGTCCTGGCTTGCTCCTAAATGTTCAGAGGAATGCACTTACCTTCAGCAACTGCTGCTCTGTGCACTTGGATGAGTAGAAAAAAGGTAAAGAAATAGAAAAATAGCAATATGAAAGTTGCAACAAATTCAGCTTGACTTTCCACTCACTGAGTATACATCCTAACGTGAGAGGGTGTGGGTGACATGAATCTCATTGAACCTCCCCAAGGAAGAAATATCTCTTCCCCCTGACTAAGTGAACTGTTTAAATACGTATGTTTTTCATAGAACTTGGCACTTAAATTCAAGTCTTTTATTCAGTGCTTAGTCAGAAAAGCAGAGCCCATTCCCAGCACAGCAGGGGATACTGTGCTGGGCTTACAAAGAGGCAGTTGCTCAGGTGGCATATCCCTAGATTTCTCAGCACAGTTTTGTCTGTATGTGATTTTTGCTGCATATACAGACAGATTTTAGAAATTAAACTCCTATAAGATAGAGTACTTCTTTTGTTTTTGTAGGTGCATCTGAATGTATTATTCAGTAAATTTCTTTACTGAAACTCTTTCCCATTTGTGTGAGTATCTGGTAGAAATGGGAAGAATGACCAGTAGATTTGGGAGATGTAAGGTGTGACATTGTTGCAACATAGGAGGCTTATTTTAAAATATGTACTTATTTATTTATTTGGCTGTGCTGGGTCTCAGTTGTGGCATGTGGGTTCTAGTTCCTGGACCAGGGATTGAACCCAGACTCCCTGCATTGAGAGTTCAGAGTCTTAGCCACTGGACCACCAGGGAAGTCTCTGAACCATTGTTTAATTTGTATAGAGCTTCTTATATTTTACTTATTCTTTAAAATTCTGCTTGATGCTTTAATGGTATATTTAAGGATAGACCCACAGGCCTAGGTTCTTTGGGATCATCTGATTCAGTCTTCCAGTTAATTCTTAAATCCCAAAGGACCATCTGGGGTCGGATTGAATACCCTGGTAACCTAGGATACCTCTCAGATAGAGCAAGCCTCTGATCTTCAGACAACTGTAACCACTAAAATGGTGTTCCCTGTGTAATGAGCCCGATTCTGAATTCCCGTAGCTTATACCCTTTGATGTAGTGTATGTGCTCCCAGAGCCACATGGAAATCATCTCATCCCTCTTCCTCTTGGCAGCATTTCAAGACTTTGAAGAGACCAGTCATGTCCCTACATGTCTCCTTTATATTGTCCCCTGCTTTCTTCTCACCAGTTGTTCCTGAAGATGATGGTGATAATGATGACACTAGAAATAATAAATAATCAACATTTTTTGAATCAACATTTTTTGGTTTATATATATATATATATTATATGCCAGATGTCGTTTTAAGCAGCCTATATTTATTAACTCATATAAATCTTATAACAACCCTATGAAATGAGCAGTATCCTCACTTTATAGATGAGCCACAGAGAGGTTAAATAACGTGCCCAGAGTTTGCAGCTAGTATGTCACAAAGCCTGACTTTGAACCAGGCGGTTTGGCCCCTAAGACTTCCGGCCTAACACCATTGTGAGAGGAGACTCTTCTGATGTGATCCAGGCTGCCCGCAGTCTCTGTTGGAATGACGTCTAGTAGTGGATACAGTGCTCCAGAGGCTGTCTATGGGTTGCTTTCTACTCAGTAAATTTCTATTAACGCCACCCAAGCGTCCATGAGCTGTATGTGGTACCTTGTAAACAATGAAGCAAAGGGGAGTTCATCAGCTCTTTTTACCAGTGTGGTTATGCCTGTGCCTCATTCAGTGTGTGATGCTGACTCAGACTAAGCCAATTAGAAAAATTACTACAGGTTTCCCCCCGGTATCTGGGCACCTGGAACTAGGAACCACAAATGATAGGAGGGCATTCTCATCGTATGTGAGGCTTGACCACTTCTGTTAAAGCAGACAGGGTCCATCACTTTGGGATCTGGGGTAGCTTCTTGTAGCTGCTGTTCAACTCAGAGGAGATGGCATCACATGGCTTCATTAGTATTTAGTTCTATAACAAGAGCCTTTTATTTTTTAAATCGTTCCTGATCTAATCTCTGACATTCCCTTTAGGATTTGATTAAAGTTGAGAATCTTTATAAAAATAGTGACCCATGATTAAATATAATGAACAGAAATTGACTTATAGCAGTAAGCCCTGGAAGTTTAAGCAAGGCTGAGTATGTATTGAAAGATAAACATAGAATTTTTAGAGTTAACATTGTATAATGTTGCTATTACAAATATATTAACTAACTCTGGCCCAAATTGCTGGGACCTACTTAAAATATCTTTGAAGTAAATAATGTTGCTAAAGTCCATAAGACATCATTTGCTTTATTTTTAATTGTCTCATACAGCGTCCTGAGAACTACGCTCCAAGGCTCCTAAGCTCACAGCTGAGTTCTAGATAAGCCAATACCACTCCACTTGCACAGCAGGTTGTATGTTTTTGTGTAGAGCACAACATTGCAGAAGTGGGGATGGCAAAGTCACTGCACCCCAGTGATGACCATAATTAATAAGAGGTGATACATATGGTTGATAAGAAATTGCATATTTTGTCAAACCTTCAAGTTTTCTAGTTTCAGTACAGGCCACTGTAACTCACAAGTCTCATTCATTCCTTCAGTTAACAGCTAAGGGCTCACAGGCCTATTGATAACTTTTGGGAATCACAAATCACAGTAAGTCACAATCCTCCACTTTAACCAAGTGTCAAAGTGATAGTGGACACTGGTCATCAAATCAAATGTCACGATGTACCTCCTGACATGATGCATGAGGAAGGACACAGTACTACCCTGTTAGTTCCTGCCAAGCTTGTTTAACCTGAATCTAATCATGGGGAAATAGTCAGACAAATCCAGATTTGTGGGCGATATATGAAACTGACCTGGACACTCTAAAAAATGTCAATATCAAGAAAAGAAAGAAGAAAAAGCCAGGGAACTCTTGCACGATAAAGAGATTATAGAAATATGATAATTAAATGCAATGAATGAACCCTGATTGAGTCCTGAATTTTAAAAAAAAAGCTTTAAATGTCATCGTTAGGAAGTTTGGAAAGTTTGAATATCTACTCTTTATCATATTATTACATATTATGTTATATATACTCTATGGGCTTCCCAGGTGGCTCAATGGTAAAGAATCCTCCTACAGTGCAGGAGATGCAGGTTTGACCCCTGAGATGGGAAGATCCCCTGGAGAAGAAAATGGCTATCCACTCCTATATTCTTGCCTGGGAAATTCCATGGACAGAGTAGCCTGGCAGGCTACAGTCAGTGAGGTTGGACTTAGCAAATATATAACAACATACTCTATATCATATGTACTCTATAATTTATTGTATTAATGTTACATTTTTGGAATATGATAATGGTAATTTATATAAGAATGTCTTTTTTCTTAGGAGACATATTATTAAAGTTTTATTGTTCAGTAGCTAAGGACTGCAGCATGCCAGGCTCCTCTGTTCACTCTTTCCCAGAGTTTGCTCAAATTCATGTCCATTGAGTCAGTGATGCAATCTATTAAGAGATAAATGTCATGATGCCTAAAGCTTTCAAATGTTTCATTAAAAAGATTTTGTATGTCTATTAATAGGTATAATAATATCTATTTTATATTTTCTATTATACATTGATTTTATTTTATTTTTTTTTTTATTTATTTTTTTTTTAAGACTGTTCTATACATCAGTGTCTCTTTTGCTGTCTCGTATACAGGGTTATCGTTACCATCTTTCTAAATTCCATATATATGCGTTAGTATACTGTATTTATGTTTTTCCTTCTGGCTTACTTCACTCTGTATGATAGGCTCCAGTTTCATCCACCTCATTAGAACTGATTCAAATGTATTCTTTTTAATGGCTGAGTAATATACATTGATTTTATATTTTATATTAATAGGTATATTAATAGCAATAGTATGTGTGTGTATATATACATATGGTGGTGCTAGTGGTAAAGAACCTACCTGCCAATGCAGGAGATGTGGGTTCTGTCTCTGGGTCAGGAAGGTCCCCTGGAGGAGGAAATGGCAACCCATTCCAGTATTGCCTAGAAAATTCCATAGACAAAGGAGCCTGGCGGGCTACAGTCCATGGAGTCACAAAGAGTCAAACATGACTTAGCGACTAAACAACAAGAGAAGCAAAACCATACTGTCAGGAAACAGAGCAATGGTTGCCAGGAAGGAGGGGTTGATTACAAAGGGCCCAGAGTAATTCTTGGGAGAGAGGAAACTGCTCTAAAACTTGCTTGTAATGGTAAGTATACAACTGCATGTGCTTGTCAAAACTTATGTAACTATACACCAAGAAGCGTAAATTTACTGTGTGTGTAAACTACTCTTTTAATTAAAACAGACAATAAGCATAGAAATCTTGGAAAACAGACATTACCTCCAAATTTAGTAATAACAACAGCAATAACAGTGAAGTTAGTCAAGATGATTACACATGATGCTAACTCAGCCAAGACACCTTGGAAAGGGTTTCCGTGGGAAGTGACACCCAAGAGAACAGAGCTTGAAGGCCAGTGTGGGAGTCAGCTGCAGAGTTAAGGGTGCACTTGGGGAAATGCCGGCGGACCAGAAGGGTTGGAGCAGAGGGCATGTGTGTGAGGATGGTGGGGGGCAGCCAGGAGAGACGCAGCAAGCACAACCTCGAGAGAGCTGTTTTTCACTCGGAAGGCCAGGAGGAGCCTAGGTGAGATTTTCAGCAAGTATAACCAGCCCAAGGCTAGGAGTGTGGAGAAGCCTGGGTACAAACCAGCTGGGAGACTGGTGGAACAAGCCAGATAACAAACATGGGGCGTCAGAGCAGGGGAGGGTGTTGGGGAAGCTGTGAGAGCTAGAACCTGAAGGGCTTGGCTGCTGAGCGGATGGAGGTTGCAGAGAAGGAAGGAACGGGGAGGAAGAGGGAGCCCAGGGTGACTGGCTGGTTACAGGAGACAGAGAAGGAAGGGCTATAGACAGAGGGTGGTGGAAGGGATAAAGGCTCTGCTCGGTTTTGACGTGCTGAACTTGAAGGGCCAGAGGGAGGCCTTGTTGATATGTCTGAAGCCCAGGAAACAGGCCTGGCCTGGTGACTCGCGGGCATCCTGGGGTTAAGCGAAATCCCAGATTTTGAGATTTTCCAGTTAGAGTGTAGAGACAAGTAGGAGGTAGGGCGTGGAACCTGAGAAGCAGGACAAAAGGAGAAGGTCAGCCAAAGAAACCAAAGAGAAGACAGAGAGGTCGGGGGAAGGCCAGGAGCCAGTCGAAGAGGAAGGTGTGTGTGCAGAGGAGTGACAGCAACGCGAGACAGCACACAGGGCCTGAGGGCAATGACGGACATGAGTCCTTTCCGTTCTGCAACTGGGAAATCCCAGAAGTTTCAGGAAGGCACGGGTCAGATGGCCAAGGACCAGGCGTTTAACTAAAGGAAGCATAGAGCCAAATAGGGATGAATATCCTTAGCAGACACTTGGCCAGAAGAGTAGAGACATAGTTGTGTTACTAACTGAGGGATCAATGTTCTCCCTTAATTAATGAAACATGAGCTCTCTCTGCCTTGCCCCTCAGGTACCCAGGTTGGAGGTCTGGGTACCTGAGGTCTTAGTCTTATGGTTGCTTCAATAGATTTATGGCCAGGATTTCCAGAGAACCGTTTCCAGGAATTCTACTGATATGACAGCAGCCACTGAGAGTTCGTTTGTTTATGAAAGGGTGGAAGCGTTTCTCTCCCTGTACCCCGTTAACTGTGAAATATCCAGGTGATAGGGTAAGCTGCAAAGAGCTGCCTGCTCTCAAATTTATGAGACGTGTTGGCTCAGAAACAGAACTGTCCAAAGGCAGGCATGACTGGATGCAGGTGTCAAACAATTTTCTCAGAAATGGATTTCTTTCTCCATTTCTCACTCACGCTTTCCAGGCTGCAGTGCCATTGACAGCCCCCTTGTGTGGTTTCCAGACTTCCAATCTTCCAGATCTGAGTCCAGTGCAAAGAGCAACCATCTCCACCCCAGCGCCAAGATAAGTCCAGATCGGCCTGGCTCAGGGGAGCATGCAGGCCCAGGTCACCTGTTTTCATGGGAACTTTCTGGGCTGGGAGTGGCCAAAAGGGAAATGTGGGCACAGTGAACAGGAGACCATTGGTGAATGGACGTTGGGGAACCCAAACCACAGAATTCACAGCATCTGCCTTATCTGCCTACCAGAAATCGAGGTAGGGTTTCAAAAAATATATTAAAAAAAAAAAAGTAGATTCACGGTAAGTTACTAAAAATAGTACAAAGAGATCCATTGAACTCTTCCCCCAGTTGCCCCAAACTACATAATTACAGCGTGTTATCAAATCTTGGAATTTAACATTGGTACAAATGCGTGAGTATAAATCCATCACATTTTACCACATATATAAAATCTCTACTCACCAGTGCAGTCAAGATACACGGCTAGTCCATGACCACAAAGATCCCCCTCATTCTATCATATCACTCCCCTCACCCCTAACTCCGGCAACCACTCACGTTTTCCATTGCTAATTCTGTCATCTTGAGAATGTTGTATACAAGTCATTCCCTTTTGTTGCTGAGTGGTATTTTATGGTATGGATTGTTGACCTAGCAGAAAGAGACTGCAAGATATTTCTTCAGCAAAGATGGGTTTATTTAGTATCAGCAAAAAATTGCATTTCAGAGTCTACGACCATGGTGAACCCCGTGCAAGTCCCCAGGTGAGGGAAGGAGAACACTTTGACTGAAGGAAGAGGAAGTCGGGAAGGCTACAGTAAACAGAGAGTCCCTGGCTTTTCACTGACAGAGTTTTTGCCAGTAAAGAAAGGAGTTTTCCGTCTTTCTTTTGGGCCCAACTGTTGTCCCCGGCATGAGAGCTCCCCCTTTTGGACTCTAATTGAGGTTTCTGTTTATGAAATTTTTTACAAGATGTACTTCCCAGGTGGAGCTAGTGGTAAAGAACCCACCCGTCAATGCAAGAGACATGAGACGAGGGTTCAGTCTCTGGGTGGGGAAGATCCCCTGGAGAAGGGCATGGCAAACAACTCCAGTATTCTTGCCTGGAGAATCCCATGGACAGATGAGCCTGGCAGGCTATGGTCCTTAGGGTCACAAAGAGTCAAGCATGACTGAAGTGACTTAGCGGGTAGCACCACAGTTTATTTAACCACTCAGCTACTGAGGGGTATTTTGGTTGTTTCCAGTTATGGGCTATTTTTTAAAAGTTTTTATTGCAGTATAATTGAGTTACAATAGTGTGTTTAATCTTTGCTGTATCGAAAAGTGACTCAGTTATACGTATATATTCATTTTCATACTCTTTTCCACTATGATTTATCACAGTATACTGAATATAGTTTCCCGTGCAATAAGTAGTCCAGTTATGGGCTATTACAAATAAAACTGCCATGAACAATTGTGTGTACAGGTTATTATGTGGACATAGTTATCATTACCTTGGGATAGATGCCCAGGAGTGTAATTGCTGGGTCATGTGGCAAGTGTATATTTAGTTTTAAAAGAAACTACCAGACTATTTTCCAGCATGGCTGAAGCATTTTAGATTCACCCCATTAGCAATATATGTATATTTCTCCATATCTTCACCAGCATTTGTCATTAATACTATTTTTTATTTTAGTTAGTTATATAACAGAGTCTTACTGTGGTCTCAATTTGCATTTCCCTAATGGCTGCTGCTGTTGCTGCTAAGTCGCTTCAGTCGTGTCCGACTCTGTGCGACCCCATAGACGGCAGCCCACCAGGCTCCCCCGTCCCTGGGATTCTCTAGGCAAGAACACTGGAGTGGGTTGCCATTTCCTTCTCCAATGCATGAAAGTGAAAAGTGAAAGTGAAGTTGCTCAGTCGTGTCTGACTCTTAGCGACCCCATGGACTGCAGCCCACCAGGCTCCTCCGTCCATGGGATTTTCCAGGCAAAAGTACTGGAGTGGGGTGCCATTAAGAATGGCTAGCAATGTTGAACACCTTATCATGTGCTTATTTACCATCACATATCATCTTCGTCTGAGTGTCTCTTCATGCTTTTTGTTCATTTTCCAATTGGATCTTTTTTTTTTTAATGTAGAGTTTTGAGAGTTTTCTCAGTACAGTTTTTCAAGGTTCTTAAATATCATTTTTCCAAGGACAGAGCCTATTCTAATTTAGCTCTAACTAGAAGGGTGTTGACTCTAAACATCTTTGCTTCAATACAGATACTATGATCCAACCTTTTATTATTCAACAGGGGCATTTCTCCCATAACACTTTTGGAAATACTCTCTAGCATCTTCTGCTCTTTCTGCCAGCCATGCCCTGAGCCTTAGTCCCGTGCTGCCTCCATAGCAAGCAGCCCTGGCTTTAGCCTCAGACATCCTCCTGACCTCATTGTCAGCTTCATGATCTGAAACTAAGTCTGGACACTGTACCTTTTTCCAGGACCCACATGCCTCTTAGTTGTTGTTGTTCAGTTGCTCAGTTGTGTCTGACTCCTTGCAAAATCTCATAAACTCCAGCACGACAAGCTTCCCTGTCCTTCACCAACTCCTAGAGCTTGCTCAAACTCATGTCCATTGAATCGGTGATGGCATCTAACCATCTTATCCTCTGTCACCCCATTCTTTTCCTGCCTTCAATCTTTCCCAGCATCAGGGTCTTTTCTAATGAGTCAGCTCTTTGCAGCAGGTGGTCAAAGTATTGGAGCTTCAGCATCAGTCCCTCCAATAAATATTCTGGACTGATTTCCTTTAGGACTGATGGTTTGATCTCCTTGCAGTCCAAGGGACTTTCAAGAGTCTTCTCCAACACCACATTTCAAAAGCATCAGTTCTTCAGTGCTCAGTCTTCTTTATGGTTCAACTCTCACATCTGTACTGGAAAAACCATACCTTTGACTATACGGACATTCGTTGGCAAAGTAATGTCTCTGCTTTTTAATATGCTGTCTAGGTTTGTCATAGCTTTTCTTCCAAGGGGCAAGCATCTTTTAATATCATGGCTGACTATGGAGTACAGTGTGGAGATTCCTTAAAAACTGGAAATAGAACTGCCATATGACCCAGCAATCCCACTGCTGGGCATACACACCGAGGAAACCAGAATTGAAAGAGACACATGTACCCCAATGTTCATCACAGCACTGTTTACAATAGCCAGGACATGGAAGCAACCTAGATGTCCATCAGCAGATGAATGGATAAGGAAGCCGTGGTACATATACACAATGGAATATTACTTGGCCATCAAAAGGATACATTTGAATCAGGTCTAATGAGGTGGATGAAACTGGAGCCTATTATACAGAGTGAAATAAGCCAGAAAGAAAAATACCAATACAGTATACTAACACATATATATGGAATTTAGAAAGATGGTAATGATAACCCTATATGCGAGACAGCAAAAGAGACACAGATGTATAAAACAGTCTTTTGGACTCTGTGGGAGAAGGCGAGGGTGGGATGATTTAAGAGAATAGCATTGAAACGTGTATATTATCATATGTGAAACAGACCGCTAGTCCAGGTTTATTGCATGAGACAGGGTGCTCAGGGCTGGTGCACTGGGATTACCCAGAGGGATGGGATGGGGAGGGAGGTGGGAGAGCAGCTCAGGATGGGGAATGCATGTACACCCATGGCTGATTCATGTCAATGTATCTTTGTCAATGGCAAAACCACTACAATATTGTAAAGTAAGTAAAATTAAATAAATAAAATAAATAAAATTTTAATTATTAAAATACATTAATTTTTTAAAAAAGAAAAAAAAGAAACTTGTCCATTTCATCTAAATTGTCATATTGATGTTTATAAAGTTGATCATAGTAAAAAATAATAATAATAATATCATGGCTACAGTCACCATCTGCAGTGATTGGTGACCTCTAGATGTAAAAATAAAGAAATGCTAGTAAATCGATCAATAAAGAAATGCCAGTAGGTTCCTGTGCATTACTACTCTGTGCACTGGACAGTCTGGGATGTATCTGCTATCCCAAAAAGCAAAGAATAATAGGAGAGGGCAGAAACTTAAAAATCTGACATCCTAGAGACAGTGGCCCCCTTTGAAGATTGTCAATTTGCAGCCACAGAAAGGAAATAGAAGAATGTGTACTACCATGTGAAGCACGCTGGAAGGAAAAAGACAAATATCGTAAGATGTCACTTATATGTGGGGTCTAAACCGTGACACACGTGAACTTACTTACAGAACTTTCTTCAGAAACTTGTGACCAAACAGACTCACAGATGTAGAAAACAAACTTTTGGGTAGCAAAGGGGGAATGAGGGTACGGAATTCATTAGGAGTTTGGGATTAGAAAACGATATATAAATAATTATATTACATATTATATACTATATTAAAAACAATATTACATACTGTATTATAAACAATGATAAACAACAGGGCCTACTGTATGGCACAGGGAACTATATTCAATATCATGTAATAAACCATAATGGAAAAGAATATGAAAAAGAACATATATATATATATTATGTATAATTGAATCACTTTGCTGTACACTTGGAGAAGGCAATGGCACCCCACTCCAGTACTCTTGCCTGGAAAATCCCATGGACCGAGGAGCCTCGTGGGCTGCAGTCCATGGGGTCGCTAAGAGTCGGACACGACTGAGCGACTTCACTTTCACTTTTCACTTTCATGAGTTGGAGAAGGAAATGGCAACCCACTCCAGTGTTCTTGCCTAGAGAATCCCAGGGACGGGGGAGCCTGGTGGGCTGTCATCTCTGGGGTCGCACAGAGTCGGACATGACTGAAGCGACTTAGCAGCAGCAGCTGTACACTTTGACACAGCATAGTAAATCAAATATATTTCAATTAAAAAAAATTTGGGACTTTCCTGGCAGTCCAGGGGCACAGGTTGCATTCATAGTTGGGAAATTAAGGTCTCATGTGCTGTGGGGTGCAGCCAAAATTTTTTTTTAATAGAGAAGAAGAAGAACGTGGGAGAGGAGGCCTTGGGGAGGAAGTCTTGGGTATGCCACACAGGACAATGGCCTTCCCTGACGCACTTGGGGCCTTTGGCAGGTTATTTTTAACTGCCACCTTGTAAAGTCAATGTTTGCACTTTGATAAGCGTCCCGCCCAGTGGCTTGTTCTAAACTCTGGCCTGGGAGGTGCCTGGAAGAGCCTAGGCGTGGTACGTGAGAGGGAAAGGGGTGAGTGAGATATAATAATCCTGTAGCCGCCAGCCCTGATATTCCTGGGGATCAAACAGTGTGCACTGTGCCCTGCTTGCATCACCTGGTCATGAGTTGTCGCTGGAATTTGTGGAATGGATTATTCCCTTGGAGTTACCCAATACCCCTAACAATGGGCTCACACATTCTGACTTTTACATAAGAGCTAATAAAGAACGTTCCATGCACATAATCAGAAGCAGAAAGCTGGTGCCTGACTGTCAGCTGGCCTGCCTTCCTCCTCTCTCTTTCTGTTTCTCCTTCTTCTCCCCCTCCCCATTCTGCCTTCTCCACCTCCCACCCTTCTTCCTCTCCTCCTGTCTTTAAGAAAGAAAAGAAGAGGGAGGAAGGGAAAGCAAGATAGATCCATTATGCAGAGGTCCCTGCGAGAATGATGCCACAAGTTGGAGGGAAGATAAATACGGGAAATTAAAGGATACTCTGGGGTTTTCAAGGGCCTCCCTGGTGGCTCAGACATTAAAGAATTTGCCTGCAATGCAGGAGACCCAGGTTCAATCCCTGGGTCGGGAAGATCCCCTGAAGTAGAAAATGGCTACCCACTCCAGTATTCTTGCCTGGAGAACTCCATGGACAGAGGAGCCTGGTGGGCTACAGTTCATGGGGTCCCAAAGAGTCGGACAGGACTGAGTGGCTAATACAAATACACACACTCACACTGGGGTTTCCACTTCATAGAATTTGCTTTTATTCCTTTGTTGTTTTTTTCTCATTGAATATGCTTCTAAACAAAAGACATGAAAGTCCGAGGTAATTATTGCGAGGCCCTGCTTTACTCACACGTTCAGATTTAGGAGCTGAGAAAGTCTGCTCTCCAACCGCAACATTTCAGGGTTCTTTGGTTGCATGAGATACAAAGCCCAACTCTAACCATGTCACACAAAAAAACATACAGATTGACTCAGCACTGGAAGGTCGGAAGCAGTCGGCTCAGAGTTGATTTGATTTAGTAACTTGTCAGACATCTTTCCTTTTTTTAAAAAATAATTTTATTTATTTCTTTATTTTTGGCTGTACTGGGTCTTCATTGCTGCACAGGCTTTTTTCTCTAGTTGCGGCATGGCGAGCAGGGACTTCTATCTAGTTGCGGTGCACAGGCTCCTCATTTCAGTGGCTTTTCTTGTGGAGCATGGGCTGTCGGGCCTGTGGGCTTTAGTATTTGTGGCTTGTAGGCTCAGTAGTTGTGACTCCCATGCTCTAGATCATGGGCTCAGTAGTCGTGGCTCAGGGGCTTGGTTACTCTGAGGCATGTGGGATCTTCCTGGATCAGAGACTGAACCCTGTGTCCTGCATTGGCAGGTGGATCCTTTACCACTGAGCCACGAGGGAAGCCCCAGGCATCTTTTCTTTACCTTCTATGGTGTCAATTTCAAACTCAGGCCAGCTCCCTGTTTCAATGTCCATCTGCAGAGAGAGGAGACCAGTCCCCACCGCTGGCTGAGAGCCCGTAACCAACCCTCAGACTTGGGAAACATCATGGGCTGGCAAGCTGGAGCTTGGCTCTCCTGACCCGGTCCCTGCATCATGGAGGTGGCTCATTCGGAAATGTAGTCACCATGGCCGCTTCACAGTGAACGAAGTGAAGGAAGGATGAAGTGGATGCTAGGGTGGCCACTGTGATGCCCACCACTACATCTCCCGACAAAGGTTCCTTTGATTCCTGTCCTGAGGATGAAAACTCCTTTAAGAGAACATCAAGCCTCTCAATCTGAAATTTGAGATAAAATCAAAATAGTAACAGTGAATTTACATTAAAACGTATATATAGAGAAAATTTTTATCAACACAAATGTCAGTGAGCTAAGAAGTCATTTTATTTCTCTATACTTGAATTAATTCATAAGCCCTAATTTCTACTTGGTAATAGAAATCAAAATTTTTTCTAATTGAAGATAATACAATTATTTCTGGTTTAAATCCTGATCCTTTTTTTTTTATTGTTATTTTCTGGAAGGCACAGGTTAGAAGTTTTTAAGTTTATTTATTTTTAATTGGAGGATAATTGCTTTACAATATTGTGTTTGTTTCTGCCGTACGTTAACATGAATCAGCCGTAGGTACACATGTGTCCCCTCCCTCTTGAACCTCCCTCCCACCTCCCAGCCCAGTCACCTCAGCTTCAGCATCAGTCCCTCCAGACCCTATGGACTGCAGCACCCCAGGCTTCCAGGTCTTTCACCATCTCCTGGAGCTTTCTCAAACTCATGTCTGTTGAGTCAGTAAGGCCATCCAACCATCTCATCCTCTGAGATGCCCCCTTCTCATCCTGCCTTCAATCTTTCTCACCATCAGGGTCTTTTTCAATGAGTCAGCTCTTCACATCAGGTGGCCAAAAGATTGGAGATTCAGCTTCAGCCTCTGTCCTTCCAATGAACATTCAAGGTTCATATATCAACCTGGGATTGACTAGGTTTGGGATTGACTAGTTCTATCTCCTTGCAATCCAAGGGATTCTCAAGAGTCTTCTCTAGCTGATGTCTGTGGGCTACCCCTGTACTGAGGCTTCCCAGTCTATCCACCATGAGACTATAAGCCAGCCCACTGGCTTTTTCTCTGCCAAACTCTTTCCCTATCTCAGGGAAGGAAGAACAGAAACAATGAGGAGATGTCTGCCTCTCTTCTGTGCTGCTCTGATGCTGCAGGAGATGTGGAGGGGGACATAGACAGTCTGTCTCAGAGGGCTCTCTGGATGGACCTGCCCTGTGGTCACTGCCACTCTGGTGTAGCCCTGCATGCTGGCACAGGACAGTCTGTGAGAATGTTTCCGTTCAGGATTCTCCAAGGAGAGTGGAGGGACAAGTCTTCCTGCTCCCAGATCTGCAGTTGTTCTGTAGAACCTTCTATCCCGAGGGTTGAACTTGGCATCAGCCATCCTGATCAATGACTTACTCTTTTGCTCTTTTTCTTGTTTTTCTTCTAGTCCAGCAAAAGCAAAGCTTTTTTTTTTTTTTTTTTTTTCTAATCACCTCTCTGTCGAGTTTGGAGGAAGGGGGAAAGTTTACATAATTCTCATTCTTTTAAATCTCTTAGTTATGGCATAAACCTTACTATTCAGTAGTTTTGATCTAGCTCTGGGTATTGACTACCGTCATCTGATTTGGAACCATTTGCTCAACTTTAATATTGAAATAGAACTTTTGCACAAATGAAACAGGACAATATACTTCAATGAATTTCTTATTGGTTTTGTTCTTGGAAACACATTTGGCATGATTTCTCTCTTACTGGGGCTCCTGGTCCAATTCTTTTGAGTTGAGTGATGATATACTGAGATCGAATATTCCCTTTTTTCTTCAGAGATTCACATTTCTTTTCTTTTTTATTACTTATATTTATGTAAATATTTATTTATTTATTTTTCTTTTGTTTTTGGCTGTGCTGGGTATTTGTTGCTGTGTTTGGGCTTTTCTCTCCTTGCAGTGAGTGAGGGCTACTCTCCAGTTGCAGTGTTCAGGCTTCTCGTTTCAGTGGTTTCTCTTGTGTGGAGCCCAGGCTCTTGGGCACATGAGCTTCAATAGTTGCGACTCTTGGGCTCTAGAGCTTGAGTTTGGTAGTTGTAGTGCACAGATTTAGTTGCTCCATAGCATGTGGAATCCTTCTGGACCAGGGATTGAACCTCTGTCCCCTACATTGGCAGGCAGATTCTTAACCACTGGGGACCAGGGAAGTCCTCTTATTTTTAATATTGAAAAAAAAAAAAAAAAAAGGTCTTGTCTGAAAAAGCTCCTGCTTGCAAAACAAATGGGAAGGCATTTAGTGGTAAATGAGAATTATTTCAGCTGCCAGTAATGGACTGGTTTTCTAAGGCACAGACTAAAGAGGTATTGGGTTAACACTGGGTAAAATACTTTTAATAGGTAGTACTGCAACTTTGTGTCCATTCCCCTTTTTTCCCTGGGGAATCAGCTTCATAACAGTTCTAGGCTCCTGAAACAAACCCTGGATCAGCAGCGGGATGGGCAGCTCACAGCCACAGCTTACTCTCCATCCTCCATGGTCTTGTTAATAGATGTGCACTTCTTGCTTCCTTCATTGCTTGACTGACAGTAATACCACTGAAATGGGGGCAGTTGCCATGGGATTAAAACTTGTGTCTTGTTCTGTTATCCTTAATATATTTAGTTGCTTTTCCTTGTTTCTCAGTTGACATTGAACCTGACATTCTAGGTGAATAAGCAATAAGCACCCACAAGATGAATCCTAAAAGCTGAAGAAAATATAATCTACTGGGATAACCCAATAAAATGAGAGTGTGTCCAATGTTCCAACACAGGCATTGTAGAGGGACTGAGCTCTGAAGATAAAGACAAATGTAATTCATCTTTGGAGATATTTGTGAGAATTTGTAACACAGTATATATAACGTGATGATACAGTGTAGTATAAGATAGTGATTAGGAGCCCAGTTTTGGTAGTCACAGCCTTGGGTTTAAAACTCAGCTCAGCCACTTTCTTACCCCAGGCAAGATACTTAACCCTGTTCAACTCAAGCTCTCCCTCCAGTGCCCTGCAAATAGTGTACATGTGGGACTTCCCAGGTGGTCCAGTGGTTAAGAATCCACCTTGCAATGCAGAGGATGCGGGTTCAATCCCTGGTCAGGGAACTAAGATCCTGACCAACTAAGATCCGGAGCAACGAAGCCATGTGCATCAACTGAGCCTGCGTGCTCGGAGCCCACTCGCCACAACTAGAGAGACTGAGCACTGCAAGGAAAGATCCTGCATGACACAATGAAGATCCCACATGCTGCAATAAGACCCAGTGCAACCAAATAAACAAATGTTTAAAAAAAAATAGTGTACATGTGTGCCAAGAGATTGGTCTTCTCAGCCCTGGAGGAGATACTGTGATGCAAAAAAGCTCAGAAACATCACCATAATCTGAGCTTCCACATCTGTTCATCATAACCATACTATCCTCATGGGGTCAGTTTAAGGATTAAATGCAGGCAATCTCCCCCCGTCCCAAAGTGTTCAGTAGAGAACTCAGCGATCACCAAATGACAGCATGCCCTAAGCACACGGTCCTCTCCAGCCATCCAATTTAGCCAGCATTTGAAAAATGTCTGAAAAGTAATTACTTCCCACTTCATTGCACAGAAAGAATCCTGAAAGCCATTTTCAAGGCCGTCAAAGAAATCATTCCTTTCTAGGAAGGTCAGTGTTGATGGCCACTGGAACCAAACCCTGCTCTCTCTGCCAACTTGCTCTTGATGGCTTCCTTTTTTAACAGTAAGTAGCTAGAAAGTATAAACACTTTAACGTCCAGTTCCATTGGGAATAAAATAATTTCCTCAAATATGAGAGCCTCCTGCAGTTGATTTTCCATACACAGGAAACATTAGGGCCCAACTTTATCTTTCTTCATATAGCAGGTCCTGATGGCTGTTTTGTTTTGGTGTGTGTGTGTGTGTGTGTGTGTGTGTATGTGTATGTGTTAGTCACTCCATTGTGTCTGACTCTTTGCGACCCCATGGACTTTAACCCACCAGGCCCCTCTGTCCATGGAATTCTCCAGGCCAGAATATTGGAGTAGGTAGCTATTCTCTTCTCCAGGGAATCTTCCCAACCCAGGGATCGAACCCTAGTCTCCTGCATTGCAAGCGGATTCTCTACTATCTGAATCAGGATTTCAGACCTAGGTGGTGCTTTAGGGGTTATTACATCTCCTTCATTTTTCTTTACTTGTCTCTACTCTGACCCATTGTGCATTGATTTTTACAGATTAAACACACATATTTCTTGCATTTCCAAGCTATTAGGGGTAGGACACAATCCCTATTGGAGCTCTCAGGTTCAAATATATACACTTACTCTGATCATAACACGTACATAGCAGATGAATTGTCAGTTTAGCTGTTTGTTTCCCCCTAACTGAGAATTCCATGCCATGTCTCACTTTTGGAGCCCTGTCTCCCTGGGACCCGGCGCAATGACTGATGCAAAGCAGACGCTCGACAAGTCTTTATTGTTGTCATTGTCAATTGAAACACAAAGATGTAGCCCAAGCCAGTTGGATTTAGACTTGTCTGGAGACACAGTAAGTTGGCCAAAGAATGGTGTCCTCATGGAGCCTAGACCGTGACAGGACACCCAAGGGCAACTTGTCACCATTACGCAGCACTGCTGGGAGGTCAGCATTTTTAGCTTGCAGCGTCTCACCATGGTCACAAGAGAAATGCAATCTCTGATGGGTGCTCTGCCCTTTGTCCTCCATCATCATGGCCCTAAGGCCAGTCCTGGTCCCTCCCCAAGGAGGCTGACCCCTGTGGGTTTCACTTCTCAGTCTCCTCAATCAGCTGGCTTCTAGGAGGGTGTGGACAATGGAAGATACCAGTGCATGTAGAAGGAAATTAATATTTTCATTGGATGTTGCCAGCCATAGGAAGATGTGTTGCCTAATGGATTTGGCCTTAAACTGAGTCTAAATTCCCCATAATTAATATTGGACTTTGTGGCAAAGTCCAAATATTTCACATTTGTCCTTTGTAAAATGGGTGCAATACTAACTGACCTCTCAAGATTTTTATCTGCATTAAATTGATTATCTTTAGACTAATTAGCACCTGGGAAATGTTTCCAGCTGGAATTTATCATTATACTGATGGCAGTTAATAAGACTTAGGGGACTGCTCCATAGTATCCTGACTGCCATTTAATCCCTAAACTTCAACTATAGGAAGTAGAGACCGAAATGGATAAGACATTTTAAATTAGCCTTTCTGTTGAGTTGATTTACTGCTTATAGAAAACCAGCCTCTTGCTGCCGGTTCATGGTCATTTAATGAGTAACTCATCACTGTTAACTAAGAAGGGAGAGGTTGACCAGGAGGTCTGGTGCAAACAACTCCGTGTAAGTCTCTTGGTTGTCACTGCTCCCCCACACTCATCTCCTTCCTCACAGTGCAGGTTTTGAGTGATTGAAGTTAGTTTGATCAAGGATTCCAGACAGGGAAAAGCAAATACTTAAGTCAGAGGTCAGGAGAGAAGAATAAGCCAAGGGGAGGAAGAAATGCCAAGCTGATAATTGAAAGATAATGAATGTGGGGGTGGGTTATGGCAGCATAGTTACGGGGGAGCCAGACACCCCCAGCTTCCTCAGGCATCTGCAGGAGGCCCAGGGTTGCCACTCATCTCCAAAGGTCTATGGAGCATGGATTTCTAAATATTTGGGCCACCCAGCATGGGCTATTAGAAATGGCGTTGTGGAGTAAAGCCATTAACAAATTACTTTCCTTCCATTTCCTTCATTGACAGGACCTTCTATTTATGCCTCCTTAGCAGCAACTGGAAGGAGTAAATTTGTGGCCAGAGTCCTCATGCAGTGAACCACTTGATGGAATTTTTATCATGCAAAAGTGATCCTAGACGATTAGTTGAGAGATTGCCAGGAATCTCTGGAATCTCATTAACCCACAGTTGAGCACACAGAAGTTTCATTTTAGGGTAGAGTCAAGGTGAAGAATTTGTGAAAATAAGCCATATTGATTTCCTTACTATTGCAAATATTTGAATTCCGTAATGGGCATCCATTCCCAACTTGCTCTCAACTACATAGGAAGCTTAATATCTGTGATCTCATGGGCCAAGGAAAGGTTTTGAGGTTGGATTTTTTGATTAGATACCAAGTTCCACCATTGACCAGAGATTTGTTAAGGGTTCTGACTTTATCCCTCTGTGTCTCTGTTAGCTCATCTGTAAAATGGATATATAACCATCTTCATCTTGCAGGTTGTGAATATTAAGTCAAATTATAAGTAACAAGACCTTGGCCTTTAGGACAACCTCCTCAAAGTTTAAATATCCAGTTTCTGTTCTCTTCTTTTTCCTGTTCCAACTTCTCCTTGCTGCCTCAGAAAGTTTCTGATTTGGAACAGCCTTTGCTAAGCTTCTAAAAAACACAGGAGATCTGAAGGAGGGGAGGGAGTAAAACATATGGCTGCCTGGGGGAAGATGTTCCAAACAAAAGTCCATCAAGTGCGAAGACCATGTAGTAGATGTATCCTTGGATAATTCAGGGTATCTCAGCAAAGCCAGGGTGGCTGAAGTAGAGTAAGCCCAAGGGACAGTGATGGGAGAAAGGACAAGGAGATAGAGAGGGGCAGATTGTGTGATTGTGCAGGGCCTTGAAGGCCTTTAAGAGGACTTGAGCTTTTACTCTAAGTGGGCTGAGAAGGCATTAGATGGTTCTAAGCCAAACAGTGATGTGTTTGATTTAGTTTTAAAGTGATCTCTTTGGCTGCTATGCTGAAAATAACATTATGGGACACCATGTATTAAATCATCACATTATGCACATTACATTTACATATAAGTCAATAATACCTCCATAAAGCTAGGAAAAATTAAAAAGATAGGAAGAAAGAAAATACATTATATCATAGGGATGTGGAATGAGTAGATGGGGCACAAGGGCAGAAGCAGAAATGCCAGTTAGGATCCCACTAAATATCCAGATAAGAGATGGTGAAATGTCAGAGCTGGTCAGGAGCAGTGTCACTGGCAAGAAGTGATGAAATTGGGAACATATTTTTGAGGTGGTAATTTAGGCTTTGCTGATAGAGTCAACGTGTAATGTGAGAGAGACTTCTTAAGGTTCTTGGTTTGAGAAATTGAAGACAGTGCTGCTATTTGCCATAAAAGAGCTGGTTCAGGGGAACAACAATAGTTTAATTTTAGGCTTGTAATATTTGAGATGCTAAATTAATATCTGCTGCTGCTGCTGCTAAGTCACTTCAGTCATGTCCGACTCTGTGCGACCCGATAGATGGTAGCCTGCCAGGCTCCCCGGTCCCTGGGATTCTCCAGGCAAGAACACTGGAGTGGGTTGCCATTTCCTTCTCCAATGCATGAAAGGAAAAGTGAAAGTGAAGTTGCTCAGTTGTGTCCAACCCTCAGCGATCCCATGGACTGGCCTACCAGGGCCCTCTGTCCATGGGACTCTCCAGGCAAGAGTACTGGAGTGGGGTGCCATCGCCTTCTCCTAACAGCAGGCAATTACACATGTGATCCTAAAGTTAAAACTATAGAGAAAAAAATGAATATCCTACATCTTCCTCCAGAAAAGCTGGAGGAAGATGTAGGATTAGAAGATTTGCTTTTTTTAAGATGGGAGAAATAATAGAAACTTTTTCAATAATGAAATTAATCCAGTTGAGTGGGAAAATGTGATCACACCTGAGAGTGAACAGTTGCTGGAATAGAGTACATGAGTAGGGTGATAAAGGATGAGATTTGGGGTACAAAAGGGCCTATCACTATCGCCAGTCCAACCCTAGTAACAGAAAGGATGATAAAGTAAATAGAGAAGTCCATGTGGTGGCAAAATTTGGGGGCATTGTCTTCTGATTGCATCTCTTTTCTTGGTGAAATAGGAAGCTAAGTCAGTGTGAGGATGGTGGTGCAGGATTGAAGCTGACAAAGCTATGAAATTAACCAGGGAAGAAGAGGAAAGAGTGACTTTGGGGATTGACAAGTGAATGGATTGAGCATTGCCAAGTAACATTAAGGGCTGACTTGAGGTTGAAGGTCATGGATTTAAGCTGAGACCAGCTTCTTGCATCGGTGCAAATTAAAGTGTGACATTGATAGAGAGCTTGATTCAACCAAGCCTGGGGTTTTGCCAGATGAGTATGAGGACGAAAGAGAAGAGCAAAAAAGCTGAGAGTTTATACAAATAACTGATTATATAAATGGCCCATGGACATTAAGATAGATAAGAAAGGAAGTGAGTACTTCTTTGAAATGGGAGAGAAGCAGTGAAAGCACCATAGGAAAAATGAATGGGATTTAAAAAAAAAAATTGTTGGAGTTAGAGTATTAGAACAAACAAGCTAAAAAGAGAGCAGAGGGAATGCAAATCGAAACCACAATGAGGTATCATTTCATACCTAACAGGATGCCTGTAATAACTGGGATAGACACTAACAAGTGTCGAGGAGGATTGTAGAGAAATTGGAATTCTCATTCACAGTTGATGGGATAAGATGTTACTAGAAAATAGGCTGTCCGGTAGCTTCTTAAAATGTCAAAATGTAAAGTGACCATGCTGTGCTGTGCTCAGTCGCTTCAGTCGTGTCTGACTCTTTGTGACCTATGGACTGTAGCCCACCAGGCCCCTCTGTCAATGCAATTTTCCAGGCAAGAATACTGGAGTGGGTTGCCATGCCCTCCTCCATATCTCCGGCATCTCCTGCATTGCAGGCAAGTTCTTTACCCACTAAGCCACCTGGGAAGCCCTAAAGTTACCATCAGTTCAGTTCAGTCGCTAGTCGTGTCCGACTCTTTGCACGTGATCCGGCAATTCCACTCCTAGGCACAGACCCAAGAGAAATGAAAGCTTTCATCACATAAAAAGTTTATACACAATTTCCATCAACTAATAAATGTGTAAAAACTAACATATACATATAATAAAGCATTATTTGGCAATAAAAGAGAATAAAATTCTGGTACTTCATTCTGCCATAATTTAGATAAACCTTGAAAACATGCTAATGGAAAGAAATGAGACATAAAAGGCCATATATCATATAATATGAAATACTCAAAATAGTTAAATATATACACAGAGATGCCTAGACTGGGAGCAATGGGAGAAATGAGGGGGCATGAAGGCTAATAGGTGTGGTGTATTTTGTGTGGGTAGTGATTAAAATACTCTAAAGTTGATGGTGGTAATGGTTGAACAACTCTATGAATACATTAAAACCACTGAACTGATCACTTGAAAAGGCTGAATCTTATAGTATATGAGTGATGTCTCAATAAAACTTACAAAAAAGAAAAGAAAGAAAGGAGGCATTGATCAGAGAGTGGGGTGCTTGGAATTGGGTTATGGAGGGTTTGCCGCTTGGAATTGGGTTATGGAGGGTTTGCAGATCACTTCATGGGAAATAGATGGGGAAACAGTAGAAACAGTGTCAAACTTTTTTTGGGGGGGCTCCAAAATCATTGCAGATGGTGACTGCAGCCATGAAATTAAAAGACGCTTACTCCGTGGAAGAAAAGTTATGACCAACCTAGATAGCAAATTGAAAAGCAGAGGCATTACTTTGCCAACAAAGGTCTGTCTAGTCAAGGCTATGGTTTTTCCAGTGGTCATGTAAGGATGTGAAAGTTGGACTGTGAAGAAAGCTGAGGGCCGAAGAATTGATGCTTTTGAACTGTGATGTTGGAGAAGACTCTTGAGAGTCCTTTGGACTGCAAGGAGATCAAATTAGTCCATTCTGAAGAAGATCAGCCCTGGGTGTTCTTTGGAAGGAATGATGCTAAAGCTGAAACTCCAGTACTTTGGCTACCTCATGCGAAGAGTTGACTCATTGGAAAAGACTGATGCTGGGAGGGATTGGGGGCAGGAGGAGAAGGGGATGACAGAGGATGAGATGGCTGGATGGCATCACTGACTCGATGGACGTGAGTCTGAGTGAACTCTGGGAGTTGGTGATGGACAGGGAGGCCTGGCGTGCTGTAATTCATGGGGTCGCAAAGAGTCGGACACGACTGAGCAACTGAACTGAACGGAATGACACAATTAGGGACTAAGCGAGTATCCACGATGGCTTGGAGGAGGGAGTAAGGAGGACAGAGGATCATCTGAAGTTGCATGCATCATGTGTGCTGGCAGGAGTGACATTGGTGAGAGGCTGACAGTGAGCCAGGGGCTAAAGATCTAGGGGATGAGGAGGAGGGTTTGCAGACAACTGTGACAAGGCAGCATCCTAGCAGGTGGGAATCTGGCAGCAGGCAGTTCAAAGCTGGAGGTGGCTAGGGTAGGGTTAGAAAGACTGTTTGGAAATTTGAGTATTTTGTGAAGAACAAAATATCTTTTTTTTTTTTTTTTTAATATGTACATGCATTAACTTAGTTCTCACAACCATCCTATGAAGGGTATTATTAACCTTATCTCACAGAGAGACAGGCACAGAGAGGTCAAATAACTTGTTGAACGTCACATAGCATCTTGGAGTGTGGCATGCGGGATCTTAGTTCCTGGACCAGGGACTGAACCCATGTCTCCTGCCCTAGAAGCGCAGAGTCCTAATTGCTGGACTGCCAGGGAATTCTCTGTACTTTTCCTTCATTCATTTTTCCACTCAAGCAACACATATTTATATTTTTTCTGCACCATTATCTGTTCATCTCGCCATCTCTGCGGATGCAGCCAAGCACGGTAGACTGACTCCTGGGAGGGCTGCAGTGCTCCGGCTGCTGTTTGGTGGTCCCCCTTCAAGGATTTTCCCTAGAGTCTGTTGCTCACTAGTTGAGTCGAGGGCTATAGTGATCAGCATGTCACTCTCCTTAATCACTGATGTCACACTGGCCTTCTCTGTTGTTTAGCTATAGGAACACAACAAGCGGCTTTATTTTTTTTTGAAAGGGTGGGGGTGCTACCTGTTTTATAGTTGAGTGGGCGAATGTTTAATGGGTTTTGGCATTGGACAGATCTGGGTTTGAACTTGGGCTCTGCTATTTAAAACTTTGTGACCTTGGGCAGCTTATTTTAACTTCTGGGACTTAGTTTTGTGGTTAGCAAAATATCTACCTCATAAGTATTGGTGAGCATTAAATATTATACAGGTCAAGTTCCTAACAGATAGTAGGCAGACCAAAGATGATCTTTTCCTTCTTTCTGTTTTTTCTTCTTTTGCCTTTATGCTAATGCTGCTGCTTCTGTTTTATTTCTAGCTTTTAGCAGTTCTGGTGTCTGGCTTCTAATCAGAAGCTTTCTTTCAGGGATAGTTAAAATTATTGAGCCAACTTCCAGATCAGCGTAGAGTCACTCTAATAGTTTAGAGTACCGTGTCTCAAATGTTTTATAAACTTTTTCTAATCTTAACCTTTAAAATAACCTGTGAGGCATATAAAAGAGGTATTTATATGCCTCTCTCCAGGTATGGAGAGAAATTAAGAATTACTGGGTATTTTCTAAATGGCATTTTTCTAAACATTTACTTAATCCTGACAACCATCCTGTGACAGGTATTATCAACATTATCTCACAGACAGGGAGACAGGCACAGAGGTCAAATAACTTGTTGAAGGTCACATAGCTTCTAAGCATGGAGGCAGAATTTGAACCTGGGCAGTCTGGTTTCAGAGCTTAACCTCTATATGGCTCTGGTAGATGATAAGTAAACAAGTCATTGTTTAGAACTCCTGGGTTAAGAAATCGTTTGGCTGGTTCAGGTATCTCTCTGCCCTCAGAATGTCATGCAGCTTGAAAACGTTTGTAGTTCACAACAGTGACTAGTAGAATATTATTATTATCAGTATCTTGTACTAGAGGTGAGCCTGTATGATTTTTCTTACTCAGGGTCCTTCTAAATCAGCCACTCTTGAAAATTCTTTTACAGAGACAAAGAAGTCAGTTCCTCTAAGATAATAGCAGTAAGAATAGCCACTCTGGTCACACTACATTTCTGCTTGTTGCAAGCTAAAGCTTTCTTAATATCATAAATCTAAAAACCTAGGATAAACTGAAAAATTTTGGGAAACAAATTTCATAAGTTTAAATTAAATGTTTTAAATAGGTTAAATACTGTTTTTTGATGCTGGGAAAGATTGAAGGCAAGAGGGGAAGCGGGCAACAGAGGATGAGATGGTTGGATGGCATCACCAACTCAATGGACATGAGTTTGAGCAAACTCCGGGAGATGGTGAAGGACAGGGAAGCCTGACGGGCTACAATCCATGGGGTTGCAAAGGGTCAGACATGACTTAGCAACTGAATAACAACTGTTTTTCTGATTCAGGTGGATTTTTCTTTATGTTTCTTTTTCTTACATGGACATACATATGAAACATACAAGCTTTATCTGGATATCTGGCCTAAGATTGAACCATTAGATCCCCATGAAGCTCTCAAACAGTAGAGCTAAGGCATTTTTACTAAGTGCTAGAGGTTTGATAGCTATGGCATTTTTTAAGGCATGGATTCTCAAACATTCGAATCATCTAGACATTAGCCATTTTTCTTCTTGCTGCCACAGATTCTAGTTTTTTAAAAAAAAATTAATATATTTATTTGGCTGTACCAGGTCTCAGTTGTGACACATGGGATATTTCGTTGCAGTGACCCAGTAGTTGTGGCTCTTGGGCTTAGCTGCCCCACAGCATGTGGGATCTTAATTCCCTGACCAAGGATTGAATGGGTATTCTCTGCATTGGAAGATAGATTCTTTTTTTTTTTTGCGGGGGGTGGGAAGGTGGATTCTTAACCACAGGACTACCAGGGAAGTCCCCTGATTCTAGTTTTTGATCACTAAAATTTCTCCCAGAGCCAGGAGTAGGGAAAAAAAGGTGAAACTAAATCATCTTAGTATGTCAGAAAGTTTGATATAAATTTGACAAAGGAATAGTTGGAAATTGTTATCTAAAATGAGACAGGGGACTTCTCTGGTGGTCTGGTGGTTAAGACTCCAAGCTTCCATTGCAGGGGGTGCCAGTTCAATCCCTGGTCAGGGAACTAAGAACCTACATGTCACATGGTGCCCCCCCCCCCCACAAAAAATTAAATAGAAAAAGAAAAAAGAAAGCAAAAGTAAAATGAGATGAAGCTTGTATGTTTCATATGTATGTCCATGTATATATGTTTATTGGCCTTTGATTCTTATTCCTATCTTATTGATGATAAGAAGTGAACTTACTTTGTATACTTATGAAATATTAATACATGAAATACACATGTGATTTGTAGATTTTATTTATTTTCCAAAGATCCAAGCTCCTCATTGATGTGGTTAATGTGAGAAGTTCTCCTCTCATTTGTAAGGTGGTTTATATAAACATTTTCTGTATATGTGCATTTTAACATATATTCTATACGTGTGTATATTATATACAATATAGTATATTTCCATGAATAAATACAGCAGAATCAGTCTAATGAATGAAAACACTGTAGGTTGAATGTAAACAAATGGGGCAATTAAAAGAATCTTTCTTAGGAACATGGAATAACCAGGCTGATTCCTGATACTATTTGAGAAATCAGGTAAAACATAAACAGATGCCTCGAAGTTTAAGAAAGTACTTGCCCAAGTCTTTGATCTGAATGGAGCAGAAACAGGGGACTGAGGTCCAATTAGCCTTGGCCTCTTGTTCTCTGGACAGGCCCAGCGCCTCCCCTCTTTGAAGCTCCTTGGAGTTCGCTGGGGTGTGACACAGAATAACTGAAGGGGCTCAGGGACTTCACTGAGAGGGAAAACAAACCGAGCGCACTTTCTGAGAAGGCTTGGATTCACGCGGAGGCACGGAGGCACACAGACACCTGTCCCTTCAGGAACGAGTTTTGCTCTTGTTACAGCCCAGGGGTTCCCAGGGCTTCTCCATGCATTCAAGGGACTCTGAGAAACTAGTCTGGGGCTAGAACTACCTCACAAGTCTCTTTCTAAGACGTGAGAGCTAGCTTAGTTCAAACACCAGAAGCTCAAAGGACTCCACTTGGAGGGGAGTAGTCCCTTGTCCGTCAAGTCGTGGTGCTTGCTCTTGCTTCACTGTCCTGAACCAGGGGAGGGCGAAGGAAGCATGGGGGAGAGGCAGGAGGCCAGGCCTCTGATGTGGCTCATTCTACCGCACGCAATACAGAGGGGAGGACTGAGTGTGCATAACCTCTTGACCTACTTCCCCCGTAAACGACGATGATGATGATAAAGGCTAACATTTATGGATCCCTTTTCATTCATTATCATAATTTACTTTTAGTCTCTCAGTAGTTCCTAGGGATAGGTGCTATCATCATTACCTTCCCTATTTTCCCAGAAAGTAAACTGATATTTAGAGGAAAGGAATAATTTCACCTATCATCACAGAGCTAGTTAGAGGTTGTGATAGGCAGAATAATGCCCTTTTCCCAAAGTTGCCTACATCTTAAACCAGGAGATATATTGCATGGCAAAGGGGGGTTAAGATCACAGGTGGTGGGACTTTCCTGGTGATCCAGCAATTAAGAATGCAGGGGACACAGTTTCGATCTCTGGTACAGGAGGATCCCACATGCCGCAGAGCAGCTAAGCCTGTGAGCCACAACTACTGAGCCTGTGCTCGAGGGCCCAGGAACCGCAGCTCCTAAAGCCTGTGCGCCTAGAGCCGCCACAGTAAGAAGCCTGTGCACAGCTAGAGACTAGTCCCCCGCTCATTGTAACTAGAGAAAGTCCGAGTGCAGCAATGAAGACCCAGCACAGACAAATAAAAAAAGATTGCTAATGGAATTAAGATTACTATTCAGCTGAACTTGAGATTGGGGAGATTCTTCTAGGTTATCTGGGTGCATGCATGCTTGCTAAGTCGCTTCAGTCATGTCCGATTCTTTGCAACCGTAGGCACTGCAGCCAACCAGGCTTCTCTGTCCATGGGATTCTCCAGGCAAGAATACTGGAGTGGGTTGCCATTTCCTCTCAGGTCTCCTGCATTGCAGGCGGATTCTTTATCGCTGAGCCACCTGGGAAGCCCCAGGTTATCTGGGTGGGCCCAGTGTAATCACAAGGGTCCTCATTAATGAAAGAGGGAGGCAGGAGAGTCAGTGTCAGAGCGAGACAGCATGGGAAAGACTCGACTGGTGAACGCTGGCTTTGAAAAATGGAGGAGAGGCCAAGAGCCACTAGGCAGCCTTTAGAAGCTAGAAAAGGCAAGAAAATGGATTCTTCCCTAGAGCCCTCCACCCCTGGAAAGAACATAGCTATGACAACACCTTGGTCTTAGCGCAGTGAGACCCATTTTAGACTTCTGACCTCCACAACTGCAAGTTAATGACCCTTGAGTGGTTCAGATGGCTTCATGAAGCTTGACTTAAACCCTAACTTAGAAATCAGTTCTTTCCGCCCTATGAGCAGTAAATCAAGAGTTGTGGGCACATCTAGGTTTTCAGGGGCTGCATCTCATTTGGATGGTTCATAAGGTGTCACTGGGTAACTTCCTGCCCTGAGATCCTTCTCTGAAATAAAAGCTTCCCTCCAAAGGAAAGACTGTCTCCTATTTCACTTATAAATCAAGTTGACTCCTGTTCTTAAGTAAATAACTTCTCTCCTCCTCCCAGCAAATGTCTTCCCCTTGGTCTCTGCAATTGTAATTATATTCTTGTGGTGGAAACAATCAGAAAAGTATTAAACTTATTAAATAAAACCTCAAAACCCTGTAATTCGGGAAACATGTCTATGGAGCCGTTGCTACGTGTAAGGACACCTCATTGCGTTAGTTCATGTGATCCTTACACTAACTCTGTGTGGTTTGTCGTCTTGTTTCCATTTTGAGGCTAAAGAGATGATGCATATTTTGCCTAAGAATGCCCATTATCAGGAGGTAAGATTCTTACCCATGTAGTCTACCTCTCGAGCCCCCAGTTCTTACACGCCCTGCCTCTATCTTCCTTCCATCCAATTGATGAACCTTGGAAAGTAAAGGATATATACCTTGTATTTAGAAAATAACAAAACATGAGGACTTCCTGGCAGTCCAGAGGCCAAGATTCTGCACTCCCAATGCAAGGGGCCTGGGTTTGATCCCTAGTCAGGGAACTATATCCCATATGCTGCAACTAAAGGTCAAAGATCCCACATGCTGCCACTTAAGACCCGGAGCAGCTGAATAAATTTAAAAAAAAGAAAAAGAAAATAAACAGAAGAATGTGATTATATAATTTTAAGTAGTAGCTGTTGTATCTGTGTGTGCTCAGTCGTGCCCGACTCTTTGGGACCTCATGGACTGTAGCCTGCTAGTCTTTTCCCTCCATGGGATTTCCCAGGCAAGAATACTGGAGCGGGTTGCCCTTTCCTTCTCCATGGAATCTTCCCGACCCAGGGCTCAAATCTGCAGCTCCTGCATTGGCAGGCAGACTCTTTACCACAAATCTACCTGGGAAGCTGTGTATATGTATTCCAATTCAAAATAAAACGGAATTTTCCTTATTGGTCATCTTAAGTGGAAATAGATGACCAACAGGTCATGTTATGGATAAGAGGCTCATCCAGGAACCCACAGATAAAAAAGGCCAGAGTCTGGATTAGGGCACAGGATTCCTGACTCTTGGGCTTCCCAAGTGGTGCAGAGGTAAAGAATCTACCTGCCAATGCAGGAGACCCAAGAGATTCAGGTTCAATCCCTAGGTCAGGAAGATTCTCTGGAGTAGGAAATGGGTACCCAACTCCAGTATTCTTGCCTGGGAAATCCCATGGACAGAGGAGCCTGGCGGGCTACAGTCCATAGGGTTACAAAAGAGTCTGACACAACTGAGTGAGCACATTCCTGACTCTTAACCCAGTGTTCTTTCTTCTACTACCATACACATCAGTTTATAACTGGAAAAGGGAGTTTTCAACAGTATAAACCTAATGATTTGGGGTTAGATGAGAAGCAGGTGATGAGAAAGGGAAGCATCACACCTGTACTCTCATGTCACCCAGGGCAACTCAAGGGGATGTTTCTCTGTTTTAAGTCCCGAGGTTAGTTCTGGGGTCCGAGAAGTGCTTGCTCATTTCATAGGACCTCAGAGCCCCATACAGTTCCTGGGAGGAACTTTTAAAATTTCACTTTATCTGGTTGTTCCTACTTTATGTACAGTCTAAAACCAAGAATGCCCACCAAGTTATAATGACAATTCTAAGTGAATAAAAAGCAGTACTCCAACAGCTTTGTCTGAAAGATCCTTACAATATTTTTTTACTTATTTGCTAATCTTTCTGTAGTTTGTTATTCCTTTGATATAATTTTTCCACTTATGGAGAGTTTATTTCTTCTCACAAAACAGCAAACAAATTGTGTATTTCACTGGATTGACTGTGAGTTATTGACGTCCTCTGTTCTCCCCATACTCCTTTCTTGGCACCATCCAGGAACGAAAGTAGTCAGGAGAGGAAAAGAAATCACTCAAGAACTCAGACATTAGAGTGCAGGTGAAATTCAATTGTGGTAGATGTCTACTAGAAGAGTTTGATTTTAATTAAAACCCCAGATAGAATTGTAAATGGAAACCATTACATGTTCAGCTGCACTTGGCCAGGCCATCTCCCTGTGCCGGGGCACTGCAATGCCAACTCTTTGTCCTGTGGAAGCTGTGAACCTGTGAGCTCATATCATAGCTCCAGAGTTCCTAGGATCCCTGAAAGAACGACCAGGACACAGGAGTGTGGGGTGACTGTTTTCTTGGGTGTGTGAAGAATCAGGCAGACAAACGAAGAAGTGTCAGCTTGGGGATAGAGGCCTGGGGAATTCTCCTGGCAGCAGTCTGGCGAGTGTGGGCTCTGAATTTCAGCTCCAGCTCTGCAGTGTAACTGACTCTGCGACCCTGAGCAGGTCATCTGACCCCTCTGAGTCTTTACTGTTTGCATTTATAGCAAAAGGAGATCATAGTATCTTACAGAATCTTTGTGACTTTTCGGATGATGCAATAAAGTTACCAAAACACAGAAGGCATGCAACAGCTGCTAGCAGTGCTGATGTTCCCTTATACAATAAATACTGAGCAGCCCTATGTCCCCCATGCAGTCCTGAGCACTGGGGACATGGCAGTGAACAAAACAGACCCAAGTCCCTGTCCCCATGCAGCCGACATGGGGGAGAGAGACAATCAACAAGATACAGAAGTTAAAAGTATAGTGAGTTGGATCATGACCGAAGTGCTGAAGAAAAAACGAAAGATGGGAAGGAAGAGAAGAGGCTGAAATTCCTACAGAAGCTGAATTAGTGTAAAGACCTGGAGAAGGTGAGAGGATGGGCAAGGGATGACTCGAGGGAAAAACATTGAAGGCTGAGGGAACAACAGGTACAAGAGCCTGCCTGAGCCAGGAGCTTGCCTGACAAACTCCACCTGCCTCAGGGGGCTTTGGGCTGGAGTTGAGTAAGCAGGAAGTAGAACAGCAGGAGGTGGAGAGGTGAGGAGGCCAAACCCAGCAGTGGCCGTGGTGCACTGGGAGAGCTCTGGTTTCTGCTCCGAGTGTGGAGACGAGGGTCTTGCAGAGGAGGGTGACCTGATCTAATTGAAGTTGCAAGAGGATCACCAGGTTGCTGCCCACGATGTGCTTCTGATCCTAGTGATGCTGCAGATGATGCTGTTGTGATGACCTAAGACGGAGAACAGGGCTGGGGGGCAGGGCATAGAGTCGCGGTATTTGCGTTTGGAGGGCACAAAGCCGGGAGAAGAGGAACACAGGACCCAGAGGGCAGCTTCATGCTTGTGCATCTAGACTGGGCTGCAGGGGGTAGAGTCTTGGAGAGGGGAAAGGAAGGGCCTGACTTTTCTTTTTTAATTCATTAATTTTTCTCTGTGCTGGGTCTCCGTTGCCACATGGGTTTCTCTCTAGTTGTGGCGAGCAGGGGCTACTCTCCCGTTTTGGTGCACAGGCTTCTTTCCCATTGCAGTGGCTTCTCTTGTTGCAGAGCTCGGGTTCTAGGGCACATGGGCTCAGTAGTTGTGGCACATGGGCTTAGTTGCTCCAGGGTGTGTGGGATTCAAGCTCCCTGACCAAGGATCAAACCTGTGTCTCCTACATTAGCAGGCTAATTCTTTTTCATTATTATTTTCTCTCTATATTTTTTTCAGCTGTGCTGAGCCTTCGTTGCTGAGCAGGCTTTTTTCTAGTTGCAACAAGCAGAGGCTACTCTTTAGTTGCGGTGCACCGGCTTCTCATTGCGGTGGCTTCTCTTGTTGAAGAGCACAGGCTCTAGGGCGTGAGGGCTTCAGTAGTTGCGGTTCCCTGGCTCTAGAGCACAGGCTCAAAAGTTGTGGCACATGGGTCTAGATGCATGTGAAGAAGATCCCTTCTCGAATCAGGGATCAAACCATATCTCCTGCACAGGCAGGTGGATTCTTTACCACTAAGTCACCAGGGAAGCCCCGGAAGGCTAATTATTTGCCCCTGGACCACCAGGGAAGTCCCCAGGTCTGACTTCTTGCTCCTCTGCAACACACATCCAGTTGCTGACACGGACACACAACTCTCCCCTTTACCTATATTTTGCCTGTATCATGTTTTGAATGTATGAATGTATCACCTGGTATTGTATTTATTTAAAATCAGCTTCTCCAGATGTGCTCAACAAAGGCTTATTAATCACTTACTATGATTGGTGCTACATGCCTGCAAGTCGCTTCAGTCGTGTCCGACTCTTTGCAACCCGATGGACGGTAGCCCACCAGGCTCCTCTGTCCATGGGATTCTCTAGGCAAGAATACTGGAATGGGTTGCCATGCTCTCCTCCAGGAGATCTTCTTGACCCAGGGATCGAACACAAGTCTCTTTTGTCTCTTGCATTGGCAGGCAGATTCTTTACCTCTCGTGCCACCTGGGAAGCCCTGATTGGCACTATGTCAGGAGCTAAATGTATTGAAATGTAAAAGACTATAAATGTTTAAAAAACCAACTCCTTACATGGTCATAGGAGGAAAGTTAGTTTAATCCTAAAGGTGTGGATGCATTTAGAATTTGAGAAGGGAAGAAGCCTTCTAATTTTCCAGATGTATAATCGCCTTCTCCCCTTGTTAGCTTAGGGATTTCCCACCCAGTTGTACAAGGTACATTATCTGAAGTCATTTAACTTGTTGACCATCACATTCTTGGAATAAGTAAAGTCTCTGCAGGTGAAATTGAACAAACAACGCCAGTGACCTCTTCAGCTGCTCCAGTATTGGTCCAAGGGTTTAAAATAATAAGCTTCATCTTTCACTGAGTCTTG
This sequence comes from Bos indicus, assembly GCF_029378745.1. Classification (NCBI taxonomy): domain Eukaryota; kingdom Metazoa; phylum Chordata; class Mammalia; order Artiodactyla; family Bovidae; genus Bos; species Bos indicus. The sequence continues at coordinate 92,085,058 of NC_091765.1, forward strand.
CTGACAGACAGTATCAGCAGGGCATGAGGTTAGAAGTATAATCCTCTTTGATGAATAGTTCAAGAGAATTATTGTTAAACCTTTTGTAAATATAAGTTTTTTTAGAAAGTCATAATAATGATTTTAGATAAACAGTATGACAACAAGGTCCTACTGTGTAGCACAGGGAACTATATTCAATATCCTACAACAAACCGTAATCGATGAGACAATAAAGAAAGAATGTATATGTGTGTGTAACTGAGTCATTTTGCTGTCCAGCAGAGCTTGGACAACATACTTTAATAATATGTTATCAACCACTCTACTTTAATAATAATTAAAAAAATAGGCCAGGCTGTCCACCAACATCAGGTGACCGTGATCTTCCCTTGAACCAGTTGCCACATCCTGAAAAAAATACAGGGAGGAGAGAAGTTTTGAATAGGATGGGTTTTAACCAAAATGCACAAAAAAATGATAGAAATGACTGACTTTCCCCCAGAAGTTAGTATCTGACATAGAAATTGAACTCTATAAAAATAAGGTTTTGTTTTTTACATACCTGAAAAAATACTGTGACTAATTGATATAAATGTAAGATTTATGCATTTAGTCAGCCTCAGTAGATTAGAAATCAATTACGTTGTTAGTGCATCAGAAAATGCATCTCAGTATCTCAATTTCTCATTTGTGATAATAAATGGAGTCAATCATATTGATTAAGGTAATTCAGTCTTGTCTTGGCCAATAGTTTCCACTTCCTTGGCAATCAGACTTACTACCTGAGTGACCAACAGGTAGAATATCCACTGACTCTGATGCTACCAAATAGGAAGGTGGCAGAACCAGTAGCAGACGAGGAAGAGGGGAACATGGGGGTCCCAGGTAATCCACAGACTGAGATGGCAGTCCTTAATGTGGTTAGTCAAAAGGCATTAGATGAGGGGTCTGTATTTCGTGCCCAGCTGGCTCAATTCCAGCCTCACTTGGACCGATTGGGACTTGATTTTTTTTTTTTTGGAATAGAACCCCTGGGTGAATCCTTGCATCAAGCAGAACTTCCTGAACTCCATTGACTCACTGCAAACTGCCTGACCTTCCAGGGAGAGTTAAGTACATAGATGAATTGAAGCACCCAAAGAACAGAAAGAACTCAGCCTTGTTTGGGTCACTATATGTTCTCTGAAGGGGCTTTTCTGGTGGCTCAGCAGGAAAGAATCTGCCTGCAATGCAGGAAGCCTGGGTTTGATGCCTGGATTGGGAAGATCCTCTGGAGAAGGCAATGGCAACCCACTCCAGTATTCTTGCCTGGGAAATCCCATGGACGGAGGAGCCTGGAGGGCTACAGTCCACGGGGTCTCAAGACACGACTTAGTGACTGAACCACCATTATTACCATGTCCTCTGAACTGCCTCCGTGCAGGCATCAGGCTTTTAATGCAAAGATATGAACTATATTAAAAACTGAATGGACCTAGAGCCTGTCGTATAGAGTGAAGCAAGTCAGAGAAAAACAAATATTGTACATGAATGCATATAACGTGGAATATAGAAAAGTGGTAAAATGAACCTATTTGCAGGGCAGAAATAGAGACACAGACGTGGCGAACAGACAAGTGGACATGGGGTGGGGGGGAGGAGGAGGGTGGGAAAAATTGGGAGATTAGGGTTGATATATATACACAGCCATGTGCAAAATTGATAACTAGTGAGAGCCTGCTGTACAGCACAGGGAACTCAGCTCGGTGCTCTGTGATGACCTAGAGGGGTGGGATGGGGGAGAGGTGGGAGGGACAGTGTGGATATATGTAGACATATAGCTGATTCACTGCCTTGTACAGCAGAAACTAACTCAATATTGCAAAACAATTATACTTCAATTAACAAAAGGAAAGAATATGCTAAAATGTAAACTCCAGGAAAGGAGAACATAAAGTACGCTTCTTTCCTTAACTTTTCCCCAGGCCTAGAACAGTGCCTGACTCTTGGTACATGCTCAAAAAATATCTGTGAACAGAAGTTTCTGACTTCCAGGAGTTTAAAACCCAGAAGAGGGGACAGAGCATGGCCAGAAATACCTATGACAAAGGCAGAGCTGTGGCTTGTCTCCAGGCAGGCAGAAATGGTGTGGAGGAGAAAGAGAGAGATTCTATCTGGGTTGATAAGGCAGTTTCATGATGGAGGAGGGGTATTTGGAGGAAAAACGAGGAAGAGGAAAAAAGAAACTGAAAATATAGGGTGAAGGCTTATGCAAAAGATTAGTGTTAGAGGAAAGGTCTAAAAGTCATCTCCAGTGAGGAAATCTGAAGAGAGCATGAATCAATCAGAGAGTCTAGAGAGATTTGAGAATCAAAACAAGTACCCAACTAATGGTTGGTAAAAGAAGTGAAAATGAAAGCGTTAGTCCCTCAGTCATGTCCAACTCTTTGCAACCACATGGACTGTAGCCTGCCAGGCTCTTTTGTACATGAGATTTCCCAAGCAAGAAAACTGGAGTGGGTTGCCATTTCCTTCTCTAGGGGATCTTCTCAAGCCAGGCATTGAACTCGCGTCTCTTATGTCTCCTGTATTGCAGGTGGATTCTGTTACCATCTGAGCCACCTGAGAAGCCATACCATTCCAAAAAATCATCCCAGCCCCAACTTTTTTCAGTTTTATACATAATTATCTTTTCTAACTTTTTTAAAGCAAGCAAAATTCTATAAAGCAATTATCCTTCAATTAAAAAACATACATTTTTTTAAAAGTAAGCACTTTAAGCCTCAAAGCTCTGTTCAAAGTCAAGAGATTATGAGAAACTCTTTAAATACAAAGGGTTATAGAAATAGTTTATCAGAACAGTGAACAACAATGAAACTCTTTAGGCCATTCTTTCTGGTAACGTTTACTTTCACCTTAAATCAGTCATGAGAAAAACATCATATCAACTGTACAAATGAGCTTTTCTTGACTTCCTTTTTAATATAAGAAATCGGTTATTTCCTAGGCCTCATTTCATTCTCATCTTACTGAAAATATTGGCAAATAGTAGAGCAGCAGAGAGGAGATTTAATTCTACAAACTGGGACTTAAATAGGGCTGTTGTGCCTGTGGTGTTCATCATTGTCCCCTCAGCTTTTAGCCCCATACCTGGCACACAGTAGATACTCCGTGAATCTTGGCTGAATGAATGAACCAGCACGAGGAGGTCCTGTGTGCAAACCCCTGGGGAGGCATTCTGGGCTAAGTAAAGATGGAGTCAGTTCCTCTCTGCAGAGTTCACAGCCCAAGCTGGGGATGAGCTGGGACTGTGGGCAGGGAACAGGCACAGACTTAAATAGCTGTGCTAAAAGACAGAGTGTGATAACCACAAACATTGTGTTCAAGTAGTATAACAATAATAAACTATCTATCTGGTAAATTATCTATTTAGTTTATTATTGCTGTAATGTCATTTCACAGTTTATGTAGTATTTTATTCATTTGGTTCCCCCACAATGCGGCGGGGGGCGGGTGAGGGGACACTTCTTAAAGGACAGATTGCAGGTGCAAGAGAGTCAGGGGATATTTATGAGAGATTAGAAAAGGCTTAGAGGAGATGGGATTTAAACTTGGCCTCAAAGGATGGATAGTTGATAGACATCAACTTTATTGAATACATCCTATTGAACCCCTGGGTTGGGGAGATCTCCTGGAAGAGGGCATGGCAACCCACTCCAGTATTCTTGCCTGGAGAATTTCAGGGACAGAAGAGTCTGATGGGCTACAGTCCATGGAGACGCAAAGAGTCAGACACGACTGAGAGACTAACACACACACAGTATGTGCCAAGCCCTTTTCTTGATGAACTCACTTGATCCTCATGACAGACTCTGTGGTAAACCCTATCACCTTACAGAAGAGGAAACTGAGGCACCGTAAGGTTAAATAAACTGCTCAAAGTCACACAGCTGGGAAGCCTCAGAGCCAGACTATCTGGCTCCAGAGCCCCAGCTCTTAACCATGAGGGAATACTGCAGTTTTCATAGGTGACCCTGGTGCTGTGAGCAGTGGGGAGTGATCCAGGTAGAGGGTAACTGAGCCACTCGGGTACGGCTTGAGGTTAGGGTGTGCCTAGTATGTTTGAGGGGAAAGTGAATCTTCAAGAGGTTGGCGGGGAAGTTTAGTGGGATGAAAAGGGTAGAAAGGCAGGGGGAAATGACCAACAAGAAAGGATGGCTAAATGAATTGTACCAAGATGTTATCGTAGGATCTGCTATAAAAGGAAGTATCTTCATGATATATATGACTTTTGAAAACAATGGCTACTACTTATAAAATCTTACCATAATCTGGGAGCTGGAACCGTGTTCACCAATTCAGGTGGCTTATCTCATTCATCCTCCCTGCACTACTGCTATTGCTGTCTCCTGTTTAACGTGGGAGTCTGAAGAATCCAGAGAATAAGTGACTTTCTCTTACCTAAGTTACCTGTTTGACGCCTCAAACTCTTAATCACCTCAGTTTAATGGCTCTCTGTTAAAAGCCAAAAGATGGTCGAGGGGGTGGGTGTAGCATAATGTCATTTTTGTGAAAAGAAAAAATACACACACACACACATATATATACAGGTCTTCATCGACTTACAATAAGGTTATATCCCAATACCCTCATTGTAAGTTGACAATATCATTAAGTCGAAAATACATTTGATACATCTAACCTACTGAACTTAGCTTCAGTTCAGTTCAGTTCAGTTGCTCAGTCGTGTCCAACTCTTTGTGACCCCATGAATCGCAGCACGCCAGGCCTCCCTGTCCATCACCAACTCCTGGAGTTTACCCAAACTCATGTTCATTGACTCGGTGATGCCATCCAGCCATCTCATCCTCTGTTGTCCCCTTCTCCCCATCTCCTGTTGTCCCCAATCCCTCCCCGCATCAGGGTCTTTTCCAATGGGTCAGCTCTTCGCATGAGGTGGCCAAAGTACTGGAGTTTCAGCTTCAGCATCAGTCTTTCCAATGAACACCCAGGACTGGTCTCCTTTAGGATGGACTGGTTATATCTCCTTGCAGTCCAAGGGACTCTCAAGAGTCTTCTCCAACACCACAGTTCAAAAGCATCAATTCTTGGGCGCTCAGCTTTCTTCACAGTCCAACTCTCACATCCATACATGACCACTGGAAAAACCATAGCCTTGACTAGACAGACCTTTGTTGGCAAAGTAATGTCTCTGCTTTTCAATATGCTTTCTAGATTGGTCATAACTTTTCTTCCAAGGAGTAAGTGTCTTTTAATTTCATGGCTGCAATCACCATCTGCAGTGATTTTAGAGCCCCCAAAAATAAAGTCTGCCACTGTTTCCACTGTTTCTCCATCTATTTCCCATGAAGTGATGGGACCAGATGCCATGATCTTCGTTTTCTGAATGTTGAGCTTTAAGCCAACTCTTTTTCACTCTCCTCTTTCATTTTCATCAAGAGGCTTTTTAGTTCCTCTTCACTTTCTGCCATAAGGGTGGTGTCATCGGCATATCTGAGGTTATTGATATTTCTCCCGGCAATCTTGATTCCAACTTGTGCTTCTTCCAGCCCAGTGTTTCTCATGATGTACTCTGCATATAAGTTAAATAAGCAGGGTGACAATATACAGCCTTGACGTACTTCTTTTCCTATTTGGAACCAGTTTGTTGTTCCATGTCCAGTTCTAACTGTTGTTTCCTGACCTGCATATAGGTTTCTCAAGAGGCAGGTCAGGTGTCTGGTATTCCCATCTCTTTCAGAATTTTCCACAGTTTATTGTGAACTTAGCTTAGCCCACCTTAAACATGCACAGAACACTTATTAGCCAGCTGCTGCTGCTGCTAAGTCACTTCAGTTGTGTCCGACTCTGCGGGACCCCATAGGCGGCAGCCCACCAGGCTCCCCCATCCCTGGGATTCTCCAGGCAAGAACACTGGAGTGGGTTGCCATTTCCTTCTCCAATGCATGAAAGTGAAAAGTGAAAGTGAAGTTACTCAGTCATGTCCGACTCTTAGCGACCCCATGGACTGCAGCCCACCAGGCTCCTCCACCCATGGGATTTTCCAGGCAAGAGTATTGGAGTGGGGTACTTCAAGCATATCTATAAGGTATGTGGAATCTTCCTGGACCTAGACCTGGGATCAAACCTGTGTCTTCTTCATTGGCAGGCAGATTCTTAACCCCTGGACCACCAGGGAAGACAGCTTCATCAACTTCTAACATCATTTACTTGTTTACTCTGTTTAGTGTTTGCTTTCTGCCTCTGCCTTAAGCACCAGAAGAGAAAGAGTTTCTGTATGTTTTGCCCACTGTTAAAGCCTTAGCTCCTGGAACAACTTCTGGCATAAAGCAAATGTTGAATCACTTTGTTGAATGAATTAGGATTCTTAGCAGACTTCATTTATTTTATAAAAAATGCTTCCCTGGTGGCTCAGATGGTAAGGAGTCTGTCTGCAATGCAGGAGACCTGGGTTTGATCCCTGGGTTGGGAAGATCCCCTGGAGAAGGGAATGGCAACCCACTGCAGTATTCTTGCCTGGAGAATTCCATGGACAGAGTAACCTGGTGGGCTACAGTCCATGGGGTCTCAAAGAGAGTCAAACACAACTGATTGAGTAACACTACACGTGTTAACTCAGTGGCTGCAGTGAGGTAATTTTCTGTTTGGGCTTCCCTGGTGACTCAGCTGGTAAAGAATCTACCTGCAATGTGGGAGACCTGGGTTCCATCCCTGGGTTGGGAAGATATCCTGGAGAAGGGAACGGCTACCCACTCCAGTGTTCTGGCCTGGAGAATTCCATCAGTTTTAAAATTCACAGCAAAGTTGAGCAGAAAGTAGAGAGAGCTTCCATGTATCCCCCCTCCTTGATTGCTTGCATAACCTCTCCCATTGCCAATCTCCTTGTTACAGTGGTACATGTGTTACGAGTGATGAACCTACAATGACACATCCTTATCACCCAAAGTCCATAGTTGATGTTAGGACTCACTCTTGGTGTTGTACAGTCTTGGGTATAATGTCATGTATCCCACCTTATAGTATCACACAGAATAGTTTCACGTTCTAAATATCCTATGTGCTCTGTCTATTCTGCCTGTCTATCTAACTACTGATCTATTGTTTCCATAATTTTGTCTTTTCCAGAATGTCATAGAGTTAGAATCATCCCACACGTAACCTTTTGATATTGGCTTCTTTCACTTATTAACATGCATTGAAAGTTCTTCCATGCCTTTTCATGGCTTGTGAGTTCATTTCTTTTTAGTGCTAAATAATATTTCATTGTCTGGATCCACCACCGCTTATTTATCCAGTGAGTTATAATTTTGTGTGCGTGCACTAAGTCACTACAGTCGTGTCTGACTCTTTGCGACCCCATGGACCGTAGCCCTCCAGGCTCCTCTGTTCATGGGATTCTCCAGGCAAGAATACTGGGGTGGGTTGCTATTCCTCCTCCAGGGGATCTTCCCACCCAGGGATGGAACCTGTGTCTTTTACATCTCTTGCATTGGCAGGCAGGTTCTTTACCACTAGCCCCACCTGGGAAGCCCCCAAATAGCAGAAGAGGGCTATTTTATTATTTTATTTATTTATTTTATTATTTATTAATTTTAGACAACCCCCCCCCCCCAAAAAAAAAAATGAGGTAAGAAGAAGTCAACTTCTTCTAAAGGAATAAAATAGTTGCTTTGAGGGACTTGGAGGGGGTGCTGAAGATGGAGGTCGTGAGTGGCTTTTGGGTGGAAATCGAGTTCTTTCAGCCCTTCACTCTGTTTCTGAATGCCCTCTGTGGCAGGCTGGGTGCTGGGTGCTGGAAGGTGTGGAGACAGGAGGTCATCCCTGCCTTCTGGATGCAAACGGTGGGAGTGGGCGTGGCCACAGGCAGTGGGCGGGCTCTGCGGGAAACAGGCTGCTCACCTGTGGATCCTCCTCTCTCTAAGCAGATCAAAGAAGGGGGCAAAGCGGACCTGGTGAGCTCCAGACTTCGGGCTGGGGACGAGGTTGTGAACATCAACGAGGTGGCACTGAGCAGCTCCCGGAGGGAGGCCGTTTCCTTGGTGAAAGGATCCTACAAGACTCTGCGGCTGGTGGTGCGCAGGTAGGCAGGACGGGTGGGCGCCAGGTTCCTCCTGCGCCTCCTCCTCCCGTAAAGAGCCTATTCTTTAAACCTGGTACCTCACCCCCCCCATCACCACGTAACTTTCCTTTTTTCTTGCCCATCTTGTGGCCTGTGAAGACATTTTAGATATGTCTGTCTTGTGAAACCCTAGTTTTCCCAGCAGGTGTTGGCTTGGCAGAGTTCACGGTACTTTCCACACTTCTGGGCTTGATGGAAAGTGACCCTGATCCCCGATGTGGTCAGAGTTCTATGAGGTGTTGCCTCCCTGTGGGACCAGAGACAGCCCCAGGCTTGGAGACTTGGAGAGCATTCCACTTACCTGACCTACCCCCAGGGGTAGAGGATGTCATCAAAACAAGTGAATTCCTGCTTTGATTTGTTTCGTTTCTCTGATTGTGATAGTGATTCCTTTGTTGGAAAAGGTTTGCCTTGTGATTGGTTTATGATGCCTTAAAGTTAGAAGCTTCCTAGCTCCAGGAGAACACCTCTTAGTGGAGGGAATTACCTGTGGAAGGAAGTTAAAACATTTTTTGCAATCATTATGTCAAACCAAGCATTGCTGGAGATGTTTTACATTAACATATATAACTATGTTCATTTAGTCTGTGCAGAATCTGGTGAGATAGCTATCATTATCCTCATTGTATAGGCAAGATGGTTAAGCAGGTCACTGAAGGCTGGTAAGTGGACGAGCCACAGAGGAGTCTAGATGCTCTGGTCCCACTTCACCAGGCCACTTGAGCCTTATTACTCTGACCTACTAAGTCCTGGGCTTACACATTTAGGTATTTCTTCATTAATCAGGTTTTGGCTACCTCACATGGCAACTAAATGTTATAATATTTAAGGATGTTTAAGTTGGCTGGAACTTCAGGAGTCATTAATCAAGCCATGCCATTTTTAAGATGTCAACAGTAAGCTGGTCTTCTCATCAGGCCTCACATAGTTTCTTAAGTCAGAGGCCTACAATCCCTGGGCTTCTGAACAGTCAGTGGAGGCATAAGATTAGAAAGAAAGTGAAAGTCGCTCAGTCGTGTCCAACCCTTTGCAACCTCTTGGACTATACAGTCCATGGAAGTCTCTAGGCCAGAATACTGGAGTGGGTAGCCTTTCCTTTCTCCAGGGGATCTTCCCAACCCAGGGTTCAAACCCAGGTTTCTTGCATTGCAGGTGGATTCTTTACCAGCTGAGCCACAAGAGAAGCCCAAGAATACTGGAGAGGGTAGCCTATCTCTTCTCCAGCACATCTTCCCTACCCAGGAATCGAACCGGAGTCTCCACATTGCAGGCGGATTCTTTACCAACTAAGCTATAAGGGAAGCCCAGATTAGAAATAAAGTGCACAGTAAATGTAGTGCACTTGAATCATCCCCAAACCATTTCTCCATCCCTGGTCCATGGAAAAATTGTCTTCCACGAAATTGGTCCCTGGTTCCAGGAAGGTTGGGGACCGCTGTCCTAGAGTTCCATTCACTCCTGCATTCATTTATTCCTCTAAGTTCACTGTCTGAGGCTGTGCTGAGGAGAAAAGCAGCTCTTCCCAACCACAAAAAAATAACAGCTGTGGGTGTGGTCCCACTGTGTCCCCAGGCTCCAGTGACTCTCTGCAGTGTGCTGGGCTGGGTCTGGTTTCTCTTCAGGGCCTTCTAACTAGACCTTGCTTCTCTGGTGGACAGTGACGCAACGTGGCTCAAAGCATAGGCGCCAGAGTCAGATCAGACCTGGGTTCAAACTCTAGGGCTGTCATCTTCTACCCATGTGATCTTGGGAAATTACTTAGCCTGGTTGAAGATTCAGTTTCCTTATTTTTAAATCGGGATTAAAATAGCTACTTTACAAAGTGATTAGAGCAACATAATGAAATACTCTACATGGTAACAACAGATGCTGCTGCTATTATTTTTATTATTTTTGGCCAACTCTAGGCACTATTTGTAGGTCAGTATTTGAGTAAAGCAAGCATTCATTCCGAACACGGTGGCCGATTTCTCAAATAGATGGGTAGGAAGGTTCAGAACCATTGGCCTATTCCATATGTCCAGAGAGTGTTGAAAGCCTTGAACTCACTTTGACATTGGAACCCAAAGCCAGTTTGAGAGCCCTAGCATATATCTGTTGAGGATTGATGGCGGAATCCACACTCAGAATGTTTTGACAGGACTCTGGTTATCGATTAACCTCTGCAGAGGGTTGTCTTGTTTCCTGCTGTGAACAGTAGTCATGCTGGCTTCCGGTTATGCCTTCTAGTTGATGGTGACACGAGGTTTGAATTATTTTGTCTAGTGGAACAGGCAACAGACAGTCGTGGGATTGAAATCAGGCTTTGTCGTTTGCAAATTGTGTGACCTCAGGCTCTCTTTTATAAAGTAATAATAGGAAATAATAATTCCTGCCTCACAAGGGAATTGTGAAGATTTAATGTACAAAATCTAAGTACATAGAAAATGTGCACTGTTTGCTCATTATTCTTCTGAATTAGGTTAGAGGCCAGCGGTGATATGGATTATTGTCCTATTACCGAACATGCTGGGTGCCTGGTTATCAAGAAGCCCACCCTCACCCTCTCGTGGAATTTAGGAATGTTAATTCACATCATTGAAAGACATACACCAGAATGTCAACACATTAGCTCATTTTGAAGAACACAACTCTAAGTGGAATAAATATCCCAAGGTGACCAAGAATCAGTATACTTTATCACCACAGGAAAATGAAATAGGAAGTCTGGCCATAACTAGGTCAGGAGGTTGCATGCTGATCTCAGGCTGAAGAGTGGGTCTGAGGCGCCAGAATGTGCTGGCCTCCCCGCTGTTGGCCAGGTGGCCCATCTTTCCACGAGGAACGCATCTGCCATGCGGGCCAGATGCCCGAGCTGCTGAATCAGGGCCCTTTCCCCTCTGGACAGCAGGGAAGCATTCTGCCAAAGCGCTCTTCTCCCATCTCGTGACTTCTCTGCCCTCCGCTCCCAATCCCCTTTCTGATTGACACATTCTTTCTTTAGATATGTTAATGGGATCGATAAGGTTACTAAAGAGTCCTTGCACTCTGTGCTTTTGCTGTGGGAAACATTTTGTCTCTAAGATGCCTTTTGAATATGTCTTATCTCATCTATTATGTGTTGGTTTTTAAAGTTGAACTCTCCGAAAGAAGGTAGTCTTTACTCCTCATACATCTTTACCAACTGAGCTCTCAAGGAAGCACATACATAGAGATGGGGATTTATGAATGTGCTCTAGTAGACGTGGATGGACATTCCGCCCCTACATTGCAGAGAACTGGGTAGACGCCCTTATACTCTGGATTAATCTGGCTTTGTATTTAGTAGAGCTGTTGCTTTCCTGAGGTCTTACCTTTATATCTTGGCACATGTCATGTCCAGAAATGTCATCTCCTCTCACTTGATTCTGACAGAGAAACTTGTGATATTTCATTTACTTGTGTCTGACTCTACAATCCCATGGATTGTAGCTCACCAGTCTCCTCTGTCCATGGAATTCTCCAGGCAAGAATACTGGAGTGGGTTGCTATTTCCTTCTCCAGGGGATCCTCCCAACATAGGGATCGAATCCAGGCCTCCGGCATTGCAGACAGATTCTTTACCATTTGAGCTACCCAGGAAGCCCATTTTATTGACTAGCTTTCCTTTTTTTCCTAAGTGATCTTTGTATTTTTGAAAAAAGATCTATATGGCTTCCAGGAAACGTGATCAGGGAATCTGTTTCCTGGAGAAATCATTTGTGTAAGTGAAAATGTATATTTATCGGCATTTCCATCTCTACCTACCTCCTTTTCTCTTAAAGTTAGTTTTGGGTGGACAAGGGCAACACCTCAGGTTGGCAGGCTTCCTCATCTATCATAAATATGTCAAGAATGCAGATCAGGGGAGTGATGTTTATATAAGTTTTGAGAGTGTCTTACCCAGTGACCAGAAACAATCAAAAGTAAAAACACCTTCTTAAAAGGCTACAGTGACAAGAGAAATGCAGAGTTTCAAGTGAGTTGTGGGTCAGTGGCCTTAGGAGATCTGCTGACCCATAAAGAAGCCAGGGTTTAGTCCTCTGGGAGGAGGGAGTGACGGGGTGACACAGATGTTCTAGGACAGAGAATGTGTCTGCTGCTGAGTACACAGAGGTCTGCAGCTAGTGGTGGATAAATGGAGAAGAAATGATGCAATGTGAAGTGAGCCAAAGAAAAGACCTTCGAAAAGGAAAACAAACAGTTGAAGGGAAACTGAAGAAGGAAGGACAGTACAAAGGATGTAAATTAGGAAAGCAGACAGGTACGCAAATAAGAGTCAGTACTCAAGACCCTCTCTAAAACCAACGGAGACTTTATTTGGCAGATAGGTGTGATGCACGTCCTAGAGCCACTAACGTTTAGAATGAATGGAAAGCAAAGACAGAAGAAGGAGTCTTCCAGTTTCATTTAAACCCCTGGAGAGATGCAAGGTGCTTTCAGCACAGGGAGTACTCACTGCTGTTTGCAGATCACCTACATTTTAAATTTAAAAAATCAGAGGCTACATTTCCCTTTCAGAACAAACTGTTAAGGTTAACTGCTGGGGATGCATCTAATCTCGTGTTTTCACCCTGAGTTGGAACTCTGATTCCTGTCCTGAATCAGATCCTTAGAAAGGCCTTGTAACCAGTGGATTTGTAACCTCAGTAGAATGTCCCCCAACCCCCATTTTTCTTGGCAGATCCAACCTCCCAAACTTCTGCATTAAGGTGCTAACTTTGCCAAATATTATCCTACTCCTAAGTTTGGTATCCATGGTTGGTTTGGCAAAGAAAAGTTTTGGGGGTATTTTTCATGGTAAACGTTTTATAATTTTTTTGCAAGGCTCATGTAAGCCATTGGGAAGTAGAATGCATCCTTTCTAGGAGAAAGGACATGTGAGATGGTGACGCAGGCTTGATGCTGCCTGGAAAACAAGTCATTTAATTCATTTGATTCTCACCTTAAAGGATTGTAGTGAGAATTAAGTGAGAAATATGTACATTCACTATATAGTGTTGGTGATTGAAGAATGAACACTTGAAAAGAAATTGTGTATTTGTGAAATAAATTGCCTCTTTTTTATATATATATTTTTGCTGCCTCCCAATGTCTTTTTTGGAGAAGGAAATGGCAACCTACTCCAGTGTTCTTGCCTGGAGAATCCCAGGGATGGGGGAGCCTGGTGGGCTGCCATCTATGGGGTCGCACAGAGTCAGACACGACTGAAGCGACTTAGCAGCAGCAGCAGCAGCAATGTCTTTTTTAAAATTATTATTAAACTTTTTATTTTGTATTGGAGTATAGCTGATTAGCAATGTTTTGACAGTACAGGTGGACAGCAGAGAGACTCAGTCATAAATATACATGTATCCATTCTCCTCCAAACTCCTCATTCATCCAGACTGCCACATAACATTGAACTGAGTTCCCTGTGCTATCTCTTGTTGGTTATCCATGGATAACCCCTTGTTGGTTATCCATTTTAAATACAGCAGTGTGTAGTGGTCCATCCCAAAGTCCCTAACTTTCCTTCTCCCCATTCTTCCCTCCTGACAACCATAAGTTCATCCTCTAAGTCTGTGAGTCTGTTTCTGTATTGCAATAAATTGCCTGTTACAAGAAGCCCATTTTACTGTCTAGAACATAGCACACGATTAGTGGTTCCATTCACGAGAAGGCAATGGCACCCCACACCAGTACTCTTGCCTGGAAAATCCCATGGACGGAGGAGCCAGTAGGCTGCAGTCCATGGGGTCGCTGGGAGTCGGACACGACTGAGCGACTTCACTTTCACTTTTCACTTTCATGCATTGGAGAAGCAAATGGCAACCCACTCCAGTGTTCTTGCCTGGAGAATCCCAGGGACAGGGGAGCCTGGTGGGCTGCCGTCCATGGGGTCGCACAGAGTTGGACACGACTAAAGCGACTTAGCAGCAGCAGTGGTTCCATTGAATGGGAAGGATGTATGGGGAAGTGGCCTTTCTGGGCATAGGAGGCAGCATGTATGATTTGGAACGGTAGACAGAGGGTGGGAGAATAGTGAGCCCCCTTTAAAATGAAATCTCACTCCTGAATCTTCCTGCTATCCCTGCAAATTTGGAATAGCTTCTCCCCTTCCCATTCGTTTAGTCTATGAGCTTACATTACTCTACCAACAAAGGTCCGTCTAGTCAAAGCTATGGTTTTTCAAGTAGTCACATATGGATATGAGAGTTGGAATATAAAGAAAGCTGAGCACCGAAGAATTGATGCTTTTGAACTGTGGTGTTGGAGAAGACTCTTGAGAGTCCCTTGGACTGCAAGGAGATCCAACCAATCCATCCTAAAGGAAATCAGTCCTGAATGTTCATTGGAAGGACTGATGCTGAAGCTGAAATTCCAATACTTTGGCCACCTGATGCAAAGAACTGACACCTTAGAAAAGACCCTGATGCTGGGAAGGAGCCAACAGAGGATGAGATGGTTGGATGGTGTCACCAACTCAATGGACATGAGTTTGAGTAAGCTCTGGGAGTTGGTGATAGACAGGGAAGCCTGGCGTGCTGCAGTCCATGGGGTCACCAAGAGTCAGACACAACTGAGTGACTGAACTGAACTGAACTGATTAGTTTACATGTTAGAAGGGAACGTTTTATTTGCACCATGTGACCTGTAGGATCTCAGTTCCCTGACCAGGGATTGAACCTGGGCCAGGGAACTCCTGGGACTGTTGATTTTTTATTTGACTGAATATATATGTTTGAGGAGAAGAAGGAGTAGTAGAAGAAGATCACATTTTACGGAAAAGTGAGATTGAGGAGAAAGGAGAGTGACTTTGTAAAACACAAGCAAACAATAGTCATTTGTCTAAAATACAGGTACTCCCAGGCTTCGTGACTTGCCCTGTGTTTGGACTCAGATTCATGTCCTGAATCGAATCATCAGAATTAGCAGGGGCCAGGGTGAAAATCTGGGTCTTGTCCCTTTCAGCCCACAGCGCTGCCTGGAGGTAGACATAATGGAACTGCTTCCAAAGATGTGTAGGGACTTGCCCAAGGCCACATGCAAGTAGCCTAAAGGAACATGGAGGTCTCTGAGGAGTAGGTTTTGGAGCTTTTGGCATCTCAAGCAGTGAGCTAGTGCTTTTCACCCAGCTGCCTTTTGCCTTAGAAATATTTGTGATGCTTAAAAAACAGGCAGTGGGACTTCCCTGGTGGTCCAATGGTTAAGGCTCCTCACTACCAATGCAAGGCCACAGGTTTGATCCCTGGTCAGGGCATTAAGATGCCATTTGGCACCACCAAAAGATAAAAAGTAAAATAAAAGCCTTTGAGGGTTAAAAAAAAAAAGTTGAAAATTAAAAAAAACAAAAACAAAAACAAAAAACAGGCAAAAACAAACCCAGAAAAACCAAATAAACTGATTTTTAACTCATCTAGGAAAAACTAGATTCCCCACTGACCTTGAACTTCCTGGGTAGTTCAGAGGAAATGCGTCTCACTGCTCTGTGCACCCTGCTGGCTAGAGGCTCTCCATTAGCCTCTGGAAATAAAACTATTTGTTGCCTTACAGCTGCTCCCTCCATCTAAACAAAAAATGGTGATGAAATTAAGTTCACCACCACCCTCGGCCCACGCTTCCCAGAGCAGACCATCCCACATTTCTGAGGGTTAGCAGCATAATTCTTTTTATAACCGGGCGGATGACTTAATTGGAATGGAATGGGATGGGTGGCTCCCACACCTGCTACCTCCGTGTCAGGTTTCCATGACCTTTTTATGTCTGGATTGAGTTGTGAGACTGTAACTCGCCAAGGATTTGCAAGTCAGTGATCTTGTAAGAAGAATCTGGTAATGAGTGCCATGCTTTAAAGGTCCTCCTAAAGAATACAAAATTAGTTCCAATAACTATTTATTAAAAAAGGAATTTTTGCAAATCAGTTCCTTTTCCAACTCATGGTTACATTTTATTTAAAAAGAAAGAAAGAAACACTTTCTTCCATATTATCACTATCCCCTCCTCATGTTCTGCACACATTTTTGCCACCTACCTGCCCCCACACCTGCC
This sequence comes from Bos indicus, assembly GCF_029378745.1. Classification (NCBI taxonomy): domain Eukaryota; kingdom Metazoa; phylum Chordata; class Mammalia; order Artiodactyla; family Bovidae; genus Bos; species Bos indicus. The sequence continues at coordinate 92,101,187 of NC_091765.1, forward strand.
TTACTCTTTTCCCTTAAAAAAGTGGCTATATTCTTAAAGCATCTTAGTCTTACTTTGCTTAACCACCTAACATCTTTTTGAAACCAAAACAATTTAAAGAAATAGTTCATTAAGAGCTTTGAAAAGCAAATTGAAATGTAAATCCCTATTTTTAAAGCAACACAGTCTGAAGAGAGGGTGGAAACTTTCCCAGAGCATGAAAAACATCTGTTGTGTGCTTTTTTTTCTTATATATTAGCTGTCTTTAAACCAGCCTGTGCCGCCTCAAGCTGCCAGTTCTCAGATATGAGATGACAAACAGCTCGGGAAGAGAAGTCCATGTCATGGGGATTCCAATCGCAGCTCTGCTGTGTACTGGTCATGGTACCGAGAGCTCAGATCAATCCCTCTGAGATTAAGTTTCTGGGGGTTTTTTTGGTAAATTTATTTATTTATTTATTTATTTTTGGCTGCCCTGGCTTCTCATTGCGGTGGTTTCTCTTGTTGCAGAGCAGTCTCTAGGCACGTGGGCTTCACTAATTGTGGCTCCCAGGCTCTGAAGCACAGGGTCAATAGTTGTGGTGAATGGTCTTAGTTGTTCTGGGTAATATGGAGTCTTCCAGGGTCAACCCACATCGGCAGGTGGATCCTCAACCAGTGCACCATCTGAGAAATCCCCGACTGCATTTCCCTGTGTGTGTCAGTCACTGAGTCGTGTCCAACCCTTTTCGACCCCGTGGACTGTAGCTCCCCAGGCTCCTCTGTCCATGGAATTCTCCAGGCAGGAATACTGGAGTGGGTTGCCATTCTCTTCTCCAGGGGCTCTTCCCAACCCAGGAATCAAAACCTGGGGCTCCTGCATTGCAGGCAGATTCTTTACTGTCTGAGCCACTAGGGAAGCATTTTCTTATGATTGTCCTATTTAATGCACTAATTTGACTTGCTTGTGTAAATGAGGGCATAGGGATTTTAAATTTCTGATTATACCCTTTTTGCTCAGAGGAAATGTAGTTTGAAAGACAGTACCAACAAGGCCCAAGTTTGGAATGAGAATTCAGAGAAAAAGACCATATTCTCTGGAGAACTTGAGTAGGAATCATTCTGATTCTGAAACACATCAGAGCTCCTTGGTGGGAGGCTGAATACGGAAGAGGACCCTCAGACTGCTGAAGGAAGCTCTGAGACAAGTGTCTTTCATCTCCTGGTGTATGAAATTTAAAAATGGCTAGGTTATATGGGCACATGTATGTAGCACAGGCTGAGTAATTTGAAAAGGTAGTGTTTTTGAGCACAAGATGTGACCTTTAGGGAAAATCATGATGTCAAAAGATAACTCTCGGGTGGACAGGCAGGAGCTGAGGACAAGTAGAAACGGAACAATAATCTTTTTTAAAAAATTAATTAATTGACTTATTTATTTACTTATTTTTTGGCCACACTGGGTCTTCATTGCTGCAAGCAGGCTTTCTCTAGTTGTGGCGCGCAGGGCTGCTCTCTAGTTGCGGCGTGTGGGTTCCTTATCGTGGTGGCTTCTCTTGTTTCGGCACACGAGCTTAGCTGTTCCAAGGCGTGTGGGATCTTCCCAGACCCAGGGATCAAGCCTGTGTTCCCTGCCTTGGGAGGCAGATTCTTTACCCCTGGAACCAGGGATGCCCAGGAACAGTACTCTTTTGATAGACAGTTGCAAAATTGTTCTTAAAGCTCCAGGCACTCGGCGACAACAAATATGGCCTCTTCTATCTCACCTGGACCCAGAAGCCACATGAGAAAGATTTTTGTCCCTTGTGCCTGTGTTAGTTGCTCAGTCGTGTCCAGCTCTTTGAGACCCCATGAACACCTCTGTCCATGGGATTTCCCAGGTGAGAATACTGGAGTGGTTTGCCATTCCCTCCTCCCTTGTAAGTTCCAAGAATTGTCTCTCAGGATATAAAAGGGGGCCTCATGCTGTGCTCTGTGGCTGAGTCTTCTGTGGAGGTGGGGGATTGCAAGAACCGGTGCCTCCTGAGGACATCCCTGGGCAGTAGGGACAGCTCTGAGCTTCTTATACGCAGCTCCAGCCTCCCTGCCTCTCCAACCCTTGCGATGACCCTCTCGCCTTGCTGCCCGATCCCATAGTTTACTTGTCCTTTCGCTCTTCTACTCTCTGCGCTTTTTCACTTGGGCAAGGGCTGCAGATACCTGGGACATGAACACAAACCCCAAACCACAGTACAGTTTGCATCCCCTCAGAGGACCCAGGACTAGGCTTCCCCAGAGGCGGAGTCAGGAGAACTGAGAACTGTGGTAACTTACCCTCTAAGCATTTTTTCCACTTGAGCAAGTGGTTGAGAAGATGGGAAGGAGGCAGCTGCAGTGGCCTTCGACCCCCAGAAACTTTTCCAGGAGGCCTGGCATCATGGGAATTTGCTCAGTATGCTTTGAGGAGGTATTTCAATCCTGCTGGGACCAGACTCAGAGCAGTTTTTGGCTTGCCTGGAGTCTTAGGTTTGAATGTCACTGTCTAGAAATCTAGTATTTGATTTCCTAACCAGTTGTTCCTTTCCGTGGAAAATTCATGTAACACATTATTAGGTTTCCTGAGAGGTATGCAATAAGACTCCCTTACTGTAATGAGAAAAGGGACATTTTTCTTGTGGCACATAATGATAATTGCTATTTTTATTCATTGGGTTACATATGCTCACAGGCTATGCACTGAACACTAGCCATGTACAAAGGAATGCTGTATGGTTCCCTATGAAGGGGGTTTGATGGTAAAAGACCATGTTTCATTCCTGGGATAACATGGTCTTACTTCTGACAAATGTATTCCAAGCAGGAGTCACCCCTCCATGCCCAACCAGTAATGACTGGCACTCAAGTATCTGTCTGAGCCTTTGTAAAGGGTATGAAGTCTCAGGCTGAGATCACACAAAAGTTATGGTGGAAATCCTTTCTCCCAGTTCTAAATGTGGGCACATTAGTTAGCACAAATAAGTTTGGATGATGCTGATTTAGAATATGAGCCAATTTGTAGTTCTGCATCCTTGCATCAAAATGGCTTAAAGTTGGGACTTCTCTGGTGGTCCAGTAGTTAAGAGTCTGTGCTTCTAATGGAGGGGGCTTGAGTTCAATCCCTGGTCAGGGAACTAAGATCCCAAAGAATGGGCAGCATGACCAAAAGCAAAACAAAAAAAATGGCTTAAATAGTCCATCTCAAACTTGACTACACATTAAAATTACCTAAGAAGTTAATACCAAAAGAACTGATGCCTGGCTCCCCCAAAGATTCTAAGTTAATTGATAAGAGAGGGTAGCTTGGTGTTGGACATTTTCATAGCTGCCCTCGTGATTCTAATAGGCAGTAAAGTTTGAGAACCACTGGTTTAAGCTGTAAGTCAAAGCGATAAAGAGAAACAATGAATGGCTAGAAACTGAGAGGGAGAAGAAAGATACGCAGATATGAAGGGGTCATGAGAATAGCAGCAGAAGGAGAATCAACAAGGCAAATCAACGGACTCTCTGGGGGTCCAGTGGTTAAAAATCTGGCTTCCGGTGCAGAGGATTCAGGTTCAATCCCTGGTCAGGGAGCTAAGATTCCACATGCTGCACAGAGCAACTAAGCCCACGTGCCACAACGAAAGAGAAGCCCGCATGCCACACCTAAGACCCAGCACAGCCAAATAATAATAATAACAACGCCAGACGTAAAATGTAACAAGTGTGATTCAAAAGAAAGAAAAAAAGTAAATCGAGAAGGGCAACAAGTAGAGCAGAGCCTCAAGAATGGGGGCAGCAAAGGGGGCGACAAAGGATGAGATGGTTGGATGGCATCACCAACTCAATGGATGGAAGTTGGAGCAAACTCCAGGGGATAGTGAAGGACAGGAAAGCCTGGTGTGCTGCAGTCCCTGAGATCACAAAGAGTCGGACATGACTTAGCGACTGAACAACAACACGGTGCAAAAACAGAGCCCTGCTGAGGTCTCTGGACCTCCCAGGACCCAGAGAGGCCTGCAGGGCATGGCTGCTCCAGCAGTGGCTCTTGCTGTTGCATTTCTATGGGATCTGTTTCTCACGATCGCTTCTTAAAAAGCTCATCAAGTGACACATGGGCGTGGGCAGGGGCACACTTGTCTGGCCCTCCAGAGAACACCTGTGGCCCAAGCTGTTATCACGTGCCATCGCCCTGGGAGCTCATTTTTACTGGCAGGTGTTGGGGCCACTGTTTTGAGTGGGTGGCACCATAGCCATCACACTGCAGTTGCTGTGTTCACTCTACATCCCATTTCTGGATGGTGCCCCCGAGAAACCAACCGAGAAAGAAAGATGGCTTGACGCCATCGAACTCATTCTATCTAATGAGGTGTACAATGCAAAGACAACATCTAGAGGTCCCTAGAGATGGTGCCCCGTGATGACCTAGAGGAGTGGGATGGGAGGAGGGGTAGGAGGGAGGCTAAAGAGGGAGAGAATATATGTATACATACAGCTGATTCTTTTAGTTGTACAGCAGAAGCTAACACAACATTGTAAAGCAATTATACTCCAATAATAAAGTTCTTAAAAAAGAAAAGAAACCCTCAGTGAAACAAGCACTTGAGCTTGTTTTATTGATTTCATCCATCCCTGGTTTTTAAAAATCACACTTGGTATAGTCTTAGCATCAGTCCCCCATTTCTTGGGACCCAGGGATAGAGAAATGGTTTCTAGAAAGAGTTGTTGAAAGCCAGTCACTACACATGTCCTTAATGGTACATCCGAGCTTTGAGGATCCTGGCAGTTTCGTCCTGTTCGGGATAATTCCACTGTTAGAAACCTGTTATGTCTTGTGCATATGTGCTCAGTCGATTCGGTCACGTCCAACTCTATGGACTGAAGCCCACCAGGCTCCGCCGTCCATGGGATTCTCCAGGCAAGAATATTTGAGTGGGTTGCCATGCCCTCCTCCAGTGGGTCTTCCCAACTCAGGGATCAAACCCATGTCTCTAATGTCTCCTGCATTGGCAGACAGGTTCTTTACCACTAGCGTCATCTGGGAAGCCCAAATGGTAAGGAATTAAATAATGTTATGTCTTATTTAATTATAATATGTGCTTCAAGATCATATGTGGTCTAGTAAGGTCCTGGCAAGAGGTTTAAAGCATAGGTTTAGAAACACTAAAAACCCCATGCAGGTGATTAGCTTTCAAAGGCTGGGAACCCCTGGGTCTGTCTGGCTAGACATGACCCCTAAGGTTCTTTCCTCTATAAGGCTTCCCTGGTGGCTCAGATGTTAAAGAACCTGCCTGCAATGCAAGAGACCCAGGTTCGATCCCTGGGTCGGGAAAATCTCCTGGAGAAGGGAATGGCTACCCACTCCAATATTCTTGCCTGGAGAATCCCCATGGACAGAGGCTACAGTCCATGGAGTTGCAAAGAGTCGGACACGACTGAGCCACCTGTCTTCTCACAGTCCTGTTAAACCTCTGGCATCCTACCTAGCATGTGGCAGTTTTGAGGAGCCTAGTGTGTCCTTAGTAAAGGGCCGTAAGACCAGCCTTACTCTGCTTCTGCTTCTGTCACTAACACTTTTTGTTCTGCGGCCCACTGATCTAGAGCCCCCCGTCACTCTTTCCACTTGCTGCCAGATTGTCTGTTCATTGGTGCATTTGAAAGATGCCATTTCTCCACTCCCTCCTCATTATGCTGTCAAACTCCTATCTGATGCTGTGTTGGCTTAGCAAGCAGGATGTGTGAAATTATCCCTGGGATGGTTGCTTGATCAGTGTGTTTATGGTTTATATATGGGAGGGTTGCTACATTGTTTTCATGAAGACTGTGACTCTGGCCTTTTAAAAAAATATTTTATTTTTGATTGTAGGATAATTACCTTACAACATTGTGATGGTTTCTGCCATATATCAGCATGAACCTGCCACAGGTATCCATACGTCCCCTCCCTCTTCTACCCCCCTCCCACCTCCCTCGCCTCCCACCCTTCTAGGTTGTCACAGAGCGCCAGCTTTTGGTTCCCTGTGTCATACAGCAAACTCCCATTGGCTATCTATTTTGAAAGGATTTTTGGAATCTTTCCTTAAAGGTGTCTCTTGGGAATCAGCCATTGGTATTTATTGATTATAAATGAGTGAGGTCAACAAATCCTTTGACATGGAAAATCCCCTTTCGTGGAGCTGTCCCTGGAGTGAGATGTTTTTGTAACCTTCCATTCTTCACCCTCATGACTTTAAAGGAGCAAAAGATGAAAGAGAACCATTGTTTTTCACTAGCAGCTGAGTATTATTTACATTAAAAAAAAATTAGTTAAAAAAAAGTTATTTTAATCAGTTTTACCCTTTGACTTGTTCCCTTGCTTCCTTTAGGTATTTGCTCAAATGTCAGCCTCCCCTGTACAGCCAGTTAAAAATTGCAGCTGCAGCCCCCAAATTACATTAAATTAAAAAGGGGACTTACCTAGTATTCCAGTGGTTAAGACTTGCACTTCTACTGCAGCAGGTATGGGTTCAATCCTTGGTCGGGGAACTAAGATCCTGCATGCTGCATGGCACAGAAAAAAAAACAAACTGCAGCTTTCTTCCTACATGTCTCCAGCCCTTTTTATTTTCATTTATGAGACATAGACTCATAAAGTTACTCATTTCGTTTCCTCTCATTGGATGATAAACTTCTCAATGGCAGAGATTTTGTTCCTTGTGGTATCCCCAGTGCCTGGAATGGTCCTTGGCACATGATATGTACTCAGTGAATGTTTGTGGAGGAAAACATACCCAATGAAAACAAAAATGTGCCCAGTAGCAGCTGTGCGGCCCAGTGGATGGATGCGAGCACAGCCTCTGAGCCAGGTTGCCGGACTTTGGATCCCAGCTTTAGCAGTTGCTGGTCGAGTGCCTTAACCTCTGACATAGTTTTATTATCAGTAAAATGGATGTAACAGCAATCTCTCCCTCACTGGTGTCGTAAGCTGCTGTATAAACATTGACTGTTATGGATCTTGTCACTGGAGAGGGTGTGTACTCTCTCTCAACTGAGGGTTTCTTTTTTCTTTTTTTTGCCATACCTCACAGCAAGCCGGATCTTAGTTCCCAGACCAGGGATCAAACCTGTGCCCACTGCAATGGAAGGGTGGAGTCTTAATCCTTGGACTGCCAGAGGAGTCCCCAGCTGAGGTTTTTAAAGCTGGTCAGCTGCAAGCTTGCCAGCCGTGAACCACCTTTACCATTCCATGGTGACTCACAATCTGGGAGTGAAGGCGACTCAGAGGGACCCCGAAACAAGGATGCAGATGGATTCCTCATGACTTTATTTGAGCCTTGGATCCAGACCGATCCAGTCAGCTGCTGCTGCTGCTGCTGCTGTTTAGTGATTTCAGTCGTGTCTGACTCTGCAACCCCATGGACTGTAGCCTGCCAAGCTCCTCTGTCCATAGTATTTTCCAGGCAAGAATACCAGAGTGGGTTGCCATTTCCCTGTCCAGAGGATCTTCCCCACCCAGGGGTTGAACTGGCATCTCCTGCTTGGCAGGTGGAATCTTTACCACTGAGTCACCTGGGAAGCCCTGATCTAGTCAGGGCCTAGCCTTTTGGTTGTGTGACCCAATAAACCTCTGTGCTTAAAGAAAGGGCTTCCCAGGCGGCGCTAGTGGTAAAGAACCCGCCTGCCAATGCAGGTTTGATCCTGGGTCAGGAAGATCCTCTGGAGAAGGGCATGGCAACCCACTCCAGTATTCTTGCCTTGAGAATCTCATGGACGGAGGAGCCTGGTGGGCTATGGTCCATAGCGTCACAAAGAATTGGACACAACTGAATCGACTTAGCACCTACATATGCATGCTTAAATTGAGAAAAAAAAAAAAGAAAAGAGTTCACTGCAGTGGGCCGGCTGAGCTCCTTCCTTCTTGCTGCCACCCCTGTTCCTTTATGGTCAAGAGTCTCATCACCAAACTGACCACACCTTTCACCAAAGAAGGATCCTGTTTGAAGGCTTTCTCCCCTCTGGAAAATGAGATTGACCGGCTCCCTCCTCCCTTTGTGTGCACCCCGACTCCGTGCTTCTCTGGGTGAGGTAGCTCTCTAGCCCTCCCTTGGGGTTAGGTCCTGGGAGCCCAACTTTGGTGACGCTTCCTAGGTCCCCAGTGAAGCCTCACCAGGGTCAGGGCCTCTGCTGTCACCTGTCATTTGGAGGCTGGGACTCCTTTTTCAGTCCCCTCTTCCACGGCAGTGCTGTGCAGTGGTTATAGGCACTGGCTGCCAATCGAGCAGGACTTGGTCAGCAACCTGCCCCTTACTGGGAGGGCTGGGCCCATTGCCTTCGCCCCCTGCTTTCCTTTTGTTTCCTTTGGGAAGTGAAGACGATCATCGTTGCTTTGTATGAAGGCTGGGATAATAAAGACCATACATATGAAGGAAAAACGTGGGCCCTGGGCTTGCCGCGCCTCCCTTCAGTCAGCCAGTGAAACCAGTGCCTGTGAGAGGAGGCATTTGCATCCTTCACTAAGAGAAGTGCTTTCTTCCTTACATCTCGCCCAATTTCCCTGCCCCAGAGTCCAGAAAATGTGGCAAGAGAGCGTGATTCAGGGAGCAGGGATGGGCTTATGTTTCCCGCCAGTGAAAGTCAAACCCAAACTGGACTGAAATCAAATTTGTCAGAAGAAGAAAGCAAGGGGAAAAGGTCACCTGCTGCTGACTGTAGATGGAAGAGAATTTTACGATGGTGGGGGTCAGAGGTCACTGACAAAGCACCTTTCCTGACCCCCCGAGGGATCTTTCTGGAGAAACTGCTGCCTGCTTTATGGAAGTCGAGGCACCCAGAAATGGAAATGAGTGTGAAAGTCACTTGTGTCTGACTCTTTACAACCCCATGGTCTGTCCCTGGAATTCTCCAGGCAAGAATACTGGAGTGGGTTGTCGCTCCCTTCTCCAGGGGATCTTCCCAACCCAGGGACTGAACCAGGGTCTCCTGTATTGCAGGTGGATTTTTACCACCTAAATTCCAGGACCAGAGACACAGAATTAGGAAGAGAAGCCAAGCTTGCTTACACACAAGTCAGCCGTGTCAGGGCTCCTGTGACAACTCCAAGGCCAGGCTCTTTCCTTTCATCTTATGGCTTTTCCTTCCTCGGTGCAAGGAACTGATAATTTGGTGTGTTTCTGTTTTATGTGATGATTCTCCCCTCTCGTTCTTCATCATCTTTCATGTATCATGTCATCTTCCCATAACAATTCCTCAATGTGTGAAACACATTTAAACAACTTGCATCAAAATCAGCTGTGGTGCCTGTTTAACATGCAAATCCCTGCATCCCCCAGATCAGACTGTCTGGGGCAGGGGGGGAGCCTGTTTTTGTAGCGAACTGGCCAAGTGATTCTAACGTCCCCTGAAGCACACAGCCTGCGCTGCTGGGAGACGCACCGCAGACTTCCTCTGGCTGTGAAGTCATTCCTGTGGATCTTTTTTTGTCTCTTTGGCCCACACTGAACCTCAAATGATGGGATCAGTGTCAATTTGAGCGATTCCATGGTTATTCCTCGAGATGAAAGACTAGCTCCATGCCTCTTTTTGGCCGTGGTGTGTAAGTGAAATTCAAAATTCAGATTTTCAACCTTAAATAGAGACTGGAGATGATTTTTGTCTTCTCGGAGCTCTTTCACAAACATTTTTGAACACAACCCCAGTGCACAGTAGTGTTCAAAAATAGCAATAGTGTTCGGTCTGCCTTCTGTCCAAGGGCATGATGGCTTGCAGCAGTTTCTAAAAATAGGTCTTCCTGGTCCAGGTCACTAAGCAGGAATGGCCTCTGCGTCACTCTGTTTACACAATTTCCCATCTGACTCCTTCGTAACAACAGTGCGGACTGGATGAGGCCTGGGGGCCCTCGGGGGCCTGTGGGAACTCTGGGTGTCTGCTGCATCCCCATGAGTGTGTTTGGATTCGGGGCCCTTTCAACCTTTGCTTCGTGACTCCTCATCCCCTTTCCATCACTGTCTCAAAATCAGGGGCAGAGGTCAGAAACTCCAAGTCATTCCACAAGATCCTAACAAACAGAAAAATAAGCTCACGTTCAGAAATGTAAGACCCACAGTGTTTTCCTTTGTTTAATCTGTCTTTCATTTTTCCTCTGTGCACACTTGTGAGTTTACGAGACATCATAGAGTTGCAAATGTAACTTCCAGACCTTTCAGCAGAATGTTCAGAAAAGGCTTGTCTTTGATTTTGTTTTGGAACAGTCCTGCAATAGTGAGAGGTCTCCTCTTTTGTGTCATAGTTCATGGCACCCCAATCCTTTCCCCTAAATGCAGATGACATGAGTGGTATTAGAATGAAAATTTCTTGGAATTAACATTTTAAAATTAAGGACATGGGATAAAAGTATGGGGGCACTTGACACTGAATATACATGAGGTGACTGAACTGGCCCACCGAGCCTTCATATTTGTAAGATTTTAGTAAGTTCTGAAGAAGTGGGTTAATTTGTGTCAAATGCAAAATGTTATCTCTAGGAATCAATTTTGATTTACTAGTTAGCCTGCCACCTCTAAAGAAATAATTCTTACAAGCTCTCACCTGTTAGCTTTGGATGTTCTAAGCCAGGGGTCCCCAACCTCCAGGATCTAATGCCTGATGATCCCAGGTGGAGCTGATGTAATAAGAATAGAAATAAAGCACAAGATAAATGTAATGTGTTTGAAATAGGTATTATTATTACTCTATTATATGGAAGAGGAAACAAACTTTTTAATAGGGTAGCCTGGCCAAGGGAACACATTTTGAATTTGAGCTCCAGCCTGTCTTACATGAACGTCCAGGCTTTTGAGTCAGTAGGTGTTCAGAGGAGCAGGCGAGCTGGTTTTCTGTGGTTGCTCAAACCCCCATACCAGCATGAATTCTTCAGCCCCTGGGCAACCACGGTTGGGTTCCATCACCACTTTTATTTGTTTTATTTTAAAGACAGTACTCACTGGTGCCTTTTGTTTTCTCAGCATTGTTTATCCACATTCCCTTAAATAAATTAACCCTCCCATCTTGTCTAGCTCATTTGATGGGAGCAAGTCCACATGCCAATAAAAATAGAAACAACACAGCAAGAAGGGAGAAGTGACGGAGGTTTTATGGTTATTATGATATGAATACAGGCATATCATTTTTTACTCTTTCTAAACAAAGCAAAAGACCCCCGTAACTTGATTCCAATCACAGTTTGTTCTATTATATACATATATAGGCTGCACAGGGTCTTCGTTGCTGCGCATGGGCTTTCTCTAGTTGCAGCGAGTGGGGGCTACTCATCATGCGTGGGTTTCTCATTGCAATGGCTTATCTTGTGGATCCCGGGCTCTAGGGCATTTGGGCTTCAGCAGTTGTGGTGCATGGGCTTAGTTACCTCCCGGCATGTGGAATCTTCCTGGACCAGGGATCAAACCTGTGTCCCCTGCATTGGCAGGTGGATTGTGAACCACTTGACCACCAGGAAAGTCTTGTTTTATAATTTTTCAATGGTTAAAATACATGATTAATATTGAGATGTTGGAACATCTACCATTTTTTATCAGTTCTCTCCCAAATAGCAGATGCTTGCTAAATGAGGTTGAATGCTAGTGCTAAACTTGTGAGTACTTAGCCATAGCCCTAGAAGACTCTGTCCATTGCAGGGTGGACTAACCCAACTTCCAAAGAAGATGCAGTTTGTATTTGTTCTCTGTTCTAGCCAGCACCCTAATGAAGCCCCCTGCTTCTCCCCATCTCAGTACCCACTGTTCTCTGCACACCCCACCCCATCTCTCTCGAATCTCTCCTAGGAATTGTTCCTTTACACCTCTTTCCTGGTTTGTCATTCAAATTTGCCTTTCCATTTCTTGCTCCCTCAGAACCTTGCAGGCGGATGACTTGCAAAGCTCCAAAGACATAGAACAGTTGAAGTCCTTTGAGAGAACAATATCATCTTACACTGATACAAAACAGCAGGGCTTCCCAGGTGGCTCAGTGGTAAAGAATCTGCCTCCGATGCAGGAGATGCTGGTTGTATCTCTGGACTGGTTGGATCCCCTGGAGGAGGAAATGGAAACCCCCTCCAGTATTCTTACCTGGAGAATCCCGTAGACGAGGAACTTGGCAGGCTACAGTACATGGAATCACAAAGAGTCAGACACAACTTAGCAACTGGGCACAAGTACACAAATAAAGCTGCTGCTGCTGCTGCTGCTGCTAAGTCGCTTCAGTCGTGTCCGACTCTGTGCTACCCCATAGACGGCGGCCCACCAGGCTCTACCATCCCTGGGATTCTCCAGGCAAGAACACTGGAGTGGGTTGCCATTTCCTTCTCCAATGCATGAAAGTGAAAAGTGAAAGTGAAGTCAGTCACTCAGTCGTGCCCGACTCTTAGCGACCCCATGGACTGGAGCCTACCAGGCTCCTCCATCCATGGAATTTTCCAGGCAAGAGTACTGGAGTGGGGTGCCATTGCCTTCTCCGAAAATAAAGCTATTATTCATATTTTTAAAAGTGATCACGCAGATGATCAGTATCTTACCATAAAGGAATGTGTTCCCAATGCTGTTATCTCTGTGACAATTGATCAGCACTTTCCTGGGATTCCCTGATAGCTCAGTTGGTAAAGAATCTGCCTGCAATGCGGGAGACCTGGGTTCAATCCCTGGGTTGGAAAGATCCCCTGGAGAAGGAAAAGGCTACCCACTCCAGTATTCTGGCCTGGAGAATTCCATGGACTCTATAGTCCATGGCGTCGAAAAGAGTTGGACACGACTGAGGACTTTCCCTTTCACATGGATAGGTGGATCTTGTCATTAGACGCCTTCTAATCATGGCAACCCACTCCAGTGTTCTTGCCTGGAGAATCCCAGGGATGGGGAAGCCTGGTGGGCTGCCATCTGTGGGGTCGCACAGAGTCGTACACGACTGAAGCGACTTAGCAGCAGCAGCAGCAATCATGGACAGAAGGTGACATCATCCTTGTAAGGTTGATGCTGGCCCTTCAGCCTATGTGGCTGACTTAGCCCCCTGAAGACTCCTGGTAGTCAGCAGGAAGCCTTGGTGGCCAGTGATGGTGGGCCCTGGGGATGAGGGTTAGAAGATACATCAGCTATCTTGACAGTATAATTAAAATGCTCATTTCATGAACTTGTGACAGCCTGGATGGGAGGGGAGTTTGGGGAAGAATGGATACATGTATATGTATGGCTGAATCCCTTTGCTGTTCACCTGAAACTACCTCAACATTGTTAATCGGCTATACCCCAAAACAAAATAAAAAGTTTAATAAAAACGTTCGTTTCACAACTTTGGAAATCATCCAAAAGTTGTATTGTGATAATTCAGATGTGAATATCCTCATTTGAATATAGTGTAAAGAAAGTGATGGGTATGTTTCAGGATGGATTGCCTCTTTGTAGAATTGTCTGCAGGGTGGGTTTTATCCTAAACTTTTTTTCTCTGCTACTTGACTGTTCCTGAAATATTAACATGAGCTTGAAACCCAGTATATGCAAGTCTGGGTTTAGCTCTGTCAGTTGCCCTCAGTTGGCGCAGTAATAAGACTGTTGATGGTTAGATTCCTGGGTTGAAGTATGCAGTGTGATGCAGGGACACTCTAATAACTTTATCCCCATATGTATACATGCAGTGTTTGGTGTGTGTGAGTCGCTCAGTTGTGACAGACTCTTTGCAACCCCATGGTCTGTCCATGGAATTCTCTAGGCAAAAATACTGGAGTGGTTTGCCATTCCCTTCTCCAGGGGATCTTCCCGACCCAGGGATTGAACCCAGGTCTCCTGCATTGCAGGCAGAGTCTTTACCATCTGCGCTACTAGGGAAGTCATATACATGCAATAGTATGTCCCATGTAGGGTTGGCCGATTGAGCACATCAGAAAACAGGATGCCCACTTTATTTGAATTTCAATGAGCAAATAATTTTTTAATAAAAGTATGTCCCTGATTTTATCTAACAACCCTAGTCACATTACAACTTAGATATACAGGGAAAAAAGCAGGTAGGTTCTTTATCTAAATTTTTTTTTTAATTGAAGTCTAGTTAACTTATAGCATTGTGCTAGTTTCAGGTGTACAGCATGGTAATTCCATATTTTTGCAAATTATATCGCATTACAGGTTAGTACAAGATGATGCATGTAATTCCCTGTGCTATACAGTGTACACTTGTTGCTTATCTATTTTATGTATAGTAGTCTGTACTGTTCTTGGAGAACGAAATGGCAACCCACTCCAGTGTTCTTGCCTGGAGAATCCCAGGGACGTGGAGCCTGGTGGGCTGCCGTCTATGGGGTCACACAGAGTCGGACATGACTGAAGCGACTCAGCAGCAGCAGCTGTACTGTTGACCCCATACTCCTACTTTGTCTCTCCTCTCCTCTTGTTTGGTAGCCACAAATTTGTTTTCTATGAGTCTGTTTCTGTTTTGTGTATACATTCATTCATTGGGTTTTTTTTTTTTTTTAGATTCCACTTATGTTCATGCATGCTCAGTGATGTCCAACTCTGTGATCCTATGGACTGTAGTCTGCCAGATTCCTCTGTTCATGGGATCTTTCCAGGCAAAAATACTGGAGTGGGTTGCCATTGCCTAAAGTGTTTGTCTTTCTCTGTCTGACTGACTTCACTAAGCATAATATTCTCTAGGTCAATTCACATTGCTGCAAATGGCAGAATTTCATTCTTTTTTGTAGCTGAGTAATTGTATGTATATATATCACTTCATTTTAATCCAGTCATGTATTCACGTGTTGATGGGCACTTGGTTTGCTTCCATGTCTTGGTTATTGTAAATAGTGCTGCTATGAACATTGGGATTGTGTGTTTCTTTTCAAATTAGTGTTTGCATTTTTTTATGCATGTATACCCAGGAGTGGAAATGCTAGATCATCTGATAGTTTTATTTTTAGTTTTCTAATGAAACTCTATACTGTTTTCCATAGTCAGTTCAGTTCAGTTCAGTTCAGTCACTCAGTTGTGTCCAACTCTTTGAGACCCCATGGATTGTAGCACTCCAGGCTTCCCTGTCCATCACCAACTCCCAGAGCTTGCTCAAACTCATGTCCATCTAGTTGGTATGCCATCCAACCATCTTATCCTCTGTTGTCCCTTTCTCTTGCCTTCAACCTTTCCCAGCATCAGGGTCTTTTCCAGTGAGTCAATTCTTCACATCAGATGGCCAAAGTATTGGAGTTTCAGCTTCAACATCAGTCCTTCCAATGAATAATCAGGACTGATTTCCTTTAGGATGGACTAGTTGGATCTCCTTGCAGTCCAAGGGACTCTCAAGAGTCTTCTCTAACACCACAGTTCAAAAGCATCAATTCTTCTGCATTCAGCTTTCTTTATAATCCAACTCTCACATCCATACATGACTACTGGAAAAACCATAGCTTTGACTAGGCAGACCTTTGTTGGCAAAGTAATGTCTCTGCTTTTTAATATGTTGTCTAGGTTGGTCATAGCTTTTCTTCCAAGGAGTAAGCATCTTTTAATTTCATGGCTGCAGTCACCATCTGCAGTGATTTTAGAGTCCAAAAAGATAAAGTCTGTCACTGTTTCCGTTGTTTCCTCATCCATTTGTCATGAAGTAATGGGACCGGGTGCCATGATCTTAGTTTTCTGAATGTTGAGTTTTAAGCCAACTTTTTCACTCTCTTCTTTCACCTTCATCAAGAGGTTCTTTAGTTCTTCACTTTCTGCCATAAGGGTGGTGTCATCTGCATATCTGAGGTTATTGATATTTCTCCTGGCAAGCTTGATTCCAGCTTGTGCTTCATCCTGCCTGGCATTTCGCATGATGTACTCTGGATAGAGGTTAAATAAGCAGGGTGACAATACACAGCCTTGACATACTCCTTTCCTAATTTGGAACCAGTCCGTTTTCCATAGTAGCTGCACCAATTTACATTCCTACCAACAGTGTACAAGGGTTGCCTTTTATTCTGACAAAACTTAATCTGATGTTCCTCACAATCTCACACTTGCTGGTTAGCAAGGAAACAATAAATTTTAGTCCTAGTCAAGTTAAAAGTTATCCTGATCTAATCATTTGAATAATCAGTCCATTGAGGTACTTCTCAGGCTTTAACATAAAATGCTCCCTCTCTTCGATGTCATCCTCTGTCTTCACTGCCCAACTGTTTCACCAAAATACTGTCTAGGGGTGTGGCAGTGGCAAGTACGGGTCTTTGGACACACTGTTGCCTGCTCGCTAGGCTCTGTCTGCAGTCTTGCCTGTCACTGCTGAACTCCATGGCAGAATTCTGCAGCTGGTGAATCCATGGTCAGTGTTGGCCTCGGCAATGCCCTGGAAAGCCCTGGCAACGTCCCACTGGCATAGGCAGTCTTGCTTCCATTAGCTTCAAACACCTTAGCATCTGCTAAATTCTCCATCACAACATCCCCTAGCCCAGGGGTCCACTCCAGCATGATCTCACCCATTTCACCCACCATAGCTGCCTCATTCCAAGTCTATTGGAATGGCATCCAACATCCATCTAAATTGAGCAGAGCCAGGCTTCCTTTACAGTGACCTTCTCCTGGAGTCTCTAGTGGAGCAACAGAGCCAAGATTCCTTCACACCCTGGATATTCCCCTCTCTTTCTTCGCATGAATGCCCTGTTCTCCCTGAGACCAGAGACGTGAAACCTGAGCTTGGTTCTGACAGTGACTTACCACCAGTCTCTCCCACATTCCTACAATGCCCTAGAATGGCAAGGGTTGGACTTTCTTGCTATTTCTTACTCTGCTCTATGCTTCCTTCCCTCTATAACTCCAAATCTCCTGTCTAAGGCAGGAAAATGCTTATTCAAAAAGATATATGTACCCAATTTTGTAGCAACACTGTTTATAGCAGCCATGACCTGGAAGCAACCCAGTGCCCATCAACAGATGAATGGTAAGTGTAAAGTGACACTATGCTACTTTGTACTATGGGAAGTCTTTGGTAATTGGAATCCTTCAGGCTCAACCCTGGGTGGATTACAGTAGTTCTCCAAAGTGTGGTCACTAGCCAGGACCTGCTATGCAGTGCAAGATCTGGGGCCCTCCTCCAAAAGGCTGGGGTGTTAACCTTGCAACTAATGGTTTATCAAGCTTTCCAGGTGGTTCTGATGTACCCTAAAGAACCACAGCTTTAAGATTTCAGCAAATTGTCTTATTCCCTCTCTTACAGTTTCCAAGCCTAAAGGCTTATTCAACGGACCAAATGTACACACGTGTGTGTGCTAAGTTGCTTCATTTGTGTCTGACTCTTTGTGACCCTATGGACTGTGGAATGAAATTTGGACATACTACAACATTGAGGAATCTTGAGCATGTTGCACTAAGTGAAATAAGCCAGTCACAAAAAGACAGATACTTATGATCCCATTTGTATGAGATACCTAGAGTAGTCCAGTTCAGAGACACGAAAAGTAGAATAGTGGTTGCGGGACCTGGGGGAGGGAGACAGAGTTATTGTTTTATGGGTACAGAGTTTCAGTTTTGTAAGGCAAAAGGAGTTCTGGACAAGGGTACTGGTGATGGTTGCATAGCAACATGATTGCACTTAAAACCACTGAACTGTACAGAGTTAAAAATGGCTTAAGTTCTTAAGTAACAGGTATTGATTTGAGGAAAGGTCACATGCCTGACTGAACTGGTTATCCGTGGAACGTAATCCTGGATGTTAGAGTTCAGATCTCAATCTGGAAACAGATGTTCCTTATAAATTTGGGTATTTCACCAGATGTCAGTTGAGTTTCTGAACTACCATAAGTAGATGAAGAAATTGATCCAATCAATCTGATTCTGGAGTTTAAATAGTCAGTCTCACTGTGGCTATTGAGGTAAAAGATTATATATATAGTGTTGGGAATTTTTGCATATAGTATCATTCTACATGAGAAGTAATGATAAACCATCAGCTTTTCCCCATTTGCTGAAAAGATGAGCCACTGGGAGAGCTTTGTCTGGTGGTTTGAATAGGTAGCCTTCTAGCTCCCTTTATTGTTGCTACTCTTCCAGTCATTTGGCATCAGGTGAATGAGCCCATCCTCTCTAGAGGTGGCAACTCGAGGGTGGTATTGGCAGACAGTGGAGCTTTAATTCCCCTTTCCACCTCCCAGTAATTTGCATTAGTTGCCCACCCAATAAAATAATATTCCTTGCTACAAACCATTGATGTTTTCTCAATCTTGTTAAGGATGACTGAAAGGATCTTTAGAAAATGGCTCTGGTGTAAGTGAAAACAGTGAACTTACTATGCAGACCGCAGCTTCAAGATAAGTTCCCTGCAACCTCTACACAATCCACTTGCCACCAGGGAGCCCCCCCCTGTAGCAAATTCTGTAGCTCCCACTGTTCTAATCCCATTTCCACGCTGCACAAATTTCCAGGGAGAGAGAAAAAGTCCAAATCCAAATTTCAACATCTAAATATGCCTCTTGTCTATATTCACACACTATATTCGTACACGACAGTGTTCTCATAAGCCCAGGAAATTAGGTAAATAAAGATAGATAAAGTGAAAGTGTCAGTCACTCAGTCATGTCCAACTCTTTGCTACCCCATGGACTGTAGGCTGCCAGGTTCCTCTGTCCATGGGATTCTCCAGGCAAAAATACTGGAGCAGGTTGTCATACCCTCCTCCAGGGGATCTTCCTGATCCAGGAATCGAACCCATAACTCCTGTGGCTCCTGTCTTGCAGGCAGATTCTTTTAACATTAAATTGTTTTAAAAATCAAAGAACCTAGATACTTAATGTCAGCCTTCAAACCACCACCACCAATCCTTATAATGTGAAGCATGAACTCCTAGTCAGATACTGAATACAGTAAGTTTCATTTTGCTCCTGATTAAGAACTGAAATTTATCATATTCTTGTGGAAGAATTAAGAAGTCTTCCCTGGTGACTCAGTGGTAAAGAATCCGCTTGCCAATGCAGGAGACTTGGGTTTGATCTCGGGGTTGGGAAGATCCCCTGGAGAAGGAAATGGCATCCCATTCCAGTATTCTTGCCTGGAGAATTTCATGGACAGAGGAGCCGGTGGGCTACAGTCCATGGGATTGAAAGGGTTGGACACGACTTAGCGATTAAAAAAGAAAGCACATCGTTTGCTAATTTTTATGAGGAGGCCATGTAGTCCAGTGGAAAGGTACCCAAGTAGACCGCACACTGTGCTGCCTGCCTGCCTGTATGTGTCTCTGTCACATTTTTTTTTTTCTTTTTTCCAGAAGGGTGGGTTTGCCAGCCCCAGTGTGATTCAAACTGCCTTTGAGACTGTAGACAAGATGGAGGGTTAGGAAAGAGAAAGGAAGAATGTTCTCCACACTGTCTGTTTAAATTATGATTTAAAGCAGGTTTTATTATACCAAATTATCATCAGGCTAATTGCTTGACAGCCTCTCTCCTTACTGCTGGCTGGCGCCATTCAACTGATATACTCGGCTGATATGTGGCTGGGGGCGGTATGGCATAGTCTCCCTAGGGAGAAATCTGGCAGCTGGAAAAATACCCCAAACTCCTCGACATTGTCCGTGCCATCCACATCCCACTTCTAAGTCACGACAGATCTGGCGTAGACAGTAGTGTTTAAGAGCATGTTCCTTGAAATCAGGCTGCCCAGGTTCAAACCTTGTTATTACCACTTGTTTGTTTTGTGATCCTGGCAAGTTTTTAATCTCTTGGTGCCTCAGATTCTTCACCTATGAAGTGGGTATAAAAATAGTACCTCCCTAGTAGGGTTGTTGGAAGAGGTAAAATATGTCAAGTACTTCATATTCTCCCTGATATAAAATAAGCACCCTGCTAAGAAACTGCTGATAAATACGTGTATGTCTGTATTGTTGCCTGTTACTCATTGTTTTTATTTTAGCTGTGTAATTTTCCTAGAGATTTAAATGAGTCATTATGCATGTGGGCTCAGTCGTGTCTGATTCTTGGTGACCCCATAGACTGCCGGGCTCCTCTGTCCATGGGATTTCCTAGGCAAGAATACTGGAGTGGGTTGCCACTTCTTTCTCCAGGGGATCTTTCCAACCCAAGGATCAAACCTGTGTCTCCTGCACTGGCAGGCGGATTCTTTACCACTGAGCCACCTGGGAAGCCCATGATGAGTCTTTAAGGATACCATAATTTGGATTTAGAAAATGAACTTATGGTTACCAGGGGGAAAGGATGCAAGAAAGGGATAGTCAGGGAGTTTGGGATAGGCATGTACACACTGATATATTTAAAATGGATAACCAACAAAGACCTACTATATAGTACAGGGAACTCTGCTCAATGTTATATGGCAATCTGGATGGGAGGGGAATTTGGGGGAGCATGGATACATGTATACACATGGCTGAGTCCCTTTACTGTTCACCTGAAGCTATCACAACATTGTTAACTGGCTATACTACAATATAAAATAAAAAGTAAAAAAAAAAATAATAATAAAGAATACTGTAATTTGTGTTCAGCATGCTCTTTTCCAGAGTTTTCTTTTTATCCTCAAGGGTAAAATGTGAACCCAAATGTAATTCCTCTGCCTGTTATTCTTAGCACTAAATGGTAGCTTGGTATTCCCCACTGGAGATACTGGGACTTTGAAGGGATGCCCAAGCCCAATACCTTTATTTACTACCTTGTGACCACTAATATTCTTGTGCTGAAATACCTTGGTTCCCCGCAAAGAATTAGAGAACGTGAAGACAGGAGAAAGACTAAGAGTGATAGGATAACCCAGGCCTCTTGGTCTCTGTGGTCAGAGGCAGCACAAAAGTAAGGATAGAGATTTAAATGCAAGAAAGGTGACTCTCATCAGTCATGTTAGCAATGAGAAAATATCATGCTTTCTGATTTCTGTATCATAAATGATTTGTGTCCTGCAATTATTGTACAGGAAAGGTATTGCGTTATAACACTTCAGACTTAACTGACATCTTTTGTGACACTCAGAGACCTATGGGCATTACTCATCAACCTTGATGTCAACATTCGGTCAGATTGGGATTGAAAAATGCTCACTTGAACACAAAGTGAGCACGGCTCAGCTGCTCTGTGTGCACTTCCCTTGGCGTGTCCTTCAGGATCTGACTCCTTTAGACACACTTGGGAGTTTTCTCCACCAAATACAATTTCCCATGAAATTGAAGGAAAATGGACTAGAAAAAAGCAACTGAGCTTATTAAGTTTCTCCCTAGGCTCACTGCCCAGTTTTCCTTCAGTCTGGAATCTCTATGTGGGAATTTGCAGAATTGGACTAGACTGCTTCTGAACCCACATTTGTTCACTTTTCTCGCCTTAGCTGTGATATTTTGTATCATGACTGTTCTTGCTGATAACACAGTGTGATTTCTAAAAGTGAGATGTATAGGGCACAGTTTAACCTGAATCACTTACATGATTTTACAAAGTTTATTTATTGAGCATCTAATATGTGACCAGTCATTGCTCTAGGTGCTTGGGACTCAGCCATGGTCTGACATACCTCTGTCCTCATGGAGCTGATATCCTATGAGCAGAGAAAAGGAATAATGAACATTATACATATGTAAAGTATGCAGTATGTTAGGTGGTGAGTGCTCTGTGGAAAGCAAGCAGACCAGAGGACAAGTGTCTGCTTCCATTTCTTCCATTCATAAAATTCTTTCAATTCCTCCTGGGAGTATTGAGGATAAATTTTGCGGCAGTGGGGGGTAGATTATGGGAAATGCCTTTATTATTTATTTCATCTTATCTTTTATTGAAGTATAGTTCATTTACAATGTTGTGTTACTTTCTGCTGTATAGCATAATTCCATTATACATTTGTATACGTTCTTTTTCATTATGGTTTATCACAGGCTATTGAGGACAAACATCTAATTCTAAAAATCATACTCCGTGAAAGAACTTTGAGCTTCTGGGCTGTGCCTTAAAAGTATAGGCAAGTAAGTGCCCAATAGGCGTCAAATCTACCTGACATAGTGGATGAGTCTACCTTGCAACTACTGGAGAACAGTGTAACTGTTAAGCACAGATGCAGACCCAAAGAAGTTGAAAATAAGAAAACTACATTTTTTTCATTATTTAGTGAGGCTTTCTCTCCATAGACCCCCATCTCTAACCACAAACGAGTACCCTACAAGGACATGTATGAATCATTAAGGACAAATACCATGGCAGTCTGCTGTTCTGAAATCAAGGCCATCTATTAAATATCTAGGTCTGAAGTTTATCAACAGAGTGACAGAAAATCCTCCTGCCTGTGGGTGTTTAAAAGGTAATCAGAAGGAAACAGGATGTGCCTGAGAAGATGAGCTATTAGCTCTTGGAGAAAAGGAAAAAGGAAAACTCACGTTTCTTCAAAAACTCATCTAGTATATTCTTTTTTTCCTCCTCACCACAAATATTAGTACTGGGAAGAAACTTAGCAATGTTCTAGGTTAGTGAAGACTAGAACCCAGAAATAAAAAATGACTCGTTCAGGGTCACTTAGCAGGTAAGTGGCAGAGCCAAAAGTCAAGCCTCCCGCCTCCCGGGTTCTACAGCTCCACTTTCAGGTTGGATCATCAGTACTTTTCAGCGTGGATTGCCTAGCCCTCTACAGCTGATTGCTAAAGAAGCTAAGAGAGGATAAATGAGAAGTCTAAGGTGTCGGTGAAAGTGTTGCAGATTTTCAGTAGAAATCTGAAGTAGAGGGAGCAGGAAATACAAGACGGGGCTGAGAGTCAGATCTGGGGGACCAACATGGCGTGGAGAGTCTCTCTTCCAGATTGGGGGTGGTGGGGGGCTGCTGCACAGTCCAGCGTGAAGGACTTCCTCTTTGCCAGAGTAACCATCACTGAATCCGAAGAGCGGCACTTCCAGACGCGAGCACGCAGGCTGCACTGTCCTTCTGCCCGTGAGTGGCCGCTGCACCACGGAAGGGTGATGAGAACACGCCGTGCGCTGTCAGTTCAGGTCCTGGTGAAGGTGGCAGAGTGACTGTCCTGTCCCTTCCACCACAAGGAGGTAACATTTGAGCTCTTCCTCTAGGCTACGTGCTTTGCTTACGTCAGCACGTTCTGTCCTCATATCCGGTAAGTTTCTTGTCAATCCCATTTCAGAGGAGAGAAAACTGAGTCTTAGAGAAGTTTTGTAATAATCTGCCCAGAGTCACAAAGCTAGTGAATGCCACAGTCAGAATTCAAATTTTCCTTCGTAATGGGGAGATGGGGGTGGTTCAAAGTATAGGCTCTGTGAGCAGATGATCAGGGTTTGAATCCCCACTCCAATGCTTGCTAGCTGTGAGGTGTTCAATGCATTACTTAGCCTCCCCAAGCTTCCCTTGCCTCATCTGTAAAACTGTAACGGTAATCACAGTGTTACATTATAGAATTGCGATGGTTAGAGAATACAACATAGCACCCATTGTCACATAATTAAGTCCTAGTTATATAGTATTTGACTATAGTTCCGCTACAGGTTGAATCACATGAAATTGCCGTCGTAGTCTACCAAAAATTGTCAAATACTGATAGTTTTGTATGGTTCAGTGTAATACTACATAGGTATTCATTCTTTGTAAATATAACAATGGTTCCCTTATCCATCTCATAATTTGTGAACGGACAGGTGATTTGATTGCTTCAGTACAATCTTTTCTCTTTACTTGCCTGCTCTTTTTAGTTTCTCTAAAGAACTACGTAATGATATCATCTCTCCTAATGTAACGTGTCACCCAGGAGGACATATGCAATGACATAATTCCTGGAGCCACTAATCTGTTGAGCATATTGTCACAGGCAGCTTGAATGGGAGTAGGTTTGAAGTGAGCTTAGGTTGTGCAGAACTAGACTAAAAAAATTACTGGTGAAATGAAGAGGGGGTGGACTCCTGGCTCTTTTATATCAGTGGGAATGTTCCACTGGTGGAGGGCATGGCATTCCCGTACTAGATGGCTGGTTGTGAAAAACACATGTCAAGTAGAACCATTTGTCATGTGCACTGGAAAGACCAGTGCCTGGGCAGCAGTAGCAGGTTGTTAAATTTGACACATTCAAAATGAATTTTGTGGCCTGGCTGCCCTTGAACTCTGGTTTGGTGAGAGTAGCTGTGATAGAGAGTAGCTGTGGTGTCTGGGGAGGCTGTGGGGTCGAGGAAGAAAACATGAAACTGGGATAAGAATTTTGCCTTCCTGGGGAAGAGGGAGAGTGTGGAAGGAAGGGACAGTTAGGGAGTTTGGGATGGACATGTACACCCTGCTACATTTAAAACGGATAACCAACAAGGACCTACTATATAGCACAGGGAACTCTGCTCAGTGTTACGTGGCAACCTGTTATGTGAGAGGTGAGTTTGAAGGAGAATGGATACATGTTTATGTATAGCTGAGTCCCTTTGCTGTCCACCTGAAACGATCACAACGTTGTTAATCAGCTATAGTCCAAAATAAAATTAAAGGTTTTTAAAGAAGATAAAAAGAATTTTGTCTTCTGCAAAGAAAAAAAAGGTTACTTTCAAAGGAATGCATCCAAGGTGTAAGATCTAGAGGAGCTTTCTCTCCTGAAAGAGGGTTCTCTGTCCCACTCCCACCTCTGTTCCCATCTCACACCTGCCTCAATCCTGTTTCCTTAGATTTCATATTATAGGAATAGAAATAGCTCTGGAATTCAAGTGGAGCATTCTGGAGGGACAGTCCTGCTAGTTAATACAGGAACAATCTCTAAATACAGTTAGTCTCACCTTTGAAATGTACTGACATCCTCAAGGATGCTTCAGACTTTCTTGGTGTCTGGAGTAGAGATGACTACTGTGTTTAGAGTATAATGCCCCCTGTGATGTCAGAATGGGGTGTGTGTGTGCGCGCGTGCGTGTGCATGCGTGCGTGTGTGCTCCCTTTCCTTCTTTCTTTCCACATCTAAAAAAAGAATCCGGACGTCTTTTAAAGTTTCTGTAGCAAGGAGGTTTGCAGATTACATGTGGATCCATGGTTTGTTTTTTCCCACATGGCGGCCGTAAACTAATGAAAATGCATTTGCATAGCCACGAATGCAGACACACTTGGAGTCTTTCTCTTTCTGTGTGCCCTATTCCTTTTCTCTCTCTTTGTGTCTATGGTTACTGTTAAGCTGACCCCTACAGTCTGGGGCAAATACCGAAACTTGAATCAAGCACTGCTTCTCCATACAGCTGCAGAGGCCTGCTGCTTCAGAGGCTCAGATGATCTGTTTAAGTGAAATTCTTTTTGCCAAGATTGCACACACAAAGGTGAGCCGCGTGGCACTCCAGTGTACTACATTGACTGCTGTTGCTTTGTTTTTTTATGAGAACGGCCTTTTATAAATTTTTGTCTGCCAGGGTTGAACAGTATTGAACGTTATGCTTCGGAAACAATGACAATAGAAAGATAGTCCTTTCTGTTGAGTTTCCCTCCACTCCTCCTAGTTTCTGTGAGAAACTGTTGCTTGCAAAAACTATAGCTAATTAAAAATTGAACTTATTCAGCTGCCCAGAAACCCGAGTGGGGACTGGCAAGGGGCGGGAGGAAGAGCGGACAGGGGCGCCCTATGAGTGACGCCCCCAGCGCCATTCATTCTATCGTCCTTCCCTTCCATTTAACCGTCTTCGCATCGTGGTTCTGTGGGGACCGGCAGGAGAGGGCTTACCCGTTGCCACGAGCTCTGTTTGCAACAGCGAGCCAGCTTCTGCAGAGCGCGGGCCCCGATTGCCCGGGGCCGGCGTGCCCGCGGCCACTCCAGAAACCGGTTCTGGGCTCTGGCCGCGTGTCCTTCCCCTGACATCAGGGTGCCCGCCGCTGTCAGGCAGGCCGGCCGGCGATTGGCTGGGAGGAGGGCAGTAATCCGAACTGCCTTTTGTACTTGGCTAATCAGGGCAGCCGCCTGATTGCAGGTTCCCAGCGGAGGTGCCTGGGTGGTGTCTGACACCTGTGTCTTAGCTCTCGCCTTCGCCTTCCCGGAGCTGCTTCCCCGGGATTCTTTCCGGGCCGGATTCGTGTCTCTATGTCACCTCCCCGCGGCCCCTGAGCCCCCTCGGGCCGCCGGCTTGGCCCCGTGTCATGCTGGACGAAGATGTCCAACAGATAATCAAGGACAGTGGAAATGCCGGCTTAGACTTCCTTAAGGTAAGTCCTTTTTAAACCAGGTATTTCTCGACCGGATTTCTCCATTTAATTCGACATAAATGCTTGTATCGGGCAGGTAAACTAAAGAAGGTCTGGGGAGTTGTTTCAGTTTAGGCTCTTATGGTGAAATTTGTAAGTGATTTGAGTGTCAGATGTGCTGGCAAAATGATACCAAGGCAGAAATAAAGATGTTCATGGTGAGGGGGTGGGTACTTGACAAACCACTGTCACCCTTGCAGGCAGCTGGCACCTCACTGTGCACTCCTTCCTATTTGATGAGGCGCTCCAGTGATGGTAGAATAAAGTAACTTTTCATCAAGGCCAACAAATGTATATGCTTGTGCCATAGGCTCCTCCCAACCGTGCAATCCTAGGAGCTATCATTTAATTCTCATTCCCACTTCTTTTTAAAGCTGTCTTTAACTTTTTCCTCTTGTGATAGGAAAGCAGTTTTTCTTTTTAAGGCTTGCTCAGCACGGAGGAGTTAGTGACTTTCACTCCAGCATGGGGTTTGATTGTACTGCTTGGCTCACTTCCCCTCACCTTTATTTTCCAGAGAAAGTCAAATTCTAGACAGAAGGACTTAACTTTGAGTCACAGTGAGATGCTTTGGAATATTAAGCCATGATTCTGATTAAGCTTAAGCTCTGCTATGACTTCATTTTATGTACATTTATGTTGATCGACAGATACTTCGGGGCCATCCTGTCTTCCTCTTGGATTGGTGTCAGCATACTCTTATTGTAGGGTTTAGTAACCCAAGGTTCGTAAAATGACTAGTGGTGTGGACAAACGCTTACACCCTTGCCTGCTTGTTGTGATAAGGAAGAAAATTTTTATTTTTTTTTAATGAAAACTTTCTGTATATGGGTGAAGATCCATTTATAAATCCAAAGAGGTTCTGAGGCTACTTTCCCCACCATATTAATTTCAAAGATAGGAGGAAGCTGTTCCCCACTTCTAAATGATTCCATTTAACCAGTAAACAGGAATAGAACAGACAGAGGTGGTGAAAAGCAAGGCGATAAACATTCAGAAACCACGTACTCAAGATCTATGTTAATCATCCTGAAATATGTTTTTTTTCTTTCATTATTTATAGGCAGTCGGAAGTCTCCATCTTTCTCAGCTGTTAGCTAACTATTCTTTATAAAGACATTTTCCTGTAATAAGATCAGTGTATTTGTAATACTAAATATAAATACTAAAAATGCTGCTCTGATGAATAGAAGCATCAGAAATGACATTGCCCATGGGTTGAAATGTGATCATCATGCAAGTCTACAGAATCATTTAAAATATAATGTATGTGCCCCATAGTACAGATGGTTGCTGATGATTGAAAAATCAGATCAGTTGGTAGGTAGATATTAAGTGAATTATAAATATTGAAGGGATTAAAGGACAAGTAAATGTGGAAAGTTAAATAAATACTGAATATTTAGCATTGAGTTCAAGTTCAAAATGCTACCTTCACCTATGAATTACAAACTAGAGAATGTATAAATCAAAGTTGGTTTCCTGGTTTAAGGATAAGTCATTGCTGTATAGGGAGGGATAAATACCATCTCAACCCTAATCACTATCTTAAAAATTTTCACTGTCCATAATAACCTCAGAGTTATAAAAAGAAACAGAAAGGAAGAGAGAGCTAATTTCAAAACCTCTCAGTCAGTCAGTTCACTCGTTCAGTCGTGTCCGACTCTTTGCGACCCCATGAACTGCAGCACGTCAGGCCTCCCTGTCCATCACCAACTCTCGGAGTCCACCCAAATCCATGTCCATCGAGTCAGTGATGCCATCCAACCATCTCATCCTCTGTCATCCCCTTCTCCTCCTGCCCTCAATCTTTCCCAGCATCAGGGTCTTTTCAAATGAGTCAACTCTTCGCATCAGGTGGCAAAAGTATTGGAGTTTCAGCTTCAACATCAGTCCTTCTAATGAACACCCAGGACTGATCTCCCTTAGGGTGGACTGGTTGGATTTCCCAGCAGTCCAAGGGACTCTCAAGAGTCTTCTCCAACACCGCAGTTCAAAAGCATCAATTCTTCAGCACTCAGCTTTCTTCACAGTCCAACTCTCATATCCATACATGACCACTGGAAAAACCATAGCCTTGACTAGACGGACCTTTGTTGGCAAAGTAATGTCTCTGCTTTTTAATATGCTATCTAGGTTGGTCATAACTTTCCTTCCAAGGAGTAAGCATCTTTTAATTTCATGGCTGCAGTCACCATCTGCAGTGATTTGGGAGCCCAGAAAAATAAAATCAGCCACTGTTTCCACTGTTTACTCATCTATTTGCCATTAAGTGATGGGACCGGATGCCATGATCTTAGTTTTCTGAATGTTGAGCTTTAAAGCCAACTTTTTCACTCTCCTCTTTTACTTTCATCAAGAGGCTCTTTAATTCTTCTTCACTTTCTGCCATAAAGGTGGTGTCATCTGTATATCTGAGGTTATTGATATTTCTCTCGGCACTCTTGATTCCAGCTTGTTCTTCCTCTAGCCCAGCGTTTCTCATGATGTACTCTGCATATAAGTTAAATAAGCAGGGTGACAATATACAGCCTTGACATACTCCTTTTCCTATTTGGAACCAGTCTGTTGTTCCATATCCAGTTCTAACTGTTGCTTCCTGACCTGCTCTAATTAAAAAGGAAGTAAAGTCACAAAACCTGCATATTTCATATTAGTGTAGAAAACCCTGTACCTATTTACAGAGTATAAGCGGACCCCTGAATGTCTAATTTAACACAATGGTTAATAACTAACACACACACACACACACACACACACATATCATCCCAAGAACAGCATTGTTAGGGTTAGATTGGGACAGGGAATTAAGTATCTTATATTTATTTTTTTCCCCAGTATCTCCTTTCAGGAGCTGTGGAATGACTGCCAGGCTCCCTCGTCCACAGGGGCCATGGGCATGGACCCCTCTAGTGTTCTGGAGGACACACAATGAGGCACAGTAGTGTTGCCTGCCAGACACACTGCGTGTGCCCCAGTGGCTCTGCTCAAGAAAGGGTCAGCTATGCAAATGAAACCGTCCAAGTCAGACTCTGCCTTCCCCTCACCTCTGTCTCTCCTCTCCTTCTTCAAAAGAGTCCCAGATTCCAGCCTTTACCCCAGGCTTTTCTGACTGGGGCGGGTGAGGATGAAGGGCGCTATGAGCTCAGAATCTGAACAACTGGGCCAGACTTCCCTTTGCCAGATGGGCTTCCATCAGTTCAGTTCAGTTCAGTCACTCAGTCGTGTCCGACTCTTTGCAACCCCATGAATCGCAGAACACCAGGCTTCCCTGTCCATCACCAACTCCCGGAGTTCACCATAGCCCTAGACAAATGGAAAAAGTCCTCATCTCCACCCTGCTATAGATGGCTTCATGAAAACGTCCCTGGTTAATAGGAAAGAGGTGCACTTCCTGTTAGGCTGAGCTTCTAAAAGGCATGTTTTGTTTTGTGTTTTTAAATTGTTTCCAGCAATCCTAATGTTCACAACTTGGAGATGAGAGGAAAGCTTTAGGTCAGAACAGATGGGTGATTTTGGAAGGTGGGAACCTAAGCAGTCTCAAGTTGTTTTGTTCCTAGTTGCACAGATTGGATTTAAAAATGAACGTCAGATGATGGTGGCGGTGCGGTGTTTGTGGCCTGTCATCTGATATATAGGGAGATCGCTCTTAACGAACGTCTGTGAAATGAAACTGGTGGGATGGCTCTGATGTCCCGTCAAGTGATCCAGTGACACTGGCATCAGACACTTCGGTAGGACTTTGCTTGTACACTCCAGACCTGGTTTTGTGGCGACAACTCAGGAGATGGAATTTAAATGAGCCCCACCCTGAAAAGCTGTGACTGTTGAGAATCACTTGTTTTTTTCCAAGTCCCAAAGCTCCTTAGTGACCCATGCGGGCACTGGGAGACCTTTTCCACCAAAACCTGTGGTCGGTAATCCATACCAGCCCTCCAGGGGCGGCGGCCCCTACGATTAGACCCCGAAGTGCCGTCTCTAAGTTCCTTCCTTACCTTCTTCCCTGGCAGCACCGGAGGCTGGTCGTATGATATTTATTCACTGATATTAATGCAGTGATTTCACAGTTGTTTATTAATCAGGTTAATCAGTTCCTCTCTCTGATGCATGTGGGTCAATATCATCATCCCAGTTTGGAAGAGCGAGAAAAGTGATGATGGAGAATGGTTTGTCCAGCAGCACCAAGAAGTTAGTGTGAACGTAGAATCCGCCCCGCTTTGCTTTTCTCCCTTCCTTTCTGTCGGAGGAGAAATCAGGAATGCTTAAGCCTCTTCCTCAGCAACTCTGGAGACTAAAAAGGCTTCAGTCCAAAACTCTGCTGCTCTCAACTGGACCACTATGATGCGGAGGGGTCAGAGGCTTCCCAACAATGAACTGAATTGGGTGTGGAGTGAGCTGCCTGTGCATATGTGTGTGTGTGCGTGCACATATGTTTGAATGTCTGCATACTCATGTGCACCCACCTGCTCACCTGAAGGACTCAAAACCTCCA
The DNA here is from genome assembly GCF_029378745.1 of Bos indicus. Lineage (NCBI taxonomy): Eukaryota > Metazoa > Chordata > Mammalia > Artiodactyla > Bovidae > Bos > Bos indicus. The sequence continues at coordinate 92,131,757 of NC_091765.1, forward strand.
GGGGTGTGTGAGTAAAGTTTGTCCAAAGCCTCCACTGACGGCAGCATCTGTGCTGTGGCCTTTTCCTAGAGAGGCCTGATCATTCATTTATAACAAATCTCAGCCCAGGCCCAGTGGCCAGGGAGGCCGGCCCAGGAGCTGCGGGTGAGCCAGTCTGAAGGCGGCTGGCCCGCATTTGCCTCCGAAAGTATTTCAGGAATGTTAATGGTATGCCTGAGTGGAGGGCTTCAGAGCCCGGAGCTGGGGCTGAGAACTGCTCTGTGGCCATCTGTTGAGGCCCAGGAAGTCTCATAGCAACAGCTTCTCAAGAATGGTGCCCCCCCTCTCTTTTTTTTAATTAAAATTAACTAACACAAAACCCAAAAACTGGCTCCACTGCTCAGAAAGACAGAGTTTGAATTCTTTCTACAGAGTGATGAGCTTTTAAGGAAGAAAAGCCCCCACATTCTTAATTCCTGTTCTTTAAATGAGCAATTTGTACTTGGTTTGAGGTCTTAATTTTTTTCTCTCCCCTGGGGTGGAATTCTCTTTTGGAAAAGGGTAGAGGTGAAAACAAGCTTTTAAAGCTGTGGCGAAATCATTGGCAAAACTCTGGTTAAGAAAAAAAAAAGTGGTCAGACTTTTGAGATTTTCCTGGTATTTGTTGCTCTTAGCGATCCTGTCAGCAGCTGCATTTTTTCCCCTCTGTAATAATGTGAGCTTTATAAAACTGGATGTTTAGTGAGTGAAATGAACTTCAGACAAAGACCCTACTTTTACTGTGACAATGTAGGGGCTCCACTAGAAGTCTCTAAAAATCTGTGTAAGAGTAGACTTTGGGAAAAGAGAGAGGAAAGTAATATATATCGCTTTTAGTTTTTCAGTTGGTGGGCTCTCATTAGCCATTTATAGTAACTGAGTTCCTTCCTCAGGATAGAAGCGCCTATAAAATGTTAAATACCTGAAGCCTAACCAGCAGCTGTGAGTGCAGGAGTGGGCGTTCTAGATGGAGACAAAAGAATTATATCCCATTCTAAATTCTACCCTGTACTGGGCTATTTTAGGAAGGTGCACAACCTGTTAGAGCATAGTTCCTCATCTGCAAATTGGATTTCTGCATTATTAGGAAGGTTAAATATAATCACATAAAAGGAACTCGGGAAATGATCCCCGAATGAATGGCATCTATAATAAGCTGTCATTCTTGCGGTTGTACAACTCTGGGAAAATGTTTTCATGAGAATGAATATATATATACATTTTCAAATCTTTATATATTTAAGCATTTATATTTTCTTTTCTTAATTTTTATTGGAATATACTCGCTTTACAATGTTGTGTTAGTTTCTACTGTACAGCAAAGTGAATCAGCTATATGTGTACATGTGTCCCCTCTTTTTTAATTTATTTCCCATTTAGGTCACTACAGAGCACCGAGGAGAATTCCCTGTGCTCTGCAGTAGGTTCTCATTCAGTTCAGTTCAGTTTAGTTGCTCAGTCGTGTCTGATTCTTTGCGACCCTATGAATCACAGCACGCCAGGACTCCCTGTCCATCACCAACTCCCAGAGTTCACTCAAACGCATGTCCATCGAGTAGGTGATGCCACCCAGCCATCTCATCCTCTGTCGTCCCCTTTTCCTCCTGCCCCCAATCCCTCCCAGCATCAGAGTCTTTTCCAATGAGTCAACTCTTCACATGAGGTTCTCATTAGTTATCTATTTTATCCATAAAATCAGTAGTGTATCTATGTCCATCCCAATCTCCCAATTCATTCCGCCCTATCCCTTTTCCATTTGGTAGCCATATTTTATTTACATCTGTGTCTCTATTTCTGCTTTGTAAATAAGATCATCTATATCATTTTTCTATATTCCACTGCCGAGGTCCAGCCCTGGCTGATCCAGGGTATTTGAAAGAGAGACGGCTTCGGCGACTAATATGTCTTAAGTATTTATATTTTCATTTAAAAACCTGAAGAGGATATAAATATATATATCCTCAAATCTTGTCAGATAAAATATTTCCTGTAGAGTCAAAAAATATTCTGACAAGTGATTTTTCCTACACATATAGAACTCATGAATATAGTACACATGTGGAGTACTTCTTTACATTTTTGATTGCTAGTATTGTTTGGAAGTATTATTCAGATCTAACATATTGCCCTGATGGTCAAAAATAATGTGACCAACTCTTGGGGAAAGGATGTATACTCTGAGTTTAACTTAGTCTTTCTATGAAAAGCATGACCCCTTACCCTTTCTGTACTGATTGCCTCATGTATAAAATTTAACCAGTAAGTATTTATGCAGTGTCTACCGCGTGCCAGCTGTGTTCCACATGCTGGGGGTTTAGGGTTGTGAACAAAAGTAGACAAAAATCCTTGCATACATTCTGGTCAAGACAGACAAACCCCTAAATAACTAGGTTATAAAATAACTGCTATGGAAAAACCTAAAGCAGGGAATATAAGCAGAAGCGATATTGTCATTTTCTGAAGGGTGGTGAGGGAAGGCCTACGAGGAAGGTGATGAAGGAAGACGACATAAGACATGAAGGAGGTGAGAACCTAAGCCTGGGGATGAGCTGGGGAAGAAGATAGAAACCGAGAGAACAGTAAGTGCAAAGGCCCTTGGGGCAGTATAGATGGCATGTGAAAGGAATAACCAGATGAGTGCAGTGGTGGCAAAGATCATGGCCCTCTGTACCACCGCAAAGCATTTGACTTTTTCTCTGAGTGAACCCTACAAGGATTTACTTCACAGAGCTGTCGCAGGGTTTAAATGAAATAAGTTGTTTGAAGCGTTAAGTGCCTACCATATAAAAATTCTTCTATAAATGTTAGCCATTGTTCCTTTGTTTATTATTACCACCACCTAGGATTTAAAGATAGGATAATGTGAGCATATAGAAGAGAGTGTTGTTCTGATTAAAGCTGATCATCATTATGAGAATTAAACTCCCACACTCAGCCCCTTAGCTGTCCGATTTTATTATCTAAAAGGGTCCCAATTCTATATCTTCAAACATATGAGGGCTTACTTTTTAAAAACTAGCCTGTTTAAACTATAGCATTATCTCTCTTAGGAAAACACTAAGTTCATACTGTCTAGGGTTAGGTGTCTTTGGATACATTTGGTTTAAGTTTCAGCTACAAAAATCCTGTTGTAATCCACTGAATTCACATGCTCTCGCAATGTACTCATGTTTGAGTTTTGATATGGATCCCTCCTTCAGGCCACAGGATCCCACATGGGGAGGAATTTAGTGCAGATGTAATTAAAACAAGGAATTCATGTCTTTTCCTTCTCCTCTGAGCCTAGAAGCAAGACTGGTTTTCCTGGCTGCTTTGAGAACCCTCTTTCAAAATTATCTTCTTGGACACACCTCTGTGTCTCCTCCTTTGAACTTTTGAAGGGTTTTGGTAGGAACTCAGGTCAAGTAGTGACTAGCTCAGAAACTAGAAGAGAGGGAATCTTCTTCTCCAAGCATTTGAAGGCCATCATTTAGAATCCAGGTTATCTTATCCTTGCTCCAGAATCAAGAAAAGTGGTTTTGGGGACAATAAAAGGAAATTCTTGATGGTAACTAGAGATGATGGGTAAAGGAAGAGGCTAAAAATGTGTACGCTCGGCAGTGGGAACATTCCAGTCGAGGCTGGGTAACCAGTGGGCAGAGGGGTTCTCAAGCATTTGGATGGCAGCTTGGTTTCTTAAGTTCTCTTCCAAGTTTGTGATTCTGCTTTCTTTCAAGATATGCTTATTGAAAACTAAATTCTGCAGGGAAAGTCACTGTAAATTTTCTTTAACCGACATCTTAAGGATTCTGAGAGCAAGAAATAGATGATTGTGGAAACTCTGTTCGACTTAGGGGTCAGATGGGTCATTTTCCTGCAGTGGTGACCCTGGTCTTGCAGTGGTGACACTGGTCCGGGTGCCTGAAGCCCCTATTCTCCCAATATCGGCAGTCCTGTGCTCCCGTTTACAGATTCAAATATCAGGGTGTTGTCATATCACTGCTACTTGATGCAGAATTGCTTAGTCATGATCAGTGGGTAGGAATAGACTATAGCTTGCTTTTCCTTTTGAACAAATACTTGTATGAATTTATATTTTAAATAACTGATAAACATGCACTCCTAAAAAGCCTATGGACAAAGCTACAATTTTAATCCCCATTTATCAAGTTATTAAACAATTGTGATACCAGTTCAGAAACTATTCAAGGTCATATGATGAGAGAGCAGTTGAGGGAGAGAGTTTGAACCCAGGCAGTCAGCCAGCAGGACCTGCACCCTTAAATCCTATTTGAATGTGCCCCACAACTACTTTATCTAGTCCTATGAACCTTTTTCATTTGTGGTAGCACTCCTGTTGATTTAGAGGGGAAAAAAAAAAAGATCTGGCATATCATTACACTTTATTGCCCTCTATGAGGGCAGAGAACAAAACTGTTGATACCTGTGCCTAGAATAGTGCCTGGGGCATGGCGGATACTCAAATATTTGTTGAATAAGTGAGGGAGTGAGGGTGTGACTTGAATAAATAGTAGTAGGGCCATAGAAATGCCTTCTTAATCTCACAGAGGCACAGAGATGTATGTGAATGCAGGATGCCACTTAATGCAAAAACTTTGAAAAGTTGCAAACAGATAAAATTAGAGGTGAGGATATAATAAGGCAGTGTCAACAGCTTCATCTTTTGTTAAGTCTCGTTAATATTTTAATTAATAAGTCCTATCACACTAGAAACAGTACCCCTAAAATACCTTAAACTAATATTGGCCACATGACAATTAGGGAAGGAGCAAACCAGGGAACCATGAATCCCACTAAGTCAGGATTTTTAAAGTGGGGATTTGGGTACTGAACATTTTAAAACATTTAACACCTGGGGGACTTCCCTGGTGGCCCAGTCTGTAAAGAATCTTCTTGCCAATGCAGATGTGGATTCAATCCATGAGTTGGGAAGATACCCTGGAGAAGGAAATGGTAACCCACTCCAGTATTCTTGCCTGGGAAGTCCCATGGACAGAGAAGCCTGGCAAGCTAAAGTCCATGGTGTCTCAAGACTCAGACACAACTTAGGAACTAAACCACCACCACCATTTAACGGTACATTTAACGAATGGACCCTGAGACTCACAGAGTTATTAAGGGGCAGAGAAAGGAAGCCCCAGTTTGGCCAGTGCTGGTGCCTGGGGGAACATTTGGGTGCAGTAAGGGTAAACCCACTCAGACCAACTCAAATAAAAAGATGTTTTTTTGAAGGGTAGCAGTGAAGCTTGAGGAATCCAATCGCAGCAAACCAGGAACACTTCCAAGTTTAATGTGATGATTAAGTGTGGAGGAGTTGAGAGTCTCAGTGATTTTCCCACCTTGGCATTGCTGGATTTGTGATGTTGGACAAATTCCTCAATGGTTCTGAGTCTTGTTTTTACCAATCTTAAAAGTAGAGAATAATTAAAGTATCTATTGATATTTTGTTGGGTTGTTGCATAGATTAAATAAAGTAATACATATAAAGCACTTAGAACACTGCCTGACACATAGTAAGATGTGTGACCACCAGCCTTTATTATGATTCAGCAAGTAGGCAGCTCTTCACTTTCTCCTTGGACTATATAGTCCCTCATTTCAGTTGACTTTGAACATTAGTTCCATTATTCTCCTTTTAGATGGGCTTCCTAATGGATATGGTTCCAGGGTTAACTGAATGGCATAGGATGTCATCAAGGTTCCAGCTCTACCTGTTTCCATTCTACCATCCTTTGCATGATGATTTTAATCTTCAGGTTCATCCCTCATGATTACAAGATGGCTGCTGTGACTCCAGGCATCATGTCTTTGCATAACGTTGTCCAAAGGCAGGAAGGAGTCCCAGTTTGGTGTATTTTAGCAAAACTGAGGAACATCTTCCCCAAAACTTTCCTACAAACTTTCCTTTGGGTCAGAGCTGATTTGCTAGAGTAGTCCTGACGTGGGAGTCAGAGTACCATGATGAATGTAGATGAAGAATGATTTTTTTAAAATAAACTTTTTAAAGTCTTTATTGAATTTGTTGCAATATTGCTTCTGTTTTATGTTTTGGTTCTTTGGCCCCGAGGCATGTGGGATCCTAGCTCCCTGACGAGGGATCAAAGTTACACCCCCTGCATTAGAACGCAAAGTCTTAACCACTGGACCTCCAGGGAAGTCCTGATGAAGAAAGATTTACTTCTTGGGGATGTGGAAGCATCCACCTTTCTGAGCATAGGATCAGAATTATGTTTGTGAGGAATAAGGGGATCATGACCATTAAATAAACAGTCATAAAGACCTGTCTTAGATAAGAGTGTATCCAAGCCCAGCAGCTCAGAATCTTCCCTGAGATTTTATACAGAATCTAAGAGAAGGCAGAGCTTTCTCTTTCTTGAAGTGGTTAATTTGAAAAACATCTACTTCTGCTTCATTGACTATGCCAAAGCCTTTGACTGTGTGGATCACAACAAACTGGAAAATTCTTAAAGAGATGGGAATACCAGACCACTTGACCTGCCTGTGGAGAAATCTGAATATAGGTCAAGAAGCAACGTGGAACAATGGACTGGTTCCAAATTGGGAAAGGAGTACATCAAGGCTGTATATTGTCATCCTGCTTATTTAACTTATATGCAGAGTACACCATGTGAAATGCCAGGCTGGATGAAGCACAAGCTGGATTCAAGACTGCAGGGAGAAATATCAATAACCTCAGATATGCAGATGACACCACCCTTATGGCAGAAAGTGAAGAACTAAAGAACCTCTGGAGGAAAGTGAAAGTGGAGAGTGAAATAGTTGGCTTAAAACTCAGCATTCAGAAAACTAAGATCATGGCATCTGGTCTCATTACTTCATGGCAAATGGATGGAAAAACAATAGAAACAGTGACAGACTCTATCTTTTTGGGCTCCAAAATCTCTGCAGATGGTGACTGCAGCCATAAAATTAAAAGACACTTCTCCTTGGAAGAAAAGCTATGACCAACCTAGACAGCATATTAAAAATAAGAGACATTACTTTGCCAACAAAAGTCTGTCTAGTCAGGGCTATGGCTTTTCCAGTAGTAATGTATGGATGTGAGAGTCAGACTGTGAAGACAGCTGAGCGCTGAAGAATTGATGCTTTTGAACTGTGGTGTTGGAGAAGACTCTTGAGAGTCCCTTGGACTGCAAGGAGATCCAACCAGTCCATCCTAAAGGGAATCAGTCCTGAATATTCATTGGAAGGACTGATGCTGAAGCTGAAACTTTGTCCACCTGATGTGAAGAACTGACTCATTGGAAAAGACCATGATGCTGGGAAAGATTGAACACAGGAGGAGAAGGGGATGACAGAGGATGAGATGGTTGGATGGCATCACCAACTGTATGGACATGAGTTTGAGTAGGTGATGGACAGGGAAGCCTGGAGTGCTTCAGTCCATGGGGTCACAGAGTTGGATACACTGAGTGACTGGACTGATATGGGATGAAGTAAAACTGAAGTTCTCTGCTGCATGCTTACTTTCTGCATCCATATCCACCCTCCTAGCACACACACACAAACACACTGAAGAAGAGTCCTATTTAGTGTAGAGAAAAGTATATATATGAAAAAGAGAAAGAGAAAAACATTGAAATTGAGACAGACAGACAGACACACAGATATACACACATCCAAAAAGATGAGCATAAGGAAGAACCTGAAAATAGTTACAATTCCTGGGACTGTCTCCCTCCTTGACCTTCCCGAGAAATTCCCATTTTTGCTTAAATTTCTCTGTAGGTTCAGTGTCACTTGCAATGACAACCACCAAGTCCACCAAGCATTTCCCCCAACTTCCGGGTGTCTGTCCTCCCATGTCCGCTCGTGTGTGGTGCTCGCTCACCACGCAGCCATGGGCCACATATCCTCCAGCTCTCCAGCTTTCATCACCTTTCTAACTCAGGCCCTGGGCCCTGGGTCCATCTTCCATGGGCAACAACGTGAATGGCTCTGCTTATGGCCAAGGAAGAGCTGGTCTGGCCTCACACCTGCAGCAGGGGCTTGGGCAGGGCCATGCTCCCTTAGAGAAGTTGTGAGCAGGAAGATAATAACACCTCGGAGCAGAACTGTGTGGTATCTGCCCGGTCCTTCTTAAAATGGCTCGCACCCTATTGAAATACATTTTTCACAAATAGAATAGCTAGATTTCAGATATACAAGTACTTTTGACAGACATTTTAAGTCTCCAGGTTCTGCTTCCTGTGGTCTGGCTTGAATAGAGAAGAGAATTCTGGACTTGTGTCAGGAAGGGATATATGAGCGGTTTGAGGAGGGTGTGAGCAGGAGAACTGAGCAGAGTCATGCATGAAGTCAGCCTGGCCTGAAGGACAGGCCAAATGGGAGAGCCATACAGGACCCGTGGAGAAGATCCCAAGAAAGGCGGAAATACATGAATCTGAGCCTGTGGTTCAGTGAGCATGGCTAACTATTTTTTATTTTTTGACCATATCATATGGCATGTGGGATTCTTTTCTTTTTTTTGCCCTCCGACCCGCCCTCAGGTGGGATTCTAGTTCCCTAACAGGGATAGAACCTACGCTGCCTGCAGTGGAAACTTGGAGTCCCAACTGCTGGACTACCAGGGAAGCCCCTCTTTATTTAATTTTTAGTATTTATTTTCACTCACTTTTATTCCAAAAACATCCAAACACTAGAGAAAGTAGAAAGTACCACTAATTCTAATTCCCCTACCCTCCAGCACACCCACCTGCCATCCAGCTGGATGGCTCTTGTTAAGTCTGGGAGTGGAGTGAAGTGAAAAGTTACTCAGTTGTGTCCGACTTTTTGTGACCCTATGGACTGTAGCCCTCTAGGCTCCTCTGTCCTTGGGGTTTTCCAGGCAAGAATACTGAAGTGAGGGGGATCTTCCCAACCCAGGAATCAAACTCAGGTCTCCCGCATTGCAGGCAGATTCTTTACCATCTGAGCCACCAGAGGAGCCCAAAGTCTGGGAAGTGGATATGATAATGATGGTGGAGAATCCAGTAAAAGACATAATAGTGAAAGACAGATGTATTAGTTTACTCCACAGAGAGGACAGGAAGTTGAAATCTAAGATTCTTCTTAATCATAGGTTAATGAAATGATTGCTAAATGAGGTCTGGCTTCTGGTTATTTGAGTAGGGATTATGTAATCTGAGGAAGCAGACTTCCCCTGTAGCCTAATCTCCAAATTGCTGAGGGTCTTACTCGGTGACAAGACTAAGAAAACGAGGCATTGTTCATGTGACATTTGGCAGCTCTTGGTCTGCAGTCTCCCGGGCACTGTGCTAGGCTTTCTAGGCACAGAGATCTGAAAGATAGGGTTCTGGCTTCATAGAATGCAGCGTCTACTGGAGGAAATGGATAGGAAAGTCTATCACAGGCACACTAGGACAAAGTTATCCTGGTCGCATAGGATAGGTGAACGCTTCTTGGAAAAGGATAATTGTCTTGATTATCAGAATGGCAAACAGGAGGTAGGTAGAGAGATTTAGTAGGTAGAGGTGTTCTAAACAAAGTAAACTAAGAGGTGCTTGAAAAGACCCTGATGTCAGGGCTGCACGGCTGATCGTGCACTTGTGACCCACAAAAGGGGTGGACAGAGATGGGGTGGGAGCAGGGCTGAAATCCCACCTGGGCTTTGCTCCCTGGAGAAGCTGCACCCCCTGGAGTTGGCAGGGACTTTGTCTAATTCGCACAAGGTGCCTCGTGGGCTGTCTGAATGTATTTGCTGTTTTTTGACTGAAGGACATACGTGAGGACCCTCATAAGTTTTAACAGGACCCTGAAGGTGATGGGAAGCTAATGAGGAATTTAAAAGGTAGATCAGGGGAGATGAAATAATGTCATTTTCAGCAACATGGATGGATCTAGAGATAATCACAGTGGAGTTAGCAGAAAGATAAATATCGTGTGATATCACTTACGCATGGAATCTAAGACAATGATGCAAATGAACTTATATACAAAATGGAAACAGACTGGCAGACCTAAAAAACAAATTGATGCTTACCAAAGGGAAAAGTCAGGGGGAGGGACAAATTGGGAATTTGGGATTAGCAGATACAAACTGCTATATATAAAATAGATAAACAACAAGGACTGACTATATAGTACAGGGAACTATATTCAATATCTTGTAATAATCTATATTGGAAAGGAATATGAAAAATAATATATATATACATATGTATGTATATATATATGTATACATCATATATATATGACTTCCCTGGTGGCTCAGACAGTAAAGCATCTGTCTACAATGTGGGAGACCCAGGTTCAAGCCCTGGGTTGGGAAGATCCCCTGGAGAAGGAAATGGCAATCCACTCCAGTACTATTGCCTGGAAAATCCCATGGACAGAGGAGCCTGGTAGGCTACAGTCTGTGGGGTTGCAAAGAGTCGGACATGACTGAGCGACTTCACTTTCACATATATATATAACTGAATATAACTGTATCACTTTTCTATATACCTGAAATATTATAAGTCAACTATGTTTTAGTTTTTAAAAAATGATAGATGGGGGCAAAATCAGATTTGTGTTTGGGAGGGGCCATCCTGGCTACATTTTGGAGGGTAGTTTTGAAGATGGCAAGTCTAGAGGAATAGAAATTAGTGGGCGAGGACTGGTCCAGGTGAGAAATAGTGAAGGCCTGCACTAAGGCTATGGCAAGGAGAGGGGTGCAAGTGGCGGGATGGGCATCTAGAAGGTAGAACAGGTAGAGCAGGTAGCAGGCTGGCTCTCTGGATGAGGGAGCAGGAGATGGTCAGAATCACTCCTAGCTTTTTAACTTCAGCAGCTCAATGGAAGGTTCTGGCTTCCCAGCAAAGACTGATAAACTCGAGAACTTTGACACGGTGTGTAGTAAGGTGTTAACTGTTGAGTAACCATAAAAAGTTCCTTATATGAGCCTATAGTTAAAGATTAAAAAGAAGGCTCTAAGAGTTGCTTTTGTGATTGAGGGAGAACACTCTGGTCTTGAGCTGGGTCCCTCCAGAGAATGATCGGGTGGTATCAGAGGACATGGTTCCTCTCGTTTCACGTACAGCACAGCCTCCTGCAGTGGATGGTCAGTCTTTACAAGAAAACAATGCCCAGCTGCAGACAGCTAGTTCATCACTTTTATTCTTTCAAGGGGCTTCCCTGGCAGCTCAGATAGAGAAGAATCTGCCTGCAGTGCAGGAGACCTGGGCTCAATCCCTGGATTGGGAAGACCTCCTGGAGAAGGGAATGGCTATCCACTCCAGTATTCTTGCCTGGGGAATCCCACGGACAGAGGAGCCTGGCGGGCTACAGTCCATGGCGTTGCAAAGAGTTGGACGTGACTAAGCACACACACGTTCTTTCTAAAGTAAAATGATATAAACCTAGGGTATCTCAAACCCTTTCCCCATTCTTTTTATTTTTTTGTTTGTTTTTAATATTTATTTATTTGGCTGCCCAGGTCTTAGTTATAGCATGTGGGATCTTTAGTTGTGCCATGCAAATGCTTAGTGGTGGCATATAAGACCTAGTGTCATGACCAGGGATTGAACCCAGGCCCTATGCATTGGGAGCCAAGAGTCTTAGCCACTGGACCACCAGGCAAGTCCCTCCCCATTTTTTTGGAGAAAGTATTTTTTGTTCTGTTCTTAAGAGTAGACGGGCAATCTACTCTTAAGACGGGTTCTTTCTGTCTCCCTATGCTTGTCACCATGGGATAATAGCTCAGGCTTTGGAGTTGAATGGTCCTGGGTTTGAATACCAAGTCAGTATTTTCTATCACATTGGGCAGGATACTTACCTTTATGAACCTCATCTGTAAAGTGGGGGAAATATGACTCAGCTCACAGAGCTGTTGTGAGGGTTAAGGGGTAATGAACATAAAGCCTGGCAGGCAGCATGCTGGTCACACGTGGTAGAAGTGGCCGTTGTTGCTGCTGCCATCCTTGTTGTTAATGCCAGTGTTCAGACATTGAGAAAAGACACGGTTTGCTTTTACAGACTTTGATTATTCCTTGGGCTGGCATCTGTTAGGTGGTGAATGTATGCAACGTTACCTTCCTAATATTGGCCCAAGGAGAGGAAGGTGCGTGCTACGTGAATCAGAATGGAGGTCCCAGACACCCCTGCTGCTTCCTGAGGTGTCTTGGGAGATGAGGGTGACTACGCTGGGGATAGAGAAGCATACCATTAGTCTATAGGAGCCACTGAAAGAAGGCCGAGCACTGTGTACTCTTGGTTTTCACATGACTGAGATGTTTTTCTAGGATATACAGTCAACTGTGAAGCTACATTTGATATTTTATATTTATTAAATCAATGAAGAATATTTCCTACTAAGCATGTGGTTTTCTCATCCAGTTGCACCCAAAGAAGGTATGCTTCATTTTCCTTATCAAGAAACGGTCTCGATAAGATAGTGATTGTAACTCTGGTCATTGCTCTGGAATGTTCCTGATGGTCGTGCCAGTTTTCATCGCCCGTAGGTGTGATATTTTTATAAATGCTATGCTTTCACAAATTAAAAATGTTTTATGCTGCCCTGTAACTGAAAACAAACAACTACTGTGCTTCTATCTCTCACCTGTAAAAAGGGGAGTGGTGAGAATTCAGGAGTTAACATTGTTACTGTGCCTGGGATAAGAAAGACACATTTAGGTATAAGCTCTTATTGGGCTTCCCTTGTGGCTCAACTGGTAAAGAATCTGCCTGCAATGCGGGATATCTGGGTTCGATCCCTGGGTTGGGAAGATCCCCTGAAGAAGGGAAAAGCTACCCACTCCAGTATTCTGGTCTGGAGAATTCCATGGACTGTATAGTCCATGGGGTCGCAAAGAGTCGGACACGACTGAGCGACTTTCACTTCACTTTACTTATTGTTCCTGGGCCTTTCCAGGTGGCGCTAGTGGTAAAGAACCCAGCTGCCAATGCAGGAGACCAAAAGATGCCGCTTCGGTCCCTGGATCAGGAAGATCCCCTGGAGAAGGGCATGGCAACCCACTTCAGTATTCTCGCCTGGAGAATCCCATGGACAGAGGAGCCTGGCAGGCTACAGTCCATGGGGTTGCAAAGAGTTGGACACGACTGAAGCAACTTAGCACACCCATTTATTATTGTCCTTGATTGTCACCCAATCCCTGTGAAGCAACCATGAGAATCAGAGACTAGGAAAAGTGGAAAGTCTGTCTTTTGTACTACTCTGAAATCTACTATGCCTTTGAGAAAGAAAGGAAAAAGCTTTTTTAAAAGCTACTTTTGTGTATTACTTTATTTATTAAATTTATTCATTCTCTTTTTGGCCACATGGCATGTGGGACTCTAGTTCCCTGACCAGGGATTACACCCACTCCCCCTGAAATGGAAGTGCAGAGTCTTAACCACTGGACCTCCAGGGAAGACCAAGAGAAGTTTTTAAAATGTTTAAAATGAACCATCCATAATTTGTTTGCTGTGACAGAGAAAGAAGAGAATTCGGTGATAGTCACAAATTTAGCGGTTCTCACCTTGGAGGCGGTTTCGTGCCCACGGCCCCACCCCCAAACCACCCAATCTGGACCTTTAAAGGTCTGGAGGTAGTTTTGGTTGTCACTGTGGGGAAGTTGTGCTGCTGGCTCTAGTGGAGAGAGGTCAGGTCCTACAGTGCCCAGAACAGCCCCCAAACACAGAATTGTCTGGCCTACATGGCACAAGTTGAGAAATCCTGAGTTAAATAATGCTGTTGGGAATATCAGGTGATTATTATCCAATACTGGACTGTCTCTTTCAGGGAGAAATTAGCCTTCCAATTGCTTTCTGAGAACTGAAATTATTTTCTTCTGCCTATATAGGGAAACAACTGCTAATCCTTTTAATAGGTTTAGTCTGGGCTGTCTTTTTTCTACACAACTCTCAAATTATCAGGCACCTTGGTCCAAAAAATCATCAGGCTGGTGGCTTGGAAGATTGTGGGTGGAAAAAAAACAACAACTGGATTAACTGAGTGTTCATTTTTCAACTAGTGAGGTTTAGCCGTCTGTGGTTCTGTGGTGATAAGGGAAGGAGCCGAAGAGGGATGTTGGGTGAGGAAGTGCTGTCAGGTTTCAACACTTTTTCAAGGAGAGGGAGGGTTGGCCTTTCCAACTCTTGCCAAGTGTGGAGCCATCCAAGAGTAATCACAGAACTTTCCTTTCGTTCCTTCTCCTCTGTTTTCTTTGATTATCTTAATTTCACAAACTATTTTATCTATTTTTTAATAGTTTTATTTATTTATTTTCAGCTGAGCTTGGTCTTCGCTGCTGTGGGCTTTTTTTCTAGTAGCAGCAAGTGGGGGCTACTCTCCAGTTGCTATATCCTGGCTTCTCATTGCGGTGGCTTCAGAGGGCTCTAGGGCTCCCTGAACCCCAGGGCTCTAGGGCGAGAGGGCTTCAGTTGTTGCAGCTCCCAGGCTCTAGAACACTGGCTCAGTAGCTGTGGCTCACAGGCTTAGGTGCTTCTCGACACGTGGGATCTTCCCAGATCAGGGATCAAACTTGTGTTTCCTGAATTGGCAGGTAGATTTTTTACCACTGAACCACCAGGGAAGCCCATTTTTTACCACTGAACCACCAGGGAAGCCCATTGTTTCACAAACTATTGATTTGAGTACTTTCCAACTCAACTTCTGAGATAAGTGCTGCTCATGATACAAAAAGTCCTCAGTGAGTCTAAGATTAACTCAAAAAAAATTAAAAAGTGCTATAGGAATCATATCATCTCAAAAAGAAAGGGTTGGACAAAGGGCTTTTCCTACCATATTTTATTTTACTCATTTCTAAATTGCAAGATATAAAGTTAATCCACATTTTGCTATGCATTTAACTGTGTTTATTGAAGGCTATAAAATTATATAAATTCATGATAAATGACTGCCACAGCCCTGTGTCAGCTTTCCTGCTTTTGTTCTCTTTCAAAAACTTTTGCTTTGTCTTTGAAAGATTACCTTCTAGTATGTAGGCTTCCTAGTGGCAGTAAATTGGTAAATAGTAAGCAGAAGTAAATTTAATTATAATAAATAAACTCAACCAATGATACAAAATGATTTTTAGGTGGAATCCCTCTTGGTCAGGCTGCAGGAAAGCAAATTACATTTCATGGTGATGAATGTTAGCACATCTTCAGTTATGTCAGTGGAACTCATTGTGCAAATGTGATATGAGTTCAGAGAGAAGACTCTTAGAAAAGATTTATTTATTTACTTATTTGGGTATTAGTTGTGGCGTGTCGGATCTAATTCCCCAAGCAGGGATCCAGCCCAGCCTCCCTGCATTGGGAACTCGGAGTCTTAGCCACTGGACCACCAGGGATGTCCCTGGAGAGAAGAATCTTGAGCCAGACTGGCTGGATTCAGATCCTGGCTCTGTCACTGGCTCTATGTGATTCTCGAACTTTGGACAGATCACTTCTCTTCCAGCACCTCAGTTTCCTTATCTTCACAATGAGGATGATGGTTTTTTCCTCAGAGGGTGATTGTGAGGATTAAATGTGCCAATGCTTGTCACTAGCACAAAGTAAGTGCTTGATACATGGTAGGGTTTTTTTTTTTTCTGAACTTTTTTTATTGGCATGTAGCCTATTGAGACTGATGGATTGGAGCCACTGCAGCTTGCCTAAATCTAATGTGGTGGGAAAGTGTCTAATCTTTCCTCATGTTCCTTGAGACAGTCATCTTTTAAAGACACATATTTTGTAATTAGCAGGACAGAGCTTTATTGATGTATCACCGAATCCTTTGGCTCTCTATGCAGTATGACCATGTGAAATGCTAGAATAAGATCAACAGCTTGGATTCCCAGGCCTCGGATGCATCCTAATCTTCAGGCAACATGGGACACATATTAGAATTTGAGTTTCCAGTTGCCTTGAAAGAGGATGCTTTCAACAATTTCAGCTGGTGTAATACTTGCAGATGACCGTGCTCTAAGGCATGTTGGTATCAAATATATTCTGGCTCTATGTGTGCCAAGTTCCTGACATGTTATATTTATTGTCCCTAAAGCAGGATAGGATCAAAATGCTGTGCATAAACAGGTGGAGATGAGTTCACAGCTTTGGTGGATTTTTTTTTTTTGGCTTCATAAATTTTATTACCAGTGTGTGACAGATACCTTCCCTCCCCAGAATGAATCACATGCTTCCCTGGAGAGATCTGGGAGAGTCTCCCACCATCCCCAGGGAAGAAGTGAGAAAGACAGGTGCTGGGGACAGCAAAGGCTCCGTAGTTCCTCAGCCTACTTTTCCTTCCCTTCTCAACAGAGGACGTTGGTTTTTCCATTTATTTCCTAGAAACATATCTCATTTGCCCTCCTGCATAAAGACACATGACTGCTTTAGAGCCTGATATGTCATTTTGGTACATACTTCCTTATTAGTGAAATAGCTACGTTGCCTGTGTGTTATTCCAGTAAACAGAGGCACTTGATCAGAATGATCTCTCAAAAGCCTAAATTTTCTTCTTAAAATGTTAAAATAAGAACGATTCATCTAAGGAATGCCTTGAACATATTAGAAGTCATTATTTTTCAAGGATTAATGTTAGTAATTGTTGGACAGTCTCTTGAAATCATAACCACCTAAAAGCAGTAGTGGGAAGGGAGATGAATAGAATGTAGAAACACTAAAATTGTAAGTTTTATAAGACAGAAGTGATATTATATTCAAAATAAAAGATCTGAGAATTCTGTTCTATTTGCTCTAGATTGAATTTCAAATTAATGACTAAATACTTGAAAGTGTAATGATATGGATTTACTCATCTATAAATTAAAAATATGAACTAGTTGATGTCTCAGATACATTTTGTCTCTAAAATGTTAAAATCAATGTAATGTGGCTTTGGAGTTCAATTCTCCAAGGGCAAAGTAGATACACATTTGATTCAGTGTTCAACAAAGCTTTGCCAATAAACATTAAACTGATTTTGATTTAAGTATCCTCTTCTACAACTGAAACATAGGCTGTAAAAGTCATGTCCCCATGGTGATAAGAGCATCAGTATGAGGGAATGTGTGGCTCTGTTTCATGCTGATTTCAGCAGTGTGGGTGCTGCCGTGGAGGTGATGGTCAGCGTGGCATTATCAGAGTAAACCTTAATTAAAAGCATGAATGGAGCAATGGAGGGCTGAGATTTACTCAGGAAACAACAACGTGTCAGTGACATTCAGCTCAGAAAAGGGGTTTTTGAAGCCCCATTTTATTGCCTGATTATGGGAGAGAATAACTCTCCTTATCCAGTATTCTTGGGCTTCCTTTGTGACTCAGCTGGTAAAGAATCCGCCTGCAATGCAGGAAACCTGGGTTCGTTCTCTGGGTTGGGAAGATCCCCTGGAGAAGGGAAAGGCTACCCACTTCAGTATTCTGGCCTGGAGAATACTGTCCATGGGGTCGCAAAGAGTTGGACACAACTGAGTGACTTTCACTTTATAGAAATTCTAAGAAGACTTTGAAAAATAATGAACACCATAAATTAGATTTGAATTTGATCAGAATCATAGCCTCAAATTCTGTATCTCATTGACTATGAGGCTACCCTGGTGACTCAGTGGTATGCTGGTGGGGCTACCCTGGTGGCTCAGCTGTAAAGAATCCACCTGCCAATGCAGGAGACCCAGGTTCGATTCCCCGGGTTGGGAAGATCCCCTGGAGGAGAAAAGGTCAACCCACTCTAGTATTCTTGCTGGGAAAATCCCCTGGACGGAGGAGCCTGCTGGGCTGCAGGCCATGGAGTCTCAAAAAGTCAGACATGACTGAGCAACTGAGCAGAGCATCCCATTAAACTATTAGTGTGTTGACAGAGAGCAAGTGAGTGTAACCCATCTCTCTAACTTGGTTAAGCAGAAATGATAACAATCTGATATAAGTAGCAAAAGGAAGAAATCATAAGGAAATGGTCAAACAAAACTGCCCACGTGGCTGAGGCATTGTGCAACTCAGCCGAGTGACCCCAGGGAGAAAGCCTAATGGAATTGCTGAAGAAAGGAACAATATATTTTTAGTGGCATAAATCCCAGAGGATAGAAAAAATAAGGAAAGCATGTAGGCTTTTAAATAAATGGGAAATCCTTGTTTTCTGAAGTGTATCTTTAAAGACTGTGCTGTGCTTAGTCACACAGTTGTGTCCAACTCTTTGCGACCCCATGGACTGTAGCCCGCTAAGCTCCTCTGCCCTTGGAATTCTCCTGGCAAGAATACTGGAGTGGGTTGCCATTTCCTCCTCCAGGGGATCTTCCTGACCCAGTGATCGAACCTGGGTCTCCCACGTCACAGGCAGATTCTTTACCATCTGAGCCAGCAGGGAAGCCCATCTTTAAAGATATTCAGTGGAAATTCTAATAGCTCCAGTTAAATTTCTTTCTAAAAAATAACAGTTTAGATACAGACTCATTCTTTATCATTTCAGATTTCCAAGAATTTGTCAAGAGGACTATATTAAATGTATTCATTTTGGCCTGTGCTGGGTCTTCGTTGCTACACCCAGGCTTTCTCTAGTAGCAGTGATCAGGGGCTATCTCTAGTTGCAGTGAGAGGATTTCTCCTTGCGGTGGCTTCTCTTGTTTCGGAGCACAGGCACTTGGGCTCTAGGGCTTCAATAGTTGTGGTGCATGGGCTTAGTTGCTCTACAGCATTCGGAATCTTCCTGGACCAGGGATCAAGCCCGTGTCACCTGCAGGCAGATTGGCAGGCGGAGTCTTAACCACTGGACCACCACGGGAGTCCCAAATATTTTTAAGCATCATGCTTTCTACTGACTGCTGCTTACCAGTGTGGTGCAAGATAACTGCTCCTAATCCTCTTATCTGTAAAATGGGGGTAAAAACTTTGCCTGCAGAGTTACCCACATTATTAATTAAATATGTATGCATTAAATTAAATACATAGTATTGGGCTGGGTAGCTGGCAAGAGTCCGATAAACACAGGAAGTGGTTTTGGAATGTTAATCTTTACGCAGAGTCTGACACACTCTGACACAGTGTGAGTGTATTTTACCAAATCAGTTTATTGAGTCTCAATATCAGAAGCTGCAAAAATCAGGGAAACACTCTGTGTGTGTGTGTGTGTGTGTGTGTGTGTGTGTGTGTGTTGAAATCTGCTCATAAATATAAAATGTCTTGGGGGAAACAAAGGATGCCACTCAGATATAAATAATTTCCCTTCATTTCCTCCAAGTTTTCTTGATTAAAAAACATCAGTTGCAACATCTCATCATAATCTTATCCATTTCTGTCTTAAGGAATTAAAACTTGATATAAGACATGTTTTGTAGTTTCTCTGAGTCTAGGAGATGAACAGGCTAAACTGGAAATAAACAAAGCCGGGAATCTTGAGCAAGAGAGCAGAGACCTATTCACTCCCACTGCCTGCAGAATTTATGACCTGTAAGTTGTCCTCTAATGAGCGCAGAATGAGAGCATTGCATCTTCTCTTAATTAGTTTGACAGATATTCATTTAAATTTGAAAAGATTCTCAGGCTTGGGATAGCAAAGGAAGGTTCTGAATTCCTTTTGCATCTTAATTCTGTTTTTGTTGTGGTGGCTCTGGGGAATGTCAACATCTGAGGACGAATAAAGTCCCCATCTTCATCCGGGGACCCCCACATTTTCTCTTTAGAAATGCCTGCGAACCACCACACTTTTGCTTTGCAGCTGTGAAGTCTAACACAAAGCGCCAGGTTTTGCAAGAATATGTTGGGCTTGGTGTCTATGAGGGGTGGATTTTTCTTTTTCTCTCATGCTTAATAAGGGATAGAATTTCAAGGCTGGCCTTAAATAACAAGCTTTACATCAGAATAGGTCACTGGTTTGGGTGTAAGTAATGACATGAAGTACACACCAAAGTTGATGAATTAACTAAACTATGAATTGTTTTTACGCTCAATAGTTAGAGCTGTCATGGATATAAGGTTACCACCAGCCCTTGGTTATCCATGGAAGTGATTAATCAGGAGTCCATATATTCCCTCTCTCTATGTATTTATTAATATAGATATTCCCTTTTATATATACTAATAAATATACATATTATACATATATATACTCCCTCTTGGGCTTCCCTGATGGCTCAGATGGTAAAGAATCTTCCTGCAATGCAGGAGACCAGGCTTCAATCCCTAAGTCAGGAAGATCTCCTGGAGAAGGGAATGGCAACCCACTCCAGTATTCTTGCCTGGAGAATCCCATGGACAAAGGAGACTGGTGGGCTACATACAATCCATGGGGTTGCTAAGAGTTGGACATGACTGAGTGACTAACCCTTAAACTTATATGGCCTTTAAAGCAATAGTAACGTTAACCTTTATCAGGGGTATCTATCTCTACCTTATCACGCTTTATCTCTAGCTGCTCACTGAGTAGTGTCCAGTCAAAGAGGTCTCAGGGACAGAAACTCACTACCCCAGCAGACCTGGCCAGGCACTCGGGTGCTTTTTCCTCCTACATACAAAGAAAGGCCCCTCTGGGCTAGTGGTGATCCTGGCTGAAGGCTGCAATCAGGGAAATGTCTAAACACAGACAGCTTTGGGAGGAAGGCACAACACTTGCCTAATCTACCAAAGCCAAACGCCTGGCTCTTGAGCGAGTTCCTTCATCAGGTCCGTCTGGTCCAGCCATACTAGGCCCCGTGTCCACCCCCGTGTCCCACCATTTTCCTCCTTGCTGTAGATTCCTTTCGATTTATCAATTCACCCTAATGAAGCCAGAACATAACATCCAGGAAAGATGTCCAGAAATTTAGTCCTGACTTAAGCAAAGAGAGACAGAGCTTGCAAAGCACCACCTGTCCCCTCAAGTCCATTGTACTGGTCATTAGCGTGTATTCTCTGGTGAACCGATTTGACTTACTGTGGCAGAGATGGGTGCAGCATGATGCTAGGTCGGGAGGACTGGGTGATGGTCCCTGCTTTCCCACTTGTTAGAATAACCCTGGGCAAGTTTTACTCCTTTGAGTATCCATTTCATCTTCTGTAAAACAAAAATGATAACGTGATGTTTAGGTGAGGTTGTGAAGTGTTTAACAATATTGCCTTAGAGCAGTAGCTCTCAAAGTGTAGGCCCCTGGAATGTCAGTGTTACCGGGGAACTTGTTAGAGATGCAGATTCTCAGATCTCAAATAAAAAACTCAGGGATATGGGAGAAAATATTTATAAATTATGTATCTGATAAGGGGTTAATATCCAGAATATATCATATATGGATATATCTCATATATATATGATAATATGGATGTATATCATATGGACATATCTGGATATTAACCAGAATATAAATATATATATATATATATATAAAACTCCTAGAACTCAACAGCAAAACAATCTGATTTTTAAAAAGAGCAAAAGATTTGAAAAGACTCTTCTCCGAAGATAAAAATCCAAATGGTCAGTAAACACATGAAAATATGTTCAACATCACTAATTGTTGTTGCTGCTGCTGCTAAGTCGCTTCAGTCGTGTCTGACTCCGTGCGACCCCACAGACGGCAGCCCACCAGGCTCTGCCATCCCTGGGATTCTCCAGGCAAGAACACTGGAGTGGGTTGCCATTGCCTTCTCCATTGTGTGAAAGTGAAAAGTGAAAGTGAAGTCGCTCAGTTGTGTCCGACTCGTAGGGACCCCATGGACTGCAGCCTACCACGCTCCTCCATCCATGGGATTTTCTAGGCAAGAGTACTGGAGTGGCTTGCCATTGCCTTCTACATCACTAATTGTTAGGGAAATGCAAATCAAAGCCACAATGAGATACCACCTCACACCCATTAGGATGGTTGCTATCAAAAAAGCAAGACAAGAGGATCCTTGTGCACCGTTGGTGAAATTGTAAAATGGTACAGCTGCTATGGAAAACAGTATGGTGGTTCCTTTAAAAAGTGAATATAGGATTATCATGCTGTTGTTGTTCAGTCGCTAAGTTGTGTCCTACTCTTTGTGACCTGGTGGACTGAAGCATGCACACCAGGCTTTGTACATATTTAAAAAAAAAAAAAGGTAGGACTGTGATCCTGAGGATACTAATGGACAGAACCAAATTCTAGAAACGGTGTATATGGGCTGTGAGATCCTGAGAGCCTGGGAAAATGATTCCTTGGCTCACTAAGGCTGAGCACGTCCTCCAGAAATGAGATGACTGTCCTCCATTCAGCTCTCAGAAAACTAACAACACATCAAGCTTTTATTTTTTTATATATGCAAAGCCAGATAGTGTTGTAAACTCTTCCTTTCCTTTCAAGTATCCTCATCAGGATTGGAATAAATAGCAGGAACAGTGTTAACAGGCAAGTGAGTCTTTATGTCCATCTATGTCTTTCTAACGCTTAACTAAATAGGCTGTCTAGAATGTTCATATACCTACACCATTCAAGAGTCTGAAGTTAACAACAAAAGAGATAGCAGTAATTTTTTTTCCCCCAGTGGTTTGTACTGAGCTGTAAACATCTTACTAGCCTTGAGTTTAGGTTCTCAAACTTGTTTCAGGCAGCTTTTGCCACCTGGTACCCATTTGGCTTTATTTTTATTTATCTTTTGGAGGGCAGAGGCCAAAGGGCTTTGAAGAATCCCCCAGAGAAGGAAGGAGAAGCATTTTCTGCGAGGAAAATTGATGGCGTGTTGTTTTCTTTCACACAGGGCACTGAGGGTATAATCTCAGTGCTACACTTGACCATCATCTGTCAAACCAAAGCAAATAAGCCCGTGCAGTCTTTCGTTATTATAAAATGGGGACAGAAAATAACTGCCATATGGTGGTTGTCTAGCCAAAGAAAACCACCCTCATTTCAGAAAATGTTTATTTTTCTGCTCTCATTGAGTAATGGACCATCGCGGTATGAGTTAGGTTACAGCATCTTGTGGAAAGGTTGTTTTTGTGTAGCAGTTCCTCAGGTATTTACTTTTGGTGACTTTGGCTTTCTGAAGAGGTGACCATAGGTTCTGAGGGTTTTTCTGCTTTGAAGATGAGGAAATTGAAGTATAAAAAAACAGAGACTGGTTAGTATTGTATGTATTAATGTGAAATTTGGAGATTAAACATCCTTATTTGCAGAAATAACTGCACCCCTTTGTTTTATGTCACCTACTTTCATATATTTCTCAAATAGCCATATATCTTGATACACTCCTACAGTGACTCTTGTTTTCTACGTGTTCTCCAGAGGGATCCACCCCCACTCCAACCCATCTTTGATGTTACCATGTTATGCTCTGTAACCTGGAGTTTTATTTTAAAATGCTCTTGGTAGGGACTTCCCTGGTGGTCCAGTGGCTAAGACTCAGCACAGCCAAATAAATTAATTAACTCTAAGGGCTCCCCTGGTGGCTCAGATCGTAAAGAGTCTGCCTGCAATGCTGGAGACATGGGATTAATCCCTGGGCCAGGAAGATCCCCCGGAGAAGGAAATGGCAACCCATTGGTATTCTTGCCTGAAAAATTCCATATTAGGGAGGCTGTGAGCCACTTCTCAAGAGCGGATGAGCCCACTCCAAACCTAGCTGAGGTGGGGCTAATATTCTGTTGATTGGTGATGTGAGGTGTTGCTCCCAACCAGGTTCAGTAGCTCTTGTTCAAATGAAAAACCGTTAAGAGGTTTCACCTCCTCAACCGCTTTGTCCTCGTAGATGGGGATGGGAGAAGGACTTGCCTGAGGGTGAGTTTTTCCCCATTAAAAAAAATCATGGTTGGGACTTCCCAGATGGTCCAGTGATTAAGAATCTGTGCTCCCAATTCAGAGAGCTCGGGTTCCATCTTTAGTCAGGGAGTTAAGATCCCACATGCTGGGCAGCCAAAAAAAAAAAAAAGCGTTAACCCAAAGAAAACCGAACATAGTAATAAAGATAAAAATAAAACAAAAATGTTAAAAAGAAATCATGGTAAAGTATCCTGACATAGACTGAATATGTGCCCCTCCAAAATTAATATTTTGAAATCTAATCCTCAATGTGATGGTATTAGGGGGTGGGGCCTTTGGAGGTGAGAAGGTCATGAGAGTGAAGCCCTCAAGAATGGGATTAGTGCCCTTATAAAAGAAACCCCAGAGAGCTCTCTCAGCCCTTCTGCTGTGTGAGATTATAGCCATCTGTGATACAGGAAGTGAGTTCCCATCAGACACAGAATCCGCTGGTGCCTTCATCTTGGACTTCCTGACCTCCAGGCTGTGAGAAATAAATTTCTCTTGTTTATAAACCATCAAATCTATGGTATTTTGTTATAGCAGTCCAAACAGGCTGAGATATATAGAGAACATAAAATCAGCCATTTGAACCATTTTTAAGTGTATAATTTATTGTTGTTAAGCATGTTTACACTGTTGTGCAACCACACTGCTATCTGGAAATATCCAGAAATTCAAGGTGATTTTTGAAGTCCTTCCTGGCTTCAACTCCCTCATTCCAATTAACTCTGCTGCTCGCTCTCTCTCTTGAGTCTGTGTTTCTGTCCTGATTATTTTACTTGGAGACTGGGAAGGATTTATTTTTTAACACTACATGATGAATTGGTTTCAGAGGAATTCAAACGATCTTGTTGTTTGGATTATTTCTTATCGGGAATGCTAGATTTTTTCCTAAGAATGATGGCAGAGGTGAAAGGGCAAAAGGGAAGGACCTCTTCTGTGAGTCAATTTAGCAAAAGAGAGGAGAAGTGAGGTAAATATTAAATCATCCCTGGAAATATATTGTGAGCACTAAAAGGGCATGTTGGCCTTCTCAAAGGACCGAGACCCCCAGGTTTTGCCTAGGAGACCTCCTGGCTCTGCGTAGGGCAACCTGCTTCATGTTTTTCTGTTTGCTTTCCATCGATAAGCACTGCTTAAGGTCATGATGCCCTTGGGTTCCCATTAAGTTGGGTGGAGAGCAGTTCTTTAATGTTTACTTAGCGGGCACGGCATACCAGGAACTCTACAGCAGATACACAAATGTGCCCGGCCTCTTGCTCCGCCTGAAGAAGGACGATTTCCTTACAGTGTCTCTTTGCTGCTCCCACCTTCTGGAGTTTCAAGCGGATACCTGAAGGAATGATTACTTTCTTTACCCATTGTCTAGATACTTGACCGTGAAAATGTGTTTGTACAATACAGGCTGAACCAGTCACATGTTGAATAAGATACATCCTCTTCCTGGAATATTTTTGGAACAATTTAACTGCATTTTGCCCAAGAGCAATGTGTGTGTGTGTGTGTGTGTGTATATTCAGTTGCTCAGTCATGTCCAACTCTTTGCAAACCCATGGACTGTAACCCACCAGGTTCTGCTTCCCATGGGATTTCCCAGGCAAGAATACTGGAGTGGGTTGACATTTCCTTCCCAGGGGATCTTCCCAACCCAGGGATCAAACCTGCCTCTAGGATCTCTTGCATTGGCATGAGGATTCTCTGCCGTGCGCCACCTGGGAATAGCCTCTAAACGGTTTGGAGTCGGGCTTTAAAATGTCTTCTTTTTGCTTTAGTGGGCTTCACATTTTATATCAGTTGCTGTATTATTAAATTTTCTATACTGAAAAATAATTCAGTGTTGTAAGGCCATTTATTTCAGGCAAGATTTAGTCCCTTGTCACAAAGACTCTGAAAAGTACAAAATTATAAATTTGGGTTTGTCTTAAAACAAACACTGTTGGATAACTGACCAAGTTTGAGCCTATTCCATGTAATATCAGTCATCCTAGCATCTAGTGAGGTGTGTAAACTAAGTCAGTGGGCTTCTAAGTTATAGAAAAGAAAAAGGCAAAAACACACACCCAGAGGGAAAACTCCCAGCATGTGGGGTTGGAGGGGACTCCCACACACTACCCCAGCCCCACCCCACCACAGCGTCCAATGCAGGAAACTCCTACAGGACAGAGGCTTATCCAGCCTCTCCTTGCATAGGTTTCAGGGTCAGGGAAGTCAGTACTTGACAAGTCAGCTCATTCCTTCTTGTGTGGCTCTCACTGTGAGAAAGTTGAATCTCCAAGTCTTCAACTCTCTACCTTGAGTAACCACTGACCATCCTCTTTGCCAAAGAAAGGAGTTATTTAATGCTGTTTTGTGCTTTATGAACACTTGTGCATAACTCACATAAAGGATTTACCATGAGCTGTTATTATTTCAGCACATTGTGACCTCGAAAGTTCCCATGCAGCAATAATACATGAGAAGTGTTTTCTCTGTTTCACTAATGTCTCCTTCCTTGGCTCTGCCAAAAAGCCGTTAGAAGGTCCAGGGAACATAGTGCTGATGGGCAAGCTGGCATGAAAGTTAGAATAATCAGCTAGGACTTGGATGGAACTCACCATTCAAACCGGAACTTCATCTTCAACTTCCATTTGGCTCCTCTTGTTATGATGGCAAGAAAGAGAGGGCCACACCGAGGTTCAGGGAAAGGCCATATCTGAGAGGAGGGCTGGAGGAGATGGTCATTCAGTCACAGCTGTCGTTGGTCATGCTGTGTCCTCCTCCATACATTGAGGAAGTGGGATCAAGAACGACATGATAGTACTTTTGCTCAACAAGCCACTGAATTATATAATCTTGGAGGTGGAAGGCCAACCTCAGTATTTTACAGATAGGAAAGCAAGTTTGATAGTCTTTGACAGAGTATCTACCAGGCTTGCAAACTTAAATGGCTTTAGAACCAACCAAGGAAGAAACACAAGTGAATGAAGTGGGCCAGTACAAAATGTAAAGAGCCCTTTTCCTGAGAACACAATGGGGAATGGTGAGGACTGGGGCAAGTATGCATTCTCTAAAGGGAGTAGTGGATGTTCAAATCTGATGGCTTATTATTATGAAGGAATGCAGACCCAGTGTTGCCAGAAATCAGGATTTTTATGTGAAAGATCCCAAATGATGATTAAGTGTTCAAACTGAAAGCACCGTGTATACTAACACAGAGCAGGCCAACTGAAACATGCCACAAGCCAAGTTCTGTTTGCAGATGCTGGTCCGGGGTTTAGGAAGCTCATGGGTGGGTTGTGTCCTGAGCTGGGGGCCTTCAGGAGTGGGGCTGTGAGTGGATCCAGATGGTTTTTCTGCAGTTGACCTCTGCCAATCCCTCCCTTTCTCCAGAAAAGATTGAGTTCATCTCTGTGTCATCCCTAGAGAGATGCCTGTTGGCTCTGAGATGAACTGACCTCATCAGGATGCCCAGGAGAAAACTGGCTGAGAAGGGGAGCAGTGTGGGGAATGAATGCTCCATTAAGGGAGAAAAGATTGAGACCACAGGAAAGTCAAGCACATTTGAAAACATGTCTAAACTCATCTGTTTCCTAAAAAAGTTCCTTTACTTAGTGCATATTGCAAGAACAACTTTCAACCAAAAGTGTAGTTAATGGATTTGAAATCTATGCTGTCCAGTCTTCTAGAACACAGGTACAGGTCAGTTACCCGTAATTTCGACTGATATGTGCGCTTTGGGGCTTCAGATGAGAAAGGTGCTCAACAGGAACGCTGGGGAAGTTCAGCCCTGCTTTGAAACGAATGATTTATGCCAAGTGATGCTGAAACGCAGTGTGTTTTCATTTAAGAGGACCTGCTAGAGGAATGAGGTTTGGGGGCCTCTCCTCGTTTATCATGGTGTTTACAAATCCTGCTTGAAGTTGAAAATAAATCATCATCCTGCTGCTTTGAGGCTGTTTTACAGCTAAGAATTATAGAGGGGATTGAGCACAAACTCATTGGCAGTGCCATGTGAAGGAGCAAAGGGAAGGGACCACGGGGAGGCACCCTGGCATGGAGGATCCTTGACCAAGGAAAGGTGTTCGTGACCAACCCTTCTTCTTCCAATAATCATGCAGTCAACTGAAAGATATTGGATAGATATAGCATGAACTGAGTTGAATCTGTAAAATGCAGGACTGGCTGGGATTTGAAGTTTTAATCAGGCAGTAGATTCAAAGATCTGTCTGGTCCCTCAATTTCAAATACCTGTGAGATGTGAGTAGTGAGAATTCCCTGGCTATCCAGGGGTTAGGACTCAGGGCTTTCACTGCTGGGGCCTGGCTTCCATTCCCTGGTTGGGGAACTGAGATCCCACAAGCCACATGATGTGGCTTGGAATAAAAACGAATAGAAGATAATAAGATGTGAACGGTGCATTAAGTGAGGAAAATAAAGCCTTCACTTTGTGAATCTCATGCCAATCTAATGTTCCAACTTCATCACAGCTAGGCATATTTATCTTAAAGTAGAGAAAACTCAAAGGATTCTGCCTCCCTTTCCATACATCAAGGATTACTGTGCAAAAGCAGGATTAGACTCCAGAGGGCAGAATAAGGACCCATGGACAGGCACTACAGGGAGGCAGATATCAGGTTTGACCTTACGAAGACTTTTCCAACAATTCGAGTTGTTTGAAAATAGAAGAGGCCTTGAGTCAGAGTCAAACAGCGGCTTGGTGGCTTGTTCTAAAAGGGACTTGGGCATCCCGTGGGGCTGTGAGAGTTTATGAGTCTAATATTCTGGCTTGGAATTCTGAAAGGATCAACCCTCCTGCATTTCCTGCTTCCTGGATCATAAATCCTGTTTTAAAAACAATAATCTGGTTTCTTTCCCTACCAATTCAGTTCAGTTCGGTTCAGTAACTCAGTCGTGTCCAGCTCTTGGTAACCTCATAGACTGCAGCACTCCAGGCCTCCCTGTCCATCACCAACTCCCAGAGCTTGCTCAAACTCATGTCCATCTAGTTAGTATGCCATCCAGTCATTTCATTCCCTGTCGTCCCCTTCTCCTCCCACCTTCAATCTTTCCCAGCATCAGGGTCTTTTCCAATGAGTCAGTTCTTCACATCAGATGGCCAAAGTATGGAGCTTCAGCTTGAGCATAAGTGCTTCCAATGAATATTCGGGACTGATTTCCTTTAGGATGGACTGGTTGGATCTCCTTGCAGTCCAAGGGACTCTCAAAAGTCTTCCCCAACACCACAGTTCGAAAGCATCAATTCTTCAGCCCTCAGCTTTCTTTACAGTCCAACTCTCACATCCATACATGACTATTGGAAAAAACACAGCTTTGACTAGACAGACCTTTGTTGGATAAGTAATGTTTTTGCTTTTTAATATGCTGTCTGGGTTCATCATAGCTTTTCTTCCAAGGAGTAAGCATCTTTTAATTTCATGGCTGCAGTCACCATCTGTAGTCACCAATTGCCTACCTATTGGGTTTCCCTAATGCAGAAATTGGGGCTTCCCAGGTGGTGCTAGTGGTAAAGAACCCACCTGCCAACGCAAGAGACGTAAGAGACAAAAGAGGCTCAATCCCTGGGTCGGGAAGATCCCCTGGAGGATGGCAAGGCAACCCAGTATTCTTGCCTGGAGAATCCCATGGACATAGGAGCCTGGTGGGCTAGAGCCCATAGGATCACAAAGAGTCAGACATGACTGAGGTGACTTTGCATGCACGCAATGAAGAAATTAACCTACAATTGATAGTAAAGTTAAATAGGTAATAGAAATAATATGAACTGGTAGGAAATCTCAGGAAGTAAAAGCTAGGTGAATGTGTATTTAAAAATCACCTTCACAGTTGAATCAGAGCAGCTTTTGTTTTATCTAAATAAGAGCACAGACTCTGCAGCCAGTTGACAGTGTTTGAAACCTAGTTCTACTTTGGACTAGACCTTGACCAAGATGCCTCAATGTCATCATCTGTGAAGTGAAGGTAAGGCTAGTTAGTACCCACCTCATAGAATATGAGGGATGAGTAAGAGGGTTGAAGGCATATGAAACATTGAGAACTGAGCAGAGCACATAGTGTGAGGTTCATAATGGCAGCTGCTGCTGCAGCTGTTATTATTATACAGCAGAATGTAGCTGTGTTTACAGAGCTGACCTGGTGGATCGAATTTTACTATTTTTCCCTAAATAATTTATTTGCTTCAAATAATAGCCCATGTTGGTGTTTTTATGATATTTACATATTTTAACTGAATGTTTTTCTGTCCAAGCTGGTGACATGGTGAGGATGCTTTGTCAGAATAATAATACACTGATAAAAGGATTAAAGAAAGTTCTTGTTATCTAAGACCACAGTCAGATTTTTCAGACTTCAACCTTATAGACCTGTGCTGTGTTTGACTACCTCACTGCGTTACAGAAATGGAATTTAACTACCTGGGGTCTTTTGTTTGATTTATCAAAGAATTTAGTTCTCTAAGGTATAGTGGCTGGAGAAGGGAAAGGCTACCCACTCCAGTATTCTGGCCTGGAGAATTCCGTGGACTGTATAGTCCATGGGGTCACAAAGAGTCAGACACAACTGAGTGACTTTCAATCCACTTCACTTCAAGGTATAGTAGTCTTGGCCTGATGGTATGTTTTGAGTTGTAGGAATTGGCTCACATTTATTCTGTTTGTTTAACCACCAAGTAGCGCGTAGAAGTTTGTTTTTTTTTTTTTACAAAACCAAAGTGCTTTCTTTTCTAAAGAATTTATTTATTTATTTTAATTGGAGGCTAATTACTTTACAATATTGTGGTCATTTTTGCCATACATTGACATGAATCAGCTATGGGTGTACAAGTGTCCCCCATCCCGAACCCCCCTCCCACCTTCC
The DNA here is from genome assembly GCF_029378745.1 of Bos indicus. NCBI lineage: Eukaryota > Metazoa > Chordata > Mammalia > Artiodactyla > Bovidae > Bos > Bos indicus. Next base: position 92,162,275 of record NC_091765.1, read on the forward strand.
TCTGCACCCCATTCCTCTGGGCTGTCCCAGTGCACCTGCTTTGAGTGCCCTGTTTCATGCATCGAACTTGGACTGGTCGTCTATTTCACATATGGTAATATACATAGCACATAGAATCTTATAGTTGGGACTTCCCTGGTGGTTCAGTGGCTAAGACTCTGTGCCCCCAATGAAGGGGGCCTGGGTTCCATCCCTGGTCAGGGAATTAGACCCCACCTGCCACAACTAAAACACAGCACAGCCAAATAAATAAATAATTAAAAAGGAAAAACAATAGCCAAGTTTACAATACCTGGGTAGTCCTGTGGAATGCTGATTTTTTAGCACTAAAATAGGTGTTAGAATGACAATTGAATACTAATAAACACATATATGTTTGTGGATATATTATTTTGCTTATAGTAAATATATATATATTTGTATATATAAATGTTTTATGAAGTCCTCAAATTTATCTTCAGATTAGTATGATTTGAGCTGAATTTAGGAATAGGATGTTCAAAAGCATGGAAAGTTGAATGCCATGAATATAAATGTTACCTAAGTGAAAGTGTTAGTCACTCAGTTGTGTCTGACTCTTTGTGACCCCATGGACTGTAGCCCTCCAGACTCCTGAATCCATGGAATTCTCCAGGCAAAAATACTGGAGTGGGTTGTCATTTCCCTCTCCAGGGGATCCTCCCCACCAAGGGATTGAACCCAGGTCTCCTGCAAGAAGATTCTTTACAGTTAGAGCCACCAGGGAAGGCTAAGCAGGTACTAAATTTAAGAAGGTTTTTGCACTAGACATTCATTCCTCAAATATTTTTTGATTCTCTGCAGTGTGTAGGGCTTCCATGCTTATCAATAATACAGATATGAGGATTTAGTTCTTTAAAATCTTTTAACTGTTTATTTGAAAATAATTTTGAAATTATAGAAAATTTGCAGGAATAAGAATAGCTCACAGAACACTCATGTATCCTTTACCCAGATTCATGGATTACTGACCTTTTACCCCACTTGCCATGTCATATGTGCCATCTAAGACCTGAATTAGGATGGTGATACTAGGAATGAAAAGCATCAGATGGTCAGGATGGACGCTGGATTGGATCCCTAATTGGAAGTGATGTTGGAAATGATTGACTTGTTGAATCATGAAGTTGTTAGTAGAAATTCAGGAGGGGGATCTGGGGCTTTTTCATTTGGATACAGATGATGACTTTGCTCTTGAACTGGTGTAAAGCTCTACTTATGAAAGTGTCCAGTAAGCAATTGGGACAAAGCCAAAGAAAAAGTCTGAAGCAATGTATATAGATTTGGGAATTATCTACAGAAAGGTGATCATTACAGATGAGAATGATGAGATCCTGCAGAAGGGAGCAGAAGCGGTGGAGAGAGGAGGGCCGTGTACCTTGGGATTTAGAGGAAGGATCTATACAGCAAAGATGACACAAGGAGGAGTAATGAGAACAGGCTGTTCTGGAAGGCAAGGGAGAAAGTTGAAGGGGCAGAAGGGGTTAGCAGTGCCCATATTGAAGGAGGTGGGGGACACTGAGGAGAGGCAGCTGGGTTTGTCACTTGACAGAGAGTAGTTTGAACAACTGTGAACTCCAAAGCCTGCCTGCAGGGGGTTAATAGATGCAAGTAGGAGAAGGAGGCAGGGCTGAAAGGACCGAAGACTCTGGAGATGGCCAGCATCAGAAGCAGTGAGAAGGTGGTAGTGTGGGGTCACCAGGCTAAGGAACCCCATAACTCTCTGTCCTTCATCGTAACCTGGAGGCACTTCCCCATCTTTAATGAATCTTTGAAATCATTCAGCAGTCACTTCCGTCCCACAAGCAGATGATTAAATGAAGGATCATTCTTCCCTGGGTCAGTCCTCAGCCCTTTTAGCTAAGATTCTGCCAGCAAATAGCACCTTATCTACACCATTATGTGATGTGAAGGGACTAGGGTGACCCCATGGAGAATCCTTAAGCATTCAGCCCTTGAAAGGGAGTGCAAAGCACCAGATAGTCTCTTTTGATGGAGAAAGTCCAGAAAAGTAAAGCTGATGTCAGTGGGATTTTTGTGGTTTTCTCCTTTGGTTTTTGGGCTTCCCTGGTGGCTCAGCGGTAGAGAATCCACCTGCTAATGCAGGAGATGCATGTTCGATCCCTGGGTCGGGAAAATCCCCTGGAGCAGGAAATGGCAACCCACTCCAGTATGGACAGAGAAGCCTGGCAGGCTACAGTCTATGGGGTCGCAAAAAGAGTCAGTGACTAAACAACAACAATTCAATTTTGCATCTCCAAGAGCCTCCTATTGCCATATTTGTTTGTATGTTTTAAGCCTCCTGTCAATCAAGGGCGGGGTCTTAGCACCTCTGGAGAGCCTCACACTTGGCCTACACCTGTCACCAGTAAGTTAGGAACCGCAAATGCCAGTTCACGTGAGCTGTTTCTGGCAAGATACCTGAGGATGTCCAACTGATGCTCCCAAAATCTCAGTTCAGAGTTCAACTGACTTACACTGAATGAGACAAAACACCAACAATACAGAGAAGGATCTCTAATAAGAAGCATTTTGCACACTTCCCTAATCCCCAAACCACCACCTTTGCACCAAAGCTGACTTGGGATGTTGAGTCTTGGGGGTTATTTATACAGTGGTTTGAGTGAAGCTTTCCCCTGTGATTTCTTTTTCCTTCCACCCTAGGTGGGATACAGGTTTCAGGTGCCTAAAGAATATAGCTTCAGTATTTTGTTTAGATCTGATATAATTTAGATCTTCTTACATTCTTTGTATCCTATTTGGTTAGGGACATTTAGATGAGTAGACTGATGAGTTTTCATGGGGGCACTCCAGTACTTAATGTCAAAATTATCCATGGTTTTTCCTAGACATTTCTTCTTTAGGAATTTGTCATTTAAAGGGTAGTTACATCACGTGAACTCAGCTAGTACAATAACGCTTTGCAGGACTGTTGTTCCTGTGCTCACTCCCACCCTCTTTTCCTGAAGTCAATTCTTACTCGAATGTCAACAAAATGGCAGGCTCTCAGCAAGGGAACATTCTTGATTCCTGAGACAGGGAACGAAGCCAGGCACTTGTACATTTGTTTTCAGATGAACTGGTTCTTATGTTGTAAATATTTAACCATTCACCATAGTCCTCCTACCAAAGTTTCCATTAGGTGTTCAGCTAATTCCCTTTCCCACAGGCAGATAAATCTTCTCTAGCTCTCCGGAACTCTCTTTAAGCAAATAGACGTTATATTCCAGGGTATTTGAGAAGGAACCAAAAGATGGGACCAGGAAGGCATATTTTTCCTTTGGTGGAGGGAAGGAAGCCGTGGAGAACTGAGTCTGCCAGCAAAGAATGCATGTGATGGTGAATCTTATTGATGGCTCTGAATATTTTTATAATTCCCTGTGCTGTCTTTGGTCTTCCCAGGTGACGCAGCGGTAAAGATTCCGCCTGCCAATGCAGGAGACGCAAGAGACTGGGGTTCAATCTGTGGGTCAGGAAGATCCCCTGGAGGAGGAAATGGCAACCTACTCCAGTATCCTTGCCTGGAAAATCCCATGGACAGAGGAGCCTGGCGGGCCACAGCCCATGGGGTCCCAGAGTTAGATATGACTTAGCAACTGAGCAGATGCTATCTTTGCTTAAATTGTGGGTAATGATGGCTAAAACCAGAGGAGTTTTCCCTTCTCAATTTATGCTTTTGAGAATCAGAATCAGATGGAGGGCCTTCAGCTATTAAAGCTACTGAAGAGGGCCAGGTGATCTTATCTCTCTAATGAAAATGACTCACCTCTGTGGTGTCTGGGTTCCTGAATACCCATTTCTCACTGGCATTTGCTGTCTGAAATGAACCTGGGGAATGCATTAGGCAGAGGGTTTTGATTTACGGTTTGCCTTTGTTTACTCTCTTAGTGCTCTATTTGTTTATTTTAGTGGAAAGAGCGCTGTATAAGATGTATTTTCTGCCTTTAACTTCTTAAATGACTCAAGTTTGTGATACTTGGTCTTCAAGAAATATATTTTGGTTATTTCTCTTCTTTCCCTTTCCTCTTCCTTCCTTCCTTTTCTACAGCACATATCTCCTGCTTTCCCACGTCTGCAGACAGCAAGGCAAGAAGTCAACCCAAGTCTGAATGTCTAAGCTTATCACTGAGTACACCATCCTTCAGAATGTCTGATGGTACTTGGACCACAAATAACTGTTAAGGTCAAAGACCATAAGCATGAGTCAAATTGGAAACACTACCTTGCAGAGCCAGTCTGTCTGTCTGGTCACTTAGCAGTTTATAAAGCTTAACTCCTAGCTACAGAGCTTATTGGGGAGGGAAGGGGAGGGAAAGCACTGGGGTCCCGCTTAGAATTCCTCATATATGGTGTAGTCCAAATGGTGACCTGGACCTTTTCAAGGACTTAGCAAGAACATTCTACATTTTCTCACCCAACGGTTGCAAATGTTTAAGAACGGTAATATTTTAAAAATTATCCAATTGAACATTTTTTAAATAAAGACCTTTTTTTCCTGATAACTGACAAACAAGATACAGAACTATGGTCTTTAAAATTATGCTTTAAAATCTTTCTTTTTTTTTTTTTGCCTTGTTTCCTATTTAGCTTCAGATTTGCATGAAACACAAAGTGTTTTTCGGCCTTGTGAGCTGGGAGTGTGAAACTGAAAGAACACTCCTGGAATTTGAAATAAGAGAACTTTGGGGAGGGGGTGGGCGGGAAGGGAGCAAATAATTTCCCTGGATGCTCAGAGGTACCTTCTCTGAGGAGTCTGCCTTTTCTTTATAGGGTGGAGAAAGCTTAGGTCCAGTTCTGAGGGGAACTCTTGTTTAGTTTTGTTTTTGATTCCCAGACTGTTAATATTTGTAATTCATGTACATGGAGTTCAAAGGTAGCTAATTTCTGTTTTCCCTATTCAAATATCTTAAAAATATACATTTATGTAGGAGACACATGGGCATTCTAAAAGAGTTACCTGGTAGTTTTAATACATAAGTAAAAGTGTTATAAACCTTCGCTTATCCCTTTCACGTCTCATGAGACTGCCGGAAGGATAAGCCCTGCAGACAGTGCTCTGCATTTGGGGTCTCAGCGGGCCTCTGCCCTCTCGTCCAGGCCCGCCCATCTGTGATGGGCTTCCGAGAGTCCCCGAGAGAGGCTTTCTTCTGGATGCTGCGCCCGCCCTTGGTCTTGTGGCTTTGACACTGAAGCGCTGTTGTCTGCAAAAGAAAGGATATTACAGCCCCAGGGTTCACTCGGCTGCCTGCTTTGTCGCGGTAACTTCATTCTTGGGAAGTTTCTGGGTTTCCCAGGAGATTAAGCGTGAGCCACGTTCGCTCCAGCCTGAGTAACTTCGGAAAAGCCTTGAGTCTGTTTTGTTGTTCAGGTTTCCAAGAGTGGATGAGGGACATGAGAATTCCCAGCAGGGGCCATTACCACTCCCTGTTAAAATGTGGTATCCTGGGTCACATTTTCTCGAGGATGTTTCTTAAGTTGGCCTGGGCTTGAAGAAGCTAGACAGAATGTAAACCAAGTGTTTGACATGAATCAGTGTGTTAAAAGTACATCTGAACTAATATGGAGTAAACTGTATTTGTTGCATGTCTCAGAACCGCCTCACATCCTTTCTGGATTTAATAATAAAATTGAGTATTGGAAAGATTGTTTGAATTAAAGCTAGGTGAGAGTTGGTATATTTGCAAAAAACAAAAAAGAGTTGAACTAGTCTGTAAGGGATTTGTTTTCTGAGTTAAAAGGAATAATAGTATATGATTTATGGTATTGTCTCCACATTAACCTCAGTACAGTGATATTAATATACATCATTGTTGGAAGTGAAAAGGTCCTCTTGACCAAAGCTGACATGGAAACCTTGCTCAATAATTCAGGCATCCTTGCATGGTGTAGGGAGAGTAGAGAGAAATAGTTTCATGTCACCTTCCTAAACATTCAGTGCCTCTGGGATGCAGTTCCAGTATTAGAGATGATCAATCAAATCCTTGCCTTCCTAGGAAGCCACAATAATTTGCAAACTATAGTGATGGTAAGGTTACAGGTTCAGTAAGTTCACCCCCCAGTAAATTCTCATTTGTTCTTGTTGTTCAGTATCCTAGTCATGTCCAACTCTTTGCGACCTGGTAGACTGCAGCACACCCGGCCTCCTGGAGTTTGCCCTAGTTCATGTTTGTTGCATTGGTGATGCCATCCAGCTATCTCATCCTCTTTTCCTTCTGCCTTCCATCTTTCCCAGCATCAAGGACTTTTCCAATGAGTCGTCTGTTCACATCAGATGACCAAAATACTAGAGCTTCAGCTTTAGCACCAGTCCTTCCAGTCAATATTCAGGGTTGATCTCCCTTAAGATTGACTGGTTTGATCTCCTTGCTGTCCAAGGGACTTTCAGGAGTCTTCTCCAGCACCATAGTTCGAAGGCATCAGTTTTTTGGCATTCTGCCTTTTGATGGTCCAGCTCTCACAAGTGCTATCAAACATATGGTTTAAAATTTCCATGAAAAACTGTAGGCCTTAAATTATTTGTTTCAAAAAAAAAAAAACAAAGCCCAAATAACCTTGGATAGCTTGCCACTTGGTTATGCAGCCATGCCAAAATGAAATACACAAGAGCATTCTTCTTTGGGGGACCTGAGACAAATCTTCCTGTTATCAACAATGATAACCTCTCTCCCTTTCCTCCCTCTCTTGCTCCCCTCCTCCCTTTCCTTCTGGGTATCCCTCTCTTGAATAACTTACTCCATATTGCCTTTGGGATAAAAGTCAAGATTTACACACAGTATGCAAGATTTTCTTCTCCAGCCTGGTACCTGACCGGCTGCTTCTTTCCAGCTTCACATTCCAATCCACTTCCAGTGCCTAAGCACACATGCTTCCTCTCTCCTCCCACATTGGCACAGGTTACTTCTCTAGAGTGCTCGTCCTCCCCCTTCTAAATTTGGTGAGTATTCTCATCTTTGTTTAACCTACAACCAACCACATGGTATTATAAATTTAGGCCTGCTGCAGTCCATGATGTCATGAAGAGTCAGACATGACTAAGGAGCTGAACAACAACAAAAAGACTTTAAGCAACTTGGGAGCAAGGACTGTGTTCATTTTGTTCACCTTTTCCCCTCAGAGCCTAGCACAGTGCCTGGCCAGAGTAGGTGGTCACTAAATCTTTGTTGAAGGCTCAGTGGAGTCTGGGTGTCACTCAAATGGCTTTACCTGGAGAAAAATCCCTCGATCTTTCATTGTATTACATTTATGTATTTGGCTACATTGGGTCATAGTTGCAATGGGTAGGCTCTCTAGTAGTGGCACACGGGCTCAGTTGCTCCGAGGCATGTGGAATCTTCCCAGACCAGGGATCAAACCCACGTCCCTTGCACTGCAAGGTGGGTTCTTAACCACTGGACCACCAGGGAAGTCCAACCTTCCTTTTTGTTAATGAAGGAGGTGGAGCAGAGGGGTAGAGTGTACTTAGAGGTGTTTCATAACTGTGCAGGAGTCAACTTCTTATAGTTTGAGGGCAGGGAAGGCATCATGTAGATTTCAGACTAAAGCATAAGAGAGTTGTGATGAGGTAGTAGTAGGGCTGGAGAAGGCAATGGCACTCCACTCCAGTACTCTTGCCTGGAAAATCCCATGGATGGAGGAGCCTGGTAGGCTGTAGTCCATGGGGTTGCTAAGAGTCGGACACTACTGAGTGACTTCCCTTTCACTTTTCACTTTCATGCATTGGAGAAGGAAATGGCAACCCACTCCAGTGTTCTTGCCTGGAGAATCCCAGGGACAGGGGAGCCTGGTGGACTTCCGTCTATAGGGTCACACAGGGTCAGACATGACTGAAGAGACTTAGCAGTAGCAGCAGCAGCAGTAGTAGGGCCAACAGTAGCCCCCAGGGCTAATCCTCAATCATGCAATCCACAACACTAGGAAATCCAAAGAAAGAAAAATCACTCCAAGTGAACAGTGCTTCCAAGTGGTAAAAATAATCATGGGATTTTCCATCTCTAGGTCGAGATTATTTTAAAATTTGCCTCTTTAGTGACAGTGGATCATCTGTTCCCTTAAAAGTAATCCAACTTGTCTGAACACTAATTGTTGGTATTGAAGTTTGAGTTCCACACATGTTCCTTGTTTCTTCATTTCCACTAAAAAGTGACTTTAAACTGTTCTTCCTTAAACTGCTGCTGCTGCTAAGTTGCTTCAGTCGTGTCCGACTCTGTGCGACCCCAGAGACGGCAGCCCACCAGGCTCCCCCATCCCTGGGATTCTCCAGGCAAGAACACTGGAGTGGGTTGCCATTTCCTTCTCCAATGCATGAAAGTGAAAAGTGAAAGTGAAGTCGCTCAGCCCTATCCGACTCTTCGCAACCCCATGGACTGCAGCCCACCAGGCTCCTCCATCCACAGGATTTTCCAGGCAAGAGTACTGGAGTGGGGTGCCATTGCCTTCTCCGCTTCCTTGAACTAGTCCTTCTTCTTTTTTTTTTTTTTTTTAACCATTTATCATTTATTTATTATTATTATTTTTTTTTACTTTACAATATTGTATTGGTTTTGCTATCCATCAACATGAATCCGCCACGGGTGTACACGTGTTCCCCATCCTTCTTAAATATACATACCCACTGCCTGTTTTATTTTTGTTTTTTTTTTTTTTGTTTTTTTTTTTGTTTTTTTTTTTTTCTTCCAATTTTATTTTATTTTTAAACTTTACATAATTGTATTAGTTTTGCCAAATATCAAAATGAATCCTCCACAGGTATACATGCGCTCCCCATCCCGAACCCTCCTCCCTCCTCCCTCCCCATACCATCCCTCTGGGCCGTCCCAGTGCACCAGCCCCAAGCATCCAGCATCATGCATCGAACCTGGACTGGCAACTCGTTTCCTACATGATATTTTATATGTTTCATTGCCATTCTCCCAAATCTTCCCACCCTCTCCCTCTCCCACAGAGTCCATAAGACTGTTCTATACATCAGTGTCTCTTTAGCTGTCTCGTACACCAGGTTATTGTTACCATCTTTCTAAATTCCATATATATGCGTTAGTATACTGTATTTATGTTTTTCCTTCTGGCTTACTTCACTCTGTACAATAGGCTCCAGTTTCATCCACCTCATTAGAACTGATTCAAATGTATTCTTTTTAATGGCTGAGTAATACTCCATTGTGTATATGTACCACAGCTTTCCTATCCATTCATCCGCTGATGGACATCTAGGTTGCTTCCATGTCTTGGCTATTATAAACAGTGCTGCGATGAACATTGGGGTACACGTGTCTCTTTCCCTTCTGGTTTCCTCAGTGTGTATGCCCAGCAGTGGGATTGCTGGATCATAAGGCAGTTCTATTTCCAGTTTTTTAAGGAATCTCCACACTGTTCTCCATAGTGGCTGTACTAGTTTGCATTCCCACCAACAGTGTAAGAGGGTTCCCTTTTCTCCACACCCTCTCCAGCATTTATTATTTGTAGACTTTTGGATCGCAGCCATTCTGACTGGTGTGAAATGGTACCTCATAGTGGTTTTGATTTGCATTTCTCTGATAATGAGTGATGTTGAGCATCTTTTCATGTGTTTGTTAGCCATCTGTATGTCTTTTTTGGAGAAATGTCTATTTAGTTCTTTGGTCCATTTTTTGATTGGGTCGTTTATTTTTCTGGAGTTGAGCTGCAGGAGTTGCTTGTATATTTTTGAGATTAGTTGTTTGTCGGTTGCTTCATTTGCTATTATTTTCTCCCATTCTGAAGGCTGTCTTTTCACCTTGCTAATAGTTTCCTTTGATGTGCAGAAGCTTTTAAGGTTAATTAGGTCCCATTTGTTTATTTTTGCTTTTATTTCCAATATTCTGGGAGGTGGGTCATAGAGGATCCTGCTGTGATGTATGTCGGAGAGTGTTTTGCCTATGTTCTCCTCTAGGAGTTTTATAGTTTCTGGTCTTACGTTTAGATCTTTAATCCATTTTGAGTTTATTTTTGTGTATGGTGTTAGAAAGTGGTCCAGTTTCATTCTTTTACAAGTGGTTGACCAGATTTCCCAGCACCACTTGTTAAAGAGATTGTCTTTAATCCATTGTATATTCTTGCCTCCTTTGTCGAAGATAAGGTGTCCATATGTGCGTGGATTTATCTCTGGGCTTTCTATTTTATTCCATTGATCAATATTTCTGTCTTTGTGCCAGTACCATACTGTCTTGATAACTGTGGCTTTGTAGTAGAGCCTGAAGTCAGGTAGGTTGATTCCTCCAGTTCCATTCTTCTTTCTCAAGATCGCTTTGGCTATTCGAGGTTTTTTGTATTTCCATACAAATTGTGAAATTATTTGTTCTAGCTCTGTGAAGAATACTGTTGGTAGCTTGATAGGGATTGCATTGAATCTATAAATTGCTTTGGGTAGTATACTCATTTTCACTATATTGATTCTTCCAATCCATGAACATGGTATATTTCTCCATCTATTAGTGTCCTCTTTGATTTCTTTCACCAGTGTTTTATAGTTTTCTATATATAGGTCTTTAGTTTCTTTAGGTAGATATATTCCTAAGTATTTTATTCTTTCCGTTGCAATGGTGAATGGAATTGTTTCCTTAATTTCTCTTTCTGTTTTCTCATTATTAGTGTATAGGAATGCAAGGGATTTCTGTGTGTTGATTTTATATCCTGCAACTTTACTGTAGCCCACTGCCTGTTTTAAATTCTGCTTGCTATTCACCTCCAAGTTGCGCTGAAAAAAATCTCTGATAACAATGTTTTCAGTTAAGAAATGGCAATTAAGAAATTGTTGGAAAAAAAGAAAAAGAAGTTGGTGGAATTTAGAAATATAATTTCAGTGTAAGTTAGGTAGAATTATAATGTAGTTATAATTTCCATTTATGTGGAGTTGATATCAGACATTTTTGCTGCTTCATCTCTGATCATCTCAGCAACCATGATAGGTAGATGTACTGGTCCCTCTTTACAGTTGAAGGAGGTGAAACAGATTCCAAGATCACATGGTTCATGACGGATCTGAGGTTTGAAATTTGGTTGGTCTGTGCCAAAGCCCTGTTCTCACTATATACTTTTCCATTATAATAAGAGCTTCATTATTTTCCCAGGCATTGTAAGTTTGCCCTTATCATTGTTGAATGCTATCTTTTGCTGTGGCCACCATTAGCCTGGTCTCATCATTTCTTGAATTTGTAATCACAGACCGTCTGCACAGAACTTTGGGATTTTAATTCAGACTGTTGGGAATCTGTCTAAAAAGCTCAAATGATGAGTTATTTCCACAAATGATGAGTCTATGATTGTGTTTCTCAGAACTCTATAGACCTGTCACAGTACATAGTCCATATTTGCCCGTGTTATATTGTTTGTTATTGTTAAGCTCACATCACTTTGGCAGATGCTGGCATGGGTTTTTCTCTAACATTTTTCTTAGACTTCCTTCTGGCTTCCTGACTAGTTCCAGGAGGTAAATCAAGAGCTCCTGAAGAGCAGCCTACGGAGGAGGGGAGATCCTAGGGTTCATGTAAAGCTTAAAAACTGTCTAAAACCTGGGGCCTGAGTCAGACCCTCCAGAATAAGAATCAACAAAATAGCCACGTCTTTGGGGACATGTGGATGAATTAGTTAGTTCTAATGTGTTAAGACTCCAGTACTCTTGCCTGGAAAATCCCATGGACAGAGGAACCTGGTAGGCTGCAGTCCATGGAGTTGCTAAGAGTTGGACATTACTGAGCGGCTTCACTTTCACTTTTTACTTTCATGCATTGAAGGAAATGGCAACTCACTCCAGTGTTCTTGCCTGGAGAATCCCAGGGACGGGGGAGCCTGGGTGGGCTGCCGTCTATGGGGTCACACAGGGTCGGACACGACTGAAGCGACTTAGCAGCAGCAGCAGCAGCAATGTGTTCAGAAACCTAAGTTTTAGGTCTTAAAATCATGGCAATGAGATGTCCCCTGGGCGGAGGTTCCTTCCAGTATAGGGTTCTCTACTGTTTGTATTCTGTAGATGATGGTGGCAGTAACAAGGATTTAGGATGAATTCCTAAATTATTTGGATTGGTTGTTGAATTCCATTGGGTCATTATATAGAATTTGCAAACTGCTTTTACACTTAGAGATCATTCATTCATTCATTCAACAGATATTTATAGAGTACCCACTACAAGGCAGGTGTTTCCCTCTGTATGGGAAATGCAGTGGTAAGTAAGATAGGTAAGGTATTTGTTTTCATAGACCTTACATTCTCATGGGATCATGTAGATAATAGACAAGTGAACAAATAAGTGGAGAAGATAACTCCAGATAGTAATTTTTGCTGTGAAAAAAAATAGAACAGGGTCATATGATAGAGATTGGTGGGCTACCTGAGGTATGAGGGTCAGAGAAGGTCAGGTGAATTTTGAACTAAAACCTAAATAAGAAGGAACCTGCCATATGGAGGTGTGGGGCATTCCAGGCAGGGGGAGAATTCAAGAGCTAGGGCCTTGAGGTGGGAGCAGTCTTAGGTTGTTGGAGGAAATGAAAGGCCAGTATGGCTGAAGCCTCGTGAACAACATAGGCTGGGGCCACATGGTGAAGGGCCTCATAGGCCCCAGTAAGGAACTGAATTGTGGTGCAAGTGTAGCAGGAGGCCATTGGGGGATTTTATGCAAGGCAACAATATTACCAAATTGATTTCTTTGAGGGACTTCCCTGGTGGCCAGTGGATGAGAATCCACCTGCCAATGCAGGGGACATGGGTTCTATCCCTGGTCCGGGAAGATTCCACAGGCCTTGGAGCCACTGAGCCCATGTGCTACAACTAAAGCGTTGCCCCTGCTGTTTTTACACTTAGAAATCATTCATTCATTCTACAGATATTTATAGAGTACCCACCACCAGCCAGGCGTTTCCCTCTATATGGGAAATGCAGTGGTAAATAAGATAGGTAAGGTATTTCTAGAGAAAACCCGCATGTAGCAACGAAGACTCAGCACAGCCAAAAATAAGCAAATAAATAAATATAGCAGTGTTTTAGGGTTTCCCTAGTGGCTTGGATGGTACAGAATCTACCTGCAATGAGGGAGATCGAGATTCAGTCCCTGGGTCAGGAAGATCCCTTGGAGAAGGGCATGGCAACCCACTCCATTATTCTCACTTGGAGAGTCCCTTGGACAGAGGAGCCTGGTGGGCTACAGTCCGTGGGGTCACAAGGGGTTGGACACGACTAACGCAACTTAGCATGCACACATGCATGCAGCAGTTTGTCATTGTTTAGTCACCCAATCATGTCTGACTCTTTGCAATCCCATGAGCTGTAGCCCACCAGGCTCCTCTGTCTATGGGATTTCCCAGGCAATAATACTGGAGTGGGTTGCCATTTCCTTCTCCAGGGGATCTTCCTGACCCAGAGATCATCTTCTGCATTGGCAGGAAGATTCTTTACTGCTGAGTCCCCAAAGAAGCCCATAGCAGTGTGTACATGTCAGAAAACAAAAATTTTAATTGATTTCTTTCAAATAACACTGAGATTCCTTTCTGAGGATTAGACTATATAAGGGCATGTGTAGGCACAGGGAGACCAGTGAGGACACTGTTACACTAATCTGAGGATGTGGTAGTAGCTTGTTTCTAGGAGGGTAGCAGTGGAGATGGCTGAAGTGTTGAGATTGGAGACAGATTTCTGAGATAGCATCACCTAACCTTCCCTGGTGGCTCAGTGGTAAAAGAATGCGCCTGCAATGCCGGAGCCACAGGAAATGCAAGTTCAATCTTGGGGTCGGGAAGATCCCCTGGAGGAGGGCATGGCAACCCACTCCAGTATTCTTGCCTGGAGAATCCCACGGACAGAGGAGCTTGGTGGGCTACAAGAGTTGGACACGACTGAAGCAACTTAGCATGCACACACTCATGCAACCTACTGAGGGACTGAATAAAAGGTTAAAGGAGGGAACTAAGATGGAGAAAGCTGGAAAGCAGCAGGTTTGGAGGATAGGGGTGGGGGTGCCAGGGAATAACAGAAGCAAGAGTTCTATTTCAAAGATATTTTTAAACATATTTATTTATTTGACTGTCCTGGGTCTTAGTTGTGGCACTCAGGGTCTTTTAGCTGTGGCATGTGAACTCTTAGTTGTGACATATGGGATCTAGTTCCCTGACCAGGGATCGAACCTGAGCCCCCTGAATTGGGAGTGTGGAGTCTTAGCCACTGGATCACCAGGGAAGTCCTTTCAAACATAGAATTTTTGATAAGCCAATCAGATATCTGGGTAGGTAGTTGTATATAAGAATTTGGAGTCCAGGGGAGAGGTCAGAGCTGAGAAGAGAAAGTTGAGAGTCATCCATATATAAAAAGTGTTTATTTAAAGTCGCAGGACCTGATTCACTCATCAGAGAGAGTGTAACTAGAGAAAAGATGTGAAGACCAAACCCCAAGGCACAGCAAGCTTGAGAGGAAGAAGACTCAGCAAAGGCAGGTGGAAAGCAACTGTCAGTAAATTAGAGGGAGGCAAAACTCAGTAGGGTGTGGTGGTGTTGAAGTCGAGAAAGAACAGTGTTTCTCAAGGAGCGAACAGCCATGTGTGTTGTATGCTGCTGCCAAGGGATCTCATGAGATGATCACAAAGCACTGACCTTGGCAAACAGAGAATGATGTGACTGTGAGAGGAGCAGTGGCAAGGGAGTGCTGAGGATGACAGCTGGACTGCAGTGGGTTGAAGAGAGAGCAGGAGATGATAAAGTGGTAAGTGTATCCACATGGATGGTTTCTTTCTTTATTTTTTTTGGAACTTCTATCCCTGAGTTGGGAAGATCACTTGGAGGAAGGCATTGCAACCCACTCCAGTATTCTTGCCTGGAGCAACCAATGGACAGAGGAGTCTGGAGGGTTATGGTCCATAGGTTCACCAAGAGTTGAACATGACTGAAGCGACTTAGCACACATGCACACATTTATTGAAAATTTGCCACAGTTTAAAAAAAAGCTTTTATTTTGTATTGGGGTATAGTCAAAAGCAGAGACATTACTTTGCCAGCAAAGGTCCATCTAATCAAGGCTATGGTTTTTCCAGTAGTCATGTATGGATGTGAGGGTTGGACTGTGAAGAAAGCTGAGCGCCAAAGAATTGATGCTTTTGAACTGTGATGTTGGAGAAGACTCTTGAGAGTCCCTTGGACTGCAAGGAGATCCAACCAGTCCATTCTAAAGGAATTCAGTCCTGGGATTTCTTTGGAAGGAATGATGCTAAAGCTGAAACTCCAATACTTTGGCCACCTCATGGGAAGAGTTGACTCATTGGAAAAGACTGATGCTGGGAGGGATTGGGGGCAGGAGAAGGGGACGACAGAGGACGAGATGGCTGGATGGCATCACCGACTCAATGGATGTGTTTGAGTGAACTCTGGGAGTTGGTGATGGACAGGGAGGCCTGGTGTGCTGCCATTCATGGGGTCGCAAAGAGCTGGACACGACTGAGCGACTGAACTGAACTGATAGTCAATTCATGTTGTGATAGTTTCAGGTAAACAGTGAAGGAACTCAGCCATGTATATACATGTATCCATTCTCCCCCAAACTCTCTTCCCATCCCGGCTGCCACATAACATTGAGCAGAGTTCCCTGTGTTATATATATATAGTAGGTCCTTGTTGGTTATCCGCTTTAAATATAGCAGTGTGCACACGTCCATCCAAACCTTTCTAACTATCCCTTCCCTCTATCCTTCCCTCCAGCAACCATAAATTTGATCTCTGTATCTTTCTGTTTTGAAAGCAAGTTCATTTTATATCATTTGGTTTTAGATTCTACATATAATGGATGTCATATGATTTCTCCTTCTCTGTCTGACTTACTTCACTCAGTATAACATGGATGGTTTCTATGACCATTTTAGCTGGAGATTTTGTCATGAGGCAGGACCATTACTAAGATTGCTAGAAAGTCTCCTAGTCTCAGGTTTTAGAATGGTGAATCAAAACTAATATACATTCCTAGGAAATTTGACCTCTATAGTGTCTACTTGGGGGATTAAGCTTTCACAGAGTCACCCTGATATTATCCATGCTACTCCTAATTATCCTTGGGCTTCCCTAGTGCCTCAGTTAGTAAAGAATCCACCTGCATTGAGGGAGACCTGGGTTTGATCCCTGGGTTGGGAATATCCCCTGGAGAAGAGAAAGGCTACAAACTCCAGATTCTGGCCTGGAGAATTCCATTGACTATTCAGCCCATGGGGTCGCAAAGAGTAGGACATGACTGAGCAACTTTCACTTCCACTAGTTTCTTGGGTCTGTCTCCTACAGCAGAACCAAGTAGAACATGAGGCAATAATAATGAAAAACCAGCATTTACAGAGCACTTAGTGTGCTGCTTGAGTTTCTCAGGTGGGACAATGGTAAAGAATTCGCCTGCAATGCAGGAGATGCAAGAAATGCAGGTTGGATTCCTGGGTCAGGAAGATCCTGTGGAAGAGGAAATGACAACCCACTCCAGTATTATTGCCTGGAAAATTCCATGGACAGAGAAGCCTGGCAGGCTATAGTCCATGGGGTCTCTAAGAGTTGGACATAAATGGGTGACTGAACACACACACACACATACAGACATACACACGGAGTGTGTTCTTAGAGCTGTAATATAATAACTCACTGAATCCTTAGCTTACAAAGTAGGGACTGTCATACCCCTTTCAATAAGGTCACACTGCACTCTTTGAAATCCAGGTAACTAACTTACCATTGAAATCTTGCAACACAGTTTGTACTGGAAATGCTTGTTTTTCAGCAAAATTTCAAATTTTATAGCTCTCCTCACCCAAATAACAAAAATCATGCTTACATGGCAGTTTGCGTTTGGAACTCAGGCAGTCTGAAAGCTCCAGAAACTAGCTCTTCAACATCCTTTATCACAAGGCATGTGAAAAGGAGATTCCAGAAAAGAAAAGCAGATGACATTTGATAAAACCAGTGCTGATACAAAAGTGCACAAAAGTTATAATGCATAAAACGTGGGCAAGAAGTAAAAGAGTATACTACTGCTCAAATTAATGAATAGTCAACGGTTTGAAATTGTCACAGAAAGAATCTTAAAGGAAGCATGAGCTATTCACTCTACTTTGGTTTTAGCGTATGCATGTATGTGTGTTAACATAGTTTAATAGATCTCTGTCAAATCTACATCAACATCATTATTTCCTGCTTATATAATAATACACAGTTGTTTTTTTTAAACTCAGAAAATAATAAAGTCAGCCTTTGACGAACAAGTGAACACTTATACATATGAAATATGGTTGAAGGTTGTCTTTAATCATTTTGGAATTTGAGGTTGCTTTCTCTTTTTGAAACACTGCAGAGGAGGAGCTTAGAATTTAATAAATTATAAACCTAATGAAGCTTCTAACTCCTCTAGCCAGTCATTAGCTGCCAGGAAATGATCATTGTTACTTAATTATAAGATGAAACTAAACATTGAGAAATGTTGAAAGTGATCTGATTGGCTTATACTCCAAGAACTAATTCCATAGGTATGCCTTCTACATACCAATTAAAGCTGCATCACCCATGATAAAGTGCTGCATGCCTGTTGGCTGTGTTCTGTGTTGTCATTTTCAGATTAAAACAACAATTCCAGTCTTGGGCACTTCCAATGACTGCTAGGCTGTTCTAATTTACAGGATAAGGACTACTCCTATGAGCTTATTACTCCTCATATTTTCACTTTGACCACACCTAAAATAAGAGTCTGTCTGGAAGGTAATAAAAGCAACCAATCCATCAACCATCGCATTTACTAGCCGTCAGGTCAAAAAATACCAAAAGCTTTCCAAAAGGAAAGTATAGATATACAGTGTTTAATTTTGATTTTTAAGGGCAAGTTCATTTGTTGTTTAACAAATACTCTGACCATTAGCAACCCAAGGGGAAACAAGTTAGTAAGTATTTAATGGACATCCTGTGTAGTTATTTTCACAGAAAGTATAGGTAGAGACTCAAAAGCAGGCTTTTACTTCATCCTTGAAATTACTACTAATTTAAAGTCACTTTTCCTAATCTGCCTAGCAATCCCATTTGCCTATAATTTCCCTAGAATTATAGTATTTGTATTCACTCCTAAATGGGGAAAAAGATAGTTCTGTATAACATACAGTTTTATTTAAGTAACCAATAGTTTTCACAAGAAAGAAGATATGACAGTGCTTTTCTGAATGGGCATCTTTTCTGAATGGGCTTCCCTTGTGGCTCAGCTGGTAAAGCATCTGCCTGCAATGTGGGAAACCTGGGTTCCATCCCTGGGTTGGGAAGATTGCCTGGAGAAGGGAAAAGCTACCCACTCCAGTATTCTGGCCTAGAGAATTCCATGGACTGAAGAGTCCATGGGGTTGCAAAGAGTCGGACATGACTGAGCAACTTTCACTTCATCCTATGTCATGGAAAAATGTCCCTGGAAGGGTTGAACCCCAGCACTTGCACTGATAGAGAAGGCCTCTCGGTGTTGCATGTTTTTCTAGGTCTAATGAAAACAAAGTTTGAGGTCTTGGCCTCACCCTGGTAATGTAATCAGGAATGGGACCTTGGTAGCAAAAATGAGGACAAGAGAAGTATCATTATGTTTAGGGGAAGGAAACATCTCAAGAAAGAGACCACTCTGAATAACTCAGGCTCCTTCTCTCCCTCTTTTTAAAAGCACTTTTTTTAATTTTTATTTTTGATTGTTGGGCCTTTTGTTCTCTAGTTGTGAGGAGTACGAGCCACTCTCTAGTTACAGTACATGGGCTTCTCATTGCTGCGGCTTCTCTTGTGGAGCCCAGGCTCTAGGTGCACGGACTTCAGTAGTTGTGACATGTGGGTTCAGTAGTTGTGGTGCATGGGCTTAGTTACCCCGAGGCATATAGACTCTATCTGGACCAGGGATCGAACTTGTGTACCCTGTGTTGGCAGGCAGATTCTTATCCACTGGGCCACCAGGAAAGTCCTCCTTCTCTCCTTTTCTTGTGTGAAATTCAGTGTTTCCTTTCTCCATGTGGCCTCTACAGAGGTTGATGTTAGTTTAAGAAGAAGGATAGGGCTTTAGAAGCTGATGCAACCTCACAGTCACTTACTCCACTGGCCAATGAGAGATTTGATAAAGGAGAAACAACTATGAAGGCAGAAATTCTGCCCCAAATGATGAACCTATGTTTTCTAGGATGATTCCAAACTTTAGAGGTTGTGGGAAGTCCTTGATTGGAAGTGAGGCAAAACCCTTTCAATTGTGCTGGGGAGACACCCTCATTACGAAGCCTGGGGATGATGAATCAAAGCCAGGAACTGGAGGAACCTTGCTAAGTCAGTGTGTGTTGTTGAGTCTTGAAAGGAGTATGCAAGGTTCTGGGTTCAGTGCCTCTTCTACTGCCTTTCCCCTCCCAGGTCTCCAGGTCAAGTCTGGCAGGATTTAATGACTCTGAATCTCTGCAATGAGTGGCATCTGGATAGCCCAGGGGAACTAGGCAACACCCCGTAGCCTGAATTGGGATTGGAGGTTGGGTGGAGTGACTGGGACCTGGACACCTAAGAAGTTGTCTTCTTGGGAACGTCAGAGAAAGCTTTTGCCAAGCCTGTTAGGTGAGTCAACGAGAGACTTCAAGCTCTATTTTTGTCGATCCTAGTTTTTTTTTTATAGCACCGAATGCATAGAAACTTCAGAAATGAATTGTCTGATATTGCATGCTCCATTTACTCCTAAAAAGAGAGAGTGGTTGGATTGCTGGGCCACTAGTTATATTTAGTGCTTGGATTGCTTTCATACTGTGGGCGAAAGTGTTAAAGAAATTAAAAATTCTTATAGTCAAAATATTCTTTCAAGGGATCAAGTTGAAGGTTAATTGTCTATCATGCGATGGGATCAGGCCAGGTAGATTCAATACTTTAAATACCATGAGTCGTTTGTGAAGACCATCCTGTCTCATTTTCTTGAGTCTTCACTTGCAAAACTTGAAAATTACCTTGAGGAAATAAGGTGACATGACTGAAAATTTTTTTTAAGGAAATTAAAAAAGGTAGAAATGAAATGATCCCTTCAGATCTTCTTCCCCTGCAGTCTGATTGTAGGAATGAGTCCCCATGGATCAGATCAAGAGAGATGGTATATTTACTACTTCTGAAAATTTTATAGCTTTTGCCAATCCTCAAACTGACCTCTTGAGGAGAGAGGGGTTTTAGGTCATGAGTGACACAGACAACCCAGAACTCTATGAACCTAGGAACCCTTGTCTCTATAGAAACTGGAATGGGCTTTAGGGGAAGAGAGTGAATAAGAATAAGGCAGTACCCTAGAAGCAGGGCTTTCCAGGTGGCTCAGTGGTAAAGTATCTGCCTACCAATGCAGGAAATGCGGGTTCAATCCTTGATCTGAGAAGATCCCCTGGAGAAGGAAATGGCAACCCACTCCAGTATTCTTGCCTGAAAAACCCCCATGCACAGAGGAGCCTGGTGGGTTACAGTCCTTGGGATCTCAAAGAGGTAGGACACAACAGCTAAACAACAACAACCCTTGAAGCAGCCAGAAGCCAGGTTTTTGAGGGAGGGGGGTCTCAGAAACCTCCATAACTTGGGTCTCAAAGAACTGCTCCCACCTTTGGCAGGAGGTTCTGGTTATAGCTAAGCAGAAGCCCATAGCCCTGTACTGAGTACCTGATCAATCCATGTATACCTCCCCGGTCCCTGCTCTGGAGGGGTTTACATTTTGTTGAAAAGCCCCTGGAATCGCCGTGCCCCCAAGGAAACGAATATTTCTCTGAGATGTGCTTGGGGTCTCTGGTTTGTTTCCCACCTGTTGGCCATCTCCCCTCGTCCAGCTCTCTTCCTTTCTTGCCCGCAGCACAGCCTGTTACTGCAAATGGGAGCTGAGGCAAGGTGGCGGGGAGGTGCCCCTGTGTGGGGGAGTGCTGTTGTTTTTAGAACCAGTGCCAGCTCTGAGTGGATGGTGAGTAAGAGCCTCTTCCTCTTCCCTCTGGGCTGTCCTCCTCTCCCATCCCAATCTTGTTGCTGGCCTGTTTCGGATATGGTGCTAAGCAAGGGCGGCTGCCTGGCTCTGATGTTCCCCAGGCTTGGGACCCAAAACTCGAGAAGGCGGCAAAATCCGTAAGTGAGGGCAGCCCTTGGCCTCTGTTTCCTATTAGTCAATTTCCTCCGTGAGGGCTTCTGGGGAGAGGTGGCGAATGTGAAGGCAGTAATACAGCAGAAAGTACTCTTACTTATTCCATTAGGTAAATTGAAAGTATTGCGTGGCACACAAGACCAAACATGGGTGTTGAATGTATCTTCCAGCAACCTGGGGGACGATTTTAGGTTAAATGGCCTTTCTTCGAGAAGAATTCTGTTTCTGGAAATTTTCTTTTTCTTTTTTTTTTAATAGAAATAGCTGCTTGTTCCTTCTTAAGCTTAAACATTGCAATAGAGGAACAACTACAGTTGTCCATACTCTACTGGACATTGATTTTTGCCAATTGTTATTCCACTTATGAGAGCAGTATTTGTTTTGGATTTTAGCTGCTCTTTTGTGTACATGACTAACATATTTGTCAGCTGCCAGATATTACAATCAGATAGAAAAGGGAGTTTTCTTTTAGAGTGACTTCCACATTTCATGATCAAAGAATTTGTTTTGTATACTCTGCAAGGGAAACAAAATAATTCACTGGTGTCTTTGTGTGTGTGTGTGTGGTTTTTGTCTTGCTTTTTGTGGTAGCTGTAATCTGCTGAGATTCTGCATCTTTAAGCATCAAGAGGGATTTCTCATTTTGTAGCATGAGTTCTTTTCAAACTTGTAGTTTAATTGAATCCAGCTCTGAGTGACACTTTAGAAAATGTTCTCCCACCTCAGAAGTGCTTCTCCAAACCAGGTGCTGTTCTTGTTCACCTGCTGGCGGTGTTTGATTAGCAGCCAGCTACACCCGGGTGTTCCGATTTGTGCCAAGTCCATTCTATATATGGGAGTCTGTGCTTGAGAAGACGAGTTGTGCTCGTTATCCGGATGTCTTCCTTAGAAGTCACGTGCCAAAAATCACAGAAGCAGAAAAGCCAGAAACAGTATGAGACTTGGTATTGATGAACCATAAAATCAGAATTTCACCTCATGATGTTGCTTTGTTCTTGGATACATCATCCCTTCCAGTTATGTGCTCACCAACCCTTGCTCGATCCCTGGGCCAGTTGGCCTCATCACCATTCTACAGATGGGGAATGGGAGATGCAGCCAGACAAGCCAGATTGCCCTCCAGCCAGGTGATCTAGCTAGAACATGGAGCCAACTCCCTTGACTTCTCTCCAGCCCCCTGCTGTCTGAGACAACTGGGCTTAGAAGGGAGAGCTCGAGGCGAAGTTGGAACCGCCAGTGTAGCCTGAAAGCAAACAGTATTTGAATTATCATTCAGAAGCCTGGAGAAGCCAAACAGTAGATCAGTCAGTAGAATCATAAATGGAGATTGGGAGAAGACATAGGGAAGAACATTAAAAATAAAGCAATTTGGGATCTAAATTCAGGAATGTAGGGGATATGCTGGAAGATCCTTTTTACGCAGGCTGTGATGCCTCTGTTAACTATGGGCTGATAACATGTGGCATACAGAAAGTACAGAATGTTCTCCAGTAGGAAATGGTAATCAAAGTAAAACTAATGCATATTCTTAAATCATTAATTCCATAAATTTTTCTTGAGTGTCTCCCTTGAACCAGGAGGACTTATGTCATTCATCTTTATAGCTTCACCACCAATCTCTTGGTAGATAGATAAGAAGAATGAATGGATTGATGGTTAGGTGGACCTACATTGTCAAGGAAATTCTATTCTGAGGATTTTCTGTCTTCTTCATGCTCTTCCTCCTTTGGGACTGCCCAGATAATCCTGCCTTGCCCCTCCCAGAACCACCCACTCACAGGAAAGAGAATTCCCTTAATGAAGACAAGTAAACACTGGTCTGTGTGCTCATAGGGAGTAAGGCCTTGATGTACTTTTACCCAGATTGAATCTGGGAAAATGATGTCAGGAAGAAGGTCACACCCTAACCGACTCAGTAGAATAATATTTGCATGTGTAGGTTTCACTTCGGCAAGCCCTACAGGTGTATAATCTCTGTGTCAGACAATCCGAACACATTTGCCTTCGTGGCCTCCAGACTCCTACCACCCTTCATCCACCACCTCTCTCAAGCTGGCCACCTGGGATCCCAGTGCCGTCTCAGACCTACATAGCCAGGATCTAGGAAATGCACACCGAGCACCATTATTTATTGAATGCCCTCAATGCGTTGGCCTCAGACCAAATGCAGAATTAGATTACTGTACTTGACCAGTTGGTTCACATTTTAAACAAACAAATAGGCAGACAGGGGTGAACTGAGTAGCAGGGAAGGTGGAAATATACTCCAGGGAGAGGCTGGTACCAGAGAGGAGAAACCAGTCAGAGCCTGTCATTTGGGGACCTTAAGTAGGACAGGATCTTAACACATTTCAGATCCAGCTCTGTGCTTTTGATCAGAGGAAGGACAAATCTGGTTGGGAGAGAGAAAGAGAAGCCCTTAATGTTGATTCATTCTTCTGTGGTTGTCTCTTGTCTTTGGGAATGGCAACCCTTTCCAGTATTCTTGCCTGGAAAATTCCATGGACAGGAGAAGCTTGGCAGGCTGCAATCCATGGGGTCACAAAGAGTCAGACATGACTGAGCAACTAACAGTACTACTACGGTCTTCGGGCCGCCGTTGTTCCTTGCATATGCCTCTGACAAAGCATGTGGCCACTCCTGGCCACACGACCATTTGCTTACATTCTATCTTCTCTAACAGAACACGGGCTCAGTGAGGATAGGGACTTTGTGTTCTTCATCTCTCAATTCCCAAAGTCTGATCCATAAACGCTTGTTGAATTTACATCTGATACCTCCCTCAGTGACTATAATTGAGTTTCCAGTGAGAGTGGACCAGGATGTCAGATGCTCTAAGATTTCAAGATAGAGGTAACCGTGGATGTGAGAGGCCAGCTTTCTTGAATCTAGTATTACTGGCTGGAATCTTGAGCTGAGGTGGTTAACAGGTGAGGGGGTAGACAATGACCTGTGGCAAAAGCTCAGAATCAGGGGTGCTCTTATGGTTCTCAGGGAACAGTGTGGCTGAAGCAGAGGGTTTGTGTTAGAAATACTGTGTCACAGATAAGAAAGGTATGATGTGAGGTGGAGAGATAAATTAGGAATTTGGAATTAACACTTGGTATTTGGATACACACTAACATCTACAAAATAGGTAAACAGCAAGGACCAACTGTATAACACAGGAAATTATACCCAATATCTTATAATGATCTATAATGGAAAAGAATCTAAAAAAAGAAAAAATATATATATGTAAGGTAGGATGAAGCCAGTGTATGAAGGGACAGATGAAGATGTTTGACATTTAAGCTTTCAACAGTGGGAAGCTACTGAAGCCATTTAAGCCAAACCGTAAGAGATAGCAGGAAAGCTCAAAAGAGCTGAATCCATCAGTTCTAGGAAAGATATGTTGGGGTAAGAAGCCTACATGGGAAGATAACAGCAACATTCTATGAATTAAGTGATAAAATCCCAGTCTTACAGAGGCACCACTGGGGATGAATATCAGGATTCTGGGAAGTTTGCTGTTTTGTTTGAGATAAAGGTATCATTGGAATCCACAATTTTCTCTAAATGAGGAATTAAATAATGACAGCCAAACTCTTTATTTAGTGCTTCCTAGAGTATCTCAGTTCATACCTACAATACCCCATTGAAGTACTACAGTTGGCCCATTTAACAGGTCAAGTTACTGAGGCACAGTGATTAAGGAACTTGCCCAAGGTCCTACGGTTACGAAGACAGAGAGCCAGGATTCAAACCAGGATGGAAGGCAGCACAGCCCACAGTGTTAACCACAGATACCTACTTAACAGGCTCATGGGTGGACTCATGGTGTGATGAAAGAGGTTCTAAAATGCATTGTGTTGTCATTTTGAAAGAATAGAGAAGCATTTCCTGGACTTGTTTATCTCATTATAATTACCTGTCCCAGTGGAAGGTGATCAGTATACTGTACAATGTAAAATCTGTAATAGGATAGTGTGATTTTTCTTTTTAAACATTGATTTTCCTAATTTAAAAATAAATAATGTTCTTTATAAACAGATACAGCAGATAACAGATATAGAGTGAATGTCCCATGTAATCCTAAACTGCTCCTCAAATCATTATCCATTGTTGGGTGGAAATTTCTCCAGCTCTTCTCTTTTATAGATGTTGATGTGTTACCATATGTATGTTAACATACATAATATTATGTATGTTAATATTAATCCTTTTTTCCAATAGATGATCACATTGTTCTCTAACATGCATTTTCATTTAATAATTTTGGACACCTCTCCATGTCAGAAAATACAGTTTCATTTTATTTTCCTTTAAAAGTTGTATAGGATTCGCTTTCCCTTTCAGCACGCCCCAGTCTGGGTTCATGTTCTTTTCCAATCAGCAAAGCCACAGGTCTGATGTGACCTAGATTCTTAGCTCAATGCCTCTATTGTTCCTTTTGTGTCTTGGACAGGACTCAAGGAGAGGCAAGTTCAGGAGGGACTCAATTTTCTGTTTCTGTGAATGTAACAGGAGCTATCGTTTATCTAGTACTCAGGGAGAGCGAGCCACTGTTCCTAGTCCCATTTTATAGACAAGGAAACTGAGACCTGGAGAGGTTAAGCAATTTACTTGCTCAAGATTAGAAAGTAGAAAGTCAGAACTTGAACCCTGGCTCTTTAAGTGTATTTTAGCAACACACCATCTCTTTATCTCTTTTACAAGTCTTTTACCTAAATGGATTAATATGAAGTGGTCTCTGTAGCATCATGTGGAGGTCTATTGTGGAGTAACAGTTAGTAAAGATGAGCTCTAATTCTTCTCTTTATGATGCACTTCACAAATACCTGTGAAGTGGTGGCTCGGATGGTAAAACATCTGCCTGCAATACAGAAGGCCTGGGTTTGATCCCCGGGTTGGGAATATCCCCTGGAGAAGGGAAATGGCTACCCACTCCAGTATTCTCACCTGGAGAATCCCATGGACAGAGGACCCCGGCAGGCTACAGCCCATGGGGTCGCAAAAGTCGGACACTACTGAGTGACTAACACTTCACAAATAACCAGCACGAAGAGAGAGTTGTTGAAGAAACACCTCCCTTTCTGCTGTTTCTCTCTTCATCCCCTCCCTGTAGGTCACTAGGTGGTCTGGGTTTGACCCACTGCCTCTCAACAGTCAGATGATGCTTCTCAGGGCTCAAACCTCATTTAGTTCCTCCCCTACTGATGGAGGCCCTCAGGGAGGAGCTGCTGAAGGCTCTTCCGGGGAGTGGAGGAGCCTTCTCCACATCCCAGCTGAGTGACATGACGGCTGCATAAAGCCCGCATCCCTCCTCCCAACAGAACCCACACAGACATTTCAGAAGAGCCAATATAAGTAGATGAGTGTAGATAAACAGTCTCGGTGGAGCATCCTTAAGAGGACTTTGTTGTTTTGCTTTGTCTTATCTAAGTCAAGTACGGGCTTCCCAGGTGGCACTAGGGGTAAAGAACCCACCTACCAACGCAGGAGACATAAGAGATGGGAGTTCAGTCCCTGGGTAGAGAAGATCCCCTGGAGTAGGACATGGCAACCCACTCCAGTATTCTTGCCTGGAGAATCCAAGGGACAGAGGAGCCTGGTGGACTATGATCCATAGAGTTGCACAGAGTCGGACTTGACTGAAGCAACTTAGCACACACGCACAAGTAGACTGGTTTAACATTCAATCTATTTTAATGGAACAAAATAACTCCAGCTTTGTGGTAGGAAAGCCTACACAAATCCTACATCCTGGATCCCTGAAACCGTTAGTATTTGAATTATTTGGCTGTACCTAATTTTGTTGCATCAAATAATCTTCCCCAAGGCAGATGTTTTCATAGAACTTGAGGGTTAGAAGCAAACTGAAAATGCAGGCGGTTCAGTTTCTTGTCGCACGCATTTTACAGCAGCTCACTAGAGTGGTGTGCCAGCCTGTACTTGAACACTGTCTGGGAAAGTGAACCCCTAAGTACCAAAGCACACGATTTCATTTTCAGACCACTTCAAATTACAGTGGTATTCTTCTTTATACTAATTCCATCATAACTTCAGTCCTTTCATCCTTCTTGAACCAAATAGAAGATATTGAATGGTTTTTCCATTTCACCATCTTCTGACCTTTTGAGGACATTTAACATTTTTCTGCCAAATCTTTTCTAGGTTAGTTAGTCTTTAGTTATGATCAACCTAGACAGCATATTAAAAAGCAGAGACATTACTTTGTCAACAAAGGTCCGTCTAGTCAATACTATGGTTTTTCCACTGGTCATGTATGGATGTGAGAGTTGGACTATAAAGAAAGCTGAGTGCCGAAGAATTGATGCTTTAGAACTGTGGTGCTGGAGAAGACTCTTGAGAGTCCCTTGGACTGCAAGGAGATCCAACCAGTCCATCCTAAAGGAGATCAGTCCTGGGTGTTCATTGGAAGGACTGATGTTGAAGCTGAAACTCCAATACTTTGGCCACCTGATGCAAAGAGCTGACTCATTTGAAAAGGCCCTGATGCTGGGGAAGATTGAGGGCAGGAGGAGAAGGGGATGACAGAGGATAAGATAGTCGGATGGCATCACTGACTGCATGGACGTGGGTTTGGGTAGACTCCGGGATGGACAGGGAGGCCTGGCGTGCTGCGGTTCATGTGGTCGCAAAGAGTGGGATACGACTGAGCGACCGAACTGAACTGAACTGAATTCCTTCACCTGTTATTTCCATGTCATGATCCAGAGATCTAGGCTGTTAAGGTCTCTCTTCCTTGACTGTGTTCCCAAATGTCCACGTCACTCTCTTTTGTGGGTGAATGTAGCAGAGCACAGTGCTTCAGTGCAAACTAGATGAGGACAGTTTTTTGTCTTGTTCTTGATGGTCTACTTCTATTAGGTTCACTCAACTTAGAATTCCACCCAACTCTTCAAAAGAAGGGGACACTAAGGAACTTTATTCTGGAAAGTTTGTTTTAAAAAAATCACTTTATCAATTTATTTTTTTAATAATATAGAAAAAAGAAACCTGTGGACCTAGATATTTAGATGTATTATAGGTGTATTGTGTATTCTATTATCCTTCTAATATACTACTTTTCCACAATATGTATCCATGATCCATCTGTAAGATAGGAATTGTGTGGAAAAAATAATGCTTAATTTTCATAAGTGTCTGAGTAATGACTCCTAAGGTACCAAATATTGAGGGTTCTTAAGAGTGTCTTGATAATTAAAGAGATGAAATATTGTAGAGTATTTCTTTACATCAGTGAGTCTTTGAAGTGGAAGGCTAGCCCCTTAAAGACTAGGATTTTTTTCAGCAGCTCTCCTCCTCCCTTCCTTACTGCTGCCCCGATGGAGTCAAGTTTCTGAATTCTTTCAGATCCTTGAAAGGTTTACTACCTCCTCCTCCACTGCAGGATTTAGGTACCCACTCTAGATCCAGATTAGCTTTTGTAACACTAGAAGAAAGTAAAGTAATCAGGGAGGCTTCCCTCAAAAACTTTCTTTGATGGTAAACTGTGTCCATGTATATGTAAGATTTGATTACACTTTAGACTTTGGAGAAATTACTGCTAGAATATACAAGACAACATGTGGTAGGGAGTTCCTGAAGGCAGAGAATACATCAGATCTATACAGAGTCGGACACGATTGAGCAACTGATCTGATCTGATCTGATACATTAGATGCCCTTTTATTAGGAGAATACATTAGGTGTCCTTGTATCATTTTCTAAAAAGCGTATGGCTGGGGTGTCTGTATAGGAGAGTGTCACTGAAAGTTATTACATATAAGGAAAAACCACTGTCCAAATTAACACTGCCCCTTAGCCACTGGCTAAACTAAAAAAGGAGAACAAAATCTTAAAGACAAATGAATTTTAAATAAAGGCCAATTAATTGTAGCAGGGAATGTGTTGAAATAAGAGTGGGTATATGTAATTATATGGAACATTACATTGAAAATGTTTAGGAGGTAATCACATGCCACCTAAACATTTGCTGGAGGGTGAATCCCCCCTCTGCAACCATCCCTGTCTGATCTCAGAGACCCTCATTGACTCTGTAAAATGTGTGATATGGCTTCCTTTCCTTGAAACGGTGACCTTTTCCAGGCCAATTAAAAGGTGCTGCTTTGAGGACATTGGAATCCAAACTCAAAGGGATAAAAGGAAATTGAAACTTCTATTAAGATGAGCTAATGATGCCTGGAGCAGTTGGGATTAAAATAGAACAAAGTCAATTTTAAAAAGATCCCCAAATCAAAGGGCTGCTTCTCTCATCAAATACCAAGAGAAAGCAAAATGAAATTTAATGAAAACTAGGGCAATGGAAATCAGCCTTTTGCCCAGATCCTGGGGCTTCAATCAAAACCAGTGAGAAGTTTTGGGAAAAATCCTTTGAACTTCTTGGGAAAAATGTATTACATAAATATAAGATAATGTCATGAAAGATAAATTATCTTTTCTTGCAAATTAGATAAAATGATCCATAAATATATTAAAATGATAATAATAAAAAGTAGTGTATATATAAGATTAATTGTCAGTTGATTCCTCATCTGACATAAAATAAATCCTGAGTTAAAAGTGAGCATTTTAAAAAACTTAAATATAATAGACATATAACATTGTATTAGTTTTAGGTATACAACATAATAATTTGATGTATGTATATCTTGTGAAATGATCACGATAAGTTTAGCTGACATTCATCACCACACATTGATACAATTCTTTTTTTGTGCTGCTGCTGCTAAGTTGCTTCAGTCATGTCCAACTCTGTGCGACCCCATAGACAGCAGCCCACCAGGCTCCCCCATCCCTGGGATTCTCCAGGCAAGAACACTGGAGTGGGTTGCCATTTCCTTCTCCAATGCATGAAAGTGGAAAGTGAAAGTGAAGTCGCTCAGTCGTGTCCGACTCTTAGCGACCCCATGGACTGCAGCCCACCAGGCTCCTCCATCCATGGGATTTTCCAGGCAACAGTACTGGAGTGGGGTGCCATTGCCTTCTCCCTTCTTGTGATGAGAACTTTTAAATTTTATTTTTCTCTTAGCAACTTTCCAATACACAATCCAGTATTGTTAACTAAGTCACTATGCAGTATACCACATCTCCAGCACTTAATTATTTTATATTTATGATTTTGTACCTTTTGACTACTTTCACCCATTTTACTCATCCCAGACCCCCTATTCCCTGTGTGTAGCAATCACCAATCTGTTCTCTGTATCTATGAGGTTTTTGTTTTTTTTTTTAATTTCACTTATAAATGAGATTATATAATTATATAGTATTTGTTTTTCTCTGCCTTACTTATTTCATTTGGCATAATTCCCTCAAGGTCCATCCATGTTGTCACAAAAGGCAGGTTTTCTTTCTTTTTTCTGGCTGAATGATATTCCATTGTGTGTATGTACACGACTTCTTAATCCATTCACCCCGTTAGTGGATGCTTAGATTGCTTTCCTCCTTTGGTTCTTGTAAATAATGCTACAGTGAACATGGAAGTGCAGGTATCTTTTCAAGTTAGTGCCTTCATCTCTTTCAGATAAACACCTAGATGTGGAATTGCTGGATCCTATGGTAGCTCTATTTAAAATTTTTAAGGGACCTCCACACTGTCACTCTAACAGGTGTGAAGAGATCTCACTGTGGTTCTGATTTGTACTTTCCTGATAATTAGTGATACTGAGCACTGTTTCATGTACTATTGGCAATCTGTATGTCTTTAGAAAAATATCTGTTCAGTTTCTCTGTTTATTTATATATTTGGCTGGGCTGGGTCTTAGTTGCTGCATGCAGGATCCTCCATCTTCACTGTGGCATGCAGGATCTTTAGTTGTGGCATGTGGGAACTTCTACCCTGACCAGAGATCAAACCTGGGCCCCCTGCATTGGAAGCATGGAGACTTAGCCACTGGACTACCAGGGAAGACCCTCTGCCCATTTTTTAACTGGATTGTTTGGGAGTTTTACTACTGAGTTGTATGATTTCTTCATATATTTTGGATATTAACCACTTATCTGATATATGATTTGCAAATATTTTCTCCCATTCCATAGGTTGTCATTTAATTTTGTTGATGGCTTCCTTTGCTGTGTAGATTTTTAGTTTGATGTAGTTCTGCTTGTTTTTTTCTGCTTTGGGTGTCAAATCTAAAAATCTTTGCCATACGGATGTGAAGGAGCTTACCCGCTATGTTTTCTTCTCAGAGTTTTATGATTTCAGGTCTTATGTTCAAGTCTTTAGTCCATTTTGAGTTGATTTTTGTGTGTGGTGTAAGATACTGGTCCAGTTTTATTCTTTGCATGTGCCTGTCCAGTTTTCTCAACATCACTTATGGAAGAGATTTTCCTTTTGCACTGTATATTCATGGCTCTTTGTCACAAATTAATTGGCCATATATGCATGGGTTTATTTCTGAGCTTTCCATTTTGTTCCTTTGTGTGTCTGCTGTTATGCCAACACCATTTTGTTTTGATTATAATATATTATATGCTATGGTAATAGCTTTGTAATATAGTTTAAAATCATCAAGTGTGATGCCTCCAGCTTGTCCTTCTCAAGATTGCTTTGTCTATTTGGGGTCTTTTGTAGTTCCATACAATTTTAGGATTATTTGTTCTATTTCTATGAAAAATACCAATTGAATTTTTATACGGATTGCATTGAATCTATCAGTGGCTTTAGGTAATATGGAAATTTTACAATATTAATTTTATTACTTTTTCCAGTACATGAGTACAGAATATCTTACAATTTATTTATGTCTTCTACAATTTCTTTCATCAGTGACTGTACAATTTTCAGTGTATGTGTCTTTCACTTCCTTGGTTAAATTTATTGCTAGATACTTTATTCTTGATGCAACTGTAAGTGGGATTATTTTCTTAATTCCTAAAATCTAGTATTTTGATGACCTGTGATGTACACAATAACAGTTATTAGGTGATTGCTGTGGATGGTAATTATTGCAACCTTGGTAGGTTGTTCACTTCTTAAAACAGTTCATAATAACCATCTGTATTAGTCTGCTCAGTCTGCCATAACAGAATACCATAGCCTGCATGGCTTAAACAATAGAATCTTATATTCTCACAGTTTCGGAAGCTGAAAAGTCCAAGATCAAGATCAAGGTTTCAGCAAGTCTTGACTTCTTGTGAGAGCTTTCTTCCTGGTTTGTAGATGGCCACCTTCTGTATCTCCCTGTGGCCTTTCCTGGGTACATGCAAAAGTGTAGCAGAAAGAGAAAGGAGAAATGAGCTCTTTGGTTCTCTTGTTATTTTTGTTGTTGTTATTCAGTGGCTAAGTCATATCCAACTCTTTGTGACCCCATGGACTGCAGTGTGACAGACTTCCCTGTGTCTTCCCTTGGTGTCTCTTGCTGCTGCTGCTGCTAAGTCGCTTTAGTCGTGTCTGACTCTGTGCGACTCAGCCCACCAGGCTCCCCCGTCCCTGGGATTCTCCAGGCAAGAGTACTGGAGTGGTGTGCCATTGCCTTCTCCGGGTGTCTCTTAGAAGGACACTAATCCTTTTAAATTAAGGCCTCAGCCTTATGATCTTGTTTAACCCTACTTTCTCAGAGGCCATTATCTCCAAGTACAACCATATTGGGGTTAGGGTTTCAACATATGAATTTGGCAAGGGACACAAACATTCAGTCTTTGACACCACATAATAAGTAAGGAAATGGCAACCCACTGCAGTATTCTTGCCTGGAGAATCCCATGGACAGAGGAGCCTGGCAGGCTACAGTCTGTGGGGTCTCAAGAGTCAGACGTGACTTAGTGATGAAACTACTACTAATAATAAGTAAGAAGTTAGGGAACTGTTGAGCTGGAAAAGGCTTCCCACCACGTGGGTACATCAGTGCACCCGTGCGCATCAGTGGGTAATGCCTTTGCCACCTTGAGGATAGTTGGATGGGTAGCTCACAAGCCATCCAGAAACCTATCAGCAGGCTAGTGCTGCATTTTCTGTTTGTTTAAATTCTAAATGAGCTAATTGCCCAAGCTAAGGAATACCACATCCTCGGCTTAACCAACAGAAGCCTCTTCATCGCACATTTACTTGAACTCCCTTAAGGTAATGTTTAATGGCACTGTAGCCAAGGGGAAATTTTCCATCATAACACATCAGTTTAGGATGTTGATTATCTATCCAGCAAATCAGGTCCTTGGCAAGGGAAACTTTACAGAGTCCAGCTTCACCTCCCCTGAACTTCTACCTGGATATGGTTTTAATGGTGGACAAAGCCATTATTTCAGAATTGAAAGGGTTTTCAAGAATAAAGCAAGTCATTCCTGCTTATATTAGGACTCAAAGCTACTTTATTGAAAGTTAGGGTTTCACCATATGATTTGTGTTGGCAGAAGGGGATGCCTCATCTCAGCTTGGAAATTCTAGGCTGAGTTGAGTGTTAAATTTAATTACCAAAAAGATGGATCCCACCACTTCTATGCCAGTGTGTATTAAGCAAGGACGAACATATCCAGAGTTTGCAATCAGTTTTAGCAGTTTAATAATTTGAATAGATAAAGAAAAAAGGGAGTTGGTAAGACAAGAAAAATGGCTTGTCTCAAAAGCAAAAAGACATCTGGACTGATAAGAGGACAGCTGAAAGAGGAGCTGAAGATAACCATGAGAAACTGATCATAAATTTGCCTCAGGGTTCAGACAGGGGGTCATGCAGCTGAATTATAAGCAGGGGTCACTCTGGTGAATTTAGAACTTACGTCCTGGTTTTGCTACCTCTAGGCAGCCTCCTTCACCATGCACTTCATCTCCAAACTCTCAAGGGTGAAATACACGTGGATGAAAAGAATCGCCCAAGATGATT
This sequence comes from Bos indicus, assembly GCF_029378745.1. NCBI lineage: Eukaryota > Metazoa > Chordata > Mammalia > Artiodactyla > Bovidae > Bos > Bos indicus. Next base: position 92,196,208 of record NC_091765.1, read on the forward strand.
AAGTAACTCTAGTATATGTGTCATTGACTGGACGACATTCCCTGAGAAGTGGGTCAGCTTGTGTGCCATGTCACAGGCTACTGCCTCGCCTGTGCTGTGTCAGATGGCTAATAAAAAAAACTCACCTGACAGCTTGAAAGTTTTCATTGTTGCACTTCCCTTGCGATCCCAGGGAGGCCAGGCCTTATTGGAGAGGGTGTTCAAGTTATGAGTTCACACAAGATATGAAATACTTTTGAGTGTGTGTGTGTGTGTATTTCAACAACACCATAGCTGGTGAACTAACAGATTTACCCACATGGTCCAGGCATTCTAGCTGGTTGTTCAGGGTTGGAGGCCTGAAGCAGGTAGGTTGTGTACGTGTGTGTTAGGAGAGAGAGGGCATGTGTCATACTCCACTGGACTTTGCCTTATGTAAAGTGTGTTTGTAAAAGTAGAATGGAACTCCCTCTGGCCTGATGCTGTGAAGTGAGTGAATATGATGCAGAACTGCTCAATAAACTGAAAACAGTATGCTGTCCAATTATATGATGTATATATATCATGATTATCATTCCTGCCACTGGCACCAGCATCAGGAATCCTGTATTGAGATCTTCCATGTTCCAGATCCTGTTCTAGAGCAGGATTTTTCAATTTGGGCTCTTATCAATATTAACAGTTGGGGCTGGATAATTCTCCGTTGTGGGTTGTGTGGTAGGGCTGTCCTAGGCACTGTTAGACAGCATCCGTGGCCGCTATCCACTGGATGCTAGAAGCACATTCCCTCTCTCCGCCGCCACCACTCCCTCACCCCCGTCGTCGTGATAGCCTGAAGGTTTCCAGGTACTGAAAAGTGTCCCCCTGGGAGCAAAATTACCCCTAGTTGAGAACCAGTGTTTCAGACATAGGGCATATTTGAGATGGAGCATGGTGTGCACAAAAAGCATGGCCTAGGCCTCACACTGTTGTTTTCACTGCCACGTTCACTTATTCCTGAGCCCTAGCTGTGTGCCAGGCACAGTGCCAGGTGATGGGGACAGAAGGATGAAGAAGACATGCTTTCTGTCCTTATGGAGAAGAGTCTAGTAAGGGAGAAATACTAATAAATAAATTGCCAAACAGATGCAGTGAAATAGACACGTACAGGAGCTGCAAGCATGTGAAGATGGTCAGGGGAGAGAGCGCCTGACCTAGCTTGGGAGGTAACCCAAGAAAGCAAAAGCATCAGAGAAGGCTTTCCTGAGTTGCCTAAACTGAGCTGAGTCTTAAAAGATGAACAGAGGTGTAATTCAGTGTTGCAACACTGAAGCATAAACAAGATGCAGAAATGAAAAGCAGCCTAGAGAGTGTGTGTGTATTGGGCAGGGGATGCTAAATCCGGGATAGATAGACAGGATGACCTTGTTTGCCAATCTAAGAGCTTATGCTTTTTGCTGGGCCTCCCTCGTGGCTCAGATGATAAAGAGTCTGCTTGCAATGCACGAAACCCAGGTTTGATCCCTGGGTCAGGAAGACCCCTTGGGGAAAGGAATGGCAACCTCCTCCAGTATTCTTGCCTGGAGAATTTCATGGTCAGGAAGGTGGAGAGCCACTGACGGGCTGTTAGTGAGGCAGTAGCATGCTTTTGTTTAAACCGATTGCTGTGGTCAATATGCAGAAAATGGATTTAAGGGGCACAAAAGTGAAAGCAGGGAGGCCAAGTTAGGAGGCCAAGGGATAATGAGGGCTGGAACTAGGGCCATGGAAGGAGGGGATAGATTTGAGAAATCTTTCAGAGATAAGATTGCATGACTTGGTGACTCTTTGGGTGTGAGAGTAGAGGAAGAGGGAGCAAGTCAGGATGACTGCCAGTCACATTTGTTTTAAGGTGCCACTCTCAGGGTCTAGCATGTAGAAAATAACCGAGTGAAGGTAACCACTGTAATATGCTGTCATATCAACAACTTCTTATCTCCATTTTGCAAATGAGAAAATTGAAACCCAGAGGAGGAAAGTGGTTAACCCAAAGTCACACAGCTAGTGACCTGAGCTCTGTTTGGCTGTCTTAACTTCTGCTTTGTCCTGCTGTGTGGCTTTGGCTATGTGTGGATTAAACTGGTGAAAATTACTTCAGTCAGAAAGAAGTGAACTTTGTTACCACTGGCCTTTATGCTTAGTGGGTGCTTAGTACTTACTAAATAGAGGAGTGACTGGTGTCACTGAAAATTAAACCAATGTCTGTGTATCATTTTAGTGCATTCCAAATTGTTTAAGGGAAAAAGAAACAGCCTACCAAGTATTACATACAAGTGGCACCCACCTAAGTGGCAGCTTTAATCTCAGATTCCTGGCACCTACAAGTGAAGTCTTGGGGCCCATAGTCCATTGTCAGTCTTTTCAGACTCATGGCCAGGGACATGAGTATAACTCATACTTGTTAAATGATTTGGTAATTTATATATATACTAAATTTATAATTATAAATGTGTAATCATTAACTATATAAATTAAATCACTAAATATAATATAATATAGTTTGTGAATATATATATATAAATTCTGGGTCAATAAGATGATCTCCCATCATTTCTATCTGAAAATATTAAATGTGCCCAAGACCAAGAATGACTATATGCCAGAAAATGGGGGTGATGGTTACTGGGCTAAATATTGAGTGGTATAGATGTCTTTAAGATAAACACAAAGAAATTCCTGTGTCACTTCTCTCCAGGATTGCTCCCTTAACCTTTCCTTCTCCAAATCTAGACTTCAAGGCTCCTAGAAGAACCAACACACAAAAGTATAGGATTAGTTGCCCAATTTACTTATATTTTAAGAAAGTGTCCCCAAAGGCCAGTTAAGCCTGTCTGACAGCAGTGACAGTTCTCATCATCAGAAAACCCAAGAATGATTATAACCTGTGACCTGTGACAGCTCTAAAGACATTAAGAACTGCCAGGAAATGCCACTGGGATTTCTCTCTCGGGTCATTGGAAAACAAGGAGGCTTTCATTATTCAGGTTGAGGATTAGAAGTTCCTTCCAAAATATTTATGCCAGGCCATTGATATGATGAGAGGTCTCACTGTAAGTATCAGCTTATGTATTTTAAAAATAATTTTGCACATTGTTTAATTGTGAAAGGCAGTCATGTGGAGTGGAAGAAACCCAATATTTGAAGTCCAAGGACTTGGTTTGATTTGTTTTTTCAGCTTTTCCCCTGATAGGTAGGTGACAGACACATTCACCCATAGGTCCCTACTCTGTTCAAAGCTATTTGCCTTAATTTGAATGTTTTGCCTTAACCCAAATGTACCTGCTCATTGCTAGCTCTAAAAATTAAAAGTGGAATGTTAATTACCATCTCTTTTGGCATTCTGACTCCAATTTCAGTATGTGCGTGTGTGTGTGGTGGGGATTTCTCCACACCAGTGGAAGTCTGAGAATTCAACTCAATTCTGACACTACACAGAGATGGCATCAGATCCGTAGGTAAGGGTTCATTCCTACACACACACACACACACACACACACACACACACGTCAGAAGTAGATGCAGCCCAGGCGATTACCTGTGCTTCTGACCTATCCACTACAAATGGGAGGCTGTAGTGATCCCTTCCCACTCAGAATGACAATCACAAGTCCAGGTTGCTACCTGTGTGTTAGTCTCTCAGACATGTTCAACTCTTTGCGGCCCCAAGGACTGCAGGCCAGGCTCCTCTGTCCATGGGATTTTCTGGCAAGAATACTGGAAAGGGTTGCCATTCCTTTCCCCAGGGGATCTTCCCAACCCAGGGGTTCAACCGGGGTCCTCCTGCATTGCCCTCAGACCCCTCTTTGGGTTCAGTGAATTTGCTAGAGTGGTCACAGAACTCAGAGAAACATTTCACTTGTTAGATCACTGGTTATTGTGAAAGACTGTAACTCAGGACAACTGGATGGAAGAGACACACTGGGCAAGCTACATGTAGAGGGTATGTGCTTCCATCCCCTCTCCAGGTGCTCCATCCTCCCCAAGGCCCATGTGCTCCCCAGCCTGAAGCTCTCTGAAACCTCCCCGCCACTCCCCCCAGCTCCGATACACACATACACACACATCCTTTTTTTATGGAGGCTTTATTGCATAGGCCCAATTGACTAAACTACTGGCCATTGGTGATTGAAGTCAACCTCCAGGCCCTCTGGGTCTAGGCGTGGGACTGAAAGTTCCAACCCTCTCATCACAAGGTTGTCTGCATTGGCAACCAGACCTTGTTAACCTAATAAGAGACACCTGTAAGCTCCTGTCACTTAGGAAATTCCCAGAGTTTGGGAGCTGTGAGCCAGGAACTGCAAGTGAAGATCTGAGTGATCGAATATATGTATAAATCACAACATCTGACCATCCACTTGAAGTACTTTCCCTTTGGTTCAAGGTGCTCTCTGCTCTGTTAAAGTAACCAAGCAGTGAGTGCGTTGCTGTTCCAAGTCCCATCAGGGTTGAGATTCGGTTTCCATGGTGCAACAGTGACATCCATTGGCCTGTTGCACTAATTATAGAGGAAGCCTGTTTCTCAGCTCTGTAACTATTAGGTTTCCTGATACACACAAAACACAGAGAACAGACTGTCGCCAAGCCTGACAAGTCAAGACTGAGTTATACCTGGTCTCCTGCAGACTGTACTGGTTTCAGGACCCTTTCCAAGGACTCACGTTCTCAGATTGTGTCCGCCTGGGTCTTTTCTTCTGGTCACATGGGGCAGTCCTGGAATCGGCCCTATTTTTTGTAGAGTTCAGTACATTCGTGGGGTTGTTGGGAAGCCATTGGTTTGCAATTCAGATATCTCCCTTCACCTCTGAACCTTTTCTACATGAAGTGAAGCTGATAACCTGTTTTGCAGTGACCAAGGGCTTTTCTGCACACTTGATAATATATCCCCACAGTCACACAAGATGTGAAAATTAGGAAAGTGCTTGGCACCCACCAGACTGTGAAGGAGGGGAGCTGGCCACCCAAATGCCAGGTGTTCAAACCCCAAGGGTTGGTGATTTGTGTTCCCTGCCCTAACTGGCAGGGAAGGCAATGGCACCCCACTCCAGTACTCTTGCCTGGAAAAGCCCATGGGCGGAGGAGCCTGATGGGCTGCAGTCCATGGGGTCGAGAAGAGTCGGACACGACTGAGCGACTTCACTTTCACTTTTCACTTTCATGCATTGGAGAAGGAAATGGCAACCCACTCCAGTGTTCTTGCCTGGAGAATCCCAGGGACGGGGGAGCCTGGTGGGCTGCTGTCTATGGGGTCGCACAGAGTCGGACACGACTGAAGTGACTTAGCAGCAGCAGCAGCAGCAGCCCTAATTGGAATTCACCAGGTTGTTCAGAATCTCTTGCTTCACTTCTGGAAGAACCTTGCTGGGGGTGGGGCAGGGTCTAAAGATACAAAAGCCAAGGAAAGGTTATGTGGCTGGATTTGAGATTGAGCCATGAATGTGTGTCTTCTTGTAGAAAAAGAAAAACCTGGGCTGTTTTTTCATCTCCATAGAGAACATAACAGGAAATAGCAAAACTAAAAATACTTCCATCAACTATGTGTCAGATACTCTGTTAGGTATTAAGAATAAAGGATAAAGAAGACAAACCATTGCATTCACCCAAAGACCTCATTTTCAAGTGAGGGACACAAGCTAGGAACAATGAATTCTAACTGTGTGGTAAGAGTAAGCGTTCCTGCAGGAACCCCTTCTAACCCGTGTGTGTGTGTGTGTGTGTGCATGCGTGCAAGCGCACGCACACACGCATACACATGCACACATAACTGGTAGGATCCAAGTAATGGCCAATGTTGGCACCTTTGGATGGAAAAATGAGTGAATAGTCTCAGCTCCACTCAAAGCCAAAATATCAAATACTGCTTAGTATCAAAATCAATCAGGTTGCAAAATTGACAAGTCAGATACCTAACACTTACATAAAAGAACAAAACCTGTGGATTCAGTGTCATTTTGCATCATTTCCTGGTAAAACTTTTTTTTAGAAATAATTAGGGCATTGTAACTAGTTTATAGTGTGTGTGTTCAGTCGCTTTAGTCATTTTTGACTCTTTGCGACCCTATGGGCCGTAGCCCACCAGGCTTCTCTGTCCATGGGATTCTCCAGGCAAGAATACTGGAGTGGGTTGCCATGCCCTCCTCCAGGGGATTTTCCTGACCCCAGGACTGAACCCATATCTCTTGGGTCTCCTGCATTGGCAGGCAGATTCTTTACCAGTAGTGCCACCTGGGAAGTCCTGATTTATGGTATATGTAGCCAAACCCATCACTGACTCACTAGCAAAGTTTTTCCAAATCATTGGTATGATTAAACAAACAAAAGACCCATGTAAGAAAGAATATCATCGAGATTCCATTCTTCCTTCTCCGGTTGACTACCTGAAAGTTTGATTCTAGTGCCCGCTCTCACTAACTGGTCTCATTTTAACTCTCATTATAAATTCTCAAGGCCCATCCTTTAGCTCCCCTCTCCTCTCCCTAGCACAGCTTCCCCATGCGACCTTACTGACTTCTGCTCTGGAGAGGGCTGAGTACCAATCACTTCCCACATACACATGGAACTTTTTAAGGACAGAGTCCAACAGATCGAAGACACCTTGCCAATCAAGTGGCTCTACTACTTTACACTCCCCCCTCCACACACACACACACACACACACAAACACACACACACACCACTGTATAACCATTAGAGCCCCTTAGAAAAAGTGCAGCCCACATTTTAAAACACAGTTTCTCATGTTGGTCATTTTGGTTTAAACCCATGTCAGTCAAACAGAAAATTTTAGCCTACAATTGTTGGCTCTGTTTAAAGTCCCTTCCCAAGTACCAAAGTGTAAGTCTGCAGAATCCAATGACATTTTTATGAGCTTTGAGAAGCCTCTCCACCAACTAAGAAAAGATGAGTTTACATGGACACAGAGAACAAACTAGCAGTTACCGGTGAGGAGAGGGAAGGGAGGAAGGGCAGTATAGAAGTAGGGGATTAAGAAGTAGAAACAATTAAGTATAAAATAAGCTGCATGGATATATTGTACAATATGGGGAATATAGCCAATATTTTATAATAACTGTAGGAGTATAACCTTTTAAAATTTCGAATCACTACATTGTTCTCTTGTTACTTATACAATATTATATTGATCCATCAACTATACTTCAGTAAAAGGAAGACCTGTAGCAGCCCATCACAATGTGTTGTGTATTCCCCAGTGTGTTGATACTAAAGAGACCAGGAATGCAGGTGTGCAGCAATATCCCCGGAGGCCTTGGAGGCCAGAGTGCTGGCTGTCACATGGAGGCCACCCCTGTGGGTTGCTGACCCTTGGCCATCAGATCTGAGAGCTTGAAGCTCCATCTCCCTCATACGGGAGTCTCAGGGCACTTCCCACTTGTCCCTGTACTCTCAGCTCCCTTCAGAGACCTTTCTGCTTGGGTCACTGCAGCCCCATTGTCTTCTATGCTGTTCGTGTGTGTTTAGTCGCTCAGTTGTGTCCAACTCTTTGTGACCCCCACAGACTGCAGCCTGCCAGGCTGCTCTGGTCCATGGGGATTCTCCAGGCAAGAATACTGGAGTATGTTGCCATGCCCTCTTCCAGGGGATCTTCCCAACCCAGGGATTGAACCCAGGTCTCCTGCATTGCATGCGGATTCTTTACCATCTGAGCCACCAGGGAAGCCCATTTTAGCATTTTGGACCTGGGCATAAAATAAACTTATAGTAGGTTTTTACAGGACAATTTGAGTCTCTGGAGTGGTTTGAGGTCCTCAGGAGGCCTGGTGTGCTGCAGTCTGTGGGGTCGCAAAGAGTCGGACACAGCTGAACAACTGAACTGAACTGAACTGAACTGAAGATAATTCTCACTGCCCAACAGTTTTTCATCTAGCTGCTCAGAGGGCCATATGCCCTCACCTCTGATTAATTCTTCCCCCCTGTGCTTTTAAATGGATACTCCTAGTATTAGTCGCTCAGTCATGTCCGACTCTTTGCTACCCCGTGGACTGTAGCCCTCCAGGTTCCTCTGTTCATGGGATTCTCCAGGCAAGAATGCTGGAGTGGGTGTCCATTCCCTTCTCCAGCGGATCTTCCCAACCCAATGATGGAACCTGGGTCTCATGCATTGCAGGCAGATTCTTTACCATCTGATCCACCAATTAACACCTTAATAACAACCAGTCTATAACATTACAGGCTTGAATTTTTTTTAATTTATTTTTCAATATATTTTTATTGAGATATCATTTACAAGCTGAAAGGTATGCTTCAGTATTACAGTTCCATTTTCAGAGTCCTGATAAATGTATATACCTGTGTAATCTATACCTCTGTTAAGACAGACCATTTTCATCACCCCCATAAACTCCATGCCCCCTCCCAGTCCATCCCCCACCCACCAAGCATCCAGTATTCTGATTTATTTCACCATAGATTAGATTTGCTTCTTCTAAAGCTTATACATGAAATAACACAGTACGTACTCTTTTGTATGGTCGTTTTTTACTCAACATAATGTTTTTAAACTTCATCCGTGGTGTTGTCTATGTTCATTGTTTATCCATCCTCCTGTTGATGGACATTTGGGCTGTATCCAGTGTGGGGTTATTATGAATAAAGCTACTGTGGATATTAGTGTTCAAGCCCTTTTGTAGACATATGTTCTCATTCTCTTAGATGAGATGCTGGATCATAAGGTAGATGTATGTTTGCCTAATAAGAAACTTTCATACTATTTTCCAAAGTCATGGCACCATCCTACAATACAGTTCCAGTGGCTTCACAACCTTCTTGACATTTGTTGCTGGCAACAAATGTGTTAGTTTTCTATTGCTGTGTAATAAATTACTGCAAACACGGCATCTTAGAGCAGCACAAATATATTAGCTCATAGTTCTACAGGTCAGGAGTCCTGTATGACTCAGTTGAGTTCTATGCTTATGGTCTTAAGGTTGAAATGAAGTATCACCTGGGCTGGGTTCTTATCTGGAGGCTCTTGGAAAAATCCACTTTTGAACTCATTCAGATTGTTGGTTCAGTTCAGTTCCTGTGGTTTCCACACTGGCTATCATTTACAGCAGTTCTTTGCTCCTAGTGTGTGCGTGCTCAGTTGCTCAGTTGTGTCTGACTCTTTACAACTCCATGGACTATAGCCTTCCAGTCTCCTCTGTCCAAGGAATTTTCCAGGCAAGAATACTGGAGTAGGTTGCCATTTCCTACTCTAGGAGATCTTCCTGACCCAGGGATCCAACCCATATCTCCTTCATCTCCTACATTGGCAGACAGATTCTTCACCACTGAGCCAGCTGGGTAGCCCATCTGCACTAGAGGCAGCCTGTATCTTTTTCTCACATGGCCCCTTCTATCTTCAAGTTTGCAAAATACATTGATTTCTCACCCGCTTCCCTAGACTTCCATGCCCCTTGGTTTAAATCTCTCTGTCTTCCTTACTGCTTTTAAAAAGACTCATCTGATGGGGTCAGACTCACCTGAATAATCTCTGTATCTTAAGGTCATTCAGCTTAGAAACATAACTGCGTCTGCACACTCTCTTCCCAGTAGTATCTAAATTAATGCTTGATCGAGTAACCAGGGAGCAGAAGTCTTGGGACCATCTTTAGAGTTCTGCCTATCACAGCAGTCCATGATGAAATTTTAAAACCAGCATCACTTTTAATTATCCAGTTCCTTAAAAAAAAACAAAACAGAACACTTATTGCCCGACTAATCGTGGAAATCCTTAAGATGAACTGAAACCCAACAGCCACTCACTTGGGTTTAGGTGTTGTTCCTTCACGGAATCCATGCCTGAATCTGCGGTATACAATTTTTAGGTGCTTCATTCAACCAGTCTCTGTGGTATTTCATCCTTTAGCTTTAGCTATAGCACTCCACTTATACTTTCTCTTTTGCTTGGTAGGGTAGCCACGCTTGCCACAGGTCAACTTCAGAAGGTGGTAGGCTTTAGAGCCACAGTGGCGGCACAGCGTGTGCGTCTTATTCTGACTCTTTCCAAGCAATGACGTTCGTTTGTCATCTTGCTTCTGCCGCTGAGACCAAAGAGCTATCCGGTTGCTTTTAAAGCCAGAGATTTCAAAAATATTTTCCCGCTAAAGAATTGTATTTACTGTGGCTTCAAGAATTATCCCTTGCCACTTGTGTTCTATGCATTTATAAAACTCCCTGCATTTGAAAACATCTAAGTGCTTCTACACTGAGTTTTGACACCCATCCAACATGATCAAGTTCTCTAGCTGGCAATGATAAGACTGGAATACTTAGACACAGGTTAAAGTGATTTAACCAAGTTGATTTTTGTTGTTTCCTAGGGCCTCATACGGAGAAGGCAAAGGCAACCCACTCCAGTACCCTTGCCTGGAGAATCCCATGGTCGGAGGAGCCTGGTAGGCTGCAGTCCATGGGGTTGCTAAGAGTCGGACACAACTGAGCGACTTCCCTTTCACTTTTCACTTTCCTGCATTGGAGAAGGAAATGGCAACCCACTCCAGTGTTCTTGCCTGGAGAATCCCAGGGATGGAGGAGCCTGGTGGGCTGCCGTCTATGGGGTCGCAGAGAGTCGGACACGACTGAAGTGACTTAGCAGCAGGGCCTATAGCTGGTTGCAGAACTGAGAATTAATAGTTTAATTTTGGTAACTAGAATAATGGATCTTAGGGATTAAAAGTCCCAAGAACTTTATAGTCAAACCAAAGATCAGAGAAATTAATTTAGAGAGTTGGTTTTTCAGAGATGAGCCCAGAGCTATGTCCCTAGGTTCCTGGGTAGAGCTCTATTAACTATCCCGCAGTGGATAGTTAGCCCTTGCTTCTCGAGGGGTATCTTCTCCTGAAAGGGGATTTTGAGGTTTGTTGATTTAAGTCACTGTATAAATCTCTGACGGGCTTCCCAGGTGGCGCTAGTGGTAAAGAACCCGCCTGCGAATGCAGGAGACATAAAAGATTCAGGTTTGATCCCTGGGTGGGGAAGATCCCTGGAGGAGGGCATGGCAACTTACTTCAGTATTCTCCAGTATAGGGTTGCAGGGTTCAGACATGACTGAAGCAACTTAACACGCATCAATCTCTGGAACTCTAGAAAGTATTTATTGAAATAATGCATTATTTCAATAAATTTGCATTGCATGCATGTGTGCTCAGTTGTGTCTGACTCTTTGCAACTTCATGGACTGTGGCCCTCCAGGCTTCTCTGTCCATGGGATTCTCCAGGCAAGAATACTGGACTGGGTTGCTATTCCCTTCTCCAGGGGATCTTCCTGACCCAGGGATTGAACCCAGGTCTCCTTCATTGCAGGCAGATTCTTTATTGTCTGACCCACTGGGGAAGCCCTAAATTTGCATTAGTATATTAGTATATAGTATTAGTTCCAAATCAAAACTTTTCAACTAACTAAATCCATTCCAAGAAAGGTTATCTTCAATCGGCTTGAAACTAATTGAAGGAGGGAAGGAGCCAGTGAAATTGGCCTGCTTCTATTCAGATGCTAGGGTCTTAGGAGTTCTTGAGTCCATGCTTGAAATCTTTCTGGACTTGGGGACTCTGCATTTCTTCCAACAGAGAATGAAAGAATTGTGTACCTGACTTTCATGCAACTCTCATAAGGCATCTCATATTTTTCAAGATGAATTGCAGATGAACTGATAGCAGAGTCACACAGCTTCCAAGTCAAGACTAGAACCTGGTCACGCTATGGCTTTACAGCAAAAGCAAAGCAGCCCAGACTCTCCTGAAGCTATGTTTTATTTGGCCCACAGAATGGTGGTGCTTTTTTTACTTGAATTCATTTTCAACATTGAAAACTGGAAATTTTCATGTGAAAATTCCAGATGGCCTTTTTTTTTTTTTAGAAGTTGGAGCTCAAGGAACAGTGAGCCCACTTTCTGCAAGGCCCAGGCACTTACTCCAATCCCCCAGGTTCAGCTTAGTCCATTTGCCTTCTCGGTTCTATAGGAACCAGAGTCATGACACCTGTTTCACCCAAGCTGCCATTTTGAGACACCTTGTCAGACTGTTCAAACAATTTCTTATCTGGGTTACACATACCAAATATGTCTGGCACTTGTTTCCTAGCAGTTGAAAATAATGAGCCAGATTTTCAAATAGGTGAGCTACTTCCTGGCATTAATTCTGGCCATTTAAAAGAGTGTTCTCTCTGTAAGCCCTTAGTTACCATGTGGGATGCTCAGCATACACATAATTTCAAAAATTACTCTTTTCTTAATGGGTTTGCTTAGTCATCAGGAAATTTTGACTTCTTAAGTAAATGAAACATTTGGTATTTGTGAAGTCAAAGAATTTATTTAGGATAGCCACCTTGTCATCTGAAGAACTTATATTATGGACTGCATTGTGGCTCCACCCCCCTACCCCCAAAATTCATATATTGAAGTCCTAACCCTCAATATCTCAGAATGTGACTATATTTGGCAATAGGGCCTTTAAATATATACTTAAGTTAAAATGAGACCATTAAAGTGAGCCCCAATCCAACCTGACTCCTGTCCTTATAAGAAGAATTTGGACATGCAAAGAAGCACTAAGGGATAACACAGAGGAAAGACCACACGAGGACACAATGGAAAGGTGGCCACCTGCAAGCTAAGGAGAGAGGCCTCAGGACAAAACAAATGTGTTGACATCTTATTCTTGAACCTCTAGCACCCAGAACTGAGAATATTCATTTCTGTTGCTTAAGACAAGTATTTCGTTACAGCAACCCTAGCTAACTAATAGAGCTTCCTAAGTCATATTTCTTGAGAGGAACCTCTGTTTCACCTTATGAAATGTATGCAATACATTGTTGATTGATAATTCCTCTTGAGTTTATGCAACTAGAAGCCCAAGTTGACTGATGGCTGTGATTCCTTAGCTGCACATAAGAATCATCTGTGGATCCTTTATAACTAACTACAGGATCATCGCCCCAAATTCTGACTTGTTGGTTTGGGGTTGGTCCTGGCCCTCTGGTTTTATAAGCCTCCCAAGCGGTTTGCAGGTACAGACTAAAGTGAGAATTAACTGATTTAGAGGGAATGATACCCCTCCTAAAGAAGGGCCTGGGTTTCTGCAGTTCTCCCCTGGGAGTCCACAGCTGACCATGCCATCCAAAGGTAGGCAGGATAGATTTACTGCCTGTATAACAAGACCTCTGAGGGCTTTGAGTAAAAATGAGCCTCTGCCCACGGGCCTTATATTAGTGTTGTTGTTGTTCAGTCTCTCAGTCGTGTCCGACTCTTTGAGACCCCATCGACTGCAGCACGCCATGCTGCTCTGACCATCATCTCCTGGAACTTGCTTAAACTCATGTCCATTGAGTTGGTGATGCCATCCATCCATCTCATCCTCTGCTTCCCCCTTTTGCTTTCAGTCTTTTCCATGATCAGGGTCTTTTTCAGTGAGCTGGCTTTTTACATCAGAACCTCCAAATCTGCAAGTGGCCACAGCTCTGCCTATGAGGCACTTAATTCATGTGTGTGGCCTGGCTAGGGTACAGGTTTTGGTGGTGGTGTTTTTTTAAATCTTTTATCTCCCTGCCACTGATACCCTGTGTTTAATTTCTTGTCCCACCTTCCATTCCAGTGGAGGGTGGGGCATTCTAGAAGGTATTCCAGGAAGTTGTGGCTTTCCCTCTGCGCCCTGGGCATAGAGCTTGGAATCAAACAGAAGGAACAGCCATTGCAGGAAGCATGTTCCCAAGGCCCAGGCCCATGTGGTTTTCCCTCCAGCAATGTTGAGATTGACTCCTTTCCTGGCATGCTGGACTGTTCTGTGGATTTCGCTGCTTTTTGCCACATCTCTTACCATTAGAATGCTGTTGTCTGACCTTCGTGGCTATCTAAGCTTGCTGATTTTATTAACTTACTTCCTAGCAATTCTCAGCAGTCTCTCACGAGCTAGGTAGAGTGAAAACATTGCCCTGTACTGTTATTTTCCAAGAGCTGCATGCTCTGTATGCGGAGAACAGTGGTGTTTTTGAGAGTAAAATACAAGTTAGTGCAACTAGGACTGTGTGTGCGCCTTCCTTCAAAACCTCTCCTGCAGTTTGCCGGTGTGTGTCTAATCTCTCTCTCTGCCATCAGGTGTGACATCCTGACCCCATGTCATAACTTCATTCCCTGATAAGTGCTGTCTCGGTAAATTCAACTGTCTCATTGCAGACCGGTCTGACCTGATGAACCACAGAAAACTTTAAGCACATTATGAAGTGCCAGTGAACACTTTTATCACAAAAGCAGAGAACTGGGTCACTTTCAGGACCCCACATTTCCCAAGTGACTCAGTGGTAAAGAATCCACCTGCCAATGCAGGAGACGCAGGAGGACATGGGTTCCATCCCTGGGTTGGGAGGATCCCCTGGAGAAGGAAATAGCAACCTGCTCCAGTATTCTTGCCTGAGAAATCCCATGGACAGAGGAGCCTTGGTGGGCTACAGTCCATGGGATCTCTAAGAGTTGGACACAACTGGGTGACTGAACACACACACACACACACAAATACACGGAATGTGGTTTTAGAGCTGTAAACTCACTGAATCCTTACCTCACAAAGTAGGGACTGTCATGAAGAGTCGGACACAACTGAGCACAGGACCCCACAGATTATTGGAAAAATTTTATAAGGAACTTGAGCCTCAAGTTTTGATTAATTCAAGGTGGTATCATCAAAATCCCCAAAAAGTAAAAAAGAACAGTTTGCTGAATTGTAGGTCTAGAGTTTAAGAAAAGTCCAGTGAAACTCAGTATCTCTTAAAGCTGGAGAAAGTTTTGGCCTCATTCAGTGCAGGTAATATTTGTAATTACAATCTTAACCTGATCACCTTAACCTGATTCAAGTGATGATACATTATTACAGCTTTCCTGAGTTAAAGTATTGAAAAGGTATAACCCAGAAAGGGACTTGAACCCACTGTCTTTTAACTGAGATCACAGACGGTCTCAGGGCTTAATAAAGCTCAGGTTCTTGATGTCTCATCGAAGAAAGAATTCAGTGAGAGACAAAGAGATCAATAAAAAGTGGATTAATTTAGAAACACTCCAAAGTGTGGGTCATCTTAGAAGGTAAGAGTGGCACCAGGGTATGGGGTTATCAGTTTTTATAGGAGTGGGTAATTTCACAGGCTAATGAGTGGGAGGAGTATTCCAGCTCTTTGGGAGAAGGGGTGGAGATTTCCAGGAATTGGGCCACTTCTCACTTTTTCACCTTTACTGTTGGCCTCGGAACTGTCATGGAGTCTGGGGTGTGTCATTTAGCTTTGCTGATGTGTTGCAATGAGCTCGTACTGAGGCTCAAGGTCTAGAGGAAGTCAACTCGTCTGCCATCTTGGCCCTAGCTGATTCTAGCCAGTTGATGTTGTTTTTCCTCAGGCTATGTCATTCTTTTTTGTTTGTTCGGCTGTGATGAGCCTTCAGTGATGCACACAGGCTTTCTCTGGTTGTGGTGAGCAGGGTCTACTCTCTCGTTGCGGGGTGCAGGCTGCAGGCTTCTCATTGCAGTGACTTCTCTCATGTCAGAGCGTGGGCTCTAGAGCACTCGGGCTTCGGTAGTTGCAGGTCTTGGGCCCTAGAGCACAGACTCAGTAATTGTGGGCTTAATTGCTCCTCGGCCTGTGGGATCTTTCCAGAGCGGGGATTGAACCCATGTCTCCTGAAATGGCCGACAGATTCCTTACCACTAAGCCACCATGGAAGCCAGGGCTATGTTATTCTTTTGAAGTCTGTGCCCTGCCCGCTTCCCGCCTGATTCAGTATGGCAAAGATCTTCCAACTCTTATATCTTGAAATTTTTTGAAAGTAAATGGCAAACAAGCAGGGATTGGAAGAGATATGTGTACACCCACATTCGTAGGGGTATTATTTACAGTAGCCAAAGGTAGAAGCCACTCAAGCAAGTGTCTATCAACAGATGAATGGATAAGTAAAACGTAGTATGTACGCATAACTTAACATTATGCTCAGTGAAGTAAGCCAGGCACAAATAGAGCAAATACTGTATGATTCCACTTCCATGGGATTACAAAGAGCTGGACACAGCTGAACGACTAACACTTTCACTTTTCACTTTCCACTTATATGAGGTACCGAGGCACCTTCCCCATTTCAGTGAATTATGTCATCATCCAACCAGTTGCTTAAGCTTGAAATCTGGGCATCTTCCTTGAGCTCTTGATTTTTCTTACCACCTCCTACATTTAATCCAAAGTAACAGAGCCTCTGTCTGTCCACTCAAAGACTCGTATACAGATGCTTGTAGCAGAACTTCAGACACATTATGATAAGAGAAAGAAACCGGGAATAAAGAATTACATACTGTATGATTCCATTTATTTGAAATATTTAGAAAAGGCAAATCTGTAGAGACAAACAACAGATCAGGAGTTGCCTGACGTTGAGGGTGAGAGCAGGGATTAGGCATAAGGGAACTTTCTGAGGTGATGAAGATATCCTAAAGCTGGATTATGGCAATGGTTGCAAGAATCTATGGAGTCTCTAAAAATCCCTGATTTATACACTTTCAAAAAGTTAGCCAGGAAAGCCTGGCTGGCTACAGTCCATGGGATCACAAAGAGCTGGACACTTCTTAGCGACTGAACAACAACAACAAAGTTAGCATCTTATTTGGAAAGTAACTTAGATATTTTGTAATGAATCAAATAGATTTTTTATGGGCAGGATGCAAAGAAACATGGCTGCTTGTATCAGGAAAGAGATTTTAAAGAAGGGTCCACACAAAATTAACAAGGCCCATCCACTCCACTTCCTAACTGTTCTCCCCACTGGCCCTTCTCTTTAATTCTCTCTGGCATTACAATTTAAATGTTTTGATCAGACTCTTCTTACTGTAAATCATTCTGTTACTTCAAGTTAGGAACAAAAAAAGGAAAAGAAAATGTCTTGTTTATCCCCTTCCCCAGCCTGTATTGATAGGAACAGCAAGCTCAAACTGTGTGGGAAATTTCCTGCCTTAAGATTTATTTACTCTCTAAAGAAAAGCTACTTTGATTTCATTATTTTTTTAAGCATACATGGGTTTTAATTTGGTGAGAAAATATCCTTGCCATTAAGAAGATTCTGCCTCATTACCTCTTATAAAAAAGCCCTCCTCCCCAAATTTGCAGAACTAAAGGAAGCATAAATTAAAACAACATTGTTGTTTGTCGCTTTGATCAACAAACACCCATCTCCAAAAGAAAAAAAAAAAAAAACTGCAAACCAAGCCAGATTCAAAAACAGTCCATTCCCAAAGTCAAAGCAGTCAATATAAACAGCTTAGTCTCCCAACTGGATAAGAAAGAGGAAAAAAAATGGGGGAGGGGGGATGGAGTTGGGGGGTAGGAATAAGAATCGAGAAGGGAAGAAATTTCGATTCCTTACTTTTCCTGTTGGCCTCTGTCCTTAATCGTTAGCTCTGTGAGTTTCCATCAGACTTTTGTCTGGGAATTGAGTAGGAAGGACTTGATTCTAAAACAAAGTCTGATGGAGACTGGGCTTCCCAGGTGGTGCTAGTGATAAAGAACCCCCCTGCCAGTGCAGGAGACATAAGAGATGTAGGTTCGATTCCTGGGTCAGGAAGATCCCCTGGAGTGGGAACTGGCAACCAACTCCAGTATTCTTGCCTGGAAAACACCATGGACAGAGGAGCCTGGTGGGCTACAGTCCATGGAGTAGCAAAGAGACACGACAGAAGCAACTTAGCATGTTGAGTAAAGACTTAATGTCATCTGTTCTTTGAACCTCAAAAGCTTCTTTGCCATCCCCTATCACACATAATGTAATTTTTAAACTATCCTATTGGCCAGTGGTTCAAAAAGAGATATTCTCCAAAGACAGAGGAAGATCTCTGTTTCTGCAAATGCCTATGTATTTCTCTTCTGCTTCCTGCTTTTGTCCACATAAAGAGAAATAATATATGTGTATAACTACGAGGCTTCCCTGATAGCTCAGTTGGTAAAGAATCCACCTGCAATGTGAGAGACTTGGGTTCGATCCCTGGGTTGGGAAGATCCCCTGGAGAAGGGAAAGACTACCCACTCCAGTATTCTGGCCTGGAGAATTCCATGGGGTCCATGGGGTCACAAAGAGTCAGACATGACTGAGCAACTTTCACTCACCAGGCAACTTGATAAGAGAAGAAAAGGGGGATAAGACAGCCAAATGAGCTGTAATTTATTTTCTTCTTTGCAATATATTTGGTTGTGTTATTTTTCCTTTTTTTTTTTTTTTTTAAGTTTTCAAAGATTTTTAATTGTGGTTAAAAAAAACATGACATCAAATTTACCATCTTGGGACTTCCCTGGTGGTCCAGTGGCTGACTCTTCGCTCCTAGTGCAGGGGGCCTGGGTTCAATCCCTGGTTGGGGAGCTAGATCCTACCTGCCACAACTAAGAGTTTGCATGCTGCAGCTAAGACCTGGTAGAGCCAAATAAGTGAATAAATAAAAATAAATATTTTTTTAAAAAATGTACCACCTCAGCCATTATGTACAGTCCAGTAGTTAAGTATATTCATATTATTGTGCAGCAGTTCTCCAGAATGTCATCTTGCAAAACTGGAACTCTGTACCCATGAAGGGACAACTCCCATCTCTCCCTTTTACTATTGTTTTTCCGGCTTCCCTGGTTCCTCAGTGGTAAAGAATCCGCCTGTAATGCAGGAGATGTGAGTTTGATCCCCGGGTCAGGAAGATCCCCTAGAGAAGGAAATGGTGAAGCACTGAGTGAGTAGTCTTGCCTGGAGAATTCCATGGACAGAGGAGCCTGGCAGGACAGTACATGTGGTCGCAAGAGTCGGACACAACTTAGCGACTAAACCAACACCACCACCACTGTTATTTTTAAACTGGAATTGAAAAGATGGTCTTCTGGTTCTGTACAATGTCTGCATTACCTGGTATGTCAGGAAGTCAAAATTTTCAAGTGTTTCTTAGGTAATGTGAAAGATAGCTGTTTTCCATGAACAGTCATCCCTTGTTTACGTTTGTCTAGGTCGTTCATCTTTTCTTCTCTCCTACACATCCTAAGATAGGTGATTGATTGTTAGTCTCTCAGTCGGGTTGCCATTTCCTTTTTCAGGAGATCTTCCTGACCCAAGGATCGAACCTATGTCTCTTGCATCTCTTGCCCTGGCAGCAGATTCTTTATCAACTGGGCCACCAGGGAAGCCCTGGTGAGGAAGAAAGCAAATCCGGTTCTTAAACCCTTAGCAGGCTGGCCTTTCTGACTCTCCCCCTAACATGGGGATCAAAGATGTGAGTTGTCCTCTAATCATGGAGAAACTTCCTCCTTACCAGGAGCACCAGTAAATTTCCAGAAGCCACGTCCTCCTGCCCTTCCTATCCTCCCCTTTCCCTCCACTCTCTAGCAACTGTGACTCGCTGGTTTCTGGTCTCACGGTTCATGCCAGCTGCCAGGGTCCCCATTTGGGTTGGCTCCAGTTTTCTGAAGCCTGGCAGTTAGTTAATAAGAAAACTAGGATGTAAATCACGGCTCGGACAGTTTCCTGTGGGGGAGCTTTTAAGTTCCCATCAGATCTTTTCATTCATTCCAGCTCATGAAGAGGAGACCGATGCTCTCTTCAGACACAAATGTGAATATAGACCAGAGATAAACAAGGCGGGGTGCCGGCAGGAAGCTGGAGGGAAGCTTAAAGACAAGATGCTTAGCATTGGCTTTCATTCTTTTGCCTAAAACTCATCCATTTAATGAACTGATAGAGGAAGTGTTCTCACTTGACAATTAGTAATATGAAATTTCCACTGGTATTTTTTAAAAAACAAGTTTTAAAGCACTGTTTGTTTTGTTAACTCACTATAGTTCCAAAACTCTGATGGAACATTTATTGAGGATTTATTCTGTACCATGAGACTTCCCTGGTTGCTCAGTGTAAAGAATCTATCTGTAATGCAGGAAATACAAGAAACTCCAGTTTGAGCCCTGGGTTGGGAAGATCCCTGGAGGGGAACAATGGCAACCCACTCCAGTATTCTTGCCTGAAGAATCCCATGGACAGAGGAGCCTGGCAGGCTACAGTCATAGAGTTGCAAAGAGTCACACAAGACTGGACTGAAACGATTGAGCATACACACATGCATCCTCTACCATGCCCTGCAACAGACATGGATAAGAAGGATGTGGTCCCTGCCTTTTCGAATCTAACCGTCCATCTAGTTGTCAGAACCCTGGAGTATATTACACTAGAGAAGGCTGTTACAGGCTAAGAAACAGAGTCAGGCAACCCTTGAGTTCTGTAGAGGATGAGATAAGGTAAGTGAAGCACTCAGTGGAGAGACATAGTGTTTGTTAAGTGACAAAGTTTATTAATATCAATAATAGCATCATCCAGATAGATATTAGCTCCCAGGAGTAGACGTAATACAGAGCGTACACTCTGTATTAAAACAAATAATGCTTCCAAGCTGTGTATAAGTACCAAAACTTTAGTCTATAAATTCCAAGAGTTGGGGGGAAGGCTAGAAAGGTTGGGGAAACGTTTTAAGAGACTAGGACTTAACATAAACAAAGAGAACAAAAACAACATGGACTCATAAAAACAAGGTGATGGGCATGGGTGTAATGACCTGGAAGCATTAATTCACCCAGTACCAGCATGTGCCATGCACCTTGGGCATCGAGATGAAGGAGTTGTAATCCCTTTCCTAACACACCTAATCTGGGAGGGGAGATTTTTGTTTAATGACACCAGTGGCTCTGTTCAAGGTAAAATGTGATAAGAGCTATAGAAGATGATTCAATGCTGTATTTTTTAACATTCAGAGGTAGGAGAAATTACTTTTGGTTAAGAATAACAGATCAAATTGCCAACATCCACTGGATCATGGAAAAAGGAAGAGAGTTCCAGAAAAACATCTATTTCTGCTTTCTTGACTATGCCAAAGCCTTTGACTGTGTGGATCACAATAAACTGTGGAAAATTCTGAAAGAGATGGGAATACCAGACACCTGACCTGCCTCTTGAGAAACCTACATGCAGGTCAGGAAGCAACAGTTAGAACTGGACATGGAACAATAGACTGGTTCCAAATAAGAAAGGGAGAACATCAAGGCTGTATATTGTCACCCTGCTTATTTAACTTGTATGCAGAGAACATCATGAGAAATGCTGGGCTGGAAGAAGCACAATCTGGAATCAAGATTGCCAGGAGAAATATCAATAACCTCAGATATGCAGATGATACCACCCTTATGGCAGAAAGTAAAGAGGAACTAAAAAGCCTCTTGATGAAAGTGAAAGAGGAGAGTGAAAAAGTTAGCTTAAAGCTGAACATTCAGAAAACGAAGATCATGGCATCTGGCCCCATCACTTCATGGGAAATAGATGGGGAAATAGTGGAAACAGTGTCGAACTGTATTTTTGGGGCTCCAAAATCACTGCAGATGGTGATTGCAGCCATGAAATTAAAAGACGCTTACTCCTTGGAAGGAAAGTTATGACCAACCTGGATAGCATATTGAAAAGCAGAGATATTACTTTGCCAACAAAGGTCCATCTAGTCAAAGCTATGGTTTTTCCTGTGGTCATGTATGGATATGAGAATTGGACTGTGAAGAAAGCTGAGTGCCAAAGAATTGATGCTTTTGAACTGTGGTGTTGGAGAAGACTCCTGAGAGTCCCTTGGACTGCAAGGAGATCCAAGCAGTCCATTCTGCAGGAGATCAGCCCTGGGATTTCTTTGGAAGGAATGATGCTAAAGCTGAAACTCCAGTACTTTGGCCACCTCATGCAAAGAGTTGACTCATTGGAAAAGACCCTGATGCTGGGAGGGATTGGGGGCAGGAGGAGAAGGGGACGACAGAGGATGAGATGGCTGGATGGCATCACCGACTCGATGGACATGAGTTTGAGTGAACTCCAGGAGTTGGTGATGGACAGGGAGGCCTGGCGTGCTGCGATTCATGGAGTCACAAAGAGTCGGACACGACTGAGCGACTGAAGTGAACTGAACTGAAGAATAAGAGAAGTTTCATTGAGTAAAGACTATATTTTGCAGGTCCTGAGAGGTTGGCAAGAATTTCCTTAGTAGAAATTGGAGTTGAAGAAGGAACCTCCATCCAGACAATGGAAAATGTGAGTCAAGTGCTAAGGAGGGAAACCAAGGCATGCTTGCAAAATGGTAATTACTGGACTCATTGACAAAAAAGTCAGTGAGTCAGTATGGATGGAATCAAGCAAAGTGAAATGTCCTTCATTTGGGAAAAAGCACAATTTTTAAGGGGAAAATATAGTAACTTTCCATTTACTCAAGGGAAAGAAGAATATTTTGGAGTGATCTGAGGCTTTCCTCATATTCCACTAGACATATAGGCAAAAAGTATTTTTAAGTAGCTTTCTTTGTCTTGGTGCTCTGAATGGCACTAAAGTCTCTACCTACACAGGATAAATGTGCCCATTTTCCTTCATCCTCTACAATAGTAGTCCCCAGTGTTTTTGGTGCCAGGGACTGGTTTTGTAGAAGACAGTTTTTCCATAGATGGGATGGGAGTGGAGGGAATGTTTTCGGGATGATTCAAGTGCCTTACATTTATTATGTACTTTATTTCGATCATTATGACATCAGCTCCACCTCAGATCATCCGGCATTCGATCCCAGAGGTTGGTGACCCTTGCTCTAGGAAACAGCAAGACCTCGTCCTCTGGTGAAAGTGGCTTGGCCTGCATTCTCTTGGTCATGCAGGATGGTGTGAGCACAAGGCCTAGGCTTCAGAGTCAGGCAACTGTTTTAACTCTTCATTTCTGCCCCTTCTACACTTTGACCTTAGCAAGTTACATAAAATCTGAGCTTCCGTTTCTCTTCTGTAAAACAGGACTAGAAATGGCTACCCTGAGGTATTGTTGTAAAAATTAGAAATAAGGTATATAAATCCCGAGGCAGGAGTAAAACTAATACTGGGCACAAAATGGATGGTGACTGGTACTATTACTCATAGGCTACGCTCAGCTGTTTCTGGTCTACCAGTGAGAAACGGCAGCCAGCAGCCTGCAAGGACCTGCCCAGGACTCTGCTATCGTATTGCCTTTGGTCAATCAAACACCCTCTGGACACCTCCCACAGGTGCTGATTATAAGAACTTTAAAAATAAATTTTCTCCCCCATCTTATCTTCTGGTTCCTAGGCAGGAGCAACTAAAGTATGCTGAATAATGCTGACATCCGGCTTGGAGTAGAAAAGTTTCCTGAACACCTGCTGGGAGAAAGTTGTACTTAAAAGCAAACAAGCTGGAAAGCAGAGAACGTTTTTCCTCTTAGTGGAATCTACATGTGAAAGTATAAAATAAAACTGTGTGACTTGAGGCAAATGAAAAAGAGCCTGGTAAATGAACTATTGATCATAGTGCTTGGTGACTAGACTCTTTTTGTAAAGCACATTGTTTATAGCTTTTTTTAAAAATAAGGGGAGACAAATTGGCTTAAGTCAGTAGTTAAAATGAGACTGCCAAAAAAGTAAACAGAAGCTGCATTTCTTTGTTTTTATTTGGAGAGCTAGAGACCCCAATACTTCAAAAACAATGAAGCTGCCCACTAGCTAGTGGAAAACTTTTATTTTCAAAAATAAGTTTACAAATGAAGATAAGGTAATTAAAAAAAAAAAACTAAGAGATTTAACTCCCTTTAAAAAAATATGTAGACATTAAATACCATGCTGCTTAAATTTCATTAACAGTAAATTATCAAAGCAAGTCATTTACATTTTAAAAATTCCGGTTGGTTTTACCCTAACAGCCTTTCTTGTTTTTATCTCTTGAAGTTATACTTTTGTAGCACCGTGGGTTGTTCTTAAAGCAGCGTTTAGCAATGTTGATGTCATTTAAATATTTAAAATACTTATGTATATTTAGGGTTTCCCTTGTGGCTCAGCGGGTAAAGAATCTACATGCAATGCAGGAGACCTGGATTCGACCCCTGGGCAGGAAGATCCCCTGCAGAAGGGAAAGGCTACCCACTCCAGTATTCTGGCCTGGAGAATTCCATGGACTGTGTAGAGTTGGACACAACTGAGCGACCTCCACTTTCACTTTTCACTTTCAAGACTTCCTATAATACAAACTTAGGAAGAAAACCTAGTCAGTAGAATAGATGTCTTGATGCTATGAATAAGATGTCCTTTTTGAAAGGCCTAAAATTCTGGATATGATAGAAAGACCAAATCAATTAAAAGAATAATAATTTGGTTTTGTTGATGTTTTGTATCATTATGAAGAAATAATTGTTGGTGTTTTTGATGAATTCTCTTTGTCAGGGGAGGAGCTCTTTACAATAAAAAAGAGTTTGTAAGTAGTGAAATATCATGGTGCCTTTAGACATTAAGACACATTTCTTTTTTGGAAAAAAGATTTATTTGTTTATTTTCTTTGATGGGGGGAGCCTGTGCTGGGTCTTCATTGCTGCAAGCAGGCTTTCTCTAGCTGTGGTGAGCATGCTTGGTGCATGCTCCGGCTTCTTATTGCAGTGAATTCTCTTGTTGCGGAGCACAGGCTCTAGGTGCACAGGCTTCAGCAACTACAGTGCGTGGGCTCAGTAGCTGTGACTTGAGGTCTCTAGAGCACTGGCCCAGAAGTTGTGGCTCACGGGCTTAGTTGCTCTGAGGCATGTGGGATCTTCCTGGGCTAGGGATTGAACCAGCTGGCCTTTGCCATTGCAAGGCGGATTCTTGACCACTGGACCCCCAGGGAAGCGCCAAGTTACATTTCTAGAAACCATTTGTTCAATATGTATGCCAGTTTATCACAGTATCACCTGTCTTTGTTTCCAGTTGTGCTTTGTATTTATATATTACATATGATTAGATTCAGATACTCAACTAGACCATAAAACACCCCTCCTATGGCCCCATAGGCATGCAGCTGTTTTCTTCTCAAGTCTACGCTGCCCAGTCTTTCTTCCTTTTCTTCTCTTATCTCCTGCATTGTCTCAGTGGCAATTTCTCCCCACCCAGCCACCACGCAGGCACTCAGACAAGGAAGCAGTCCTTGTTAAAATACAAGCTGCAAACCAATGGCAGAAATTGCACTGCATTGCATCCCTAAATTGATTATGCCTCCCTTTCCTCACACCTTTCCCCAGTCCTTATTTATCTTCATCTATATCTTCATTAACTTATTAATATTTTTCTAGAAAGAAAAAAAAATAAGGTTTACACCTTTCATCAAAACATTTTGGGTTATGTCCCAGAAAAGATTTCAATCCTCAGTTCTTAGGCTTCCTAGGCACCATCAATGCAGACACTCAGCTCCCTTGATAGAAAACAGTGTTCACGCTTGTGTGCAGGCCCAGGTTAGGCTGAGAATGCTGGCTGGCTTAGCCCTGATTGCCCTTGGCCACTCCACCTCCCCAGTCTCCTGGTGACAAGGACGTACTGGTATTTGAAAGCACTCCAGCTGAACCCATGCTCTTAAGGACCCGTCACTTCTGGAGTTTTAACTTTCAGGGTTCTGGGCTGACAGTTCTCATTGTCACCTAGATCACATGTCTTTTTTTTTTCCCCTTCACATACCAAGCACACTTCACCTTCTTCCGGAAGGTTGCTGCCGCTGATGGGAGGTGGCAGCTGTTCACAGTTCACATCAATCCTGTTTGGAGCTTTAGGACTTAAAAGGGAAAACCCTTTTGCCAGCACGACTATAGTCACTTTTAAGCTAGTGAGATTTCATTGTTTGAATTGTGCTTGACCTGAGCACATTTTACAAGTGAATTTACAAAGTGGCTTTTCTCCCATGAAATTTGGACCAAAATTGAAATGAATATCCAGAACTGAAGATTTTACCATCATTCTCTGGCATGGTCATCATTCTCCTCTATGCAAAGTTAACTGTGATTATAAGTACAGCCTAACATTGAATATTCATTGGAAAGGCTGATGCTGAAGCTGAAGCTTTAACACTTTGGCCACCTGATGTGAAGAGCCAACTCAGTGGAAAAGACCCTGGTACTGGGAAAGATTGAAGGCAGGAGGAGAAGGGGACGACAGAAGATAAGATGGTTGGATAGCATCACCCACTCAATGGACCTGAGTTTGAGCAAATTCCAGGAGATGGTGAAGCCAAATTCCAGGCAAGCCTGGTGTGCTGTATAGTCCATGTGGTCACAAAGAGTTGGACATGACTTAGCGACTAAACTGAACTGACTGAACATTGAATAGGCAGGCATTATGCCAGGCATTCTTCTAAGTGTATCATATAAAGTTTTACATCTAAAAGTCCAGCAAGTGTATGACTCAGGTTCAGTTTTAGCTCTCATTTTATAGAAGAGAACATTGCTTCAGGGAGCTGGTAATGACCAGCCTGAGGTCACATAGTAGGTGCTATGGCCAGGATTCAAATCTGAATATTCTCCTCCCAGAGACTGCACTATTAACCACGATGCAACACTGAACCCACAGGAGTGGGAGCCCACCCTAGTGGTAAAATCAATGAGCCCATCACCTCCCATTCAGTTCATCCTTCACATGCCACCAGCATGACTTCTTGAAGGTACAGATCCAATCATGACACTATCGGAAAGTGTTTCTCACTGCCTACAAAGGAAAGTCTAAATCCTGAAAGTGATCTAAAAGCCTCCTCTGCTACCATCTGCCTCTGTAGCTATGCTGTTCACCACCTGCCCATTCCTGCCATGTTTCTTCCGGTTCCCCAATCGGTCTGTGCTATTTGATACTTCGGGACCTTTAAACATGTTCCATCCTGACCTTTTCCTCCTCTCTTCCTACGCAAGTGAGCTCGTGTACATCCTACAGAACCTGTCTCAAACAGCTTCTCTACATCCTTCCCGGACATAAATCTCCTCTCCTCTATTTGCTACCAGCACATACATCTATTTAGTGAGATAAAAAGAGATACTATGTTTGAGCTCTTGTGTGCTAGGCACGGGGATAGGGCTGAGCATTTTGCATGGTTACCCCACTCCAGTACTCTTGCCTGGAAAATCCCATGGATGGAGGAGCCAGGTGGGCTGCAGTCCGGGGTCGCTAAGAGTTGGACACAACTGAGCGACTTCACTTTCACTTCTCACTTTCATGCATTGGAGAAGGAAATGGCAACCCACTCCAGTGTTCTTGCCTGGAGAATCCCAGGGATGGAGGAGCCTGGTGGGCTGCCGTCTATGGGGTCGCACAGACTCAGACACGACTGAAGTGACTTAGCAGCAGCAGTAGCAGCAGCAGCAGTGGTTACAAATCTTGAGCCAAAAACACAATTATGGGAGAAATGTATCTGTTTCCTTAAAAAAAAAAAGACTATAATTTCTGTTTTGAGACCTCATTCAGCAAGGAGACACAAGCAGTGTCAGCCAACCCATCTCTTCCAGCTCCTAAGGTTGCAGCTGAGTTGTGAGGTGCTGAGACAAAGTCCAGGTGTGTATGTGTGTGTGTGTGTGTATGTTGTAGGGAAGTTGGATAAAGTTGTCCCTTTGGTCTCCATGTCACCATCTCCCCATGCTGGTGTCTGACATGTCTGATCACATCCAAGTTGGGGTAGTGGTGTCTGCAGCCTCCTCAGATCCATCAGGCACCTGTGCCCTCCTTGGGTTTACCAGACACCTTCTGCTTCTCCTGGACCACTCTGGGTTAGGAGGATTGGTGAAAGCCTGAGCCTCTCTCCTGCCCAGCTGTACTGCATAGACATTTCTTTGATTCCTCCTCTGTGCTGAGTTCCCAGCAGCTCTTGGATTGAGCCAATTCTCCAGGCTTTTGCTTGGGATCGGAACCCCCGTAGTTTCTGCTCTCAAATCATTTCACCTACCTGGAGCTTCCATCTTGCATTGGGTAGCATTTAGAGGGGCTCCAGCTTCTAGCTCCCCTTCACTTCCCTTCTGACTCTCCTTGCCCTTCTTTATTCATTCTAGAAAGCTGTAATGTCTTTTGGAGAAAAACTGGCTCTAACTGAGTATTCTTTCAGATCTTAAGTCTGGATTCTTTTATGATATAAAAATTCTGCTGAGTCATCCCTTCCTTGGTCAGTCAGTGACACTAACTGGGAGGAAAGACAGGACTATGAGGAAATCCATTGGCGGGAATAAGAACCATTAATATCTCACAGTTACTCCTGTCTCCCAGAGACACACACTGAATGACTGGTTCATATAATCTTTGCAAAAACCAATGGGAGGTGTAATTATTCTTATTTTATAGAGGAAAAACTAAGGCTTAGTGAGATCAATTAACCTCGCAGACTGCTAGCAAGATCTTGAATCCAATTCATGCTCTTGACCATAAGACCTAACTATCCTTATCACCTTCTACTGAAATAATTTCTTTAGATATCTGAGTTTCCCAGTAAATTGAGCTCCTTGAAGTCAAGACTACAACCTCATCCATCCTGTATGCTTCATACCCTGCAGTTAGCAGGTGCACTTAGTAAGTGGTATTTGAACTGAAATGGATGAAGGAGAGAGAAGGAAAAGGCAGAGGTGGAGAGGAAAAGGTAAATGGGAAAATTCTCTTATCTAAGCTCTTCTGTGAGCTTAGAAAGTTCTGAGAATCCTACACAACTTTTAAAGGAAATAAAATGAAACTGTATTTTCTGACATGGAGTTGTTGTTCAGCTGCTCAGTCATGTCCAACCCATGGACTGCAGCACACCAGTCCTCCCTGTCCTTCACCATCTCCCAGAGTTTCCTCAAACTCATGTCCATTGAGTCGGTGATGCCATCCAACCATCTCATCCTCTGTCATCCCTTTCTCCTCCTGCCCTCAGTCTTTCCCAGCATCAGGGTCTTTTGTAACAAGTCAGCTCTTTGCATCAGGTGGCCAAAGTATTGGAGTTTCAGCTTCAGCATCAGTCCTTCCAGTGAATAGTCAGGGTTGATTTCCTTTAGGATTGACTGGTTTGATCTCCTTGCAGTCCAAGGGGCTCTCAAGAGTCTTCTCCAATACCACAGTTCAAAAGCATCCATTCTTCGGTGCTCAGCTTTCTTTTATAGTCCAATTCTCACATCCATACATGACCACTGGAAAAACCATGGCTTTGACTAGATGGACCTTTGTTGGCAAAGTAATGTCTCTGCTTTTTAATATGCTGTCTAGGTTGGTCATAGCTTTTCTTCCAAGGAGTAAGCATCTTTTAATTTCATGGCTGCAGTCACCATCTGCAGTGATTTTGGAGCCCAAGAAAATAAAACCTGTCACTATTTCCATTGTTTCCCCATCTATTTACCATGAAGTGATGGGACTGGATGCCATGATCTTAGTTTTTTGAATGTTGAGTTTTAAGTCAACTTTTTCACTCTCCTCTTTCACCTTCATCATGAGAGGTGTCTGAAATTATTAAATGAAAATGCATGTTAGAAAACAGTGTGATCATCTATTGGAAAAAATATGTTAATATTAACATACAAAATGATAACATGTCAGCATCCATAAAAGAGAAGAGCTGGAGGAATTTCCACCCAACAATGGATAATGATTTGGGGAGCAATTTAGGATTACATGGGACATTCATTCTATATCTGTTATTTCTGTAATACTTGAATGTTTATAAAGAATATTATCCATTTTTAAATTAGGAATATCAATGTTTAAAAAGAAAAGCATGTTATCCTATTACAGATTTTACACTGTACTGTATACTGATCACCTTACATTGGAGCAGGTAATTATAATGACATAAACAAGTACAGGAAATGCTTCTCTATTCTTTCAAAATGACAATACACATCTTGCATCATACCATGAATCCCCCCATGAGCCTGTTAAGTAGGTATTCGTGGTTAACACTTTGAGCTGTGCTCTCTTCCATCCTGGTGTGAATCCTGGCTCTCTGTCTTAGTACCCATATGACCCCGGGCAAGTTCCTTAATCACTGTGTCTTTTCTGTGTCACTACATATAGGTCTGCCTCTTGCCTTTTAAATGCTGCACGATATGCTTCACAATTAATTTAACCATTTTCTATATGTACATTTAGGTTGTTTCCAGTCTCCAGGACGTGTTTCAGTCTTTCAAACTAGAAAGAATATTGTCAATCCTTGTCTCCAGTATCACTTGAAGCTGCTGACCTGTTGCTTAATCAGTGAACCACCCTTCCCTGCTAACATTGAAAATGGCCTTTATCTCTTATATTTCCATTTTGCTGTCTTCCTTCACCGACAAAAACTGTCCTTCTGCTAGTTCTGTTCTTCATTTCGCTTCTGTTTAGACCTATACAGATTTGAAGGAGAAGGCAATGGCACCCCACTCCAGTACTCTTGCCTGGAAAATCCCATGGGCAGAGGAGCCTGGTAGGCTGCAGTCCATGGGGTCGCTAAGAGTCGGACATGGCAGAGAGACTTCACTTTCATGCATTGGAGAAGGAAATGGCAACCCACTCCAGTGTTCTTGCCTGGAGAATCCCAGGGATGGAGGAGCCTGGTGGGCTGCCGTCTACAGGGTCCCACAGAGTCGGACACGACTGAAGTGACTTAGCAGCATACAGATTTGATACTGGATCCTACAGCTGACCCACAAAACCATGCTTGCTGCTGTTGAGTGCTGTGTGTGTGCTTAGTTGCTCAGTCGAGTCCAACTCTTTGCAACCCCATGGACTGCAGCCTGCTGGGCTCCTCTGTCCATGGGATTTCCCAAGCAAGAGTACTGGAGTGGGTTGCCATTTCCTTCTCCAGGGCATCTTCCCAACCCAGAGACTGAACCTACGTCTCCTGCATTGCAGGTGGATTCTCTACCATCTGAGCCACCAGGGATGCTGTACGGACATGCATTTGTAGTGTCGCAGATAGTAACTGAACTTTGGCCTACCTAGTCCTTCCCTATTTTCCTTGGGTTCTGACCTTTGCAAGATTCTAAATAGCTTTCTTGGTAATAACTAGGTTGCATAAAGGTCTTTACTTGGGGCCCTGGTCCTGAGGCTACAAAGAACAGCAGGAAACACAGAGGTGCTCTTGTCAGTATGAATCAGCTGCTAGCAGCAGAAGATGCCTTCAACAAAGAGAGAGAGTGAGGAAAGTGTCAGCTCCGAGGACTTGCAGGCTTACTGGGCTATTTATGAGAAAGGTCTCTGTGAGAGAGGGTAACTAACTCTGAGAAGCTGAAAGTATATAGGGTTTCCCCCTTTCCTGTTACAATCATCACTTCATGAAATAAAGTCTTTCCCAGGTTTAAAGCAGTCTTAAATGTATTTCCTTACTTTCAATATCCATTTTAACATTTTATTCAGTTAGGATGGTTGTTCACTTGTTTTTCACATTTTTCTGTGAGTGGTTCAAAAAAATAAAAATATTTGCCAAAGTGAATATTACATTCGAAGTTATGAAAAGTTCACATTAAACCCAAATAAATAGCCATTTGAGAAGGGAGGACCCCATATGTTCTTCCTAATATTTTCTCTCTGAATCAATCAAGAGTATTATTTCTGATTTTCAATATTCAACAGATTTTGACACTGTTTTTCTAAGGTGTCAACATCCAAAAGAAGAGCACAGATGAAACAGGGAATTTATTGTATAGCTATGGCAAGAGCTTATAGTTGCTGTTACTGTTACTATTTAGCAAAGAGTCATGTTTCAAATACTTACATTCTTCATATGAAAACTTTATTTACTTGGAATAATAGAAAAAGGCCAAACTGAATTGGTAAGAAGTAATGGTTGACTGGATTTCCCTGGTGGCTCAGGTGGTAAAGAATCTGCAGACATTGTGAGCCACCTGGATTTGATTCCTGGATTGAGAAAATCCCCTAAAGAAGGAAATGGCAACCCATTCCAGTATCTTTGCCTGGGAAATCCCATGGATAGAGGAGCCTAGCGGGCTATAGTCCATGGGATCACATAGAGTTGGACATGACTGAGTGACTAACCCCACCTCCACCTGAATAACTGACTATTCCTAAGTGACATTTAAGAAAGTACAATATATATTAAAAACTTATTACCGTAATATAGAAAAGAAGCTAAATTTGTGAAATAAATTCAAATCCAAATCACATATATGATTTCTATATGTAGTTTCTTTAAAGATATAACTAAATGTATTAGACTAAAATTTAAAAATTCAAAGAATAACTGCTGAGATTGGAATTTAGAGACATATGGCAGTAATCCTAAATGTCTTAAGCTTTTTGTTTGAAAAAGACACTCATTCTCACAGGTTTCTCCTTAGTAATAAGACCTGATAATCGTAGTGGAAAGACAAACTTTTAAATGTGTATACAGAATGAATCAGACCATTCGAATTGTGTCAGGTCCTTAATCAGTATAGATTAATATAATGTGATTTTAAATATTTTTAGGTTATCATATTTAACTCAAATTGAAATTTGGGTTTGCAGGTTAAACTAATTAAGAAAAGTGGGAAGGGACTTCCCTGGTGATCCACTGGTTAAGATTTCACTTTCTAATGCAGGAGGTGAGGGTTCAATCCCTGGTTGGGGAGCTAAGATCCCACATACTTCTGGCCAAAAAACCAAAACATAAAACAGAAGAAATATTGGAACAAATTCAATAACTACTTTAAAAATGGTCCACAACAAATATATATATATATATATATTTTTTTTTTTTTTTTTTTAAGAGAGAGAGGTGGGAAGAAAAGGAATTGGCGAAAGTTGGGGAGGAAAGGGCAAAAATGTGCCTCTGACCAAGTGTAAACCATATGGTACGTAAATTATGTCATAATGCGTGTGTGTTTAGTTGCTCAGTCATGTCCGACTCTTTGCAGCCCCATGGACTGTAGCCTGCCAGGCTCCTCTGCCCGTGGAATTTTCCAGGCAAGAATACTAGAGTCAAATTTCCTACTCCAGGGGATCTTCCTGACCCAGGGATTGAACCTTCATCCCTTGCGTCTGGTCTCCTGCATTGGCAGGCAGATTCTTTACCACTAGCACCACCCTGGGAAGCCTTATATCATAATAAAGATGTTTAAAAGAATCATAACTTTAAACAAAAGAAAAAATATGCAAACAGCAGGTTGCGGATTGGCCAAGCAAACCCTTTCTCTAAGATTAGGTTGTGTATTTTTCATATTTGTTACCCCCTCGTAAAATATTGTAGCATGTTTAAAGCTTTATTTCTTGATCAGTATATCTGTTTTCACTAGAAAAAATAAAACGCTCTGGATTCTAGTGTAATGCACTATTTCTGGGAGTGATCTTGATGTCGGAACTAAAAGGCAGCATGACTTGACAGAAACCGTCTTGGCATTTATCCATATATACACCTGATACGTGTAACTGGTTTACAGTCATTTATCATTTATGCTTTGGGAGGAAGGGATGGGCCATTTTGAAGGGGAACTGAAGGACCCGGTGAGGGAACTTACTCCTAGCTCAAACAGAGCGCAGTTTGCCGAATTTTCTATTGCTGTGTAGATTTTTTCATTTCCAATCTCACCTTTGATCCCAGGAGATAATTTGTTTTCCTTTTATCTACAAGTATCTGGCAATACATCTAAATTATAGGTAGAAGTAAAAAGTGTTTTTCCAGAACCTGTGGTACAGCGGAAGCCCAGGAATTCCTGTCATAGTGATGGATTTAACCGGTGTCATGAAGTCTATGTGGGAGGTAAAAATTGGATCTAAAGTGTTTCTAAAACATTTTTTTTTAATTGCAGTATAGTTGATTTACAATGTTATGTTAGTTTCCAGTGTGCAACAAAGTGGTTTAAATATATATATATATATTCTTTTCCATTATAGGTTATCACAAGATATTGAATATAGTTCCCTATGCTTTTCAGCAGGACCTTGTTTATTTTATATATAGTAGTTTGTATCTGCTAATCCCGAACTCCTAATATATCCCTTCCCCCCTTTCCCCTTTGGTAACCATGCATTTATTTTCAGTGGCCACAGTGTGTTTTGAATCGCCAATTTAAAGTGATGTTTTGCACAAGAGTAGAGGAATCTGGTCCAGCCTTACAAGGTTTCACCTGACCCTGGGCACTCAGGAAACAAGGTAGCAGGGCAGCAGGGGAGGAGGTCTTATCTCCTCTGCCTACAGAGCTCCTGGCTGTGTCCTCAGTTAATACGCCTTACTTCCTTGACATGGCGGCAGCTGCAATGTGCTTTCTAAGCAGTAAGGACTGACCACCTTGTTTAAAGCTTAAGTTCTGAGCATCATCTGCTTCCACCTAAATCTAGATCCCCACAGGACATTAGGACACAGAACAGGCAACATTAGCCTCCCTGCTTCTAACACCTAGCAACAATGTGGGTGGGTACTCCTCTGGCTGTGTGGCAGGTGTATATATATTTGTACATGCCTGTGATACCATGACAGAGAAGGACATGGCACCCCACTCCAGTGTTCTTCCCTGGAGAATCCCAGGGACGGCGGAGCCTGGTGGGCTGCCGTCTATGGGATGGCATAGAGTCGGACGCGACTGAAGCGACTTAGCAGCAGCAGTGATACCATGATGCAAAGAAAATACAACTTCAAGGGGAGGGGGGTAATACCTTGGGGGAGGGGGAATCCTGTTCTTGAAAATATCTATAAAGAGGTTTATTTAGTAGTTTTTGTAGCCCCCAATTCTTCTGCATTGTGCCAGGATATTATAAAAAGCACAGCCAAGTAAAGGCAAATAATATTAACTCTATGGGAACTGAGGTTTCTAGTTCCTACCTAATTAGACATTCTCTTTTCTGGGTCTATATGTGTGTTTATCACCCTAAATATAGAACCTGATATATATAAAATAATATATTAAAAACTACTATATATAAAATAAAATTTTAACAGGCATTCTGCTTGAGGGAGAAGAAATAAAGCCAATTTCAAACCTTACTGTTGATCCCTGGAGATGCATGTGAAAGTCATTAAGAAACGCACTTTTTACAGAAAAAAAAATTTTTTTTCCCACCTCTGTTAGAGCTGGAAGAGCCTTTAAAGAAAGATGAAACTGAAAATAGCACCATACCCTCCTTAAGAATATTAAAGGAGTACCTCTATCTCAATGCAAAATAAATTCAGGTGTGTATACTGCCTAAGACCCCAAAGTTTGCAAAGCTGAATCCAGAATTTCCTGTAAGATTACAGTCATAACCTGTTAATAATCACCTGTTCCTCATCTAGAGATGATGCTCAGGAAACAAAAGAACTGGGAAGGGAGGTTTCAACAGCATTAGCTATCAGAAACAACCTGAAGCTCTCCAGTTGATTTATACGGGAAAAAGAACACACGGAGAAAAAGGATGGCTATTTTCCATGTAATGCGAGCTTTGTTTTTTGTTTTTTTTAAAGATGTGAACTTTTTACCTTGTTCATTCATGCTTCATTTGATCAATTACTAACTATATAGCCCCTGAAAAGCGAGCGCGGGCTTTTTGAAGTGGGTATTTTGTTCTGGGATCCCCCCCTTCACTTCAAAATGGGCGGGGAGGTGGAGTTAAGACACCTTTCTGACTGTGAACCGATCAAGCAGCGCCCGAGTGTGTGAGTCGGCCCCCTGAATACCACGAGGACCCGAGGACGTGGACGGCGGAGCGGCGGCGAGCGGAGCCCGGCTCCTGTAGCCGGGAATCCTTTTTCAAACCTTAGGGAGCTAGCGCTGCCATTGAAATGCAAATCCCGTCCTGAGCGGCCGGGCCAATCGGCGAGGCTTCCTGTGCGATTACCTGGTGGCGAGCGCGGAGCGAGCGCGGCCCCTCCGGCTCGGCCCCGGCGGCCCGGTAGGCGTGGTGATCGGGCGCCCCCGCACCCTCCGGGCCCGGCGTCCCGCTTCACCCCCAGCAGCCCCGCGCCCCGGGCTCGCGGCTGTAGCCGGGGCGCAGGGCGCGGCCGAGCCTCCCATTGTTAAGCGCGGCCCGGCCCCGCCGGCGATGCCCCGCGCCGCCTCCTCCGAGCGGCGGCGAGGTTTGAACTTGGCGTCGGCCCCGAGCCCCGCGCGGCCCCGGGGGGCGACCGCGGCTCGGCGAGCGGCGATGGTGAGTGTGGGACTCGGGTCCGCTTTCCCCGGGCGGGGCGGAGGGAAGGCGGGTACCCAGCCTTCTGCTCTCTAAAGGGTGTCTATTTCGGTCCCCGCGGCGACTCTGAAGAACCCTCTCTGCAAGGATAAGTCCTCGGGCGGGCTTTCTCTGCCGGCGGCCGGCCTGATGGGGGTAGGTGGCGCCCTCCGAGGGTCCTCCTGACACTCCTGGACCTTGGCCTTTTTTTTAAAAAAATAATTTTATTAGGGAGGCAGAAACTGCTACTCCAAGAGGAAAAGAATTGCAGATTATTGACAGCATGAAAACTTTTCAGGAGAAATGATCTGTGAAATATTTTAATTTTGATAAATTGCTTCTTACGAGGGCTCCTACTGAGTTTAGAACGACTGGCCTTTCTTGGTTTTACTGGATTTGTTTCTGTAGGAAAGATCCCAAGAGTGCCTTTGAGGCGCATGCCTGCCCCTCCCCCCTTGCACTTGTTCCACCTCTTAAGGCAGTTTCTTTTTAAAGGTGTGTCCCACTGTCATGTTGCAGGAATTAAATCACGAAAATGAAATGATACCTGACACACGCTTTACTGTGAGCTGCCAGAGAGAGGAAAGTGCTTTGCTGAGGGGTGGAGGAGAGGTAATGAAATTTCAATACATCCAGCATCCGGTGGGGGAGGTGTGACCGGCTTTTTCTTCTCTCTGATGTATTTTGGCATTACTTTTTTTTTTTTTTAATCGTGTTATTGTTGTGGTGCACTTTTGTGCATGGAGGCTTTTGAGAGGAAGGGAATAGAAGCCCACATGTATATAATCTCCATGGAGAGATTGCTCTGAGATGTCAGGGTGAGGCAGGAAATCTTAGCACAGGGGCTTCTGATGATAGTTCTGTGCGTCTCCTATTTCTAACTAGTTAATATTTTAAGGCTAGGTAAATTATCATTTCCAGCAAAAAGCACATTGGTCAGACATATGCTTAATCTTGCCTCAAATAATCTCACCGGAAGTTGGTTTACATTTTAATTAATTTCGATGGTTAATTTTTGTCTTTAAAAAAATTTTGTTTTAATTACAAAAGTGTTTCATGATCATGGCAGAAAAGTGGCATATACAGAAGTAAACTGTCCTTAACAATCATATTTACGTTCGATTGGTCAAGGCCTAGTTTTTCATGGAAGCCTAGTTATTTGAAAACTTTGCAGCTGTATTGGAGTTTTTAAAATTGCTAACAAACCTGGTTTAGGAATTGACAAGGAAATAAATTTGTACTTTAAAAAATGTTATAACCAACAATAACTTATTCACATGGTTCATGGGACGGAATTTATTGTGGCAGTTTCTCTTGAATCAACTTCCCACATCTGCTCCAGACAAATGGTTTCTGTTTGTATAGCCTGTTTTGTAAATACATCTCTACCATGAAGGCAAAGTGCCCAAACACATACGCCTTTTCAGTGCTGGTAACTAGGTTCATAGAGTTAATATTTTTATTGGTTTCTGCATCAGAACTTCCTTGCTGTACACTTGATAAAACCCTGGAGAAGGTTACCAAGGGATGTTGTAGAGAATTTACTTCCCTGGAGATTTTAAGAATAGGATAAACATCCATCTGCCTAGGATGGCTTTGGTGCAATACTGTTTGGATAAAGGCAGGCAAGGTCACTTCTCAGAACCCCCAAATTGAGGAATTCTAAACAAATTTCAGTCCTCAGCAACCTGGAATCGAGGGAAATAAAGATTGCCTCAGAAGCACCTGAGCTCAGGATGTGGCAAAGCCCTGTTTTGATTTATGTTAAAAAAAAAAAAAATTTTTTTTCCTTTGGCTAAAAAGATTTTAAATTTACCCCCAGGACTTGCCAGTCCTTTTCTGTTGATGGATAAAAAATCAACAGTGATTAACTTATTTTCTAAGAAGTTCTAGGTTGACTGTAGCATAAGTTCCGTAATTTCAAGTAAATGAACAGATTTATGGAAATTAAAAGTTCTGCTTCCCAAGACTTAGAAAGTAGATAATCTGCCTGCAGTGCAGAAGACCTGGGTTCGATCCCTGGGTTGGGAAGATCCCCTGGTGAAGGGAATGGCTACCCACTCCTGTACTCTTGCCTGGAGAATCCCATGGACAGAGGAGCCTGGCGAGCTATATATATTACATGGGGTCACAAAGAGTTGGACACAACTGAGCAACTAACCCTAAGTCTGATACATTTTTACATGAACATTTTACTTTCTCCTCCAAATGTATTCTTGACTTTCCGTTTCCAATGTAGAAACGGTGTGGTACTTTCACCAAAACCAAGTATTCCTGTAACTTGTGTTGGAGGCCGTCCTCCTGAGCTCCTGCTCTGCCACTAGAATTTCATGGGTTGCTGCTTCCTCCACCCTCCTGTTTG
Source organism: Bos indicus (assembly GCF_029378745.1). NCBI lineage: Eukaryota > Metazoa > Chordata > Mammalia > Artiodactyla > Bovidae > Bos > Bos indicus. The sequence goes on from NC_091765.1 coordinate 92,234,447, forward strand.
ACAGAAGTATCCTGTAATCCTAACCACCATGTGACCTCAATTGCAGCGACACCTTCCTCCCTTTCCGTGGTCACTTGATCAGGAATAGCCACCCCTCGCCCTCCCTGCAGGATCATTGGGAGGGATTTACTTTCTAGGAAAGGTCATGTCAAAAAAAAAACAAAAAACGGGCAAGTCAGGAGTCTCCTAGCTGGCTGGTTCTTTTACCCCCACCTCACAACCCTTCAGCTTGTCCTATTTCTCCATGCATGCCAAGCATGTTTTCTTATGCTTTGGTAACACCCAGAGAAGGAATAGGAGTATGAACAATGATCGTTCATTTGTTCGACAAACATTTGCTATGTGGGAGGCTCGGCAACTGCAGATTGGTCCTCTGTCCTCAAGGAATTCGTCATGTAAGAGAAGAAATCAAACATGTCAATAAGCTAGTGCCATTCTGAGGGAATAGAGTACAGGGGTTAAGAACTTGTTTGTTATAAAGTTAAACATACATCAACCTTATGACTCAACATATCCACACCCAGCTATTTACCCAAACTGATGAAAACAGATGCCCACAAAGAGGCTTGTACAGAGTGGCCATGGCAATGTTATTCATAATTGCCAACAACTGAGAACAACCCTGTGTCCACCAATAAGAAAACAGATAAACTGTGGTACAGCCACACCAAGGGAATACCACTCAGCAATCAAAAGGGGTGAGCTTGTGATAAACACAAGAACCGGGATGAACCTCAACCATTATGTTAAACTGAAAGAAGGCCGACACAAAAGAATATGTAGCAGTTCTATTTATGAAGTTCTAGAACAGGCAAAACTAATCTATGACTATGGATGTTAGTGGTTGCTTGGGGGTGGGGATCGAGAGAGTTTGACTGGCAAGAGGTGACTTTCGGAGCCATGGAAATGTTGTATGTCTTGATTTGAACGATTGTTACACAGTTATCAAACTCCATTGAACTGAGCATTTGAGACATGTATTTTATTGTACTCGAAGCCTTAGCTCAATTCGAAGCAGAGCATAGTTCCTAGAGATAGACAAGAGTATATATCTCATCTCTGTCTCTAGGTGTATGTTACTCTGGGTAAGTTATTAAATGCATCTGAACCCGGAGCCATTGGACAGTAATGAAATACCTCCTTCACAGGGTTTTAAGAATTGTTAGATAATTGAAGTATTTAGCTTAGTTAAGAACTCGGTAAGTGTCCCCTCATAATTCCATGTATTGTGATAAATATGTGGTTTTGTTGTTAATGAGAAAGTGATTTCCATTTTTTGTAAAAGCCACCTCATTTATTTAAGATTATCAAGGATCTTATAGTAACAAATATCCTTAACATTATATGTATCTTCATTTTAATGGGTTCTTTTCCCAGGTTGTAGGGAATTTAAATTTAGTTCTTGCTTACCTGATCAAAGTACCACTAGGGCTTTGCTTTGCTATCAAATGTAAACCTCAAAGAGAAAATACCCGCTAGGCAAAGCCCTCTGTTTTTGAGGATTTCATGAGAGTAGTTGAAACTGAACTACCAGACCAGGCTCACAGCATTCACAGAATCCAGGTGAAAGGTTTACATATTATAAACTCTTTCCAAAGAAGTAGGGGAAAGAAAAATCATCTCTATATAATTAATATTGTGCTTTTTTTTTTTAAGGGACACATTATATAACTGGATTTTTCAGTAAAATACCTTGTACAGAGTGGTAAATATAATACTAGTTTACTTAATCTGTTAATCTTCAATTATTTAGGTTCAGCAAAGTGTTCGGGAAAGACAATGTAAACTTAGCCAAGTCCAAGAGAAGCATTTTGTTGTTAGAATGATTTAACTCATTCCCTAAGCATTTACCAAACGTTTACTGAGAACATATTAACCCCTGGGAATTCGGTGATGAATAATAAAACGTTTTACACCCAAAGGTTCACAGCTGCCCTGATTGTGTGAATGTGTGCCCATTTCTTATGCGCTTTTTTTTTTTCAGGGCAGAGGCATTCTCTTAGGCTGGTTTTGTTAGTTTAAAAAAAAACTTTAGGGACTTCCCTGGTGGTCCAGTGGCTAAGACTTTGCACTCCCAATGCAGGGGGCCCAGGTTCAATCCCTGGTCAGGGAACTAGATCCCACATGCTGCAATTAAGACCCAGTGTAGCCAAATAAATGCTTTTTTTTTTTTTAATTTTAAAAACTAGTTTAAAAAAGCCTCTTGCTTAAGGTGGAGATTTAAAATCCTGTTTTGTTTTGATGCTGTTTTCTTAGACACCAGAATTTCTTCTTATCCTTACTTTTAGTTACAACAACATGGTCTCCTAGAAAGGCAGTATAGAATTGTGGAAGGGTCTTAGGCTATGAAAACAGAGCAGCCTGGGTTTGAATCTGAGCTCTGGGTGCATGCGTGCTCACTTGCTTCCATCGTGTCCGTATCTTTGTGACACTGGACGGCAGCCCTCCAGGCTCCTCTGTCCATGGGATTCTCTAGGCGAGGTTACTGGAGTGGAGTGGGTGGCCGTGCCCTCCTTGAGGGGATCTTCCCAACCCAGGGATCAAACCTGAATCTCTTATGTCTACGTGCATTGGTAGGTGGATTCTTAACCACTAGTGTCACCTGGAAACCCAAATCTGAGCTTTGCTGCTGCTGCTAAGTCGCTTCAGTCGTGTCCAACTCTGTGCGACCCCACAGACGGCAGCCCACCAGGCTTCCCCATCCCTGGGATTTTCCAGGCAAGAACAGTGGAGTGGGTTGCCATTTCCTTCTCTAGTGCACGAAAGTGAAAAGTGAAAGTGAAGTCGCTCAGTCATGTCTGACTCTTCTCGACCCCATGGACTGCAGCCTCCCAGGCTCCTCCGCCCATGGGATTTTCCAGGCAAGAGTACTGGAGTAGGGTGCCGTTGCCTTCTCCTAAATCTGAGCTTTACTGCCTAGTAATTTAGGGTAGGTCCTTAAATTCTTTAAGCCTGAGTTTCCATATCTGTAAAATGGTGATAAAAGAAGTGTTAATATATATGATCAGATTAGGCTGTTTTAAGGATTAAAATATAAAAATAACTATCCTGGCACCTAGTGGGAATTAATATCTAATATGTATCGAGTCCCTGCTAAGAGGTGCTGTCTGAGACTCTTTTTGTATCTTCCTCATGCTTGTATGAGGTAGGTACTCTTATTGAGCCCTTTAAAGGTGAGAAAACTCCAAAACCACAGAAAAGATGAACTAGCTTGCTGAGGGCATGGAGGTGCCAGGGTTGGAACCCCGCAGATCTTGCCTCTCAACTGAGGAGGTTATTAATAGATACCAGTTACTTTTCCCTTCTTCTTGTTGCCCTTGTGCAATTGCTAAGTCATGCCCATCTCTTTGCGATCACACGGGCTGTAGCACACCAGGCTTCCCTGTCCTTCACTATCTCCTGGAATTTGCCTTTCCCTTTTAGGTGAAATTATTCTTAAGATTTAACTACTGCAGGTAGAAAGTAACACCAGTAAGTGGCACTCAGGCTACAATGTTGGGCAGTGTGCAGGTGAGCACCAGTGATGGAGAGTATGTATATCTTAAATAGTTGATGGATCTACTTTCTACCTTGTGGAGGGGGACTCACAGGAGACACGCTTGTGAATGTGGTCAGGGTCTTTCCCCAGGCCCTCAAAAGTCTTCCTGTCAGCGGCCCTCTGTGACTTGTGAACAAAGAATGTGGATTTGGTTGAGATTTTGTAAAGCCCTAGTAGGGGCTGACATAGGGCAGTATTATCTTGGTCTCTACCAGCAAGGCAAGATGAGAAGTGTACCACAAGCCCTGAAAGCGAGAGAAATGTAGATCCTTGTTGTCTATTTTACGTGTATACTAGTGTGTATCTGGTAGAATATTGTTGTTGGAACCCCATGGACTGCAGCACGCCGGGCTCCCCTGTCCTTCACTATCTCCCAGAGTTTGCTCAAACTCATGTCCATTTGAGTCAGTGATGCCATCCAACCATCTCATCTTCTGTTGCCCGCGTCTCCTCCTGCCCTCAATCTTTCCCAGCATCAGGGTCTTTTCCAGTGAGTTGGCTCTTTGCATCAGGTGGCCAAAGTATTGGAGCTTTAGCTCCATTATATATGTTAGAATATATATATGACTGAATCTCTTTGATGTACACCTAAGTCCAATACAACACTATAAATCAGCTATATTTTTAAAAAATTAAGAGGAACATTAAACTGTTGCCCCGGGATATTTTATATTCCCCATTTTCATGGCGTTTCCTCAACTGCCAGATTCTGGAGAACCCTGAGTTAGAACTTTATAAAAGAAAAAATCCCAAGTGGTAGATTGAAAACCCTTCTGAGTTAATGAAGACACATAAAGTCACATTGGCCAATTAAAATAATATGCCTTGAGGGGAAGGTAGTTAAGTATACAGACATGATTCCCTACGTAGATATGAGCCTTTTCACGGAATTCCCAGCCCACCTCACCAGAGTGCAGGTTTTTATGCAAGATGCTCTCTTAACGTTCTCAGCATCCATGGCTGTCTTCTGTAGTGTAGCTTGTCAGCCAACCTCCGGACCAGTTCCTCAACCACCCAGGTCTGTGTAAAACCCACCAGGGAAGCCCCTCAGCAAGCAGAGTGGGTGCTGCTGGGACAACAGGCTGAAGCCAGGGGGCACGAGAGGAACCTCTTTGCAAAGTGCTGCTTGTGTTTAAAGGAATGTCACCGTGTACCAGTTTTGTCCACCCAAGTGAGCCATGTTATCTCAGGGCAAAAGTCCTGGCGGATGAAGCTTTGGGGGCATCACTCTGAAGGGGAGAAAAGAAATCTGGAGGGAAACCCTACAGCTCTCTGGTTGTCTCTGACCCCTAGAGGCTGCTTGGCTCTGTTCAGGTTCCACTAGTCTCTTAGTCTGATCCATAGTAACTGTGCTGGGAGAATCGTAGGACTGTCACTTGAAGGTCCCTCTGCTTCTTCCCCATCGCCTCCAGCCTCTTTCACTCAACTTAAGCCCTTTGTGTTGGTTCCCATGGTTACCTCTTCACCACCAGCAGCTGGAATTCAGTAGTGAGAGGAGGCCGCCTCCCCACTGAGCCAGGTCTGGCTGGGGCGGAGGCCGCTGATCCGCCCCTGGTTCGTGGCATGGGGTCACAGTCCAGTACCTTCTCTTTGTCGTGGATTCTGTACTTTTCCCAGGCTTGGCGTGCTGGCATTCTAGTGGGAGGGGAGACGAGGGGTGATGTGCGGCTCACAGGGTATTTCCTGCTCTCAGCTGGCCTGGGGTGGACCTGCCAAGCCCCTACCCACTGGCACCTCCTTCTGTGTGCTGGTGCCCAGGCGAGGGGGTAGGACCTGCTGTGCCCATTTGGAAGAAGATGACCACTCACTTTCCCACCTGCTTTTGTTTTAGCTTTTGTGCCCAGTACCATCTGTTTATGCCTGGGACGTTAACAAGACCAGGCTCTGGTCTGGAAGGAATTGGTGTCCATGGCAGGTTTTCCTTCAGCTTGGAGGACCAGGTAGGCTCAGGAAACCTAGGGATCGTGGGCAGCCCAAAGGTTCAAGAGGAGAGCACAGCCAGCTCAGAGTTTGTCTTGAAGCTTCAAATCAGAAGCAGTTTGAGGCCCAGATTCCTACTCATTGAGAGTTCCATTGGCCCCAGAAACAGGAACTGTAACTGCAGGTGGAAATTAAACAGCCCTGTTGGTGAAGGTGAGAAGTTACTGTAGAAGGCACCACAGATCGTGGCTCCTGAGGATGCCAGGACCGGAAGAATTGTCATGCTTTTCCTGAAATCAGGCAGCTCTATTTATTCTACAGTCCACTCCACCTACAAGTATCTGAGCCCCTAGATGATGTGCAGATCAAGGTTAAGGGCATGCTTCCGAGCCTTATCGTGTGTGGGGTCTTGGCTTTACCACTGTCTTTGTGATCTTGAGCGATTTACTTAAATTACCCATTCCCCGGTTTCCTTTTTCTATGAAAGAGGGAAAACACTTGATAGGGTTATTATGAGGATTGAATTTGTTACGTAAAAATACTTTGTAAAGCCCTACTCAGGTGCTGGGCTTCCCGGGTGGCGCTAGTAGTGAAGAACCTGCCTGCTAGTACAGGAGACATAAGAGACACGGGTTCAATCCCTGGGTCAGGAAGATCCCCTGAAGAGGGGCATGGCAACCCACTCCAGTATTCTTGCCTGGAGAATTCCACGGATAGAGGAGCCTAGTGGGCTACAGTCCGTAGGATTGCAAAGAGTCGGACATGACTGAAGTGACTTAGCATAGCACAGCACATAGTAACGGAAGGAAAGGGAAAATGATGGGGATGAGTAGAAACTTAGCCAGTGGAACCATAGTTACAAACACCTTGAAAAGATATATTAAAATCCACAGACACCTACTTTTCCACAAGTTGACTGCAGTTTGGGTACCTTGCCTTCCATTTAAAATATACTTCCAAAGAATATAAAGCAACAGCTGGGGCAAAGCTTGGGAGACAGAGTCCCACTTTGGGTGATAGCAGAGGTTGGAAACATTTAGGTTTGAGATTTGGAGGGATGTAAATAGCATGGAATGTCTATTATCTACCCCAAAAAGCAGAACGAATCTTAGATATTGTGGACACAAATGCAGTTGGCACGAGCTTAAAAAAAGTGCATGTGAGCTTCTTTCTAAGACCCAATAATCCTCTTGGGCAAAGTAAGGATTAGGCCTCCCCCACAAACAAGGGGGTGAGTTCCATTTTGCTAAGATCCCTCAGCTGTTGCCAAATTTAGCCAGGGACCTATTTTCTTGCGATGAATGACCACCTCCATTTACATTTTGCACGTCCATCCCTCTTCTCCATGCAGGTCTAGGACAGGAGCAGCTTATTTGCATGTAGATGGAAGAGAGAAGGGCTTCCTTGATGGCTCAGTGGTAAAGAATCTGCCTGCCAATGCAGGAGACCTGGGTTCGATCACTGGGTCAGGAAGATCCCCTGGAGGAAGAAATGGCAACCCACTCCAGAATTCTTGCCTGGAGAATCCCATGGATAGAGGAGCCTGGTGGGCTACAGTCCATGGGGTCACAGAATTGGACATGGCTGAGCACGCATGGGAGAAAGAAACCCCACCTCCCACAGACTGCAGTCGCCTCCCTTCCAGAGCCAGGGTCTGTCATCCACTCCCACTTGCAGGAGGATAGGGGGTCTCACTCCCTAAAGCCTGAGGTGAGAGGACTCCAGGATCTAAAAAGACCTGGGCCCAACCTTATCGTGTTTTGAAAACAGCCATGCATACACATTCGCCGAGTCCCATCCCTGCTCAGCGCCTGAAGCTCCCTCTGCTGAAACGAGGCTTGTAGAAGAATCCTCAGGCTGATACTGTCAGCCTTGATACTCCAGAAACCATTTCTTTCACGCTGGTTGCTGGGCCTTCTGCCCTGGTCTGTTCCTAAGGGGCCCAGGTAACGCCTTTTATTTCCTGTTCTTATATGCGAGAACTGTGACATTTATATCTCTCACCAAATGCTTTGGACATTTGCAGTTGCCCTCTTTAAGGAATGAAAGAGCCAATGGTTATACCTGCATCCTGTCACACCCCTTGGGTGCCTTCCCGTACTCATCTCTCTCATGTAGGCCACTTGGATCAAATGATAATAGCTCCCTTCTTGTGGTTATCACGTGCCAGGCTTACCAGATCCCACAGCCATGTCACCAGGCAGATAGAACTCTGTCCCCTTTTTACAGATGAGGTCCTAGGGCTCAGATGGAATAGTGGCATGAAGTCTTTCCATTGCCCAGACTTACTCCCAGGGTAGTACATCCACTCCATTTCCCGACAAAGATTTTCCTTTAAAAATATGGAGAAATCAGGCTGAGATTCATTCTAGTGAGGGGAAAAAAAATTAAGGCTGATTTTACTTTTTCTGATAACTACAGTCATAAATGTTAATTGTAAACAATTTGCAAGATACAGAAAAGGGGGAAAAAATATCACCCTTAATCCTATCACCCAGTAGTAACATTTTGGTACTTTTTCTGGTTTTTTGTCTTCATTCATTGCTTTCTGTCATGTATGAATGGCAAAAGGGTCATGTGGCAGAAATGGTCATGTGGATTGGCATGTGGCTGATGCCTAAGAAAAAAGCACGCACAGTCTTGGGACCTTCAGGCATTGCGTGAGGGGTGGTGTGGTCTCCGGCCGGACTGCTTTCTACTTGTCTTATTTCTTTTTGCTTTCTTTATCTATATGAGGATCATTGCCGTCTCAAACAATAAGATTAATAACCTATTAAAGCACAGTATCTGGTACACACCATGTGTCCAAGAAATGTAAATTTCCTTGCCATTGGTAAGAAGGAAACACTGCCAGGCACCGTTCTAAGTGTGTTACACATATTCATTCAGGCCTCACAACTACACTTTGATATGCGTATTTTAATATTTATAGGGGAGGAAACTGAGGCGTGAGAGGCTGAGTGACCTGCCCAAAGTCAGACACCTGCGAGGTGACACAGCCAGAATAGGAACCCAAGCAGCTGGCTGCGGAATCCGCATTGTTCATACAAGTTATGCAGCCTGCCACTTACTGTGTTGATTTAAGGTCACACTCTTGAGTGTTTGTGTCTAGGACAATACACTCCAGTGGTAAAGATGTCACCAGTTTAATATAAGCCCTTGCATGAGGGCCCTTGGTTTTCCTATGCACTTGCCCTGGACTAGTCTTAGGGCCCTGGAGGTGGTAGCATTGCAGTCAAAAGTAAATATGACGCAGATTAAGTATTTAATAGGTAGGTTAAAAGATTTGGCTAGTCATTTGGCTTTTTCCCCTACCCACCCTTTTCCAGATGCAAGGTTGGCATCTAGGTCACTGGCTTAAGATCTGGAGATAGTTAGGCTTATGGTTTCGGAAAGAGTCAGAAATATGCTGAATGTTAGTGTTGTAAGTTGTACACTTGTTCCATTTGGGAGGTTTCAGGGGAAATCAAGTGAGAAAAAGCGTCAACAAGAGGCACAGGAGGTACAGGTAGACACAGGGCCGAGACCTACAAAGCACCTCTATGCACGGCTGAAGGGTTATACGTGGCCTCCTGTAATAACCATACTGCCAAACCAAGGTGGGTGAACAGAAGGAAGAGGTTTTTTTGAGGACAAGTAAAGGGATGCCTGGGTAGCTCAGCTGGTAAAGAATCCACCTGCAGTGCAGGAGAGCCCAGTTCGATTCCTGGGTCAGGAAGATACCCTGGAGAAGTAATAGGCTACCCACTCCAGTATTCTGGCCTGGAGAATTCTATGGACTGTATAGTTCATGGGGTCGCAAAGAGTCAGACATGACTGAGAGACTTGCACTTCACTTGCTTTTTAAATTATTACTTACCATCTAAGAAGTTCACTCTGTGTTGCCTCAGGCCTGTATCCTGTTCAGTGCGTTCCACTGTAAGCATGCCCTTTGCTGTGCTGTGCTTAGTCGCTCAGTCGTGTCTGACTCTTTGGGACCCCATGGACTGTAGCCCACCAGGCTCCTCTGTCCATGGGATTCTCCAGGCAAGAATACTGGAGTGGGTTGCCATGCTCTCCTCCAGGGGATCTTCCTTATCCAGGGACTGAACCTGGGTCTCCTGTGTTGTAGGCAGATTCTCTGCCATCTGAGCCACCAAGGAAGTCCAAGAATACTGGAGTGGGCAGCCTATCCCTTCTCCAGGAGATCTTCCCAACCCAGGGATCAAACCCAGGTCTCCGGCATTGCAGGCGGATTCTTTACCAGCTGAGCCACAAGGGAAGCCCCAAGAGAGGGGAAGAATGAAGGGACAGTGACCCAAAAGGTTCTGTCTAAATACCTAGGAACCAAAAGATCAGTAATAGAAACAAGGGGCTTTTCAAGAGAGGGCAGTTCATTGAGGACATCTGTGACACCTTTGATAGATGCCCAGTCATCAGCAAACAAAGAACAGCTGCCTTAGGCTAAGAGCAGAAATCTGAGCCAGAGGGCATGGGTTCTTAGTATCTTCTGCCACACACTGAAGGGGCGGAGAATCCAGACCCTCTCTGCCTCCCAGAGACTGAAGGGAAGAAAGGGGCTTGGGAACCTGAGGTTCTGATCCGAGGAGAGGCCTGGAAACAGGATGCAGAGATGATGACATGCAGCTTCCTGCGTGATGGACCTGGAGCAGCAGAAAGAGAACATAGAGACCCAGGCACCCACAAACGCAACTTCACAGAACAAATTATGAAAATGAATACATACAGGCACCCCGCCTAAATCCAAAGGAATTTCTCTAGGAGACTCTGAGGACAACTTAGCCCTGTATAAATGCACTTCTGTCTGTTTAATCTCAAAAGGCATTCTGGTGGTTTCGAAACATAAGGCAGCAAGATGGTGCTGAGCTGGGCCAACTGTTGGGCGAAGGGGGTATTCCCCCAGCACTGCTCCTGTCTACTCCACAAAAGCTAGCTGTTGTGACAGGGACCAACAGTTAGAGCTGAATTCTACTTCACAAAGGAATCAACTCACAACCTTACATATTGTTGTTGTTTAGCAGCCAGTCGAGTCCGACTCTTTGTGACCCCATGGGCTGTAGCCCGCCAGGCTCCTCTGTCCATGGGAATCTCCAGGCAAGAATATTGGAGTGGGTTACATGTCCTCCTCAGGGGGAATCTTCCCAACCCAGGGATTGAACTCGAATCTCCTGCATTGGCAGGTGAATTTTTTTTTACTGCTGAGCCACCAGGGAAGCCCTCATAACTTTATATAGAAAGTGACTAAAAGAGGTCCCCAGCTTTCCCAAAATGCATAAACAATTTAATGCCTTTAAAAGTTGAAGGGCATAGAGCTCCATTTTGGATGCATCACACAATTTTTCCCTTTACAGTCAACTGCGATTGTTTCTATAAATCTGTATTGTGTGCCTATCGCGAGCCACTCACTGAGGCCCTGGGTATGTAATGGTTTAAAAGCGCAAAACTGAAGAAAAGCCAGCCGTGGACCCTGACTTGGCTGCACTTTCTGTCCAGTGCAATCCGTGTGGAAATAAACATTTACCTGTGGCCCCAGGTGCAATGACAGGAAAGACCAGGTGCTGGGCAGAGACTGTATGAGGCAGATGAAATGGTCTCTGAGGAGGTGGTGTGCTCCCTGGACCAAAAGGCTGAGGACGAGCCGGTCAAGCGGAGAATCAGGAGGAAGACTTCCAGGCGGAGGGAGTTGCATGTGTGAAGTGGAGAGCGTGGCAGGCTTGTTCTTTATGTTGTTCTTTATAAGAATTTGGATTTTCTCCAGAGTGCATGTGGAAGCTACACAAGTTTTATTATTAGAAATGACATAATCCATTTAGTTTTGTTTTTAAAGATGGCGCTGGCCCCTGGGTTGGAGGGGGACTGGAGTGGATGTGGCTGGCGAGGAAGCTTCCCCAGGCAAAACACAACCAAAAGAAGACTGCTGATTGTCAGAACTGAGCTCTTCCTAAGGCTGTAACAGCCCACGCTAAGGAGATTGGAGCCCCCTCTGCCCATCCTCATGGAAATGTAGTAGAAATCAGGAGCTAAAGGGATCTGAGAGACCCTCCCCAGACACCTCTCCTTGGAGTTCAAGAGAGCTACAGGAACAGGGCCATCTGGAACTGCTTCTTCAGTATTGGCTGAAGCTCAGTTCAGAAAGCAGTTAAGGACTCCACTTAAATACCAAATAGTGAAGCAGTTACTATATATTTATAAATTATGAACTGTGCTGTTATTTGGTGGCTAAGTCATATTTGACTCTTTGTGATCCCATGGACTGCATCACAGCAGGCTTCCTTGTCCTTAATCATCTCCCAGAGTTCACTCAAACTCTTTGAGTCCGTTGAGTCAGTGATGCCATCTAACCATCTCATCCTCAGTTGTCCCCTTCTCATGCCCTCAGTCTTTCCCAGCATGAGAGTCTTTTCTCATGAGTAAGGCTCTTCTCATCAGGTGGCCAAAGTATTGGAGCTTCAGCTTCAGTCCTTATTCAGGGTTGATTTCCTTTAGGATTGACTAGTTTGATATCCTTGCTGTCCAAGGAACTCTCAAGAGTCTTCTCCAGCACCACAGTTCGAAACCATCAATTCTTTGGTGCTCAGCCTTCTTTATGGTCCAGTTCTCACATTCATGTATGAACAGTGGGGGCTGGGAATATGAATGTACTTAGCGTAGGAAGTAGAAATATGTAGGTGGTTGGCCTGGATTTCTTGTTTCTTATCTGGCGAAGAAAGATGACACTGGGCTAGTGCATCACAATCATTTTGTTTTGGCCCCTGGTAAATCTTTCAAGTCAGCTCTGATTTCTGTTTCCTTGTTCATAGTTTGTGGTACTGAGACGGACAGTAGTAAGAAACAATATTAAAAACAACCCTCAAAAACATCTCACCAGTTTGGCCAGCAAGATTCACTATGGAATTTCTTTTCACTAGAGCATGTTTAAAAGTGTTTATTTATTGTCCCGTGTGTTCTGCATGCTGGTCATCCTTCCTGCCTTCCTTTCAGCCTTGCTTCCTCCTTGGTGTCGAGCATCCAGGCAGCCCACACGGGAGCCTCGTAGCCAGCCCACCCAGGGTCCGGGGAGGTGAAGATTGGCAGGGAGGCTGTGCTGTGACTTAGCCTGGGTGCCACCGTCAGCAACATGCAACCCAGGTTTTCTGAGCCCTCACACCCGGTTGTTAACCTCAGCCTGGTCCCCCAGAGGTCATTGCTGGGGTGCTGGTCTCTGCTAGGGGTGAGAAGAATCCTGCGTAAAAGATCCTTAAAAAGATGAAACAGCCTCCTGTTCTTCTTGCTTCCATCTCTTTCCTATTTGCCTGCTCTTCCTGCTAGCCCTTCACTCCAGACAGCCTGCACCTTGGACCTTCCATCCCTTGGTGCTTCCCAGAGAGGGGTAGGGGCTAAGGAGAGAGAAAAGGACTCGGCCATATTCAGAGAGGGCAGAGCCAACAACTGTGTTTTAGGCCCCAAAATGAGGAAGTTATTAAATGCCACAAAGGTTTTGTGAAAGCTTAGGCCTGGTCTTTCTTGTTTTCTCCCATGGACAGCAGCAGGGTCTAGAGGAAAGCCAGAAAGTCAAGCTTGCTGTCGAAATGGATTCTACCAATGGCTGGCTGTGGATGTGCTGTGTCATCTTTACGTTTATGGATTTGATAAGATGCCTCTGAGTCTACTTTCCACCTCAGCTTAAATCAGATGGCCACTGGGGCCAACAGAGCCTTGTCCAGAGTTAGCACGTCAGAGCTTTTTCTTGTGGCTTAGGGCTGTAGGAGAAACCTAATTAGAGACCACATGATGAATTCTGCAAAAGGCTCTGATGTGCTAACTCCAGACAAGGCTCTTTTTGCTGTTATTTCCAGCATAAATTAGGTCTTTTAGTTGTGTCTGTTTTACATAACGATCTTGGCTGAAAGGAGTTCTAAAATGAAGGTTGAAGACAATAATGAAAATGATGCATTAATTAAGCAGATACCCCATGTGTAGGCAGTATGCAGGACAGTTAACAGACATTATCTAGAAGCCTGATACCAACTCCGCAGGATACATATAATTATAGGAGCTGATTTGCTGAGTGCTGAATAGGTAAATTTGGAAAACTCAGTAGGGGCCACAGGACTGGAAAAGGTCAGTTTTCATTCCAATCCCAAAGAAAGGCAATGCCAAAGAATGTTCAAACTAACGCACAATTGCACTCATCTCACACACTAGTAAAGTAATGCTCAAAATTCTCCAAGCCAGGCTTCAGCAATACGTGAACCGTGAACTTCCTGATGTTCAAGCTGGTTTTAGAAAAGGCAGAGGAACCAGAGACCAAATTGTCAACATCTGCTGGATCATGGAAAAAGCAAGAGAGTTCCAGAAAAACATCTATTTCTGCTTTATTGACTATGCCAAAGCCTTTGACTGTGTGGATCACAATAAACTGTGGAAAATTCTGAAAGAGATGGGAATACCAGACCACTTGACCTGCCTCTTGAGAAATCTGTATGCAGGTCAGGAAGCAACAGTAGAACTGGACATGGAACAATAGACTGGTTCCAAATAGGAAAAGGAGTATGTCAAGGCTGTATATTGTCACCCTGCTTATTTAACTTAAATGCAGAGTACATCATGAGAAATGCTGGACTGGAAGAAACACAAGTTGGAATCAAGATTGCCGGGAGAAATATCAATAACCTCAGATATGCAGATGACACAACCCTTATGTCAGAAAGTGAAGAGGAACTAAAAAGCCTCTTGATGAAAGTGAAAGTGGAGAGTGAAAAAGTTGACTTAAAGCTCAACATTCAGAACATGGGATCTGGTCCCATTACTTCATGGGAAATAGATGGGGAAACAGTGGAAACAGTGTCAGACTTTATTTTTTTGGGCTCCAAAATCACTGCAGATGGTGACTGCAGCCATGAAATTAAAAGACGCTTACTCCTTGGAAGGAAAGATATGACCAACCTAGATAGCATATTCAAAAGCAGAGACATTACTTTGCCAACAAAGGTCCGTCTAGTCAAGGCTATGGTTTTTCCTGTGGTCATGTATGGATGTGAGAGTTGGACTGTGAAGAAGGCTGAGCGCTGAAGAATTGATGCTTTTGAACTGTGGTGTTGGAGAAGACTCTTGAGAGTCCCTTGGACTGCAAGGAGATCCAACTGGTCCATTCTGAAGGAGATCAGCCCTGGGATTTCTTTGGAAGGAATGATGCTAAAGCTGAAACTCCAGTACTTCGGCCACCTCATGCGAAGAGTTGACTCATTGGAAAAGACTCTGATGCTGGGAGGGATTGGGGGCAGGAGGAGAAGGGGACAACAGAGGATGAGATGGCTGGATGGCATCACTGACTCGATGGACGTGAGTCTGAGTGAACTCTGGGAGTTGGTGATGGACAGGGAGGCCTGCTGCTGCTGCTAAGTCGCTTCAGTCATGTCCGACTCTGTGCGACCCCAGAGACGGCAGCCCAGCAGGCCCCGCTGTCCCTGGGATTCTCTAGGCAAGAACACTGGAGTGGGTTGCCATTTCCTTCTCCAATGCATGAAAGTGAAAAGTGAAAGTGAAGTCGCTCAGTCATGTCCGACTCTTAGCGACCCCATGGACTGCAGCCTACCAGGCTCCTCCATCCATGGGATTTTCCAGGCAGGAGTACTGGAGTGGGGTGCCATTGCCTTCTCCGAGGGAGGCCTGGCGTGCTGCAATTCATGGGGTCACAAAGAGTCGGACACGACTGAGGGACTGAACTGAACTGAACTGAATAGGTACAGACATCATTATTATTCTACGTGCTTTACCTGAATTGGGCCTCTCTGGTGGCTCAGATGGTAAAGAATCTACCTGCAATGTGGGAGACCCAGGTTCGATCCTCGGTTGGGAAGATTCCATGGAGGAGGGCATGGCAACCCACTCCAGTATTCTTACCTGGAGAATTTCGTGGATGGAGGCTACCGTCCATAGGCTTGCAAAGAGTCCTACATGACTGAGCAACTAACACAACACTTCTCAACAATGCTATGAAAGCCATTGTTTTTTGCACCTATTTCAGAGATCCGAGAATAGAGGCACAGAGAGGACAAGGTCACAGAGTTTGCTCAGTGGCTGGGGCCAGGACTTGACTCAGACTCCAGGGCCAGGCTCCTACACTGTGGGTTCTGCCATATTCTCAGGTTCCCCATGAGGAGCCTGGGGCTCACCATTTACTTGCCCAATGTCATTCGGCTCACAAGTGACAGGACCCCAACCAGGCTTTCAGATTTCCGGTCTAGGGGAATACTGAATATATTCAAGTCAAGCATCCTCAAATCGTTGAGAAAAGTAAGGTAACAAAGGAGGCGATTACACTTAGACAAAACTAGACAAAAGTTTCGAAGTGGAGACTCCCTGCTGACTGCCTGATCATCTCCCTCCCTGTCCTGAAATACAAAGAAATCAATACCATGCCTAATCCCACCACTTCTCACCCAAGGCCTGTGCAGAAGAGAAACCGCAGGCATTTGCGCCTTCTTCAGATTCCTGCTTATAGGATGTAGTGCAGGGGCTACTGGTCAGCTCTCAAAGAGACATGAAAGCATATCACTGGTACCCAGTGTGGCGAACCTGCCTCAGAGTCTGATGCAGGGACAGACTCAGTGATCAAGAGCAGACCTTGAAGGTGCAGACAGGGTGTTTGGAAATTAAGAACCCAAGACTCTCCACAGGAGAGTGCATCTGTTCCCATGGGGAACACACTGGCCACTTGGGGCTTAACATTTTTCTCCGGCTCCCTGGGTGTGTGGAGGAAAAGTGTTAGGGAAATGGTGTTAGGGACTGGGGGTGGGAGGGTGGATTTAAATGGACACACAAAAGGCTTGCCTCCAGCGCAGTGGAATCTAAACAATCTGGAATAGCTTGGACTCGAGCGTTGGCTTGTGCAAACGGAGCCAGGGCTGGTGCTCTGGGAGTTGCTGTCCTTCCAGTTACCCTGGGTCGGGAGGCAGCAAAAACTTGTCTCAGGAAACCACCTCCTTCAGTGAGTTCAAGTTTTTCACTTATTCACTGCAGATCCTGAATTATAGGTGGGTTCTTCTTCATAATGGTCAAAAGAGTCTTTCTCCCTGCTTGGTTGGAAAAATCTAGAAATCTGAGATTGGGAAGTACACCTTATTGCTTATTGTAGAAACACAGATAGGGGAGGTGACAACCCCCACCAGTACAGAGTACCTGGGTAGGTGCAGGCTTAGACCTCTGTGCTCAGCTGCGCTGCTCCGCGCCAGCTCCACAGTGAATTCTCATACCTTGTCCGTGTTGGATTTGTTTATCCACCCTGCCCGTGAACACCACCACACTCAACTTCTTGTTTTCCTCTTTTCTCTAGAGATGCACATGCAGACCCGGGCCCTGCAGACACTGGCACCTCTGACTCATTCGGCCCAGAGCACCTCACCTCTGACCCCCAGCACAGAAAAGTAGCATGGTCAGGAGGGGTTAAACCTCGGCTGAAGCACAGGTAAGAGGCACGGAGGACCTTGTTGAGTGGTCTGGAAGAGGGACTTGGCTGCGGGAAGAGGGAATGAGGGCCAAGGCTGGTCACGAATACAGATGAGAGAGAGAGAGGTGAGGAGGTCAGGCAGAAGCTCGGAATTCAGAAGGATAACTATCCTGATGACAGTTTCCAAACTAGGTTCTGAAGAAGCATCAGGTTCCTGGCAGGTAATCTGAGGGGTCCCTCAAATCATTTGATGCAAATATCTAAAAAATACATTCACAGCTGTTTTTAAAACTAATTAAAAACTCTCAAAGAGATGGGCCAATGTCCTACACTTTGGAAATGACTCGTGTGTTACATTGTACAAGGTGGATTCGTCTTTGAGCTGATACTCATTGAAAATTTCTCTAATTGAGAAATGTCCTGAGATTACAAAGTTGGCCTAATGAAAATTTGTAAGTACTTATCTGTGCTTCCTGTGTCCTAGGGCTTTGCGTACCTCATCAGATTCTCACCCCAGTGCTATGAGGTTTGCACAAGTGTAAAGGCATCTAGTTAGGAGGTGGTGTGTTCAAATTCAGACAGTTTGAGCTCACACCGACTCCACTCAGCAGTTAGCATAACAGCCTACTTCATAGGACAGTTGTGGGGATTCAAGGAGATGAGATATTCAAAGCACTTAGCACAGAGCCTGCTCATTGTCGGGTGAAGTAAATATTAGGTGCTGGTATATTGATGATGTTCTCATTCTTATCCTTTTCGTCACTGTCATGTAAGTCTGTGTGCCAGCATGAAAGGCAGTATAATATAGTAAGATGGGGTCCATGGAATCAGTCTACCGGAATTCACATCTTAATTCTGCCATTTAATATATAATGCAGGGGCAAAGAGGATGGGGTGGGATGGATTGGGAGATTGGGCTTCCCAGGTGGTGCCTAGGGGTAAGGAACCTGCCTGTCAGCGAAGGAGACATAAGAGACATGTGTTCAATCCCTGGGTCGGGAAGATCCCCTGGAGGAGGGCATGGCAACCCACTCCAGTATTCTTACCTGGAGGATCCCCATTGACAGAGGAGCGTGGTAGGCTACAGTCCATACGGTCACAAAGAATCAGACACAACTGAAGTGACTTTGCACGTGTGCACGCACGTATAAAATAGATAACTATTGAGAACCTCCATGAGGAACTATACTCAGTCCTCTCTGGTGACCTAAATGGGAAGGAAATCCAAAATGGGGGGATATACGTATGTGTATGTGATTCACTTTGCTGTACAGCAGAAACTAACACAGCATTGTAAAGCAACCATAAGCAATAAAAAAATATGTCTATATATATAACTGCAGGCAAGTTATTTAAGTTCTGTTTCCAATAGGTAAAATGTGTTTAATTACTAATCTTCTCCATTCAGTTGCTGAGAGGATTGAAAGTGCTGATGCACATAAAACCCAGCCCATCATAAGCACTCAGTATATCAGTTATCATTGCTGTCAGTTATCCTGATTTCAGTTTAGGGGCAGTTCTTTCATGTAGATGTGTGAGCTTGGATTATAAATAAACATAAATTTAGGTTTATTCAGTGACCCATTTTATGAATATGCAGCTATACATAAAATATATTTTATATAATCAAACAATATTTGTATCTGATGTTTATATGAGGATTCTTTGT
The DNA here is from genome assembly GCF_029378745.1 of Bos indicus. Lineage (NCBI taxonomy): Eukaryota > Metazoa > Chordata > Mammalia > Artiodactyla > Bovidae > Bos > Bos indicus. The sequence goes on from NC_091765.1 coordinate 92,253,002, forward strand.
AAGGTTTCGTTTGAAAAAAAGATTCAAAAGCAGTTTGAACATACCAAATGAGGACAGGCTGAGATGTGCAGAGGCCTCCGTCTATGAGAGAAGCCGCTGGTGTAAGGTTAGCCCAGGGACAGCCCAAAGAAACAGAAGCCCCAGGGTTATCTCTATTCCCTTCAGCCTCCTAGGATCTTCAGAATGTAGAGGATCAGAGCCTTTTATTTCACGAGACTCCATGAGATGTGTAGGTTAATGTAGCATCAGTGTTGAAGGATTTCAGGCCAGAAAGTCGTAGTTAGGAAGTTACTGGCCTGAGCAGACAATAATCAAGACTTGAACTTAGCAAGAGGTGATGAGACAGATTTGAGATGAATTTAGGAGACATATCAAGAACAGGTGAGGGTGGGAGAAGAGATTAAAGAGTGTGACTCCTCTAAGTTTCTGCCATCAGACATGGGTAATTGTGGGGCCTTTCAACAGGTAGATGAAGGCAGGTAGAACTGAGACTAAATGGGGGCTGAGAACGTGAACAGTGGGATCACACAGACCTGGGTTTGAGTTTGAAACAATTGAAGTGTTTCATAAAACAACCCTTAACAGCTGGATAAAACAGACAAACCTAAATGTATATCTAAGTGGTGTCCTAACCATGCAGAGACTGTGCTTATAACCATGAAGAGATTATCTTTGAAATAAGCTGGGGTTGCCGTCATCTTCATGGTCAAAACTGGCTCATGATGGTGGGTCTGTATGAAGGGAGACTGGAAGGGAGCAGATAGACTTTTTCCTTTTGAAAAGGTCATGCCTGCTCATGTCCTGTTGGCCAGAATTTTTACTCTACTTGTCCTCTAAGGATTTCACATGTGTATGTATCTTATCTCCACAGGTATATCGTAAGCCCCTACAATAGTACACCCATATTCTTTCCTATGCTCTTAGATCTCTGCAACCCACATTTTACTGATGTAGGACTGAACCTGGAAATTGGTCTGGTTCTCATCCAGTTTATTCAGATCTCAAATCCTGCCTGTTTTGCTTTTTACTTTTTATTTTGAAATAATTTTAGACTCACAGAAAAGCTGTGAAAATAGTACAGAGGTTTTCTATCCACCCATCACCCGGCTTTCTGTAATGTTAATATCTTGTAAAACCACAGTGTAAATATCAAAACAAAGGACTTAGTGTTGGTGTAGTACTTGGAACTACAGACTATAACCCTTGATGGACTTTAGTCAGATATCACCTCCCCTACCCGTCCTCCCAGTGTCCTTTTTCCATGCAGGATCCCACATTGTCTTTAATTGTCATGTTCCTTTAGTCTTCTCGAATCCACAATATTTCCTCGGTCTTTCCTCATCTTTTATGACCTTGACACTTTGTGAAGAGTATGGACCCATTGTTTTGTCGAATGTTTTCTATTTCGGTTTGTCTGGTGGTGTCTCATGGTTGGATAGAGGTTAAGCATTTTCGGCAAGAATACCACAGAAATGATGTGTCCTTTTTAGTGGGTCATTTCCAGTGTTACGTGGTGTCAATATGTGTTATTACTGGTGATGTTAACCTTTGTTTCCTGGTTAAAGGTGAGGTTTCTTCACTGTAAAGTCATTGTTGGTCTCCTTGCAGTTGACACATATCTTCAGTAGCAGGGAGGTAGTTTTGAGGCTCTGCAAAGATTGTTTCTCCTCAAACTATCTCCCACTGATTTTTAGCATCTGTCAATGGATATTGCCTATGACAATTATTAGTGTAATGTTCTAAAGATGAGTCTGTTTCCTTCATTCCTTCTACCTTTATTAATTAGATGTCTTCTGTAAGGAAGAGCTCTCTTTTCCTCCATTTATTTATTTATTCGACTATCTGTATAAGTAAGAACTCCTTCATATTATTTTACTCTGTGGGTTATTTATTTTATTGTTCAACTTGTTCCAGCTTTGGCCATTAAGAGTTCTTTCAAGTTGGCTGTGGTCTGTTGTTCAGTCGCTCCGTCGTGTTTGACTCTTTGTGACCCCAGGGACTGCAGCACGCTGGGCTTCCCTGTCCTTCACTCTCTCCCAGAGTTTGCTCAAATTCATGTCCATTGAGTCAGTGATGCTACCTAACCATCTCACCCTCTGCCACCCACTTCTCTTTCTGCCCTCAATCTTTGTCAGCATCAGGGTCTTTTCCAGTGAGTTGGCTCTTCACATCAAGTGGCTAGAGTATTGGAGCTTCAGCTTCAGCATTAGTCCTTCCAATGAATATTCAGGGTTGCTTCCTTTTAGGATTGATTGGTTTGATCTCTTTGCTAAGTCCTGTTTTGAAACAGGGGAAGGGGTGAAACACTGATGTCTTTAGAGAGAGCAGAAATGATGTGCTGATCATCTTAGGAGTCTACAGGTTTTGAGGTGGAAGGTTAGTAGTGGACAGTGAGCAAGTCTAATTCTTGACAGGCCGTGGAAGCCTACACCAATATGGAAATTGAAGAGGGCTGGGATCATGTCATGAGCCAATTCCAGGCCGAGGGGGTCATGGATATATATAGCTCCTTTTTCATGGAGAAATAGAAATTATTTTCTTGCTTATTTATAAGAGAAATAACAAAAACTCCCTCCTTCCAGGTATATATAGGGACCTGCTAAATCATCAAGTTAGAGAGAAAGTGAAGCTCTTAGTGGTCCAGGGGTTAATATTCTCACAGATCCAGTCCTATTCTTTTCCTGGTTGGATCCCGAATTCTCTTGTCCAACCTGTCAATAGGAATCCTATGATCTAACTTACCTTGGCAGAACTTCTACCTAAATTCTGTCAAGCCTCAGGCTAGAGTAGTCCAGTGAGTTAGTTCAAGAGACAAAATGTTCCAGCTTAAAACCCAAGATTTTCCAAGCCAGTGCTTTCTCCATAAACGTCTTGTCCCCTCCTCACCTTCCACCACCAGTCACCATCATCATTGTAATGACCGTCTCATCTAATTAGTAAGTGCTTATTACCATACATGAAAGTGAAAGTTCCTTGGTGGCTCAGAGGATAAAGCACGTGCCTGCCATGCGGGAGACATGGGTTTGATTCCTGGGTTGGGAAGATCCCCTGTAGAAGGGAATGGCAACCCACTCCAGTATTCTTGCCTGGAGAATCCCGTGGACAGAGGAGCCTGGCGGGCTACAGTCCACGGGGTTGCAAAGAGTCGGGCACGACTGAGCGAGTTCACTTCACTTGCCATACATGGTGATATGTGCTCTGTTGAGATGAATGGGCCGTAGAAACTCAGGCTTTGACTCTTTATTCCTTCTCATTTGGGCAGCAAGTTTAGCTCAGCAGGTACTTTACACTTCCACTGGCAGTGAGTTCTGTCCCCATCAGCGTGTCTCAGGAAACCTCAGTGGATGTTTGGTATAGGACCTCCTTCACTAGTCTCCCAAACTGTGGGAGGCTTAACGCCATTAACACGCATTTTTGCAGACAGTGGCATTTTTGGATGTGGAGGAGGGCTCGGGTTCAGAGAAGATCAATTAAAAAGGAAACTTCCTGAGTACAGTGTGATGCATTTTATCAGCAGATGGTTTTCCTTCCTCCTCTCCTCCTCCTGCCCACAGAATAGAATTCTGGCATTCCTGAGCTGCGTGCTGCTGTCTAAGATGCTGGTTCTTCTCAGAAGTTACTAAGGGTCAGTTTCTCTTCTTCCCTCTTAGAGAGCAGGAATTGAGTTTTAATTGGCAATTTACAGAGGTGGCTGGAAATGAGTCCCTCCCACTTGCATGAAGCTTAGTGAGTTCTGGGTGGTTCAAGCTGTCTGATGGGAGATGCTGGCATCACTGAGGAGCCGTGGCAGCCCCAGAAGAAGCAGAAAGAGCAGTAGTAGAGTGCAATGGCTTTTTATCCCACTCCTGAGTATGACATGCAGGTGGCCAGAGGATTGTTATCTAGAATGTTTCTCTTTGCCACAAGGTAAGCCCACGGTTATGTTAGAGTGAGATTTAGAATCTTGCATTGCAGGATTCTCAGCTGACAAGCCTTTCACAGGTGTCTATTGATGTTGTGCTATATTGTATTAAGTTTAAGCCCATTTCTCTAAATTGTCATGTAAGTTCTCATTATTTGAGCACCTCTGATTATTCCGTGTACTATCAATAGTCCTGTGTGGGAATTTTCAGTCATTCCCTCTCTGACGTGTACAGTCACTGTATTTCTTATGATGTATGTGTTTAGAGTGATTTTTATCTTTTTCAAGTTAGCAATTGCTTTGTGTTGTGTAACTTCGTGGTTTTGCTTCCCCATTTCCCCAGGGAATTTCAGAGTAATAATTTCTGTTTCTCACAAGGAATGGCTACTTATCTATGTACTTGTAACCAAGTTCTCTATTCTCTTTGCCAACATTTGTATAAAGAAAAGGAACCTGCAACTTTAAAGTTTTAAAGGAAAGGCATAGTCTTCTCCTTTAACTTTGAGTTTGCATGAAAGAAGTGTTTATTGAGGTTGTTTGAGTGGCCCTTATTGACATCCATCACAATGGAAGGCGTAAATATTTGACTATCTTTTCCTTTATTCACAATAATTCAAATTCAGCTTGTATCCTTATACAGTCTTTGATTCGAAAATTTTATTCAGAGCTGTGCCAGTGCTTTGCCTCAGGGATGCTTCTACTTGAAAGAAAATATGATATGGCAAAGAGCAGGTGGCTGCACCGGTTGTGGTCTTGTCCTGGATCTCAATGTGACTTGAACATTTATTTATTTTTATTATTGTACCATGTAAAAGGTAAAAAGGAAAATGAACTGCTTAGATTATAAAGCACGTAGAGAGAGAGAAGGATCCAGGGCTGGTTTTTCAAGTTTTATTTGGCATTCTTTCACTTAAAGGTGAATAAGAGAGAGCATTCTTCCAAGTTTTATTATTTTCTCCCCAGAGTGTCAGGTTATGTGTGAATGGTGGTAGCAATGAAATTCCTCCTTGTTGTAAAATTTATCGTGGAAATGTTAGCAAGTAGGAACTGAAGGGCTGGAGCAAGTGTTCATAAAGTTTTCAGCCTCTTTGCCTTAAAACTTTCATTATTCTCTTCATTCTAGTTTCAATAATATCTGAAAAATTTAATGAACATTCTTTCCTGGAATGATTTTAAAATATAGATCCTTCTTTTGACCATTGATTAAGGTTCTTATCTAAAATTAATGCTTTCTATTCTTTCGTTTGTTTTATTGTTGCCTTTAATTCCTCATTTGTGTCTTCTTCCTCTAAATGAAGAGAAACTGGTATAGAGAAGAGAAAAACCTAATACAATGCATAACACTTGCTCCAGAAGAGAATCGTGTCTTCACTGTCGGAGATTTGCGGAGCATTTCTTTCTTTTATTTTTTTAATTGAATGGTGTTTAGAAAAAAGTCACTACCAAAAGATAAGGCTTCTACCTTACACACACCAAAAACCCTCTTTCCTTGTTTTGCCAAATGAAATTTAATTCATACTTTAGCACTGGATAAAAATGAATTAGCTTGCTTTGGAAATAGCTTGGTTGGTATTTGATGTAAAGGGTACCCTTTAAACATATTCTATGGCACAAAGAAGAAGTAGGGAAGAAAAAATTTAACTTGTAGTGTCTGATATCTGAAGAAATCAGTAAAAACCAGTTCCTCCTTCCTTCCTCCAACAAAAAAATGTCTAGTTCCAAGTTGAGAGTTGAGAAGAAGAAACTGTTGTTAATTAGAGCTTATGCTTATCTATTTATTCTATGCTATTATACTGTAGTTATATTTGAAAGGCAAAGAAAAACAAAGATGAATGCTGTTACAGAACAAAGATCCTGTTAGTGTCAACCTCTGCCATCGCTTATAGGCAGACTGTGAAGTGTGGGAAGGAGAGTTGACTTCTGATTTCTCTGTAGATGTCAGAGTTGAGGGGAGGACGAAAGAAAGAGGGCATAGTGAGAAAAGACATTTCAGCATTATCACCCACTGGTGACTAAGTGAGAAACACCGACCCACCCCCATGGCTAGTCCCTTTTTTTTATGGTAAGTTTTGTGTGGTCATCAATAAAATTTAAGCTTAAAAATGTTTCAAAATGAAGGGTGAGGAGGACATAAACTAGTAGTGAGAGGATGTTGGAACAGGTGTGGAAGAATGGGGTAAAGCTTCTTACAAGAAAAGATCCTGCTTTTACTTTTTATGCAAATTTTAGATGTTAGACTTCACTCTTACTTGTGATTCAGTTGCCAAAGCCAAAAGTCCCCAGGGCATATTATCAGGATGTGACATTTAAAAAGAACTTCTCTTTCCAGAAAGGACTGTGTGTTGCTATGGGGTTATATTACCTAACGCATACCTTTCTACCCACTGAGCCACTTTTTAAAGACACAGAGGTTAGGCAATTATGAAAGCCTTGGAAAGGTTTGCTTGTTAGATTTTTCTTTGAATCCAAAAAATCTCAAGTATAGCTTTGAGGAGCCCGGTAGTCACAGAAACTAGAGGTGAGGGATGCTGAAAAGGGCTAAAGGATATCTCAAAAGCAGTGCCTTTGCCAAAGAACAATTACCACCTTTTTTTTTTTTTTTTAACATTTTGGAAGATGATGGGTTTCGTGTTTGAGGTACATCATTTTCCCATAAACTGGAAATGCCTGAAAAGGCATTTTTGTTCAAATACAAATAATCTATTCTTCTATACTAAAGAAGATATGATCTCCTCTAAGAATCACTTGCACAGTGACATTTAATTATTCATGTTATTTGTCTCCCCTTTAAAGCATAAAAGGAGCAATTTAGCAATAACTACCAAATTGCAGTGGCTCAGTGGTAAAGAATCCGCCTGCCAATGCAGGAGCTGCAGGAGACACAGGTTCGATCCCTGGGGCGGAAAGATCCACTGGGGCAGAAAGGTCCACTGGCATAGGAAATGGCAGCCCACCCCAGTATTCTTGCCTGGCAGAGGTGTCTGGTGGGCTACAGTCTATAGGGTCGCAAAGAGTCGGCATGACTGAGCAACTAAAAAGCAGCAGCAGAGCACCACATAACTTTCCTATTGTGAAGGGAGTGAAAGAGATCTGTTTCTGTTTGTATTTGCATAACAAATCACTAGAAAAGATAGATAAGAAATTAACCACACAGATTAGATGGAGGGACAAGAGAAATGGGTGGAGAGGGCTGGGAGGAAGAGTAAGACTTCATAAGTGTCCTACATCATAGAGCATAAAGGTTACGTGAGAAAATGCCCAGAATGATACTTGGCACTCAGTTGGCACCGAAGTATTTTTTGAGTGAATGAGTAATACTCTGATGCTGTTTAATATTTTTTCTCCCATTCAAGGCTCCCCAGTAGGATTATAAACTCCTTGAGGCCATCTGTGACCTCCCTGAGGTCCAGTTGTACTGCATTAAGGTGGTGGTGGTGTTCAGTCGCTCAGTCGTGTCCAACTCTTGGCGACCCCAAAGAGGGGTCTGCAGCACTCCAGGCTTCCCTGGTCCTTCACTGTCTCCCAGAGTTTGCTCAAATTCATGTCCACTGAGTCAGCGATGCCATCCAACCATCTTACCTTCTGTTGCCCTCTTTGCCTGTCCTCAATCTTTTCCAGCATCAGGGTTTTTTCCCAGTGAGTCGGCTCTTCACATCAGGTGGCCAAAGTATTGGAGCTTCAGCATCAGTCCTTGCAGTGAATATTCAGGATTCATTTCCTTTAGGATTTACTGGTTTAGTCTCCTTGCAGTCCAAGGGACTCTCAAGAGTCTTCTCCAGCACCACAGTTTGAAAGCATCATTCTTTGGCGCTCAGCCTTCTTTATGATCTAGCTCTCACATCCATACATGACTACTGGAAAAACCATAGCTTTGACAAGACAGACCTTTGTCAGCAAAGTGATGTCTCTGCTTTTGAATACACTGTCTAGGTTTGTCATAACTTTTCTCCCAAGGAACAACTGTCTTTTGATTTCATGGCTGCAATCACCATCTGTAGTGATTTTGGAGCCCAAGAAAATAAAATCTGCCACTGTATCCATTGTTTCCCCATCTATTTGCCATGAAGTGATGGGACTGGATTCCATGATCTTAGTTTTTTGAATATTAAGTTTCAAGCAAGCTTTTTCACTCTCCTCTTTTACCTTCATCAAGAGACTATTTAGTTCCTCTTTACTTTCTGCCATCTGTGTATCTGAGGTTATTGATATTTCTCCCACCAATCTTGATTCCAATTTGTGCTTCATCCAGGCTGGCATTTTGCGTGATGTACTCTGCATATAAGTTAAATAAGCAGAAGCAGGGTGACAATATACAGCCTTGACGTACTCCTTTCCCAATTTGGAACCAGTCCATTGTTTTATGTCTGGTTCTAACAGTTGCTTCTTGACCAGCATACAGGTTTCTCTAGAGGCAGGTTAGGTGGCCTGGTATCTCCATCTCTTTAAGAATTTTCCACAGTTTGTTGTGATCCCCACAGTCAAAGACTTTAGCATAGTCAATGAAGCAGAAGTGGATGTTTTTGTGGAATTCTCTTTTTCTATGGTCCAGTGGATATTGGCAATTTGATCTCTGGTTCCTCTGCTTTTTCTAAATCTAGCTTGTACTTCTGCAAGTTCTCCGCTCACATACTGTTGAAGCCTGGCTTGAAGGATTTTGAGCATTACCTTGCTAGCATATGCAAAGAGGGAAACTGTGTGTTAGTTTGAGCATTCTTTGGCATTGCCCTTCTTCAGGGTTTCAATGAAAACTGACCTTTTCCAGTCCTGTGGCCACTGCCGAGTTTTTCAAATTTGCTGGCATATAGAGTGCAGCACTTTAACAACATCATCTTTTAGGATTTGAATAGCTCAGCTGGAATTCCATAATCTCAACTAGCTTTGTTCCTAGTAATGCTTCCTAAGGCCCACTTGACTTCACACTCCGGAATGACCACACCATCGTTGTTATCTGGATCATTAAGCCCTTTTTTGAGTTGTTCTTCTATGTATCCTTGCCACCTCTTCTTAATCTCTTCTGCTTCTGTTAGGTCCTTGCTGTTTCTGTCCTTTATTGTACCCATCTTTGCATGGAATGTTCCCTTGGTATCGCTTATTTTCTTGAAGCGATCCCTAGTCTTTCCCATTCTGTTGTTTTCTTCTATTTCTTTGCATTGTTCACTTAAGAAGGCTTTCTTATCTCTCCTTGCTGTTCTTTGGAATTCTGCATTCAGTTGGGTAATTCTTTCCCTTTCTCCTTTGCCTTTCACTTCTCTTCTTTTCTCAGCTATTTGTAAGGCCTCCTCAGACAACCTCTTTGCTCTCTTGCATTTCTTTTTCTTTGGGATAGTTTTGGTCACTGCCTCCTGTACAGTGTTACAAATCTCTGTCCATAGTTCTTCAGGCACTCTATCAGATCTAATCCTTTGAATCTATTTGTCACTTCTACTGTATAATCATAAGGGATTTGATTTAGGTCATACCTGAATGGCCTCGTGGTTTCCCCTACTTTCTTCAGTTTAAGTCTGAATTAAATTGAACGAAAACCACAGTCCCAGCAAGGTAGAAGGCACATGGAAGGAGATGAGTGAATACTGCTCGAGAGACATGAACTAGTTTATTGTAAATTTCTCCAAAACACGCTTTGCATTCAAATCTCTCTGTGTGTTAGGACAAAATCATCTAAGAAGGACATTATGTCACTTTCCTAGTTCCAGTTTCATCAGCCTACCCATCCCACGCAATGAAGCTTCCTTGTTTGTGGTTAGGAATGCAACACAAGGGCTTTGTTTGAATTACACCCACACACAAAACTTAGTTTGCTCAATTTTAAAATTAAATGGTCCTCTGACTCTTATTGATATGCTCATGATGTAATGTGCTTTAGGAAAATATTTGCTTATCTTCTTTAAGATCAAAGTGATCCTAAAAGGTAAAGCACGCTGTGCTCTTTAGGAATGCTTATTAAATTACTTGCATCATTGAAAAGGTCAGTAAACAGCTGTTCGACTTTTTTGGTTATCTCGAGGTACAGTGAATTTTATTTTAAAAATGAGTTCTTAATACTTGGCTTTTTAATAGGTAACACATGTACATGGTATACAATTCAAAAGTTACAAAAGGAAATACCTGAAAAATAAATGTTTCTCCCCAGAGGCAGTCATTGATTGGTTCTAGTTTCTCAAGAATTCTTCCAGAAATATTCTTTACATTAATAAACAGAAGTATGTTTTCCCCCATGTTCAGCAGCATACTGTATGCACAGTTTTGTGTCTTAATTTTGTTTCTTTTACCATATATTTTGGAGCTATTTCCAAGTCAACATGTATAGTTCTTTCAATGACTACATGCATCTTCCACTGTATGGAGGTACCACACTGACTTAACTGGTCTGCTGTTGATAAGCATTTAGGTTGTGTTTCAGTCTTTTGATGAATATGTTACTTAAAAATTGTCTTGCTGAATGTTACCAAATTGCTCTTTATTCAGACTGAATGTTGGTGGGCTGTATTTTGGTCATCTTTTTCATTGTTCTTTTTCCTCATGTCATTTCTAAATTGCATATTTTGGAAGACTATTGTAAAACAGATTTATCTCTGAAACCTCCCAACATATGTTCTGCATCCAAATGAAAGGGCTGTGTTTTTCAGGACCTATGATTTGTTTGTTTCACAAGCATCCTGTTCTTAATGTGTTACAACTGTGATGAAATCTACGCATCCTCCCCACACACACTTCCATCCCTGAAAGTCAAAGTTGCTCAGTCCTGTCCAACTCTTTGTGACCCCGTGGACTATAGTTCATGGATTTCTCCAGGCTGGAATATTGGAGTGGGTAGCCTTCCCCTTCTCCAGGGGATCTTCCCAACCCAGGGATCAAATCCAGGTCTGCCGCACTGCAGGTGGATTCTTCACCAGCTGAGCCACAAGGGAAACTCCCACCCCTAATCCAAGGCAAACAGCCAACCTCTGCAGTCTACTCTGGAGAAGCATCTTTCCAAGTGAGTGTCCTGTCTTGGCATTGCAAGTCTTGGGCACTTTATCTTTACTGTAAGAATTATTTCTTTATAGTTTATTATGTATTAGAGAAATACTTCATTTGGTACCCCCCCCCCCCAGAATGTAAGCTTAAGAGCAGAGAACCTATCTTAGTTATTAAATCTTTTCAATATCATTAGTGCAGTTTCAGCACTTCAGTCCTCACCTGTCATGCCCCTTGATCCCCACCCACCGCATCGAGCCTCTCACTCATCCCTCTAGAGGACAGTGGGTGTGAAGTTCAGTCCTTTCAGCTGTCCTCCCACCCTCTTTCATATGAGCACCACCTGACCTCCTCCTTTCTCATCCCAATGGATCTGGCTTCTCTTCCACATGAAGTCATGCTTTTCATGTCCTTCATGCCCTTCGTGTGCTCTGGAATGCTGTCCTTTCCTATTTCCTCATGAGTCTTAAGGAGCGGCAGCCTCTCTTCAGCTGCACATACATCCATTCTCTGTCTCATATAGACGTGCTCGTACTTCTCATCATTTAAAATAAAACAGCAATAACACTCCCTGGCCCCCTTCTAGCCTTCTAGCTGTTCTGTTCAGTCGTGTCTGACCCTTTGTAACTCATGGACTGTAGCCTGCCAGGCTCCACTGTCCATGGAATTCTCCAGGCAAGAATCCTGGAGTGAGTAGCCATTCCCTTCTCCAGGCGATCTTCCCAACCAGGGATCGAACCCATGCCTTTTGCATTGATCCTGAGCCACCAAGGAAGCCCCAGCCTTCTAGCTACCACCCTCTTTATCTCCTTTAGAGCCAAGTTCTTTAAAGAATTATCTCCCCTTGCTATATCCGTTTTCTCTCTCACTCACCTCTTGAGTTCAGTTCAGTCGCTCAGTTGTGTCTGACTCTTTGCAACCCCATGAATTGCAGCACGCCAGGCCTCCCTGTACATCACCAACTCCTGGAGTTCTCCCAAACTCATGTCCATCTAGTTGGTGATGCCCTCCAGCCATCTCATCCTGTCATCCCCTTCTTTTCCTGCCCCCAGTCCCTCCCAGCATCAAGGTCTTTTCCAGTGAGTCAACTCTTTGCGTGAGGTGGCCAAAGTATTGGAGTTTCAGCCTCAGCATCAGTCCTTCCAATAAACACCCAGGACTGATCTCCTTTAGGATGGACCGGTTGGATCTCCTTGTAGTCCAAGGGATTCTCAAGAGTCTTCTCCAACACCACAGTTCAAAAGCATCAATTCTTCGGGGCTCAGCCTTCTTCACAGTCCAACTCTCACATCCATACATGACCACAGGAAAAACCATAGCCTTGACTAGACAGACCTTTGTTGGCAAAGTAATGTCTCTGCTTTTGAATATGCTATCTAGGTTGGTCATAACTTTCCTTCCAAGGAGTAAGCGTCTTTTAATTTCATGGCTGCAGTCACCATCTGCAGGGATTTTGGGACCCCAAAAAATAAGGTCTGACACTGTTTCCACTGTTTCCCCATCTATTTCCCATGAAGTGATGGGGCCAGATGCCATGATCTTTGTTTTCTGAATGTTGAGTTTTAAGCCAACTTTTTCACTCTCCTCTTTCACTTTCATCAAGAGGCTTTTTAGTTCTTCTTCACTTTCAGCCATAAGGGTGGTGTCATCTGCATATCTGAGGTTATTGATATTTCTCCCGGCAATCTTGATTCCAGCTTGTGCTTCTTCCAGCCCAGAGTTTCTCATGATGTCCTCTGCATAGAAGTTAAATAAGCAGGGTGACAGTATACAGCCTTGACGGACTCCTTCACTCACCTCTTACCTGATCCTACTCAGGCCTCTTCCCTGTCATTCCATCGCAGAGACTTATCAGCCATCAAGTCAAGTGCACTTGCAGGCACCGGCATCAGACTAGCCTCTCTGTAGCAGTTGGAATGCTTGGCAGTTCCTTGCTCTCCCCACCCTCTCACTGGGGGATTCTGTGAAATTCCCACGCCCTCCTGGTTTTCCTCCTGCTCCTCTGGAAGCCTCTTGATAGCCCCCTCCAGCCCCCTTCCACCCCCAAATTGGGACAGTTCTCAGAGGCCTATCTTTAAGGGACTTCCTTTCAGTCTCCTAGGCGCTCTGCCCAAGCAGCTCATCTTTTCTCAAAGGCCATGTGTTTCGTGCCTCCTCAGTTTCTACCTTTAGCCCAGACGCCAGTCCTGTAGCTGCCACTGCCTCCTGTCCCCCACTGCAACCCCGCAGGCACCTCACATTGCACACCCCACTGTCTCCCTCCTTCCGCACTCTGTTCCCGCCCCTCATCTCACAGTTCTTTATATAGGTGAGGAATATTACCATTCTAGCTCAGGCTACAAACGTAAAGGCCATCCTTCCTCCTGGACTGTACTCTTCTGTGCCAGCCACATCCAGGTGCTCACTAGGCTAGGCATTAGATCTGTTGTCTGTTTAAGTTCACTGCTCCTGCCTTAGTGCTGGGTCTTTATTTAATCTCTTACCGTGGCCAGTCCAGTAGCCTCCAATCCTCTCTCTGTCTCAAATTTATTTTCATTATTGGCAGTATCTTCCTGAAACTCAAATTTGAACATGGCCCTCCTTGGCTAAGGTTCTTCAGTGGCCTCCAGTTCCATAGGGTACTGTCTGTTGCCTTCAGTGAGGCCGGCTGAGATCTGGATCCTCTTCATCTTCATCTGCTGCCTCCCCCTCACTCATCATCTAGTCTCCACTTATGTAAGCTGTTTGTACCACGTTCTTCTGTATTTTCATGCATCTGCCATGCTGTCTCTTCTACCTGGATGTGCTTCCCTTCCATTTCCCATCCCCTTCCATCTGGAGAAATCTTTCATGGCTTAGTTAACTGTGAAACCCCCAGTGACTCCCTCTCCTGAGTTCACCGAGCACCTTGTACACATCTCTATTAGGGACCCCGTCTCAGTGTATTACAGTGCTCTGCTTGGCTGTCACTTCTACTACTCTGTGAGCTATTTGCGTCTAATGATACTTTGTAACCTGAGTGCCAGCATAATGGCTGCCATGTAGAAAGTGTCTGTGGATGCCCCTCGAATGAAAGGGAAGGAAATTGAAGAGCTGTCTGGACAGCTTAGATTGAAAACAGCAGTTCCCAACCTTTTTGGCACCAGGGACCAGTTTTGTGGAAGACAGTTTTTCCCCAAGTAATTGGGGGTCAGGGATGGTTTCAGGATGATTCCAGCACATTGCATTTATTGTGTACTTTATTTCTATGACTATTCCATTGTGATACATAGTGAAATAATTGCACAGCTCACCGTAATGCAGAATCAGACTGTAATGCAAGTAGTGGGGAGCAGCTGTAAACACAGGTGAAGCTTCTTCACACGCCGCTCACCACCTGCCATGTGGCCTGGCTCCTAACAGGTCACGGACCAGTAACCAGTCCATGGCCTCGGGGTCTGGGACCCCTGATTTAAAAGAGAGCCTACTGTTGTCTTTAAAAGCACATAGATAATTTTTTTTCACTTAATCTAGATGAGACAGTTCCACTGATCTTCACTGTTCTCTGCACAGCCGCCTTTCCTGCTTCAGAGTCTGATTCAGAACTTTCAGCAAGATGTCTGCTCCTTCCTGAAGGACGTGTACCAGCTGATATTAAGCCTGGGTAGCTCCATGCTACTTCAGGGTACCTCCTCTCTTCTCACCATTGAGATTTCAGTCTAGAAATCCCTGAAGTCAGTGGTAAACATCTCGCTTTTTTTTTTTGTCAAAAATAAAGTTCAGCCACTCTCTGACTCTGAACTTGTACAATCGTGTAATCCTCCCTACCAAATTCAACCTCCAGCCGTGCAGTCTGAAGAACACCCACTTCTCCCCTTCAGCTTTGTCAGTTCTGTGTGTACTTAGGGGATATCTTGGCTATTATGAGTAATGCTGCAGTGAACACGGGAGTACAGATACCCCTTTAAGATCCTGATTTCAGTTTCTTTGGATAAATACCCAGTTGTGGGATTGCTGGATCCTATCGTAGCTCTATTTTAAATTTTTTTTAAGGAAACGCCATACTGTTTTCCATAGTGGCTGCACCAGTTTGCACTCTCAACAGGGCACAAGGGTTTATGCAGGAATTCTTTAACTTTGCAATATTTGTATGTAACTGAAATCATGTCGAAATGAAAAGGAAAATAAAAATAATAATAAAGCAGAAAAAAAAACAATGGTTAGTAAGAGAAATGAACAGTAAGATGTTTTCCAGTATTTACTCGACTGTGTTCCATCTCTGAGACACAGCAGTCTCTGCTTCCAAGTCCATAAATCTCACTGGTGAAGAGATCAGTGGCGACTGCTCCTAACACGGGCGTTCGTATGCTGTGTCTCCCCAGACGCACTGAACCTGCAGGCCGGCCTCATTCTTGGCACTCGACCAAACTTGGGGAGAACCAACCCGATGCCAGCATGATGCAGATATCTCAGGGCACGATTGGCACGCCTTGGCCCCAGAGCTACCATTCCAGGTAAGTGACCACAGCTGAGACCTGGGGGTGGGGGTGCGGTTTGCTTTCAAATGCTCTGTTCCCAGAAAGGATTGTTTTCTTTTACTCACCCCAAGTATTAAGTCTCTCTACCCACTATCCGCATCGTCTTAAAAGCCCTGATGTGCATATGAGTCATCACCTTCTGGGCTAGACTAGCGTGGAGAGAGGCCAGGGTTATTTTGAACAATGACTAGCCATTTGAGATATTTATGGGGTTTATTGATCCTCAATCAGACATTTCTCAATTACACACCATAGCACTATAGCAGAAAAACGGACGGCTCCCTCCCTTGATGCTTCACATCCTTTTAGTCAAATAGGTATCTATTTTTTATCTGAATGGTTTTATTCAGTGTTTGAACTTCCCACTTGGTTTTTCTCTCTCTGTTAAAGCCAGTTATCCAACTTAGCTCCAGTCAAAGCAGTTAACACACTGAGGACTGTTCAGTATGTACATCATCTCATGCGGTCCTTCGTATGCACCTTTGAAACATATATAGTCTTCTTGACTCCATTTCATAGGACAGGATGTTGAAGCTGGAGAGATGGGTTTGTCCAGGCTCAAACATCTGCTCAGTACCTGAGTCATGAATCAAATCCAAGCCAGGTTTCAAAGCCATTGCCCATAACCTCATGTACTTCCTCTATACTAGCTGTATGAGTCATCTTTCTTCTGCTTGTCTTATTGCTCCAGCAGTCAAGGTCCAGTCTGGAAAAAGCAGAGCCATCACGAGTGATGCAGGAGAAGGGATTTATTACAGTAATCAGACCTGACACAATTGAAGGGGACTGAGGAGAAGGGAGCCAAGCTTGACCCGCCCCCCGCCCCAGACCTATTAAAGAATGAAGTCAAGACACCCCTGCATTTACTTCAGACTTGGAGCCATGCAAATTGGAGTCCATCTCCTGAAGCCAGGGAGGCAGGCCCTGTTGCTTACCACTTTTTGGAAGTACTTGGATATAGGTTATTAGTAGTGAGGCAGGAGGGCTTCCCAGGTGGTGCCAGTGGTAAACAATCCGCCTGCCAATGCAGGAGACACAGGATACGCAGATTCAGTTCCTGGGTTGGGAAGATCCCCTGCAGAAGGAAGTGGCAACCCACTCCAGTATTCTTGCCTGGATAATTCCATGGACAGGGAATTTGGTAGGCTACAGTCCATGGGATCATAAAGAGTCGGACACAACTGAGTGGCCAGGCACAAAATGCTGGTCAGTATCAGGGAGGGGAGGATGTTGCTGGAAGGATTACTTAACAAACAGATGGTGGCTACACATTTGGTGAGGCCGAGACTCAGAATCCCCATGACCCACGTCTGCTCAGATCAAGGGCCAAATAAATCCTAGAGCTCTGACTGGTGGGCATGGCCTGTTAGGATACTTTTTGATCGCCCTCCTTGTTACAGACATTCCTTTCCCTTGCCCACAGCGCTCCCCGTAACCCTGAAAAAATTTCACCGTCTGAGCCCTGTGTGCTCCAGGAACACAGCCCCAGCAGGGCTCACGTGGAGGCACAGTGCTTTTGCTCTGTGGGCATGGCCGTGTTACAGGCTTTTAGGTTAGATGCGGGGGCCCAGCTGTGGAAGTGACACCAGATGGTGAGGTACTTGGGCTTATAAATCAGACCTCAGTTTCAATCTCAGTTTCATTACCTACTGCATAAGGTTGAGCAAAGCACTTAACTGCTTTGATCTTGGTTTCTTTGTCTGTAAAATGAAATTAATAATATATATCTCATTGGATCATAGTGAGGATTAAACAAAGTAAGATGTAAGACAGTGTAGTTCCTGGAACATAGTGAGCACTCAGTAATTATGAAAAGTAATTATAATAATTAAGGCTGAAAACTTGTCAGAGACACAGTGAAACATAATAATGAACGAGGTTAATGGCATGAACCAGTACACATTTATAAAATGCAGGAGTATTAACAGGGTACCCCTCCTAACCACTAACCTTTGTTGATGTTCAGTTGCTAAGTTGTGTCCCACTGTTTGCGACGGCATGTCAGACCCCATATTGGAGCCTGCCAAGCTCCTCTGTCCATGGAATTCTCCAGGCAAGAATTCCGGAGTGGGTAGCCATTCCCTTCTCCAAGGGATCTTCCCAAACCAGGGATCAAACCCAGGTCTCCTGCATTGCAGGCGGATTATTTACCACTGAGCCAGCAGGGAAGCCCATTAACCTTAGGAGGCCCTTAAATCTGAAGTCATACTATGACCTAAATATACACTGGGCTGAAGACAGAAATAAGACAATTGCAATTGATGCCTAGAGTCACTGCCCACAGTAACTATGGTGAGCTTCTAGAGGCCCCAGGAGAGTCGCAGTGTTGACATCAGAAGTGCAGTACTCTACAGGCTCTGCTTTTCCACTTGCTGTTTCTTCCTCATCCCACCCTCCAGAGGGGTTTAGGCAGATGGAGCCTGCACTGGACCTACCACTCTGCCCTCTAATGCAAGCTTCGGAGCAGCCTTCCCTGACACAATGACTGTCAACACAAAAGCTCTGGGTGGGGGTACAGGAGGAGAAAGGAAAGCTTGGGTTACCCCAAAATGACACATCCATGTGGATTTTCTTCTACCCCAGCTCAAAGCATCCTGTGGTCTGTTCATTCCATGCCTTGGGTTCGCAGCTCTGAGTTCTGCTCACAAGGGCTGCCCTTTGGCAGCTGTAGCTGGAGAAGCTCTCCTGGTACATTTCTGAGGGGCACAGTGGCATCTAGTGGTCTGGTGGGCAGCATCCCTGTGACAGCGTTCACACAGCCTCGTCCTAAATATGTGGATCTGTTTCTCATTAAGAAGCAGGAAAAGGAGAGGGAGCTCAAGGGATGGGGAGGGGCAGGAGAGAGGGAGAGAGACATTCAAAGAGACAGAAGATATGTAATTTTCACTGCCTGCAAACTGGCTCAGATCTGAAATTTCACTGCAACTGTTCCAGCTGCTTTCTCTCAGATCCTTGTCACTGTCCTTCTGCTGTCCTACAGAAATCTCACAATGGTCCTAAAGTATTAGGACTTCTAAAGTACATAGTACTTTAGGAAAAACCTCCAAAAAATCCTGTAGTCTAGTCCCCTCCCAAGAGGCTGAAATAACACCATCACAATACTAAAGAACCAGTACATGCTCATTGATTCATTCCTCTAACAAATATGTATGGAATACCTACTATGTCTGAGATAATTTTTAGTTATTGAGAGTGCAAGACTGAGCAAGACATCAAAAAGTAGTATTTATTGTTTCCCCAGGTATGTTCCATGGAATGATAATCCATTAGATGCTCCTTGGGGAAAACTGTCTAGGGTCATGTAAGTTTAGAAATCACTGCTTGGGACTTCCCTGGTGGTCCAGTGGTTAAGACTTCGCCTGCCAGTGCAGGAGTGCGGGTTTAACCCCTGGTCAGAGAACATGTGGGATATTACCCACATGCCTTGTGGCCAAAAAATCAAAATACAAAGCAGAAACAATATTGTAACAAATTCAATAAAGACTTTAAAAGTGGTCTACATTAAAAAAAACCTTAAAGCACTGCTTAGTATATTTGCCTTGCAGAATATCACATGAACAAATTTATTAAGGACTCGGATGTCTTAAATTACAATTATTTATCTTATCTGGAGAAGGCAATGGCACCCCTCTCCAGTACTCTTGCCTGGAAAAGCCCATGGACGGAGGAGCCTGGTGGGCTGCAGTCCATGGGGTCGCTAAGAGTCGGACACAACTGAGCAACTTCACTTTCACTTTTCACTTGCATGCATTGGAGAAGGAGATGGCAACCCACTCCAGCGTTCTTGCCTGGAGAATCCCAGGGACGAGGGAGCCTGGTGGGCTGCTGTCTATGGGGTCACACAGAGTCGCACACGACTGAAGTGACTTAGCAGCAGCCCAGTATTTTCCAGACATTTTATCATCTGAGGAATTAATTAATGTTCTGGTAGTACACTTTAGGAAATGTTTTCATATAATTGTTTTGTGCTCTTTGTTATGTTTTAAGTATTTAGGAAATACTTTTAAACAGAGGTGATGTAATATCAAGTAGTAGTAAGTGCTGTGAAGATAATAAAGCAGAGCAGCAAGAAATACGGAGAGGGGAGGTACTTTTAAGATAGTGAATGGCAGGAAGTATTCTCCGATGCAGTCATGAATAAAGGAAGGGAGTGAGCCAGGTGAAGAGCATTCCTTATGGTGGGAACAGTGAGTACAAAGGCCCTGAGTCCCTGATGTGGGAACATATTTCATGGGTTTGAGAGGCCATCAGTGACCATTATGCCAGAGTGCAGTGAGCAAGGAAGAGAGCAATGGGAAACGAGGGTAGAGAAGTCGTCAGACCACAGTGAGAACTCTGACATGCTTGACACACTCATCTTGAGAGTAAGGATGTCTCTGTGTGGGCTGGAACTGCTGCAGGATTGAAGACCTGCATGTCAGGTTCTTGGCAGCCATCTGTAAGAGTGCCATCTTGGAAGCAGGAATGGCAGGGGTGATCAGAATGACTGCTTTCAGAATGTGGTAGAAGAACTTGTTCCTACAGGGTGATGTCAGGGCACTCCGTGGCATGGCATAGGTCACTGGGTCTTAGTCCCCAGGCAGCTTGGAAATGAGAATTTGGGGAGACAAAGCCCTCCCTGAGTAGCAGTGAAGAGTAAGAATGGTCCTCATGGGATGCATTCCATCTGAGGATTGGTGGGTTAAGTGTCCTTTGGCCGCAAGACGGAACCCACTCTACCCTTGCTTGGCTCGAGATACGTTTACCAGTGAGTTCATGTTTCTAGATCCATCTGTATTTTGCGATGGCATTTCCTCCGATTCAGCAGTGTTTCAGTTAACCCATCGGTTTATTCACTTTGATTTTTTTTTTTTTTTCACATGTTCCTAAATTAGATCTGGCTTATCCTTTTAGTGAAAGACTGCTAAAATTCTTAGCAGTGGGGAGGAGGATTAAGTAGTGTCTACCACCTGCATGGAATTGGTGAGCAAAAACAGCCCTTGTGGAATCTACTGCTTCCGTGTCCCCTTGAAGTATTAACTCTGAGTCTTCTGTTAGAGGAGATAAACAGGAGCACAAGTGGGTCATAGGGGATTATCCTCAGTCACGTCATGTGCATCTTCAGCACATCCTCTTCATTTGGGGGTGGGGGGGTAAATGCTGGTAGTGACATATGCCGTGACATGGAGTGCCAGGACTGGCTTCCCTAATCTGGTTGGGATTAACCCTTCCTTCCTCCTTGAATTTATACCTGTCCCTGCCAAAGCAAGATGTTCCATTCAGTAAGTTTACTTGCCCTGAAAAAGAAATATTATTCTGGGGGGGCAATTGCTGAAAATGTAGTCTTCTTTTCCTTGAATTCTGCTCCAGTTTTGACTCAGAATATGATCCTTCTAGTGTCCTCCCGTATACTCTGGAGACAGTCCAGCAAAGCATTATCACCTACTCAGCCATTAAGACACCATATTTACTTATACGACATCTAGAAATATAATAATAGCTCCATGGATTTTAATAGTGTTTAAATGCCTATTCATTTAAAAATGAAAAGCCTCAGGCAAGAACTCTTCGTTTTCTTTATTCTTTTTGTGACCCTATGGACTGTAGCCCACCATGCTTCTCTGTCCATGGGATTTTCCAGGCAAGAATCCTGGAGTGGGTTGCCATTTCCTCCTCCAGAGAATCCTCCTGACCCAAGGATCGAACCTGTGTCTCCTGCATTACAGGCAAATTCTTTACCGCTGAGCCACCAGGGAAGCCCTCTTTAGAGAACAGTGAATCACAAATGTTTGAACTATTGAGACTGCTGTTTGATTTTTGAGCTACTTATTCCTTCCTATATCTCTATTCTCTCTCGCCCATGCTGGGTGAAGTATATTTGGGGTTTATAATTAAAGTTAGCTATAAGTAATTCTGTCTTATGGCAACTTTTTGGAGGAGCTAGTGAAGGAAAATGTCTTACTGTCCAGCGTATGAGGCTTTGCCCAGACTCTGGGCAGTTGTCCATGGGTGATGGTCTCCCAGCACCTGAGAGCCTCCCGTGATTAAGACTTCTTAGCCAGTCTGCTTTTCCTCTCTCATCCACTTTTGCTAGCTCTCAATGTTTCTGAGTATTCTCTCATTCAGTTTTGTGTTTGGCTTTCTTACCACAAACAAATTGTCTCTTGTACAGTGGAAATTCCAGGAAGATTGCCAGGGAGTAGCCCTTCAACTCCATAAAAAGGAAAGATATTAACTAAAACCGGGGACATGTGCACAGTCTCCCTCACCCATCCGCGTGCCTGGTCTCTTACTAAGCTTTCCCCTTCTTCCCACAGACGCCCCAAGAGACACAAAATGTCAGTCTCTGTCCCTCTAACTCATCTCGCCCTCCGCTTTCCTCGCTCACCTCTCTCATTTTTGGGGCACGTGCAGAATGTCACTTCCGGCACAGAACACAGTATATCATCGTGTTGCCTGAGCCCAAAGGCCCACGTGGTGTCCTCCTGCTCCCCACTTCTCCCCTGGCGAGCCTGGGTGATTAATTAGAGACACATAGGTTACGGTGTTGGGCAGTTACTCCTAGTGATGACACGTAGGGAGGCCGAGCAAGGCCCAAATATGGTCCTTTTACCCACCCTTCCAGAAACCAAACATCTTGCACAACAGTCCATTTATAAGCTAGTCCTGTGCCTGGAAGCCTACTGAACAATCAGGGCTCACCGCTGACTGCCCTGCCTCCCTTTCTTCCAGCTCCTCCACCAGTGACCTCTCCGGCTATGACCACGCATATCTGAGGCAGAGCCCTGACCGGTGCAGCTCCCAGGGGAGCATGGAGAGCCTGGAGGCCGGCGGGGGATACCCACCCTGCCACCTTCTCTCCCCGGCCAAGTCCACCAGCAGCATTGACCAGCTCAGCCACCTCCACAGCAAGAGAGATTCGGCTTACAGCTCCTTCTCCACCAGTTCCAGCATCCTCGAGTATCCACCCCCTGGCGTCTCTGGCCGGGAGCGTTCGGGCTCCATGGACACCACTTCTGCTCGAGGTGGCCTCCTAGAAGGGATGAAGCAGGCAGATATTCGCTATATTAAGACAGTCTATGACCCCCGGAGGGGGGTCTCAGCAGAGTATGAGGTGAACTCTTCAGGCCTGCTTCTCCAAGGTAGGGAGACCCGAGCCTCAACTGATGGTCAGGGCTACAATAAATTCCATAATGTTCCTCGGGGCAAAGGCGCACCACCCTCTTCCTGGAGCCAGCAGTGCCCCGGTTCCTTAGAGACCACTGTGGACAACTTGCCTCCTAAAGTGGGTGCGCCCCTGCCCCCAGCTCGGAGTGACAGTTATGCAGCCTTCCGGCAGCGAGAGAGGCCCAGCTCCTGGTCTAGCCTAGA
The DNA here is from genome assembly GCF_029378745.1 of Bos indicus. Lineage (NCBI taxonomy): Eukaryota > Metazoa > Chordata > Mammalia > Artiodactyla > Bovidae > Bos > Bos indicus. The sequence goes on from NC_091765.1 coordinate 92,275,706, forward strand.
TCAGAAACGGTTCTGCCGACCTCCAGCAAACTCTGCAGGCACCCTGAAATCTCCCTTCATAGAGGAACAGCTGCATACTGTGCTAGAGAAGAGCCCAGAAAACAGCCCTCCAGTGAAGCCCAAGCACAATTATACCCAGAAGGCCCAGCCCGGCCAACCTCTGCTGCCGACTGGCATCTACCCGGTACCTTCCCTGGAGCCACACTTCGCCCAGGTGCCCCGGCCTTCTGTGAGTGGAAATGGTACCCTCTACCCTGCCCTGGCCAAGGAGGGTGGGTACACACCTCCTCAGGGAGCGTGCGACAGAATGGCTGCCCTTGATGAGAATGGGAACCAAAACGGATCTAGCAGGCCTGGCTTCGCCTTCTGCCAGGCCTTAGAACGGGACTCAGTGTCCCTAGTAGAGAGGAAACCTGAAACTTCAGCCAAATGTGTCCCCTATAAAGTCCATTTTCCCTCAGTGCCTGAGAACGAGGAGGAGACCTCCCTGAAGAGACTTCTCACACCTCTAGAAGGCCACAGCCCACATCCCAGTGAGAGAAAGAGCACCCAGGGCAACAGATATTCTAATTACCACAGCCTCCAATCCCCTCAGGCTCAGGTGTGCGAAGTGGGTGAAGACAAGAGATCCTTCCTGCCTTCAGAGCCTTGGGAGGGGGATTCCCATGAAGACCACAATGCCAACCTCCGGGGGAGGCTCCACGGAGGCAGCCTGGGCCAGAGTATGCCAGGCAGCTTTGGCAAGACTGCAGCTGCCTTCTCCTCCCTCCAGAACATTCCTGAGAGTCTAAGAAGGCAAAGCAGCTTGGATCTCGGAGCAGCAGCCCAGGAAGTCTACCTGGAAGGCTCATCCACCTGCGCAGTCAATACCAAGGGAGAAGAGTCTGGAAGGACTGCTGTTGCTGATCACAAGAGCCAGCTGGACAGGTCGGTGTCCTATCCAAGGCCCGAGGGGAGAACCTTGGCCTCTTTCCAGAGTTCAGACCCAACGTATGAAGAGCCGCCCTCCCCATCCCCACAGGAGACCTCCAGTCTGGGCCGGAGGAGGCTGAGTTCCAGCAGCACCTCGGCTCTGCAGGGCTTTCAGTACGGGAAGCCCCACTGCTCCGTGCTGGAGAAGGTTTCCAAGATCGAGCAGCGAGAGCAGGCTGGCCAGAGACCCCCGAGTGCCGGCGGCTCTACTTATGGCTATAATTACAGGCCCCACAGGACACTCCCAGCCTCCAATACTTTGGGGAATGACTCGGAGGAGACTAAAGGCCGTATACATTTTTCCGAACTCACTGAACCCCTAGGCAATGGAGAACAGCACTTCAAAAACGGGGAGCCAAAGTCAGAAGAGGTTTCCTGGCAGCCGTGTGGTCAACAGCCGAGGCGCGCTGTGGAGGGTGGCCGGGGTGCCCCACTCCGGGGTGGAGAGCCCCCGAGGCGGGACGCCCGTCTGCTCCGCAGCCAGAGCAGCTTCCAGCTCTTCAGCGAGGCCGAGAAGGAGGCCATGTGGTCGGACGATAGGCCCCGCACGCCAGAGTCGACTGTGCAGGACGCCCCCTTCAGCCGCGCCTACCGGAACAGCATCAAGGATGCACAGTCCCGCGTCCTGGGAGCCACGTCCTTCCGACGCCGGGACCTCGAGCCTGGGGCGTCTGTGGCCTCCAGGCCCTGGCGCCTGCGACCCGCCTCGGCCCACGTAGGGCTGCGCAGCCCGGAGGCACCGATTTCCGCCTCCCCGCACACCCCGCGCGAGCGGCACAGCGTGACCCCGGCCGAGGGGGACCCTGCCCGCCTCGCGCCCCCTGCTGCCCGGAGGGGCCCGCGCCGGCATCTGACCACCGAGCAGAAGAAGCGCTCGTACTCAGAGCCCGAGAAGATGCACGAGGTGGGGGTCTCGGAGGAACCCGAGCCCGAGCCCCCTGGGCCGCCGAGGAAGGGGCCGCATTTCATGGAGGGCTCAGTGACTGACCGGCGCCGCATCTTCGAGCGAGACGGCAGGGCCTGCTCTACCCTCAGCCTGTCGGGGCCTGAGCTGAAGCAGTTCCAGCAGAGCGCACTGGCCGACTACATTCAGCGCAAGACCGGCAAGCGGCCTGCGGGCGCCGGCTGTGGCCTGCAGGAGCCGGGGCGGCTGCTGGAGCGCACCCAGAGCACCTACCTCCAGCCCGAGGGCCCGGGCCTCGCCGCGGCTTCCAGTCTCTGCTCGCTTCGGGAGCCCAGCCTGCCGCCCCGCAGGGAGACCGCCCTTCTGCCAGCCACTGTGGTGGGGAGTACTGGGGAGACCCAGCGGGGCCCCCGAGATCGCAGCAGCTCGTTTGCCAGTGGCCGCCACCTTGGGGAAAAGCACCGCGGGGACTCAGCGCCGAGAGAACTGCTCAGTGGAGCTAACAATGGATCAAAGGGCCCCCAGAGACTGAACGGTACCCCAGGGGAACCCTCCCCGTGGGGGGCCACAGCTGGGAGGGCCGCGAAGTCCATGTCGGCTGAGGACCTGCTGGAGCGCTCAGACGTCCAGGCTGTCCCTGTCCACATGAGGTCCCGGTCATCTCCCACCGCCGACAAGCGCCAGGTACGTGCAGCCAGCGGATCCTAGCACTACCGCTTCAGTCCGCAAAGCCTTAGTTCGACTCCTCTAACCCCCCCTTCCCCCTTTGTTTTTCTTTAGCGTGCAAGAGAGCAGCATTTGTTTTCCTAAGGGGATGTCTTTCTCAGTGCCCCTATCTGATGAGATCCTTACAGAAATAGAGATATTCATAGGTATCTATAAAGTTGTGTCTTATGTAGAAACATATGTCAATATAGATATCTATATATGTGTATCTATAGATACATATACACACACATAGTAGGCCTCATTTCTGGTTTTGCACTGGAATGGAAAATATTCGGGAAAATTCCAGAGAGTTCCAAAAAACAAAACTTGAATTTGCCAGCACACCAGCAATTACTTATATAGTATTTGCATTATAAGTAGGTTATATGCAAATATTATGCCATTTTACATAGCATCAGGGAGATTTTGTTATCCATCCCAGGGGATCCTGTAGCTGCAGAGAGTCAAAGGTGACTGAGCACAGCACTCGAAGACAACTGTATATAATATATTTACACATATATGTATATATGCTATGCTATGCTATGCTAAGTCACTTCAGTGGTGTCCGACTCTGTGCGACCCCAGAGACGACAGCCCACCAGGCTCCCCCGTCCCTGGGATTCTCCAGGCAAGAACACTGGAGTGGGTTGCCATTTCCTTCTCCAGTGCAGGAAAGTGAAAAGTGAAAGTGAAATCACTCAGTCCTGTTGGACTCTTAGCAACCCCAAGGACTGCAGCCCACCAGGCTCCTCTGTCCATGGGATTCTCCAGGCAAGAGTACTGGAGTGGGGTGCCATTTCCTTCTCCAATGCATGAAAGTGAAAAGTAGTATGTGCATATTATATTTATTGTTGAGTTGTTCGATTGTGTCCGACTCTTTGTGACCCCATGGACTGCAGTATGTACGTGTAAAAATTATATTTTAGTGTCATCCACTTCTCGGTGTAAGAATTACATTAGGAAAAGTTAGGGATTATCTTTTTATCGTTCATGATTTTTGTTTTGCTTTTTTTTTTCCCCCCCAAGTTCGTGCAATAGAAGCTGTGTCTTAGTATTTTAACGATTTTTATCTTGGTACCCTCTTTTGTTTCTGTTGGACTTTTGCATTAACACAATAGGTATTGTTATTGACTTTGATCATTGTTTGTTATTGAGTTCCAGGCCCTCAACTCAGAATGCTTTAACATTTAGGAGTGGATACATGCATAGTCATGTCCGACTCTTTGCAACCTCATGGACTGTAGCCCACCAGGGTTCTCTGTCCATGGGATTTTCCAGGCAAAAATACTGGAGTGAGTTGCCATTTCTTTCTCCAGGGTATCTTCCCGACCCAGGGATCGAACCCACATCTCTGGCACCTCCTGCACTGGCAGGCAGATTGTTTACCACTAGCACCACTTGGGAAGCCCCACTTTTACATTTATTGTCTCATTAATCCTCAAAATAATCCTGTGTAGTAGAATATATTATCCATTTGCCGTGCTGCGCTTAGTCCCTCAGTTGTGTCCGACTCTGGGCAAGCCTATGGACTGTAGCCCACCAGGCTACTCTGTTCATGGGAATTCTCCAGGCAAGAACACTGCAGTGGGTTGCCATGCCCTCCTCCAGGGGATCTCCCCAATCCAGGGATGGAACCCACTGTAGGAGGATTCTTTACTGTCTGAGCCACCAGGGAAGCCCATATTATCCATATCAAATTCATATCTCTGTCTCTTTCTTTATATTATCTTGACGAGATAGGAGAATGCCAGACTTTCAAATTCTCACATTAAAGGATTTTTCTCATAAAGTCTCCCAGCTGTGGATACATCATGAGGAACTTTCCCCTGGAAATGTTAGGAGAGCTGGGAATAAAGTCCAAGCACTCTGACTCCCAGGGCTCTATTAGTTTCCCTACTTCATGGCCTGTCTCCAAGCTTTACTTGCACTGCAGCTCGGTGGCATACCTCATGATTCCCTTCCCAGATCAGAAGATACAAGGAAGTCACATATATTTTACCACAAGGGGAGAACACCCCTCCATTGACCCTTCAGAGAGTCTCTTCTCCAGTAGAGAGTACAGTGATCTAACAAGCATTTGTAGAGCCTGTTTTATGAACAGGACTGCATTATAGGTTTGAAGGAAACATAAAGGGAAATAAAGGTCATGCCTTTCTGGGGGTTACAATTGAGCAAAGAATATGTACTTATATACAGATAACACAAATGGTGAGTGCTTTGGGAGTGATCATAAATAACATGCTATGGGAGGGACACTGGTTAGTTCTAATTGAGGGGATCTGAAAGAGCATCTCTTGAAAGAGAAGGGATTTGAACCAGGCAGTAAAGGATGGGCAAGATGTTGGCAAAGGGTTGCAGGTTGTGTGCGGAGGCATTATAAGTTGGAGGAAACAGCTTCACAGTTAGCCATCACTGCCTGAGAGATCTGTTTGCTGCGCTGCTTCTGAAACACACATACACACAGCCTTCTGAGGGAAAATACCACTCCCGTCCACACACTTTCTCTTAAGAAATATTTTCTCCCCAGTATAAACCACCACCACCCCCACACACATCCACACAGAATCTATAGAAGCAATCCTCCATAAGCCTCCAATTGCTGTTTCTCTCCCCTTGGAATGATGAACAGAGCTAATTTCCAGTGCTTATCCTACCTCTAAGAACACTTGAACAATCCATATATGTAGGTGCTCTGGTGGTCCAGTGGGTGGTTAAGACTCCATGCTTCCACTGCAGGGGGCCCGGTTTTGATCCCTGGTCCGGGAACTAAGAAAAAACATGGTCCATGTATGTAGCATGCCATTCCAGCTAGTTTGATAGGCTTCAGAGGCTCACTACATAGCAGGGCAAGCATTTTCATTTCTCTCCCCATGTTCTAAAGAAAATGGAAATGTTTAGGTGAAAACCAAATCCTCTTCTGTTGTTAATTCCTCGCTACATGTCATTATTCTCTTCTGGGGAAGTGGTTGGATGGTTCTGAATATTATTTTGCCTTCCCTTCCAAATATTTCTTAAACCTGATAAACTGGGAAATAGAGCTCAAACATAGGCAGTATAGAAGAATGATCCCAATTAAATCCCAATTCTTGGGTATTATTTGAAAAACTTTCTAGAGATAGCTAAACACACAACATTATTTATGTCCTCTTTAATATAGCAACTGCCATATTTAGAAAGTGGGGGATGTGATGGGGGGAATGGAATATTTCAACGTGAAATATTGCTGCTTTGCTCCTGCAGATTCTGAACATAGTTTATCACCCCCAGATGGCAGTTTCACCAAGACCTTGTTCTCAGCTTTCCCCCTGCATCCCCTTGCTCAGCAGTCTGACCATGCCTGCCCTGAGACCTATTCCCCGGCAAGGTCTGCCCCTTACATCTTCTTCATATATCCATTGTCTTCCTTGGTTGTAGAACTAGTTAAAAACAAAACTAGTCTCCACGTAATTATTGTGGTTATTATTTCAAGATACTATTATTTATTTGAATAAAGTCCAGGAACTTTTACCATTGTCATTAAGCTTTGGTGAAGGTGTTAAATAAGGATTTTTCTCATCTCAGCTTGAGAGAACTCTGAGAAATTAAGTGACCCTGTAGAGACTAAACCGTCTGCCTGAGTTAAACCGAAAATATGGAGTCTGTTTCTGGTGCCAGCTCAGTCAATAGCCTCCCAAACAACTGCGGCTTGTTCCTGCCAGCCAGATGCTAATAGCACAGGATTTTGCAAGCTTTGGACCAGGATTCAGCTCCGTTTCAAAGGTCCATTAGTGAGGATAGTTTCTGCTTGCAAAACAAGGTCAGCGCAGAAATTGATTTCTCTGTTTATAAAATTTGGTCGTTCTTGGGTCTGAAATGATGGCTGCAGAAGGCTGCTGCCACTTATAGCCTAAGACCTGCTCAGACACTCAGCAGACCCAGGCCAGCCCCTTAGCCAGCTGTGGTCATCTCGGAACAAACCACCCCTTGTTCCCTCTCCTTTAATTCCTCTTAATTTGAAAAGTGTAATTGCAGAACAAATGAATATTAGTGATGCAGCTGAAGTGCCCATCAAATTCTTGGCTGCTTTCTGTTTTCTAAGACACTTTAGAAAACTTAACTGATTTAAATTAGGTAGGCCCTGCAAAGCAGCTGGAAAAAATTCAAACATTTTTGCCTTGGAGATGGAAATTTATACCCATTCAATGCATAGATCTAAAATATAGCAGAAGCTATAAAAAGAAATCTTTTGGAGAAGTGAGATTTCTGGTGGGGTATTTTTTTTTCCCCCAGATGTTGAGGTAGAGTCTTCTCTGGTTCTCACTGTGTTTTCAAAGATCTTCATTTCTTGTATGTGACACGTTCACCATGTGAAGGTGTGACAAACATTTCATTGCTGAGGAAATTTGCATGGAACCCCACAATGTTGGATAATAGTCTCGATTCTGTAGGATACAGCTTGCCAATCATTTTTAGTACTTCTCAACAAGTACCCATTCAAGCTTGGAGATAAGTAACAATCACTTTCCACAAAATGTGAAGTTGCAAATAGCTACTATTAACTAAATGTTCACGATGTGCTAGTCACTGTGTTTTATAAGCATAAAACTAATCCTACATCTATGCAAAGGAGGAAATACTGTTGTTATTCCCATATTACAGATGAGGAAACTAAGGCATAGAAAAACTGAGGAATTTGCCCTACCTGGTGGAAGTGAGGTTTGACTCCCTACTGTCTTAACTCCAGAGGTTTTTAAGTCACTATACCGTGCTGCCTCCTGGTATAAAAAAAGACTGAGAGATGAGAGTTAAACATCTTATATCTGAAAACTCTAGCCAGTGAATTGATTTCATTTTAACATTTATCAATTACTACTACTTAAATAATATTTTTTAAAATTTCTAATTCATTTTAGCAGATACTTGATACTCCAAAGTAGATGAATATTGTCTTCATGTTTTATTGGTCGTAGAGATATTAGGATATCTTAATTCAGAACTCAAAAAGTGAGAATCAGAATTTGCTAGGATTTAAGTTTATAGTTTTAAGTGTAGGGTGCCTAATAAAGAATAAGAACTGGTGTACTTCTCAGTCAGTCAGACAAAGTTAGAGACCAAAAAAAAGACAGTTAATGAGTGGTATCACTCTGTATCCCTCATAGCCACTGCTTTTTCCTAAATTGTCATAGAAGTTTATACTGCTTACCAGTTTATAGAAAATCAAGTAGTCTTTGGCAGTGCATACTTACCCAATCAAAGCAAATATGTGCAGCAGGAATGAATCCTCCTTGGGTTTTCTACTAGGTTGGGAAGGAATTTCCCTTCAGTCCAAATGGTGTTTCCATTGACAGAAGATGTAAAAATTTCTCTCAGTTGTCTATTACTGGCTCTCAGTTCCTTTATTTTATGCATATCCTCATAAATATCAAGCTCATGCTATAATTTAAAGGAAGTAATAGAATGGAAGTATGTATTTGAACATTACTAGCTTTGAGGGGACCTAGGGGCACCCCACTCCAGTACTCTTGCCTGGAAAATCCCATGGATGGAACAGCCTGGTAGGCTCCAGTCTGTGGGGTCGCTGGGAGTCGGGCACGACTGAGCAACTTCCCTTTCACTTTTCACTTTCATGCATTGGAGAAGGAAATGGCAACCCACTCCAGTATTCCTGCCTGGAGAATCCCAGGGACGGCAGAGCCTGGTGGGCTGCTGTCTATGGGGTCGCACAGAGTCGGACACGACTGAAGTGACTTAGCAGCAGTAGCAGCAGCAGAGGCTTTTCCAGTTAACAACTGGTGAAGCTGAATATTCTTGTCAGTGAGGGAGTGGAGTGGAGAAAGACTTTAAAGAGACCATAAGAGTTTGGTTTTGTTTCGTTTCTCTCTCATTGAACAATGTGTACATTTTTCCCCCTATATTGGAGTATAGTTGATTAACAGTGTTATGTTGATTTCATGTGTATAGCAAGGCAATTTGTCTTGGACCTGTTCTTTTTCAAGTTCTCTTCCCATTTATTTCCCTGGATTTCCCTGATAGCTCAGCTGGTAAAGAATCCGCCTGAAATGCAGGAGACCAGGGTTCGATCCCTGGGTTGGGAAGATCCCCTAGAGGAGAGAACAACTACCCACTCCAGTATTCTTGCCTGCAGAATTCTCTGGACGGAGAAGTCTGTCAGGCGAGGTTGCAAAGAGTCAGACACGACTGAGCAACTTTTCACTTCACTTCCTATTTAGGTTATTACAGAATATTGAGCAGAATTTCCTGTACTGTGCAGTAGGTCCTTGCTTGTTATAAATGGGCTGTAAGGTTTTGTGAAGAGTAGGAATTCCTATTCCATCTAATGATACTTGAGCAAATCAGAGACGCATGGAATTCTTTTTTCTCAAAGCATTGATGTTTTATTGCATCCAACTCAGCCACCTCTCAACTTAAGGTTCTAAAGATCACCCTTAGGCTTTGAGGAAATCATGGTTTGAATCCCAGCTCCTTGCTTAATTGTGGGCACTGTACTCACTCGCTCTGAGCTGCAGTTTCCGCCCTGCTCCCCATTGTTATAGATTAAATTACAGGAGAAATGTCAGGTGCCTGACATGACTCCAGGCACTTCACTTGAGGATCATAAGGAACTTGGCAGAGTATCTAACACACAGTCAATGCCCAGTAAGGGGAAGCTGTGGTTATTAATAATATTCAGGTTTGTTTCTTCTTTGGGCTTGCTCCCACCCACCTCTGGCTCTTCTTGCTTTTTAGTACCTCTACCACTGATTGGGGGGAAGGAGCAGGAAAGAAAAAGAGAAAGGGGATGAAAAGCAATTAGCCCTCTGGACAGAATAAAGGGGGAAATGCTAAAATTAAGTTTATGGATTACCTGTGGATTTAATTTTCTTGTTTTCTACCTGACTCCTGTTATCATAAATAATTGAGAGTTTTATCAAGAGCAACATCATTGTCTTCATCAGGAACCTGTACGTATGACCTGATTTTACACTATCAAAAACTGACCTATAACCCACCAGAAACCATTATATACCCATATTAAAAACAGAAACAAATGACTACCCTTGAAGTGTCCCCAGAGTTACTGATATGACATGTGGATGAGATGTTTTTCCCAGAAAGAATGTATATCAACCTGATTACAAGCCAGATTCCTATCTGATTCTTGGGATTTTGCTAAATGTAGTAAACTGTCCTTTTCTTGTCATCTCCCGTATTTCCCTGTTGCTATTTCGAAAGTTTTGCCCTTTGAATTAATTTTCATCTTTATACTTCAAATATAGCAGTTGTTTCTGAACTCTGAAGGTAATTGTTATCAGACTTCTCTTGTTTAGAAAATGTCTTGGTTAAGAGAGGCACCCAGTGAGATAGACTGAGGTTCTACCACTTGTGACCTTGGAAAAGTTAACCTCTTGGGTGTGTGTCCTCATCAACGCAGTGGGGTTAACAGTACTTCCTGAGGCTTTGAGGATAAAATGGGTTAGTATGTAACAGTGCCGCCATGAGCCTGACAATAAAGAGTGGACCACCAATAAATGTTCATCTCCTTTACACCTCCACCCCCTTGGTAAATTTAAACACCGTTTGTTGGTACTAACGCTGTGCCTCTCTTCTGTTTTAAGGATGTGCTTTTGGGGGAAAACAATAGCTTTGGTCTCATGAAGGATCCGTGTTATTTGACTGGCCCAGGTTCCAGGTATGTGTCTATAGTTATGATGCTCTTTGCCTCATGAATGCTGCTGGAGTTAAATGCTTCTGTTCATCTCTACTAGAAATTGAATTAAGATGTTATGATGTTTCATGGTGTCTTGTGCCGCCTTTTTCAGTTTGTCTAGGCTATGGGAAACCTTTTTATCCACAGATGACTTTGTCTAAGAATGATACTATTCAGAATAGGTTTTGAACATGTGCTGTTGAGGCGGTGGTTGACTTCTCGCGTGTTTACATCAGAATGGTTGATGATTGTGCTCTTCTCCAGCATGTCCTCTGACTTTCTCACGTGGGTCCTCTCTGGTGTGGCTGATCTCTTCTGGCTGTGACCCACAGGATCAGGTCTCTGAATAAGCACAAGCATTCATGAACAGCTTCACATAAGACCAATCATTGTAGGCACTTAGAAGACAGCAAGAAAGTCTTTTTTTTTTTTTTTTATTGCCTTCGAAATCATTTCTCCTTAGAAAAATATTATGGATAATTTTTAGAAGTAGAATCTTCGGACTATTCACTTGGAGCTTAACGAGTAGGAATTTCCAAAGAGGATTTCCTCTGAACCACGTGTCTGTATGTAGTTTTAATGCAGCGTTGTAGGACTGTCTACTGTAATCTGGTTACTACTGATGGTCATATAGTTAATCTCGCTTGTTTTTTTTAGGCTGGTTCTTTAATATTTATTATGTTTCACTCAGTCATTGTTTCTCTCTTTTTCTGTATTCATCTTCTCCATAATTCAGCCTAGTAACTGCCAGCATGGTCAGGAAGTAAGTATTAAGTTACCTCCTTCGCTGCCAAGGGCAGCCTTGTATAGTTGCTTTTGCTCCTGTAGCTCTTCTCAGAGTGAAGCAAGGAGTCAAGGTGAGGCTAAGGACGTTAGTTTGGGTGCCTTAATTCAAAGCTAGAAAGAAGAGAAGGTTGACTAGAACTAGAGCTCTGCCAAAAGAGCACTATTCTAAAGTCTAAGGTGAAACTAAAGTCAAAAAAAACAAAAAATCAAATTGCTCGATTACACAAAGGACTTGAATAGACATTCCTCCAAATAGCCAACGGGCACATGAAAAGATACTGCACATCACTAATCCACAGAGAAATGCAAGTCAAAAGCACTCTCATGAGGATGGCTACAATCAAAAAAACCTAACAAGTGTTGGGGAAGATGTGGAGAAATTGGAACCCCTGTGCACCATTGGTAGGATTACAAAGTGGTGTAACTGCCATAGGAAACACTATGGAGGTTCCTTGAAAAATTAAAAATCTGTCATGACCAAGCAACCCCACCTCTGAGTATAAACCCAAAGAATTGAAAGCAGTGTTTTGAAGGGAGATTTTTATACCCGTCTTCGCTGCAACACTACTCATGATAGCAGAGAGGGGGAAGCAACTGAGTTGTCCACAGGTGGTTGAGTGGATAAACAGAATGAGGTGTGTGCACACACTGGGATATTGTTCAGCCTTTAAAAGGAAGGAAATGCTGTCACAGCCTGCAACACGGATGAACCTTGAGGACGTTATGCTAAGTGAAATAAGCCAGTCGGAAATGCTTTACGGTTCCATTTGTATGAGGTATCTAAAGTAGTCAGATTTGTAGAAAAGCGGAGTGGCGGTTACAAGGGCTGGAGGAGTGGGGAAAAGAGTTGTTGCTTGCTAGTTACGTAGCTTCAGATTCGCAAGATGAAAATGTTCTGGAGGTCTGTTTTGCAACAATATGGATATACTTAACTGAACATTTTTAAATGAATTTAAAGTAGTAAATTTTATGTTATAGGATTTTTTTAACCATATTTTAAAAAATGCTATGAGGAAGAAAATGAGACTAATCAAACTTCGTTCTCTCACCCTCGATTATAAAAGAGACTGAAACAAAATCTTTATGACACTAGTTTTTATTCTTGGAAAACAATCCCCAGGAAGAAGTATTCTCAGTCAAACTAAGCATTTAACTAAACTACTATCTTCAAAAATACACAGTTTAAGTGTAGTTTCTATAAAAGAATATTAAGTATAAACTAAAAACATTATTTCAAGGTTTATTTTGGCTGGATCTTTAAAAGATACACATTATTTTATTGTGTGTTTTAGTGATGTCTCCCCTAAAACAATATGAAATTACAACATGAATTAGTCCTTAAAACATCAGATTCCAGTTATTCCATGTCCTATTAGAGGATGCTAAGTTCAGAAATATTTCATGCCCTACGATCTAAATAGCAGCGGGCAAAAGAGACATTGTTCAAAAGACGTTTATTGAGAAGGTACTTTGTGCCCGGATCTGGGGGCCCCAAAGTGAATAAGACATGGGAGTAGAGAGCACCCTCAGCGAATCTCCCACCCCTGCGTTTCTCGTGGACCCATTTGGGAACCCGCCAAGAAGGACAGAATAGCCACTCTTGGATACTGAGAGGTTCCTGATAAAGAAGATGCCTATAAATGAAAAGATCTGTGGTGGGAGGGAGGGTTTGCATCTAAGCGGAAGATGGGTACCTTACTACATTTTATATTAAAGAGAAAATAACAGCAGAAGAGCTAGTTGGGTTCTTTGTGGTCTTTTCCTTCTTTATGCTGCTTTACTCTCATCTGGCCTTAGATGATTTTGTGGCCAGGACTGTGCTGGCTGACTGGGGACCGAGCCACAGCCCCCTTTAGGATGCAGGTCTGTGAAATGAAGAGTACCATCTGCTCTCCAGATTCACTTGCACACTAGTCAGGGAGCTACAGATGTGGGGTTTACGAACTATGGATGTTTGCTGGAGACTTTTTAATCCTCACATTAACTCTTGCATGGCGGGCAGGCAGGGCTGCAGACGTGTTTTCTTTGTTTTGTTCTCCTTTTTTTCCTTTCAAACACAATAACAAAAGTACTGGAAATTGTTGGGTTTTTCCTTGGAGCCTAGAGGACAGCTGTTTAAACCACCATGCTCTCTGTTTGCTCATTATTGTCAGTCTCTTTCTCCAGAGGTAACTGCTTATTAGCTCCTTAGGTGAGACACTTCTTTCTTTCTTTCCATTTGGAGAAATGAAAACACTGGGAATCCAAGAGAAAGTTGTAAATAAAACCTGCGGAATCAGCAGCCCATGCAAATACTTTCCAAACAGACCACCCCCATGGGGGCTCACTGGCAAGAGAATGAGGGAGCATTCTTTCCCCCAGAAGTCAGGAGCTGGTTCCCAAACCTGGTCTAAAAGGACCAGAAGAAATGTCCTGAAGCCTGTCCTCAAATGCTGCCTTGCATGGAGGAAGGGGGATGAGAGAGAATTAATAAAAAGAAATGCCCTGTGACATTTTCCTGCAGGAGTTTATGCCTGTCCCGCCGTTGAATTGCAATTTTCAGGTTCTTTGAGCAGCCAGGGGGAAGCAGTGTGCAGTTTCTCTGGGGTCCTTCTCCCCATCAGAGGCTTTTCCAGTCTGTGGAATGCACCTTGGGCTCAGCGTTTGCCCCTTTTCATCAGCACTAACCCACATGTCTGTATCCTGTTCCAGGCCGTTCAGCTGTTCCAGCCGTGAAGAGATGCCAGCGCTCAGGCACCACCCCAGCCCTCACTGGGGGGATTCGGGCTGCAAAGCAGGTAGTGGTGGTGCCTCTGTTCCCAGCGGGGGTCCGGGGCCGCTGGACCCTCCGAGACAGGCCAGCAGAACGCCTTGCCCTCTGCCACTGTCCTCGGGAGCTCATGGGCATCTTCCAGACGCCAGGGCTGCACCCCTGAGCTCGGTCCTGTCTGCCCCTGGCCCTTCGAGCTATTGCTCACAGGCTGCAGCCCAGCCCTCCACACCAGCCGGGACCCCCAGAAGCGGCAGTGGCCACAGCCCGGCCCAGCCTCCCAGCCCTGAGCGCAAGACGGAAGAGCGCGCAGGGATGCGGGCCTCCCCGCCCTGGATGAAGCGGACCTACATAGTCAGAGAGGAGAGCCTCCCCGAGGACCCCCCGAAGCACTACCCCAAGCCACCGGATGCCCCCAGCTCGAGCAGCACTTCTGACCCGGATACGCCTCTCGGGGCCCCAGGCATTCTGGGCAGGATTTCCCTCCGGATCTCCGAGTCGGCCTTGCTGGCTTCCCCGCCACCTCGCGAGGACTGCGAGGATGACGAGGTGTTTGTGAGGGACCCACGCCCCACCGCCACTTCCAGCCCCCGCTGCGATGAGCTGCTGCTGCCCCCTCCGCCTCCGCCCCCACCACCAACAACCAGCCAGGCATCCCTGGCCCAGGGCCTGGACCACTTCCCTCCGCCTCCTCCCGAAGCTATGTGCCCGGCCCAGTGGGAGGAGGGCTACCTGGAGCCCCGTGCCAGGTGAGATCGCAGCCCTCTGCCAGTGGAGAAGGGTCTGCCACCCTGGTAAGATTTCCACACTCCAGGCTGCCCTGAGCTGCCTCTGCTGGCCCCTGGAGAGCCATGTCAGTTTCACCAGATGACAGAACTGTTTCCTCTCTTGACCTGGGTAGTCCTTATGCAGGGCTTCCACAATGGCTCTGCAGTGAAGAATCCACCTGCAGTGCAGGAGATGCAGGAGATGCGGGTTCCATCCCTGTGTGGGGAAGATTCCCTGGAGGAGGAAACGGCAACCCACTCCAGTATTCTTGCCTGAAAAATTCCATGGACAGAGGAGCCTGGCGGGCTACAGCGGGCTACAGGGTCGCAAAGTCAGACACAAGTAAGCACAGCAACAAGTCACTATGGTAGCAGCCCTTGGGCGCTGAGGAGTGAGACTAGTGGAAATGGAAACCAGAACCCAGGAGGCCAGGTTTAGTTCTGTGGGCATGGCAGCTTCAGAGTCCAAATCCTGATCAGTGAAGAAATAAGGCAAAAGGAAAGGGTATACAGAAGACAAAAATAATCACTCTTATTACTGAGAGAGCTGATCATGGAGAATATGGCTTCTGTCTGAGTATAAGTGAGTCTCCTGACACTAGTCATAGGCTGTGCTAGACACACACACACACACACAGCGAGCACGCGTGAGCATGCCAGAGCGAGTCTAGAGGCAGCCTTACTCTAAAAACAAAGGCTGGACTAGGAATGGGCTGTGGGCCGCTTCTCTTTGCAGAGTCACTCTGTATCCATAGAAAGGAATGAAGAGGAAGGCTGAAGGTCAGTAGTGTTTAGGGAAAACCTCTTCTTGGAAGCCAGAAGAATGGGGAAGGAGCATTTCCCAACACATACCTCCCTAGGACAACACTGAAGATACATCAGCACCTTTGTGGTAACTTCCTCTAAACACCACTATTATGTGATAAAGTGAACATTATCCTCAGTTCACTTTCATAAAGCTCTGGAATCTGAGAGCAACATTCACCAAAACTGAACTCCTATTCAGTCTATCCCCCTTAAAAACGTCACATCCCCCTTGAAAGTCACACACCCTGCCTTAAAAGCCTCTCTGTGACCCTTTTGAACCTGCTGTTTGTGGGGATAACAACCTCAGAATCTCCTTATGTGTTGAAAGGTGCACCCCTGTGCCAGTGTCTCTGTCTTCTTTCACCCTCTGCTGACTCTTCTGTCACCCCTCTCTTTTTTTGAATATCCCTGACAGCTCCAGCAAACTTGCCAAGGTGACAGTTGCCAAGGAAAGGTCCATGGCCGGTGCAGCCCATCCGGTTGATAATCAGCTGCTGGGTTCCAGATCGCAAACTTCAGGCAAGAGTTTCGAGGCCAAGGAGACCAACCCGCCCTCCACCACGGGTGCTCTGCCCCAGCCTGCTGGGTCTCTAAGCAAGCAGCCAAGCCCAGGACAGCCACCTCCCATGCAGACCCACAGCCTCATCCACGAGCCAGCCATTGGGACTGCAGGTTTAGAAAAGAATGTCAGTTCTGGTCCTCAAAAGACCTCAGAAGACATCAGAACAGAGACGCTAGCCAAGGAAATTATCCACCAAGACAAATCTCTGGCAGACATTTTGGACCCAGACTCCAGAATGAAGACAACTATGGACCTGATGGAAGGTTTGTTTCCTCGAGATGTTAATTTGCTGAAGGAAAACAGCGTAAAGAAGAAGGCCGTGCAGAAAACCATCAGCTTCCCAGGATGTGAGACCAAGAGGTAAGTCCCTGGCAATGTCCCCAAACAGACTTCAAATTAAAGTGCTTCCGAGGGGGTGATGATCCAGTGAGAGGATCATGAGCAGTTTGTATTTTTCCTTCTTTTGATTTCTCCTGGGTTACTGCAGTATTTTCTTGCATGTTTGATTTCCTTGAAGCTACTATGGGAGAGATTAGAGTGTTTTTTTATTTTCTTACAAGTTTTCAGTGAAAACTATATGAATCAACAGGCTGGAACTCCACAGTTGGTGGCTTCAAGACCACCAACAAATAAAATCAGAGAGCATTTCATCTAAATTTGGGCTTGCATTTTAGAAATTTCCAACTGATCCTAACTGAATTATGGGAACACTGTGTTTTGAGTTGTGGGGGAGGGGAGAAAGGGAAGAACTACGTGGTGTTTCCAGGCTGTCCGCTATGTTATCAGAAGCTCTGATCACTTTATCCAAGCCTTAAACGGTAACCTTGTCCAGCCTCCTCTTTCAGTTTCTTACAGAGACTAACAGGAAGTGACTTATCCAGGGCCATGTGTTTAGCAAACACTTCTTAAGCACCCACAATGTGCAGGGCAGTCCACTGGGTCCCCTGTGGACCCACAGATGAATTTTTATGGATGTGTCAGTCGGTTCACCATGGGTGGTTGTCTTCCAGACACTCGCAATAGGAAGACCAGAGTAGTTGACATATACATTCTTAGAAAAGCATTTCCTGGCATTATCTCTGAGAACAAAAGTTTAGAAGTGAAATCCTCACGTGGCTTTGGCAGCATGGAAAGCTTCCTGAGGGATTTCAGAAGGATGATGTGCGCCATCTTCTGGTTAAAGTGGGCATAGTCCTGTTGTATGTGAGACTGCAGATAGCCACTGTGGGCTTCAGGTAATCAGATAAGATGCCCAAGAAGCCCATTTGTAAGGCAATGAATATGTGGGGAGGCAGGGCATATCAGAAGAACTTTTTACCATGTTTGGTTTTTTTTCCCCACCCCCACTAACTGGATTAATGTAACTATATTTTTTAGAGGCTAACCTCACCAGTTGGGAAATTAGTGAAAACAGTCTTCTGGTGGTTCTGGATTCCATAGTAAAATGGTGGTTTAGATGTTAAATAATGTCACAAGATTATGTCCGAGAAAACTAATTATGCCTACAGAGTCCTTTATTCAGTGAGTAGGGTCTTACCTACTGACTCACTGGAAAAGACCCTGATTCTGGGAAAGATTGAAGGCAGGAGGAGAAGGGGACAACAGATGATGAGATGGTTGGATGGCATATAAGTTTGAGCAAGCTCTGGAAGTTGGTGATGGACAGGGAAGCCTGGCATGCTGCAGTCCATGGGGTTGCAAAGAGTCAGACACGACTGAGCAACTGAACTGAACTGAGAGTCTTACCTATAGAGTGTGAGAGACAGCTTGATTATAGTAAAACGAAGACCGTAGTTGTCAGGTCCACAGTTTCTAGATTGTCCTCCATCCTCGAAAACCCCCCTGCTGTGTAAGCAGTGAGTAGGTTTTACTTTTTGTATGTGTTCATTGTTGACCAGCAAGCTCCAGGTTTCTCAGGCTTACCTAGAGCCTCAAGCGTTCATGAAAAAGGAAAACTGGTAAATGTCCAAGCAACAATTACAGTAGGCATCAGACACATTATGGAAACCAAGGAGGAGTAGGAAATAATTAACCTAAAACCTGAGGTTGGTGTAGCACCTTGAAAACACTGTCCTGTTGACTAAGTCTTGGCTCCCTGTTGTCTCTCTGTGAAACAGGAAGTTAGTGTCATTCTGGTATTTATCACAAGAGGAGAACCATGCAGAAAGGTTAAACGTCCACAGTCCACTCCCCATCGTAATGTGGCCCTCAGTGGTTTTCCATCCCAAGTACTCTGGCTTCAAGAGCCCCACACATCGTGATCAGTCAATCGTAAATATTTATTAGGTCATCCTAACCCCTGGGAAGATATCACCCAGAACTTTTTTTTACGTGTTTCCAAATGGACAGACGTGTGGTGAAATGAAGCTGCATGTGGCTGTACTCTTATTCTCTCTGACCCAGGAGTGACGACAAGGAAGCAGTGGGCATGTTGGTCAACTGTCCTGCCTACTACAGCGTCTCTGCTCCCAAGGCTGAGCTTCTCAACAAAATCAAAGCTATGCCAGAAGAGGTGAACGAGGAAGAGGAGCAGGCAGACATCAACGAAAAGAAGGTAAAGAAAGAATGGGGGACTTTGTTCTGCTCCCCCAGAAAGGTAGTTCTTGCAGGCTTACTGGTGCCTTACAGTAGCGGCGGGTGGGGGCCGGGGGGAGGCCTGTGACATCACCAGCCTCGTGGAGCCATCAGAGATTCTCCACGTGCAAGGCGCTTGGAGCAGTTGCCTCACAGCTGTCCTGTCATTGTCCTTTTTACAAATGGCAAAAGTGAAGGGTAGAGGGATTAAGGTGGATTTCGTACAAGTCACACAGCTAGGACTAGAACCCAGGTAGGTCCCCTGCTTCCTGGTTCAACACGGGGATCCCGACACTGTTCTCAGCAGTTGACCAACCAATGCCAGTGGTCTATGTCATTTTCATTTCGTGTTTCACGGTCAAAAGGAAACTAGGAAGTCTAGAAACTTTAAGGAAAAAGAGAC
This sequence comes from Bos indicus, assembly GCF_029378745.1. NCBI lineage: Eukaryota > Metazoa > Chordata > Mammalia > Artiodactyla > Bovidae > Bos > Bos indicus. The sequence continues at coordinate 92,294,628 of NC_091765.1, forward strand.
TGATTGTCAAAAGATACTTCGAGAAAAGGAAGTATTATTCTTTAGATCCCCTCCCCTGTACCACAGGGAAAAGCTTGAAAGCACAGTGTTAGAATTGAGTTGTTAGCATTTGCTGCTCCTACAGAAATTTTAAATGTAAAGCACTTTCAGAATGACCGTGATGCTGGCGTCTTCCCACACGCCCTGGAGATCTCAGCCCAGCTGTGCCCGGCTGCTTTCCCCACAGCCCCAGAGGGGCTGCCTGCCTCTGTGCTTATAGCTCTTCATACGTCTCAGGCCAGTCTGCTGAAAAGGGCTCTTTGTTGAAAAACTCGCCTCGTGCTGAGCCAGGAATGTAAGTGCTTCTCAGTGGTGCCAGTTCCAGGAAAGCTTCTCATGTGATTCTGTTTCATTTATTCCATAGTATGTGTCCTAAGCTCTCTTGTTTATGTGTTGGAATGAGACCAGAGGATATAGACCGTGGGAGCAAGGAGCAATGGGGCAGGAGGATTTAGGGGTTTTAGAAACACCTCCGTCAGTGACATTCTCTCTTCTACTGACTCACAGCACATGGCTAACATGCTGACACGATGCAGCTGCTGTGGTAACACAGGTTCTCCTAGCCCAGGGCCTCCCTACGTCCACGCCATAGCCTGTCTCCTGGCCCCCATTCAATGGGATTGGAGGAAGAAACCACCTTGCTATAGTCTGTCTATATTTATCCCAAAGAGGGGGCGCTATAGAAACACTCTTATAAATATCAAGTTGCCATAACATCTTTAACCGAATATCTTACAGTTGTTTTGTTTTTTGCGTGTAGACATACCCTGCCCTACAGTAGCAGTGTGGCAAATTATCTGTTGCTTTTTCCTCCCCATCTTAATTTTATTTTTTTCACTGCTTTTTCATCACTTTATCATCACCCTCTCACTCTAAGGATTATGTGACAAGAAGTATTTTTAGACTGAGAACTGAAGGACCAGGGGATTAATCCTCACAGGAAATGACGTTAGGTACTATTTGTCGAGCAAGTCTTAGTCCCAGATGTGGGCTGTGTTTTTTTTACTTAGTGCTTTATTACCTTCTTAATTTACACAAAACTGCTTTGATGCCTGTGTTGTCACATTTTAGGCTGAATTAATTAGAGTGAGTCAGGAGAGAAAGAGAAGAGGGGCATTCAAGACTAAGGGTGTAGCCCGGGAGAAGAGGCAGAGGTGTGAAAAAGCATTGGGAGCTAGTATGTATTGAAGGGAGATACTTCCAGGAGGCTTGATATTATGATTAAATCAGAATTTACCAAATTTAGAGGCTAACCAAGAAAGGCCATGAATGGCAGGAAGGAGATGAAATGGGGAGGATTCATGGGGGCAGGAGGTCATGGAGGTCACATGGGGCTTTGTCTGAAATGCTAAAATTTGGATTTTATCATGTGACAGTGGAGAACCTTATGAGATTGTTTTAATAAACTGCAGGTTTATTAATGTGTAATAGAATGTGTGTGTGTGACTTGCATTTATATATCTGGTCAGGAAACAGGAAATATGTAGGCTTTAATTGATGTTGTTGAAGGCATTTATCAATAGATTCAGCATGAAGTTGAAATGCAGTTCTCTCCCTGGTGGCTCAGACGGTAAAGCGTCTACCTACAATGCGGGAGACCCGGGTTCAATCCCTGGGTCAGGAAGATCCTCTGGAGAAGGAAATGGCACCCCACTCCAGTACTCTTGCCTGGAAAATCCCATGGGTGGAGGAGCATGGTAGGCCACAGTCCATGGGGTCTCAAAGAGTCGGACATGACTGAGTGACTTCACTTTCACTTGTCACTTTCTTGATATATAACAAGCTTTTCTAAGGATGGTTTTAAAACATGATGCTTGGTCAAGATTGCTTTGAGGCCGAGTATAGCCTTCCACCAAATTCTGCAAAGCAATAATATGCTCCCTAATGTTTAAAGTTAATAATAACCTAACGTGTATTTCTTGGCATGGAACTCACTAAGTGTCAGTGGAAACTATGGTCCTGATTTATTAATATTTTAAAACTTAAAATTAGCATTTTGAATCCATTCTCCTTTAACATACTTTTTATTTATATATCCTGGATGATGAATTATAATATTGCTCAGACAGTAAAGAATCTGCCTGCAGTGCAGGAGACCTGGATTCAATTCCTGGGTCAAGAAGATCCCCTGGAGAAGGAAATGGCAACCCACTCCAGTATTCTTGCTTGGGAAATCCCATGGACGGAGGAGCCTGGAGGGCTACCGTCCATGGGGGTCACATAGAGTCAGATACAACTAGGCGACTAACATACTTTATATAAGTATTACTTAAAATATAAAACACTCACTGTGTGAACTTCTGACAGACATAAAATCTAAAGACAGTTTAATACTTCTAACTGGCTAAACCCTGCCATATCTGTTAGACAAAGATCTGCTTAACCAGATCCCATGATTCTCTGTTCTGAAGGCCAGAAGACTTTGGCTTAGAGACTTGGTGGAATATTTCAAAAAAAATCTGTTGTTCCTTAGAACTGGCTTTCCCCAGGAGACCAGTAGTGACCCAGATGACTCTCAACTGCCTGTCTCTGTTGCTCTTGCTTCATTCTTGAAGTTCCAAGCTTCCCTCTGGTCTGTCTTCTTTCAGCCTGAAAAACTTCCTTTAATGTTTCTGTTTTTAAGCATTTTTCTGCTGGTGACAAATTCTTTTAGTTTTCCTTCATCTAAGAATGTCCATATTCTACTGTCATTTCTAAAGAATTTTTATTTTACTGGATATGGAATTCTGGGTTAACTATTCTTTTCTTTCAGCACTGTAAAAATGTCTCATTTCTTCTTGCTTCCATCGTTTCTGATGAGAAATGCACAGCCGTTGGATACTTGTTCGTTTTATATGGAATGTGTTGTTTTTATCTGACTGCTTTCAAATTTTTCTTTGATTTTTTTTTAGCAGTTTGGTTATGATGTGCATGGGCCTTATTTTTTTCGTTTGTCCTGTTGGGGTTTGCTAAGCTTCTTAATTCTATACTTATGTCTATCACTAAATTCAGGATGTTATTAGCCAGTATGTCTTCAATTTTTTTTTTTTTAGCATGCTAATCTTTACCTTTTCTCCTTTTGGGACTCAGTGACACAAATATTAGACCTTTTGATATGGCCCTGCAAGTCTGAAACTATTTGTTCATGTTTTTGATGTTTTCTGTCCATTCGTTCAAATTGGATTATTTCTATTGATCTGTCTTCAATTTCACTGACTTTCCTGCATTCTGCCAGTGATTTTTTTTTTAATTTCAAATATTCCAGTTTTCAGTTGTAAAATTTCCATTCAGTTACTGTTTTGTAGTTTCTGGCTGTTCATTTCAGGAGTGTTTACTTTTACCATGGAGCATAGTTACAAAAGTTTTTTAAAGGCTTCGATAGTCCCAGTATTTGTTTATCTCAGGGTTAGCACCTGTTGGTGGTCTTCCCCTGAGAGCTGCTCACATTTTACTGGTTCTTTTCATATGGGGTAATATGGTATTTGAACATTTGAGTATTATGTTGTGAGACTCTGGGTTCTGTGAAAATCCTCTGGAGAATGTGGATTCATTGTTCTTTTTAGCAAGCAGTCAGCCTAGTGAGGTTCAGGCTGTAAGTTCTGTCCCACTCCTGGGTGTTGGTCCCGGTGTCAGTTCAGTTTTCAGAACCTCTACTGTCTCCTGTGTGTCTGTTCCCCATGGGCACCTTTCAGGGCTGAGCTGGGGGCTCGGCTGAGTTGTTCTGTCACAGTTCAGTCCTGAAAGCCTCAGCTGTGCTGCTTTGGGTCTGTCCCACACGTACAGCTTCTGGGTGAGCCAGGACCTAGGCAGTTCCGACCCAGAGTTAGGGGGTCTCCCTTTCCTGCTCTCTCCTGTCCAGTATTTCCATGCCTCCTCCCATCCCCCTCCCATCTGGCTCCCAGAGGCCTCTTTTCCTGTACCTCTGGCTAGAAATAGAAAGACAAGTTCTCGCAACGTCACAGCAGCCTGCATGGCTGTACTGTCTACATGGGACTCCCCTCAATAAGAGAAAGAAATAGTGGGGAGACCCCCTTACAGTTTCAGTCCATGGGGTCATTTTCCCAGTTCCTCTAGACAGAAAGAAGGGTTTTCTGTTGGAGTTCTAAGTGCTCACGCCATGTGGCTGTGCAAGGAGAGTCGCCTCAGGGAACGGGGCTGGGAAAGGGAGGAAAAAATGAGAAGGAAGGGGAAGAACAGGATTTCTGCCACAAGCTTTATCCCACAGAAGGCGGGGCTTCTTTTAGCCGTTTTGCTCCCATACTATCTCTGCTGTTCAGTGTTGAGGCTATTCACAGAGCAGAGCTAGAACATAAAAAGGGGGAGAAACCGGAAACTCACCCCCGTTTGGGTCATCCTTCAGGCTTGCTCCCTCCCCAGCGAGCTGCCAGTTAACCTTGCAGAGCCCTCTGCGGGGTCAGGGTGTTAGCTGTAAGAATGGGGGAGGGGGCCTGACGGGCTTCTGACATCTGCCCACCATCAGCCCCCTCCCAGGGTTTATCATCAGGGAGAGAGATGTGGCAGATTTACATCCAGGAAAGTCTAGTAGCTACGTGTGGACTCAGACAGTAGGAAGAGAGGGTAGTTGGAAGGGTTACAGCTGCCCAGGAACGTGATGATACGGGTCAGAGAGGGAGGTGTAGGAGGAGCAGTGAGAAGCCGATGGATTTCAGTTTTCAAAAGAGGAAGTAAAAGTGGACGACCTGGTAGCAGATTAATATTACACATGGAGCACGGAAGAGAGGAAAGAGGGCTGACTCCGGAGTTCCTGGCTGAGGGGACTGTTGTAACAGAAATAGGAAAGCAGAGGGAAGGAGGAAGATGAGCTGCATTGAATTTTGAGGAATTTAATCATGTTTCTTGTATGTCAGAGATTCCTATTACCAGAAACCAAGAGATCTCAGAACCAAGAGATCAAACTAGGTAAATGTGACAGCGTTCTGGTCATAAGCCTTCCTGAGAGAAAATGAGAACCACTGTTGACAGAGAGCATGCTGGAGAGTATCTGCCTTGGCAGTGGGTCCCCCCCGACCTTTCTGCTTTGTCAGGCCACCAACATGGAATGCAGACTTGCTCGGGACAGAAACCGCCCCTGACTTCTCTCTTGAGTGAAACGCAGCTAAAGAGAAGAGCCCATGCTGCTGCTTGGATCCTCAAGTTGAATGTCTTTAACTAGTCCCAGTTTTTACCAGCAGGAGCCTAAATTTCTCTGTCCTCAAACCCTAGCCATGGGCTGTGTCAGTTGCTCAGTCACGTCCGACTCTTTGCTGTCCCACGAACTGTAGCATGCCAAGCTCCTCTGTCCATGGAATTCTTCAGGCAGGAATACTGGAGTGTGTAGCCATGCCCTCCTCCAGGGGATCTTCTCAGCTGAGGGATCGAACCCAGGTCTCCCACGTGGCAGATGGATTCTTTACCACTGAACCACCTGGGAAGCCCTAAGGTCCTGAATTACTCAGTTTAGATGAAGACAGGCCATTGGTCGAGGCTGACTGTGTGTGTAGTGACGTTATTGGCAACCCTGTCAGCACAAGTCCCCTGAGCAGAAGGCAAAACAGTCTTGGGGGTGGGGAGTGGTTGGCTATCTTCCCCTAGGGTCATCTACCCAAGTGACTGGTATATGTTCTTCAAGGGGCTACCTAATTTTAACCATAGCACAAAAGAGGAACAACTTGAATGTGTAACACTTTTTATATTTTCCAAAGTGCTTGCTTCATCTTACCTGAGCCTCACAACATTCCTCTGAGCTGTTTTAACATAACAACAAAAAGCCTGAATCCTGCAGCTGGAGACCTGGGTCTAAGCCCAGTGCTGCCCCTTTCTGTCTGCCTGAGCTTGGGCAAGTGACATAACTGATGTCCGCCTCACTCTCCTCATCAGTAAAAGGGGGATAACAGCACCCGTCTCACTGGGTTGCTGTCGGTAGTAACTGAAAATAGGAAGATGCCTAAATGGTGCCTGGCACAGAGAAAGAGCTCTGTAACTACACAGAATGGTTATTTTCAGGCAGACATTAGGATGCCCGTGCTGTGGATGAGAAAAACAGATACAAAAAGTCGAGTGACTGGCCTGAGAATGAATTTCTGTCATAGCCAGATCTCCTGACTCCTGGTCCAGTGTCTGCGCTGGTGCTGGAACCGTGAGGAGGTGGACCAGGCCCAGAAGGATTTCAGCCTGCAGATGGCAAGGTGGGAGGGAGGGGCTGTTAAACTATGTTTCCAGCGAGAACCCTTATTAACAGCAGCTTAGGCAGGTGAGTTAACAGTTTATGCCAGATGAGAAGTGGTTATATGTCGATGATTTTGCAAATTAATCAGCTCCTGAGAGACTAGTAAGTTATTTTTAAAAAATCAAAACACCTCTCCCCTCTCTCCTCATTGAATTCCATGGGTATAAGTTGGTAGGTTTTTTTGAAAAGATCTGCCTGGCAGAGAAATGGCTATTGAATACAGCCAACTGTCCCTTGCTACCTTCAGTTATTCAAAGCCCTCTTTAACTACATTTTAAAATCCAAATCTCCACATGTTAAGGGCTTGGTAAAATGAAAAATTCAAATACCATCCAAATGTGCAACCTTTGGGTCAGGAGTGATTGGTGTGACTGCTCAGTGATGCTGGTATTAGCCGATCTGACTGGGCTCTGACGATCACATTACAGCCCCGCCAACAGCTTTCAGAAATCAAAATGCAGAATGCAGATGGTTCTTCCTGCAGAAGCCTCCCTGCATCACTTCTAGGCATTTTCTTCTCATTCTGTCCATCCTTGTCTCATGAAGCCCAGAGTTCACGTCACCTCCTGTACAGGCAGACCTATGATTCTTCTGCTAACGTTGGTGTCTTTGAAAAACAAAACAGAGCAGGCGCCAAGCATTGCCTCTGCTGTCCCAAGAGTGTGCAGACAGCAGCTGCCTGCCTGAGACCTGCGAGCAGGCCCCAAGCACTGCCCCCCCCCCCCCCCCCCTCAGGAGTGTGCACGGGCCTCTGCATCTGCACAGTGCGTATCAAGGGGACAGCGGCCAGCACATGCTGGGGAAGGAGACAGCCAGCACCCAAACTAAAAGCAGCCCCTCGGTTCTGGGAAAGATGGCAGAGTAGAAGGACCTGAGCTCGCCTCCTCTCATGAAAACACCAAAATCACAACTAACTGCTGAGCAACCAGTGACCAAAAAGACTGGAGTCTACCAGAAGAGAGATTTTTACATCAAAAGACAAAGAAGCCGCCTCAGTAAGACAGAAGGAGTGGGGGGGGACACTTTCACAACATCATTAAACCCCATACCTGCCAGGTGGGTGACCCACAAACTGGAAAATAATTATGTCACAGACATTCTCCTGCAAGAGCGAGAGTCCCGAGCCCTACATCAGGCTCTCCAGCCTGAGGGTCTGGGATCGGGAGGAGGAACCCCCAGTGGGGCTTGAGTTCAGGAGTTCCACAGGACCGGGGGAAACAGAGACACCACTCTTGGAGGGCACACACAAGGTTTCACGCACACTGGGTCAGCAACACCACAGTAGCCTGAACTGGACCTACCTATGAGTCCTGGAAGGTCTCCTGGAGAAGCAGGGGTCAGCTGTGGTTCACTGGGGAGCAAGGATACTGGTGGCAGAGGCCCCAGAGACTACTGATCAGTGTGAGCTCTCCTGGAGGTCTGCCATTTTGATATTACAACCTGGTCCCACCCAACAGCCTACAGACCAGTGCTGGAACACTCAGGCCAAACAACCCGCAGGAACACAGCCCCACCCATCAGCAGACAGGCTGAGCTCACAGCCACCTCTAAACACACCCCTTGATATAGCCCTGCCCACCAGAGGGGCAGACACGAGTCCCTCCCACCAAGAAGCCTACACAAGCCCCGGGACCAGCCTCACCCACCAGGGAGCAGACACTAGCAGCAGGAGGAGCTGTGATCCTGCAGCCTAAGAGGTGGAGACCACAAACACAGAAAGCCAAAATGAGACGATAGAGAAATATGTTCCAGATGAAGGAACAAGATAAAACCCACAACTAAGTGAAGTAGAGAGAGGCAACCTATCTGGAAACGAATTTAGAGTACCGATAGCAAAGATAATCCAAGATCTCCAGAAAAAGAATGGAGGCGCAAGTCAAGAGGATACCCGAGATGTTTAACAAAGAGTAGAAGATTTAAGGAACAAATAAACAGAGATGAACAGAGCAACAATACAAATAAACAGGAATGAAAAATACGCTTGAAGGAGTCAATTATTCTGTTGTTAAAAGAATGGATAAGTGAGCTGGAAGACGGAACGGTAGAAACTGCTGCCACGAAACAGAATAAACAGAAATGAGGACAGAAACTGACAGATATCAAAAACAAACTTACAGTTCCTAAAGGGGAAACGTGGGGGGAAAAGGATAAATTAGGACCTTGGGATTAACATATACACACTACTATAAAGTAGGTAACTAACAAGGATTTACTGTATAGCATGGGGAAGACTACTGAGTATTCTGTGAAAACCTATATGAGAAAAGAATCTAAAAAAGAATATGTGTAACTGAAACACTTTGCCATACCCCTGAAACATAACATTATAAATCAACTAGACTCCAATAAAATTAAAGCTAAGAAACGAAATACAAAAGGCAGGGTCCGCAGAGGGAAGACTGAGCGGGCTAGATGCTGACCCCGGTGGCTGTTCAGCCTTCTTTGACCCATCCTTACCCACTGAACCCCGCTCACCTGGTGACTGCCCTTCTAGTACCGCTGACCTGTCACCTTTAATTCAAGCCAGAACTTGGACATTTCAAGGACATCTGTGAACCCTACTTAAACTGAAGGAGCCTGAGAAAATTAGGGAGCCAAGTTCAGTAGAAGCTCCGAAGAAGAGTTCTCCCTCCTCTTCACCACTCACCTCGACACCTGAGGACAGACTTACTGGTTAATGCTCACTTGCCGATTAAAACTCAGCACACTGTCCGATTTCCTCCCCTCGTGCACTGCGTAGATGAGCGAGTATCTCCTACAAGACCGCTGGGAAGGCTCAGGGAGATAATCTGTAGACTTCCTCACCATGTCTGGCTCATAGTAATTGCTCCACAAGTGGTTATCTGTGATTAATACTCAGCTCTGTAATCGCAGGCAAATCCCTGGTTCCTTTGACTCTCAGCTGCTCTGTTTGTTAAACAAGAATATATATTCTGCCTGCCTGTGGTATTGTTGTGAGGATCAAATGAGAACATGTCTTGAAAAGACTTTTAAAAGTGAGCAGTGAACAAACCAGCTGGGAAGGCAGTGTTGTGCACAGCACGACGTGACTGGACAATATTCCAAGGCAACGTGTGATTGTGCATAGCCTGTGAGGACTGAATAGGTTCTGAGAAAGGAAAGGAGACTGTGGTCTAAGGTTGGGGCCAGTCCATACAGAGCAGAGGAGGGCCTTCAGCTGAGCGTCAAAAAAAAGGAAGGATGCAACTAGAAGTGGATCTTGTCACCTCTGACCACTCTGGTGGCTAACTTTTGCTGTGTGTCTCTTCTCTCGTGACAGGCGGAGCTGATCGGAAGCCTCACCCACAAGCTCGAGACCCTCCAGGAAGCCAAGGGGAGCCTGCTGATGGACATCAAGCTCAATAACGCCCTGGGGGAGGAGGTGGAGGCCTGGATCAGTGAGCTCTGCAAGCCCAACGAGATTGACAAGTACAAGATGTTCATCGGGGACTTGGACAAGGTGGTGAACCTGCTCCTGTCCCTCTCGGGGCGCCTGGCCCGCGTGGAGAACGTGCTCAGCGGCCTTGGTGAAGACGCCAGTAACGAGGAAAGGGTAGGCGGCCTAGCAGCTCCCTTCAAGTCTCCTCCCTGCCTCCCCCGAGTCCCATGTACATAGAGAAGTATGGTGAGACAGGAGTCCTAGAGAAGACCACCATCTCCCTGGGGCAGGGAAGGGGGTCCGGCATACAGGTGAGCAGGGCAGAGAGGGGAAGGCAGCTCCCATGCCAGGATGTCATGTCATGACACCTCAGCCTCAGGGATACTTACTAGGAAAGTAGAAATGTGGGCGCCAGAGTTCCTTTCCTTCCTTTCTGTCCCAGAAAAAGGCAAAAGGCATAATGAAGATGGATATTAAAAACAAGAGAGGAATGACGAAGCTATTGGGGATGAGGAGAGGGCCCAGGAACTTGAGCTCAGGCTCCAGGGAAGCTGCAGGTGAGGGGCCAGGGACGCCAAGGGAGGACGTACCCCCTGTCGTCACCGCACCCCTCACTGGAAGAATGGAACGACAGCGGTGGTGACATGACGCAGAATCCCAGGGCGCCCTCTGGGTCAGGCACTGGCCTTAGACGCTGTAGGCGCAGCCTCAAGGAGTTCTCACTAGAGGCACGTAAGCGACGCAGCCAGGACAGGAGTCCTGCTATGGTCCCCAGGCGTTATCCACCTCCTTGAACTTCATCGCAGAGCTATAGAGCATTCTTCACCTGCTCATCTGTGCAGCAGATATTTCCTCTGTGTCTGGTATATGCCACCATCTGGTGTAGGCACTTGGGATACTCTGAATAAAGCAGTCAGACCCCCGCCCGCATGGGACTTACTTACCAAAGAGGTCAGACAATAAACAGAGCTGTAACTTCACGTACATGCCGACTGACCAGCACTCCAGCCAGTAAGAGGCAGCTCTTTTGCTTCCTGGATCCTGGAAATTAGGGATTTCCCAGTCATTTCTCCGAATGTACTGCCTTAAAAGGAAAGGTATGTCTTGGCAAATAGATTTTTGAAAGATTAGAAGAGATCTAGATGGTAAGCATTTAGGAATGGGACTCTGAGAGCCCAGGACCCCAAACCCGCACCCTGGACCAGTGCCCACCTGTGCGTATGTGCCAGGCCTTTGTTCCCTCCAGACAGTTTCCCTAGAAACTAACTGTCCTTGCCTCCAAAGTGTTGTCCCTCCCGCCTTCCTTCCATCCAGCGAGCAGAGAACAAGAACCTGTCAAATTCCAGCTGCTCCGCGTGCTGGGGCTGACACTGGCTAAAAAACAGCCCCTCCACCGAAGGCACTCACCAGTGAGGAGGACCAGTGTGGAAGCAGCAATTGTGTCTAGTGTGCTGCTGCGCAGTGATAAACTCAGGGCCACGGGAGCACTCTTATGTGGTGCTGGGGTCAGGAGGGACTTCACACGAGTACCGCTTGAGTGGCGTCTAGAGGGCTTTCTTTATGCCAGGCGGACTGATGGGAAAAGCTTCACCATTTAGAAGGAATGTTATAGACAAAGCCCAGGCAGACCATGGCATGTTGAGGAACTGAGTTACATGTGGTTGGTATGTCTAGAGCATAGAGTGATTCCTTGACTTGTTTTTGAAGGAGACCAGGAAGGGCTCCCCAGGTGGCACTAGTGGTAAAGAACCCGCCTACCAGTGCAGGAGACGTAAGATATATGGGTTCAATCCCTGGGTCAGGAGGATCCCCTGGAGGAGGGCAGTAACCCACTCCAATATTCTTGCCTGGGGAATTCCATGGACAGAGGAGCCTGGTAGGCTCACAGTCCATAGGGTCACAACAGTTGGACACGACTTAGCATACAGGCAAGAAGGGATAATGAAGCTGCTCTATCCCCATGGGGCTAGCATCAGTGGGGAAGCCATTATCACCTCTGGACCCAGAGAAGCAGAAGGAAGGGGCCCTTATCGGAACTTAGCCATAGCTCTGGAGGAGAGGTTTCAGCCACTGCCACCTGGCAAGGAGAGAGCCAGGAGTACAGGCCTCAGTGTCGTCTTTCTCCCACCCCCAGTCCCCTGCCGTGGCTGCCACTGGCCGAACCCAGCACCCAGCAGGGTTCAGCTTCACCAGACATTGAGACAGGCTAGGAGAGTGGGTCTGGAGGGATAGTAGAATCCAGTGCAGAAAATCCTCACCAAGACCTGTGGGTCAGTACTTTAGAATTTAGCCTGGAGAGCCTTGAACTCATTTCATTACCTGATCGGCCTAGGGAGTGGGGAGAAGGATGTTACCATGGGGAGACTTCTAGAAAGATGGGTTTAGGCTGTTAATTTAGACCATTGTCTTGGGGATAAAGAACAGGGAGTGACTTAGAGCATGAGTTTGAATCAGCAGGCAGGGCATGTTAGATGAGGGGAAGGACAGAACAGAAGGTAATTCCATGTTTCCTGTTTGGTCACCTGGCTGGATGCTGCAGGTCTGTGAGATAGGGAACACTGGAGCGGTACTTAGAGGAAGATGAGCTGTTCCAGAATTGAGCTCAACTTAACACTTAAATGCCATCTATACTCTTAAGTACACATAAGCGCTTGCTCACCTGCAGAATACATCAGGATTAGTTTTTTTGTTGTTCAGTCACTAAGTGAGGTCTGACTTTATGCAACCCCATGGAGTGCAGCATGCTAGGCTCCTCTGTCCACTGTCTCCCAGAGTTTGCTCAAATTCACGTCTGTTGAGTTGATGATGCTATCTAACCATCTCATCCTCTGTTGCCGGCTTCTCCTTTTGTCTTCAATCCTTCCCAGCATCAGGGTCTTTTCCAGTGAGTCAGCTCTTTGAATCAGGTGGCCAAAGTATTAGAGCTTCAGCTTCAGCATCAGTCCTTCCAGTGAATATTCAGGACTGATTTCCTTTAGGATTGACTGGTTTAATCTCCTTGCAGTCCAAGGGACTCTCAAGAGTCTTCTCCAACACCACAGTTCAAAAGCATCAATTCTTCAGCACTCAGCCTTTTTTATGGTCCAGAGCTCATATCCATGCATGACTACTGGAAAAACCATAACTTTGACTTCCTTGATAATTGGCCTTTTTTTCCCCTTCAATTTTTTAATTATGGTAAACTACATAAAGGACTTCCCAGGTGTCTCAGTGCTGAAAAAAAATCCACCTGCCAGTGCAAGAGACACAAGAGACACGAGTTCGATCCCTGGGGTAGGATGATCCCAACCTGGATTCCTGGAGAAGGAAATGGCCATCCACTCCAGTATTCTTGCCTGGAAAATTCCATGGACAGGGGACCCTGGTGGGCTTCAGTCCATGGGGTCACAGAGAGTCTGAGACAACTGAGCACACAGCACCTAGGCTTCCCTGGTGGCTCAGTGGTAAAGAATCCGCCTGCCAATGCAGGGGGTGAGGGTTCAGTCCCTGGGTCGGGAAGATCCCCTGGAGGAGGAAATGGCAACCCACTCCAGTATTCCTGCCTGGAGAATCCATGGACAGAGGAACCTGGGTTGCTACCTCCCATGGGCTCACTTGGACACGACTTAGCGACTAAACCATCCCCACCACGTATAAAATTTGCTGTCTTAACCATTTGTAGCTGTACAGTTCAGTAGTGTTAAGTATATTTACATTGCTGTGCAACAGATCTCCAGAATTTTTTTCATCTCGCAAAACTCTATACCCATTGAAACAAGTCCTCCACTCTCCCCACCCCCCAGGCCCTGGCAATCACCGTCCTACTTCATGCCATTAGGACTTTGACTACTCTTAAGGACCCCCTACAAGTGGAATCCTGATTGTCCTTTTAAGACTAGAAGCCTAAAGTAAAGCCATTACCCCCGCCAGTTGAATGTAATGCCTGTCTAATTAAAGCTGGACCATACATAAGCACCATAAGGGTAATAAGCTGATGTTCAAAACACTTGCGCCTCCCTACTTAAGAGTGACAGTTGAAATAGCATCTTAGATATTGTCCTGTCCTGTAAAAAAATCTCTCTACAGGCAGTGTGGCTCTCTTCCCCCCCCCAAAACTGGCCCTCTGCTGACCCACTCATCTCGCCCTGGCAGAGTTCACTCAACGAGAAGAGGAAGGTCCTGTCTGCTCAGCACGAGGACGCCCGGGAGCTCAAGGAGAACGTGGATCGGAGGGAGCGCGTGGTGCTGGACATCCTGGCCAATTACCTCTCCGAAGAGCAGCTCCAAGATTACCGGCATTTCGTGAAAATGAAGTCGACACTCCTCATCGAGCAGCGAGAGCTGGATGACAAGATCAAGCTGGGCCAGGAGCAGGTCAAGTGCCTGCTAGAGAGCCTTCCCTCGGACTTCGTGCCCAAGGCGGGGGCCCTGGCTCTGCCCCCAGGCCTCGCCGGCGATGTGACTCCCGTGGGGGGCTGGACTGGCAGTGGTGTTTTCCCAGCGGTGACCTCCCCACTTTAACCTCTTCTCCAGTACCCACCCAAAAGACTACCCCTTCTCTCAACACTATTTAATCTGAAAAATGTTTCAGTACAAGCCACCCATTAAGCTCTGTGGGTTATTGGGGGTTTTTTTCTGGATAAAAGGAAAAAATTCCATCCAGGAAAAAGCCTGTCCTTCTCCTTCTTGCCCTTCATGATTGATCTCCCGAGAGCTTGCATGCCACTGGGAGGTGACCCCCTTTCTATTGTTACTTTGTAGTAGAAAGAAAATTAATGAAACTGTGAGAACTGATCGGAGGGTGTCTGATTGATCGCTTAGTTTTCACAGGCCAAGGCAACACGGATCCGTGGGTGTCACCCTCAGGACCGCATCCACAGTGGCCTTCCCTGCCTGTGGGCAGTGCTTCCTGACGACAAGTACAGCGTACTTATCAGTGAAGGGCCTGCGACATAACGCCTTACAGAGAAACACACACACGGGATAAAATTGTCCAACCTTGAACACTGTTATTTATATTTTTAAAAATGAAAAAGATCATTGTGTGCTAACCACTTACTTGATTCTGTTCTGTGGTGGATGTAGACAGTTATGTTTGAGCTTTGTATTTTGTGAGAACCTTAATGAAACCAAGAATTCCAAAGACAGTCACCTTGAGTGTGGAGACTTTTTTTCTTACCTGACATGTGAGTTGAGCTTCAGCGCTTGTTTTAAACTGAGTATGGAAAAGTCCCAGCCGCCACTGCTGGCAGCTCACCACTTTACCCCTGCAACAAGCGGAACACCACACTCCTTCCCAGGAAGGCTTTGTGCACCACGGTCATCACAGCCTTCCCTAGTGCTGCTGGTCTTTATCCCTGGGGCAGAGACAAAGCTCAAGTCCGCTGATGAGGCCAACACTCCAACCTGTTGACAAGGAAACTGGAACTCAAGTCAATTCAAAACTGAGTTTCTGCTGTCCCGCTATGAGATTTGAGCTAAATCCAGCTTATTTAGTGAGATGCAGTAGCAGGCTGTCTTAATCATGCTTTTCACAAAAGTTTCTTCTCCTGAAATGTCAAACTCATCAACCACACTTATGAAAAATCCCCTCCCTAAACTCTGGAGATGGATTTTGCACTATTCTGCTTCAATAGCAACATCTGAGAGGACCCTCGTGAGCCCAAGCTGTAAGCCTGTTAAGATAGACTGAAGGATGGACGGGGGTGATGGGCCAGGGACCCGGCTGTGTTGTCAGCTGCTGGAGATGGCAACAGCCTGATGCACGCAGCAGGTGGTACATCCCTAGCTGTGCTTTCAAGTTGAATCCTCAGCTGGGGGCCACCTGTGCTGATCTGGGCTACAAGTACGATAGCAGCCAGTCCTAGAGAACTGGGAGAGTAAAATTCATAGAATATCTTGGTACAGTTTAATTAATGAAAGATTTCTGGTTAAGCACTTCAAAAATGTAGTTTTGGTCCCTGACACAGATGTATTTTGATGAACTTAGAATCAATAGGCCACCCACAGACTTCTTGTGAACTATCGCAAAACCACTGCTACATTCTTTGGGGGTTTTACACTGTCAGACTGCATTACAAGACTGTACCTTGCTTTCCCAGGAATGTTTTCAAAAGCTTCTCTCGCATCTCAAGGCTCCAGACTCCCAGGAAATTAGTAGAGCCGGGGACAGCATGCAACAGCCATACTGTGTGGTCATTTTGAAGTAAAAAACAGTGCCTCTTACTGACCTTTCATCAGAATTAGGCCAACACAGGAGCCTGAGAGCAACTCCAGCTGGTAGTTAACCAATCGGGGTGTCTCGCTGACACTTGGTGATGTCTTGAGGTCAAAGCAGGTTAAAGGTAACCAGCAAGTATCTCCAGCAGCTATTAGTGAAATTCCCCAGGGGATTCGGGTTGGGGTTCCCAATTCCCATCACTTTTAAATTCCCAATTTCATTATTTATTATTTTTGGTTGTGCTAGGTCTTCACTGCTGGTGCAGGCTTTTCTCTAGTCGCAGCAATCTGCAGCATCCAGGCTTCTCACACGGTGAGAGGCCTTCTCTTGTTGTGGAGCACAGGTTCTAGGGCATGAGGGCTTCCGCAGTAGGAGCTCTAGGACTAGAGCACAGGCTCAGTAGTTGAGGTGCACAGGCCCGGCTGTGCTGCGGCATGTGAGAGCCTCCTGGACCAATGATCAAACTTATGTCTCCCCCACTGGCAGGGGCCTATCATTGAGCCACCAGGGAAGTCCCCTGCACTCTTCTAAATTCTCCTTAAGCATTTGGGAACATTGTACACATTCCGTTTTTTTCATCACTTCTCTAACTGATACATGTCAAAGTAAGTGACCCCCAGAGAAGAACAGCAGGTGATGCTTTAGGGCACCCCAAGCACCCAAAAGTGCTGACACTCGAGGACGGTATCCCTTCTTTTGCTCCACTGAAATGTTGTTCTGTGATGTGAGAGGAGTGAGGAACCAAGTGGGACTATGAAATTAATTTGCAAGTGGATGTGCTATTTATAACAGGACTTGACCTCTGCTGTGATGAGAGGGAATCTCTAATACATGTTTCATTATTAACTTTAACTAGAAAATCAGCCTATTCTTCATCCCTTTCCTATTTCACATTCTTTCCCCACTATTAAAAAACAATCATCTATAGTAGAAGCCACATTTTCCCTCCAAAGAGTATCCTCAGCCAAAATCATGAGCACAGCAACCACGAGCAAGTTGTTGGTCAAGATCTCAGGACACAAATGACATCATCAGGAATGTTCGTTCAATCAATAATTGTCCCTGTGGATGCGATCCTTTCAGAGAGAGTAAATCTCATGAGAAGCAAGGATGGCCTTGCTGCTGGTAACTCAAGAAGCCTTCAAAGTTCCAAGAAAGGACAACGCTGGGAGGCCTCCGACTTGCTGGGCCCTTGGAGGAGTGCCTGGGCTTGTTGCTACATGTCATCTGACTCAGCCTTTTCTCATGCTGTTTTGCTTCTTGTGGTGGCTGCTTAACCCCAAAGAATGCAGGGAGGGTCCGTAGTGAAAGTGTCTGGAGTTCCTCCCAGAGGCACTGTCGAAACCAAATATTTTTTTTTCTTTTGCTCCAGGGGATCATTTTAGGTTTTGTTTTGTTCAACTTGTTTTCAGACTTGAACATTAGCCAGTTTGGGTCAGCTCCCAAGAGTCTATTCAGGTGAGGAATGAGGGCTTAACCGAGGTTCTTTGGGGCATATAAAGCAGAAACCAGCCTGGGACATCCCAGTTTTCCTATTACTCTATTATTACTATCTGATCCAGAGTCACTTCTGAGTTTAAAAGGTAGATCACAGTCATTCCTAATATGATTTCTACCTTATTTGGGATCTTCCCTGGTGGCTCAGTGGTGAGGAATCTGCCTGCAATGCAGGAGATGCAGGTTCGATACTTGGGTCTGAAAGATTCCCTGAAGGAGGGCGTGACAACCCATTCGAGTATTCTTGCCTGGAGAATCCCATGGACAGAGGAACCGGCAGGCTACAGTCTATGGGGTCTCAAAGAGTCAGACATGACTGAAGCGACTTAGCACACATACAGCTTATTCCGGCATGTTTTATTAAGATATTGGGCTTTTTTTCTGGAGACCTTAAAAAATGCTGGCTTTTTATTCTTCACTCAAGTGTTAGTCACTCAGTTCAGTTCAGTCGCTCAGTCGTGTCCAACTCTTTGCGACCCAATGAACCGCAGCACACCAGGCCTCCCTGTCCATCACCAACTCCTGAAGTTTACCCAAACTCCTGTCCATTGAGTCGGTGATGCTATCCAACCATCTCATCCTCCGTTGTCCGCTTCTCTTCCTGCCCTCAATCTTTCTCAGCATCAGGGTCTTTTCAAATGAGTCAGCTCTTTGCATCAGGTGGCCAAAGTATTGGAGTTTCAGCTTCAACATCAGTCCTTCCAGTGAACACCCAGGACTGATCTCCTTTAGGATGGACTGGTTGGATCTCCTTGCAGTCCAAGGGACTCTCAAGAGTCTTCTCCAACACCACATTCAGTCATGTCCAACTCTTTGTGACCCCATGGACTATAGCTTGCCAGGCTCCTCTGTCCATGGAATTCTCCAGGCAAGAATACTGGAGTGGGTTGCCATGCCCTTCTCCAGGGGATCTTCCTGACCCAGTGATCGAACCTGGGTTACCTGAGTTACAGGCAGATTCTTTACCATCTGAGCCACCAGGGAAGCTTTTTATTCTTAACATGATTCCAAACTTTTCCCTTTAATTTTCCATGATATTATTGGCTTTATTCTGTTGGATTGGAATTATTTTCCTTTCTTGAAACAAAATGAGTTTTATTCACCTTACTGCTGGGAGGAAAAAGGAAGAACTTCAGCCATAAATAACTTCTCCATCTCCAGCAAGACATGGCCAGGCAAATCAAACATGAGGGGGCCTTTCTACACAGAAACAGGTTATTGGGGACAGGGTATTCATTACTGCCTGAACTCTGGGACGAAGCATAGAATAAAATGATAAAGGCCATTTTAGTATCAGGGACACATGAACAGTGTTTCAGTTTATTCTTATTTCTAAATTAAACTCCACTTTTCTTAAGGGAGCTCATTCAGGCACTAACTCAGTCATGGTTTCTCAAAGTACAGTCAGCATCTTCATCAGAATAAGGGGTACTTGATTAAAAAGGCCAGTTACTGGGACACAACCAAGTAGCTGGGAACCTGCACGTGAACAAGTTCCCCAGTTTATTCTAAGGTATTCTCACATCCAAGAGCCTCTTACACCTGTCGTTTAGGATCACAATTAGACTAGCATAAATACATGTCATAAAAATCCCAGAAGTTCAAAGCCCTGTCACATTTACTCTCATGAATTACATCATTATGCGTTAATATTGTCCCTGTGATTATATCATCCCCAGGATTGTGATGTAGGGTTTTTTCCCCCTATGCACTCTCCCCTCAATTTGTTTCCTAAGAGCTTCCCAAGAGGCTCAGTGGTAAAGAATCCGCCTGCCAATGCAGGAGATGCTGGTTTGATCCCAGGGTCAGGAAGGTCCCCTGGAGTAGGAAATGGCAACCCACTCCAGTATTCTTGCCAGGGAAATCCCATGCACAGAGGAGCCGGGTGGGCTACAGTCCATGGGGTCACAAAGAGTCGGACACTCCTAAGCACACACACACATGCAAGTTCTTATTCAGGCTCAAGTGCACTAATTATTTTTCCCCTGAAGGAATCAGCTTATCACACAATGTCACTAATCTGAAGTGCTGTCATGATGCCTGTGCGTGCATGCTCAGTCACTTCGGTCATGTCTCTTTGCAGCAGTGGACGATAGCCTGCCAGGCTCCTCTGTCTATGGGATTTTCCAGGCAAGGATGCTGGAATGGGTTGCCATGCCCTCCTCCAGGGGATCATCCTGACCCAAGGACTGAACCCAGGCCTCCTGCATTGCAGGCAGATTGTACCATCTGAGCCATTGTCCCAAGCACATACATGATACCTGTACTAACCTGAAATCATGACTGCCATCCCACCGGGGACCACACCCAGATCTCTATTGCTTTACCACTAGTTTCATACTATCTATGAGTTAAAATTTCTCTTGACTTGAATCTGACAGTCAAGCTAATGAAACAAAACTATGTTCATTTCCTTTGAGAAGTAAAAGATGCCATCACCCGATTTCAAAAGCAAAATCGAAAGTAGGTAAGAAAAATTTGTGAATGAAGAAACCAGTTCCCTTATCCCTTACGTCATCCTAAAAATTATTCTCAAATCTTCTGTGCGTAGAAAAGTAGCTGCATTTCTTTCTAAAACCTCAGTATTGCTATTGCTTTACCCATGGAAGTTTAAGAAATTACTGAATTCTGATAAACAAGTGTCTATTGAATATAACAAAATTCTGTAAAATACCTTTGAGCTATGGAGGAGTAACCAAGGAAAGATAAACTTGGAAAGCCCCGCCACCTCCCTCACAAAGGCTGGGATTCAGAGCTCCTTGGAGAACTCAGTCCACTGACACCAGAGAAGTTTGCTGGTTTTCCCAGAACAGAGGTCAGTTTGCAGTCCCTGGGCAGGCAGGAGGCAACCCACAGCATAGCTTTGCACAGGGAGTGGGGGTCTACAGAGGGGGGTGGCCGCTCAGTGGCCTGTGAGTCAGGTTATCTGCACAGGGTCTGGGGGTGGGTGCTGGCAGAATGCCTCTGGGACATGGATGCAAGCAGAAATCCTTCAGGGTGTGTAGTTTCTAGACCACAGAGCTGAGACTGAGGCGACCCATGGATGGAGCCGAACTCCATCAAATGTCCTCACACCCTCGCCACGCCTGCACCAGGCAGCAGCCCAGACATCAGGGTAGTCCTCGCCTGCCCTCTAGCGCCCTCTACTGAGAAAGCCCAGCATCACACTCACTGTGAAGGTGATTAAAGTGACCGCCCACTGACGCAGAGCAAAGGGTGACTGTGAAGCTAAGAGGCGATAAACTGATAACTGGTAACTGGTACAGATTTATTCTTCTAGATCATTGCCCTAACATTATCTTCTGGTATCATATAGAATTGTGTAGTTGTTGTTTCTGTAAGAACTATTCTTCTGATGATAAAAAAACATCAATGGACAATTCCTATCTTTTGAAGAAGGTATCAAAAGGAAAGCAGTTTCTCACTTTACTTTAAATGTGTGGCACACATTCATATTCCTCAAAACACCTAAAGTGATAGAATGAGGCCTGTTTAAGAGCATGTGGAAGTTCTGTCATGAAGAACGCACTGTGGATCAAGTTTAGAAGATCTCTAAAATCCTCACATTGCACGGAGACTGCGCTGTGCACGTATTGGTTCCTGGAGAACTAGTTTACGTTTGGGGCACCTCCCCAGCGGCTCAGCTGGTAAAGAACCCATGTGCCAACGCAGAAGACATGAGACCTGGGTTCGCTCCTAGGGTCGGAAGATCCCCTGGAGGAGGAAATGGCAACCCACTCCAGTATTCTTGGCTGGAGAACCCCATGGACAGAGGAGCCCGGCGGGCTACAGTCCACGGGGTCATAAAGAGTCAGACATGACTGAACATGCTCGCGCAGTTCTGTGCCTGCTGCCTCTGCCTCTGCACACCTCTGTGAGTCTGTCCATCTCCAGATATGTCTCCACATGGATATCTTTCTTTCTCTGTATTTGTCTACCTCACTCTACCGTTGTCATCTCTCTGCTCTTTCATTTCCCAAATGAGTCCAATTTTCTTTTTTGGGGGGGGTGGGGGGAGGGGCGGCGGGTAACTTAGGATAGTGTGAATGAGTAAAGAGCTAGAAGGGAAGATGACCTGAGTGTAAAGTTAAGGATGAGTTTCTTTTTTCCAGTTTAGGAAAAAATTTTCACTGCATTCAAGCGCATACAAAAAGAGAGAGACAGGTACAGGATGACTTTCCAAATCTGTAATATGTATAAGAGTGAGTGAGAGCTGTTTCCCTTCTCTAATGAGAACAGAATATAGGAATTTGCTTTATTTTTCAGGCACTGAGGGGATAGGAAGGAACAACCCAACAAAGAGGACTCATAGGCACTGAACTGAGAACTTAAGAACATTAATCTTCTTCCCTGACAATTAAAAAAATAAAATATAGGTCTACCTGGTATGATATGATTTGGAAGCAGTTTATTAAAAGGCAAGAAGATGGTCTGACATCCCTTCCAAGGTTAGGATTCTGTGCAGGTAGGTGGGCAGAAGGTAAATTTCAGCTTAGGATGTAAATAGACATTTCCCAAATTTACTCAAAAAGCGTAATGATGACTTCAATAATCAACTCAGTTTATTAGGTTGGTGCAAAAGTAACTGCGGTTTTGCATTGTTGAAATTTGCCATTTGATATTGGAATATATTCTTAAGTGTGATTATGTTATACATCATTTTAATGTATATTTCTCACTCTACATTTTTTTATTAATGACTTACTACTTGCTGTTTATTTTATATATATTTTAGACTATGGAAATGTATGGATGTGAGAGTACTCATGTACAGATGTGAGAGCTGGACCATAAAGAAGGTTGAGATCTGAAGAACTGATGCTTTCGAACTGTGGTGTTGAGAAGACTCTTGAGGGACCCTCAGACTACAAGGATATCAAATCAGTCAATCCTAAAGGAAAAACCTTGAATAATCATTGGAAGCACTGATGCTGAAGCTCCATTACTCTGGCCACCTGATGCAAAGAGCTGAGTCACTGGAAAAGACCTCGATGCTGGGAAAGATTGAGGGCAGGAGAAGTGAGTGACAGAGGATGAGATGGTTGGATAGCATCACCAACTCAATGGACATGAGTTTGAGCAAACTCCAGGAGATGGTGAAAGACAGGGAAGCCTGGCGTGCTGCAGTGCATAGGGTCATAAAGAATCGGACACAAGTGAGCGACTGAACAACAACAATGGAAATGTTGGACAAAAAGCAAATTCAAGCCATTTTCTTATTTGAGTTCAAAATGGGTCTTAAAGCAGTGGAAACCACTTGCAACATCACCAAAGCATTTGGCCCAGGAACTGCTAACAAATGTACAGTGCAGTAAGAAGTTTTGCAGAGGAGACGAGAGCCTTGAAACTGAGGAGCACAGTGGCTGGCCATCTGAAGTTGACAATGACCAACTGAGAGCCATCATCAAAGCTGATCCTCTTACGACTATAAGAGAAGTTGCCCAAGAACTCAATGTCAACCATTCAATGGTTGTTCGGTATTTGAAGCAAATGGGAAAGGTGAAAAAGCTTGATAAGTGGGTGCCTCATGAGCTGACTGTAAATCAAAAAAATTGTTATTTTTCAGTGTCATCTTCTCTTATTCTATGCAACAACAAGGAACCATTTCTCAATCAGATTGTGACGTGTGACAAAAAGTAGATTTTATACCACAGCCGGTGATGACCAGCTCAGTGATTGCACTGAGAAAGAGCCCCAAAGCCCTTCCCAAAGCCAAACTTGCACCAAAAAATGGTCATGGTCACTGTTTGGTGGTCTGCTGCCAGTCTGATCCACTACAGCTTTCTGAATCCCAGTGAAACCATTACATCTGAGAAGTATGCTCAGCAAAGTGATGAGGTGCACCAAAAACTACATCTTCAGCCAGCATCGGTCAATAGAAAGGGTCCGATTATCCTCCATGACAACGCCTGACCGCACATCACACAACCAACGCTTCAAAAGTTGAACGAATTGGGCTACGAAGTTTTGCCTCATCAGCCATATTCACCTGACCTCTTGCCAACCAACCATCACTTCTTCAAGCATCTTGACAACTTTTTGCAGGGAAAACACTTCTACAACCAGCAGGAAGCAGAAAATGCTTTCCAAGAGTTCATCAAATCCCAAAGCACAGAATTTTATGCTACAAGAATAAACCAACTTATTTCTCATTGGCAAAAAATGTGTTGATTGTAATGGTTCTTATTTTGCTTAATAAAGATGTGTTTGAGCCTAAGTATAATGATTTAAAATTCAGTCTGAAACCACAATTACATTTACACCAACATAATAATACTACATCACTAGACATGTTTTGATATTATTGTTTAATACTCTGAGGAAACTTTCCTCAAATTAAGGAATAATGACTTTAATCCATGTTTGAAACCCTGAATAGAAACGTATTCTTTACCGTAAGGATGCAGATCCTTCACATCTTCCATTTACAAATCTTACCAAAGACTTCTTGGTTTTTGAACAGTAAAACTTGAAGGTGATATATTAACAGGGTTGAACAACAAATTGTAAGGCCATCTTGCAAATGTCAGTTAAAAGCTAACTAAAGAATAATGTGCTTAGGAATAAGTAAGGAAATAATTTCAAGATGCGGTTAAATAATGTGCCTCCCCAGGTAGCTAAGAGAAAAGCATCTTTGAGAAGTACAGCAGGAAGTGTGCATGTGTGCCATTATTCTGGATACGTGCTTTGGCATGGCTGAGAAGGTCTATAATGTGCCTACCAACAAAGGCAGAACCACAGCTCTTCAGATCGAATTGATCAGAAATCAGCGGGAGGGGAACTTCCCTGGTGGCCCAGTGGCTAAGACTCCCCGCTCCCAGGGCAGGGGGCCCAGGTTCGATCACTGGTCAGGGAAGTAGATCCCACATGCCGCAACTAAAGATCCTGCATGTTGCAGCGAAGATCCAAGATCCCCCACAACTAAGACCTGGCATGGCAAAATCAATACGTATTTTTAAAAAATCCTTGGGAGGTAGCTAACAAAAGGACTTCTGTCCATCATGCACAAATACAAATATGCATAACACATGAATACAAATCAGCAATAAAAAGATGACCCAGTTTAAAGAGCTTGGCAAAGGTTAGTTTGGGGGAGAATGGATACATGTATACATACGGCTGAGTCCCTTTGCTGTCTACCTGAAACTATCACAACATTGTTAATTGGCTATACCCCAATATCAAATTAAAAGTTTGGCAGTGTTTCCCTGGTGGCTCGGTGGTGAAGAATCCGCCTGCCAATGCAGGAGACACAGATTAGAGCCCTGGTCCAGGAGTATCCCACATGCCACAGAGCAACTAAGCCCATGCACCACAACTGTTGAGCCAGGACTCTAGAGAGCCCAGGAGCCACAACTACTGAAGCCCACATGCCCTAGAGCCTGTGCTCCACAACACAGAAGCCACCTCAGTGAGAAGCCCACACACTGCAACTAGAGAAAGCCTGAGTGCAGCAAAGAAGATCCAGAATAGCAAAAATAACTAAATAAAATAAATTTCCCAAAAAAGTGGCAAAAGAAGTAATGAGACATTTCACAAAAGAAGATATATGAATGACCAATAAGCACACAGAAAGGTGATGGACATCTACAAATTCTCAGTGAAACAGACATTTAAAACACAAGAGATTCCATTGCCCACTCACTAAAATGACTAAGATCAGGTTAGTGGGGGGGCAAGTGGAGTTCTTCCACATTCTTTTCCTACTTTAGAGAACTGTTTGGTAGTTCTTTACAAAAAAATTATATATATGCATTTACCCCATGATCTAGCAGTTCTACCTTTAGGTAGTTACTCTAGAGGAATTAAAGTGTATCTCCACAAAAAAGATGTTTGTAGCAGCTTGAATCACAATATCAAAAAACTGAAAACAATTCAAACCTCCATCAACAGGTACAGATAACCAAACTGTAGTATATTAATATGATAGAATATTACCAATCCATTTCTTAAAAAAAAAAAAAAGAATATTGATACATGTAACCATGTGGATGAAAACATTATGTTAAGCAAAAGAAATTACACATATGATTCCATTCCTATCAAATTCAGGCAAAACTATCAAGAATGGGCACAACTAATCTGTAATGGTAGAAATGATAAAATGATTGCCTGGGGATGAACAGAAGTTGATGTATTCAAGCTGAACAAAAGAGAACCTTTAAGATGACAGATATATTCCGTATACTGCTTTGAGTTGTGGTTATACAGGTATATGGAATTGTCAAAATTCTTCCAACTAAACATCTAAGATCTATGCATAATACTGATTGTTAATTATACCTCAGTTTAAAAAAAAGTGATGAGGAAAAGTGAGAAATTATGGCAAATTAGTTATTTGATACTAATTAAATAGGTAACTGAGCTTCCTTGGTGGCTCAGTAGTAAAGAATCCTCCTGCCAATTCAGCAGATGTGGGTTCGATCCCTGGTCTGGAAAGATCCCCTGGAGGAGGAAATGGCAAACCACTCCAGTATTCTTGCCTGGGAAATCCCTTGGACAGGGGAGCCTGGCGGGCTATAGTCAGTCCGTGGGGTCACAAAGAGTCTGACACAACAGCAAATGACAACAAAATAGGTAACTGGTTTTTATCCTTCATACAATTATTGGAGATCATAATGATAGAAACTCCCAGGGATTATTTTTTATTATGGCTAGGATGTAGCTCAAGCTGCTATAACAAATAGATTTTTAAAAATAGAATCCAGTTCAAAACAGCAACGTAGGAATCTCCCTAATTTACCTCCTCCCTCTGAATCTACAGCTACGCATAGAACAATTCCCAAACTAGCCGAGCAACTCTTAGACACACACACATTGAAACAGGCTAGAGAGGTTGAAACACCGTCTCACCAAACTCCACCAGGGTGTAGTTGACAACAACTGGGGATGGGGGACTCCTAACTCCTAGCTTCTCCATGAAGAGTAAAGGATTTGTATTACACACCTTGTGCCCCAACTTTTAAGACTTCCACTTAAGAAATGGCCCCTCAAAGTACCTTCCTCTGAAAGCCAGCAGGGCTTCCTGTCCCTAAGACTCATAAGGCTACAGTGAAGGAAGAAGAGTGTTTAAAGCGCTTGCACAGACTCACTAGCTATCTGACCCAGGACACAGCACAGAGACAGCAGACAGAAAAGCCCCATCTTTCTGTGAAAGAGGCCTGTTTGCAGATCTTAAAAGCTGTAGCTTGAGGGTAAGGCTTCTAATCCAACATATGTGGGGGCCTACCGCAATCATCTCCAGAGACCAGTGGGAACCATTCCATGCTCTTCCTCTACCCTGCTCCAGGCTACCAGCGTCTCCATAGAAAGGATGTTGTACACACACCTGGCATCTTGGCTTTCATGGCAGCTGCCCAGAGGACACATCCCACGCTGGCTCTGGTGGCCAGCAGGATGTCTGTTCATGGGCTCAACAGGACGGTAGTAAACTAGAAACAGTTCTTAACAGCTATCACCCTCAGGCTCAGTGCAAAGGGAAGAGACAGAAATGCCCATCTCCTAGTCTTCCCTGAAAGAGGGACTTTACATACCTTAAAACAAGATGAAAAGACAGCCCTCAGAATGGGAGAAAATAATTGCAAACGAAAAAACTGACAAAGGATTAACCTCCAAAATATATAAGCAGCTCATACAGTGCAATATCAGAAAAACAAACAGCCCAATCAAAAAAATAAGCAGAAGATCTAAACAGACAATTCTCCAAAGACACATGGATGGCCAATAAACACATGAAAAGATGCTCAACATTACTAGTTACTAGAGAAATGCAAATCAGAACCACAGTGAGGTATCACCTCACATCAGTCAGAATGGCCATCATCAAAAAATCCACAAGCAAGAAATGCTGGAGAAGGTATGGAGAAAAGGGAACCCTCCTACACTACTGATGTGAGTGTAAACTGATACAGACATTATGGAGAACAGCATGGAGAGCCCTTAAAAACGAGGAATAAATCTACCATATGACCCAACCATCCCACCACTGGGCATACACTCTGAGAAAGCCACAGTTCTAAAAGACATACATACCCTGATGTTCACTGCAGCACTGTTTACAATAGCCAGGACATGGAAGCAACCTAGATGTCCATTTACAGATGAATGGATAAAAATGATACGGTATATATAAATATACACACACACACATACATATATAATGGAATAATCCTCAGTCATTTGAATCAGTTCTAGTGAGGTGGATGTGGAGAAGGCAGTGGCACCCCACTCCAGTACTCTTGCCTGGAAAATCCCATGGACGGAGGAGCCTGGTGGGCTGTAGTCCATGGGGTCGCTAAGAGTTGGACACGACTGAGTGACTTCACTTTCACTTTTCACTTTCATGCACTGGAGAAGGAAATGGTAACCCCCTCCAGTGTTCTTGCCTGGAGAATCCCAGGGACGGGGGAACCTCTTCGGCTGCCATCTGTGGGGTCGCACAGAGTCGGACATGACTGAAGCGACTTAGCAGCAGCAGCAGCAGAGGTGGATGAACCTAGAGCCTGTTACACAGAGTGAAGTCAGTCAGAAAGAGGAGAACAAATATCATATATTAAGGCATTTATACAGACTCGAGAAAAATGGTATTGACAAACCTATTTGCAGGGAAGGAATGGAGACGCAGATATAGAGAATGGACTTATGGACACAATGAGGGAGGGAGAGGATGGGACGAATGGAGAAAGCAGCATCGTGGCATATACACAATCACGTGTAAAATGGATAACCGGTGAGAAGTTACCGTGTAACACAGACAGCCCAGCCTGACACTCTGTGATGTCCTAGAGGGGCGGGAGGGAGGCCCAGGAGGGAGGAGATATACATATTGTGACTGATTTGCGTTGTGGTATGGCAGAAACTAACGCAACTTGGTAAAGCAATCCTCTAATTAAAAACAGGATATAGGGATCTTACACATTCTCTTTTACTTTTTTTTATCAGAAGAAACCATATGTCATTTCTAAAAATGTGGAGTCTAGGAAACACAGTCTTCTGTGTGACCAGAATAAAATAAGAACTGTAGAATGTCAAACCAAAATCTTTAATGAGGTAGATTAATGGATTTAGAAAAACAGATGAATGGACAGAGTATGATAAAGCAAGTATATGTTAATATTAATGGTAAAATCTAGTTGATGAGTAAGGGATCATTATAAAAGTCTTTCAACTTTGCTGTGTGTTTGGAAAACCTCTATAATAAATGTTTGGGGCAAACTCAGTGAATATACTCTTAAGACCGGTGCATTTTATTGTATTCAAATTTTACATCAAAAGAAAAAATAAATACTGAATTCTGGTTGATAATAGGTATGTTGAAGGATATAGGGGATGTCTGCAATTTTCTTTGAAACTGTCAAAAACTAAAATAGACAAATGAATGGGTGGAGAGAGATAGCATGGATAGATTAGTGATTAAACAAAAAGAGTAAAATGTTAGTGGTAGAATCTGCGTCTATGTCTGTTCATTGTAAAATTCTTTTTGTTTTATGTTTAAAGTGTTTTGAAATAAATTGTCATGGGGCAGGGTAGGGGGAACTCAGTGAGGGCAAAGGTCCTGTATTACTAAAACTTAATTTAAAAATGGATACTGGAGACAGTTAACAGCATTCCTCAGTGGTTAATGTTTACTTGCTAACTGAGGTGGCCTAGTCCCTTCCATCCCACCTTTCCTGGGAATTATATTCCACTCTTAGAGAGTCACTCCTTTGACTTAAATTTGACCTTATTGAAATTCAAATAGCTTGATTGTTCCTTTTTGTCTCCTTTGGCTTTGTTTCCTTCACTCCCCCTACCCCTAAGTCATGTCCAACTCTTTGCAACCCCATGGACTGTACCCACCAGACTCCTCTGTCCATGGAATTCTCTAGGCTAGAATAGTGGAGTGGGTAGCCATTCCCTTTTCCAGGAGATCTTCCTGAGCCAGGGATTGAACTCAGGTCCCCCATATTGCGGCAGATTCTTTACCATCTGAGCCACCAGGGAAGCCCCCCATCCCTAAAGCTCAGTGTTATTCTGTTTTTCCTAAATGATTGAATTTATTCCATGACACTCACTACCAACATGTAGTTGGCTCCCAAGCCCAGCACCGACCGCAGTCTTAAAGCTCCATCTGCACTTGCCCAGCTGATTCACATTTAGATACTGAGCTTATACCACTGGCCCCTCAAAGCAAGGCTTTTCAAACCAAAACTATCTTCCTTTCTAAACCCATTTCACTTCCTGTCTCTGTTTCTATTATTAACACTGCCTTTCTTCCCAGGGCACAGATTTACCTCATTCACTCATTCATTCATTTATTCAGCAAATAGTTTTTTTAAAGTTGACTTTGAAATGCTTTTGCTAGGTGTTGAACAAGACAGACATGATCCCTGCTCTTATGAGACTTGTAGTTTATTACCGTCTAGTTAGTTATCCCTTCTCTCGTCTTCCAAGTTTAGTGAATAGATGAGTAATATTCATTTTTATCTTGATGACTTCTAGGCCCACTCCCTTCCCCCAGCATCACCCTGAGCTATGCCAAGGTTCCAGGGAACTTAAGCAAAGGCCCCAGAGGGAGGGGAGAACACCATCAATTAACTGTTACCCAAGATACCACTGGGACTCCATGCATCAGTTCTGTTTGCAGGGCCCCTTCCGGACCAGTGCTTGATGCGCACACGCCCTGCTTAGGATATTCAGTTCTTTCCTGAGGCCCCTGTTCCCAGTTTATACATCCCAGTTTATCTGGGCCAGGCCAGTTTTGATTCATGCTTATTGTGAAACTGAAAGTTTGCTCAATCGTGTCTGACTCTTTGCGAGCCCATGGATGGTAGCCCACCAGGCTCCTCTGTCCATGGGATTCTGCAGCCAAGAATACTGGAGTGGGTGGCTTCTCCCTTCTCAAGGGGACCTTCCCAACCCAAGGATCAAACCTGGGTCTTCTGCATTGCAGGCAGATTCTTTACAGCCTGAGCCACCAGGGAGGCCTTATGCTTACCGCCCTGGTATAATTATCGATAGTACCCTCATCACTGTCAAATGTGTCCTAATCTGATCAATAAATTAGAAGCAGGTGGTTACTTTCTCCTAAACCAATCATTTCTAATCTGAGCACTTAACTACTTAGCATGAACCAGCAGGCCAGCAGAGCCACTTTGTTTCTTGAATCTCTTTCTATTAATAATCCGAGGGATTAGGAAGTAATGCTCCTTCTCTGCTCTTTTAGGGGTGAATTTCTGTTCTAGGGCATTTCCTTCTCCTAAGAGTCTGGACTTTTTGACATAAAAGCCAAAACAAGGAACTTCCTGGTGGTCCAGTGGTTACAAATCTGCCTGCCAATGCTGAGGGGCACGGGTTCGATCCCTGGTCTGGGAACTAAGATCCTACATGCCGTGGAGGAACTAAGCCCAAGCCACAACTGCAGAAGCCTGTGAGCCTTGAGCCCATGCTCCACAGTCCACAACAAGAGAAGCCCCTGCAATGAGAAACCTGAACACCGCAACTAGAGAGTAGCCCCCAGCTCGCCACAATTAGAGAAGGCAGCAATGAAGACCCAGCACAACCAAAAATAAATTAAAAAAAAAAAATTTAAAGCCAAAAAGAGCTACAGCCTCCTCCTACTTTTTGCATTCAGCCATATCCACTGCTTGGGACGGGGGCAGGCAGGACGGGAGAGCATAGAGAAAGGTAAAAAACCTGACTTCTGATCTCAAAATATCTTAGCGTTAGAACTCAGTTTTTTGTGTGTATGTGCTTTATCTCCTCTGGGCTTCCCTGGTGGCTCAGATGGTAAAGAATCTGCCTGTAATACAGGAGACCGGGATTCGATCCCTGGGTTGGGAATATCCCCTGGAGAAGGGAATGGCTACCGACTCCAGTATTTTTGCTTGGGAAATCCCATGGACACAGGAGTCTGGCAGGCTACAGTCCATGGGGTCACAAAGAGTCTGACACATCTGAGTGATTAACACTTTATCTTCTCTAATGACTAAAAGCTCGTTGGAGACAAAGATCTGTTTTCTTTCTTTCCTTACCAGTATTTCTTCTTCCCCTTTCCCATATAGTTATCAAGGCCTTGAAATTTTTCGAACAATCAACAAAAAATAAAGGATTTTGCAGTGAGAACAATATGCTCCCTGCCTGGATTCTACTACTAACATTTTACTCTTCTTGTTTTATCACTAATCTACCCATTCCTTCTATCCACCTATCTATGCTGCAGGGTAGACTCATTAAATGCTTGTTGAAAATTAAATGCTATTAGCTATTTGCACCTTGCTGCCAAGTCGCTTCAGTCGTGTCCGACTCTGTGCGACTCCATGGACTGCAACCTACCAGGCTCCTCGGTCCATGGGATTCTCCAGGCAAGAACACTGGAGTGGGTTGCCATTTCCTTCTCCAATTTGCACCTTAGTATGAATGAATTGAGGAGGGCATGGCAACCCACTCCAGTATTCTTGCCTGAAGAATCCCATGAACAGAAGAGCCTAGCGGGCTACAATTCATAGAGTAGAAAAGGGTCAGACATGACTGAAGAGACTTAGCACACACACATGCACTAACGAGTTACAGTTCTGTTTTCACGTACAGTTCAGTTCAGGCACTCAGTCATGTCCGACTCTTTCCGACCCCATGGACTGCAGCATGCCAGCTTCCCTATCCATCAGCAACTCCCAGAGCTTGCTCAAACTCATGTCCATAGAGTCGGCGATGCCACCCAACCATCTCATCCTCTGTCATCCCCTTCTACAGATCTAGACAAAGAAAACAGTTCAGTATCTAGGAGATTAGAAAAGTCTACTGGGGAAATGTAAATAACTCAGAGTGGGCAAAAACAAACTCCTTTCAGTTCTTATTTGTCCAGCTGAATTTGGCCTCACCTCTTTGTTTCACCCAGAATATCATTCTATACAAAGATACTAGAACTTAGTTTTGCCCTTTTTATTCACTATACTATAAACTAGAGTCCCTGAGACAGGACATTCTTGGTGATCCAGTGGTTAAGGATCCTATTTCCAACGCAGGGGATGCCTATTCGATCCCTGGTGGGGGAACAAAGATCTCATATGCCTTGGAGCAACTAAGCCCACGCGCTACAACTAGAGAGAAGCCCAGGAAACTAAACCCCGATGCAGCCAAAAATAAAATAAATAAATATATATTTTTAAAAGGTACCTGAGCCACCTGCTCCAGAATTCAGTAAGACAGGCAATTGGCCCAACTCTCCTGGAACCAGGAATCCAAAACAGAAGGGAGACTTTTAGGGGTCCTACTCTCAACTGCTGGAAGAGCAGAAATGTGAGCATAAAAGCAAAGATCCTTCATCCTAAGAAAAACTCAAGCACTCCCCAATCTCTGAAGGCTTTCCACTCTCCCTGGTAAATCAATTTCTCATTTCAAAATTTATTTCTCATCTAGACTTAAAGCACAGGTTTTGTAGCCAGACAGCCTATATACAAACCCATGTTCACTATGTGCCCTTGTGCAAGCTACTCCATCACTCCAAGCCTTAGTTTGATCGTCTGTAAAATGGGGCTAATATGCAATTATGCTGAGGGTCAGATGACTTCATATATATGTGAATATATATATATATATATATATATGAACATATATATATAAGGTATGCTGCTAAGTCACTTCAGTCGTGTCTGACTCTGTGTGACACCATAGATAGCAGCCCACCAGGCTCCCCCGTCCCTGGGATTCTCCAGGCAAGAACACTGGAGTGGGTTGCCATTTCCTTCTCCAGTGCATGAAAGTGAAAAGTGAAAGTGAAGTCGCTCAGTCGTGTCCGACTGTTCGCCCCCATGGACTACAGCCTACCAGGCTCCTCCATCCATGGGATTTTCCAGGCAAGAGTACTGGAGTGGGGTGCCATTGCCTTCTCCGATATAAGGTATATACACACACTAATATATACACACTATACATATATACTGTACATACGTACATAATATATTTCATAGGCATTTAAGTCAGTGGACGCTCCCATTCTAGTTCCCAGCAGTTATTCTAGATGGCAGTAAGACAGCAGTGAGAAAAACACAGTTGTCCCCCTGCCCTCCTCCAGGTGCTTGGCCTTCCTAGATAATCATCTTTAAATAAATAACCGTGGCAACACTGACTTACACTCCTGTGCGCCGACCCCCCTCGGTGAATAGGTCTAGAAGGTCTACACTAGCACCCCCGCTCCTGGGATAATTCTCTTCCCACCGCCTATCTCCTCCCAGGCCTGCGGGCCTCGGGATGCCTGGGAGATCCCACGTTCCTTACCTTTGGATCCTCCTGCCCTAGCGCGGCGCTGGCAGCGGCAGCCCCCGGGCCCTTGGGATAGTCTCCGTGACCGTGACCGCAGGAGCGAGACTCTGGTGGCGGCACTGACCGGGGAGGGAGGCGACACTGCCCTTCCCTCCGCAGGTCGCAGTCTCCTCCAGTAACCAGTGGTCTTCTCCAGTAGCCCGTGGTCTGCTCCCACCGGGAACCCCTTCCCCTATCTCCTCGGCTACTCTAGGGCATCCGAAGATGAAAAGCCGCTATCAAGGTCCCCAACCTCGTTTTCTTCTTCTAACTATCCCGCATTTCCTCTGGGCTGCTTGGACGCGGTCGCCAGCGCCGGCTCCATCTAAACCCCTCTGTGATAACCCACCCCAGGTTGGGCACCTCTCCGGGCGTGGGCATTATCTCAAAGGGGAAACAGCCGTGGTTCGTCACGTTTCCTTTTAACAAGGGCCGTCTGTGGTTGGTGGTGCGGCTGTCCTTCGAGGAGGAGGGAACAGAGTAAGGAAACCCCGCGCCGGCCTGCGTGAGGGGTCGCAGGGCGCAGGGAGGATGGAGCCTGGCGGGGACCAGCCACCTCGGCCCCGAACCCACAGACTCCACTGGCGGCTCCGGAGAAGGCTGTGAACAGAGCGCAGAAAGTCTTCCTGGAGACCAAGGGTGCGCCTACGACGGAGACTCCGTCATCTTTCCTTTGGCTTCTAAGTGGGGACGAATATATATATTCACAGGCGAAGAATTTCTACACCCCACCCTAATTCAACGAGGATAGTGCTGTGTGCAGGAACGATTACTCTCTGCTTCTGTGCTTCGGATGACAGCGCACCTCGGTGCACTTTCACAGAGGGTGAAAGAGGCCTAAATTACTTCAGTGAGCGCTCTGAGCCTATTTTTGAAATGAAGACATGCCAAAACAGTTACAAGAATTCGAATGGTGGTGTGTTTTAAAGATCCTTTAATAAACCAATGCTCTTGACATGTATGCACAAATTCAGTGACCCCATGTGGGTACTCATCTGGAGATGATGCCCAAAGGCCATATGTGAGGCCCTTGATGTCCATGAGGCCAGAAACAAATGGTGTTTCTGCTCCTTGCCCACCCTAAGAGGGGCTCTGTGCCTGCGAAAGCCCAGGAATGGGAGAGGAAGTAGCCTGAGAGAGTGGGTGGGGGATTAAACCTGCGCCAGGGGTGTAGTACGCATGCTCAGTCGATTTCCACTCTGTGACCTCATGGACTGTAGCCCACCAGACTCCTCTGTCCATGGAATTCTCCAGGCAAGAATAGTGAAGTGAGCTGCCATTTCCTTCTCCAGGAGATTTTCCCGACCCAGGGATGGAACTCATATTTCCTGTGTCTCCTGCGTTGGCAGGTGGATTCTTTACCCAAGGGCTAAAGAAACTCTCCTTGAAACCAGGGTCATATGGGGACCCAGACTGAGTACTTCACCTTCTTCATGCCTCCTCACCCATTTTTAAGCTGAAAAATGTTGAAAGAGGGTATAAAGAGAACAAAGATAAAAACAGAGTTCTAAAGAAGAAAGTCACCAGTGAGTGCACGTGGAAAGCAGGAACGCATTACAGCATGCCCTCTGAAGAGGCTTCCTTCCTGCCCCTCTCCCTCCCTTCCTTCTCAACTTTCTGAGTTGAAACCAAGAGGCAAAGAACAGCATTCATCCCAAACAAGTAGTTTAGTTTTTCGTGTTTGGTATTTATTGACATCTTGGAATGCCATGCCTCATCCACATTTCCATGTGGCCTCTCTTAATGCATAAACAGAAAAAAGGATGCCAAAGATCGCATATACTTGTCAGACAGCAAATCCCAGCGTTCTGTTTTCTGCCTATATTGGGGGGATGGGGGAACACCCCCAAGACCATATGTTCATTCACTAACAAGAGGCTTGCCATCTTATAATCAATGAAATTAGTTAGATGGTGCAAGTCAAAAATCGTTTTGAAATATTAAGAATTAAATCTATGACACTTTATTTTTAGATTTCTGAGAAATACATTTCTGACTTGATGCTCAGGCTCTACCACACCCACTACTAGAAAAGAAAGAAAAAGAGGCATTCTCTCCCTTCTAGTCTATTCTCCCGCCCTCCCCACTGTGAATCACGTGTAGAAGAAACCGTCACGGTTACGGTCACACAGGTTTGGCTCTCTAACCTTCAGCTGTGTCTGCGGGCGACCCAGTTGCCGGTCATTTAACCTGCCTGGATGGATGAGCTCGTTAGCAAGCAGCCCCAGGGGCTTTTTCTATTGGCGGGTCTCCCAGACGCCAGTCCTCTTCACCCGCTGAGATTAACAGGCCCTCGGTGTCCCGCAGAGAGAGTCCTCGCGTTTCCAGGAGGAGAACTTGAACGCGCGGTGGGAGCAGTCATTCCGAGCAACCCGCTGACGTTAGTTACACTTTTCACAAAGGCCCCCCTTTCTCCCGAACACCACCAGCTCTCCAGAACCCTCCCCGGTTCTGGGGAGGGAGGGTGAACCTACCAGCAATTCTTGTTCCTTGCTTTGCCAAGGGGCTGCTTCCCCTCGCGGGTCAGCGCACCTACCAGGAAACTCTGAATTCCTCTCCTTGTTCCCCTGACCGTGAAGCTGGGTATCGCTTCCAGGGATCTGAGAGCTACCAGAGCTGCCTGCCTGGCCTGAGGGGAGAAGGAAGTGACAGGGCTTTTCTCCTAAAACAAGGGAACTCAGGCTCTCCCTGAACATCCCGCTAGGGCAGGCACCCTGGGAGGTGCTTTCAAGATTTAAAAAAAAAAATGTAATTAATAAGACCTTGGCTTTGTAACTTCCCTGATTTCTCCTTTCTAAGAAAGGCACACACACACACACACACACACACACACACACAAATCTGAATTAAAATCCAGGTTTCCTGTTGTGGACCCAGAGACCATGGAACTCCTCCTGTTTCTCCTAGGTCTGGTCTTAGTATGTCCACCCAGTCTCTCTTTATTTTTTTCGGTATTGTTTCTCCAACCAAATGTCTTCTCCCTCCTTACCGAAAGGCTTCTTGATCTTTTTTTCCTTTCCTTTTTTTTTTTTTTTTTGCCACTCCTGGACCTAACTCTAACTTTGCCACTATCTCCACCAGCTTCAGAGGGAGCCACTTGTGAAGAAACCCCCCAGATCAACGCTGAATAGAATAGAGCAACATTTTCTGAATTCTTCTAACCACTGGAGTCTTGCAGGGATCAAGAGCACCCCAGGACTCTTCTATTTGTTGAAACTCTCAGAATATTTTTTTAAAATTTATAAACGCCAAATAGCTACAAATTGTAGAATATTTTTAATGTTTACATTAAATTACACATTCACAAAGCAACATAATTGGGTTGCTTTCAGAAGACGTCCTCAGAAGCCTAAATGTAAGACTCATTGTGAATTTGTCAAAATCCAGTCAAAACCTTTGATACCATTTCCCTTCAGAGAAACTTCTAGCCCAATTATCATCACTCTTCTTATCTAGCTTTCAACCAGCCACTAATGAGTTGGAGCAGAAGAGCAAAGGGTATTTGATTCCTTCCAGCTACCAGCCCAGCACCCAGGCCAGGGGAGTCTGAGACATCTCTCCTGACAGCTCCTCTCCATCCCACCACACA
Source organism: Bos indicus (assembly GCF_029378745.1). Lineage (NCBI taxonomy): Eukaryota > Metazoa > Chordata > Mammalia > Artiodactyla > Bovidae > Bos > Bos indicus. The sequence goes on from NC_091765.1 coordinate 92,331,814, forward strand.
CACACACACACACACTTCACTCCTCCCCAAAAGATGCTTAGAGTGGGAAACTGTTGATTCTTGCCTTTAGGTGTTCACCACTGATGACTAGATAATAGCTGCTAAGGTCATTCTTTTCAAACTAAGGCTGGTTTTCCAATATTACACACTAGGGTATTCTCTTGGAGAAGGCAATGGCACCCCACTCCAATACTCTTGCCTGGAAAATCCCATGGAGGGAGGAGCCTGGTGGGCTGCAGTCCATGGGGTCACTAAGAGTTGGACACGACTGAAGTGACTTAGAAGAAGAAGAAGGGTATTCTCTAATCAACCTAATTGCTTGTAGCCCTTTGTCTATGAATTAATAAAAGTGTTTTAAAACAGGAATCATTTGAAAAAACAGCAGAATGCTGGTAATTATTAGATGATAGACAGTGTGCCAGTTTCTAGTTTTGTGTATATGTGATTTTCTATAACAAAAATAAAATAAAAACAAGTAACTCTTCTTGAATCTATATTTACTCTCAATATTAGCATTTAGAATAAATTATTTTGAATTTTTTTTATAAGTTGAGAAACAACTTTTTACTCCATTCTATTTCCTGTCTTTTATTTAAGTGGCTGTGTGTTTTTGTTTGTTTGTTTGTTTTGGTATAATCTGAAATATAAGGTCTAGTTTATTATTAATTTGTGATTTTTACATTAGAGCTATTATTGTTTTAAAGCATTTGACCTTATTGAAAAACATTTATTAAGACTTATTAAGGTACAAACTTTTGATTATAAAACAAGTGATGGGAAGCGATGTATAGCATGGGGACTACAGTTAATAATATCGTATTGCATATTTGAAATTTGCTAAGAGAGTATATCTTAAAAGTCCTCATCACAAGAAAAAAATTATTTTGTGACTGTGTGGAGACAGACGTTACCTAGACTTATTGTGATTATTTCACCATTAATACAAGTATCAGATTATTATATGTATGTGTATGTGTCTGACTGCGACCCCATGCCCGCTAGGCTCCTCGGCTCCTAGGGTTTCCCTGGCAGGAATACTGGAGTGGGTTGCCATTTCCTCCGTGGTGGGATCTTCCAGACCCAGGGATCAAGTTTGCCTCTCCTACATCTGCATTGCAGGCAGATTCTTTTACCATTGAGTCAAAACAAAAACAAAACAAAAACCTATGGAATGGGAGAAAATGTTTTCAAATGATGCCACCAAAAAAAGATTAAGTTCCAAAATATACAAACAGTTCACACAGCTCAATATCAAAAAAACCAAACAACCCGATAAAAAAATTGGGCAGAAACTTTAAATACACATTTCTCCAAAGAAGACATACAGATGGCCAACAGTCACACGAAAAGATGCTCCACATCGTTAATTATTAGAGAAATGCAAATCAAAACTACAAAGAGGTATCACTCAGAATGGCCATCATCAAGAAGGCTAGGAACAAATGCTGGATAGAGTGGAGAAAAGGAACCCTCCTACTCTGTTGGTGGCAATGTAAATTGGTACAGCTACTATGGAGAACAGTATGGAAGTTCCTTAAAAAACTGAAAATAGAACTACCATATGATTCAGCAACCTCACTCTTGGATATATATCTGGAGAAAACTGTAATTTGAAAAGACATATGCAGCCCAATATTCATAGCATCTCTATTTACAATACCCAAGACATGGAAGCAACCTAAATGTCCATCTACAGTTAAATGGATAAAGAAGACATATATGTGTGTATATATATATATATATATATATGAATATGCAGTTCAGTTCAGTTCAGTCACTCCGTCATGTCCAACTCTTTGCAACCCCATGAATCACAGCACACCAGGCCTCCCTGTCCATCACCAACTCCCGGAGTTCACTCAGACTCATTACTCAGCTATAAAAAATGAATAATACAATGGCAGCAACATGGATGAACCTGGAGATTATCATACTAGGTGAAGTAAATCAGACGAGAAAGATAAATACCATATGATATCACTCATATGAATCTAAAAAATGGTACAAATAAATTTATTTACAAAACAGAAATAGACATAGAAAACAAACATGATTACTAAAGGGGAAGTGGGGAGGGATAAATTAGGAATTTGGGATTAATATGTACACACTACTATATATAAAATGGGACTTCCCTAGTGGCTGGAGAAGAATATAATCAAGAAGGATCTCCTGTATAGCACAGGAAGTGAAGTGAAGTCACTCAGTCGTGTCCGACTCTTTGCGACCCCATGGACTGTAGCCTACCAGGCTCCTCTGTCCATGGGATTTTCCAGGCAATAGTACTGGAGTGGATTGCCATTTCCTTCTTCAGGAGATCTTCCTGACCCAGGGATGGAACCCGGGTCTCCTGCATTGTAGGCAGACGCTTTACCGTCTGAGCCACCAGGGAAGTCCTATAGCACAGGAAACTATAGTCAATATCTTGTAATAACCTATAAGGGAAAAGAATCTAAAAAAGAATATACATATATATAACTGAATCACTCTGCTGTATGTACACCTGACACTAACATGTCATTGTAAATCAACTATCTTGCAATGAAAATTTTTTTAGTTTTACAAAAAAAAGTTCAAGCTTTAGTAGGTCTAGGATGGGTCCTAGGACTCTGCATTTTTAACAAGAACCTTAGATAATTTTGATGGAGGTGATCCAGAGAGATCACTATAAGAAATACTATTCAGAGGATGCCCGATGTACTTTGGAGGCAAACATACCTGAATTTCAGTTTTACTTTGCCTTGTATTACCTGGCAAATTTGTGACAGGCTACATAATATGTCTGGAGAAGGAAATGGCAACCCATTCCGATATTCTTGCCTGAGAAATCCCATGGACAGAGGAGCCTGGCAGTCACAGAGAATCAGACACGACTTAGAGCCTAAAGGGCAACAAGAAACAGTAACACAGGGTCTACATATATATTCTCTAACATCCCCAATGAGGTCCTTGGTCTTCATGCACATATTAATAATATACCCGATTACAGGAATCTGTCTGCAATGCAGGAGACCTGAGTTCGATTCCTGGGTCAGGAAGAGCCCCTGGAGAAGGACATGGCAACCCGCTCCAGTATTCTTGCCTGGAGAATCCCATGGACAGAGGAGCCTGGTGGGCTACAGTCCATGGAGTCACAAGAGTTGGACATGACTTAGCAACTAAACCATCACCACCACATAATATGTCTAAATGTCAACTTTCTCACCTATAAAATGGGAATAATAAAGATGCTTGCTTCCTAAAGTAGCTGTGAGTATTAAATGAGATACTTAACACAGTGTCTGGAATATTAGAAAATATATTAGCTCAAAATATACTGGTTGCTATTGTTATTTTGCTTAAAAAGTTAACCCTGGCAGCTCTGTAGTAGGCAAAAGGAATTTGGAGAAAGTGACAGAAGACAAATATTCCTAAAATGTCAGGCACGCTATTAAATGTGAAGCACCAATGACACATAAAACTTGAACCTAACCCTCACATAAACAATCAAAGTGTGCTGGTAAGATTTATTAGGGCCACTAGGCATAGTCATACAGGCTGTGCCCTGCACCAAGATGCCACATCTAAAAGGGTACTTTGTCCATTTTAGATATCACACATTTACATATTTACTACAATGATTTTTTTTAAAGCAGATAACTGTGAAGTGTCTTGTTCCAATAAAATGAATATGCTATAACAATTTTCCAACAGATGGAAATCAAGTGTCTTGAGAAACTGAATGGTAGCTTGTTACAGTAACAGCTCCAATGAATCATGTTTCCCGGTATCCTCAGTCTTGTGTAGCTCTCTGAGCTTGGCTTTAGCCACTGGGATATCAACAAATGTGACATGAACAAAGCTTGCAGAACTCCCAATTATCAGAGCCAGCAGCTCTGATTTTCTAGGACTTTCTCTATTAAAAAAAAAATCTATTTATTTGATTGCGGCATGTGGGATCTTCACTCTTCATTGTAGCACACAGAATCTTTAGTTGCCATATTCAAACTCTTGGTTGTGACACATGGGATTTAGTTCCCTGACTAGGACTGGAACCTGGTCCCCATGCACTGGGAGCATGGAGTCTTTGCCACCTGATCATGAGGGAAGTCCCTAGGACTTTTCCTCATCATCAAAATATAGCTGCAGATCCATAACAGCTATAGGAATCACATCTTCATTCAAAGCAGGAAGGAGCGGTAGAGACAATGCCAACTAGAGCTTCTTTTATTAGAAAAAAAAAAAAAACTTTTCCAACAACGTTTGAGTAGGCTTTCATTTGTAGCTCATTGAAAAAGCAAGAGAGTTCCAGAAAAACATCTATTTCTGCTTTATTGACTATGCCAAAGCCTTTGACTGTGTGGATCACAATAAACTGTGGAAAATTCTGAAAGAGATGGGAATACCAGACCACCTGATCTGCCTCTTGAGAAATTTGTATGCAGGTCAGGAAGCAACAGTTAGAACTGGACAGGGAACAACAGACTGGTTCCAAATAGGAAAAGGAGTACGTCAAGGCTGTATATTGTCACCCTGCTTATTTAACTTCTATGCAGAGTACATCATGAGAAACGCTGGGCTGGAAGAAGCACAAGCTGGAATCAAGATTGCCGGGAGAAATATCAATAACCTCAGATATGCAGATGACACCACCCTTATGGCAGAAAGTGAAGAGGAACTAAAAAGCCTCTTGATGAAAGTGAAAGTGGAGAGTGAAAAAGTTGGCTTAAAGCTCAACATTCAGAAAACGAAGATCATGGCATCTGGTCCCATCACTTCATGGGAAACAGATGGGAAACAGTGGAAACAGTGGCAGACTTTATTTTCTTGGACTCCAAAATCACTGCAGATGGTGACTGCAGCCATGAAATTAAAAGATGCTTACTCCTTGGAAGGAAAGTTATGACCAACCTAGATAGCATATTCAAAAGCAGAGACATTACTTTGCCAACAAAGGTTCGTCTAGTCAAGGCTATGGTTTTTCCTGTGGTCATGTATGGATGTGAGAGTTGGACTGTGAAGAAGGCTGAGCGCCGAAGAGTTGATGTTTTTGAAGTGTGGTGTTGGAGAAGACTCTTGAGAGTCCCTTGGACTGCAAGGAGATCCAACCAGTCCATTCTGAAGGAGATCAGCCCTGGGATTTCTTTGGAAGGAATGATGCTAAAGCTGAAACTCTAGTACTTTGGCCACCTCATGCGAAGAGTTGACTCATTGGAAAAGACTCTGATGGTGGGAGGGATTGGGGGCAGGAGGAGAAGGGGACGACAGAGGATGAGATGGCTGGATGGCATCACTGAACTCGATGGACGTGAGTCTGAGTGAACTCCGGGAGTTGGTGATGGATAGGGAGGCCTGGCGTGCTGCAATTCATGGGGTCGCAAAGAGTTAGACATGACTGAGCGACTGATCTGATCTAATCTGATTCATTTTTGAGGCCAGGATCAATTCATTTCTATCAAACATTCATAGTAGTGGCTCTCCAAAGAGATGAGAAAGCTTCTTGTAAATCAAAGTTACCCCTGTTAGGAAAATAAAAGCCTGAGTTATGTACAACCACCTCCTGAGCTAGTGACTGTCAAAGTTTAAGGACTCAGACTCATTAGTAAGAATTTTACTTTATATCATAATCCAGAATATATGTATCCACATAGATTTCATAAGACAAGTCCTTATTATATATTCTCTATTATATTTCTTGTTGTTGTTCAGTCACTCAGTTGTGTCTGATTCTTTGTGACCCCATGGACTGCAGCACACCAGGCCTCCCTGTCCCTCACCATCTCCCAGAATTTGCTCAAACTCATGTCCATTGAGTCAGTGATGCCATCCAACCATCTCATCCTTTGTCATCCCCTTCTCTTGCCTTCAATCTCTCCCAGCATCAGGGTCTTTTCTAAGGAGTCAGCTCTTCGAATCAGGTGGTCAAAATATTGGAGTTTCAGCTTCAGCATCAATTCTTCCAATGAATATTTAAGATTAATGTCCTTTAGGATGGACTAGTTTGATCCCTTGTGCAGTCCAAGGGACTCTCAAGAGTCTTCTCTAACACCACAGTTCAAAAGAATAATTCGTCAGGATTCAGCTCTTTATGGTCCAACTTTCACATCTGTACATGACTACTGGAAAAACCATAGCTTTGACTAGATGGATCTTTGTTGGCAAAGTAATGTCTCTGCTTTTTTAATATGCTGTCTAGGTTGGTCATAGGGCTTCCCTGATAGCTCAGTTGGTAAAGAATCTGCTTACAGTGCAGGAGACCTCGATTTGATTCCTGGGTTGGGACGATCCCCTGGAGAAGAGAAAGGCTTCCCACTCCACTATTCTGGCCTAGAGAATTCCGTGGACTGTATAGTCCATGGGGTTGCAAAGAGTGACTTTCACTTTCACTTTCAGGTTGGTCATAGCTTTCCTTCCAAGGAGCAAGCATCTTTTAATTTCATGGCAGCAGTCACCATCTGCAGTGATTTTGGAGACCAAGAAAATCAAGTCTGTCACTGCTGCCATTGTTTCCCCATCTATTTGCCATGAAGTGATGGGACTGGATTCCATGATCTTCGTTTTTGAATGTTGAGTTTCAAGCCAACTTTTTCACTCTCCTCTTTCACTTTCTTCAAGAGGCTTTTTAGTTCCTCTTCACTTTCTGCCATTAGGGTGATGTCATCTGCATATCTGAGGTTATTGATATTTCTCCCAGTAGTCTTGATTCCAGCTTGTGCTTCTTCCAGCCTGGCATTTCTTATGATGTGCTCTGCATGTAAGTTAAGTAAGTAGGGTGACAATATACAGCCTTGATGTACTCCTTTCCCAATTTGGAACCAGTCTGTTGTTCCATGTCCAGTTCTAACTGTTGCTTCTTGACCTGTATACAGGTTTCTCAGGAGGTGGCTAAGGTGGTCTGTATTCCCATCTCTTTAAGAATTCTCCATTTTCTACAATATTTTTTAAGTTGGTTATGACCTACTAAATTAATTTCACTGACCACTGATGGGTCATGACCTGTCGTTTAAAAAGTACTATCATAAGCAGAGGCCAGGGACACTTCTAGGTAAAGGGAATATCGATGCAAAGGCCCTAAGTTTGAAGTTCTCAGAACCTAGGAAGGCCAGCAGGGCTGGAGCTGGTTGGATGGGAAATGAGGTGTTAAAGATCAGTAGGAACCTGTCATGAAGTCTGCAGGCCACGGCAGGAACTTTGGGATTTAGTTTTATTCTGACGGAAACTCCAGTGGCTTCAAGCAGGGAAGTGACATGACATAATCTATTTTCAAAAATAGTTTCTCCTGACCTCATGCACAGACCAAGGATGATTCCAGGATGACCTAATTTTCTCTAAATTGAAAACAAGCTTGGAATGACTTTAAGATCCTCCAGAGGATTTTTCTCACCCCAAATTCATTCCGTCAAATTCCTTCCATGGTTCTTTCCCTTATGCACCAGCTTCTACCCTCTGCTGGGCTCCTCTGGAGACCAGAGTTTTGCAGAAAAGACTGAAGGTTTAGACTTCGCCTTCTATCGAGATCAGTACCTTTATTGTCCTCCCATCCCTAAATACCCACATGTTTGCTCACCACACTGCCTTGCTGACTGCAGTCCTGCCCACCCGGGGATTTGTTTAATTTTCTGATTTGCAGTGTTGACACTTGGAAGGATGTCTCTCCGTTTTGGCAAGGACCTCCTTGCAGCCTGGAAGCACGTCTCCTCTCCCAGGGGGGTCTCCATATCTGCCGGACAGCGGGAGCACCTTCTATTGGGAGCCGCCAGTAGTGGGCTAAGTCCTGTGTCACACAGGCTGCAGAGGAGACTGGGAGGGGGCTGTGTAACAGGAGACAGGAGACAAGCAGATTTCCCAGGGCCTGGGCCTCCTTCTTGGCCAGTCCCCAGGAGATGAGTTCCAGCTGCTTTTCTTTCCTTAATCTTCTTCCTCTCCCCATCCCCCTTTCCGGCTGGGCTCCCAAACCCTCCCACCTCTGGCCAGCCCCCAAGTCATACAAGATTTGGGGTAGAAAGCCTGAAAGTCAAAAAGGAGGAGTCCAGGGAGTGGGCAGCTGAAAGGCAGAGGAGGATCCACTTCTCTTCTCGAGACCTGGTCCGCTGCTCTGGCATCTCTTGTCCGGATAAAGACCACAGGGTGACGCAAACATGGCAAACGTGCTTTCCCTTTGTCCATTAACCCCTCACCTCTGTCTGGCCCCAAGTCGGTGAAGAACACCAACCAGGTTTCTTTTATGTACTTGTGGTTTCCAAAATAGGCGTTTTCAAGGCCTGGAAGTAAAGTTACTTTTAGGAAAGAGATAGAGGGAGGCAGAGGAAGAAGAAGGAAAGAAGAGTTTGCTTTGAAAAGTGGAGAGCTTGGAGAAGGAAATGGCAACCCACTCCAGTATTCTTGCCTGGAGAATCCCATGGACAGAGGAGCCTGGTGGGCTACAGTCCATGGGGTTGCAAAGAGTCAGACACGACTGAGCAACTTCACTTTCACTTTCAAGAGAGTATATAAAAAAGAAAAACTAAACTGGAAAGTGGAGAGCTGAGTGAGTCAGTAAATGGTAACGATTAAGAGCAGAAGTCCAGATTCACAGCCAACTGGTTTACAATCCTGTCTTTGCCACATGTTCACTGTGTGAAACCGGGTTGGCTACTTTCACCTCGCTGAGCCTCTGTTTCCCTATCTGCAAAATGGACATATTTGTACCTACTTTCAAGACTGCAAACTAAATGGGGATTCTATTATTTAATATTTATTTACTTGGCTGTGCCGGGTCTTAGTTTCAGTATGTGTAATCTTTAGTTGTGGCCTGCCGGATTTGCAGCATGTGGGATCTAGTTCCCTGATCAGGGATTGAACCTGGGCCCCCTGCATTGGGAACGAGGAGTCTTAGCCACTGGACCACCAGGAAAGTCCCTAACAGGGATTCTTAATGCAATAATAATCTACCCTGGTAAAAAGAGCATTGGAATAGGAACTGCCGGTTACTTTTGATGGAAAGAAGACCAGGAGGATAACTGTTGAGGAGTTTCAGAAACATGAGCTGTAAATTTAATACTGTATATATTTTAAAATCATGTTTGGTGTCTTCCTGTGAACTCTGTATCTCATCAGTCATGATCCTTACAAGTGTTCTGATAAGCACATATGTTTATCCCCATTTCACAGATGAAGAAATTGAGGCCCAGGAGGTGATGATGTAATAAAGAATGTAAAAGTACCTTGGGCTTCCCAGGTGGCACTAATGGTAAAGAATCTGCCTGCCAATGCAGGAGACGCAAGAGGTGTGGTTTGGATCCCAGGGTCAGGAGGATCCCTGGGTTAGGAGTAGGAAATGGCAACCCACTCCAGTATTCTTGCCTGGAAAATTCCGGGGACAGAAGAGCCTGGTGGGTTACAATCCATGGAATTGCAAAGAACTGGACAGGACTGAGCCACTGAACACACACAAAAGTACCTGGTATATTGCAACACAGTACACAAAAGCAAGACTGTTTCTTGTCACACAGACTGACTAGCAGTGAGACAGTATCCAGAACCCAAATGTTCTGTCTTCAGTGTTCTCTGCACGGGGTCTCAAAAGACGGACGCCTAGCGTGTGAAGAGAAACTGAGCCAAGTTTAGGCAGATGGAGGAAGGTCTCAGGTATAAGCTTGATGATTTATGTGGTTGAATCTTCAAGCCTGCAAGGGCCTTGAGAAAGCAGGGCCAGGCAGGAAAAGCCAAGGCCAATCACTGATCCCAGAAGTAATGTCTGAAGTTTGCAGCCACAGTGATGATAGATGTAAAATGGGAGGTACGCATAATCTAAAAACAAAGCAAATTAAATAATAGAAATGCCTCCCCAATGAAAATCCTTTTGAAGGCAAGTCAAGCTTAGAACAAAGAAACCATTCACAATGAGATAAAATTAGGGGGTTGCATTTTATAATGTGGAACAACTAAAGGGTCTTATTCTTTCCTTTTAAGCTCTGAAAATCATGGCTTGGCTTTCAATCAGCAAGACCACAGAACTAGTTCTGGATCCCAATCAGTGATTTTGTTAATGAGAACCAAGAGAAGCAAACTGAGTGTGGGTTACTTGCTGAAAATAAACATAAATCAGAAATCAGACTTGTACTGGAAGATGCCAAAAGTATTCAAGCTGCACATCTGGTCCTATATTCTCTTTGGAAGATTTCTGAACATTACTTTTCTCCCTTTTTTTTTTTTAGTCTCAGTCTGCTCTTCTAATGGATCCTTCTGAGTCTTCTTTGTATGAAATTAAAACTGCTATTTCCTTTAGAATAAATGGCTACTTGGATATCTTGCAAGCCCCTTAAACTCAGCATGTCCAAAAACAGAAAACAGACGTCTTTGTTTCCCCTAAAACTTTCGACCCACTGTAACCACCTCTCAGCAGCAGCCTTCTCATCCACCGTGTCACCCAAACCAGAAATCTGGTGTCTGCCTCGAGTGCTCTTTCTCCTTATGCTGCTCTTCCTGTCGGCGACCACTAAGCTCTTGCAAATCTCTACACTTCGCTCCATCTCTTCAACCCCACATCTGATGCAGGCTCCCATCGTCTCACACCTGCATTGCTAAATGACAGCTGTAAAGGCTTCAAGCCTCAGCCTGTATGCCTAGACTCTTTGCACATTGTCCCAGTCCAGACCTCAGCAACCCACACACTGGCTGCAGGATTCCTACAGCGCTAACCTACAGCACTAACCAGGCTAACCTCCCTAACAGTCCCCATAGGCCAACACTGAGGGCCAAGAGAGAGGAAAGCCTCCAGACCAGCCAAGGAAAAGGAGCTGAAGAGACAAAGTTATCAGTGGACTCAGTAGATGAGCAGACGGAGTTGCTCGAGTCATGTGGCCTCTTTGCAATGTTGTCACTGTTTAGTTGCTCAGTCGTGTCCAACTCTTTGGGACCCTATGGACTATACCCTGCCATGGAATTCTCCAGGCAAGAATACTAGAGTGGGTAGCCATCTCCTTCTCCAGGGGATCTTCCCAACCCAGGGGTCAAACCACGTCTCCTGCGTTGTCAAGCAGATTCTTTACCACTGAGCCACCAGGGAAGCCCTTCTTAGCAATTACAGCTATTTTTTAAGGGTACTATTTCTAGTAGGTGGCTCAGACGGTAAAGTGTCTGCTTACAATGCAGGAGACCCAGGTTCAATGCCTGGGTCAGGAAGACCTCCTGGAGAAGGAAATGGCAACCCACTCCAGTACCCTTGCCTGGAAAATTCCATGGATGGAGGAGCCTGGTGGGCTACAGTCCATGGGGTCACAAAGAGTCGGACACGACTGAGTGACTTCACTTTAAGGGTACAGTTCAGTGGCCTTAATGCAGTCACATACCTGTGCCACCAGCACCACCATCCATCCCCGGAACTTTTCAATCTTCCCAAACTGAAACCACATGCCTGTTAAGCACTAGTTCCCCGTTCTTCGTCCCCCAGCCCCTAGCAACCAATTCTACCCTGTCACTATGAATCTGACTACTCTATGTGCCTCAAATAAGTGGAATCTTGTGTGTCCTCTTCTTTTGGCCTCATTTCACCAAGAATAATGCCTTCCAGATTCATCCATGTATCAGAATGTCCTCCCTTTTTAAGGTTGAATAGTATTTCATTGTATTTATATACCACATTTTATTTGTTTTTATCTAGTTGGCTGCCTTGGGTCTTAATTGTGTCATGTGGCATCTTTCTTTGCAGCACACCGGCTCTAGTTGCAGAGCTCGGGCTTAGTCATTCCTCAGCTTGTGGGATTTAGCTCCCCAACCAGGGATGGAACCTGTGTGCCCTGCATTGCAAGGTGGATTCTTAACTACCTGACGAGCAGGAAAGTCCCTGTATGTACCACATTTTGTGTATCCATTCATCCATCAGTGGACATTTGGATTGTTTATACACTTTGGCTATTGTGAGTAATGCTGCTATGAATGTGGGTATACAAATACCTGTTCAAGTTTGTGCTTTCAATTCTTTTGGGTTATACTCAGAAATACAATTGCTGAATCACACGGTTTAATTGTCTTTAACTTATCTCCCCACGAAGACTGTCAATTCTTAAGAGACAAAAACTGGTTCTAGATACAAATATTTGTTGAGTAACTGATCATTAACCCAAGTGAAAAGGATTTTGTAAGAGACAGAAAGTTACAAAGGAGGGGAAGGGCAGGAAGGGTTGGGACCTTCAAAAGGTTCAGATCCTGGTGAAATTTACAAACCTTTGATCAAGATCTTAAACAGATTAGAGGATGGGTGGGAGCTCCCAGGGAGACCTTATCGCTTGTGCCTAAATTCCATAAGCAGGTCTTGGAGCCAGACCACCTTGCTCTACACCCAGGGGGAGAAAAGAGCATAGACTCGGTTTCCAAAAGTGTTTCTTGGCCTGGTGTATCTTTCAACATCTTCTTTTAGACATAGTTTGGAAGCCACAGGACTAACAATGTTATTAGTCTGTATACTAGCAGAAAAAAAAAAATAAAAAAACACTGTTTCCCAGGCACCTATCAGGAAAGAAGCCAACTATATAAACTGAATCATTCTAGCTCTGTTGATTAAACTGATATAAGTGAAATATTATTCCTAAAACTGAAAAGAAATGTTAATAAATGAATGAATTCTTTTAGCTTTCATCTACACCTGATTTTTCTCTGGGAAAATAAATGTAATTTTTTTGGTGAGCCTATTGTTAAAGGCCACCCAGTAACTATTCGTTAATGTATTCATTATTTATTCAGAATATATAGTTACTCATTCTTCCATTCAACAACTCTTGTCAGTATTTCAATAGTCATTCATTCTTTCTTTCAACAACTCTTGTTAATATTTCAATGGTCATTCTTTCATTCAACAACTCTTGTTAGTATTAAGAAAAAGTTAAAAAAAGAAAACCAAAAACACTTACATAAGACTCCTTTGCGCATCATACTAGAGGAATGAAAATGCAGCAAGCTCAGCCCCTGATAGTCCAGAGAAAAGTTTGCTGAGAAGGGAAAAATAATACACAACAAGAAGGATCAGAGCTTGTCATTCACGTTCGGCTGAGACTTTCCTGCCTAGAACAGCTCAAATACAGGGCAGAGTTTACATATGTAAATGTAAAGTCTCCATTAAAATACACTAAGTGGCTGCAAATGGGGAGAAGAAAAGGAGAGCCAGTGGGCTGGGCTAGAGGAACAGGCCTCCTCAAACTCACCTTCAAAGTCCCCATCTCACTCGTGAAAATTCTCCACATTTTAACTTCTCTCAGTCTTCCAGCATCTCCCCTCCAGGAAGCCTGCTCCTACCTCCTCCTCCACAATACTAAACCACGTACTATTTTGATCCTATAGCATAAAGTTAGGTGTACAGGAGAAGGGTTGATTAAATAACTTCTAAAATCCCCAAAGGTTTAATGATCTAAAATTCACAAGAGGGAATTCCCTGGCAGTCCAGTGGTTGGGACTCTGTGCTTTCACTGCTGGGGCCCAGGTTCAATCCCTGATCAAGAAACTAAGATCTGGCAGCATAGCCAAAAGTAAATAAATAAATAAAATTCACAAGAATAATTATCATTTATTTGAGCACTTACTAATATGCCAGGTATTTTACACTCATTGTCTCAATTGACTCTTACAATGGCTATAAGAGATACACACTTTTTAAATGCCCATTGTATAAAGAAATGGAGCCATGGGGACTTTCCTGGTAGTCCAGTGGCTAAGACTCTGAGCTCCCAGTGCAATGGGCCTGAGTTCAATCCCTGGTCAGGGGACTAGATTCTACAGGCCACAGGTAAGAGCCAGCACAGCCAAATAAATCAATACATTAAAAAAAAAAAAAAAATGGAGCCATGGAGAGTTCACTATCATGGCCGAGTTTACAGAGAAATGGCAAAACCCAGGATTGTCAGACTATAAAGCCCATATTCTAGGTGCTTAAGAGTTAAGTAAGATCTCGGGTGGTCTTGGCCTCCAATGGCTTGGAGTGGGGCTTGGGTTCCCAGCCAGAGATTGAGGCCAAGTCACAGCGGTGAGAGCACCAAATCCTAGCCACTACACCAATGGTCAGTGACAAGGGCCCTGGCCCTTTGGTTTTGCAGAAAAGAATTCCCACAAAGATGGAAAGTAGTGAAGCAAGTAAAGTATTTATTAGAAGGGAAAAGAGTACAGTCCATGTGGACAGACACATGGGCAGACTCAGGGAGAGAGAGAGCAACTGAGTCATGCCCTCATGGCTGTTTGAATCACTTTTATGGGATATTTCTTCCGGGTTTCCTGTGGCCAATCACTTTGATTTGCCTGGATCACCATAGTTGGTAGATCTCAGGATCCTCCTGTGTGTGCACACGCATCTCTTAGCCAAGATGGATTTTACTGAAAAGACATCTGGGTAGAACATCCCTTGACATAACTCCCCTTTGGCCTGCAAGGAGCCTTTTCTGGTTATGTGTGGTCAGAGAAGTCTCCTGACTTCATGGAGAATATGTGGTCTGGGCAGGGCCCAGTCTCCTCCCTTAATTGTCCTATATTGTCTTGACATTTCATGAATCTGTAATTGTTTTACCCTGTAGGGGGTGGCATCTGCCTCCTGCCTCAAGTACAGATGCCACTCTCTCTCTCTCTCTTCCACCTCTGTCTCATAGCATTGGCAGCCCCTATGCCACATTTATCTGTCCTCCCTGTTGTATAACCATTTATATAAATATCTTTTCAAAACATGAGTTCCTTGGGAGTGGGACCGAGAAGGCAATGGCACCCCACTCCAGTACTCTTGCCTGGAAAATCCCATGGACAGAGGAGCCTGGAAGGCTGCAGTCCATGGGTTGCTGATGGTCAGACATGACTGAGCGACTTCACTTTCACTTTTCACTTTCGTGCATTGGAGAAGGAAATGGCAACCTACTCCAGTGTTCTTGCCTGGAGAATCCCAGGGATGGGGTAGCCTGGTAGGCTGCCGTCTATGGGATCACACAGAGTCGGACACGACTGAAGTGACTTAGCAGTAGCAGTAGGAGTGGGAACATGACCATCTTTGTAACACTCTCTTCTCAGAACACAGGAACTGGCACACAGGTGCTCAGATGATATCAGTCACCAGAAACTTTACAACAGTAAGAACACTTCATTCTTAACAAGTATGCATGAAGATCTGTACCTTTCTCCTGCTCTGTTGTGTTATTGGAGACTATGTCTCTGAACATAGCATTAGCTCTTTTTCATATTTACTGAGCATTTCTTGAAAGCCAAGTACTCTGCTACATCCTTTAAAAGGTACTGTCCTTTTGGAGCCTATAGGTTACAAGACAAGATAGATACACAAACAAGTGTTAGTCGCTCAGTTGTGTCTGACTCTATGCGACCCCATGGACTATAGTCCACCAGCCTCTTCTGTCCATGGAATTCTCCAGGTAAGAATACTGGAGTGGGTTGCCATTCCCTTCTTCGGGGGATGTTCCTGACCAAGGGATTGAAACTGGATCTCCTGCATTACAGGCAGATTCTTTACCATCTTAGCTACCAGGGAAGCTCATAAACAAGTGAGTTCACTATAAAGCAGATTGTGATAGGCAGTAAGGCAGAGACATAAAACATTTCATTGAATTTGATGCCCTTGATTGGAAGGTGCATCCTTATTTTAGATATTACTAAGAGACAAAGACTACTGCTAATTACCCTATACACAGCCTTGATGTGAAGACGTACTCTTATTTCAGAGATGTTAGAATGTTTTTAAAATATGCCCCTTGGATGAAGTAGTGCTGAAAACACTATTCTAATTAAAAGAAGTCAGTTCCAAAACACCACATACAATATGATTCTATTTATATGAAATGTCCTGATAGGCAAATCTATAGAGACAGAAAGTAGACCATGGTCGCTTAGGGCCGGAGAAGATTTGGGAAAGGTTTAGGGGTGTAGATTGGTGAGTGACAGTTAAAGTGTGGAATGGAGGTAGGTGATGAAAATATTCAAGAATTGATGGTGGAGATGGTGGCACAATTCTGTGACTATGCTAAAAACCATTGAATTGTATGCTTTAGATAGATGGTATGTGAATTATATCTCAATAGCTGTATCAAGAAAGCTATAGTTCAAAATAACACAATAGAAGGGCAGGGGTTTTGGGGAGAGATTAAGTCAGATGGGAAGGGACCAAGGAAAACTTTTAGGCATGGGCATTAATACTTAGAATATAGTTGAGAAACTTTCCTGATGTTCCAGTGGCTAAGATTCCAAGCTGCAAATGCAGGGGACCGGGGTTCGATCCCTGGGCAGGGAACTAAATCCCCCATGCTCCAACCAAAACCTGGTCCAGCTACATAAATAGATATTTTTTAAAAAGAAAAGAAAATAGTAGAAATTGTGCCATGCAGAAATAGAAGATGGAGTGGGGGAAGGTGATCCAGGCAGAGGTAAGAGCTTAAGCAAAGTCCAGGAAGCCAGGGTACTGGATAAAGTTCAAGTGTTAGCTGAAGGAAGGGAGGGTGGACTGGAGGAAAGGCTTGCAGGCAAACTGGCCCTCATGCGGGAAAGCATCGAACGTTGGGCTACAGGCTGTGGTTTTTTGTTCAGCTTGTGAGGAAAAGTCTTGAAATTTTCCCAAGTGCCAGCCTTTAAGATTTTGGCAACCCCGTATCCAAGGAAAATGTACTATTAAGGCTTTTCTTCCAGCCACAGGGCATGGTTTCTGACCTGACAAGCAGTAAAATCCCCTTTGGAATTTGGAGCCAGATGACAAAAAGGTTAGAAAGGCAAAGGGCATTGCCACCGGAAGCGTGGTGTTTAAACAGATGCTGGGAAGAAGGGAGGTCTGTGGCAGGGAGCCATGAAATTCCAAAGGTCACTGCAGCAGAGCCAGGAAGCTGAAAGCAAGAAGCCATCCGTGTACCAGGCGTCGCACAGGAGGAGTTAGAACCGCACTTCTCTTCCAAAGAGAGTGAAAACTGAGAACAGAATGAAATGGGGAGGAGGAAGTGTGCGGAGTTACGGGAAAGAAAACAGTGAGCATCTCAAGCCCAGGAGAGTCAGTGCAGTGAAGCAGGCTCTCCTGGGCTCAAATATTGTTGTCTGGGAGCCAAAGCCTGAATTTGCCTGCCCTGAGCTAAGTGGCAAGAACCTGGGGCCAGGGAGGACACCAGGGTATAGAGGTCAGAAGCACAGGTCAGAGTTTGAAAGGCACTCTGGCTGAGCGATTCCCCTGTGGGTAGGAAGCAGTCCTGGGTGCCCCCTTCCTGCCCCTATTCCTGGGAAGGGGACTCCAGGCAGCTCTCCAAATTTAGCCCAACTCTGAAGAGGGAGGAAAAGGAGTGTGGAGAGGAGTGTGCAGAGGTGGGAGGACTGCAGAAGGCAGAGCAGCAGGGAAACCAGGTGGGAAAGCATTGCACTAATAGGCAGAGAAGAAAATGGAGAGGCTCACCGGGGTCTGTCTGCCCTTCAGCTCCATCTCTTCCGCTTCCGGGAGAGCTTTTGTAAGGGAGCTAGTCATTCAGTTTAAATAATAAAAACAGCACAGTCCACTTTTTTTTTTTTTTGGCCACACTGAGCAGCTTGTGGGATCTTAGTTTGATGACCAGTGAACCAACCCAGGCAGTGAACACGCCAAATGCTAACCACTGGATTGCCAGGGAATTCCCCACCTTCCACTCTCTTATTCTAACCCCAAATGCTGACACAGTTCCCAAGATGGACAGAAGGGGAACGGGAACTCAGAAAAGCTGCTGTAGAGAGCCACGGGTGTGCCCAGGCCTCCTTCTGCAGGGGAAACAGCCTTTGATTTAGAACAATCATGCTCAAGCTAACCAGTGCAGAGTGGGGTGTCGGGCAAAAATGATAACTAATGGCAAAGTGTGCTAAATAGAAGTGTGTTTTTTTCACCTGGAATGTAAACCTACCGGCTACTACGAGGGTTGGAGGCCATGGAATTGCAGCTTGGGCCTGTCAGGACTCCCTGCCCGCAGAGATTAAGTGCTGACAGAGGTCACACAGTCTGGGTTTTTTCAAGCAAACTCTGAAATCCTTTCCTCTGGGTCTGTACCCATACCCCCAGGAAGAACCACTTGGCCAGTCCTGTAGATCTGATAAGGCTCTTGCTTTCTTCCTTAAGGTCAAGAGAGGCCTGTACCCTGCCTGCTTCCTGGATCCAACTCAGCTGCCCTCTTCAGCCCAGAGGCTGTGACACCCGGGCTCTGGTTCCAGCCAAAGCCATAAAAGTAGGGCAAGGCAGGGCAGAGGAATCAGTCTGGAGGGGCTATAGACTTTTTGTTTGTGTGTTTTGGCTTCACCCGGCTTTGTTGAAGCACACAGGCTTTCTCTAGCTGCAGTGCTTGGGCTTAGTTGCACTAAGGCACGTGGGATCTTAGTTCCCCAACCAGGGATAGAACCCAAGTCCCCTGCGTCAGAGGTGGATTCTTAATGACTAGATCATCAGGGAAGTCCCAGGGTTATGGGTTTTAAAGTGTAACTGGAAGTGGGTATTTCTGTCAAAACCGTGTTAATCACTCAGTTGTGTCCCACTCTTTGCCACCCTATGGACTGTGGCCCGCCAGGATCCTCTGTCCATGGAATTCTCTAGGAAAGAAAACTGGAGTGGGTTGCCATTTTCTTCTCCAGGGGATCTTCCTGGCTCAGGGATCAAAATGGTAGGTACGGCTAAATGTGGGCGTGGAGGATGTCCTGAAAACCAGACATAAAGCATTCCAACATGCTCCCTCAGAGATTCAAGTACTTCCGGCAGATCTGTACCTGTTGTGGATGAGCTAACCACAGCCTCTAGTTCAAACTGCAATATTCAACAAATAACTTGGTGATGATAACTTCCCCCTGAAATAGTGCCCAAGGAGAAAATGCATTTATCCCATCAAAATTAAAGCTGCACAATGATTTGAGATCTCACCGTAAGCAAACACATTGCCTTTCTGGTTTTATACATCAGGCTCCCTAAGCATGCTTAATTTGAGCTTTCCTCTTGTGCTTCGAGGACAAAAATTTCTGGCCCAGGAAACTGATGGTCAGTTCTCAAAGGATGTTGAGATCATCCTGTGAGTCCTCTTTCCACCAGGTGTTCTAGTGTCTGTAATTTATTCTAAAGCATTTGTTTACAGGGCTTCCCAAGTGGCCCTAGTGGTTTAAAAACAAAACAAAAAAAACCCCACCTGCCAATGCACGACATGTGGGTTTGATCCCTGGGTCGGGAAGATCCCCTGGAGGAGGGGATGGCAAACCACTTCAGTATTCTTGCCTGGGAAACCCCAAGGACAGAGGGGCCTCTTGAGCTACAGTCCATAAGTTTGCAGAGTCGGACACAATGGAAGTGACTTAGCACACTTGTAAGTGTTTACAATGTGATATTACATGTGTGTTTCTTAAGCCAAAATCCTTGGACTAACCAAGAAAGCTCAGTGAAGCATCGGGCAGCTAGCATTTCATCAAAGTGTCCTTCTCTAGAGCCAGTATCTGGATTATCATACTTCAATCAACAACCAATTATTTTCCAAAAGCTGTACTCAGTGTCAGAAATGGGTTTTTATTAGGAAGGTAAAAGGTAGTGGCATGTGGGAATCTTAGTTCCCCAATCAGGGATGGAACATGTGTCCCCTGCAGTGGGCCACGAGGAAAGTCCCAGTAATGATATTTTAATGCACATAACTGATGTTAGAAATGGGCTTTCAGTGGTGAAATTAAAGGAATTCTAAGTAGACAGAGTGGCTAGAAAATAATAAAAGTAATCCCTATCCTCCCACGAATGAAGTATAAAAATCCGGCGAGGCCTGCGCCCAGATCTTTACTGAGGGTATCTGAGGCTAACTGGTTCCATGATGAGGTACTGATTTGTGAGAATTTCTGATTGTCTGGTGCCCATTAGAAACCATAGATGCTTTCCTGGAACAAACCTTTCCCTTGCAACTAGCGGAAACACCTCAAAGGGCTGAGATCTTGGACTTAAGCTCCGAGAACCGTTAGATGAACTGTTGTGTGTGTTGACTAGCAAATATTTATCTACTTATGTCAGTATATGTGGCAGGACTTGGTCTGAAACTTGCTTTCATTATAACCTTGAAGTGAAATATAGGAAAATAGCCAATCTTTTTTTAAAAGTATTTATTTATTTATTTAGTTGCACCTGGTCTTATTTGCGGCATGTGGGATCTTTAGTTATGGCATGAGAACTCTCAGTTGCAGCATATGGGATCTAGCTCCCTAATCAAGGATGGAACCTGCGCCCCATGAATTAGGAGTGTGGCATCCTAACCACTGGATCGCCAAGGAAGTCCCGGAAGTAGCCAGCTTTTACCCTCCTCAAAACTTCTTTAGGGGCTACCACTCTCTATCAACAAAAACAAGTTTGCTGACCAAAGTGTCTCATTTCAAATCTCACTACCAGGCCCTAATTCCCACTCCATACCATGACAGCAACACTCTAGGCCTTTCATATTGCGAGTTAATGGCTAATGCATAGAAAGTCCCTTAGCAAACACTGGTTAACACATTTGATGAATAAATAAATAACTAAATGACTTAAGTGAACGAATAGATGGAATTTGAAAGCAGTAGAATGGTCATTTCGGCTACTGAGGCCCTACTCTCCAGTTTCCTTCCTAAAACTTTCCCCTCCTAATTGACTTCCCACCATTATAAACTAGCGAATATCACCGTTTGTGTTAGACCATCTTAAATCTCCTAGGACATAAATTCTTTGAAGGCAGAATTACATATTTCTATGTTCTGAAGAAAACCCAACATGCATTTTTATCTTCTATTAGAGAATATTTCTGACTATTTCTGTAATATTATATACAGTTGTCCCTGATTTGGAGAATTGCTTCCAGGGCCCCCTTAGAAACCAAAATCTACAGATGCTTAAGTTTCTGATATAAAATAGTGTAGTATTTGCATATAACACACATCCTCCTGTGTACTTTAGATCATCCCTAGATTATTTATAATACCTGCTGCTAAGTCACTTCAATCGTGTCCAACTCTGTGCGACCCCATAGATGGCAGCCCACCAGGGTCCCCTGTCGCTGGGATTCTCCAGGCAAGAACACTGGAGTGGGTTGCCATTTCCTTCTCCATTATAATACCTAACACACTGTAAATGCTACATAAATAGTTGTAAATACAATGTAAGTGTTATGTGAATAGTTGCCAACTCACAGAAATTTAAGTTTCGGTTTTGGGAACTTTCTGGAACTTTTTTTCAAGTTGTTCTCCCACCCCAACTCCCCAAACCATGTGGCATGCAGGATCTTAGCTTCCTGACCAGGAATTGAACTTATACCTCCTGCAGTAGAAGCACAGAGTCTTAACTGCTGGACCTCCAGAGAGGTCCCTTTCACAGGTATTTTTGATCTGCCATGAGTTTCGCAGAAGACTGACTATATCAGAATATTTCTATAGTATTCTGTAAAAATGAAGGTACCAAACAGGATTCATGAGGATTAACTGTTGATGATGTAAACCTAATAATGACAATAATAAAAATAGCTGATAATACTAAGCATCTACTCAACACCAGGCTATCTACGTGCTTTGTTAAGTACTGGGTCATTATTTTACACAATATCCTCATAAATTAGCATTATTATTTCCGTTTGACCATTAAAAATTCCTTGAAGTTATATTACTTGCCCAAGGTCACATGGCTCGTAAATTCCAGGGCCTGTGTAACCTCACGCCAGTGCCCTGGTCATTATGACCATGGAATCTCTGGCCATGAGATGTTCACCAGGTCAGCAGGTCCTGACTCTAGACTGACTGCTATACTCTGCCTTAAGGAGTTAGTCCCTGCCCCAGTTCTCTGAAGATTTCAAGTGCCTGCCTATTTCTCTCCCTTCCCTAGAGAAGTTCAGCAGGGTTCTCATGAAGAGCGACATTCACAGACCCTGCCAGGACAACTGTCTGTGTGATCACTTTTTTTTTTTAAGTCGCTCAGTCATGTCCGACTCTTTGCCACCCTATAGACTGTATAGTCCATGGAATTCTCCAGGCCAGAATACTGGAGTGGGTAGCCTTTCCCTTCTCCAGGGGATCTTCCCAACCCAGGGGTCGAACCCAGGTCTTCCACATTGCAGGCGGATTCTTTACCAGCTGAGCCACAAGGTTCAAAGAGAAGTTCTGTTGTCCTCTCGGAGAAGACCCAGCCTTACTGCAAAGACTAATATCGTTTATTTTTTCCCTGGATTGCCGGGAACTGATTTGGAAAGCCAACAATGCCATGCTTTCTGAAGGGCGTTACATAGGAAACAGATGTTCAAATTCAGCTTGGGTTCATGTTCCTTTGCGGTGGATAATTCCTTGGCTCACCTCTCTGCCTGAGGCACTGCCACCCAACTGATGGTTGGTGGAGACTGAGTCCCCACAAAGCAAAGGAGGAGGACCACAGCCTGCTGAGCAGGGCATGCGAGGAGACCACCTCTGGTTTCCTCAGGCAGCAGGCAGAGGCTCTAGGGAGGAGCCGGCCTTGGCCGTTGGCGTGTCATTGGCTGCCAGTCCTGCTGGCAGAGAGCCCTGGGCCTCTCGCCAGGGCTTTCAGTATGATGGATGGGAGCAGGCTGGCAGGCCCACTGCACAGCCGTGACCTGAGACTGTGCACGGCCTGGCTCAGACTCTGGGGCTCATCAGAAGCAGGAAATTGGATGGGCAAAACGTTTCCAGTATTTCAGAACTGGGATGAGAAGCTCCTTCCTAATTGATTGGAAACTGTAGAAGATAAGCTGTATTTCCTTCCATCTGCCAGCTGACCCAGGAAGCCCTCCAGTTTCCAACAGCCACTTTTAGCTGTACTTTGACTGCTGAACACACATCTCTGTCCCAACGCACCATGAGGTCAACCTTTTCGCTGTCAAGTATTATGTGGGGAAGGGAGTGATGTCAGGGGGTAGGGGGTCATGGCAAAGGGGACTATGTTACATCAGGATTTGTTTCTTTGCTTTTTTTTTTTACTTTTTGAAGTCGATTGATTTCCTATGTTGAACTTAAACTGCCAATAGACTTTGAACTCCATATATGAATTTTCTAGCTGTATCCATTAATAGTCCATCTTATTGACCAAAAAAAGCTCTAGCACTAACCCCAAATCTCTCTTATTTGAGCCATCAGAGCCAATTATAAGTCTCAATCCAGAAAAACCATTTAAGATTTAAGAAATGATCAAAGCTAACATTTACGTAGTGCTATGCACTACTTTACAAAATAACTCATTTAACCTTTAGAAAAACCTTATTATCCTGATTTTACAGAGGAAGAAACCGACGCACAGAAAAATTAAGGCATTTGCCCAAATTCACACAGCTGATAAGTGGAAGAGCAGAGTTGCGAATCCTCGTAACCAGACTCTAAAATACTGCATTTCTTGTTATGTTTCAGTTATTTGCAGTTTACTTTTAGTCTCACTGGGGTATAGTTGTTTCACAAAGTTGTGTTAGTTTCTGATTTGCAACAAACGGAATCGGCTATACGTATACATATACCCCCTCTTTATTGGGTTTCCTTTCCGTTTAGGTCACCACAGAGCATTGAGAAAAGTTCCCTGTGCCACACAGTAGGTCCTCTTTATCTGTTTTATACATAGAAGTGTGTATATGTCGATCCCAACCTTCCAGTCCATCCCACCCCACATCTCCCCCTTGGTGTCCATGTTTCTTCTCTATGCTTGCGTCTCTATTTCTGCTTTGCGAATTGTTTCATCTGTACCATATTTCTAGATTCCATATATAGGCATTAATATATGATACTTGTTTTTCTCTTTCTGACTTACTTTACTCTGTATAGCAGTCTCTGTATTTTAAAGAACTTCTCAATTTCATCTTAATTGTTAAATGTGCTGGCATAATAAATGCTCTAAGTCAGAAGTGAAATCCCCTCTTTCATTTCTGATACTGGTAACCTGTGTTCTCTCCTCAGTCCAGCTAGAGGTTTATCAACTGTATTGATTCTTAAAATAAACCAATATTTGTCTCACTTGATTTTTCTATTTTTGCCCAATTTTCATTTCATTGATCTCTGCTCTTTTTATTTCCTACCTTCTAACTTAACTTTGAGTTTAATTTGATCTTCTTTGTTACCTTCTTAAGTGGAATTCTTAGATATTGATTTTAGAATTTTTCTTTGGGTTTAATATAAGCATTTAACAGTATGAATTTTCCTCTAAGCACTGCTGTAAACGAATCTCACAAATTCTAATATTTTGTACTTTCATCATCATTCAACTCGAGATATTTCCTAACTTCTTTTATAATTTCTTCTTTGACCCATGGGTTACTTAGAAATGTATTCTTTAATTTCCAAATATTTGGAGATTTTACAAGTATACTTTTCTCATTTAATTACATTGTCATTAAAAATATACTTATTTTAAAATTACTGAGACATTTTACAACCTAGCATATGGTCTCTCAGTGAGTATTCTATGTGTACTTAAAAAGAATATGTATTCTGCCACTATTGGGTATAACATTTCATCTATGCCAATTAAGTCATCTTGATAGTGTTTTCAAATTAATCATATATCCTTCAGTTCAGTTCAGTTCAGTCGCTCAGTCGTGTCCGACTCTTTGCGACCCCATGAATCGCAGCACACCAGGCCTCCCTGTCCATCACCAACTCCCAGAGTTCACTCAGACTCACGTCCATCGAGTCAGTGATGCCATCCAGCCATCTCATCCTCTGTCATCCCCTTCTCCTCCTGCCCCCAGTCCCTCCCAGCATCAGAGTCTTTTCCAATGAGTCAACTCTTCGCATGAGGTGGCCAAAGTACTGGAGTTTCAGCTTTAGCATCATTCCTTCCAAAGAAATCCCAGGGCTGATCTCCTTCAGAATGGACTGGTTAGATCTCCTTGCAGTCCAAGGGACTCTCAAGAGTCTTCTCCAATACCACAGTTCAAAAGCATCAATTCTTCGGCGCTCAGCCTTCTTCACAGTCCAACTCTCACATCCATACATGACCACAGGAAAAACCATAGCCTTGACTAGACGAACCTTTGTTGGCAAAGTAATGTCTCTGCTTTTCAATATGCTGTCTAGGTTGGTCATAACTTTTCTTCCAAGGAGTAAGTGTCTTTTAATTTCATGGCTGCAATCACCATCTGCAGTGATTTTGGAGCCCCCCAAAATAAAGTCTGACACTGTTTCCACTGTTTCCCCATCTATTTCCCATGAAATGATGGGACCGGATGCCATGATCTTCATTTTCTGAATGTTGAGTTTTAAGCCAACTTTTTCACTCTCCTGTTTCACTTTCATCAAGAGGCTTTTTAGTTCCTCTTCACTTTCTGCCATAAGGGTGGTGTCATCTGCATATCTGAGGTTATTGATATTTCTCCCGGCAATCTTGATTCCAGCTCGTGTTTCTTCCAGCCCAGCGTTTCTCATGATGTACTCTGCATATAAGTTAAATAAGCAGGGTGACAATATATGGCCTTGACATACTCCTTTTCCTATTTGGAACCAGTCTGTTGTTCCCTGTCCAGTTCTAACTGTTGCTTCCTGACCTGCATACAAATTTCTCCAGAGGCAGGTCAGGTGATCTGGTATTCCCATCTGTTTCAGAATTTTCCACAGTTTCTTGTGATCCACACAGTCAAAGGCCTTGGCATAGTCAATAAAGCAGAAATAGATGTCCATTGTTTATCTGCTTATTTTATCAATTATATAGAGAGGAGTATTAAAATCTCTAAATATTGTGGATTTGTCTATTTCTTCTTTTAATCCTATCGGTTTTTACCTCATGCACTTTTTTTTTCTTTTTGGCCTGTGCAGTGTGGCATGCAGGATCTTAGTTCCCCTACCAGGAATGGAACCCAGGCCCCTGATTTGGGAGCGTGAAGTCTTAACCACTGGACTACCAGTGCTATATGCAAAGTCGCTTCAGTCGTGTCCAAATCTTTGCGACCCTATGGTCTATAGACCGCCAGGATCTTCTGTCCATGGGATTGTCCAGGCAAGAAAATTGGAAAAGGTTCCTGTGCCCTCCTCCAGGTGATCCTCCCAACCCAGTGTTGGGTTAGATATTGATTTTAGATATTGCAGACATCGAACCCAAGTCTCTTACGTCTCCTGCATTGGCAGGCGGGTTCTTTACCACTAGCACCACCTGGGAAAGAAAGAAAGCGAAGTCGCTCAGTCGTGTCCGACTCTTTGTGACCCCATGGACTGTTGCCTACCAGGCTCCTCAGTCCATGGGATTTTCCAGACAAGAATACTGGAGTGGGTTGCCATTTCCTTCTCCAGGGGATCTTCCCGACCCAGGGATCAAACCCAGGTCTCCTGCATTGTAGGCAGACGCTTTACCATCTGAGCTACCAGGGAAGCCCGACCTGGGAAGCCCAGGACTAGAAGGGAAGTCCCTAATTCACAGATTTTGAAGCTCTTGTTGCTAAGTGAATAAACATTTAGAACTGTTATGTCTTTGTAATGAATTCACCATTTTATCATTATAAAATGTCCCTCTGTCATTGATAAGGGTCCCTGTCCTGAAGTTCAAATATAGCCCTTAATATAGCCTTATTTTGATTAACATTTTGCATGGTATATTTTATTTCATTCTTTTATTTTTAAACTCTGTCCTTATATTTAGAGTGTGTTTATTTTAGACAACCTATGTGAATCTTGTCCTCTTCCAGTATAACAATTTCTGCTTTTAGTTGATATGTTTAGTCCATTTATATATATTTTTTTGTTTAAAAAAATACTTTATTTATTTATTTTTGGCTCTACGGGGTCTCTGTTGCTGTGAGGGCTTTTCTCTACTTGTGGTGAGTGGGGGCTCCTCTAGAGTTGTGGTGCGAGGACTTCTCATTGTGATGGTTCTCCAGGGCACCTGGGCTTCCGTAGTTGTGACTCCCAGGCTCTAGAACACAGGCTCAATAGTTGTGGTGCATGGGTTTAGTTGCTCTGCAGCATGTGGGATCTTCCTGGATCAGGGATCGAACCCATGTCTCCTACATGAGCTGGCAGATTCTTCACCACTGAGCAATCAGGGAAGCCCCTTAGTCCATCTGTATTTAATGCAAATGTTGATGTATTTTTTACATGAACCATCTTGCTATTTGTTTTCTTATAGTCCCATCTCTTCTTTGTTCTTTTTTATTCATGTTTCCTGCCTTCTTTTAAACTGAGTATTTTTAATATGTCATTTAATCTTCTCTTTTAGTTTGTACACCTTTTAAAATTTTATAATGGTTTCTGTAGTGTTTACAATATGCATCTTTACCTTATCACAGTTTACCATCAAACTGAACTGCTGCATAAAATTATTGATCACAAGTATATTGATATTACTTTTGCTTTAAAAACTCAATTATTTTTAAAGAAAAATTTAATGAAAAAAATTTACCCACATATTTACGATTTTCAGTGACAGTCATTCCTTTGTGTAAAGCTGGTATTTTTTCCTTATAAATAAAGAACTTCCTTTTCTATCTCTTGCATTATAGGTAATAATTATTATGGCACCCCACTCCAGTACTCTTGCCTGGAAAATCCCATGGACGGAGGAGCCTGGTGGGCTCCATGGGGTCACGAAGAGTCGGACACGACTGAGCGACTTCACTTTCACTTTTCACTTTCTTGCATTGGAGAAGGAAATGGCAACCCACTCCAGTGTTCTTGCCTGGAGAATCCCAGGGATAGGGGAGCCTGGTGGGCTGCCGTCTATGGGATTGCATAGAGTCAGACACGACTGAAGCGACTTAGCAGCAGCAGCAGCAGCAGCTGTTTATTTTAATCATTAGCTATTATAATGCAAGCAATAATTACTTTCTATTAATTAGCTTTTATTTGTCTAGAAACATCTTTGTTTCACCTGTATTTTTAAAGGTTATGTTCATTGCATATTAGGGTTCTCAGATAATTTTTTCTTTCTATGCCACTCTGTGTCTTCTGGGTTACATTATTTTTGATATAAAGTTAGTGGAAAACCTTATCTTTGTTCCCCTGAATGTAATGTGTCTTTCTTTCCCTGGCTGCTTTTAATACAGGTACTTTACCACTGGTTTTCAGAATATTGATTAAGATATATCTAGATATGGTTCTTTGTACCTATTTATTCTGTTTGGAGTTTGCTGACCTTATTGCATCTCTTGATAAGTATATATTTTTAAAATCAAATCTGGAATTTCAGTTATTATTTCTTTAAATATCTCTCCCATACTAAATTTACATGTGTTAGATTGCTTGATATTGATCCACAGGTCACTGGGGTTCTGTTTCTGTATGTATGTAAGTATGTACATGCTAATTTTCTTTCTCCTTTTCTTTCTGAGCTTTAGTTTGAACTTTTTGGGGGGCTGTATCTTCAAGCCCTTTTTCTTCTTCTGTTGTGTGCAGTCATCTGCTAAGCCCATCCCATGATTTATGCATCTCTGATTTTTAGGTCTAGAAGTTACATTTGTTTCTTTCATTATTATTTTCCATGTTTCTCATCATGTTCAAGCTTCACAGGTGGCTCAGTGGTAAAGAATCCATCTGCCAGTGCAGGAGATTCAAGTTTGATCCCTGGGTGGGGAAGATTCCCTGGAGAAGAGAATGGCAACCATTCCAGTATTCTTGCATGGAAAATTCCATGGGATCACAAAGAGTCAGACATGACTAAACACTCACACACACTTGCTCATTGTGTTCACTGAGTTTTTCTTTAGATCCTTAAACATATTTACAATAGCTCTCTCTAAGTCCTTGTCTGCTAATTTCATCATTTCTGTCATTTATGTATCTGTTTCAGCTAACTTGTTTTTCCTGGCTAAGGATCATATTTTCATGTTTTCCCACATATCTGGTAATCTTTTTACCAGAGTCTGGATTTTGTGTCATGTTGTTGAGTGTCTGATTTTCTGCTTTCCCTTAAAAAGTGCTGAGCTTTATTCTTGGAGGCAGTTAATTTAGTTGAGGATCAGCTTGGTCTTTTTGAGGTTTATTTTCAAGCTCTTCTTAGGAGGATCTAAAGTCCCCTTTATTTTCAGACTACTCTAGCCTTGCTCCTAAGGTATGGCATCTCTAGGGTCTACTGAGTTCTGACTAATTGGAACTAGAATGTCTCTCAACCCTCTCCAAGCTTCAGTTATTGCTTATTTTGCAAGTTCTCGGTAATTTTTATTTCTCTGGTAATTATTCTATGTGCCCAGCTTATGGAGTCTCACTTTACACATGTACAGCCTAATATTTGGGCAAAGACTTAAGGGGATCCTAAGAATACTTATCAGAGAAGGCAATGGCACCCCACTCTAGTACTCTTGCCTGGAAAATCCCATGGACGGAGGAGCCTGGTAGGCTGCAGTCCATGGGGTCGAGAAGAGTTGAACATGACTGAACGACTTCACTTTCACTTTTCACTTTCATGCATTGGAGAAGGAAATGGCAACCCACTCCAGTGTTCTTGCCTGGAGAAACCTAGGGACGGCGGAGCTTGGTGGGCTGCCATCTATGGGGTCGCACAGAGTTGGACACGACTGAAGTGACTTGGCAGCATGAATACTTATGGGCTTTCCTGGTGGCTCAGCAATAAAGAATCTACCTGCCAATGCAGGAGACTCGAGTTCCATCCCTGAGTCAGGAAGATCCCTTGGAGGAGGGCATAGCAACCCACTCCAGTATTCTTGCCTAGAGAATCTTGTGGACAGAAGAGCCTGGTAGGCTATAGTCCATGGGGTCACAAAGAGTTGGACATGACTTGGGAACTAAACAACAAAAAAAAGAATATACTTAAAAAGCCCTTTTTCTGTAAACCTTCACTTGGTCTGGGAACTTGCCCTACAAATTCCAGTTGCCTCAACCTGCACAAACTCAGATTTGTTTATATATCTGTCTCCTCACTTCAGTGAGACTGCTACGTTCGGCTTGCAGCTTCTCTCCCCTGTACTATCGTCCAGAAAGCCTGGGAAATCAGAGGGCTCACCAAATTTGTTTTATTTTTCTCAGGAATCAGAGTTCTGAGTGCTTGCTGTTCAGTGCCTGCGGACAGTTGTTTTACATACTTTGTCCAGTTTTCTAGTTATTTACTGCAGGGAGGCTAACCAATACCAGTTATGCTATCATGACCACAGCAGAAGTCAAACAGGTTTTATTAAAATAACATTTACCAAGCCTTACTCTATTAGAATATCACATTAAAAGCTTTATCTGCATTGTTTTATATAATCTTCATATAAACCCCACAAAGTAGGGAACTTTTTCCCTTATTACAGACATAAAACTGAGGCTTAGGAAGTCAAAGAAATGCCCCAGGTTATGTAGCCAGTAAGTTATGAAACAGTATTCAGAAGCCCGTTGGACTCTCCGCTCTTCTTTTAAAAGGCTCTCCTCCCTTTTAATTTTTTTTTTATATAAAAAATTATTACATGCTTTTTAAATAGATGTTTCAAAATATAAAGAAATGTGAGAGAAAAAAATCTGCAGGTCCTGTATTTGCACCATCCGTTGACAGCCACTGTTAACATTATATATGTATATATATAATATATAAAATGAACAGAAAGGTTAGTTTGTTTTACAAAACTAAAATCCTATGGAATCCTACCCTATCTCAATACATACTGCTTAATAATTTGTTTTTTCCACTCAATCATGCCTTATAAGCATTTTCCATTAGATGTAAGGGCTTCCTAGGTGGCACTAGTGGTAAAGAATCTGTCTGCCAATGTAGGAGATATAAGAGATGCAGGTTTGATCCCTGCATTGGGAAGATCAGATCCCCTGGAGGAGGAGATTAGATGTAAACATTCTTTGAGAATATTTTAGTTTCTATTATCACAAATTTCCATCATACCCCCAAGGAACACAGAATACCATAGTTAATCCTCCTGTACATGTAACTCTCACTTAATTTTAAAATGGACATTTTTCAACCTTTGAATATAATTTTTAATGGCTCATATTCTAACACATAGATGTAACATTTTTAACTCAACCAATTCTGTTGTTGAACCTTTGTGCTGTTTCTCATTATTGTAAATAACACTGCAAAGATCTTTCTGAATAAGTCTTGGCACAAATATAAGATTATTTCCTCAGGATAAATTCCTGAAAATAAAATTACTTGATTAAAGAGGATAAATACTTTAAGGCTTTTGAAATATGTTCACAAAATACATATTAGAAAGTCTGTGTTAATTTACCTTTCTTCCTCCCAATAACAGTTTCTGAGTGTATTTCACCACATTCTCAAATAACTAAGCATTAATCTTTATACAAGGAGCTTCCCAGGTGGCGCAGTGGTAAAGAATCCAACTGCCAAGGCAGGAGACACAGGTTTGATCCCTGGGTCAGGGAAGACCCCCTGGAAAAGGAAACAGCAACCCACTCCAGTATTCTTGGCTGGAGAATCCCATAGATTCTGTGTGTCCCACAGGCACACCTGAGCGACAGAGCATGCACACACGGATCTATAAACATGCATTTGCCTACTGGAAGGTTGACTGACACACTGCCATTCTCTCTGTACAGTCACCAGCCCCCACCCTTCAGTTAGCTACAGAGCAACTGGCTCTCATCAGATTTACTTGGAGCTGAACATCAAAATAAGACTAGAGAACAACACCATTCTTTGTTTTACATATTTCTCCTAAAGGAAATACACCCTACTTATCCCACACCTGTGGTCCTGCTGCCTAGAATTTGTACCCACTTAGAAAGGCAAGAATCCCTTATTTTGGCAGCAATGGAAGACAGCTGATGAGCCACAGATCCTGGCAAAAGGGCACCAGCCGCCTGCCTGGTACTAGACCAAAGCTAACACTGTGCCCAGATTTGCATGTGCCTTCCTGTTTTCTCGGCTTGCATCCAGACTACAAAAAAGGTCTCCACAAGCTGGCTCCAACACAGCTTACAAGCATGTTTCAGTGGGCAAAGAGAAGCTCAGGAGACAAGGATGGCTTATGAGAGAGAAACTTTCTGCATGAACTGAGAGCTCTTCAAATCACTTCACCCCCTCCTCTCTGTCCTTGGCAGTCAAGGAGAAGATCTGAAAGGATGCCAGGATAGTCCTAGTACTAGAAACTGGCTCTGGACAAGAAAGAGACATGAAAAACTGCAGAAACTAGTCTAAAACCTGCAACTAGGGCATGTGAATTTCAACACAGAAACTTACATTCTCATTAGAAAGTAAGCTTCATAAGGACTGAATGTTGTCTTTTTGGTTCACAGATTTATCCCAGAGGTAAGAAAAAATGTTTGACACAATGTAGGCACTCAATAATTATTTGTTGAATGGATTCATTAAATGAGAAGAAAGTATTGGGGAAACTATATTCAACAATCACATATTAAGGACTTAATATATGTGCTTAATATATATTGAGACAGGAAGGAGGCAGGGCACAACCTTTAAAAGAATGATAACCATTGAGGGCGTGACATAAACTAGTTAGAACTAACTAGGTCCAAGATGGCAGACAAGTCAACTTCCACTAGACGGCGAGCCTCAGTATGAGCTCATCGTAACACATTAGATAAATCATACCCTCGGGTGCCTTCACAGTTCAGAGGTTGATGATTAAAGGTCAAAAAAGGGACAGTGACCCAATTCCAGGAAATCTCCGCCCCTTCCCCAAAATCAGAGCTTCCCTGGTGCCTCACAGGGTAAAGTGTCTGCCTGCAATGTGGGAGGCCTGGGTTTGATCCCTGAATCAGGAAGATCCCCTGAGAAGGAAATGGCAACCCATTCTAGTACTCTTGCCTGGAAAATCCCATGGATAGAGGAGCCTGGTAGGCTATAGTCCATGGGGTTGCAGAGAGTCAGACACAACTGAGCGACTTCACTTTTATGCCCCAAAATAGTTGGAATAAACCTCCTACTCACTAGCTTGTGAAATTGCCCAGCCCATGAAAACAAACCACCCCATATTTCGGGCTTCCCAGGTATGCTAGTAGTAAAGAACCCACCTGCCACTGCAGGTTAAAAGTAAGACACGCCAGTTCTTTCCCTGGGGTCAGGAAGATGCCCTGGAGAAGGGAATGGCAATCCACTCCAGTATTTTTGCCTGAAGAATCCCACACACAGAGGAGCCTGGAGGGCTACAGTTCATAGGATCGCACAGTGTTGGACATACTGAAGTGACTTGGCACGGCAAGGCCGTATTTCAGGTCCACTCTCACTTTCTGAGACAGTGCAAACTTCTGTCTGTGGAGTGTGTATCTTCTCGAATAAACACATGCTTTCACTCTGCTTCGGCTCTCTCTGGAATTCCTTCCTGCGTGAAGCCAAGGACCCTCACTTGGCAGCCATCCCAGGAACTCGCCTGAGACCTGGGACACGACCATTTTCTTGCTCTCCACTTTTCCTGCAACAACATCACTGAGTTAGGAGATAACCAGAGACTCAAGGAAGGGTTAAAAACCAAACTTTCTCTCTGGAGAAGCTGACACATACACAATAAAACCCTGAGTCCTCAGGAATGGTGCAGACAGCAAGGATGCTTGGGGTTCAGAGGAGGGAGAAATAGTTATATCTTAAATGACGAGGGAAGGCCATAGAAAGGAGGTCAATTTGGGGCCAGATCTCGAAGGCTAGTATATTAGTTCTTTAGGGCTGCTGTAACAAAGTACCACAAGCTGGGAGATGTGAAAAAACAGAAATTTCTCTTACTGTTCTGGAGTCCAGAAGTCTGAAGGGGAATCCTTCCTTGCCCCTGCCTCGTGCTGGTGGCTCCTTGGCAGTGGCAGCCAACTCGCATCTCTGTCCCCTTCGTTGCATGTCCTTCTCTCCTGGGTTGTGTGCTAAGTAGATTTAGTCGTGTCCAACTCTTTGTGACCCCATGGACCATAGCCCACCTGGCTCTTCTGTCCATGGGCTTCTCCAGGCAAGAAGACTGGAGTGGGAGGCCCTGCCCTCCTCCAGGGGATCTTCCCAACCTAGGGACTGAACTGGCATCTCTTATGTCTCCTGCATTGGCAGGCAGGTTCTTTACCTCTAGAGCCACCAGGAAAGCCCTCTTCCCTACGTTCAGTTCAGGTCAGTTGCTCATTCATGTTCAATTCTTTGTGCCCCCATGGACTGCAGTACACCAGTCTTCCCTGTCTATCACCAACTCCTTGAGCTTGCTCAAACTCATGTCCATTGAGTCGGTGATACCATCCAACCATCTCATCCTCTGTCGTCCCCTTCTCCTCCTGCCTTCATTCTTTCCCAGCATCAGGGTCTTTTCTAATGAGTCAGTCCTTCACATAAGGTGGTGAAATTATTGGAGCTTCAGCATCAGTCCTTCCAGTGAATATTCAGGACTGATTTATTTTAGGATTGACTGGTTTGATCTCCTTGCTGTCCGAGGAACTCTCAAGAGCCTTTTCCAATATGACAGTTCAAAAGCATCAATTCTTCAGTGTTCAGCTTTCTTTTTGGTCTAACTCTCACATCCACACATGTTTACTGGAAAAACCATAGCTTTGACTAGATGGACCTTCCCAACATTACTGTGTCTTTTTCTGTCTTTTCTAAGGACATTCATTGGATTTAGGGCCCACCCTAATCCAGTATGATACCATTTTAAGCCATATCTTAATTACATCTGCAAAAGACCCCATTTCCAAATAAGATCACATCCCAACCTGGGTTTTTAAATGACACTATCCAACCCACTACAAATGAGTAGAACACCATTAACAACAAGGACTTCCCTGGCAGTCCAGTGGTTAAGGCTCTATGTTTCCAATGCAGGTAGTATGGGTTCAGTCCCTGGTCAGGAACTAGGTTCCTGCAAGCTTCATGGTGAAACCATTTACCTCAGATTGAGACTCGAACCCAGCCAAAACCCTGCTTGGGACTTGAACCCACGTGTCTGGGATGAAAACCCAGTCAAAATACACAGTACCTGGTTTCAGGACCTAATGAAGCTCAGGTTCTTGATATCTCATCACAGAAAGAATTCAGTGAGAGACAAAGTGATAAGTAAGAAGTAGATTTATTCAGATTCAGAGAGAAGCACACTCCACAGACAGAGTGTGGGCCATTGCAGAGGGCAAGTGTGCCATGAAATGTGGTGCAGTTAGTTTTTATAGGCTGGGTAATTTCATATCTTCAGTGATCAATGGAAAGAAATAGAGGAAAACAATAGAATGAGAAAGACTAGAGATCTCTTCAAGAAAATCAGACATACCAAGGAACATTTCATGTAAATATGGGCACAGTAAAGGACAGAAATGGTATGGACCTAACAGAAGCAGAAAATATTAAGAAGAGGTGGCAAGAATGCACAGAAGAATGATACAAAAAGATCTTCATGACCCAGAGAACCATGATGGTGTGATCACTCACCTAGAGCCAGACATCCTGGAGTGCTAAGTCAAGTGGGCCTTAGGAAGCATCACTGCAAACAAAGCTAGTGGAGATGATGGAATTCCAGTTGAGCTATTTCAAATCCTAAAAGATGATGCTGTGAAAGTGTTGCACTCAATATGCCAGCAAACTTGGAAAACTCAGCAGTGGCCACAGGACTGGAAAAGGTCAGTTTTCATTCTAATCCCAAAGAAAGGCAATGCAAAGGAATGTTCAAACTACTTCACAATTGCACTTATCTCACACGCTAGTAAATAATGCTCAAAATTCTCTTTTAATTTCATGGTTGCAATCACCATCTACAGTGATTTTGGAGCCTCAAAAAATAAAGTCTGACACTGTTTCCACTGTTTCTCCATCTATTTCCCATGAAGTCATGGGACCAGATGCCATGATCTTAGTTTTCTGAATGTTGAGCTTTAAGCCAACTTTTTCACTCTCCTCTTTCACTTTTATCAAGAGGCTTTTGAGTTCCTCTTCACTTTCTGCCATAACTTTAATTTGGGGACTCCAAAATCACTGTAGATGGTGACTGCAGCCATGAAATGAAAAAAATGCTTGCTCCTTGGAAGAAAAGCTATGATCAAGCTAGACAGCATGTTAAAAAGCAGAGATATTACTTTGCCAACAAAGGTTCATCTAGTAAAGCTATGGTTTTTCTAGTAGACATGTATGGATGTGACAGTTGGACTATAAAGAAAGCTGAGCACCAAAGAACTGATGATTTTGAACTGTGGTGTTGGAGAAGATTCTTGAGAGTCAGTTGGACTGCAAGGAGGTCCAACCAGTCCATCCTAAAGGAAATCAGTCCCGAATATTCATTGGAAGTACTGATGCTGGAGCCGAAATCCCGATACTCTGGCCACCCAATGCAAAGAACTGACTCATTTGAAAAAGACCCTGATGCTGGGAAAGATTGAAGGTGGGAGGAGAAGGGGACGACAGAGGATGAGATGGTTGGATGGCATCACCGACTCAATGGACATGAGTTTAAGTAAGCTCTGGGTGTTGGTAATGGACAGGGAGTCTTGGCATGCTGCAGTCTATGGGGTTGCAAAGAGTCAGACATGACTGAGCAACTGAATTGAACTGAGCTGAATTTTATATACTAACGAGTGGGAGGATTTGGTTCAGTTCAGTTGCTCAGTCGTGTCTGACTCTTTGCAACCCCATAGACCACAGCACAACAAGCTTCCCTGTCCATCACCAACTCCCAGAGTTTACTCAAACTCATGTCCATTGAATCGGTGATGCCATCCAACCATCTCATCCTCTATCGTCCCCTTTTTCTCCTGCCTTCAATCATTCCCAGCATCAGGGTCTTTTCAAATGAACCAGTTCTTCGCATCCGGTGGCCAGAGGATTGTAGTTTCAACTTCAGCATCAGTGGGAGGATTATTCCAACTATTTGGGGGAAGGGGTAGATATTTCCAGGTTTGGGGCCACCACCCACTCCTTGATTTTTTGACAGCCCCTTGGAACTGTCATGGCACCTCTGGTTGTGTCATTTCACTTGCTGCTTGAGGATCAAGGTCTAGTCTTTTCTGCCATCTTTGTCCCACTTGATTCTAACTGGTTTATGTTGTGTCCTTGGGCTATGTCATTCTTTCAAAAGCTGTGCCCTGCCCCTTTCCCTCCTGTTACAATGGTGTGGCCAGAAAAAAAAAACAGTATTGACGAAAATACTCCTCCCAAATGCAAAGTATGTTTAAGAAAAGGTTTCCCCAAAACCAATATTTAGCCAAAGACTGAAAACTTTCTGAAGTTAGATTATAGAGCAACCCTGATGAATACACAGAAAAACAGAAAACTTCAAATTGAAGGATTCCCAATAGACATGTAATCTCCTGAGCTGAACTTCTAAAAACTTAAAACAATTTAAAATGCACTTGGAATGCATAAAATTGTAATTGAGCAGGATTCTATGGGGTTTTCCTGGAACAGACTCCCCCAGTCTCCTTGTCCTCTGCCTGCCCCTAGTCTGTAGAAAAACTGTAGCCTTGTAGGCCTTCCCTGAGTTCCACAAAGTGAGTTTAATCAGAGGAAAGAGAAAATGCAGAAAGGAAAACAGTCAAGCAAGACAAAATAATAACAGTTCAGCCATTAAACAAAGTGAAGGACTTTTTAGTTCCTCCTCGAGGGCTATACATGATACTCTGAGTCACGTCCTTTGAGCTGTTTTGCAAATACTGAAACCCCTACCAGACGGAAGAAGTTAACTGTCTGCCGCCCACAAGGATGAAGACCCCAGACCAGTTGGAACCAGAAGGCTGATGATGTTGATTCCCACAATTACCTCACCACCAGTCAGAAGTATGTACTTGAGCTGATACCACCCCCCTCCCTTATCTTGTTTTTAAAAACCTTTCCCTGCAAGCTTTGTGGAGTTCAGAGTCTTAAGCACCAACTGTCCTTGAGTCCTTGCTTCAAAACGAAAGTGTTAGTCATTCCACTGTGTCCAACTCTTCAAGACCCCATGAACTGTAGCCTGTAGTCTCCTCTGTCCGTGCAATTTTCCAGACAAGAATACCAGAGCAGGTTGCCATTTTCTGTTCCAGGGGATCTTTCCGACCCAGGGATCAAACCCAAGTCTCCTGCATTGCAGGCAGATTGTTTATCATCTGAGCCACCAGGGAAGCCAGGACTCCTCGCTTGGTGCCCTGCAATAAATGCTTCACTGTCCTTCACTACAGGGGCTTCCCTGGGTTAGAATCCTAATTTCTTAACTTACTTGATCTGTAATTCGGAGCCTGTTGCTGCCTTTCTCCAGACCTGTTTTCCGCATCAGTAAATTAGGGATAATAATTTTCCCCAGGATAAAACTGTCTTCAGGGATTGTGGGGGAAAAAAAAAAGAAAACACTCTCAGTTTTCCTCCTTTGTGTCTCCCTTAGTCTCACACTATTGCCACACTCAGAATATTTTTTTTAATATGTTTTTCCTTTAATTCACAATAATCTATTTCACTTTTAATTAATTTTTGGTTGCACTGGGTCCTGCTGTTGAGCAGGCTTTCTCTAGTTTCAGTGAGCTATTCTTCATTGAGTGCTTGGGCTTCTCATTGCAGTGGCTTCTCTTTTTGTGGAGCAAAGGCTCTGGACTCAGGGGCTTCAGGAGTTGTGCACAGATTTTAGCTGCTGCCCCCACCTCCACCCCCACTGGCCCTGGGATGTGGAATCTTCCTGAACCAGGGATTGAATGTGTGTCCCTGCATTGGAAGGCAGATTCTTATCCACTGTACCAATGGGGAAGTCCCTCAAAACTTCTGCTACCAGATGAGTGGCTGTTTTTCCCACACCAAATAATTCTCTGTGATACCAGTTCTGTGTCTTACAACCCTACTCAGTTCTGACACTCTGCCTGGAGATACTGTTGCAGGCAGGTGGACCCCTTCCAGGGCCCGAAACTGCTCTCTTGTCTAACATTCGGAAATGAATTGTCCGAGGAGACACATGTGCTGACAAAGCAAGAGATTTTATTGGGAAAGGGCACCCGGGTGGAGAGCAGTAGGGTAAGGGAACCCAGGAGAACTGCTCTGCTGCGTGGCTTGCAGTCTCAGGTATTATGGCGATGGGATTAGTTTCCAGGTGGTCTTTGGCCAATCATTCTAATTCAGAGTCTTTCCTGGTGGCGCAGGCATCACTCAGCCAAGATGGATGCTAGCGAGAGGAATTCTGGGAAGTGGACAGACATGCAGTGTCTCCTTTCAACCTTTCCTGAACTCTTCCGGTTGGTGGTGGCTCATTAGTTCCGAATTTCTTACCAGGATCTCCTGTCATAAAACAACTCATGCCAATGGTTACTATGGTACCTGGCCAGGGTGGGCGGTTTCAATCAGTGTGCTTCCCCTAACAATACTGTCAACTCCTACAGGTGAAGGGCTCAGTCCTACAAGACTGTCCCAACCCCACTTC
This sequence comes from Bos indicus, assembly GCF_029378745.1. Taxonomy (NCBI): domain Eukaryota; kingdom Metazoa; phylum Chordata; class Mammalia; order Artiodactyla; family Bovidae; genus Bos; species Bos indicus. Next base: position 92,370,930 of record NC_091765.1, read on the forward strand.
AGATGATAATCACAAGTCCAGGTTGTTCCCTGTGCTCTGACTGATGAACTATACACGACTCCCTCCCCCCTCAGGATCAATTAATTTGCTACAGCAGCTCAGAGAATTCAAGAAAACAGTTCACTTACTGTTGACCAGTCGATTGTAAAAAGATATGATAAAGGCTACAGGTGAACATCCAGAAGGAAGGAATGTGTAGGGTCAGATATGTGGGGGCTTCCCTGCCCTCTCTGGGTGTGCCCTCCCCCAGCATCACCATGCATTCACCAACGTAGAAGTTTCTCGGAACCCGGTCCTTTGGGGACTTTTGTGGAGGTTTCATCAGGTAGGCATGATTGATCATCAACCCATTTCCAGCCCTCTTCCTTCTCTGGAGAATGGAAGATGTGGCTGAAAATTCCAAGCTTCTGATTGTGGCTTGATCTTTCTGGTGACCAGGCCCCGTGCAGGAGCCCACCCAGGGCCACCTGACTAGAACAAAAGACACTGCTGTTACCCAGGAAATTCCAAGGGATTTAGGAACATCTTTAAACAAAAGATGCTCCTCCCAGTGCTCTTGCTGCTGCTGCTAAGTCGCTTCAGTCGTGTCCGACTCTGTGCTACCCCATAGACGGCAGCCCACCAGGCCCCGCCGTCCCTGGGATTTTCCAGGCAAGAGTACTGGAGAGGGGTGCTCTTATCACTTAGCAAATGTCAATGGTTTTAGAAGCTCTGTGCCAGGAACCACAGACAGAAACTAAATATATATTTTTCTAACATCTCACAGGTTGAAGATGAAAAGAGATAATGCATGTAGAGTGCTTTGTCTACGACCTAGCATATAGAGGGTAGGGGATGTAGCTCAGTGGTAGAGCACATGCTTTGCATGTATGAGGTCCCGGGTTCAATCCCCGGCATCTCCACATTTTTGGGCTTCCCTCGTGACTCGGCTGGTAAAGAATCTGCCTGCAATGAGGGATACCTGGGTTCAATTCCTGGGTTGGAAAGATCCCCTGGAGAAGGGAAAGGCTACCCACTCCAGTTTTCTGGCCTGGAATATTCCACAGTCCATGTGGTCACAAAGAGTTGGACACGACTAAGCAACTTTTGCTTTGAAGCTTCCCTTGTAGCTTAATCAGTAAAGCATCTGCCCGCAATGCGGGAGACTTGAGTTCAGTTCCTGGGTCAGGAAGTTCCCCTGGAGAAGGAAATGGCAACCCACGCCAGTATTCCTGCCTGGAGAATTCCATGGACAGAGGAGCCTGGCAGGCTACAGTTCATGGATTTGCAAGAGCCGGACATGACTTACTTAGCACTATCTTTCTTTCTTACTGGCATGTAAAAACTGCTGCATAAATGTTAACTCATTATTTTAAGATGCTGTTAGCAGTGGAAAATGAATTCGGTGAGGGGATGGAAAGAGTTATGAAGCTAAAGACTAAGAGGTTAAGAATCAACCAAGACACTTTAGGTTTAAGAAGGAAAAATAATTTATGTTTTTCAATAATTTGTGAATCCAGTTCCTATTCACTGCAATAGCTGCAGCACCAATTCACATAATGTAGTCTGGGGACATCTGAGAATCCCCCAAAACTTTTGAGGAAGTCACGGACGCCTTTTTTCACTCTCATTTTTTCACTCACATTCCCTGGCATTTCCTAGAGGCTTACGAACATATGATGTCATACCTGATGAACACAGAAACAGATATGAGAAATCCAGCTGTCTTTTATTAAGCCAGACATTAACAATACTTGCCAAAAATGTAAAACAATGACAGTCTTATTGATTAATTTTTTTTGAAAAATATTTATGTGAACACCGTTGTTAAGTTGTTGAGTTGTGTCCGACTCTTTGAGACCCCATGGACTGTAGCACACCAGGCTTCCCTGTCCCTCACTATGTCCAGGAGTTTGCTCAAGCTCATGTCCATTGATTGGATGATGCGATCTAACTATCTCACCCTCTGCCTCCCCTTTCTCCTGTTACCTTCAATCTCTGCCATTGTCAGGGTCTTTTCCAATGAGTCAGCTCTTCGCCAAAGTATTGGAGCTTCAGCTTCAGCATCAGTCCTTGCAATGAATATTCAGGGTTCATTTCCTTTAGGATTGACTGGTTTGTTCTCCTTGCAGTCCAAGGGACTCTCAAGAGTCTTCTCCAGCCCCACAATTTGAAAGCATCAGTTCTTTGGCACTCAACATACACATTAATTACTGTTAACTTAAAATGAATACATAGATTAAAATGTTAAAGATTTCTGCTTTAATTTCAGGTACAGTAAATATCAATAAATATAACCCACAGAAAAGCTCTTAAATTCTCATTTTTTAATAGTGTGAGGGTCCTAAACCCAAAAAATTGGCCTAGAAGAGCACATGACATATCTTGGGGCCAAATAGTTTGGCATTGTAGCAGGTAATCACTGGATTGAAGTGGGCTCTACTTTTATATTCAGAGCTTATTTCATCATTGGCAAGACTTTTAGGAATTTTATGGGGATCCTGGAATCAAAGTTTCCATAATGTATCCGTTTCCTTGGCTTCTGAGCAACTGTTCCGATTAGGGCAGAGCTCCATTAGTTGTAAAAGTCATTGAACCACTCAGGACAGTGCAAGCAAAGGGGAACATGAAGTCCACCGCTGAGAACACAGACTGTGACCTCTACTTGTACTTGGTTTCCAGCACAAACTCCCCTTATTTCACATCCTTTCTCACTTCATTCATCTTGGAATTGCCAATTTCATTTGCAATAAACTGAAAACCACTCAAACCTTTACTTAGAAGTTAGATTACACCTTTGCTTCTTTCTTTTCTTTTTTTAAATATTTCTATATTTACTTGACTGTGGCAGGTCTTAGTTGCAACATGTGAGATCTTTAGTTGAGGTATGTGGGATCTAATTCCCTGACCAGGGATTGAATCCTGCCCCCCTGCATTGGTGTCTTAGCCACTGGACCCCAGGGAAGTCCTACCTTTGCTTTTTGTCGTCCTTGTTATGTTCCAGAACTCCTGGCATTTCTTTCCATGATATAAATGGTCATATTTTATACCATGTGACCCCATCCTAACTGGCCACAGCAGACTGAACTGGAATTGGATACTTAATCCAAAGGTAGCCATTCATAGTTTATCTGTGATGTGTGTTTTCTGCTAGACTGATGATGGCTTCCCTGTCCTTTTTTTTTTTTTTTAAATCATCTAGGAGCATGATCATACTTTTCTGATGATTGGGGGAAAAAAAAAATGCAAGGGGCTGATTTAAAAGACTGATTCCCAGGCCTCTCTGTCTTGGAGATTCTGATTCAGAGATTTGGATGGGGCTTGTGAATTAGTTTGGCTAATGAGTTTCTAGGTGTGTCTTCTCAGTGAAAAGTGAAAGTGTTAATCACTCAGTCACGTCTGACTCTGCAACCCTATTGATGGTAGCCCACTGGGATCCTCTGTCCATGCAATTCTCCAGGCAAGAATACAGAGTGGGTTGCCATTCCCTTCTCTAGGGGATCTTCCCCACCCAGGGACTGAACCCAGTTCTCCAGTATTGCAGGCATATTCTTTACCACCTGAGCCACCAGAGCAGTGTAGAAAGTGATACCTGTTTTACAAAGCCATTGGAATATCCAAGGTGTGGAAAAGGACAGAGATTTTCCATCTTCATGACCACACCAGCTCCTTGGGTCCACTGCAGAGATTCTAAGTAGATCTGGTCTGGGGCCCAGGAATCATCATTTTATGCCCCCAGGTGTCTGATGTGAACACTCAACTTTGAGAACAGCCAAGAATGAGATAGTTTCAGCAGATTGTTTTGCTTCTGCAATTCCCTACCATGAAAGACCGAATTTTTAAATTTTATTTTAATTATTTATTTTTGGCTGTGCTAGGTCTTCGTTGTTTCGAGGGCTTTCTCTTAGTGCAGCAAGCAGGGGCTATTCTCTATTTGTGGTGCTCGGGCTTCTCACTGTGGTGGCTTCTCTTGCTGTGGATCCCTGGCTCTAGAGCACAGGTTTAGAAGTTGTGGCACACAGGCTTAGTTGCTCCACCACACGTAGGACCTTCCCTGACCAGGAATCAAACCCTGTCTCTTCCATTGGTAGGCGGGTTTTTTACCACTGAGCCACCTGGGAAGCCCTGCCTTTTTTTTTTTTTTAATGAAATGTCATATTGGAGTGGATACAGTTTTGGAACAGACCATTATCTCTGCTATGGGGGAAGGTCGAGCAGGATGAGGGGTACAGGGAAACTTAAGGATGGCTCTGCAATATTTAGGGGCTGAGGCTGGAGTAGGGGTGAGGCAGGAGGAGCCTCGACAGAGAAGTTCCATTTCTTCCAGTCCTCCTGACAATCGCTCTGTCCAAACTCCACCAAACACCAGCCCCGACCCTAACACTGATCATGTGGCTGACGATTAGAACCGGTTGGAACAGTTATGCAGTGTTGTAAATGCCTTTGTAAACTGCAGCACATACTACCTTGGTGAAGACAGCAAATCACACCCTGGATCTTCCCATCCCAGGAATCTCAATAGTAGCAGCACACAGGCCACCCAGAGGGAAATCAGGATGTCAGCTCTCAGAGAGGTACTTCTTATCTTTACTATCAGATGATCCTATCACTTATTTCCCAAGAAGGTCCAATTACACTTCTCCTCTCTAGAAAGAACTTAATCACTTGTACCAGCTTGATTTGGTGTCATAGGTATTCTGTTTCTCCTAATAGAAAAGTGTTCTCTGGTCACCTCTCAAGATTCACAATGAACCTCTCTCTACCTCGGGCTCCAAAAGGCAAGCTTTATTTTTCTCGGTAGGAGTCTATCCCCATCTATCAAACTATTGTTGCTGTTTAGTAACTAGTCATGTCTGACTCTTTGCATAACCCCAGGCTTCCCTCTCCGTGGGATTTCCCAGGCAAGAAAACTGGAGCGGGTTGCCTTTTCCTTATATCTTGGCCTATTTATATTGTTTTCTGCTTTCCTTCACGAGAATTTAGGTTCTGTATGAGGGCATAGCTTTGGTCTGTTTTGTTCTGGCCTAAAACAGTGCCTGGTTCTCAGTAGACTTTTAGTAAGTATTTGTTGAAGGGATGAACACAAGGGTTTTGTTTCTCTCCAGGTTGGGGATGGGAGGATAGGACAGCTGAAGCTTTGCTGAACCAATGGACAGGAGGGAGTGGTGGCTTCTAGGGTCCAGGGTTAGGCAAGGAATTTATTTAAAAGCTATCTGGCAAAGACATAATCAGAATGGGAGTTTAATGTAGAGGAGATTCAAGGTCCTCAGCCTGGGCAAACACAAAGCACTAAGACCAAAGGGGCTGGCAGAAAGGAACTAAGGGTGGGACCACAGAGCCCAGAGGTTGGACGTAAGGTCCACGGGTGAGCAGAGGGAAACGGAGGCAGGTGCATCAGCAGGGGTACACCTGAACAAGTTCTGCTTCCTGCCAACTTCCCCTTGTAAGTGAAAGTTGATCAGTCATGATCCGACTCTGCGACCCCATGGACTGTAGCCCACCAGGCTCCTCTGTCCATGGGATTCTCCAGGCAAGAATACTGGAGTGGATTGCCATTTCCTCCTCCAGGGGATCTTCCCAACCCAGGGATCAAACCCAGGTCTCCCAAATTGCAGGTGGATTCTTTACCGTCTGAGACACCAAGGAAGCCCCTTGTAAGATTAGGGCTTTAAAAATGGAATTTGGGTTTTTTTTTAATTTTTTTAATTTTTATTTTTGGCTGTGGTGGGTCTTTGACGCTGCACATGGGCTTTCTCTAGTAGTGGTGAGTGAGGACTACACTCTAGTTGCAGGGTGCGGGCTTCTCACTTCAGTGCTTTGTCTTGTTGCAGAACACAGGCTCTAGGTTCGAAGTCAGTAATTGTGGCACACAGGGCTTAGTTGCCCCAAGGCCTGTGGGATTTTCCCAGACTAGGGATCGTACTGGTGTTCCTTGCATTGCAAAGCAGATTCTAAACCACTGCACCACCAGGGAAGTCCCAGGATTTTTGTTTTTAATTTATGTTGAGGAGTAGCAATTTACTATAGGCATTAGATCAATCAGTAGCGAAACTTTTAAGTAAGGGTAGTGGGCCTTAGAAAGGATCACTACGAACAAAGCTAGTGGAGGTGATGGAATTCCAGGGGAGCTATTTCAAATCCTGAAAGATGATGCTGTGAAAGTGCTGCACTCAATATGCCAGCAAATTTGGAAAACTCAGCAGTGGACACAGGACTGGAAAAGGTCAGTTTTCATTCCAATCCCAAAGAAAGGCAATGCCAAAGAATGCTCAAACTACCACACAATTGCACTTACCTCACACACTAGTAAAGTAATGCTCAAAATTCTCCAAGCCAGGCTTCAGCAATACATGAACCGTGAACTTCCAGAGGTTCAAGCTGGTTTTAGAAAAGGCAGAGGAACCAGAGACCAAATTGCCAACATCCGCTGGGTCATCAAAAAGGCAAGAGAGTTCCAGAAAAACATCTATTTCTGCTTTATTGACTATGCCAAAGCCTTTGACTGTGTGGATCACAATAAACTGTGGAAAATTCTGAAAGAGATGAGACCACCTCTTGAGAAATCTGTATGCAGGTCAGGAATCAACAGTTTGAACTGGACATGGAACAACAGACTGGTTCCAAATAGGAAAAGGATTACGTCAAGGCCGTATATTGTCACCCTGCTTATTTAACTTATATGCAGAGTACATCATGAGAAACGCTGGGCTGGAAGAAGCACAAGCTGGAATCAAGATTGCCGGGAGAAATAGCAATAACCTCAGATATGCAGATGACACCACCCTTATGGCAGAAAGTGAAGAGGAACTCAAAAGCCTCTTGATGCAGGTGAAAGAGGAGAGTGAAAAAGGGGTTGGCTTAAAGCTCAACATTCAGAAAACTAAGATCATGCCATCTGGTCTCATCACTTCATGGGAAATAGATGGGGAAAGAGTGGAAACAGTGTCAGACTTTATTTTTTTGGGCTCCAAAATCACTGCAGATGGTGACTGCAGCCATGAAATTAAAAGACGCTTACTCCTTGGAAGAAAAGTTATGACCAACCTAGATAGCATATTGAAAAGCAGGGACATTACTTCGCCAACAAAGGTCTGTCTAGTCAAGGCTATGGTTTTTCCTGTGGTCATGTATGGATGTGAGAGTTGGACTGTGAAGAAGGCTGAGCGCCGAAGAATTGATGCTTTTGAAGTGTGGTGTTGGAGAAGACTCTTGAGAGTCCCTTGGACTACAAGGAGATCCAACCAGTCCATTCTGAAGGAGATCAGCCCTGGGATTTCTTTGGAAGGAATGATGCTAAAGCTGAAACTCTAATACTTTGGCCACCTCATGCGAAGAGTTGACTCACTGGTAAAGACTCTGATGCTGGGAGGGATTGGGGGCAGGAGGAGAAGGGGACGACAGAGGATGAGATGGCTGGATGGTATCACTGACTCAATGGAAGTGAGTTTGAGTGAGCTCCGGGAGTTGGTGATGGACAGGGAGGCCTGGCGTGCTGCGATTCATGGGGTCACAAAGAGTCAGACATGACTGAGCGACTGAACTGAACTGAACTGAAACAGCTAACAATTTATCATATGTTTCCGCTAACTATCCCTAACAAATTCACAAGTATTGTGAGACTGAATTTGAATCTGAGTATTTTTTAAATATATTTCACTTTTTATTTTGAAACAATTCCAAACTTACAGAGAAGTTGCAAATAAAAGAAAATTTCTGTATATCAGATTCCCCAAATATTAACATTTACCATGTTTGCTTACCGTTCTTTCCTACACTTGTTCCTTAACCATTTGCGATTGAGTTGTAGATATAATGTCCCTTTGGCTCTAAAGATTTCTGTATGTACTTCCTAAAAACAAGGATATGTGGGGGACTTCCCTGGTCGTCCAGGAGTTAAGAATCCATATTCCTGTGCAAGGGACGTGGGTTCAGACCCTGTCTAGAGAACTAAAGTCCCACAAGCTGTGCGGTGCAGCCAAAAAATTAAAAATAAAAACAAGGACTTTTTTCCCCCCATAACCACAGTACAATTATCAAAATCAAGTAATTAACTTTGATTCGCTGTTGTTGTTGTTATTGTTCAATCTCATGTCCAACTCTTTGTGACACCATGGACTACAGCACATCAGGCTCCCCTGTCCTTCACTATCTTCCAGAGTTTGCTCAGATTCATGTCCATTGAGTGGGTGATGCTATCTAACCATCTCATCCTCTGCCACTCCCTTCTCCTTTTGCCTTCAGTCTTTTCCAGCATCACAGTCTTTTCCAGTGAGTCAGTTCTTCGAATCCAGTGGCCAAAGGACATTACTATATTCTAATCTACAGACCTTATTCAATTGTCGCCCATCCCCTAATGTCCTTTTGACAAACATCTTGCAGAAATGGGCCTGCTCAACACAAACACCGGAGAAGGCAATGGCACCCCACTCCAGTACTCTTGCCTGGAAAATCCCATGGACGGAGGAGCCTGGTGGGCTGCAGTCCATGGGGTCGCCAAGAGTCGGACACGACTGAGCGACTTCACTTTCACTTTTCACTTTCATGCATTGGAGAAGGAAATGGCAACCCACTCCAGTGTTCTTGCCTGGAGAATCCCAGGGACGGGGGAGCCTGGTGGGCTGCCGTCTATGGGATCGCACAGAGTCGGACACTACTGAAGTGACTTAACAGCAGCAGCAACACAAACACCATCCAGGAATCCAGAAAGACAGGCTGCCAGTGAATTCTCCTTCCGCACCAAGGGGTTTCGATGGTGGACATCTGTGGCTGCCAAAAGTAGTCTTCCTGTGACTAGACAAGAAAGCAAGAGTGTCCCAGAGGTCCAACCTGAACAAGGCTGGATGTGGAACACTTTGTCAGTAACCCTACCTCCAGACCTCGTGCTGGGCCAGCAACATAAACTCCTACACATTTAAGCCATCATAAGCCCCGTCAAGATTTTTGTTATTTACGGCCACAACATTCCTAACTGACGTAATCCTCTAAAAGTGGAAATACCAGATTTTTATACCTACGCATGCAAGCACACACAGACACATTCAAACTGCTCTTAAAAGAAATTTAATGAATGAATTATGTCATATGTGAGTGCACCTGTTTCCCCTCAGCATTTCTAACATATTTTATCACTTCAGTTTATTTGGATGACTGTCATAGGCATAACATCTTTCTTTACAACAAATCTCACAGGATCACAGGATTTTAGTTAGAGGAAACCTGATTATCTCATCTAAACCCCTTCACAGTATGTACAATTTTAAGAAATGTGTTTATGAGTAACAGAAGTTGTCACAAAAGGGGAAAGGGTGATTTAACAGCAGGGAGAAGAAGCAGGTCAACTCAGGTAAAAAGGATTTCAGTTACGTTGGGACTTCCCTGACATTCCAGTGGATAATTCTCCATTTTTCCAATGCAAGGGTGCAGGTTTGATCCCTCGTCTGGAAACTAAGATCCCACATGCTGTGCATGAGGCCAAAGATTCTTTTTATTTTTTTTTTTATTTATTTTTTTTTCAAAGATTCTTTTTAAAAAATTGTTTAAAAATATATTTACATTGATCAAGTTTTTATTATGTTATTATATTAATATAGTATGGTGGAGAGAATCAGATTCTTCAACAGCAGACTCAACCAATTTTATTGCCAGCTCTGCTGCTTGCTAAGGGTATAACTCTGAGCTAACAATTTGTCCTTTCTTTGCCTTAATGTCTTCATCCATAAAATGGGAATGATATAAAAGTGATTGATAGCCTCCTAAAGTTGTCATGAGAATTAAATGAATTAAGATGTGTAAATATTTAGAACATGCTGCTGCTGCTGCTAAGTCACTTCAGTCGTGTCCGACTCTGTGCGACCCCACCAGGCTCCCCCGTCCCTGGGATTCTCCAGGCAGCTATTATTTATTATTATTATTAGTGTGGTATGCTAAGCCGTATGCATTGCTTATGTCATAGAAATGAACATGGATTGTTATCCTGGCATTTATTGGCCTTGCTTGGAGGACCCACTGCAAGAGTTAATGAACTCTGGGCTCTGTCTTCCACTGGGTCTGACGAGGCCTCAGCCTCCCTACCTTTCCATTGTTGGGAGGAGACTAGACCTCAGATCTTTGTATTTGAGAACCTTTGAACCTGCAACTACAACAAAGGGAGGGCAGTTTATTTGGGGATGTTTTACTCCTGTTGCCATGGAAATCGAACACTGTTCCAACTTCTGTCCACATCCTTCAGTCTGAGTCACTACTGCTTAATAGACTTTTAAAGACATCAATAAATACCGTCAGAAGCATTTAAAAGTCTTAAACCAGGGCCCAAGGCTTTCTGCACTGGCCCTCTTGTAATCTACAAAGATTTTTCCTCTAGCACTTCTGAAATGTTGCAGCTCTATACTAGTAAACAGAATGTCTATACCTTTATCCACACCTTGAAAGGGAAGGGCCTGTGATCCAAGCCTCAGTGTCCAGCTGAGGTGTTCATACCAGAAGCCAACAGAAATGCATTCCCAGTTATTCCTGGGCCAAGAAGATCTACCACCTTTATATCATTTCTGTAAAAACTACTCTAAGGCACACTCAGCAAACTGAGGAATAAAGTAAACTTAATAAAGAAAAAATTGTGGCATAAAAAGCACCAGTGATGAACATTGGGACCAGTGAATTAAGGCCAAACAGTGTCACACTAGGTCAAAAAGTAACTGTGCAATAATTATCTGTACTATTTGGGCAATGATGCACACTTTATGGATTGAAAGGAAGAAAGTAATAGTGATCCATAGCAACTTAGTAGCTATAGACTTCCAGGAGAACTTCTTAGTCCCCTTTGTAAACCTCATCTGCAACTGACAATAAACTAAGTAGTTAAGAATTGTTTGTTTTAGCTGTGCCATGTGGTATGTGGGATCTTAGTTTCTGATCAGGGATGGAACCCACATCACCTTCATTGGAAGTATGGAGTCTTAACAATTGGACCACCAGGGAAGTCCCAGTAATCAAGAATTTAAAGAAGTCAAATCAGTTTCTTACTTATATTTACTAAGCTGAAACTAAAAGTCCATCAGCTGTAAATAAAATGTTACTTCTATCTTAATGGCTTTGGGTCAGATTACCCATCTTTCCCCACTGTCTCTAAAAATAACACATATGATGGAGAATAAATTGTATCAAAAGAACTCTGTTGTTCCCACTCCCTAACCTTTGGGGATACCAAACGACATAATGGAAATAGCAAGTCATTCAGGCCAGGTAATCAGTACTGAGTCTACAAACTGTTAGCTGTGTGCACACTAAGTCCTTTCAGTCTTGTCCAGCTCTTTTCAACCCTATGGACTGTAACCTATCAGGCTCCTCTGTCCATGGAATTCTCCAGGCAGGAATACTGGAGTGGGTGGGTTCCTTAGACAAATCACTTTACTTCTGTTTGCTTCAGCAATTTTTGACTTGTTCTTCGTTCTTCTCAGGTGGCACTAGTGGTAAAGAATCTGCCTGCCAATGCATGAGACACAAGAGATGCAGGTTCAATCCTTGGGTCAGGAAGATCCCTTGGAGAAGGAAATGGCAACCCAATCCAATATTCTTGCCTGGGAAATCCTATGGCCAGAGGAGCCAGGCAGGCTACTTACTGCACATGCACACACACACTGCTCATTCTGCTGCAAAGGGAGATAAAGGAGCTTTCCTGACTCCTCATAGTCTAGACACTGGGGTGAGAGAGACAATTCTCAATAACCAATACTATGTAAAGTGGTACATTGATTGAACAATCAAAAATAGTGAGACGAACTCACACACCAGGAAAGGTTAAAGAAGTGGGATTGACATGGGATAGAATGTAGAGAACTTGAATCCTCGCCAACAAGGGACACAGCAATTACACTCATGTGTTTGTGGTTTTCTGTAGCTTCCCCAGTGGACTGATGTGTGTGTGTGTGTAATTTGATCTTTATGATATTCTGGGGAATTATTATCTTCATCTTTTCCCAAATGGAGAAATAGAGGTTCAGAGAAATTAAGTGATTTCCTCAAAAATAAATGGCAAGTTAGAACTGGAGAGGCAGTGACAATAGTGGGGACGGTGGGGGGAAGCACCTATGAAAACTTGCTCTTCCATAAAAAGAGCGTGAACACTGGCAACAACTGTCAAAGACAACTGTCACAGAACTCTGGAAACTGACCACAGGGGAGGATTTATTCTTAACAAATGGCTGAATGTCAGTACAACACTGAACTTTGTGGAATTTTACCTTGCCTCATTCCTTCCCCTTTTCCCCAGCTCCACAATAGACTTGAAAACAAATGGCACCACATTCACAGTGAAAACCAGCATCTTGGCAGCCACTGGAAGGGGAAGAAGGGGGCTGCAACTCCCTAGAAAACCTTTCTCAAGGAATTGTCATTATTTGACATGTCAGGCAGTTCCCTGGAAAACTCTGTTCTAAGGACTTGTCTTTATTTGATCTGACTCAGAACAGCTTTTTCCACAGGAACACTTGTCAAAAACAATCGACAGCAGTTATTTAACATCACAGCTGCCCAAGGTAGTGATAACAGTTGAGACAAACAAGAAATTGACCAAAAAATTAGAAGGAAAAGCTAGGCAATAAGATATCCACGGGAAGCTTTGAAAAGGTCCAACATATTTCTAGAAACCTAGAAGGATTCAAATGATAGGGTTGGGCTCATGCTTCAGCAAAGACCTAAGTAAATTGAAAGACATCTTATGTTCATAGATTGGAAGTTTTAATATTGTTAAGATGGCAATACTCTCCGTTGATAAATAGATAATGCCTATTGAAATCCCACATGCTTTTTTTTTTTTAAGGTTTTATTTATTTGCTTTTATTTTATTTTTGGCTTTGAAGAGTCTTTATTGCTGCGTGTGGGCTTTCTCTAGGCACAGCAAGTGGGAGCTACTCTCCAGTTTCGGGGCTTGGGCTTCTCATTAGGGCGGCTTCTCTTTGTTGTGGAGCACTAGGCTGTAAGGAGCACGGGCTTCAGTAGTTGTAGCTCATGGACTCTGGAGCACTGGCTCAGTAGTTGTAGCTCATGGACTCTGGAGCACTGGCTCAGTAGTTGTAGCTCATGGACTCTGGAGCACTGGCTCAGTAGTTGTAGCTCATGGACTCTGGAGCACTGGCTCAGTAGTTGCAGCTCATGGACTCTGGAGCACGGGCTTCAGTAGTTGTAGCTCATGGACTCTGGAGCACTGGCTCAGTAGTTGTGGTGCAGAGGCTTAGTTGCCTTGTTGATTGTAGGATCTTCCCAGAGCATGGATTGAACCCTTGTCTCCTGCACCGGCAGGTGGATTCTTAACCACTGGACCACCAGGGAAGTCCTCCCTATCCCATGTGCCTTTTTTTTCTCTTTGCAGAAATTTACAAACTTCCTAAAATTTATATGGAAATTCCAGGGACCCAGAATAGACAAAACATTCTTGCAAAAGAACAAAGTTAGAATCACATTTTCTAATTTTGAAAGTTATTGTAAAGCTCTAGTAATCTATTCAGTGAAGTATTAGTGTAAAGATAGATGTATAGATCAATGCAACTGCATCTTGAATCTAGAAATCAATTATTACATTTCTGGTCAGCTGATTTCCACAAGGGTGCCAAGACAACTCACTGGAAAAAAGAATAGTCTTTTACACAAACGGTACTGGGACAACTGAATATTCATGTGCAAAAGAATGAAATTGGAACCCTATTTACATTAGTCAGGATTCTCCAGAGAAAAAGAACCAATAGGATATATGTAGATGTTGGAGAAAGAGATTCATTATGAAGGATTGGCTCACAAGATTATGGCGGCCAAGCTGGAGGATAGCTGGAGGCCTAGGGAAGCCAGGGCTGCAGTTCTAGTCCAAACCTAAAGGACTAAGAACCAGGAAAGCTAATGTTGTAAGAATCCAAAGGTCTGAGAGCTGCAGGGGCTGATAGTATAAATCCAATCTGATTTCAAAGGTCCAAGAACTAGGAGTGCTAATGTCCAAGGGCATGAAAATATGGACGTGCCTGCTTGAACAGAAGAGTAAATTTGCCCTTCCCTTTTTTTGCTGTTCTATCCAGGGCCTCAGTGGATTGAAAGATGCTCATCTGCTTTGGTGAGGGAGATCTTCTTTCCTTAGTATATCGATTGAAATGCTAATCTCTTCTGGATAAACCCTGACATATCCACCCAGATAGGTTGTACCAGCCATCTAGGCATCCCTTAGCCCAGTCGAGTTGACACAAAATTCACCATCACGTCATATACAAAAGTTAACTCAATATCAGTCAAAGACCTAAATGTAAGATCTAAACTACAAAACTCTTAGAAGAAAACATAGGAGTAAACCTTCATGAGCAATGGCTTCTTTTTTTCCCTGGCCATGCCTTGCGGCTTGTGGAAGCTTAATTCACTGACAAGGGATTGAACCCGGGTCCCCAGAAATGGAAGTGTGGAGTCCTAATCACTGGACTGCCAGAGAATTCCTAGCAATGGTTTCTTAAATACAATATTAAAAGTTTAGCAACCAAAGAAAAAATTAACTGCACTTTATATCTAAACTTAGAACATTTTTGTTTCAAATGATATTATTAAGAATTGAATGATAACAACAGAATGGGAAAAAATATTTGGAACTTATATATCTGATAAGAAACTAGTATCTAGAATATACCCTATAGACTGTAGCCTGCCAGGCTCCTCTGTCCATGGGATTCTCCAGGCAAGAATACTGGTGTGGGTTGCCATGTCCTCCTCCAAGATATCTTCCCAGCCCAGGGATCGAACCCGAGTCTCTTGTGTCTCCTGCATTAGCAGGCAGGTTCTTTGCCACTATAATTCTCCACACTTCTAATTATTATACAGTGCCTGAGGAATGTAAAGCAAAGTTCTTCTTCAAACTTCAGTGAGCATAGTAATCACCAGAGCCTTTGGATTGAGAGAGATTTCCCAGACCAGGCCCCAAAGATTTGCCTTTGTTAAATCTGGGGTGGAGTTCAGGCATCCATCATTTTTATCTAACAAGCAAAGTAAGGATGCAGATGAGCCATAGACCACATGTGAGAAAACCTGCTTTCCATCATCTTCCAAGGTCTTGACCTACTTCTAGTTCAGAAGTGGCCAGCTGTAATGAGCTCTGCTATGAAAGATGAATTCTGCAAAATTCACCAAACTGTAATTTGGGGACATCAATGACCCCAAATAGGAAGGTTATTTTTTTTATAATTAATGAATTTTTTTATTTTTGACTGAATTGGGTCTTTGTTCAGCACTGGGCATTCTGGATCTTTGTTACGTCATGCAGGACACTTCATTGTGGCCAAGGGGCCTTCTCTCTAACTGTGGCACAAGGGGTTCCAGAGGGAGTGCATGGTCTCAGTAGTTGCAGCAGGCAGACTTAGTTGCCCTGCAGCATGTGGAATCTTAGTTGATCAAGGTTAATCAACGATATAACCCTCATCCCCTGCATTGGAAGCACGAAGTTTTAATCACTGGACCAGCAGGGACATGCCCAAATTGGAAGTTTTACAGAGCACTTCACCTTAGTTTGCTGTCCCTTGGACTGCAAGGAGATCCAACCAGTCAATCCTAAAGGAAATCAGTCCTGAATATTCAATGGAAGGACTGATGCTGAAGCTGAAACTCCACAACTTTGGCCACCTGATGTGAAGAACCGACTCACTGGAAAAGGTCCTGATGCTGGGAAAGATTGAAGGCAGGAGGAGAAGGGGACAACAGAGGATGAGATGGTTGCACGGCATCACTGACTCAATGAACATGAGTTTGAGTGGCCTCCAGGAGTTGGTGATGGACAGGGAGGCCTGGCGTGCTGCAGTCTAGGGGGTTGCGAAGAGTCGGACATGACTGAGCGACTGAACTGAACTGAGGAAAAAATAGAGAAAATGCCTATGTTTTCAATTCAGACAAATGCCTTGTGTCTTGTCATGTTGTGACAAGAATACAATAGGTGAACAGTCACTTATCTTTTCTAAACTGACTCCTTTGATAAATTTAACATTAAAAAAAAAGGAAAAAAAACAAGCTAAAGAACGACTTTAAACCCTCTTTCCTAATTCTGAGAAATTTTGCTACTCAGTCATTTGTTTAGACTTAGACTTTAGATAAACAATGATAACATCTCATCCACACTTCAGTGTAATTTTATCATCTTAAAACTTGGACAGTGCAGTGAGACTCTGGCTGTCTGGCAGGGACTCCTCTCTCCCAGAGATGCCCTGGAGGTGAGAAAGAGGGACATCCAAATATTCCATGTGATCACAATCCCAACCCTTGCCAAGTACATGTCTGACTGCTTGGAGTCGGTGATGAAAGGAAAAGGAAATCTGTGCTGGAAGCGCTCACCTAATTCTAAAGGGAATTTCACTGCATTTGTAGCCAGCCCTGTTCTACTTCTCCAGCAGACATGTAATTCAAGTGCAATGATTGGTCAAGTGTTAGACCCACAAAGAAGAGCTTATAAGGGGGAAAAAAAAAAAAAAGGCTTCAACAAAATCTGTTTACTGCAGTTAACTATTAAATCTGTTAACTGCTCTTTGTTGCTTTTTTTTTGGCTGCACTGGGTCTTAATTGTGGGATCTTTTTAAAACTTTTATTTGAGGTATGTGGGATCTTTAGTTGCAGCATGTGGGATCTAGTTCCTTGACAAGGATGGAACCCAAGCCCGCTGCATTGAGAGCATGGAGTCTTAGCCACTGGACCACCAGGGAAAGTCTCATCTTTTTGCTGTTCTTGATACTTTTTTTTTTAACCACAAGCTAAAGTATTGGTCCATGCATGCAGGTCCACCTCTTCCCAGCCCCAGACAGTACCTCTATGAAGTTGGTGGGTGGGGGAGTCGTTAGAGAGGAGGTGGTGGGCAATAGACTACAGGGAATTCGGGGTCCTTTGAAAACTGATACCAGAGGGGACAGAGGCTCAAGATACATTTTAAAAACTCAAATGGCTTCTGGGATATACCTGTTGGATGGCACTTGCATCTTTATTTACCTGGCCAGGAGACATTCAGCCTCTGGCTATCCTTGGTCAGACCTGTCCCCTTCCCAGTTGTGGAGAACCCAGATTCCGCCTAGTAACAGGCCATTTGAGATTCCCATTGGTGGGAACCAATTTTATTTAATAATAACAACCCCCCTTATTACATTGCAAGAGTAACTGTTGGTGAGCATCTAGGATAGATGTGGTTCCAAAAAAGGGATAATCAGTTATATTTTTAAATTTCTGGCTTGAAATAAATTAAACTTAGAGAAAAGCTGCACGAACTGTATAAAGAACTATTTACCCTTTACTCCTATTCTGTTAAGGTTTTACCATCTTTGCTCTATACTTTTTCTTTTTTTTTTTGACTAAGAAGTTTTTTAAGAACAGCTTTAGATTTACAGGAAAATTCAGCAGATAGCACATAGAATTAAAATATCCCCTAACATAGTTTTCCATATTACATAGGTATAGTACATTTATTACAATTAATGAACCAACATTGATTCATTATTTGCAGTCTATAGTTTACTCAGATTTCCTTAGTTTTTACTTCCTTGCTCATGTCACTTTAATTTGACTCAATCCCTTTGAAGTTCAAAGTAGTAAATGTAAATGTAAGCTATTAAATTGCACCTGGGAAAATAGCCAAGAAATGAAAGGACCTCACAATTATTTTCAAAAAGATATATCAGTACTATTATAGTGAGAAATGATCCGCATGTCAAAAAGTAGGGAAATAGCTAAGCAAACTATTATATATTAACATAGTGATATACCTCCTGGCCATTAAAAAATGTAAAAATTGCTAGTAAAAAGCTAGTAAAATTGCTTCAATATATGGAGTATGCTGTTAATGAGAATAGTGGAAGATAAAATAAAATATGCATGCTAGTTAGCATTAGTTAAAAGTAAATTAAAAGTAAAAGTAATTGATGGGATTGAAAATGATTAGAACTTATTACTCCTTAGAGTATATCTTTTGCAACTATGAATTTTTTTATTATTATTAATATAAAATAAAAAACTAGGAGGAAATTTCATCTTCAGGAAATTCTTTAAGTAAAAGATGCATACAATCAGAAAAAAAAAAAAAAAGCCTTTGGTATAACTATATTCCCTTCCCCATTCTTATGTTGAATGATAAAGTCATTCTAAAATATTCTCCCTAGCTATCAAAAAAAAAAAAAAAAAAAAACCAGACCAGTGATACTGGTAGATCCAGCCCACTTTAAGTAACAATCAAGCACAGTATTGATAAATGTTCTTTAGTCATATCTGGCTCACACCTGACTCACGTCTCCACTACCCCACAAGCAAACAGAACAATCACAGGTTTGAGATGGGCAGTAACAGGAGTACCTTCTTGTTTTCCTGCCATGAACAGGAGCAGGCAACCAGTCTCCTGGAGGAGGGACCTCCTGCCTAAAAAGTCATGCACCCAGAACACTGGGCAAAAAGAAAAAAAAAAATCTGCTGAAAAACAAAATAAAATCATCGCTTCAAGTCAAATGAATGCAAAGAATGATTTTTAAAATGATTTAAAACTTAATACCTTTAGGATCTAGTCCTATATGGGAAAGGAAATGACATTGAAGCAAAATCTGGTCTACAGATGAATTCAGAACTGCCCGACTTTCAGCCGTTTAAAGATCTAAACTTTGACTTTGCACTCAGTATATAATACCCAATTCAAATGGAAAAATAATAATATATTAAGCAATAAAATAGGCTGGTAATTTCTATGCACAGTATAGCTTCATTTTTATTATAAATTCTGGAAAGATACATACCAAAATATCATCAGTGATTACCCTAAGGTAGTAAAATTCGGTAAGTTTTGGTTTTCTTTTTCTCTTTTTTTATCTGTGTTATCTGATTTTTTTTTTAAATAAACGTGTATCATTTATATGATTTTAAAATTCTTTAAAAATATGAAAATAGATGTAAAATTTATCAAACCCAACCTTTCATCAACTGACTTTAGTTCTGTGTATTTAAATGCAAAGATAATTGACATTTATAGTAATAATCACAAAGCATTATGGATCTTGTATGGCTTTTTGAAACCATAAATTACTTTGTGTTCAGTTTTAGTGCTGAGTGTATTTAATTATAGTTCAATTTTCTTAAACTATTAATTATGTGAAGTACATGTGAGAAATTCTTATGAAATAGAATAATTTATTATTCAAAGCAATCCATTTCCCATAGCTACCAGATAATGGGAGTATTGTGGTACCTTGCCACATCACAAAATATAACAATGTCTATGTAAACTTCCTATTGTAGTTTTGTGTTGTTTTGTTTTTTAAGGAACACCAACAGTTCATTACTGCAAATCCAATTTCCATCATAAGCCAGTATCTGGATGCTGTGGCTTTAAATTTATAAAGGATAAGGATTTTCTCTTCTTAACTCATAGAAAATAAAGACATAAGGAATTTGAACCTGAGGAAACATCTCCAAAGTGGAATTTGAGTCAGATGCTTACCACAATAAAGAGAAAACATTAACTCTGGTAGAATAAGAACAGTCCTGTGCCCACGATCCGAGATTGCCAGGTAATACTAGTCCACCTGTTCTTTCACTCTGCTTTTCCAGGTGGTCTTAAAGAAGCTTTTAGCAGGAAAACACCTGGACCCAAGAGACCACAGAACGTGTAAGGTGACACTCACATAAGGGACATAGAGTTACGGTGAGGTGGCACCTAATACAACTTCTGTCTGTGTCCTTTTCTCAAAGAGTCACAGATTGGTCCCAGGATTAGGAGTTTTCATGGTCACTTGGTCAGCTGCTTCAGGCAGATGCCTTCCTTTATTAAGAATCTTGGATACATCTCAAATAAAAGCAATAAATCTTATGGTATAAGAATGTAAACTGAATTGGTTTTATTTAAATAAATAAAGTTCTATAAGAGTAACAATTATGGTTTCCGAAAGAGTGATGGCATTAAAATACCTATTAATAGCTGCTAGATTTGGGAACGGAGAAGGCGATGGCACCCCACTCCAGTACTCTTGCCTGAAAAATCCCATGAACAGAGGAGCCTGGTAGGCTGCACGCAGTCCATGGGGTCACGAAGAGTTGGACACAACTGAGCGACTTCACTTTCAGTTTTCACTTTTATGCATTGGAGAAGGAAATGGCAACCCACTCCAGTGTTCTTGCCTGGAGAATCCCAGGGACGGGGGAGCCTAGTGGGCTGCTGTCTATGGGGTCGAACAGAGTCGGACACGACTGAAGCGACTTAGCAGCAGCAGCAGCAGCAGATTTGGGAATATTCACTCTTCCCTGGTAGCTCAGTTGGTAAAGAATCCACCTGCAATGCAGGAGATCCCAGTTCGATTCCTGGGTTGGGAAGATCTGCTGGAGAAGTGATAGGCTACCCACTGCAGTATTCTGGCCTGGAGAATTTCATGGACTCTATGAAATTTCATGGACTCTAGAGTGTTGCAAAGAGTCAGACCCGACTGAGCAATTTTCATTGTCACTTCATTCTTCTCAAAAGGAGAAATAGAACACATGGAAGAATTAGACACTCTAAAAACAGAATTCTGGCTTTGACGCCAACATGTAACTTCAAAAATATCTTTCTCCTTATTTGTCCTATCATTTTCTTGTTTGAGGCATAACTTACATGCAGTAATGCCTTAAAAAAAAAGTCTTAAAAGTAGAAAAGAGGAGGCCAACTTGGGAGCTAGGAATCAAGAAGTGCTAGAGTAAAGAGGAAGAATATTTCAACATGTCAGTAATTTTTAATTCAAATCAGTGAGACTTCATCTTGACCAGGTTAGTGGAATTTTGGTAAAGTTTACTGCATGGTTGAATTTAGATATTTCAAATTTCCCGAGTGATGGTAGCTTTACATAGACACACACTTGACTCCCCATAAGCCTTACCCCTTCAGACCTCTGCCTGGGTTTCTATTCCAGACTAAACCAGAGCTGCTAATTCGACGGGTGCTAATACGTTTACATGACTTCAATTAAAACCTAATTTTGTTTAATGACATACCATAATAGCTCATGATTGTTACACATGAGAGACAGTTGAAAGATCTTTTTCATTTGAAATGAGACATAAAAGTTCTTTTTATATCCAAAACAAGGAAAAGTGTTTGGTTTTATCAGCAAATCTTATTCTTGTAGCACCTTTTTAATCAACTAGAGAATTCTTTATCTTTAGCATGGATGGAAATTTTAAGTGAACTGTATATTTTGAATGGTGTTTAAAATAATAATAGCTAACATTTATTGAGGATTTACTATGTACCAGATATTTTCTAAAGACTTTGTGTTCATTCACTTGATCTTCAAATAATAATAATAATAATAAAAATCTTAAAAATGAGAAAACCAAGAAGTTAAAGGTTGACCAAGCCAGAACAGGAACCCAGGCACCCTAGCTCATTGCCACGACCCTAAATACTACACAATCTACCCTTTCGTCACACATTTTAAATTATTTGTTTGATGTCAGCGAACACAAGCACACACACTAATACTGCTGTGGTATAACAGCCTATACAGAGATTGAATTTATACTCTTAGGTCAGTGCCAACTTGAACCTCGACCATCATCACAGTAATGAAGAGGTCTAGTCACTGAACTAGGGCATTGAGATGAGAGGAAATGGAGAGATCCTTCTGGGGCTTACCTAATTTTTTCTGATTTTAATCAAGTAAGGCAGCCCCTCCAACTAAAATTTTCTTTCCTCATCTTAGACATTCAAACTTATTCACCTCATCCAGCTGATGGAGTCAACAATCCTATTTCCAGTATGAAACTAAGACATGACAATAGCCTAACTGATCTTTGCTTCTAGTTTGTCTCCCTGGCTGCAGCAAGAGGAATCTTTTTTTTTTTTACCCTAGTCTATATGTGTCTTCATTAAACTGTCAGTGGCTCCTCATTCCCTGGGTCAGTAGTTCTCAAACATATACAGGAATTTATCGTGGTAATGGTTGCACAACTCTGTGAACATACTCGAAACCACTTAACTGTATACTTTAAATAGGCGAATTGTATGGTATGTGAACTATTAAATATAGGTAAAAGTTGTTACTTTAAAAAATGCCTTACTTGATTTAAAAAATGCATTAAGGAAATCAAATCCTCTGGAAGTCAAGGCATGCTGTGTGGAACATCCTGAAATGTTGAACCAAAAGCAGTTTTGCTAGCAGAAAATAACAGTATAGTAGATATTACATATAAGATTAAAACTCACCACTTTACAATTTTATCTACAAAAAAGCAAGTGGTTGAGCTAAGATTATCACCAGTTTCTAATGTTTGCCTCTAATAATAAATTTTTATTTCTTAAATTATTTTATTGCCTCCCCCTATTTGCCAGCAAAGCAGCATTAACATCAAAGGCAAGGAAAATCTGAAAGGGAAACTTCAAAATTGAGTACATCCTATACAGTACTTCAATTTGTCTCTACTTATTTGCTTTCAAATTAAGACATTAGGAAAGTTTCCATACTTGGATTACACTAAGGTTTTCTGGAGGAGATTGGACAATCCTTGGCTTTCTGGAAAATGCCTATTTTTCTTTTTATCTTTAATAGGCTTTTTTTTTTTTTTTTTTTTTTTTAAGAATTATTTACTTCTTTGGCTGCTCCAGGTCTCAGTTGTGGCATTGGAGTCTAGTTCCCAACCAGGGATCTAACCTGGGCCTCCTGCATTGGGAACACAGAGTCTCAGCCACTGAACTATGAGGGAAGTCTCTTTTATGACTATTTGTCTTGACATGTAAAATCAGGGAAGCCTGATGGCTCAGTGAATAAAGAATCTGCCTGCAGTGCAGGAGACCTGGGTTCAATCCCTGGGTTGGGAAGATCCCTTGGAGGAGGAAATAGAAACCCACTCCAGTATTCATGCCTGAAAAATTCCATAGACAGAGAGGAGTCTGGTGGGCTGCAGTCCAAAGGGTCACAGACTGGGACACGACTGAGCGACTAAGCACACACACACACATCATAAAAGATCTTTTTCAACTTGACCTTACATTCCCTTTCCATCCTCACCTTATTCCACACCACTGCAGGCTGCCACACCGCAGATGCCACATACCCCGCACAGTCATGAGCAGCTACGTGTCCTCCAAATACATCCCCAAGCTTTGTCTTCACGGAGGCATCGACCTCTGAGCTGTCCTATGAAACACACATTATCTCCAGGAAAGAAGCAAAAGGGATTCTAAGCTGAAAGAATTCGGCACCAGGACAGAAACTTTGAGGGTAAGAGCATTCGCACTCCGGTAGTTTGGTGAGGCGTCAGTGTGGGGTGCGTGGAAGAGAGAGGCCGGGAGGAGATTGCCCGGGCAGTCCTCCTAGTCTGTGCTTTATGACATGAGCAAAAGAGTGACTCCATTAGGTCTGTGCTTTCCTCTGCTCTCAAAACCCTCTTCTGCCCCACCCTCTCCCCAAATACATGTTAACCACGTCAGAAAGTTGATCAGAGTGAGAGGTGTGGTGTGTGGACAGAGGGACCTGATGGATCCTCCTAAGAATGAACCTGGGACTGTGTTCTAACCATTGAGCAATCAGTCAATGCTGTGCTATGAAATCACAGTGGCAGCCAGTCAAGAATGCGGTAGAACCAACACAGCTGGTTTCTGTGGAAAGCCAAGATCATTCACCTAAAGATGCCTGGCCTTCCAGCAGCCCGCCCTAATTTTCCTAGCCCAAAGGAGTCTCTCCTCAGAAACCCTTTGGAGCACTTAATTTTGTACTTACGACACTTTGAAAAAAACTTTCTTCTTGCATTGCAGTGGTTTTGTCCTCATTCCTGGTAGCATCTTTTTGTTTTTTCCTTTGTCTCATTTCAAAAGCTTATACCTAATATAATGCAACTTCAAAAGATACTTTGGGAGAAAGGTATGGTATAAATCAACCAGCAAAAACTCTTGTTAGATTTTTTAAGTTCAAGAGGGGAGAAGTCGTTTCCCACTCACCTTTATAAATTCCACAGCACTAATGAAAACATACTTGTTGAATAAATTGACACTGTGATAACAACATGGTAAAGTAAAAACATTTCCTTGATTTTTAAAAGAAGTTGACATTTTTGTGATTTTTTTCCACCCTTGGAGATCACCGGGTTTACTAGAGTATTCACATAAGTGTTTATCTTTTATCTTTAAAAATTTCATTTCTCCTAACCATACACCTGCCATCTGTGCCTGTAGCTTTCTTGATTTGATTTGCTAAAGTTTCATCCTGAGTATAGGCCTTTTTGGAGAAAAGTAATACTTAGATTCATTTATTCTGCCTGTTTTTTGTTTTTTAATAGAACAGAAAGATATTTATTTCAGCAAAATTATAAAGTAAAACTACAAAGAAACAAAAATATTTGACATTCACTGAGACACAATTTTGTAAAGAAGAAAGTTAACAGTAATCAGCATTATTGAAGAACAATAAACTACAAATATCTGTTGATATTTTAATGGGGGGGGGGAGCCAGAAGAAACACAAAAATACGTTAAAAATACAACATCATTGCCACAGCACATAAAAATATCTCCATAAAAAATTAACTATTTCGAATTGGACACTTAACCTTGCAACTCTCTTTGAACTGACATTCTGAAATCTTGATGTCCTGCTGCAGTTTATTAACTAGTCATTTTTATTCCATGGATCCACAGAGAACAGTCTCATCACAAACAAATAAAAGAGCACTTCCTGTCAGACACAGCACTAACTCAAGGCTAATATTTAATCTTAATTGGCAACGAGTTTAGTGCAAATAAAATTATATTTAGCAGCTTAGAGAATTCCTGGTGGGGATGCATTCACCTCACAACCCTTATTGCATCCCCAGAACAAAATCATTTCTCTTTTCATGAGTATGAATATTGGCCATTCAGACCTACTAAAAACTACTAATGCTAATTCTGCCATTTGTCACAGGAGTTTCCATAAAAGATGGTTTCAGTCACTATGCAAATGAGCCATACAGTTTTTACATTTGGAAAGTTCCCCTTAGTTTTGATTTTTTTTTAAAAGCAGGGCCTGAATGTCAGTCACAACTGGATCTTACCCAACTGCTTCTCTGAAAAGAGGCATTAATCTTTTCTTGCACTGGCCACCAAAGATCGCATTAAAAGGAAAACCTGAGGATAGGGTAGATGAATCTCTTAGTGCAACTTGTACTCTCCAGTAATAATTTTATTGCACCGATTTGAATGCAAAAAAAAAAAAAAAGAGAGAGAGAGGAAAGAAGAGGAACCATCTGATTTCAAACCTGGTACTTTTCCTCTCAGCCAAGATATATTCTCCAAATGAATGGAAGCCAGAGAGCTCCTAGCCAGCGAGAGGATTTTGTTTGAGGCTTGTCAGTTCCTTGAATTGCCTCTCTTCTTGTTAGACATCTGTTCCCTCTCTAGCCAAGGCCTGGGGTGGCTGCTTGGGAGAATGGCATGGCCACCTGTGCCCAGGTGGCAAAGGAAGGGGAAGAACACCAGGTTTAGGCACCTGACTCTTGTCTACATTCACCGTTAGAAAGCTTGGATGACCTTGAAGGCCCAGGATGTGCTGACACAGAATAAAGGGAGGTAAACAGGCAGGCCATCTCACTTGACCTCTCAACCAACTCCTCAGCAATTTTTCCACTCTCCCTGGATTCTCTCACTGAATAGCTCAAGGATGGGGGTGTGGAGGCCATGTTGGAGAGAGGGGCTCCCCTCAGGCACTGTCCTCTTCTCTTTCCCTCAGATTGGGGCATTTCTCATACTGGTTGGCCAGCTTCCATTTGGTGTGCTGACTTTTGAGGAGTGCAGCTAAGGAAGTCTTTCGGGTGACATGTCGAGATACTTCCTGGCTCTTGACCTTCCTGGTGGGGGAAGAGCTACGAACCAACGAATAGGTGGGGAAAATGGGCTTGCCCCGTGGGGCTTCCAGTAGCTGCCATATTTCCCCAGAGGTATTGCTGGTCAGATACTGCCAAGGCTTCTTCCCACTGCTGTCCCGGATGTTTACACGAGATGCCAGCCTTTGCACAAGCAATTTGATGATCCCCTGGTGGCCGTGAATGGCCGCAAGGTGCAGTGGGGTGTACCCGCAGCTGGACTTCACATTGACATCAAGAGCAACCCCTGCTTTCTGTGCACTTGAGGCCAAGTCCTGAAGGGCCCTGAGGGCACCATGCTTGGCTATCCAGTGCAAGGCAGTGTACCCGGTCAAGAAGTCTTTGTGCAAAGCCAGCTGGGGGTCTTCCCAGAACAAACTCAACACCCGAATCCAAGAGCCACTGGCCAGCTTCACGATCCATTCATGCTCCCTGGCATCGAGGGGGACAAGGGATGACTTGTGCTCCGAAGATCTGTGGGGGACCAAGGCCGCGAGCCTGTCCCCTCCAGGGACCTGCCAGCTGTGTGGATGATTCCGCTCAGCGGCAGCAGCAGCTTTAATGTCTGCATGTGCTAGTGTCAATGCAGCATCCACCCTTGGGCTGGACATGGCTCCCACTCTGGAGGGTTTCCTGGACCGGGGTGGGCGCCGGCTCCTTTTCAGCAAATCCTCCTGAAGGCACTCTTCATCAGAGGAGGACAATTTGGCTCTCCCAGCCCTGGAGTTCCTCCTTAGGGATCTCCTTAGTTTGGGAGCTGGCCAGGATAAAGGTTGGGGGTCGCCTGCAGGACCATCAGCTCCTGTGGAGACCGGCTGAGAGGTGTGAGCATCCCCTACATTCCTGAGGCCCTGGGGGCTCCTAGTGGGCCTGGCCTCCTTTGGAGGAGCCCCGGCTGGATTCCTGAGTCTTCTCCCATCTGGGGCTCCCAGGGCCAGACGCAGCCCGTCTTCGGAACCTCCAGGGGACTCTTTGGGGCCGCTGCTGCTCTCCTCACTGCCATGGCTCTCCTGTTCCACGAAGTCCTCCAAATCCTGGAGGGACAGCTGACAACGAATGCTGCGAAAGACTGCCAGCTGAGAATCCCCGGGCCAGACTTCCGAAACAGTGGGAAAGACGAGAGACTGAGAAGGAGGAGGGGGTTCCGCGGGCGCTGACTCAGATTCCTGGACCCAGGAGCCCTGCTCCGAGGGCAGCCGAGGGAAGTCGTCTGGCAGCACCGACCAGGCTCGGACTGGGCCGTGGTCCCGGGTCTCGGGTACCTGGGGGTGTCTGGCTACCCACTCGCGAGTGCGCTGCTGCTGCTGCTGCAGAGTGGAGTAATGCACGGAGCCCGGGGTCACCGGCGCGGGAGGATCTCCTGCGGGACTGGGACTGGACAAGACAGCGGGTGGTGCAGCAGCCTCGACGGTGGCAGGAGGCGAGCGGGGCGTGGCAGGCCCTGGCGGGGGCTCCGCGGGAACACCTTCCCACTGCGGCCTGGGAGCCCCGCGGTCGTCCTGGGCCAGCTTCTCCGCGGCGCTGGCGCTGGCGGTGGCGGGGTCCGGGAGCCCCCCCAGGCCGTTCTGGAGGCATTCCCAGCAGCAGCGGCCCTGCGTCTCTGCCGCCGCGCACCTGGCTCGGTCCTGAGCAGCCGCCGCCACAGCGGCCGCGGGCACCGGCGCCCGGTGTCCGGAGCGGCCCCTCGGCCTGCCGCCTCCCCGCGCCGCCTCCCGGGCGCCGCCCGCGGGGAGTCCATTGCAACCTGCGTCTGCGACCGGGGCTGCGGCACCTGCTGGCGCCTCCTCACGGCGGATCCGCCTCCCCGGCTGCGGTTGCGGCGGGTGTTCCCCCCGGCGAGCGGGGAGCGGGGAGCCGGGCGCAGCTTCCCCTGCAGGGGCGGCGCCCGCGGGCGGGTCGCGGGGTCGCCGCAGCCCCTCCTCCTCCCCTACAAGGTCCCGGTACCTCCTCTTGAGCACCACGTACTTGGTGCCGTCGGGGTCCTGGCGCACTGCGGCGACCGAGTTGACGTAACCCTTGAAAAGCTCGCGGCGGCGCTGCTGCTGGCTGGGGGTCGCGTCGGGGTCGCGGAGGAAGCTCTTGAAGTGGCTCAGCAAGGCGGCGTTCGTCACCCGGCCCCCGGCCTGGCAGAGAAAGTCCAGGAGGGCCTCCTGGCTCAGCTCCCGGGCCATCGCGGCCCCGTCGTCCCCCGACCCCGAGGTGTCTGCGTCTCGCCCTCCCGGCGCTCTCCCGCGCCAGCGGAAACCCCGGCCTGGAGTGTGTCACCTGCGCCCAGAGTGGCGCCACCCGCCTCCATCAGCCGCGGCCTGCGGGCAGACCCAGAACGTGCCGAGAGGGTGGCGGGCTCCCCGCGGCCACAGGCCCCGCGCGCCGCCCAGGTGGGAGAGAGCGGCTCCCTGGGCCGGCCCTGCGCGCCGCGCGCCGCGACTCCCCGCGGCGAAAGTTCCCGGGATCGGCCGGAGCCGGCTTCACCTGCGCCCTGGCAACGCCTCCTCCCCGGCTCTGGGGGAAGGGCCTGGCCCGCCTCCTCCTGTCCCTCCGCCCTGTGAGGTCTCCCCCACCCCTGCCACCCATCCCAGATGAGTCAGGCGGGTCCGAACCGGGAAGAAAGCGCCATAGGTGAGGTGGCCGGCGACCCGGCGGCGGCCACGAACCGCGCGGCCGGTCGCGCAGCCGCTCCCGGCCCGGGGCGGGAAGGCAGGTAGGCGACCCGCCGCTCCTCTAGGTTTCGGCCACGTAGGAAATGAAAACAATAGAAGAGGTGTTCTCGCCCGCTCCTTTCTTAGAGTAAGTCCGGGCTGAAGTCGCTGGGTGGGGGAAAATGTGCAAATCAACCAGCGTCTTGCGATCTCTCCAAACACACCTTACTTTAACGCTGTAGGCTAATAATTTCAGATACCCGGAGGCAGCATCGAGGTGCGGGGGGGTGGGGTGGGGGACAAATTTCGCTTCCAAAGCAAGCCCATCTAGATCTCGGGATAACCCCTGGGGCGACTCCTCCGGACGCTTGCTCCTAGGGGTCCGAATACGCCCAAAATCTGCACTGAAAAGAGAAATCACTCTGAAGGTTACAGGTCGGTTACAGGAAGGCCTTTTTCCTTCCTAGCAGTCTCACGCTAAGCTGCTGAAAAAAAATCAAATTTGATGTGTGAATTCCCTAGTAGCTGAAATGGACAGTTAAGTTATCTGGTGCCCTTGCTCTTATTTACTCCAAAATTTATGAACAGAAGAGATTTGTACAGTCTCTTTTGTGTTGGCTCAAGTGGTGAAGTTGGTTCCCTCCAAATGTCACATTTCCTCCAGGCATTCAGAATGTGAGAGCAGTACAGGCTAGCTGGATTCCACCAGGTTGTCCCCAGCATTCAGCTTGACTCTCATTCTCCACTGAGGGGCTGTAAACTTCCTACTTCCAGGGACTGGTAGACTGCCTGTGTGCCTTTGTGGTTGTTAAATCGTGTCCAACTCTTTGCGACCCATGCATGGACTTTGTGGTTGTTAAATCGTGTCCAACTCTTTGCGACCCATGGACACAAGGCTCCTCTGTCCATGGGGATTCTCCAGGCAAGAATACTGGAGTGGGTTGCCATTTTTTCCTTCAAGGGATCTTCCTGACCCAGAGATAGAACCTGCATTTCCTGCATTGGCAGATTCTTTACCAGTGAGCCACCAGGGAAGTCCCATTTGTAGACTAGATCTTGACAAACTCTAGTATGAAAATCTTGGCCTCTTCAAGACAGTAGAATTACAGCACGTTTCCTAACCGTTGCTTCTTCTACATTTTACCTGTCCACATGTTCATCCTGAAATAATCCTTCTGGTCCTGTTCTGTTTCTTTATTAGTCTTTCAGTTCAGTTCAGTCACTCAGTCGTGTCTGACTCTTTGCGACCCCATGAATTGCAGCATGCCAGGCCTCCCTGTCCATCACCAACTCCCAGAGTTCACCCAAACCCATGTGCATCGAGTTGGTGATGCCATCCAGCCATCTCATCCTCTGTCGTCCCCTTCTCCCCCTGTCCCCAATCCCTCCCAGCCTCAAGAGTCTTTTTCAATGAGTCAACTCTTCGCATGATGTGGCCAAAGTATTGGAGTTTTAGCTTTAGCATCAGTCCTTCCAAAGAAATCCCAGGGCTGATCTCCTTTAGAATGGACTGGTTGGATCTCCTTGCAGTCCAAGGGACTCTCAAGAGTCTCCTCCAACACCACAGTTCAAAAGCATCAATTCTTTGGCGCTCAGCTATACACAGGCCCAAATACTTTTCTTGTTTTATCTACTTACCTATCTGATTCCCTGCCCTCTCCCATTCTTTTCTTTAGCTGCCTTCTTATTTCCTTCTGTTGTGACTGTTTATCCTCACCCCAACTGTAACAGCAAATATGCTTATTTTTTATATCCTCTGCTGGCCATATTTCCTATTTTCTCCTCCACATCAGTGCCAGTCTTCCTTCTTGTACTCCCTTCATCTTTCCACTTTTTCTTCTTTTGCTCTCCTATTTTTAATTGTTTCATAAGCCCCTGTCCTTTTTGCTAAGGGAAGGTATTGAAAGTATCTCGGCCTCACAATTGTCAACTTGTGTTACTGTGGGCCAGTTTTACTGACTGACACATAGGTCACATTAGCTGAGCTTGGTTTAAGTCTCCAACATACCCTGGTACTTTTCCATGAATGAATTGGAACCCTTGGCTTTAAATTATTTAGGTCAGAAAGAAGAACTGGGAAACATTTTTGTCTATTTTTGTCATTTTCTTGAACCTGAACCCAAAACAGGGTTAAGAGGGGGTGTTTCCCACTGAGGTCTCCACATTAACATCAAGCTTTTGAAAGTGAAAGCTACTTTTTGCAACCACATGGACTGCAGCCTGCCAGGCTCCTCTGTCCATGGGGATTATCCAGGCCAGAATACTGGAGTGGGTAGCCTATCCCTCTCCAGCGGATCTTGCCGATCCAGGAATCGAACTGGGGTCTCCTGCATGGCAGGCGGATTCTTTACCAATTGAGCTATCAGGGAAGCCCAGATATTCAAGCCTTTAGAATAGTTATTAAAATAAAGGTTTTGTATTGCACTTTAGTTTCTTTTCATTTTTTTTTTTTTCCCTAATGGAGTCTTGATGGACCTGCCAGGTGTATCCACACCTGGGACAGGAGGGAAGACAAACGGAGAACTCAGATGGGCACTGAAGGGTGGCAAGTGGAAAGAATCCCCCTTTAGTACTTTTCAAAACTGGATAGGGTACTTGTGGCAAGAGAGGGTGATGACATAGAGATTTGAACTTGAAGCACTTAGACTAGAAAGAAAGGAAGGGGTCATCAAAGTCATGGTTGTTGAAATCAGATTATCTTTGGTTGAGGGTGCAACTAGGTCTGGAGGAGTAGAAAATGGGGAAAAAGGAAGAAAACCCCCCATTATTTAGCTTTCTGGGTGCCCAGGTGGTTTAACGTCCAGACTTTCTCTCCTTGCTCTTTTCTTCTTTGTCTACTTATTTATTTGGCTGTGCCAGGTCCTAGTCATGGCATGCAAACTCTTAGTTGAGACATGTGGGCTCTAGTCCCCTTACCAGGGATGGAACTCAGGCCCTCTGCATTGGGAGCATGGAGTCCTAGCCACTGGACCACCAGGGAAGTCCCCCTTCTCTCCTCCTTTTTCTCTCTTGTCCCAGGTTAAGGTGATGGTCTATAAGAATGCTCTTCACCATATCTCAGGGAACATTTTTATGCTTCCCTCATATACAGTTCATTATTTCCAGAAATATTTATGGGGCACTATGTTGGGCTTTCCTAGTAGCTCAGAGGGCTTCTCTGGTGGCTCAAACTGTAAAGAATCTGCCTGCAAAGCAGAAGACCCAAATTTGATCTCTGGGTCAGGAAGATCCCCTGGAGAAGGGCATGGCAACCCACTCCAGTATTCTTGCCTGGAGAATCCCCTAGACAGAGGAGCCTGGCATGGTCAGTCCATGGGGTCGCACAGATTGGACACAATCGATCAACTAACACTTTATGTTGCCCTGGCACTGCTGGAAATGAGTATAAAGAAGAACACGTACTTGAGAGCTAATGATTTATTGGAAGCAATAAGTAAAAGAGGCTTAAACCTGTGTGTTAAGTAACTTAAAGACATGCATCTGATGCTGGAGAAACTGAGAGACAGTGCGTAAAGGAAGAACTCAGCCTTAGCTTGCAGAGGATCGGGGACAGTTTTCCAGTAAGAGGCAACTTGGAGTAGAAGAGGTGAGGAAGAGGCAGAGGAAACAAAGGTACAACAGCACCAAGATCTGGCTCAACAGAGTCTATTTGGGGAACTAACTGCAAATACATATCCTTGACTTTGAGGAAGAGGATGTGTGAAGATGTGCTGGAAACAAAACTTGCAAAAGTAGGAGAGAGTCAGATGGTGAGGGGCCTAGGAAGTGGAGGTGGGCTAAGGAGGGGGAGCTTTGAAGAATTTGGGGGAGGGTAGTGACCCAACCAGATTTGATGTTTAGAAAGAGCATCCTGGAGATAAGTGCTGGTTTGGAATCGTGACCCATATTAATAAGTAAAAATAGCACATTGCAGAGCAATAATGTATTTAATCAAATCTCAGACAACACTGACTGTATGATACAGTTTGATTTCAGAGATATTAAAATATGAGGGGGAAAAAAGTGCCTCTTAAAGTAGAAGAGGGACTTCCTTGGTGGTCCAGTGGTTAAGAATCCACTGCAGGGGACGTGGATTGGATCCCTGCTTGGGGAACTAAGATCCCACATACTGGACAGTGTGCCACAAAAAGAAAGACCTATAAAAACTTTAGAAAAAAAAGAAAAAAGTCGAAGTAGAAGAAATGCAAGTGTATTTGGGAGTAAGATTTGAGGTCTGGATCAGGGTAACTTTAACTTTTTCTTTACAGCCTTATACGCGATTGGCTATTTTACAATAAGAGTATACTCCTTTTTAGTTTGAAAAAGACACTGAAGGAAAAGAGACATAACTGAATAACAATGACAAAGGGGAAAAAAAGCAATGTCAAATCTTTAGGCTGGAGGAGGGAGATGGAGGCCAGCAGGAAGAACAGTCTGGAAATGACTGACATAATCCATAAAAGGGGGCCAAAAGGTCTACATTCAACAGTGTTAGAGAAAGAGATGAATGGATGGATTGGAGAGATGGGCCATGTCAATAGGATCCGGAGCCAGAGGAGTCGGAGGTAAGGAACAACCTGGCTCCTTTCACGTACCTGGCCAACTCGCTAGATGGATGTGTTAACCATATACACAAACAGTAAATGTAGAACAAAAAGTCAGTTTTGGAAACAAGAAAGATGATCAGTTCAGCTTGGGTCACACTAAGTTTGAAATGGCTACAGGCCTTAAAAACAGGAATGTCTAAAAGACAGTTGGCCATATAGATTGGAGGCTCCAAGAATGTATGCCGTTAGTGTATACAAGCAGTCATTTAAGCCACAGGTGATGATAAAATTGCTTAGAAAGAGATATGCCAGCAGTGGGAAGGGGAGGGGGTGGAGAGTGAAAAAGGGAAATAAACCTGTTAGGAGACTTAGAAGGAGCAGTTAGAGGGGGCAGGGGAACACCCCTGAGTGGTATCAAGGAAGCACAGAACTAGAAGGGGGAGCAGCCTTCTAGAGTTGATGCCAAGTTAGATAAGAGGTGAAATGTGACCCTAGCCTGTTAGGTCACTGGGGCCAGGTCTGGAGCAGTCTCCGGAGAATGCTGAGGACAGATCTCAGGTTATGGAGGGGTGTGGAGTGATTAGCAGGGAGAAAGATTTGACCCTGAAAAAAGGAGGAGAAAGAGAATTCTAGATATGGAGACTATCAGATCATGTAACCTAAGATCTGTTTTTGGTAGTTGTTAGAAGAGATATGATCATGTCTATGTGCTGAGGGAAAAAAGCCAAGAAAGGATAAGTTGAAAGACCTAGAGGAGAGGGTAAATAATTGATGAAACAGGGTGTGGGGGTGGGGCTGGAGTCCAGAGTTCAGATGGAGAGATTCCCTGGGAGAGGATAGAGAGCCACTCCTCCACTGAGAACAGAAAGAAGAAAAATGGCTATTGCATTAATTAGGGGGCTAAGAGATGGGGAGGAGGTACTTGAGGACGTCTTGGTGGGGTTGAAAAGTAGGTACAAGGCAGTAAGTGTGTATAGAGCTAGAAGTTTAGGTTACTGTAAGTAGGACATCAGATATTCTTAGGTCTTGAGGCTTAAGGCTTTCAAAATAAAATGATTTAGACTTGATGACGAGATTAAGAGCCTGACCACATGTAGTGGAAGTGAGAGGCTTTGGAGGAGATCCATCACAGAACTGTGACTTGGGGTGTTGAATGAGGATAGTGAAGTCATCTAGGAGTGAGAGGATACCATGGAATCACTGACGTAAATCTTTAGTACTACGGTATGAGTAACACAAATGGCATTTTGCCAGGAGCAATCGCTCAGCTAACAGTGTAGTATAGTGACTCACGAATGCGTGTCACATTCCAGCTTATTCTCCTTTATTTGATCCTCAGAACAAGTATGGGAAGTGTGTAGGACAGAGATCATTGTCTTGTAGGAAGTAGCTCTCCTTGCTATTAATATATACGTATGTTTTGTAGGATGTATACTGATGGGCTTGTTCTTTGCCTTCTGTCCAAACTTCTACTGTGGCTGTAGAGTGAAAATCTCCACCCAAGAGGGTGGAGCTGCCCAGTGTCAACCCTCCAGGTTAAAGCTGGAGCTAAGGTGCACCACAAAAGGCAGGAGAGACCCCCAGGGTGCTAGCCCACCCTCCCTCTTTCTCTCTCTCCTCCTTCTCCCCCTCCCCTTCTGTTTCTCTTCTCTCTTCTCCTCACCGCCCCCACCCTTTCTCCTCCTTCTCCTCTCTCTATCTCAGATTTGGACTTCCAGAAGCCTGGATACTCCCCAGGGTGCTCTGAAATAGCCAGGGGAAAGCATTTTTATGCTGGACTACAAGCTGAGGTCAAGGGCACTAATTTACAAGTCAGATGATCTAATGATGTGGGGCTCACTGCATTTATTTCTCTTCTCCTGTCCTGAGCCTTTAGTCATTAATTTATTCATCAATATTTATCAAGGGCCTACCATATATGCACTTTGCTGGAGCTGGAATGCAATGATAAACCAAACAGACAGATTCTCTTTTAGGAAACCTAGGTCCAGTAGGGAAAAGACAGAAAATAAACACAAAAATAAATAAGAAAATGTCAGTGATCAGGTACAAGGGCCAAGTGATAAGATATTGACTGGAGAGCTATTCTGGCCAGGATGGACGAGGAAGGTCTCTCTTTGAAGATATCAATCAGTGGAGATCTCAGTGATGAGGAGACAGTCAGGTGAAGGTAGAGGAGAGGGGAGCAGGATGGGAAAACATTTCAGAAGGACTAACTAATGTTATGTCAGAAATGAGTGTGATGTGGGACTTCCCAAATGGCCCAGTGGTTAAGAGATTGCTTCCAAAGCAGGGGGTGTGGGTTCGATCTCTAATCAGAGGCCTAAGATCCCACATGCTGCTGGGTATGACCAAAAGATTTTAAGAATCAAACAAGAACTGAATGTGATATTATAGAAAGCTAGCAAAATGCCATGAATTCCATATAAATTAGCATGATGTGTTTATAAATTAATTGCCCAATAAACTTCTATGACAACTTTTTCTATTTAGTATATACTCTTGATCATTTAATCAAAATTTTCACAATGAAAAGATAATTCATTTTCTTTTCTTATTTACACTTTATGATTGATAGTTCGGATGCTTAAAGCGTATCACTTCACACGCAAAAATGCTGGTTGTAGAACTGCTATAAATTTTTGTCATATGAGCACAAAATTCTGATACATTTATCTCACCAAGCTCTTCTTTCAAATTTATTTTATTGAAGGATAGTTGATTTAAAATGTGTTAATTTCTGCTGTACAGGCAAGTGACTCAGTTATATACATATATATGTTCTTTCTCATGTTCTTTTCCATTATGGCTTATCGCAGGATATTGAATATACAATTTCCTGTGCTGTACAACAGGACCTTGTTGTTTATCCATTCTATATAAAATATCCGTTTGCATCTGCTAACCTCAAATTCCCCATCCATTCCCTCCCCACTGTCCCCCCAGCAACCACAAGTCTGTTCTCTGTCTTATTTCACAAAATTCTTATCAAAAAAGAAAAAAAAAGTGTTTGTAATTGTTTATGCTTTATTATCAAGTATATTCCTAACAAGGAAAGAAACTGTTGTTGGTTTTTTAATTGGGGAGAGTTGCCCAAGCATACACTATTTAAAAAAATATTTATCTATTTGGCTGTGTTGGCATCTTCGTTGCATTATGCGGGATCTTTTGTTGCAGCACATGGATTCCCTAGTTGTGGTGTACAGGTTCCAGAGTGCTCAGGCTCAGTTGTTCTGTGGCATGTGGGATCTTAGTTCCCTGACCAGGGATCAAACCTGCATCCCCTGCACTGAAGGCAGATTCTTAACCACTGGACCAACAGAAAATTCCCATCAAGCATTCATTATATTCCCCCAGCTTTATTGAGGTATAACTGACAAATTAAAAATTACATATATGTTTTAAATTAAAACACTTGCTCCTTGGAAGAAAAGCTATGACAAACCTAGACAGCATGTTAAAAAGCAGAGACATTACTTTGCCAACAAAGGTCTGTATAGTCAAAGCTATGGTTTTTCTAGTAGTCATGTATGAATGTGAGAGCTGGACCATAAAGAAGGCTGAGCACTAAAGAACTGATGCTTTTGAACTGTGGTGTTGGAGAAGATTCTTGAGAGTCCCTTGGACTGCAAGGAGATCCAACCAGTCCATTCTAAAGGAGATCAGTCCTGGGTGTTCTTTGGAAGGACTGATGCTAAAGCTGAAACTCCAATACTTTGGCCACCTCATGCAAAGAGTTGACTCATTGGAGAAGACCCTGATGCTGGGAGGGATTGGGGGCAGGAGGAGAAGGGGACGACAGAGGATGAGAGGGTTGGATGGCATCACTGACTTGATGGACATAGGTTTGAGCAAGCTCCAGGAGAAGGTAAAGGACAGGAAAGCCTGGTGTGCTTCAGTCCATGGGGTCTCAAAGAGCTGGACATGACTGAGCGACTGAACAACAACAAATGGTGTATTTGAGGAACAGAGAAAACCAGAGGCTAAGCTAGAGCACAATGAGAGAGGAAAGTATGAGATGAGAAGTCTTAGCCATGAGCAGAATCTGGGTCTTGCAAGACCTAGTGGGTTTTGGGTTTTAGTTTATGTGTGATGGGAGACTATTGGGGGTTTATAATCAAGAGAGCTGCATGTGATTTATGTATAACAAAATATCTGGCTGCTGTGTTAATAATAGATTATCGGGGATGCAAAGTAGAAACAAAATTAGGAGACAGTTGCAGAGGGCCAGGCAAGAGATGGTGGTAGCTTGGAATGGCAAGGTATTGGATGTAGAGAAGGACTGAGATCTGGAGAATGTGCTGGTGGGTTGAATATAAATTCACCAAGATTGGAACTATCAGGGTAAGATCTGATTTGGGGACAGGAAGTCAAGCATTCCCTTTTGGAAAGGTTAAGTTTGGGATGAACATTAGCTACCTAAGGAATGATCTAGAATAGGCAGTTATTCAAGGATGGGGTCAGAGCTGGAGTCTTGAGCATTGAAATGGCGTTTAAAAGTTATGGGATTATTTGAATTTTTCTATGGAGGAACCCGGGGCTTCCTCGGGTGGCTCAGATAGTAATGAACCTATCTGCAAAGCAGGTGACCTGGGTTCAGTCCCTGGATTGGGAAGATCCCAGAAGGGAATGGCAACCCACTCCAGTATTTTTGCCTGGAGAATCCCATGGACAGAGGAGCCTGGTGGGCTACAGTCCATGGGGTTCACAAAGAGTTGGACACGATGGAACGACTAACACACACACACATACACACAAACACACACACACAGGGAGGGAGCCTAGAAAGAGAAGAAAAAAGATCTATAACTAGCCCCAGCATTAGAGATCTAATCTTTAGTATCTTGCTTAAATATTTGACCCATCTCAGCCATACTATGGCAATGAGAGGAACTATAAAATCCTGGTTTGTCCTGCTAAGGCCAGTCTGCTGTTGTGGCTGTAATTTACCTTAGGGTGAGACACCCCAAGAATGAGGTTAATTTCAGGGTCTGGAGGAAGGTCCACTGAACCCTCCCTGATTGGAAAGTCTCCCTCCATTGCCAACTTTACAAGATACAGGCTAAAAGTTTGTTAAAGGAGTCAACAGATTTTCCATGTATATTCTGATTTTCTGTGTATAGGAAAATCAAGTTTCAGAGCTCAGTGTCTTGTGGAATCGGTGCTCACATCAAGTTGACATCAAATCTAGCATTTTGTACCAGAGGCATAATCTTTCCTCAACTCTCTGGAGTACTTGACACAGTTGACTATTTTCTCTCCCTTTGGAATCTCTGTCTTGGCTTCTACAATCTTTACTCTTTCCTGGTTCTTCTCTCACCTCTCAGACCCAACTCTGACTCTCCCTTGTTAACTCTTCTTTCCATGTTCTTTGCTTGTTCTCTGGGTTCTACCTGAAGGATGTTGTCTGTTTTCCCAGACTCACTTACCACCTACATTCTTAAGATTCCCAAATCTGTCTGTGATGCTCAGCTAGAAAAGGCACAGACTTTCAAGTAACTACTGTAGTCTTGACTCGCCTTACTTTTTAAATTTTATTTATTTATGTATGGCCACACGCAGCAAATGGGATCTTAGTTCCCCAACCAGGGATCAAACCCATAGCCTCTACATTGGAAGCAGAGTCTTAACCACCAGACCACTAGGGAAGTTCCATGTAACTATCTCTAAATTGGCCAATGTACAAACATTTGGGACCTCCATTTCTTCATGGGGAAATTGGAACAGATAATTCTGAAGTTCTTTCCAGTGCTCACATTCTGACTCTGAATTGGTGTTTCTTCTCATGATCTCTGTAGTAATAATGACATTGATTTTATGCTCTGTGCCAGACATGGAGCCAAATACTTCACACTTATGAATATATTTATTTCTCCCAACAGATTTCTATGAGGTAGGAGCTAGTAGTATCTTTATTTTATAGTGGAAGGCTTCAAGATCCAAATAATGTAATTTCCTACTATTTCATCACCAGTAAGTGGCAGAGCCAGGCTTCAGACCCTGAAAGTTTGAGTAGAGCCAGCATCGTTTAGCCCCTGCCCTCTTCTTACTATTTCCCTTCAAAGACCCTGACCCCTGATCTGCTCTCTCACCTGAGCCCCACATCCCCCCTGCCTCCACGGGACCTTTACTCCTTCTGTTGCCCCTCTCCTTGTGTCTTCATCCTCTTCCTCTCTTCATCCCCAAGGGTTGCTTTCCTTCCTAAAACAAAACAAGACACCAGCACCTTGCTCTGAACCGCTCGCCTTTGGTCACCGTCTTAGCTCACCCTCATCATTCCTCCAGATGTCACCCCCTCCCAGAGGGCTTTCCTGACCATGTGGATAAATCAGCTTCCACTTCCAGGCACTTCTGTTTGGGGAAAGTGAGGTTTGAGATGTCCATTAGACATTTAAGTAGAGATGGCAAGTGAGCAATTGGATACACAGTTCTTGCACTTAACTTGCACAGCATCTAACATTCTGCTATTAACAATAACTTCTGTATTTGTTCATTTTCATGTGGTCCCCTCAACAAGATCATGTGTTCTGTAGGTAGGACTGTGTTCCCCACTGACAAAGAATTAGTTGTGGAAAGGACTCAGAATAGCATGATCTATTCATTTTCTGGGGCTGCTAGAATGCATTATCACAAACTGGGGTGTGGGTGTCATGAAATAACAGATTTATTCTGTCACAGCTCAGGGGCTGAGACATTGGAAATCGAGTTGTGGGTAGGGCCACCCTCCCTCTGGAGACTCTAGGAGAGAATCCTCCCTTCCCTCTTCCAGCTCCTGGATGTTGTTGTTGTTCAGTCACTCAGTTGTGTCCGACTCTGAGACCCCACGTACTCCAGCATGCCAGGCTTCCCTGTCCTTCACCATCTCCAAAAGTTTGCTTAAACTCATGTCCATTGAATTGATGATGCCACCCAATTATCTCATCTTCTGTCACTCCTTTCTCCCCCTGCCCTCAATCTTTCCCAGCATCAGAGTCTTTTCTAATGAGTCAGCTCTTCATATTAGGTGGCCAAAGTATTGGAGCTTCATCTTCAGCATCAGTCCTTCCAATGAATATTCAGGGTTGATTTCCTTTAGGATTGACCAACCAAGGGACTCTTAAGAGTCTTCTCCAGCACCACAGTTGGTAACTGCCTGCATTCCTTGGCCTGTGGCCACCTCACTCCCATCTCTGGCTCCATCTTCACCTGGTCTTTCTTCTCTGTGCCTCTCCTCTTCCATCTCTTATAAGATTTGGATTTAGGATTTAGGGCTCACTCAGATAATCCAGGATGATCTGATCACAAGAACCTGAATTTACTTGCATTTGCAAATCCTTACCTTTTTACAAATAAAGTGACATTCACAGGGTCCAGAGATTTGGACATAAATTTTGGGCAGCCACTATTCAACCCACTACACAAGGAAACAGGAAGACTTTCAGGCAGGTCTTTGCTTATCCTGGCTAGCTTAAAATTCCCCTCAAGATTCGGCTCAGTGGTTGCCCAGTCAAGGGAGCCGCACCACCAGCTCTAGTATATGCCTCTCCTATAATGATAATAGTTATTGCATATTCAGCACCATTTTAAGGGCTTTATGTGTATAAACTCACTTAACTCTTGCCACAACCCTATGAGATCGAAAGCTAATGGTCTGTTTTGGGCTTCCCTGGTCTGGCTCAGACAGTAAAGAATCTGCCTGCAGAGTGGGGGTCCTGCGTTCAGTCCCTGGATTTGGAAGATCACCTAGAGGAGGGCATGGCAACCCACTCCAGTATTCTTGCCCAGAGAATTCCATGCACAGGAGAGCCTGGCAGGCTATAGCCCATGGGGTTATAAAGAGTTGGACACAGCTGAGCAACTACATGCCTAATGGTCTGTTTTAGTGTCTCTTCCCCAGTAGACCCCTGCCTCCTGCCAAGGCAACAACCAAGACTTATTATCTCTCTGTCTCTAGCATATACCATGGTATAGCCAGGTTCTTTATCAAGGCTGGTGGGTTGAATAAATGACTGAGCAAGAGATATGCTGGTACTAAACTGGGCAGGGTTTTGACTATCAGATTGAGACGTTTGGATTTGGGAAATTCCCTGGCCCTTCAGTGGTTAGGACTCGACACGTTCACTGATGTAGCCTGGGTTCAGTCCCTGGTCAGGCAATTAAAGACCCCACAGCCATGCAACAGGGCCAAAAAAAAAAAAAAAAGGACATTTGGATTTCATCTTTTAGATCACAGGTGGCCAATAATTTTAAAGCTAAGAAGTGATAGGATGGATCCCTCTTTCAAATATATCCTCCTCTTGGGAGAAATCTTATCAAATATTATTTTAATTATCACCTCCAAATCACCAACTCCCCCGGGGCTTTCCTCCTGAACTCTAGTCTCACACTCACTGCCTGCTTCTTGCTGGGTCTCTCCAGGCTCAAATTCATCATGTCCAGACCAGTCTTCATCATGCTTCCCCCAAACTCACTCCTCCTGTGTTATTGAGCTCACAAACATCCAAACAAGACAATTTGAATTAATCCCAAACACTTTCCTCACCCCCTGACTCTACTCCAATTAGTCATCAAGTGCTGTCAACCCCATCTCCTGAACTTTATCTCATATCCATTCCCTTGGCCTCTGCCATAGTTCAGGTTCTTGTATCTTTCACCTGGACCATTGCATTAGCCTCCTTACCAGTCTCCTGGCCTCTACTCTTTCCTCTCCAACTCCAGCCCATTCTCCACTCTGCTGCTCACTTTATAAGCCTAAAAACCAGATCTGATAACTCACTTTCTTGCTAAAACAATAAATAAACAAAACTCCAAAGCAACTCTGCAGTGGTTCTTAATTGCTTATAAGATCAAGGTCTTCGAGACCTGACTACAAAGATCTACTTTTTTTATGTGTGTTGAATGTCTGCTGTGTTTCTGGTACTGTGCTCATTGCATTCATGTACTGGAGAGGGAGATGCCCCACAAGCTACAGATGGACACAGCTGTTTTCACTTGGGTGACCTCATGTCTTGGGCAGTAAGGGAAGTACCCTAAGGAATATTCTACAACTGGAAGAGGCTGAGAGTGGCATCCTTGCTGTTTGCTCTCAGGTTATATTGTCACTTTATTGCTATTTACATGCCTGTGGAGTAGCTTTACAGATGATATTTATCTAGTTTCAAATTAATCTTAACCAAGAAGGAAAATAATTTTAAATAATTCTCACTGGGCCTTCTCTGGTGGTCCAGTGGCTAAGACACCACAATCCCAGTGCAGGGGGCCTGGATTTGATCTCTGGTGGGGAAGCTAGATCCTGCTTACCACAACTAAAGATCCTGCAAGCCGCAACTAAGATCCAGTACACCCAAACACAAAAAAATAATAGTAGTTCTCACAAAGAAACTATGAATTAAAGACAATACTAAACTTTAAGCCAAGAAAATAATACAGTCAGCCCAAGGGACTGGGGCTACATCTAATGTGAGCCTTCAGCAATTTTAGACTTAAGACAATAAACTCCTAATCACATATGACAAAAACTGGCCCTCAAAATTTAAATTATGGTTAAAGAACCTTTGAAATAGAGATTTACAGTCTCCATCTTTAATGACAGGCTCCTGCTTAAGCATATATTGGGGTTTGAAGTTTTAGTTGATAATGCCATTATGATTAGCCATATCTTTTTGTGTGTGTGTGTGTGTGTGCAAAGTATAAATAGAATCTGGTGTGACTCTAATTTTTGTGTTTATGGAAGGGATGGCTCATAAAGATTCCCCAGTAGAGTATCAAGCTTTTATTAGTTCTCACAACCTTTGCTAGTATAACTCTCTCCTGGAAAAATAAAGCACCCAGATAAGTACAAATAAATTGCTTAGTTTCTTATTGTTAAACATTGCAAAACTAGAAAGCAAATTAATGAGCTTTTAGTTCTCACTTTTTAAACTACTTAATATTACCATGTTCATGATTGCGTGGGTGCTCAGTCATGTCTGACTGTTTGCAACCCCATGGACTGCAGCCAGCCAGGCTCCTCTGTCCATGGAATTTTCCTGGCAAGAATATTGGAGTGAGTTGCCAATGCCTACTCCAGGGGATCTTCCTGACCCAGGGATCAAATGCTTGTCTCTTGCATCTCCTGCATTGGCAGGCAGATTCTTTACCACTGAGCCACCTGAGAAGCCCATGTTCATAATTAGCAGTATCTTTATAATTGCTTATTTTTTCCTTAGAAGTTCTATTTATATTTGTTTTCACATGTTCCCTGCTGGTTCAGATGGTAAAGTCTGCCTGCAATGTGGGAGACTTGGGTTAAATCCCTGGGTTGGGAAGATCCCCTGGAGAAGGAAATGGCAACCCACTCTAGTATTCTTGCCTGGAAAATCCCATGGATGGAGGAGCCTGGCAGACTATAGTCCATGGGGTCTCACAGAGTTGTACACGACTGAGTGATTTCACTTTCTTTTCTTTACAATGTCATTAGTATGGTAGTACATGCATATAACTTTAAATAAATAAATTGCCCTGAGTTACTTGTCATTCCCTAATACTGTTCCATTTTTCCTATAGCTTTGTGCTTTTTTTGTTTTTAAACTTTTTTTCTCAGTGTGTTTTCTCTCTTCTCCATTTGGCAGAATTCTAAGGATTATCCAAGCCTTCCCCAATATCGAAAGGCACAAAGAATCACTTTTCCCTCTCTCCTTTTAGAACATACCTTCAAGGTCCATCTCACTTGGTTCCACTTGTCTTGTCAGTGTCTCCCCTAGTGGATTGTGAGTTTCTAGATGATAAGAATCATTCTC
Source organism: Bos indicus (assembly GCF_029378745.1). Classification (NCBI taxonomy): domain Eukaryota; kingdom Metazoa; phylum Chordata; class Mammalia; order Artiodactyla; family Bovidae; genus Bos; species Bos indicus. The sequence continues at coordinate 92,414,661 of NC_091765.1, forward strand.
ACTCATCATTTTTATCCCCAGTGTCCCACAGCTGCAAGTAGGGGGTGTTGCAAGTGTTAACTGAATTTAATCCTCTCATAAAATTCTGTGTCCTAAATTTCAGACTAATCTGACAGATATAGAAATATATGAAACAATTATGAGATATAAAGGGCTACAAATTTCAAGCAAGAGGCTTAATTTCGCATATAGCATTTTATAAGAATGATCCACAAGGTATGGTATATAGGTCCTCTTGACAGACTGTAAATTTAACAAATGCACAGTCTTCACTCATTATATGTGAGGGATGTGTAATTCCACAGATTTTCGTTTTTGCATACAACCAAGGGCTGCTTAGTAACCTACTAAATAACTTATTAAAATTTGATATTTATAAACTGCAGTTTGTCACATATTGAAAGAGTGCTAAAGATTCTAATTTAGCATTCTACTCAAAAGTCTGTCAGTCACAAAAATGCTTGGCAAATACACACTTGCAGATAGTTGGATTTCCCTCCCAAATTCAAAAGGCCTATTTTTTATGCATGGTCACTGTTTGGAGAAGGCAATGGCACCCCACTCCAGTACTCTTGCCTGGAAAATCCCATGGACAGAGGAGCCTGGTAGGCTGCAGTCCATGGGGTCGCTAAGAGTCGGACACGACTGAGTGACTTCACTTTGACTTTTCACTTTCATGCATTGGAGAAGGAAATGGCAACCCACTCCAGTGTTCTTGCCTGGAGAATCCCAGGGACTGGGGAGCCTGATGGGCTGCCGTCTATGGGGTCGCACAGAATCGGACATGACTGAAGCGACTTAGCAGCAGCGGCAGCAGCATGGTCACTGTTATATTGAGATAGCTGAGGTTCTGATTATAGTTTCTCCTGCTTATTAATTATATATTGCTGTTATTTGCATTTTCTCATCATCAGTGTATTCTGTGAGTCGTTCATCTGTTGTTTTCTTAGTGTGATAGTTTCAGACATGGGCTCTGGAGGTTGTGTCTTGCATGTAAAATCTGTGATGAACTTGGGCAAATTTTTAATTTTTCTGAGCCTCAAGTTTTGAGTTTTTCCATCTCAAAATGTGGCTTGTAGGTTGAAGTACTTATCTCATTGATTTGACATGAGAAGACATTGAGTTAATGCATTTAAAGTGTTTTCACAGAATGGTACTTGGTACACAGAGAAAGTGCCTGGCATGTAGGACACAGTTATATTAGATTAGCTTTGGTTCAGCTAAGAATGACAGAAAATAGTGACTTATTAAGATAGAAGTATATTTCTTCCCATATAACCACACTCAGCCCAGAGTGTGTATGACAATCTCTGATCATCCTTTTCTTCTCATCTTGTTCCACTGTTTCTTAAAATGGGATTTCCACTCCATAGTCTGATGGCTGTTCCAGTACCAGCCATCATATCTTCATCCCAGCTTGCAGGAAGGAAGAACGGCAAAGAGAGGGCACACTTTTTTGTAAGGACTCTTCTCGGCTGCCACACACATCACTTCCACTTCCATGTCATTGACCAGAACTTGATCACATAGCTACATCTAGTTACAAAGGCAGGCTGGCAAATAAAATTTTGAGTAGGCATGTTCCCAACTAAGAAATGATGAGTTGGTTATTACAGAACTGAGTTGATCAACTGGAACATTATTGGCCTTTGGGCAGGACAACTCTTTATTGAGTGAGGCTGCTTTGTTTCAGGGGATTTACACTTCCAGGCCCCAGATGCCACCTAAACCTCAGAGGCATCCTCCCAGTCATTGTATCAACCCAATGCTCCCACACAGTGACAGTTCCCCTTAGGGGGTAGCACTATTTTTACATCTTAGGTTTCTGTGCAGGCATCTAAAAAAAAGATACGTATTTATTTATTTGTCTGTGCTGGGTCTCAATTGCAGCATGTGGGATCTAGCTCCCTGACAGGGATTGGATGTGGGCCCCCTGCATTGGGAGCAGAGAGTCTTAGTCACTGGACCACCGGGGAAGTCCCTGTGCAGGCCTTCTGTATAGCAGTACATCCCTTTCCAGGGAAACACTCCTTCCCATGGCCATAAGCTGGAAAACCATATTTTACATGACCCTTTTCTAACAACAGAGATGAGAAAACAGGTCAGCATCTGACCCAGGCCAGGCCAAATAAAATCTCTTCCCAGGTTTTAAAAAACTGGGCCTAGGGCAAGAGTTTTAATTTCTTCATAGGTGGGGGGAGATACAAGATCTAGTGTTCTTCATACACCACTGGTGGGAATGTAAAATGGTGCTCCTGTTACAATCTTGTAGCTCTTCAAAAGATTGAATATAGAAATACCATACGGCACAGCAACTTTATTCCTGGGTATATATCCAAGAGAAATGAAAACACATTTCACATAAAAGCTTGTATGTGAAAGTTCATAGTAGCATTATTCACAGTAGCCAAAAAGTAGAAATAGCCCATGCCCATTAACTGATCAATGGATTAAAAAAATGTGGTACATCTATACAATGGAATATTATTTGGCAATAAAAAGGAATGGATTACTGATAATGTGCTACAACATGGATGAAACTTGGGAGTATTGTGCCAGGTGAAAGAAGCCGATCACAGCCACGTATTATATGGTTCCATTTATATGTCATGGGCAGTATGGGCAAATCCATAGAGATAGAAAGTAGATTACTGGTGATTGGGGGGAACAGAGAATGAGGAGTGGTAATGGTATGGGGAGATTGAGTCCAACCACATGACCAATGATTTAATCAATAATGCCTCTGTAATAAAACCTTGATAGAAACTCTAAGGAGGTTCAGAGAGTTTCCTGATTGGTGAGTATATCAATGTACCAGGAGGCTGGTACAAGCTCCCCAGGCTTCCTTTATTCCTAGCCTTGCCTTATGTGTCTCTCCCATTTGGCTATTTCTGGGTTGTATCCTTTATAATAAAATAATAATTCTAAGTATAGTGCTTTCCTAAGTGCTATGAGTCATTTGATCCAATTGTCAAACTTGCAGAGGGGTCGTAGAAACCCTCACATTAGTAGTCAGGCTGGCCCATAAGAAGTGCAGATGACCCCCTGAATTTGTAGCTGGTCTGAAGTGGGGACGGTCTTTGGGAACTGAGCCCTTAATCTGTGGTGTCTGTGTCGTGTCAGATTTGAATGGAATTGTTGGACACGCATTTGGTGTTGAAGATTTGCTGGAGAGCTCTGGGGAAGGTAACATTTGTTGAATGGGACATTATCTAAGAAGTCTGAGAACACTGCAGAAAGGTACTTAGTACAGAATCTTGACTACAGACAGAAAGTAGCAACTGTGTTACTTTGAGGCACTTCTCAAAGTGAGAGATAAAATGTAACATTTTTAGAGTTGAATTGTACTTTACAATATAAATGTTTACTAAGGGTACTTTTCAAAAGACACTTTTCTTCTTACCAACCTTTTCACAAATAATGAAGTCTATCTACCCAAAATGACTTAGGGATAGGTCTGTCTGAAGGTGAAAAGATGAAATTAGAGACTCTCTTTTAGCCGTATGATTATGTATTACATATTTCCATCAGGGGAAAACTCATCTCTGGATCTTGAAACAAAGAAGCTGCTGTTATCCAAATGTGTATGAATGTAACATATTCTATTTCTTTAAATAAATATTTTTAATACATTGATTCTTTTGAAAAGCTCTGCAGCATCCTCTCTTCCTTGGTCTTTTTTTTTGTTTGTTTGTTCCCTCTTCTCCTAGATAGGAAGAAGAACATTCCTGGAAATTCACATATAAGATGGCAGAAATACTCAAGACTATACAGGGACTCCAGCAAATCCCAGGTGGTGCTAGTGGTAAAGAACCCACCTGCCAATGCAGGAGATATAAGAGACATGGGCTCAATCCCTAGGTCGGGAAGATCCCCTGGAGGAGGAAATGGCAACCCACTCCAGTGTTCTTGCCTGGAGAATCCCATGGACAGATGAGCCTGGCAGGTTACATTCCATAGGGTCGAAAAGAGTCGGACACGACTGAAGTGACTGAGCACACGTGCATACAGGGACAAGAAAAAGTCCACTATGAAAAAATTACATCACTCCAATAAGATAAGAATGAAGAATGTTACATCCTGCTCTTTGTGGCACTGGGTCAGGGAACAGAAGGAGGAAGCTTCAAAGCAATTCATGTTGCATAGTATAAATTAAATACTTATAAAATGAGTAAAAATAATATGAGGATTTTTAAAAACTGCAAAAATAATAAAGAAACTAGTCAGTGTCTCTGGATTCCTTATGGGGAATTGTATTGTTAGTGTGACTTTGCATTAAATCAGAATCCCCACATATGGCATTAATTTTCAAGCTAAAATTTTAATAAAATATTTGTTCTCCCCTAGATACAAGCAATGTGTCTAATTTTAGTGTAATTTTAGATAAGAATTACTGTGCTTCCTTTTTTAAAAAAATAATTAACTTTTGGCTGCACTGGGTCTTCAGTGCTGCTGCAGGCTTTCTCTAGTTGTGGTGAGCAGGGGCTCCTCTCTGGTTGCAGTATGTATGCACATTTCTCATTATGGCGGCTTCTTTTGTTGTGCAGCATGAGCTCTAGGGCACACAGGCTCCATAGTTGTGGCACACGGGCTTCGTTGCTCTGTGGCATGCAATCTTCCCACACTAGGGATTGAACTCATCTCCCCTGCGTTGGCAGGTGGATTCTTAACCACTAGACCACTAGGGAAATCCCACTGTGCTTCTTTCAATTAGTTCATCAAATGATTAAAATGGTGTAATGACATTTCCCCCTGCATTTTAAATGGTTGCCATCACAGTCTTATGATGGGTCTTTATAGTATGCTTTGCACTAGAGAAAACATCTTAGATTACTTGCCTCATATTTTAAAGCTACAGAAGTCCCTGTTCATAGCACCTGAGGAAAGGGTGAATATAAATAAAATTATGCGGGTGATTTTTAGTTTGCTAAATGAATAACACTTTAGTTGATACAAAGTGGCTCCTAGAGACTATAGCAAGTAGTTCATTTATTTTTAATTGCTAATTTAATTTCAGCTATAACACTTTTATTTGGGAAATGACTTCCTTGGAGAAAGTGTGCGGCAGCAAGAAGAGGAATAATCAAATGTGGAATAATCTTTAAGATTCCAGTAGACACAGGGCTCTTGATACTACTTAGAAGAAATGAGGCCATTCTGTAATTTTAACTTTCAAATGTATATTAGATTTGAAATAAAAGTAGATAATATGTATCTTTTAATTTTCTTAATGAGTTAATATATTTACAGAGCGGGGCTGTGCATTGTTGTGGAAGGAGCAGTGTATGGCAGTCTGCAGAGTCAATCCTACTCTGAAACCATCCAGCTTTACAGTCTCAGACTTAGAGGCTAATAAGCCTTCCTGACTCCTGAGTTCTCATCCTAAGGAACGGACTCAAAAATGTCTAATGTATTTCTTAGCTCGAAATTTCTGGGATTAACTCCAAAATATCCAGAGTGTACCTACAACATTAACGTGATTTAGAAAGAGCAACCAAGTATGGGATTGTAGTCACACTAAATAGATCCCCAGTTCTGCCACTCAATTACAATGTAATTTTGGGCAGGTAACCTTCCTGAATTCAAGTTTATTTAACTTTAAAACCAGGTTAGGGACTTCCCTGTCAGTCCAGTGGTTAAGACTCCACCTTTCAATGCAGGGGATAAGAGTTTGATTCCTGGTGTGGGAACTAAGGTCTCACATGCCAAGGGAAGTAGCCAAAAACTTAAAAACAAAAACATAACATAAAACCAGGTTAGCAATACTACAGCAGACACTGTTGATGCCATGCTCCAGAGCCCCTCAGCTCAGTGCAACTAGAGGGGCAATGCTCACACCCAGTCAGCTGCCCACTTCTGCCTGCCTCTATTTCCTTCCCTGCCCCTGGGCTTCCTCTGGAGCATAGGGACTTGCAAAGCCCAGAAGCACCAGAGATATTTCTACAAGACTCCTGAAATGTAGAGGGAGTTATTACGAAGCACTGGAGGCAGAGAGAGGAGGCAAAAGATGAGGGGTTTTTCTCAAGTCCCTACAATATTCATCAACATCACTAGTTGGAATATATTTTAAGGAAATAACTCAATGAGTAGTGAAAGATCTATGTGCTAGATTATTGACCACAGGCTTATTTATAAAAATGAAATATAGGTATAATCTAGATATCAATGGGTAGTTGTGCTCATCAAAAATGTAATGAAGACTTGTATGCATTAATATGGAAAGATGTTCTAATATACTTTTAAGTGAAAAGGTGACTATAAAACAAAATACCCCTTTTGTTTTTACAAATATGTATTTATCTATATAAAATGGCAACCCACTCCAGTATTCTTGCCTGGAGAATTCCATGGACAGAGGAGCCTGGCAGGCTACAGTTCATGGGATCGCAAGAGTCGGACATGGCTTAGCACTATATTTATCTATATATGTAAATATGTGTAGAGAAAAATCTAGGAGTGAATATAAAGAAATACTGACAATGGCTATCTGAATGGTAGGATTGTGAGTGATCCTTGTTTTTGTATTTTTCAGAAATTTCCAAATTTTTTGCAGAGGTCATAGTACCTCTGCAATCAGAAATAATCAAGGGGCTATTTAAAAAGCAATGTTCTTGAATCTTCAACAATATAAAAATGTTAAGGAGAAAAAAAAGGATAAAGTACTATTTTTAGCATCACCTTATTTATATAAAGATATTCACTGTTTTAATGCAAGTAGAGATTATCATACTAAGTGAAGTAAGTCAGAAAGACAAATACATGATATCACTTATATGTGGAATCTAAAATATAGCACAGTGAACCTATTTGCAAAACAGAAACAAACTCTTAGACATAGAGAATAGACTTGCTATTGCCAAGGGGATGGGGAGGAAGAGGGATGTACTGGAGTTTGGTGTTGGTAGACACAAACTATTTCATATAGAAGGATAAACAACAATGTCCTAGTATATAGCATACGGAACTATATTCCATATCCTGTGATAAACCATAATGGAAAAGAGTACAAAAAAAGTTTGTCTATATGTGTATAACTGAGTCGCTTTCAGTCAGTCAGTTCAATCTCTCAGTCGTGTCTGACTCTTTGCAACCCCATGGACTGCAGCACTCCAGGCTTCCCTGTCTATCACCAAGTCCCAGAGCTTACTCGAACTCATGTACATTGAATGGGTGATGCCATCCAACCCCCTCATCCTCTGTCGTCCCCTTCTCCTCCTGCCTTCAATCTTTCCCAGCATAAGGGTCTTTCCCAATGAGTCAGTTCTTTGCATCAGTTCTTTGCATCAGATGGCCAAATTATTGGAGTTTCAGCTTCAGTATCAGTCCTTCCAATGAATATTCAGGAATGATTTCCTTTAGGATGGACTGGTGGGATCGGACTCTCAAGAGTTCTCCAACAACACAGTTCAAAAGCATCAATTTTTCAGCACTCAACTTTCTTTTTAGTCCAGCTCTCACATCCATATGTGACTACTGGAAAAACCATAGCTTTGACTAGACGGACCTTTGTTGGCAAAGCAATGAGTTGCTCTGCTGTACAGCAAAGACTGCCATAACATTGTAAATCAACTACACTTCAATTTTTAAAAAAATTCACTGTTTTAGGAGAAAACATAACAGCGTATTAATGTGCTTTTCTCTGAGAGGTTGGATTATTAAAGATTCTTATAAATAAATTGTATTTATACATATACATATACAAATACATATACACATGTAATTTATCTAAACAAAAATTAAAAGTAAAAAAAAAAGTTTTCAATCAAAACACAAATATAAACTTTGTCATTGCATAGAACCAGAGAAGAATTGATTACACATTTAAATTCAGTCACATTCTGGTTAATCTGTTTTATCTGATAGGGAAGGTTGATGCTAATAAGGATCAGAGAAAAACAGGTGATCAGACTCAGTTTTGTATTAACCCTAAAAAGAATCGATGGATTTAGCTTCTTTTTCCTCCTCAATCCTCTCCATGAAGATCAGTCTAATTCTTGTCCAATCACTCTTCCAGTTCCCTTAATAATGATAACAATTATTAATATAATTTGCTACTGAAACACTTTGTAATAAGGGTGTTAATCCTTTTACTTTTAAAAGTTACTTTATTGGATGTATATGTAAGTAACTATTCACTTAAGGTCTATCATATGTATAGCCTTATAAGAAAACTGAAAAATTATAAAATAATTAAACACTAATTTAATGGTGACAAAGCAACGTGAAGTCATTCTGGGGTAGTATGTCAGGGGCAGGATGACAGAAACCAGCGCTTGGGCTTGAAAGTCAGCCTGCATTGGCTTCCCATCAGCATCTACCAAATTCTCATGAAGTGTGTGACTTTGACATATCTATAGACCCTACAAGCATCAGTTTTCTCATCTGTGAAATGGAGACAATTACAGCTACATCAGCCACCAAGATAGTCCCTACAATTCTTGCCTCTTGGTAACCCCTGTGTGGTCACCTCCTATATTGAATAGAGATAACTTGATAACAAATGGGATGTTGCAGAGTGTGTGTGTGACTTTCCTAACTGTCTACCTCATAACTTCCACTTGGCTTACTTCTCTCTTGTGGATTACTTACTTGGGGAAAGTCAGCTACCTTATTACAAGGATATTCAAACAGCCCTATGGTGACATCTACATGGGAAAGAACTGCATCATTTCACCAATAACCAGTGCCGGCTTGCCAGGCATCTGAGTGAGCCACCTTGGGAGCATCCCTTTCTGCCCTTGCCAAGGCTTCAGATGACTGCAGCCCCAACCAACAACACCATGACTGTAATGTCATAAGAGACCCTGAGGCAGAACCACCCAGATATGCTGCTTCTGACTTCCTGACCTGCAGAGACTGTGAGATAATCAGTGTTTATTATTTTAAGTCACTACACTTTGGGTAATTTTTTATGCAGCAATACATGTGGGAGCCTGGTTGGCTTCCATCTATGGGATCGCAGAGTCGGACTGAAGTGACTTAGCAGCAGCAGCAGCAGCTAACCAATACTCTATGTCATGATATATTAGTGTCTTTGTGTTTCTTTTACTTTCTGCTTCACCATCAGACAAGTGACAGGGCAGGGTCTGGGGATCAGCATCTTTGGGAAGGAAAAGGGATGCTGTGAGCTATAGATACATGTGCCAATTTGCATATTAGCAGGGATAGGGCACTCCTGGGCTTCCCTTGTAGCTCAGCTTTTAAAGAATCTGCCTGCAATGTGGGAGACCTGGGTTTGGGTTGGGAAGATCCTCTGGAGAAGGGAACGGCTACCCACTCCAGCATTCTGGCCTGGAGAATTCCATGGACTGAATGGTCCGTAGGGTCGTAGGGTCGAAGAGTCAGACACAACTGAGCAACTTTCACTTTCACTTTTTCAGGGCACTCCTGCTGGGAAGATTTGGTTTTCTCTGTCAGTAGAAAGCATGGAGTAGCAGCCAGGGGGAATGATAGGCACTAGAAAATATATATTAAAAAAAAAAAAAAGGAGTAGACAACATGAATGTGTATTGATCTGGTCTTTTGCCATCAGTTCTCTGAGATCTAGGGGTAGAAATGATGAAAACAGCCAGCAACTGGGGAAAGCCTAAGGGAAAGTTGATTAATGGCCAAGCTTATTCAGGGCATTGGCATGGGAGTCTGATGAGCCTAGTAATGTGTGTAACTTATGTATAATTTCTTCTATGTGAATACTGTGTTTAGTGATTCATACTGTAAAATTGCCAATATTTGACCATCTTGACCTACAAAAATGTCAGTTTCATATAGTCCAACTTGTATTCACTCTGTGAAGTGTAAATCCATATCTTCCTTGTAGAGGAGTTGGGATGGTTGACCTCATTGAGGAGAAAGAAGCAAATCTCTTAAAGAGATTTTAAGATTAAAGGGCACTTGAATACTCTATTTCTCAATGCCTGGAACACAGTAAATTCTTACAATCTTTTTAAGTAGATGTACACGCACATGATTTAAAAAGGAAAAGATAGAAAGTATATAGAAGGTAAACAGTCTCCATCTCCATTAATTGTTTTTGGCTACAAGTAGCAGAAACTTGACACTTGACCAAAGCTGGCTTAAATGATAGTGAAATGTATCAGTTCATTTATCACATAAATGCAAGATAGGGTTGAAGAGTTAGTTGAGTTAGCCGCTTAACAGTATCATCAAGGACCAGATTTTTCCTGTCTTTCTACTTTGCTCTCTAGTTCATGGGCTTCAGCCTGAGGCTGATTTCTTGCATAGTTGTAAAATGGAAACACTTGGCTTCATTCTCCCTTGTTTGTGTCCAGCAGAAAAGCTGATGAAAAGTGAAAGCGATTGTCACTCAGTCATGTCCAATTCTTTGCAACCCATGGACTGTAGCCTGCCAGGCTCCTCTGTCTGTGGAATTCTCCAGGTAAGAATACTGGATTAGGTTGCCATTCCCTTCTCCAGGGGATCTTCCTGACTCAGGAATCGAAGCCGGGTCTCCTGCATTAGCAGGCAGATTCTTTGCTGTCTGAACCACCAGGCAAGCGTCATGTTAATCTCTCCTAAGAGTGATAAAGCATAATTCCAGAAGCTTGCAGCAATACTATCCTCTCATTTCACCAGACAAAATTGGGTCACATGTAACAGGTCAAGAAAATGGAACCATATTTATATCAATCAGAGACATCCCTGGAGAAAAAGTCAGTTTTCCAAATGCATTTGGGTAAAATGGATATGGTTGAGGCACCCACAATGTTTATTAACTTGGCCCACACCTGCCCCATATGCCCTTTCACAGAAGCAAACACTATTAGCAATTTCCTGTGCATCCTTCCTTCTGAAGACATTCTATGCACACTTGTTTTAGGAGCCTTTTTCTATCCTCCTTTTAACAGAAATGATAAACTATACACACGTCTTATAGTGAATAATTTCTTCTTCCCATAATACATGACTGATAAACATTTAATTAACAGATGGTAAGAATATTTTGTAAGTCAGATGGTTTTAATCATAATTATCCACTTTGCTTATTTGCCTTTTGTACTCCACTAGCAATGGCACCCCACTCCAGTACTCTTGCCTGGAGAATCCCATGGACGGAGGAGCCTGGTAGGCTGCAGTCTGTGGGGTCGCTAAGAGTCGGACACGACTGAGCACCTTCACTTTCACTTTTCACATTCATGCATTGGAGAAGGAAATGGCAACCCACTCCAGTGTTCTTGCCTGGAGAATCCCAGGGACGGTGGAGCCTGATGGGCTGCCGTCTATGGGGTCGCACAGAGTCGGACATGACTGAAGCGACTTAGCAGCAGCAGCAGCAGCATTAAAGTCTTTTTTGTTTGTTTGTTTTAAGTTTTGTTCAGTTCTGTTAGGCTAAAGGGGAACAATATGGCTCAGTGGGTAAAGAATCTGCCTGCAATGTAGGAAACACAGGAGATGCAGGTTTGATCCCTAGGTCAAGAAGATTCCCTGGAGAAGGAAATAGTAACCCACTCTAGTGTTCTTGCCTGAAAAATCCCAAGGACAGAGGAGCCTGGCAGGCTACAGTCCAAAGGGTTGCAAAGAGTTGGACATGGCTGAGTGACTAAGCACACACGGAAAAAAAAAACAAACAGAAAAGCATGCAAAGGGGTCCTAAAGAGGGGTTTTGTCTGGATTGGGATCAGAGTGTTAAAAGGGATCAGCAGACCCTGGGTGCGATATGATAGTGGCAGCAGGAAGGAAGGGAGTCTCAAGGGTCAGGTGAAATAACGTAGCAAAACAACAATAGTGAGGCATGTTGAGTGCATATAGGGAGGTGTTCCAAGCTGTGATAAACATACCCTCAGTAACAACAGAGTTAGGTTTGCCTAACTGTCTCTTCATATCTGAGGATTCTCCTTCAAATGCTAAACCTTATGTTCCTTAGTGTTTCAGTAATGCTGGTGATTCTCTTACACTTGGTAAGTAAAATTTCAAAGAGCTGCATGAAGAATGATGTGCGTGTTAAGGTGGGGATGGAGTCTCTGCCACTTCCTAATGCCACAATGATAATTGGACATTAGGCAATTTTCTTAAAGTCTCTGTGCTTCATTATCTTCATCTGTAAAATAGAGCAGTTATCAGAGGGCTGTTGTGATAACTTGGGCTTCTCCGATGGCTCAGCAAGAAAAGAGTGTGTCTGCAATGCAGGAGACACAGGGGGCACAGGTTCAATCCCTGGGTCGGGAAGACCCCCTGGAGAAGGAAAATGACAAACATCTCAAGTGTTCTTGCCCAAAAAACTCCATGGACAGAGAAACCTGCCAGGCTACAGGGCAAAGTGTCACAAAGAGCTGGACACGACTGAGTGACTAAGCACGTTGTGATGACTAAATGAAATATGCATGCAAAATACCTTGCCTGATGTCTAACAGAGTAGATATTCAATAAATCTAAATAGACAAAAGAGACCTACTCTTATAGTTTTTGACATAACAATGGCTACCTTGGTACAATAATTTTAAAAATAAATTTTATTATGTATAACTGATAGACAATAATGCATATCCATTTTAAGTATAGAGATCAGTGAACTGTGACAAATTAATTCACTCATGTAATCACCACCACAATCATAATAAAGAACACTTTGGGGACATCCCTGGTGGTTTAGTGGTTAAGAATCCACCTGCCATTGCAGGGGACATGGGTTTGATCCTTGGCTAGGGAAGATCCCACATGCCACGGAGCAACTAAACCCGTAGGCTACAGCTATTGAGCCCATGCTCTAGAACAAGAGAAGCCGCGATGAGAAGTCCACGCGCTGCAGCAAAGAGTAGCCCCCTCTAGCTGCAACTCTTGCAATGAAGACCCAGCACAGTCAAAAGTAAATTAATTAATTTTAAAAAAAGATCCATCAGTTTGTCTCTAAGAAAAGAATTTAAAACATATTACTTCAAAAATTCCTTTTGTGCCCTTTCAAGTTAATCCACCCTACCTGAGACCCCAGGCCATCACTATTTTGCTTTCTATAAGTACGTTTTGGGTTTTTAGAATTTTATATAAATGGAATCATATTGTATGCACTTTTCTGTGTCTGGCTTGTTTCATTCAGCATAATGCTTTTGAGACCTATCCACATTTTGCATTATCTGTGGATTATTTTATTTTGACTGTGCTAAGTCGCTTCAGTCATGTCCGACTCTTTGGGACCCTATGGACATAGCCTGCCAGGCTCCTCTGTCCGTGGGATTCTCCAGGCAAAAATACTGGAGCACGTTGCCGTGCCCTCTTCTGGGGGATCTTCTGACCCAGGGATCGAACCCATGTCTCCTGCAGCTCCCACATTATAGGTGGGTTCTTTACCACTGAGCCACTGGAGAAGCCCCTATTTTATTGTTGAGTAGTATCCAATTGTACAGATAGCCCACAATTTATTTACCAATTAAACTGCTGAGGGACTCTTGGATTGTTTCCATTTTAGGACTACTATGAATAAAGCTGCTATGAATATTCTTTTTGTGGGTACAAGTTCTTGTCTCTCTTGTAAGTACCTCTGAATTGAATTATTGAATCATATGACTTATTATTTAATGTTTGTAAGAAATTGCCAAGTTGTTTCCCAAAGTAGTTGTATATTTTACATTCTCATTAACAATACATCAGAGTTCGTTACTCCACATCCTCCCTAACAATTGGTATTGCCAATTTTTTCTAACTTTCACCATTCTGCTGCTGCTAAGTCGATTCAATCATGTCCGACTCTGTGCAACCCCATAGAGGGCAGCCCACTAGGCTCCCCCATCCCTGGGATTCTCCAGGCAAGAACACTGGAGTGGGTTGCCATTTCCTTCTCCAATGCATGAAAGTGAAAAGTGAAAGTGAAGTCGCTCAGTTGTGTCTGACTCTTAGCGACCCCATGGACTGCTGCCTACCAGGCTCCTCCATCCATGGGATTTTCCAGGCAAGAATACTGGAGTGGCGTGCCATTGCCTGGTCCTTCACCGTTCTAGGAGGTGGTAAATAATTGTGGTTTAATTTGGATTTCCCTAAAGACTAGTGATGTTGAGTAGCATTTCATGTGCATTTGGCCAAACATATTTTATGATGTCATGTGGCTGAACTACACTGACTCCATTCTGTAAACTGCAGATTCTGTCAACAAGCAACTGCATCTTAGGAGTACAGTCCTACCCTCTCCCCTTCCCACATGACTGAACTTTCAGTTCAGTTCAGTTGCTCAGTCATGTCCAACTCTTTGCAACCCCTTGAACCGCAGCACGCCAGGCCTCCCTGTCCATCACCAACACCCAGAGTCCACCCAAACCCATGTCCATTGAGTCAGTGATGCCATCCAACCATCTCATCCTCTGTCATCCCCTTCTCCTCCTGCCCTCAATCTTTCCCAGCATCAGGATCTTTTCCAATGAGTCAGCTCTTCGCATCAGGTGGCCAAAGTTTTGGAGTTTTAGCTTCAACATCAGTCCTTCCAATGAACACCCAGGACTGATCTCTTTTAGGATGGACTGGCTGAGCAATGCCCTCAAGCCAGATACATTAACAAAAGGAAATGAAAGTAATCTAATAAATATTGATAGATGAGGAATCAAGATATTGATAGATGATTGAAATAGGGAGAGAAAATTTTACCTCATTCAAAAGGAAGGAGTTGACAATAAGAGAGATGGCAGTGCAGAGGAATCTCATGGGCCAGAGAGTTATTCAGCTGGTAGAAATTGATGATGGTAGAATGATGGATTGCAAACAGGTTGAGACAAAAGGCGAAAATGTAGAAGTGATATTGCTGCTCGAATATACAAGTATGTATGTATGAACCTGGAGAAGGCAGTGGCACCCCACTCCAGTTCTCTTGCCTGGAAAATCCCATGGATGGAGGAGCCTGGTAGGCTGCAGTCCATGGGGTCGCTAAGAGTTGGACATGACTGAGCGACTTCACTTTCCCTTTTCACTTTCATGCAGTGGAGAAGGAAATGGCAACCCACTCCAGTGTTCTTGCCAGGAGAATCCAGAGACAGGGGAGCCTGGTGGGCTGCCGTCTATGGGGTCACACAGAGTTGGACACGACTGAAGTGACTTAGCAGCAGCAACAGCAGCATGTATGAATCTGTTCTAATCCAGTGTCAATATCTAATGGTTGAATGGACTTCAACTATGTAAATTTTTAGGCTCACAAAAAAGGAGTAATGACTAATATTACAATAATTGGCTACAGGGAGAAAGGAATTATCTGAGAATTAGAGATGCCAGAACTATGGGAACTGACCCAACTCTGGGGCTGGCTGCCAAAGAGTGACCAGTAGGCCAAGTCATCATACTCCAGGGAGCAGATCATTTCACAGAATGCTCCTTAATAAGATTAGATTTTTAAAAGGAGCATGTATTAAGGAGTAGCACAAGCCTACAAGGATTAATGCTTACAGACTTAATTTTGCTTTTAAAAAGAAAATCAAGAATTTTTCAAAAATTGTTTCTTCCTTTTTAAGTAATACTTGTCATAAGAGGGTGAAAAGGAGAATAAAGTCACCTATTGATGCTGATGATATAATGCTATCAGATGACAGAGAAAAGTAAAAGCTACCCAACTTTAATTTCATTTCCTCTCTCAGAGAGAATAATTTTAAAATGAAAAATGTAGTATTAACGTGATTAAAAGGTTACTGAAATCCAATGTGGTAAGTGAGCAACCAATTGCTTTCTTTAAGTGAGTTAAACGTTCCAGGCCTCAATGAATTATCCATGAAAGACTTTGCATAAGTGATTGTAGATTAGTGTCAGTCAGCTTTGGAAAACCAGAGAAAAATAAGAAATGCCAAGGACTGAAGAAGGGCTAATATTGTCCTGATTTTCAAATAGTAAAAAAGCAACAGGAACAGGGCAGAGTTTGAGTTACTGGTAAATTTAACATTGCCTAGAATGAATTTTTAACCAATTGTTTCAATAACAGGGAAAGAAATTGAGCTCATGAATGACAATATCAACTTTTTTCTTGTTTCCTTATATAGCGACCAAAGTCTCCGGGCGGGGGGAGGGGGGCGGGGAGCATTACAGCAGATGTTTCAAATAAAAAAAATTAATGAACAAAAAACCTCTTAAATAAAGGGTAGAACTGTAAACACTTCCTAGTCGAGTATAATCACCAAATCGGCAGCGGCAGCATCACCTGGGAGACTGATGGACCCAAGGAGCACCAGCTCCTGCCCCAGACCTACTGATTTTAGAATCTGCATTTTAACAGGATCTCCAAGTGACTCATATGTACTAAAATGTGAGAAGCACTGAAGTCAAACAAATAAGGATGGCAAGGCATCCAAAGACCAATAAAATTAGGAATCATAATCATCCTTAGGACTGAAGGAAAACAAAGGGAGGAAATTGTGAGACTGGAACTGGTGAATCTACTAAAAACAAAGTTGAATTGTATACTTTAAATGAGTAAATTGTATGATATGTGCATGTATGGATATGAGAGTTGGACCATAAAAAAACCTGAGCGTTGTGGTGCTGGAGAAGACTCATGAGAGTCCCTTGGACTGCAAGGAGATCAAATCAGTCAATCCTAAAGGAAATCAACCCTGAATATTCAATGGAAGGACTGATGCTAAAGCTGAAACTCCAATACTTTGGCCACCTGGTATGAAAAGCCAACTCAGTGGAAAAGACCCTGATGCTGGGAAAGATTGAAGGCAAGAGGAGAAGGGGACAACAGAGGGCGAGATGGTTGGATGGCATCACCGACTCGATGGACATGAGTTTGAGCAAACTCTGGGAGATAGTGGAAGACAGAGGAGCCTGGTGTCCTGCAATCCATGTGGTCACAAAGAGTCAGACACGACTGAGCGACTGAACAACAACCAGATGGCCTGTGAATTGTATTTTGATAAAACTGTTGGGAAAAAAAAATATGTGTAAAATCTGTATTATGAAATTAAAATATTAAAAAAAAGCAAGCAGAGGGAATAAATACCATGTTCATGGACTGGAAGATTCGATAGTGTTAAGATGTTAATTCTCCCAAGTGATTCTATAGATTTAATACAATCCAAAATAAATCCCATCACGATTTTTTGGTATGATTTTACAAGCTTATACAGAGGCAAGCAATTTAGATTAGTGAAAGTAATTTTCAAAGAGAATAAAGTTGGAGAGTTCATATTTCTTCATTTCAAGACTTATTAGAAAGCTACAGAAACCAAGGCTGTGTGGTGTTGGCAAAAGGATAGACACATTGACCAATACACAGAATAGAAATTAGTCTAGACAAGCATATATATGCTTGATCAATTTTTGACAAAGGTAGAAAGGCAATTCAGTGGAGAAAGGATAATCTTTCCAATATGTGAAGCTGGAAAAATTGCATATGTGAGAAAATAAACTTTCATCCATATCTCACACCATATACAAAAATTAACTCAAAACTGTGCACAGACTTAAATGTAAAGACAAAAACTACAGACTTCTAGAAAAAAACAAAGATTTGACAGATTTCTTAGACACCAAGAGCTCAATCCATAAAAGAAAAAAAGTCAGTTATACTCCATCAAATAAAATTTTCTGCTCTATTAAGAAAATGAACTATGGACGGAGGACAGGGATCAAGACCATCCCCATGGAAAAGAAATGCAAAAAAAGCAAAATGGCTGTCTGAGGAGGCCTTACAAATAGCTGTGAAAAGAAGAGAAGTGAAAAGCAAAGGAGAAAAGGAAAGATATTCCCATTTGAATGCAGAGTTCCAAAGGATAGCAAGGAGAGATAAGAAAGCCTTCCTCAGCGATCATTGCAAAGAAATCGAGGAAAACAACAGAATGGGAAAGACTAGAGATCTTTTCAAGAAAATTAGAGATACCAAGGGAACATTTCATGCAAAGATAGGCTCGATAAAGGACAGAAATGGTATGGACCTAACAGAAGCAGAAGATATTAAGAAGAGGTGGCAAGAATACACAGAAGAACTGTACAAAAAAGATCTTCACGACCAAGATAATCACGATGGTGTGATCACTCACCTAGAGCCAGACATCCTGGAATGTGAAGTCAAGTGGGCCTTAGAAAGCATCACTACAAACAAAGCTAGTGGAGGTGATGGAATCCCAGTTGAGCTAGTTCAAATCCTGAAAGATGATGCTGTGAAAGTGCTACACTCAATATGCCAGCAAATTTGGAAAACTCAGCAGTGGGCACAGGACTGGAAAAGGTCAGTTTTCATTCCAATCCCAAAGAAAGGCAATGCCAAAGAATGTTCAAACTACCGCACAATTGCACTCATCTCACACACTAGTAAAGTAATGCTCAAAATTCTCCAAGCCAGGCTTCAGCAATATGTGAACCATGAACTTCCAGATGTTCAAGCTGGTTTTAGAAACGGCAGAGGAACCAGAGATCAAACTGCCAACATCCGCTGGATCATGGAAAAAGCAAGAGAGTTCCAGAAAAACATCTATTTCTGCTTTATCGACTATGCCAAAGCCTTTGACTGTGTGGATCACAATAAACTGTGGAAAATTCTGAAAGAGATGAGACCACCTGACCTGACCTCTTGAGAAATCTGTATGCAGGTCAGGAATCAACAGTTTGAACTGGACATGGAACAACAGACTGGTTCCAAATAGGAAAAGGAGTACGCCAAGGTTGTATATTGTCACCCTGCTTATTTAACTTATATGCAGAGTACATCATGAGAAATGCTGGACTGGAAAAAGCACATGCTGGAATCAAGATTGCTGGGAGAAATATCAATAACCTCAGATATGCAGATGACACCACCCTTATGGCAGAAAGTGAAGAGGAACTCAAAAGCCTCTTGATGAAAGTCAAAGAGGAGAGTGAAAAAGTTGGCTTAAAGCTCAACATTCAGAAAACTAAGATCATGGCATCTGGTCCCATCACTTCATGGGAAATAGATGGGGAAACAGTGGAAACAGTGGCAGACTTCATTTTTCTGGGCTCCAAAATCACTGCAGATGGTGATTGCAGCCATGAAATTAAAAGACACTTACTCCTTGGAAGGAAAGTTATAACCAACCTAGATGACATACTAAAAAGCAGAGATATTACTTTGCCAACAAAGGTCCGTCTAGTCAAGGCTATAGTTTTTCCTGTGGTCACGTACGGATGTGAGAGTTGGACTGTGAAGAAAGTTGAGTGCCCAAAGAATTGATGCTTTTGAACTGTGGTGTTGGAGAAGACTCTTGAGAGTCCCTTGGACTGCAAGGAGATCTAACCAGTCCATTCTAAAGGAGACCAGTTTTGGGTGTTCATTGGAAGGCCTGATGCTAAAGCTCAAACTCCAATACTTTGGCCACCTCATGCGAAGAGCTGACTCATTGGAAAAGACTCTGATGCTGGGAGGGATTGGTGGCAGGAGAAGGGGACGACAGAGGATGAGATGGTTGGATGGCATCACTGACTCGATGGACGTGAGTCTGAGTGAACTCCGGGAGTTGGTGATGGACAGGGAGGCCTGGCGTGCTGTGATTCATGGGGTTGCAAAGAGTCGGACACGACTGAGTGACTGAACTGAACTGAACTGAACTGAAGAAAATGAAATGACAAACCATAGAAATATGTGTAAAACATACATCAAGCATAAGAATAAACAATAAAATAACTCAGTTTAATAAAAAAACAGCAAAAAACCCCACATAACCAAAGAAGGTATGAAAGTGAAAGTGTTAGTCACTCAGTCTGACTCTTTGCGACCGTATGAACTGGAGCCCACCAGGCTCCTCTATCCATGGAATTCTCCAGGCAATAATACTGGAGTGGGTTGCCCTGCCCTTCTCCAGGGGATCTTCCCAACTCAGGGGTTAAACCACAGTCTTCCACATTGTCAGCAGTTTCTATACTGTCTGAGCCACTGGGGAAGCCCAAAGAAGGTATATGCATGGAAAATAAGCAAATGGAAAGACTGTCAACACCATTAGTCACTGGAGAAATGCAAATTAAAAGATCACTGAGGTACCACTGAAAAATGACTAGAATGACTAAAAACTTAAAAACTGAATATACTTACTGCTGATACAGAACAGAACAACTGGAACCTTACATGTCACCATGATACATTTTAGAACATTTTTATCATTTCAAAAAAAATCCCATACCCCTTAGATATTACTTAGTTATTACTTCTCTACCACATCAGTCTCGAGTAACTGTTAATTTACGTTCTGTCTGTATTTGTGTTGTCCAATCCCTCAGTCGTGTCCGACTCATTGTGACCCCATGGACTGCAGCATATCAGGCTTCCCTGTCCTTCACTATCTCCTGGAATTTGCTCAAACTCATGTCCACTGAGTTGATGATGCCATCCAACATCTCATCTTTTGTCGCCCCTTCTCCTCCTGCCCTCAATCTTTCCCAGCATCAGGAAATCTTTTCTAAATCCTTAGCATGGCAATAACGGGTTTTTTTAACCCCTAGCCTCACCTCTGCTGCTGCTGCTGCATTGCTTCAGTCGTGTCCGACTCTGTGCGACCCCATAGGCGGCAGCTCCACAGGCTCCCCCGTCCCTGGGATTCTCCAGGCAAGAACACTGGAGTGGGTTGCCATTTCCTTCTCCAATGCATGAAAGGGAAAAGTGAAAGTGAAGTCGCTCAGGCGTGTCCAACTCTTATCGACCCCATGGACTGCAGCCCACCAGGCTCCTCCATCCATGGGATTTTCCAGGCAAGAATACTGGAGTGGGGTGCCACTGTCTTCTCCGAGCCTCATCTCTATTCCAATGTAATTAAACATTTATTGAATGTATCAGACTTTGTGTGTGCAGACTTCCCAGGTAGCACTAGCAGTAAAGGATCCACCTGCCAATGCTGGAGATGTAAGAGATGCAGTTTGATCCCTGGGTCAGGAAGATCCCCTGAAGAAGGAATAGTCTCATCTCTATTCTAATACAGTTCAATGTTTACTGAATATATCAGACTTCATGTAACACAAATAAGCACTCTTGCCTTGAGACATTCATAGTCCAGTAAAAGATGTGTATTAGTATGACCATCTTTCAATTAATAACATCTTATAATAATAGCTAGGGTGACCCTAAGTCCTGGTTTTGGCCTATTGTTCTAGTGTAGTTACTAATGGTACCACTGCTGTTTTTCAGTCTCAAAAGTTTCCAGAAAGTTTGAACTTAGCGACCCCATGGACTGCAGCCCACCAGGCTCCTCCATCCATGGGATTTTCCAGGCAAGAATACTGGAGTGGATTGCCATTCTTCCTCCAGGTTACCCTGGGTTACCCTAGAAAAACCTAGTCACTGTGAGCTTCAGAATTAGCCAGCTTGCAGTCACACCATAGCAAAGGAGCCTAGAGGAATAAGTAACCAGACTCCTCTGCTGTATTGCTGTTGCTCCCCATTGCCCGAACTCAGCTAACTGAACCTAAGGGAAAGAAAGCCCTTTACATTCAGGCTCTCTTGGGGGCAGGAACATGGATATCCTGCATCAGGACTCACTGTTACTACCCTATTTTGCAATAGGAAAAAAATGAGATGAAGAAAGGCTAACATGCTCAATGTGACAAAGCTGGTAAGTGATAATACGGAGTGCTGTGTGCTCCCCAACTCTACCAGGCTCTCTCTACGCTCCTATGTACTAGCAAATGCCAATACCTATCCTCGCCACAGCATCATTACCCCTGAAGCCACTGACTCTTCGCTCATTCTCATCCCTTGTTTGGAATGTCTTCCTTGCCCTCTCCCCTCCACTTCTTTGGTGAAGCCTTTCCTGTTCTGACAGGCAGAGTGAATGGCTCCTTCTATGCTTTAAAATCCCATAATTCGAATATCTTTTCTAGGCTTTGGCCTATTTATTAGAGTTCTTCAACATCTGTCTCTCAGCAGACTATGTACTGGTTAAGAGTCAGAGAGGCATCCTCATTAAAAAATAGTTTTTTAGTTGCTAGCACAGTGCTGGGCAGAATTAAAAAGGTAATCTAAGCCCTTAGCAACCCTATTAGGAAGGACTGATCACTAAACAGGTTTTAAAGATGAGAAAATTGAAGCATTGAAATGTTAAGTAATTTGCCCAAGGTCACACAGCTGTCAAACAGTAAAGCCAGGATTTTGAATCTAGGTAGTCAGGTTGTAGCTGTTGTTATGCTTAGCTGCCCAGTCATGTCTGACTCTTTGCAACCGCATGGACTATAGCCCACCAGGCTCCTCTCTATGAAATTCTCTAGACAAGAATACTGGAATGGGTTGCTATTTCCATATCCAGGGGATCTTCCCAACCCAGAGATCGAACCCAGGTCTCCCAAATTGTAGGCAGACGCCTTACCATCTGAGCTACCTTTGGCCCCTTTCAATATAAGCATTTGCAAACAAAATAAGTCAATAAAATTAAAAACAATTAATAAGACCCTGCAGTCTGGTTTGGTCAATATAACACAAAATGGAGGGCTGGTTTGCGGCTGCCCTTATGGGGTTGGCAGCTTGTGGAGGGACCTGCCCTCTGGTCCAGGGCAGTGTTGCTCTTAAATCCTCCCTCCAGGAGAAGGAACCCAATGTCCATATACCACAGAGAGCTGCGGATAAGTATTTCTTCCCCCTCCCTTTGCACAGCACCCATGCACCTGGTAATCCTAACTCAGTACCTAGGGTGCCTCATGTCTGCTTGACATAAATTGGTGGTCTTGTCTTACAAAGATCTGAAGCCTAGGGGAAGACACTGGTCAGAACTGAAGAGGTTAGTGCTCTGAGGGTCTGGGCTACAGACAGGAGCTGCTCATCTTTCTTTCATCCAGTGTGTGTGTGTTCAGTGGTGTCCAACTCTCTGCAACCTCACCTTCACTCGCCAGCCAGGCTCCTGTGTCCGTGGGATTTTTCCGGCAAGAATACTGGAGTGGATTGCCATTTCTCCCTCCAGAGGATCTTCTCCACCCTGGGATGGAACAGTGGCTCCTGAATTGGCAGGCGGTGTCTTCATCACTTGAACCACCTGGGAAGCCCTTTCACTGAGAGCTCTTTCATCGTATTCTCATTCCCGGCGGTCCCATGGGCACCCTGCGGATGGACTTCAGCCTGGGTTGTCTCTAGCCCCTCAACCCTTCCCGGGACAACCCAGTGTCTGTCTCCTAACAGCGGGAAGCGCACCCAGAGCTCACTCAACACTTAGGCAAAGGTGGCGCAGCCAGTTTGAATCCTGCACCCTTGGGGGCAGAGACAGCTGGAGCGGCAAACCCAAGGCCCCGAGAAACCCGGGTAGCTGAAGTCTCAGCTCAGACTCTGAGGCGCCCCAGTCTGAAGAGGCGGTTTGTCTTTTCAACTAATTCAATAGGCCCAGGATTTCCTCAAGGGCGCAATCCCGTGGGCTGATCACAGATAGCCTTACCACACCTTCCCTGCGCTAGGATCCAGCGGCTTCCCTTTCCCCCACCGGTCGCTATCCTCGATCACCGTGTCGTCAGGGCCCCCCCACCCCCGCCACCGCGACTCCACGGGGGTCCGCGGTAATCTACAGCACCCCAAACACACCTCGCCACCCCAGCCCCACCTCGCCACCCCAGCCCTGGCCGAGGCGCCGCGCCACCCCGCGTGCAGCGGGACTCTGTTGTTCTTCCCGCAGCACAGACACGCAGCAATGCTCCAACACCTCCCGGAAAAACCCTTCCCCACCGCAAAGCAGTCTCCAGTCCCACGCGCTCAGAGTCGCGCCGGCTCCAGGGTCACCCGCCTGGCGCCGCCGCCGCCCCGCGCGCCCGCCTCCGGGTCGTGGGGTCGGGTCTCCAGCGATCTCACTTGTGCCCAGCTCTCCGGTTACACCCAGGGGAGGCCTCGGCCCCCACGCTCTAGGGCAGTCAGCAGCTGCTTTCGTTCTCCGGCTGGGGCGTCCTTTTCTTCCTCTCTGGCAGGCGGTGGTTAGCGGTGCACGGCTGCAACTACTCCGGCCTCTTCCTCTTCGGTGGGGTTGCCTACCCGGCCGCACGCTACAGTGACAGCTTCCAGCTGCCTGCATTTGAGTCTCTCCTTTAGGAGAGAATTGTGGAGGGGCAACTCTCCCCTCGCATGGGTCTGTTCAACACCACCTCGGTCGCCCGCCGCTCTCCCTAGTGACCCACTCCCCTTTCAAGCCTGTTCCTCCTAGGAGGGCGTGCTTGCCATGGGGCTAACTCTCGGCGAGATGCTGTCCGCGTGGACCTGTCTCGCCCCAGGGCCCCGTCTCCCTCTCCGCAGGCGCTCCAACTACCAGCTTGGGGAAGCGCGTGGCGGGACCCAGGGCTGGGACCTCTGCGCCCAGGCTTTTACTCGGACTCCAGCACGTGGTGGAACGGGGGGTGGCGGGCAGCGCACAGGCTTGGAGGGCGCTCCGGGTGGCACTGGAGCGCGTCCTTTCGGAGCCGATCGCTCCCTTCGGGGAGGGCGAGCCCGACGGCCGGGGCTGGCTGACAGGGGCTGGAGACCCGCCCATCCTCCTCCCTCCCACCGCCTCAGCCTGGGCGCGCCTGCTCACACCCCTTCCTGGGGAAGCAAATGGTCCCTTCCAGGCGGGTGGCCATGTTGCTCTAATAAAGCGGGAGGGGCGGCGGCGTGGGGGCAGTAGATGCTGCTGGTGGCGCGCGGGAGCTGGGCGCAAGCAGAGCGCAGCCGCCAGGGAGGCGCGGGGGTGGCGAGCCGGAGCCGGAGCCCGAGCCTGAGCAGCAGCCGCTAGTGTTGGCGGAGAGCAACCGGGCGCAACCAGAGCCGCCGCCGCCGCGATGGCCGTAGCCGTGGGGAGACCATCTGTGAGTGCCGGGGCCTCGCTTTCCTCGTCCGCCTGTCCTCCGGCGCTGGTGGGGGTGGGGGGTTCCCGCTGGTCGGAGGGTATCGGCCGGGACCCCGGGGGCCGGGGCGGGGGCGCGGGACGGCTGCGGCGGTGGCTCTGGGAGTGTGCATGAATTTGGGCGCGCGTCTGGGGCGAAGGGGAGGGCGAGGAGCCGGGAGGCTCGGCTACTACGTGATGCAACTGTGGATCGCCCCGGTTCTGGGGATGTGGGAGAAAAAGGACCCCTTTCCTGTTTTTTTTTCTTTTTTTTCTTCTTTTAACAGGGTCGTTTTGGCCACGGTGTTTCTCGGCCTCCCTCTCCCCGCGCACACCTTTTCTCTGGTGGCGGTGGAGAAAGGCGCCGGGTGCGGGGGTTTCCTCCCGGCTCCCCCGCGCCGAGGGGCGACCAGGGCGTGGGAATTGTTAGTCCAAGCGCCGTGTCTTAGGGTGGAAGAAACCGGCTCAAAAATAAAGGAGAGGGATTTCCGTGGTGGCTTCCCCAGCTTTCAGAGATTCCGGACACCCTCCGGCACCCACGCCGGTAACCGGGCCCTGCCCAGGATGTGGACAAAAGCCCTAGATACACAGACAAAGTTTTCAAAGGGCCCCCTTGTCCGGATGGGTGAAAGTCTTAAAGCGCTCTGCGGTTGGAAGGCCGGAGGCGGGGGCGCGGGAAGAGGAAGGGATGGCGGGTGCGTGGAGAATCGGGTGCCCCGGGACTGGGACGAGGGAGCCGGGGAGGGAGGGAGGGAAGGGGATGCTCAGGCCGCGAGTTTGCGGGCGGGGCGGGGGGTGCAGGGCTCAGTGGGCGACTCCGGACCCGGCCTGGACGGCAGCGGGACTTCAAGGGCGCGGCTTCAGCCGGGCTCCTCATCCCGGGTGAAGGGCGAAGGGAAGGGGCGGCGGCGGCCTCCCCCCCCCACCCCTTTTTTTTTTTTTTTTTACTGATAGGAGAAGAGCCGGGTGGGGAAGGCGGAGTCCGTTTTCTTTCTCTTTCCCCCTTTCTTTGTCGCTGTTCAAAGTCCATTTTCGTCCCATGGGCTTGTGGGCTCTCTGAGAGAGGCTTTTCCCGCTCTGTCACCGCCTGTTCCTTTCCTCCTCTTCTCCTGCTCACCGCTGTGTAGCTGCAGGTGGTGGCTGCAGAGGGTTTGTAGGTATATAGACCCAAGTCTCCGGGAGATCCTGGAAGCTCTGAAAGCCCAGAAGTGCAAAATGCAAGACTGTGCTCTCAGATCCTACCCCTACCCTCCCAGCCCCACCGCCCGCCCCGGCTCTTCTTGCAACTCCTCCCCCAGATACCCTCTCTTTTTGCACCTCTTCCCCATCATTTAGCGGAGTCCCTCTCCGGGTTCTAACCTGGTTTGGTGGTTCAGCTGCCAGAGATGTTTTCAAAGGTATTCTCCACCCTCGGAACATGTGCAGTGGTCATATTGAAGCGTAACTGTGGGTCTTGTAGGCATTTTAAACTCTAATATTTAATGACATACTCTTAAGAATTCAGGTCTCCTCTTGATAATTAGTGGTCATAGATTGTTGTTACTGAGGGGATTTGCAGTCTCTGGGCTGATCCCTTTATTTTTCTGGTGAGAAAATTGAGGTCCAGAGAGGTCAAGTTCATCTGGTTAAATTACTACCCCCATCCCCCTACCCCAACCCCTTCCCTAACACACACACACACACACACACACACACACTCTCTCTCTCTCTCTCTCTCTCTCTCTCTCTCTCTCTCTCTCATTTCCAGAGCAGTGATTCAGATAACTAAAACAACAAGATAATTGGACAGTGGCTAGGAATGCAAATATTCTGTGTGTGTAGGGGGAGGATGTCTTTCAGTGACACCTATTACTGGTGCATTCTTGGGGCAAGGGGGAGGTGGAAGAAATAATTTGCTGCACATTTTCTATAAATTAGTTAGTTCATATATGTCAGCTAAATAGGAACAGTATGTGGATTTAAGACTCAGTTGTGTGGCCGTAATCATATCCAACACCAGGTCTGCCAACCAGATGTGAACTTAATCCCTCAGAATTCTTGTGTAAGACCTTGCTCATTCAAAAACAGAGGCGACTTTACAAAGTATATGTGCACAGAGGAGGTGCCTGCTTTCTCTGCACATTCCCTGTTGTCACTAGAATTAAGATTAAATTACTTACAGTTTGAAAACAGAGGACTTTTTTTTGGATCAAATTGTGGTAGGGGTGATCAGGAGTTGACTACAAAGTTACAAAGTCTTTTCATGCAACTTGCAAGGAATTGTTGAATGGTTTCACTTTGTTCATTCAGGTACTGTCTTAGTGTAGTATTTGCACTTAGGTCTTCAAAACAACCCCAGTGAATGCAAAAGATTCTCCAAACCCAGCCCCAAGGTCTCATATAGAGTCCTTGATGGTAGAATTCGCTGCCCCCTCCTTTTCCCTTATCTAGTCTGTGATTTGAACAAAAGAAGGGAAGGGTGCGTTGAGAGAAAAGAATTACTCCAAAGTTGATTGTGAATGGAATGTCCCCAGTTACTCCTTTAGAATTAGTTGTTGTTTTTTTAAGTTGTTTAGGAAACCATGATCAAATCTCCTTTCCCTACAAACTGCCTCTCGTTCAGATTGAAGAAAACTTCAGTCAAAATAAGTTGCTCTCAGCTTGAGACTGACATTCTTGGACTTGAATATCTTAATCTGATATCCCAAGTAAATATGACATTTTACTGAGCAAGAATCTTTACATATAAGAGGTAGTATTTTCTGTCTTCTGAAGTGGTTATATTCAGTTATATCCATTTTAATTTCAAGGCTAAATTGAGACGTCTCAAGTGGATTTATTGTTGGCTGGGCAACAGGACCTTCAGTCTGGTGTGATTCTGTTTATTTCCATTTTGATCTCGACCCCTAGCTTCACCATTTTCCCAAGCGTGGTTTTTGTATTAGGGTCTCAGAGGCCCCTGAGGCACATCTGCTGTTTCCAGAGTGTGACTGGTGATTAGCAAGAGCATTTCTTCCCTAGGGATGTGTCCACATTTTGGATGAGTTAGTATTTTGGCATCCAAGTCCCAGGGCAGCTATTATCTTTATTTTAATCAGAGCATGGTAATTCACTCTACCTGGGAAGAAGCTTTAAGTAGCTGATCCTCTTACCCAGTGGTGTTCATCAAGTTATAGGGTCTGGGGGTTTAGAGGGGTTTTAGAGGTCATTTGGTTCAGCCTCCTCTGCAATGCAGAAATATTTTCTGCGTTATCCCCAATAGAAGTGTTAAACTTTTCCAGTGGTGGAGAGTCCTCTATGATATCAAGAAACTTTTTCAAGAAACAAGTTTAATTGTTGTTTTATTCACTGTACCCAAAGGAATAGAAAATCATGTTTGTTCATTAGCTCATTTAACACTGTTTATTGAACACCTTCTCTGTGCCAGTACTTTTCGGGATACAGTAGTGGACAACCGAGAAATTCCTTTTTACCTAAAGCTTTTATTTTCTGAAAGATTTAGTGTCCGTGTGTATTATAGAAACAAATTTCAACAGAGTATGTAAGCCATTTAGGGAGAAAGGAAATCACGTGCCTATTGCTGAGTGAAAAGCTATGATGCAGGTGAAGGATCTTATCTGTTTGAGTGTTATTATCTGTTTGAGGGTTATTATAGGCAGTTCCTAAGATATGGTCTGTCTTCAGCCGGAGGGTGAGGACTGGCAGTGAAAAGTTATTTTCCCTTGTTGTAAAATTGCCATTTTTATGACTTGGGGATGTGGCCCCTACATGAAGGTCTCTGGTTGTTGCAGAAGGAGTAAATCTTTTGAAAGCTGTGGAATATTTTTCTGTCTTTTAAAATATCTAGAAATGATGTCTCTACATCACAATGAAAAATTGACCCAAGTAATTGATTAAAAGACCAAAGCTACTCATAATCCCATTGTCCTGATATAACAGTACTTAGAGTGTTATTTTCATCCATTTTTTGAGGTTTATACCAGCAAGCATAACCCATACCATATAAACTGTTACTAAGAAACCAAACTGTTGAATTGGGAGATTGGGATTGACATATATACACCGTGGTAAAGAATCTACCTGCAGTGCAGGAGACGGTTTTTGATCGCCGGGTTGGGAAGATCCCTTGGAGAGAGGAATGGCAACCCACTCCAGTATTCTTGCCTGGGAAATCCCATGGACAGAGGAGCCTGGCGGGCTACAGTCCATGGGGTCACAAAAGAGTCAGGCGTGACTGAGCAACTAAACCACACCAACAATAAAATAGATAACTAATGTGAACCTACTGTATAGCGTTCTGTTCAGTGCTCTGTGGTCACATAAATGGAAAGGAAATTCAAAACAGGGGGGATATATGTAAAAAATAAATAAACCAAACTATGTGCCTGGGAAGACCCTATGTGACTAATTGGAGGTTCATATAGTGAAGGAAACAGATGCTTAGTGCTTTCACAGGGGCCACCATATGTCTGTGTCCAGACAAAAGAATGAATGATTTGGATGGCCTGCTTTGATTAATTACCAGAAGACTCAGTGTCTATTGCCACTCATTGATGGTACCACAACTGATAGTGATGCTTGGGTTTTGACTCCCTGTGGAGCCAGCCACAGAGTTTTCTGTGCCTTTCTTTCTCTTTACAGGGCCTACACTTGGTTGGGGGAGGAGCAGGGTAGGGACCGCTCTTGCATTTTATCATTTTGGGGGAACTGTCTTTCATAGCCTTAGTTAGACTGTCTCACCCGGGGTCAGCCAAGCTGAACCATTATTAAAACAAAGACCCAGTAGATCTAAAGCTTCTATCCTTTTTCCCAAGGAGAACTACTTTGCAATATAATTGATACCGCCTCTGTTTTGGGTTTGTTAGTTTGTTTTAATCCAGATTGACAGAAAACTCCCTTCCAACTAAATAATACCTCTTCTACCGACTCAGGCCTGTTGGCAGCCCATCAGTGCAGCTGCTGTTGAACAAAGAGAAACAGAACTGGTGCTAAGGTGAAACAGGTTTCTAAAAGAATCCTAGTGCTCTAAGAAGCAAGTTTGCGTTGTCTCAGGCCTGGCCTGAGGTAGAAATCAGGTCTGTTGCCTGAATGACCAGGCATCAGAGC
This sequence comes from Bos indicus, assembly GCF_029378745.1. Lineage (NCBI taxonomy): Eukaryota > Metazoa > Chordata > Mammalia > Artiodactyla > Bovidae > Bos > Bos indicus. The sequence continues at coordinate 92,444,429 of NC_091765.1, forward strand.
CACCTCTTCTGGATCCATGCCAATGAGAGTGAGCATGGCACTCAAGTCAAAGGATGCAGGAGGTTGAGCTGTGTAGATGTGCTTTGTCTATCTGCTGGGCTAGGATGGCACAGGACAGAGTGTGATGTATTGATGGAGGGGCCAGGCTGCACTGGAGAAGTAGCAATGACTTCAAGCTCCAAAAGGGCATCTTTGGTGTCTGACAGGGGGCAGCTTCATTCCTGCCTTTTAAAAAAAAAAATTATTATGTTAAAATTTTTGTGAAAATAGACATAAAATGTGTCTACTTTTGATGACTAAGATTCCTTTGGAAAGAAATTATGAATTTTTTTACTTTCTAATTTTTTTTTTTCCTCGTGGAAGTAGAATCATTGTAATACAGATAGGTTAAAAGTGGCAAAACAAAACCACTCTCAACACCCTAATGCATCAGTAGTCATTCTTGCTTTATCTGGCTTCATCTTGGCTAATCCAGCTGCTTTGTCAGATATTTCATGGGCACTTTCTTTGTGCAGGTGCTGAGGTTATGATGTGAGTACTTGAGATGCTGTTCCTGCTGCTCTCATCAAATTTATCTAACAGATGAATAAGCACTAGGATTTAGCAAGGAAAGCAGGTGGGGAAAAGTGTTCCAAGCCAAGGGAACAGTGTGTGCAAAGCTCTGAGGTGAGGCAGAGCCTCTTAAATCCAGTGTAGCAGGGGCATCAGCATTCAAGATGGGGGATTGGTAGACAGATAGGAGGCTGGGGAGGTGATGGAAAGAGATCACATCATGTTTGTGGTACATTCTTTGGGACATGGTATTGACTACACAGCATTTCCAGTATTTTCGATGCTATCCTGCCGCCCCACAACTTACAGTATCCCAGATTCTTGCACTGGGTTGATAGAAGACACTGAAAATCTTCAGAACACTAATTCTTCAGGTTTCAGGGAAGGTTCAGGGGAGTTGATTCCTTTCGTGGCCAAATCTAGCCCTTAAAGAACAGAGGAAGCCTGAGGAAGGGCAGGGAGAGGGGGAGGGATCCAGTAACAGAATCACCAGGTCTTCCCCTGTCTAGTTATCTGTATTGAGCTCTTCCTCAAAAGGCAGAACTAAAGTCTTAGACCTGAAGCAACTGAGTCCCAAAGGGTGGGGTGGGGAGAATGCTGGGACTCCTCCCGCCTCAGATTGTGTGTTGTCCATAAAGAAAACTAAAAACCCATTGGATCCTATGAAGACAGGAAAGAAAGAAAGTGAAGTTGCTCAGTCATGTCAGACTCTTTGCGACCCCATGGACTGTATGTAGCCTACGAGGCTCCTCCATTCATGGGATTGTCCAGGCAAGAATACTGGAGTGGGTTACCATTTCCTTCTCCAGGAGATCTTCCCGACCCACGTCTTAAAAACCAGGGTCCTAACCCACTCCGGTATTCTTGCCTGGAAAAGTCCATGGACAGAGGAGCCTGCCAGGCTGCAGTCCATGGGGTTACATGACTGAGCATGTGTGCGTGAGAGTGGAGGGTTATGGGTTGGTAGCAATAAATTGGTAGAACTAAAATAAAATAAAAAAAACCCAGAGTCCTCCTAAGACTTAATCCTTTTTCATTCATCTCCCTTTGTGTACCATTTTCATGCCAGTATAAACTTCATGAATCTCATTAAGGGTGCCCATTAAATTTACTCAGACCTGCTGTTGCAAGGAAAAGGCTTAACTCACAACTTCTCTGTACAGGAAACCTGTGTAGCATCTTGACTTTTTAAAGTGTTTTCTGTTTAAATTATTGTCAAGACAGTTCTTTTTTAATCCTCAATTCCTAAGAAATAATGTAGTCAAGGAAACTGAGGCACAAAGAAGTCATCACTCACCTGATCTGGTACAACCAGTTAGTGGGACAACTTGGCTTTGGAACCCATGGCTGTTAACCAACATGCATACACCTGTTGGTCAGGGAGACTCAGTTCTGTTGAGGTAAACAAACTGCTCCCAAGATCTGGTGGCTTACCCAGCAGAGGTTTGTTTCTCACGCAGACTCCCTGTCTGTTCCTTCCTCTGAGATCCACTCCATGCTGAACTGACCCTTGGACCCAGCTGAGGGAGTGTCCTGTCCTCTCCGCTGGACGTTGCCAGTCTGGCAGCAGAGGAGAAAGAGGCAGGCTGAACCCTGAACTGACTTTCCAGGCTCTTAGATGAGTCACTTCCACTGTGAACCTCACTGGCCAAAATAAATGGTCATTTCTAAATTCAGCAGGATGGAGGTGGATAGTCTTCTGCAGAGAGGGGCTCTGCTGGTCACATGGCCAAGCTGGAGGGGATGGGGGAAGTCAACCCTCGCCTAGGAAGGGCCAGTGGTGGTGTTCAATAGCGAGATTTCACCATACCTGGTGGCTCAGACAGTAAAGAATCTACCTGCAGTGTAGGAGACTGGCTTTGATCCCTGGGTTGGGAAGATCCCCTGGAGAAGGAAATGGCAACCCACTCCACTATTCTTGCCTGGAGAATACCACGGATGAAGGAGCCTGGCGGGCTACAGTCCATGGGGTTGCAAAGAGTTGGACACAACTGAGTGACTAATACGTTCCCCTTCCTAGTCAGGGCGTCTTCTGGACAGCCACGTGTCCTTATTTTGTAAAATTGTCTCCCTGTCGGTAGTGATTTCTCTCGGTCAGTTTGATTTCTGTGATTCCTGCTGGATTTTGTAAACTGAAGAGAGAGGGAGAAAGTGTTCAGCCAGGATGAACTGAAGGCTGAGAGTGTGACTGTGCCTGTTCTTTCACAGTGAACTTCCAAGTAGCCTCATCACCAGATAAGGGATGGGCGGTGACCTTCTCAAAGACCTTCTGTGCTGCTCTCTGGTGGCCCCAGCTCTGGGACTGTACTCTCTGGGAACTGGTTTTGAGGCCATTAGGACTTCAGCTGCTTGATAGGCTGATTTCCCTTAGGATGCTTCCAAATCAGTCTTTTTTTCCCAGGCCTGTCTGTTTCTAAATACATCTATGACCCCCTTCTTTTTTGTGGTGTTTTCTCTCCACTGAGAGATACTAGTACAGTTGTCCCTTGGTGTCCATGGGGACTGGTTCCGGGATCCCCGTGGATCCCCAAATATGCGGATGCTCAAGCCCCTTATATAGAATAGCCTAGTGTAGTCTGCACTACGTATCTAGATTCACCCAGCTGCTGATGTGGTCCCTGCAGACCACTTGGATGGAGGACTGTATGCAGCATTTTGGTTAAGAATGTGGGCTCTAGAGCCAGACTGCTGGAAGAATCTTTGGGTATCAGCTCTGCCATTTGACCTCCTTTATGACCTTAGGTTACCCCTCAGTCCTCATCTGTAAAAGAAATACAGTGCGCGCTCAGTGGTGTCTCACTCTTTGTGACCCCATGGATGTAGTCCACCAGGCTCCTCTGTTCATGGGATTCTCCAGGCAAGCATACTGGAGTGGGTTGCCATTTCCTCCTCCAGGGGATCTTCCCGACCCAGGGATCAAACTAGTGTTTGCTGCATCTCCTGCATTGGCAGGCAGATTCTTTACCACTGAGCTGCCTGGGAAGCCCCAAATAATTACAGTACCTTGCTCAAAGGTTTACAGGATTAAATGAGTTAGTACACCAGGTGCTTTCAGTAATGCAGTCCATTTTAATTCCAGCTGTGCTGTGCTGATCTCTGGCAGGCATAGACCTCATCTCTACAGCTTTCTTCCCTAAGCTTTTCTGCTGTAGCCACTTGGGTTCTGCTTAGCTACTCTGACCTATGTACAAATCTGGATATCCAAGGTTGTTACCATTCCGTGGGCCCACCTTTGACTGCTGGGGATGCAAGCTGGTAGAGAAATACTTCTCTCTTTTATTACTAAGTTGGACAATTCTGAAACACAATAGATAGGGCTCCTCAGAGGCTCCACATGGACCCCAGCCCACAGGAATGACTGGCTCCATCCTTTAAGATGGTGTTCCTCTTTCCCTATTAAACTATTCCAGGTCCCCACTCCTGTTCCTTGGGATCCCTTTTCAAAATAGCTGCGTGCACACACGCTCTTGTCTCAGGTTTCCACATTTTGGGGAAAACTGGGCGAAAACACCTTGTTTCCTGGTTTGGGTCTCTTTTTTTGCTTTATGCAGATGAGGGAGCTTGCATGTTACTTTTGTAACATAACAAAGCATTCTGGACATCAAAAAAAAAAATAGGTTCACAACAAACTGATCTTTTATCAGATTTTTACTATTTACTAGAGATCAGACTTCAAACTTCTGTAAAAACTGGTCTTAGGAACTAGAGGTCAGACTTCAAACTTCTGTAAAAACTGGTCTTAGGAAAAAGGCCTCTCCGTCACCTAAACTTTTCTATGATTTTCCTCCCTAGATCCTTGGGATGGAATTCTCACACTCCCCAGTTTGCAGGTGCTTTTTCTGAGGGTATGGAGCCTACTTTGTGCTGTAACTTGTTTATCATACTGATTTCAAGTCAGTGACATATATTTTGTTACCTAGAAACTAGACACAGAATGTATGAGGGAAGATGTGTGTGTGTGTTGTTTTTCCTTATGATGTCCCTTTTTATTTTTTAATTGGAGGATAATTGCTTTACAATATTGTGTTGATTTCTGCCATCCATCAACATGAATCAGCCACAGGTATACCTAATACGTCCCCTCCCTTGTGATTATGACTCTTGTGAATATGTCCCCTCCCTTGTGAACCTCCCTCCCATTCCCTACCCCATCCCACCCCTCTAGGCTGTCAGAGAGCACTGGGTTGAATGCCCCGTGTCACATAGCAAATTCCCACTTGCTATCTATTTTACAATATTACTCAGCTACGAAAAAGTGTTTTTGATATATGCCTGGGCTGTGAACTTGGGCCAAAGCTTAAAACTTTTTGACAAAGAGAAATTTGGGAGCTTACACTGTCCGCAAAGATTGGAAAAATGAGGTAGCAGTTCTTGAAAGAGTTTTTCATTAATTAATGTTGGGCGATTTTAAGGGCCCAGATTAATTTATGTATGTACCCGAGAGTTCTGAGGATAATTGTTCAAATCATCCTGGCTCTTTGTAGAAGCCTAGCTCAGAGGTGGTTTCTGATGTGGAAGAGATATTTGGAAACATAGAAGCCAAACTGATTGATTCTCCAAATCTCACCAAACTTGTCGCCTTTGGTCTTACCCTGAGATGTGGTTTGACTTTCTGTGTGGGTGGGCAATCAGAGACTATGCTGGAACCGTTTGATTGTTTACCTATTAGGTACTTCTTTGTTTTCAGACTCTTCCAATCCTTAGTCAACCTTTGAATCACTTCTCCCCTGGGGGATATTTGTTGGTCCTGAAGCACAGATTTATCTCTTTGGCCCTCTGGAGAAGTCTTTTAGTTGCTGGTAATCAAGTTTTCCTGATTCAGAAAACAGAATGCTAAGGTATTTTATGAACTTAAGGCAGAATATGAAATTAAGATCAGCCATTGAAATGACTGATAATTAATTTGTTGTCACTAGCTGCCGTTCCAAAGCTGACTTTTAAAGCTAAAGAGACCTTTGTCTAAACTGGATTTTATAACCCAGTCAGAGCCGAGAGAGATGAGAATTCTCAGGGACTTTCTTTAACAGAGATTTATGTAGGCATATTGTGGAGTTAGGAATACTGCTAAATGTTACTTCTTCTTTTTTAAGGATTTTGTTTTCTTATTCCTCAAAGGTCTTTCCTGTTTCCCTGTTTCATTAAGTCAACAGACACTGAGCCTGGGCCAGTACCATGCATGAGTGAAGATGTTAAAATCTTATTCCTTTTCATTTTCCCACTAAACCAAGCCAGAACCAAAAATCTTTTTTGGCATATGGAGCTCCCTGTCACTGAGATTAAAAATTTTGAAGGGAAATTCCCTGGTGGCCCAGTGGTTAGGACTTGGGTGCCCTCAATGCCGTGGCTCTGGGTTCAATCCCTGTTTGGGGAAATGAAGATCCCACCTGCCACATGGCATAGCCCAAAATTAAAAAGTAAATAAATAAAAATAAAGATGTACTCAGTCTGTCTGGGAAGAAGAAATTACCTCATTAGATATAGATGAAAGCTTAGCCCATAGTCATCAGCCTGGATTTTTGTGTTCATTCTTCCCACTGACCTTAGGTAATCTTCCATCAGTAATTTGATTTAATTTTTAATCCCAACCATGAGAAAATTAAGTGTTTTTTTTTTAAAAAGTGAAAAGTTGTTTTCCTATTCTAAAATAAAGGTAGTTGGAGGAGAAACTTAATAAATTGGAAGCTGAAATGTGTGATTTCTCCTTTTTTCAAACTAAAACTGGAATCATTTTTCAGTTTTGTTGGTTTTTTGGGTCTTCAAAATATATGTATATTTCAAAATATGCATTTGAAATGTTGCTAATTTGCACATTGGCTTTGCCATTAAACTCAACTGCACAGACAGCAGTGATGTCCTAGTTGAAGTTGTGCGATTGCATACATTTTTCCTGTGATAAGATTTCAATGGGTGAAAGTTAATTTTCGAAATAACATTGTGAGGTAGTTTGATTAGATATTATTCTTGATCCAAGCCCATCAGCCCCTGTTTTGATGGATCAGGACTCAGACTTGATGATCTTAAGGCCAAGTCTTCTGACTATTGGTTATACCTCTTCTTAGCAAATAGAGATTCCAGATACCACCCTAGGCTGCAGACCAGTGCTGTCAGGTAGAACTTTCTATGACAATGGAAATGTTCTCCTACTGCATTGATCAGTATGGTAGCTGCTAAACAGGTTGCTGTTTAACATTTGAAATATGGCTGGTGCAACTACGGAATTAAATTTTTTGTCTGGTTTAATTCATTTGCTTTAAATAGCTACATGTGGCTATTGCGCTGAATAGTGAACCTTTAGGAGTATAGTCTAGAGATATTTACAACCTGATGTCTGTCTCAATTTTTAGAAAACTTTTTTGTTGAAGAAAATATCATAGACAGAGTAGGGATGGAAGTGTTCATTGTAATGTTCTCTCATCACCCAGACCAGTCTTAGTTCATCTAGTTCTCCTTTTCTCTTCTCTTCCCCACCCATCAGTCCCTCAAACTATTTTGAAGTAAATTCCAGGTGCAGTCCAATCTCATTTTGTTTTAAAAACTAAGAAGGTGATCTGGGGAAGTAGGGGAATGGTATCAGAGAGGTACTCAGGTATCTTCAAATGTATCTATGATTTAAAAAAAAAAAGACTTGAAGTATATGGATGGGACAAGCTATGGTTTGATGAAGCTAGGTAATGAGTATACAGATGTGTTATGTTTTGTATGCTTGAAACATTTCATCACTATCATAATCAGAAAAAAGCCAAGCTTGAGCCCAGAGATTGAACAGTCACTGTACCAGGCCTTCTTTACCTGTGTCTACTGTGAACTTTGAATTCATGGGTAATTTAAACATTCCAACATTGTTCACATACGGTATTTATCATTGAGCTTAATTGAATGCCAGCAGTGCAGCAGCAGCAGCACTATAGAGTCATAGGATCTGAAAAGGTGGAAAGGAAGGTGAGGATCTTTTTCTTTAGCCCAGTCTCCTCCCATCACTTGGTTGCAGAGAGTCTAGCTTGATGGGAGCTCACATTGAGCCCAGAGCTGTCTATCACACTTGCCAGATGGACTGATTTGCTAAGTTAAAGCTTGCAGCGCTAAGTCACTCCTTGTGGTGTTGTTGTTTAGTTGCTAAGTCATGTCAGATTCTTCTTCACCTCATGGGCTGCAGCACACTAGGCTTCCCTGTCCTTCACTAACTGTCTCCTGGGGTTTGTTCAAATTCATGTCTGTTGAGTCAGTGATACTGTCTAACCATCTCATTCTCTGCTGCCCTCTTCTCCTTTTGCCTTCAATCTTTCCCAGCATCAGGGTCTTTTCCGATGAGTCAGCTCTCTGCCTCAGGTGGCCAAAGTATTGGAGCTTCAGCATCAGTCCTTCCAATGAATATTCAGGGTTGATTTCCTTTAGGATTGACTGGTTTGATCTCCTTGTCCGAGGGACTCTCAAGCGTCTTCTTCCGCTCCACAGTTCAAAAGCATCAATTCTTTGGCCCTTAGCCTTCTTTATGGTCCAACTCTCACATCCTTACATAGCTACTGGAAAAACTATAGCTTTCACTAAACAGACCTCTGTCATGCCTACCTACTTTTCAAAATGCCAGATTCTTATGATCTCTGTTAGAGCAGATACATTATTTCTAAGTCTGCTTGCAGTTTTGCAGATATTCTTGTTGGAGGGAAATGTTTCTATAAGAGTATGAAGAAGTCATTTGTGAAAATTGTATCTTTGGGGCTGAAAATCGATGCCTGTTACTGGTGGAGATTATTACAGGAAATGCCTGTTTGTTTTTTATATTTCTGTTTATAAAAGAAACCCTTGTCGCAAGCACATTTTGGTCATATGGACACACTGAAGGAAATAGTGCTGGCATCAATGATTCTTAAAAGTGCATTTTTCCTTCACAACATAAAGCAAGAATTATTGCTGTGTGTTTGTAGTTCAATTTAGGGGCTAATAATGATTTTCTTCCTTAGGATAGAGTGCAGCATATGTATATTCTAAATTTGGAACCCTATACTTATGATCTCAGGATTCAAGGGGAATGAATTTGTGATGGTAAAAGGATCTCGTATCATCAGAAATGCTCCCAGGCCTTGGCTCAGCTGTCCTTTGATGGAGAAAGATAATATGCTTTAGAAGAGCTATTAAAGATGTTAGCAACATTTTGAACAACTGCAAGCCCGGTGTTGCAACAGGATGCTGTTCCTCTTCCTTGTCTCTGAGTCTGCCCTTTGTATTCCCTTGGTCTTTTGTTATCCACATTCCTGGGAGGGAGGGAAGAGCTTTGTCTGATCTCATCATCTACATCTCTGCTTAGTCCAGTTAGTTTTTTGTCTCATGGTTTGTGGAGACAGTGAATAGCTGGTTAATACCCTACATATAAATGTTGCCAGGAGTCAAGATTTATGCCATTTTGCACATAATACTCCCATGAAATGAGCCTCCTTATCTCCACTTGACAAGAGATACTTGAATCCATGGTAGGGCAAGATTTAGGGAAATGATTTGTCAAATCAGTTGCTCTGTCCTTTTCATGCAGGATAGAGACAAACTATTAAGGCTTTTAAAATGACTGTGACCTGATTAGGAGAATATAGCAACTATTTTCAGTAAAGAGGACATAAGATTAGCAAGAGTAGCAAGTTCTTTTATTTTTTTTTTCATGTATTATATATATTATAATACATAAACATATCTAGCAATAACATGCCTTGAAAAAGAAATTCATATAATCTAGATCTCAAGCATTCTTATACTTAATTACCATTAGAAAAATGTCAAATTTAATGTAACCATAACACTAATAAGAAATAGAAGTTTATCTTACATGTTCTCTTTAAAATAGTTATGAGCCATGGTTTACTGTAGTTTACTAGCAGTCTAGCAGTCTTTAAAGTGTTAGTCACTCAGTTGTGTCCGGCTCTTTGCGACCCCATAGACTGTAGCCCACTAGGGTCCTCTGTCCATGGGATTTCCCAGGCAAGAATATTGGAGTGGGTAGCCATGCCCTTCTCCAGGGGATCTTCCTGACCCAGAGTTCTAACCCGAGTCTCCTGCACTGCAGGCAGATTCTTTGCCATCCGAACCACCGGGCCTCAATTTTGTCATGGAGTGAATTATTTATGGTATGGAGACACAGTAAGGGGGAGACATGGTGAGATAGTAGGGGAGAGATACTGGTGCATCAAACCATCTTTGACCATGGGGAGCTTCATTGTTTGGTTCATTTATTTGAGAGAAAAAAAGTACCAAAAGGGACAACGCTCCGATTCTTCAATTAAATTACTATAAATGCCCAAGCACGTGCCACCTCTTGGTTTTAGCTGTTGAAATGAGGGTGTTAGAGATGTCATAGTTTTCAATTTTTCAAAAGAAGATGGACATTTAAGAATTTGAGGTGCAATCTTCCCATCTGAAAATGCTGGCAACTGAATCAAATATTTTAAAATACTGTGTGGGCCACATACACATGTTCATGGGCTGTGCCTGCCAGTTTGCAGTCTGATTTCCATTGGAAATAATTCATTTATTTTTCTTGTATTTGAATAAAGAAATCATTCAAGTTTTAAAATTTTGTTTTGGTACGTCTTTTAGAATGCTTTAACATTTGAGCAATTAAAGCACTTTGTGTGGGAAATGTGCTGGTTTTTAAAACAGCAGCACTTCCTTGAATTCTGATATGAAAATGTCTGCATAGTTTTAAGGCAGCAGCAAAACTTGTAGATTGTGTCCTTCACAGGATCTCTCCAGACAGGTTTGATCCATTTGGGAGAAATAGAGCCAGAGCTGGGTGGTATGACCAGGATCCACGGCGGAGGGAGTGGGAGGCCTTCTTGAGAGTGTGGTGTCCGATGCAAATACTCCTCTGTGAAAATATTTGCTATACATAGTGAATGGGGTTGGATTTTTTTTCTTTTTTTCATTTTGGTTGAGGTCCAGTGACAGTTAATGGCTGTTCCTTGCAGGCTGTGAAATAATTTATGAGCTTGGCAGTAGGATGATGTAAAACGCAAGTGGATACAGGTAGAATAAGGTCTGTTACCAGATTCCAAGAAATTGTTAGTGCTGGAGCCAGGAGGGACTTTAGAGGTCACCTCATCAGGGCCTGCCTTTGAGATGGGAAGTCCAGTTCTGGGGAGTTCAGCTGAGACCGAAGTTTCTCATTTACCCTTCCCCGCCCAGCAGGAAGCCGGCACACCAGCTTCTCCTCTCTTCTTCCTGCCTGGAGGAAAATGTATCTTCTAGGACTTATTTGTGACAATCAGACAAACAAAAGCAGATGCTTGGTGAACAGAATACTTAGAAAACAACTTCTGAGGCTTCTGATCATCAGAAGATTTTTATGATAAAAATTTCTGTGATGGTTTTTTTGAGTTTTGATTCCCTTCTTTCCAAAAGACTACTTTTCCCTAATGGTTGTGTGTATTGAGTTACTCAGTCGTGTCTGACTGTTTGTGACCTCATGGACTGCAGCCCACCAGGCTTCTCTGTCCATGGAATTTTCCACGCAAGAATACTGGCATGGGTTGCCATTTCCTGCTCCAGGAGATCTTCCTGATTCAGGGATTGAAGCTGAGTCTCTTGCGACTTCTGCATTGACAGGCTGATTGTTTACCACTGCTCGTGGTAAAGCCCAGTGGTTATAAGAAGCAAAAATTTAGTTAGATCATCAACAGAAAAATGTGGCAGGACTTCCCTGGTGGCGCAGTGGCTAAGAATCTGCCTGCCAGTGCAGAGGACAGACAGGTTCCATCCCTGGTCTGAAAAGATCCCACATGCCGAGAAGCAGCGAAAGCCTGTGTGCCACAACTCCCGAGCCTGTGCTTTCAAGCCTGTGTGACACGACTCCGGAGTCCTGGGCACCCTAGAGACTGTGCCCCGCAAGAGAAGCCACACTTGGCCGCAACTAGAGAAAGCCCACACAAAGCAACAAAGATCCAGTGCAGCTAAAAATAAAATTAAAAATGTGGCGGTTAATTACCTTTAATTGTGTCCTATTTCCTGCTGGTGGGTTCAACCTCATGAACTAGTTGATTTCAGCTGTTTCTAAACTACGAAAATGCTAGTTTCCTGTGAGTCAGGATAGTAACTTGACAAAAGGGTAATTAAGTACAGTTGACCCTTGAGCGACACGGGTTTGAACTGCACAGGTCCACTTAGAAGTGGTAGTAAAGATTGCAGCTCTATACATCTGTAGTTGGTTGAATCCAAGGATGTAGAGGAACCACTGGTATGGAGGGCTGGCTATAAATTATATGAGGATTAACCCCTGGGTTATTCAAGGGCCAGCTTATACTGGGGTATCTTCCCAGTCTTCTAAAACTATCCTTAGCATTTTCCATGGTCACTGACCATTCAGCCCTTCTCGGTTTATCCGGCTCAAGCACTCTTCTGCTGGGACACTTTTACTGAGAGATGTGGGTTGAAAGCTCCCTGTGCACACGTGGAATAGTCTTCCTTCCACATGTTATATTTGGCTTGAAAAGCCTCCCTTGCCTTGAAGAAAAGACTGTCCAGCTGAAGTCAGAGGCTAGATTTGTCTAAGTTTTCAGGCCAACAGAAGCCAGTTGGAATGGAAGTCTTGGTCCACAGCAGTATAGTTTGATAGGCAGTCATAGTAATGTTACAACTTGTATTGAGGATTTGAAACTTTTGGAAACATTGCCCTGTTACTGTAATTTAATCCTAACTGTATTTGGCCATGGTAGTGGTGATGGGGGGTGGTGAGTGGGCCCACAGAAAGCAGTGTTCTAAACTTTAGATTTTTTCTTCTGCTAGTTTTCTAAATCGAATCCACTGAGTATTGCCTTTGTCAAACCAACTTCTGTAAAAGAAGTGGCATCTTGGCATTTTGCAGATTCTGAAAATAAGTATAAAATGAGACATTTAAGCTTAACTCTGAAATTGTTACTTGAGAGATGTTGTGATCTCAATAATATTTCAGACCTCTGACAAAATAGAATAAATCTTTTGACTTGAGGCATCAAGGGAATTGAGGCATCAAGGGAATTGAAAATGTATACTCCTTTTTCTTAAGAAATTTTAAAAAAGAAATCCACCCCAGATCCAGGCAATAGGAGAAAGCCAAACTCTACCAAATTCATGGCTCATAAAGGTCAGCGTGCACTGCAGCTGCATAAATATGAGAGAGCCACCACAAAGAGCAACTTGGAAATGGGGTTTTTCTGTACTCCTCTGAATCAGAGGATTAGTTAGAAATTCACTTCTGTGGAGAAGGAAATGGCAACCCACTCCAGTGTTCTTGCCTGGAGAGTCCCAGGGATGGAGGAGCCTGGTGGGCTGCCGTCTGTGGGGTCTCATGGAGTCGGACACGACTGAAGCAACTTAGCAGCAGCAGCAGCAGCAGCAGCAGCAGCAGCAGCAGCCTGGACCCAGGTGATCTGTTGGTTTGATGCCTTTTTGTTTTTATTTCTGCTGTATCAAAACCAAGCAATACCAAATTAATGACAAAAATGGAAGAATGAAAGGTGATTCAACTCTTCTTGATTTTTTTTTTTCCTCCACTCGCCAAGAGAAAATGATGGTTAGAGAACTTTTAACCTAACTTGACACCTTGCCTGGGTGTTAGTTATTCTTTTTTTTTTTTTAAATATAGGTTTGTTTATTTTAATTGGAGGCTAATTGCTTTACAGTGTTACATTGGTTTTGCCATGAATTGACATGGGTCTGCCACGGATGTACACGTGTTCCCCGTCCTGAACCTGTTAGTTATTCTTAAATGCTCACTCTCCATGGGAGCCCCTAGGCCCGAGTGCAAGGAGGCTGGTACAGCCATGACCTTCCTTCCCTGTGCATCCCCCAGCCGAGGCTGTTCTGCAGGGCTTTCAGCTGGGGTGGGAGCCCGCTGCTCCCCACACGCTTGCCTCCCCACTGTCCCCATGTCTCCCAAGTGCTCTTGCCACCTATGGCTGATATGTCACAGAAGAAAGTGATGCACTGACTGGGACACAACTGGAAAACACGTGGCAAAGAAAGCAGAAAGGACTTGGACTACATGAGGTCAGAATTTTACACCTGTTTGTACAACTTAGGTCTTGGTGGGAAAAGCAGAAAATTTAAAAAAAAAAAAAAAAAATGCTTCGAGAAGCTTAAAAAAAAAAAAGAAGAAATTCACTTCTGATATCTCAGCTCGTTTTGACTCTTCAGGTCCACACTTTTACTCAGTTCTTAACTCATTTCATAGTACTTGTATATGAGCTGTAGAACTAAGGAGTCCTTTTACTGATATAGGGCTTCCCTAGTGCTCAGATGGTAAGCAATCTGTCCATAATGCAGAAGACCCAGATTTGATCCCTGGGTCTGGAAGATTCCCTGGAGAAGGGAATGATTCCCCTTCTCCCCCACAAAGAATTCTGTGGACAGAGGAGCTTGGTGGGTTACAGTCCATGGTATTGCAAAGAGTCAGACAAAACTGAGTGACTAACTTCTTTTTTTTTTTCTTTTATTGGTATAAAAGGTTTTCCAAAGGAAAAAGGTATGAGAGAGGCTGAATCTTTTACTTTATCTCTGCATAACTGCCCTTTGCCACTCTTCTTTTTGGGGTGCAGGCTTTCCTCCCCTAATCCCTATGAGGCTGCATCTCCATGCCAACTTTGTCTTTGCACATCACGGGAATGCCTTTCCCTGGCTCTTCCATCCTCTACGCCTTCTCATCCTGCAAGACTCTCCAGGCCTCTTAACTTTCCCCTCGTCCAGGCAGAATTGGGAAGACTCATTTCTCATTTATCTTTGGGTCCCATAATAAGCGGATACCTTGTTGTACCATGACAATTTTTGTGACCTTTTCATTTTTGTGTCTTAAATCCAGTAGAGAATAGTACCTGGCACAAAAGAGATCCTCAGTAAACATTTCAAAATAATTCAGCCATAACAGGCCTAGGTTTCTGCCTAATGTAGAAGGACTTAACCAGTAAAAATTGCTGTGGCAGAACATCCTAGAAGGAGGTGACAGAACAAAGAATTTAACGATCCACTCAATTTTTCTCAGCAATTCTCAGTCATCGTTATTTAACGGTTGAGCTCCTGACAGTAAGAAGCTGTAGAGGGCTGGGAAGTGAACACAGATGCAGTGGGCTGGAGATTTTAATTTTCACTTCACCTGTTTCTTGTCTCTGCTCAATTTTCCATAGCCCTGGTTTACTCAGGCCATCCCAGTTGGGGTTGACAAAGCGTAATATAATTTATTCCTGCTCATCAGAAGACACTGCAGAGTGACTGGGTGAGGCGGCCTCCGTGAATGGTACAGCTGGTTCTCTTTGGTATTGCATTCAGGGCCTGCCTCTGGGCGTCTTTTTCCTAATTATTGAAATTATATGTATACAGTGATCCCTGAAGCGCTTCTGTGTGGAAATTGGTGGGCTGCTTTCAGTCTTTTCATGTTTATTACTTATTACTTTCCAGAGAGCTGCCAGTGTGGTTGGCGAAAGTTCTAGCAATAATAAGCGTGAGGTGGTTATTCATGATTGTCTTTATCCTGTGGAAATGAGACTACAGGATTCATTGGGACAATAAATACCTACATTTTTAAAGTTTGTGTATGAAATCTATATGTGTTTCTTATATAGGCATCCTTAAATGTCTAGTTGAGTTGACATTGAATTGATAGGGAAAAACATTTTAAATATTGTTTACAATGGAATTGCTTACAGTAGGCAAGACTGTACCAGACGCTTCCTATTGATTGCGTTGAACAACACCCTCACCAAAATCTTATATATTGACCTTTCCCCACTAACTTCTTTGGGGCTTCTCTGGTGGTTCATTGTAGCAGCCATGTTCCTACATCACAAGCCTATGCTGCTGCTAAGTCGCTTCAGTCATGTCCGACTCTGTGCGACCCCATAGACAGCAGCCCACCAGGCTCCCCCGTCCCTGGGATTCTCCAGGCAAGAACACTGGAGTGGGTTGCCATTTCCTTCTCCAGTGCGTGAAAGTGAAGTCGTGTCTGTTAGCGACCCCATGGGTTGCAGCCTGCCAGGCTCCCCCGTCCCTGGGATTCTCCAGGCAAGAACACTGGAATGGGTTGCCATTTCCTTCTCCAGTGCGTGAAAGTGAAGTCACTCAGTCGTGTCCGACTGTTAGCAACCGCATGGACTGCAGCCTGCCAGGCTCCTCCGTCCATGGGGTTCTCCAGGCAAGAGTACTGGAGTGGGGTGCCATTGCCTTCTCCACACAAGCCTATGATGTACACACTATCCATACTTTTCAATGAAAGGCAAAGAGACCTAGAAGTCATCTGCCCCAAAGTCATTCAGCTCAGAAGTGGCAGAGCTGGGATTTTTATTTGCGACTGACTTGCAGCCATGCTGTTTTACTTTTTGTATCAATTACAGAGAGTTTTTACCCAAGTCTATCATTTGTCAACTAAAAAGATGCACAATGTGAGAGTTGCAAGTTAAGTTTTATTTGTGGGAAAATGAGGGCTGTAGCCTGGGAGACAGCACCTCAGATAGCTCTGAGATACTGCTCCAAAGAGGTAGCGTTGTTGTTCAGTCGCTAAGTCGTGTCCGACTCTTTGCAACCCCATAGGCTGTAGGCCAGGCTCCTCTCTCCATGGGATTATCATAGCAGGAATACTGGAGTGGGTTGCCATTTCCTTCTCCAGGGAATCTTCCTGACCCAGGGATTGAACTCACATCTCCTGCACTGGCAGGCGGATTTTTTTTTTACCACTGAACCACCAGAGAAGCCCCAAAGAAGTAGTGGGGAAAGGTCAATATATAAAATTTTGGTGAGGCGGGGAGTTCAGTGTAATCAAGCACTTACTTTACAAAAGGTTTCCTGCTAGTCACAAGGAGCTGATGTCACCACGAAGGGATTTAGTGCTCTTCTAGATTTGGAAGAGAAGCAAGGATTTGGGTCATGAAATCAGTTCCTGAAAATATCTATCTAAAGACCCGTTCCACCAGTTTCCATGGAGCACAGAGTATCTCACTCTCCACCCTGAGTTCCCCTCGGGGTTGTTGATTGGTCGCCAGCTGCAGCAGCATAGGGTTCAATCCCCGCAGAGGAATATAGCAGATGCCCTTCTTGTTCAATCACTGCAAATTCTCTTGGCAAGTGCCAGTTTGTAGTTGACACATTTAAGATAAGTGTGTGCCTGCTTGCTAAGTTGTTTCAGACGTGTCCCACTCTGTGTGACCCCATAGACAGTAACCCACCAGGCTCCTCTGTCTATGGGATTCTCCAAGTAAGGATACTGGAGTGGGTTGCCGTGCCCTCCTCCAGGGGATCTTTCCAACCCAGGGATCGAACTCACATCTCTGACATTTCATGCGTTGGCAGGTGGGTTCTTTACTACTCGCGCCACCTGGGAAGCCCATTAAAAATGGCACCACCGACTTCCTGTAGACCTGCCCAAGATATATGTGGGTGAAAGGTAACACTAATTACTTTCAAAATTTAAATCACTTTATGCATTGTCTGGAACAAAATACTGAAGCATTTGTTTCCCCTAAATACTATTTAGTTATGATTTTTAAATGTTGGCTGGGTGCAGTGAAACATTTAGGAACATGCCAAGATTTTATGAGATTTTTAGAGGGGTAGTATTCACTTGGGAAAAAGGAAAACATCTGAAAATGGACAACTTCAGGACTATTCAGTAGTATACTGTTTATCTTAAAGGAAGATTGGGGGACTTCCCTAATAGTCCAGTGATTAAGACTTCTCCAGTGCACAGGATACAAGTTTGATCCCTGGCCAGGGAGCTAAAATCCCACATGCCTTGTGGCCAAAAAAACCAAAACATAAAAAACAGAAGCAAAGTTGTAACAAAGTCAATAAAGACTTTAAAAATGGTCCACCTTAAAAAAAAAAAAAAAGATGAGAATAAGCCAGTGAGGGTCTGGGTGTGAAATGCCAAGTGGCTGTCACAGTGTCTTTTTTCTGTCCAGCGTCATGCAGCCCTGTAAAAAATGGGCCTTTTAAAATATGGGGACCTAATTACTTTTCTAAAGTAATTCTTAATAAAGATGGCCAATGGCTCTGCAAGATAAAACAGCAACCTCTAGGTGGTTATAGTATTTAACTACCATGGTTGTAGTGAGGTTGAACCTCTTTTTGGGTGGCCATTGGGCATTTGTTTTCATTTCTCTGTGAATGACCTCTTCACCTCCTTGCCTTCTCCTCCTCTGCCCCCCCACTTGGGCTATTTCTCTCTGTCCTGTTGACATTCATCCTTTTTATATGTGGAAATAATCTTCTCTCAGTCTGCCTTGTATCTTTACTTTTCTTTCTGGTGTCTTGAAGCTTCAATTGCACCATCTTCTTTTTGGTTTGTTTGGGAAATCTTGAGCTCCCTTTTCACTGAAGTTCATTTAATTATGTTTAACAACTGTTTTGTCTTTTGCCCAGTAATTTAAAGGGGACAAGAATGTAGCAACTGTTGAGAAACAGAGTCCATTCATCCCGTGGGAGATGTCCTGAACTAATAAATTAGAAACAACTCAAAGAGGAGACAGAAAGGGAAGAGCTTGGAACCTAAGATGTGACAAGGAACTCAAGATCCAGGCCTTTTAGAGGGGCACAGGCATTTAATGCTCTGTGATTTGAAGAAACTTTTATGAGACAGTTAACACCTAACTTGTCATTAGCAGTTCAGTACACACTGGACTAGATGGAGGACAAGCAAGGGAGGCCTTGAGTTAGTGATGGGGTCTCTGAGTTAGAAATGTGTTGATTGAGGGGGAAGAGATCCCATTTTAACGTTCATTTCACTTGGGTTATTTCCAGCTTTATCGATCTAAGTATTTTCTTGAAAATAATGAGTGATAATGTTGAACACTCACTGTACAGCATGCACTGTGCCTAAGCACTTTATATGCATGATCTCGTTTCGTCGATAAACTCCTGGGCAGGTGGTGTATTATTTTCCGAATGAGGAAACAGCCTCAAGAAGGATAAATAACCTTCCCAAAGTAAGTAAGTAAATGGGACCAGGATTTGAATTCACTGTTTTCTGACCTCAGGACCAATTAGATGTGATTGTTACACATTTTTAATAATAAAGTACTTGTGAAGATGACGCATGATGAGTCCTTGTCGTTGATGACCGTGGCCGTTCTGCTGTGAAACTGGGCTCTATCAAGCATCTGCTGGCAAGGCTGAAGTTCGTTGTTCTCAGTGGGAGTGAGAAGTTTCTGAAGGGCTTTTTCACCCTTAAAAAAAAAAAGCCACTTCCCTTCTGGGGGCCCTGCTTTTCTATGCAGGCTTTGGTACCTTCTGCAAAGGGTGTGTGTATGTGTGTGTCTATGTGCTAAGGCACTTCAGTTGCGTCTCTTTGCAACCCCATGGACTGTAGCCCACCAGGCTCCTCTGTCCATGGGATTCTCCAAGCAAGAAACCTAAGGAGTGGGTTGCCATTTCCTTTTCCAGGGTTCTTTCCTGACTCATGGATCGAACCCGCATCACTTGCGTCTCCCTGTATAGGCAGGCAGGTTCTGTACCATTAGTGCCACTGACGCCAATGAAGGGTCTGCAAGGTGACGAATGGGTTATTTTCCTTCCGAGCCCTGGCTTGGCTCTCCAGCAGCCCTTTACTCAGGCCTCAGGTAAACTACATGCTGCCGTGGTGCAAGGGGACTGGATGAACCTTGTCTGTTTGTGTATTTTTTTTTTTTAATTTTTTTAAGATTTATGTATTATTTTTTGGCTGTGCTGGGTCTTCATTGCTGCGTGTGGGCTTTCTCTAGTTGTGGTGCATGGGCTTTTCCTCATGGTGGTGTCTCTTGTTGAGGAGCACAGTCTCTAGGTGCCTGGGTTCTAGAGCGAGGGCTCAGAACTGGCTCATGGGTGAGCTCCACAACCTGTGGGATCTTCCCTGGCCAGGGATCGAACCCTGGTCCCCTGCACTGGCAGGAGGATTCTTAAGCACTAGACCACCAGGGAAGCCCTGCGTGTGTAATACATGACCCACACACACTAGAGGGGACACTCAGAGCATGGCCATCTCCCCAGGGCTCCTCATCAACAGTCCACTCCCCACCTCAGCACGTATTTCATCAGGCCGACCCAAACATACTGTTTTACTTTGTTTATATTTTAATTAAAAACAATTTTTTTTGTCCACACCGCACAGCATTCGGGTCCTAGTTCCCCGACCAGGGGTTGAACCCGAGCCCTCTGCAGTGGAAGCATGGAGTCTTAACCACTGGACCACCAGGGGAGTCCCATAGCCTACTTTAGTGAAAACGTGACACATAGCAAGCAAACAGGAAACTACAATCTGTTGATATGGAACTAGTGCTGAGGTGAGTCACTGATATAATTCCCTACTGTTCAGTTCAGTTCAGTTCAGTCACTCAGTCGTGTCTGACTCTTTGTGACCCCATGAATTGCAGCACACCAGGCCTCCCTGTCCATCACCAACTCCCGGAGTTCACTCAGACTCACGTCCATCGAGTCAGTGATGCCATCCAGCCATCTCATCCTCTGTCATCCCCTTCTCCTCCTGCCCCCAATCCCTCCCAGCATCAGAGTCTTTTCCAATGAGTCAACTCTTCGCATGAGGTGGCCAAAGTACTGGACTTTCAGCTTTAGCATCATTCCTTCCAAAGAAATCCCAGGGCTGATCTCCTTCAGAATGGACTGGTTGGATCTCCTTGCAGTCCAAGGGACTCTCAAGAGTTCTCCAACACCACATGTTAAAAATCCAGGTTTTCTTGCTTATTTCCTATGAGACCTTGGCCGGGTTTATTTGTATCCTTATGACTTAATGTCCACCTCTGTAAAATGAGGATAATATTATCTAACTTTCAGGGTTCTGAGGATGTAAACTTTAATGTGTGGAAATCATTGAGAATAGTGCCTGGTGGATAGATGGTACCTTATGAATGTTTGCTATTTTATAGATTTCAAGCAATAAGTCACTGTTTCCAGGGCGGTGGTCCTGTTACTATTTCATTGTGCCTCAGGGAAATCTTACATTCTTATCTCTGAGAGTTTTGGTGAATTGATATCACTTTTACCTCCCCTTGTAGATGAAGACATCTCTGCAGTCTCTAGAAAAATAGAAAAGTTTATTTGAGCCCCAGGGAGACTGCTGCTGGCTTTCGGTCATGTTTTCTCACCATGGCCATGTCCCTTTGATCACCCAGATGTAGTCCCCCATTTAAGCCTCAAGAATAGGTTCTCCCCCATCTAGAATTGGCAGCGTGTCCATGAGTTTTGACCCTAGCTGCTGAAACCAGGATTAAAGCATCCTGGCTGTCCGTGTGGACTCTCCCTGCCTCCTCTTCCTTGTTGAGCCTGCCCCTTTAATGCTGGTAGTTGAGACTGTTGACAGTTCAGTGACCCATGTTGAGCACTGACTCTCCGCCAAGCCCTGTCCAGATGCTGTGGAGGGCAAACTGAACACCACTGCAGGTTTCTGTGTTTTGGGTTTTCAGAGAGCGTTCAAGCAGGAATGACTTTGAAAGAAACCATCTCATCCAGCTCTTTCAGTGTACAGAGAAGGGAGCCAAGACCCAGGAGAGTCAGTGACCTGCTTACAGCCCAGAGACTCAGAACAGGAGCCAAATCCTCTGACTTCTGTTCATACTACAAACCCAAGGACAGCAGAACAGAGGTGTTCTAGATAGGTAGTTTGTAGGCAAATTCTTTGGTTTCCCATGACCCAGCAGAGGAAAGCCCAAATCCCTTTCCAATTGCTGATCTCATGTTTGGGACCCTGGTCACTGACTATGGTGGAAAAAACCGTAACAGTTTTGGAGCTTCAGATGCAATGAATCCAGTTTAACTTGGGTCTTCAATGCAGTTGAATATTTATGGTGAGTCACCCTTTGTAAAAAAAAAAAAAGTCCTCATGAAAGACTTACATAATACAGCTACATAACACAGCTCGAGTTACTGTTGGTGCTGCACACGTGCACACCTCCAGCCTGTGGACTCGAGAATAACTAATGCCTTGCAGACGACACAGGACACCGTCTGGAAGCTCTCTGCCATTCCAAGTGCATCCTGTGACGGGCGGTTTGGGACCTGTTTTTTTATTAGTTGCATACTTTATGTCAAAACAAAGTGCTCCCCGTAGCCATTACCATGGGGCTTTGTTGCAACTTCAGTCCACTTGTATATTAATTTTTTACATGTTAAAAAATTACTTATTAATTCATTTTATGTGACAGTAATTGTATTGCCTGTTGACATAAATAATGGTTTTATGAAATGTAAATTTTTCAAGCCAGTCACTGAGATGAGATGCATTGTTTTACACTTTTGTAATTCTTTTTAATGCTGACTTAATAGAAGACAGCTGGGTCTTCAGGTCTGCTTTTCATTTACTCTGATGCAATATATTGTTTTGGTTGAAGTACATGAAGAAGTTCCAGCTTCATAGATACTGTGGTTGAAAAGAAGGAACTTGTATACCCTTAAAAGTTCCCTGGAAAGCTGCCAGAAAGTCTCTGACCACGCTTGGAGAACTACTTAACTTTTTTTTAAATTGATTTTTATTGGAGTATAGTTGCTTGACACTGTTGTGTTAGTTCCACTGTACAGCAAAGTGAATCAGCTATTCACATACACACATCCGCTTCCTTTTGGACTTTCTTCGTATTCAGGTCACCCCAGAGCATTAGAGACAGTTCCCTGTGCTACACACTATGTTCTCTTTAGGCATCTGTTTTATACACAGCATCAGTAAGTGTATGTGGGTCAATCTCCACCTCCCAGTTCCTCCCACCCTGCTTTAAAGTAACTCTCCCTGCTCTGTATCCTCGTTCATTTCCCTCTAGGGAGGAGTGTTGAATTTCCTGATAGATGGTTTGGAGAAGAAAGTGGGCACTTTGCTTATGGTAAAGTTAGGACTCTTCCTATGTGCTGATAGTGGTGTATAAAGTAACACTATTAAAACAACAGCAACTAGAAGAAAATGATTTAACCCAATTCAAGAAAAGTGTTTGCCTGTAGTGGTGGGCATTAGGGAGAGGAATACTGTTCCATGTGGGGGACTCTGGAGCTTCAAAGCTTTACATGATGTTCTGTCTCTTGGGCTGGGTGTTAGATATGTTGGTATGTGTTCTATTATCTTTACATGATAAGGATATTTTATGTTGCTGCTGCTGCTGCTAAGTCGCTTCAGTCGTGTCCGACTCTGTGTGACCCCATAGATGGCAGCCCACCAGGCTCCCCTGTCCCTGGGATTCTCCAGGCAAGAATACTGGAGTGGGTTGCCATTTTTTTTTCCAATGCATGAAAATGAAAAGTCAAAGTGAACTCGCTCAGTTGTGTCCGACTCTTAGTGACCCCATGGACTGCAGCCTACCAGGCTCCTCCGTCCATGGGATTTTCCAGGCAAAAGTACTGGAGTGGGGTGCCATTGCCTTCTCCCAAGGATATTTTATAGACATAATTTAAAGAGAGCTCTGGTTTCTAGCAGTTGGGGAAACAATGAAACTGTTTTTTCCCTCATTCAGTCTCTTCTGCTTTTTTGGCTTGGAGCGCTTGAATCCTTCCAGTCTAAAAAACCCCTGTTTGGATACATGAGTTGTAACTATATCCATCACAGTTACTTTTCACTTCCTATGCTTGTGTTCACTTAAGGTCTAAGGCTTATGATTCCGTCACTGTTGTAAGAATCAGGAAAATCCGAAACTCAAGCTCAAATGTGGGGCCAGAGTTGTGAGAGCTCTTGGTGTGGGAATGGTTTGGTGGCAGTGGCCCCCACGGCCTTCTGTGTCATGTTGATCTTGGCCCACAAGGGCTGGATGGTTGTTTTGCTTTCTGCTAGATAATAGACTGGTTTTGTGGTCTCAAAAACTAAAGTCATGCTTCTTGGACAGGGTAACACTCTGTTTGACTTGGACTTGGATCCATTCCTCTGTCTGTTGTGTCTTCTCCTTTGGCTTCATGTTGTTTACTCCTGTTTTGATGACTGATTGCTTCTAGTTGGGTTTTATTTTGGAGCCTGATATCTACTCTTTGTGGGTGCTGGCATCCTTTTCTTCTCTTTCCCCATTGTGAGTGATAAGAACTAGTGTTAAGAACTGGAGAGTGTTCATGCACCCTTCCCCAACAGCCCCTGTCCCCTCATCTGTGTTACAGAAGATGAAACCAAAGCAGAGAGAAATGGTACTTGCTGTCATTCAAAGTGGCTCCTAGCTTGCGTCTGGTTGCAAGCCCTGGAGGATTTTTGGTGTAATGGCTAAAGTAGCTTTAAGGTTGGTTAAAGTCCAGCTTCATGATATAATGTGGGATGAGATGGAAAGAAGATTATAGTATTGTAAGTAAAGAAAGCGTATTTGGTGGGACAGAAATTTAGACCATACGAAAAAGCTTAAGAGGAAGCAACCAACAACTTTTATCGGAGGGGGAGAAAATGATATTAAATAATATGTGCATTTGAATTTATTAACATCTGATTTTAGAATGCTTTGCCATTTGTTGCACTTGCGGAAATATTATTGTCTAAATATATGACATCTGAGTATGGTTTCCTTGGGTCTGTTATTGTATTAACTAATACTATATTAGTAATAACCTCATGGATTGTTAGGAAATCAAAAAGCAAGTGTCTTGTGTTGATACCACATGTGTTCCAAATTGTGAGCCGCAGACAAGTGGGTGTAAAGGAACGTGGGTGCAATTAAAATGTCTTCAGAATGGGGAGTCGAAGTAAATCTTAAGTGGAATTGCCAACGAATGCCTAGCTCAGGGTGGGCTTTAGAATCATGTTAGTTTCCCTGAGGGTAAAATTGTCATTAGTTTTAAAAGTTTTATTTTTTAATATAAACTCAGACAAAGTGGATAATGGCATTCCATTGATAAGTCAGGAGATAATCATTTTCTCTTTCGTCTAATCTGAAATCCCCGGGCGATGAGCCTTCCCCTCTGGACAGGATGAGGGAATGAATCTGGAAATGTTCTCTCATCCCCAAAGGGGCATCTCTTTTTAGGATAGTGAGGTTGGTGTCTCACCGGTTCCTTGCATATGGTAGCAGGGGTCCAGAAAATGCTCGCTGTGCCCTGTTCCCGAAAGCTTTGTGGCAGGCCAGCCATGCGTGTGTGCACTCCTCAGCGCTCTCCGAGAGGCTAAGGAGGAAGTGATGGGAGCTTATCCGGCATGCGACCCATGTGGTTTTAATCCGTCAGGACTGCTGACGGCATCCTGTCTTTCTTCTCCGCCTCTGATGCATCTTCTTTGCATCTTCTGTGTACGCTTCGGTTGCTCTTTCTCTGCAGCTGGTTTTTCTAGCATCCCCAGAGAAAACAAAGAAGGGAGACTGGATAGTCTTTGCTGCTTTTCAGGTGAGCAAGAGAGTGATGGCTGTAGGCTGCTTAACTTTAACCTATAATCTTCCCCGTTGGATGTGTTCCTTCTAAGAAATACAAGAACGTGCTCAACAGCCGGGGATGGAAAGGCATTTCTTCTCAGATCCTTTCTCCCCTTGCTGCCTGCTTTCCCACCCACCCACCCTGCCCCCTCCCCAAGTCTCCCCATCACTTTCTCTCCCTGCTCCACCGGGTGGGTTCAGGCACAAGTGTTGTGGTAGGCCTGCCTTCCCGGCCCTTACTGATCTCAGGAGATGGTAGTATAATGTGCTCGTGTGAGGCTGTGGCTGTCCCCCAGTGGCCAACACACACGTACCATTCTGTGGTTTATAAAAGGTTGACCAGAAGTTGCTTTTCTCGGCTCTCAGGCCTTGCTAATGCAGTGGTGAGGGCTTTGGAAGCAGCCTGCTTGGCTTTAAACCATCACTTACTTGCTGTGTGTCCCTGAGCAGTTACATCTCTGAGCATCAGTTGCCTCAACTATAAGATGAGAATTATATCAGAGGCGATGATGGGAGATAAGTGAGATCAATGCAAAGTGCTCAGGATGGTGCCTGGCACACACATATATATTTATCTGTGTGTATATATGTTTATATGTTGTTGTTGTTTAGTTGCTCAGTTGTGTCTGACTCTTTTGCAACCCCACGGACTGTAGCCCGCCAGGCTCCTCTGTCCATGGGATGCTCCAGGTAAGAAAACTGGAGTGGGTAGCCATTTCCTCCTCCAGGGGATCTTCCCAACCTAGGGATCAAACCCACATCTCCTGCACTGACAGGATGGTTCTTTACTGCTGAGCTACCAGGGAAGCCCACATATATTTATATAAATAAATATATATATTTCCTGAGACCAAGTGCCCTGTACTGTTTAGCTTCATGCACAATGAGTTGCTTCCTAGTGCTGAAAGCGAAAGTCACTCAGTCATGTCCGACTTGTTGCGACCCATGGACTATAAAGTTCGTGGAATTCTCCAGGCCATAATACTGGTGCGGGTAGCCTTTCCCTTCTCCAGGGCATCTTCCCAACCCAGGGATCAAACCCATGTCTCCTGCATTGCAGGCGGATTCTTTACCAGCTGAGCCACAAGGAAATACTGGAGTGGGTAGCCTATTCCTTCTCCGGTGGAATCTTCTTGACCCAGGAATCAAACCAGAGTCTCCTGCATTGCAGACAGATTCTTTACCAACTGAGTTATCAGGGAAGCCTTCAAAGTGCTGGCAAGGGATTAAACTGACAAATGTAGCCAAAGTGTTAATGTCTATCTTTTCTAATTCCCAAGGGCTGTCTTCAACCTCACTCCCTCCATCACACATCCCCCATCTTGAAATAATGCTCCTTCTTGCATGGCAGTTGTTTTGGTTGGGAAAGACAGGGGAAGACTGTTAACTCTGTGAGATCTGATTCTCTGCATTTGTTCATCCTAAAACACAGACCAGGCTAAGGGTGACATTATGGTAAGTGAAGTTCAAAGTAAGATACATAAGATGGGATTCCTGTCCTCAGGAAATTTGCATTCTTCCAGGGGCCTGGACCAGTGGAAAACTAAGTATGGTGCTAGGTACAGGATGACCCAGTTACAGTGACTGCTTGTAGAATAGAGAGCAATGGTGTCTAATTCAGGGAACAGGGAAGGCTTAATGAAGTAGGTGGCATTTTGCCTGGGGCTTTAAGGATGAGTAGGATTTGACAGGTGGAACTGAGGATGAGACATTCTCCATGCAGAGTTGAGTATACTTTGAAAAGAGTCAGCTGTCCAGTTTAAAGTCTAGGTAGGTGGTGGTAGACTTGGAATCTGGAAAAACTGGTCTGAATGCTGCCTCTGCTTTTCAGCTGAGCTGTGGTTTCCTCATCTATAAAACGGAGCCAAAAGTATCTACTTCACAGAGTTATGAGGATTAAATAAATGGGAAGATGTTTTAAAGGTCTAGGTATGGTGTGTGGCACAGAACTGCTAGGAAATTATTACTTAAGTGACGGTTGCAGTGGAAAAGAGAAGTGAAAAGTTAGAGGACAGGCTCCTCTGTCCATGGAATTCTCCAGGCAAGCGTACTGGAGTGGGTTGCCAATTCCTTCTCCAGGCGGTCTTCCCGACCCAGGGATTGAACCTGGGTCTCCTGAATTGCAAGCCGATTCTTTACTGTTCAAACCACAGGCTGTAGTGGAAGGAGGATGATACTGAAAAGCTTGAAGGGCAGTCCAAGTATGGCAGCCTTGGTGTATCTCATTCATTTCTGCTAAACTGTACTTAGCGTTGTGGTCTTTGTGTATGTGTTTGGTGATTGATTTTTGGTTGATTGATCAAAGGAAATGTTCGAACTTTCTTGTAGTTCTCTGGCTAAAAGAGTGGTAGAGCCTGTTTCCGCTTTTCCTACTCTGAATTTTTAACCTTCACTATTCTGGGCTTCCCTGGTGGCTCAGTGGCAGGTAAAGAATCCATCTGCCAATGCAGGAGACTCAGGTTTGAACCCTGGGTTGGGAAGATCCCCTGGAGAAGGGAATGGCAACCCACTCTAGTATTCTTGCCTGGAGAATTCCATGGACAGAGGAGCCTGGTGGGCTACAGTCCATGGGGTCACAAAAGAGTCAGACACAACTTGGCAACTAAACAACAATGATTCAGGTATTCCAGGCAGCTTTGAATTCATACTTTTAAAAGATATCAATCGACTTTTCCATGTTGATCCCAGAATAGGAGATGAACAAGGAGGTGCAGTTTTCTTGAGGATTAAACCTTCGTTCACGCCACTGTCCAGATAGAGCTGGTTTTACAGTGTTTATTTCTTGAGTATTTGGGCATGCGAGCAGCCAGATGACTTGGGGCTGTCACACTGCCTTCTGAATTATTAATATCTGGGCTAAAGAGTAGGTAGGAAGTTGGACTGAGAAGGAATCCTGGGGTAGAGCTCTCAGGCCTTATTTCCTTACATTCGTGGTTGCAGCTGCCGCACTGCACAAAACCCACTCCTGGTAATAACCAACCTAAGTATGTACAGTTGGTGAAATTGTGGCCAAAGGGGTTTAACTCTGTGTAGCCATGATTACAGTAAGATATATAGTCTGACCCTCTCTATGTGGGAGGGATTTGAGGCTTGGATCTTTCTCAACTCCAGAGGGCCAAAGTTGCTCTTCTTGTTTTTGCCAGTGTAATTATCACTTATTTTCCCTGCCTGCCTTTCATTTTCACTATGTGAATAATAATTATTCTAATGAACCACTAAGGCTCTGGAAGAGGTTAATGGCAGCGACTTGGATCAGTGCCAAAGACTTTTGCTAATTCTTTCACCCCGGGTCTCATTGAACTTTCTCAGTTTCTCCTTCCTACAGAACGTATGAATTACAGCAAGGATCTCTTGCCAAGTTACAGTCTTTCAAGTTTCGATTTCAGCTTAATGCTGCCCTGTAATCATGCTATCAAAGACTGTCAGAAACACGTTCCCATTCACAGATCCCACGATTCTTCATCTGTTAACCTAGGAGCGTTGAACTGGGACTGGACCCCATCTCAGTGATGCATCTGGGTTGCCGACCCAGCCCCTTTGGGCTTTGTGGGAACAACATCGAGAAAACATAACCTTTGCTGTTGAATGTATTTTATCATCTGGTTTTGAAAGCTGATGGGATTTTGTAACAGATTGTTGGATGTAGCAGAGGTTTCCCAGTATCTGATTTGGGTTCTTGTTGATTCTTCAGAAATAACGTGATGATGATGATAATGAAAATGGCTCTTTAAGAGGCAGTGGAGGGGCGGAGGGGACTGTGGGAACATTCCTCTGTGACAGCCTGTGAAAAGAAGGTTTGTTTTGCATTAGCTGATCAAGGCCAGAAAGCCAGCCTCTAAAGCCATCCAACAAGAGGAAACTTTTGAGAGCCTTTTGGGTCTGCTTTCCTAAGCACAGCAATAGGTGTGGGGGAAAAAAAAACCAACAACAAAACTCTGCACCAACTTTCTCTTAGAGCTAAGCAGACTCTTCTATGATGTATGTCTTCTAGAAGGCAGAAAATTGTCTGTTCTGCTGGTGGGAGTATTTATTTATTTTAGGGGTTAATTGGTTCTATTTTTTTGAGAAAGAGAACAGAGTAGGAAGAAATAAGAAAGCTTTAGTTTGATTAGGATGGCAGAAATTGTAGCCATAGTTAAAGGAGTCTGTTAGGTTTTCTGCAAGATACACCTTTTTTTTTTTTTTTTAATGTTCTGAAGGACGTTTGCATCAAATAGCTTACCACTGGATGATTGCCCAGGCTGGTAATCTGGGTTAAAACCTTGGCTAGCAGGCAGTACTGTATCCAAGATCCTCTGGTGGGAAGATCTATTCAAAGAGCACTGGGGGGTAGGAAACAGAAAAATCTTTCTTGCTCTCATGATGTGATCATCTAGTGTTTGCTCCTCCTCCCTCAGCACTGGGACACCCAGTGACAGATCCTGGACATGTGTTTAGTTATGTGTTGCTTAGATGTGTGTTTGTAATGTTTCACTTTAAGGGTTATTTCCAATAGACTAAAATGTGAGCCAGATTTATTTAAAGTTTTATATCCTCTACACTGAATTATTCTTTGCTCTTCCCAATTCATTGATTTCCATGCCCATGGGACCTCTTTCTTTTCCTACTGCCTCCCCTGACAGATTCCACTTCTTTCTTTCCTTCCATCTCCATTCCGTCTCTGTAGCTCAGCTCAGTTCAAATCAGTTCAGTCACTCAGTCATGTCTGACTCTTTGCGACCCCATAGATTGCACCACGCCAGGCTTCCCTGTCCATCACCAACTCCCAGAGCGTGCTCAAACTCCCAGCATCAGGGTCTTTTCCAATGAGTCAGTTCTTTGCATCAGGTGACCAGAGTATTGGAGCTTCAGCTTCAGCATCAGTCCTTCCAATGAATATTCAGGACTGATTTCCTTTAGGATGGACTGGTTGGATCTCCTTGCAGTCCAGGGGACTCTCAAGAATCTTCTCCAACACCACAATTCAAAAGCATCAATTCTTCGGCACTCAGCTTTCTTTATGGTCCATCTCTCACATCCATACATGACTACTGGAAAAACCATAGCTTTGACTATCTCTGCAACTCACCAAATCTGTTTCATCTTATCATGAGCTAGATGAGGTCTGACCCCTCTATGACAAGCCTTACTTTCTTGCCATGGTCCATGTTGCTCTCCACTGTCTCCCCCTGATAACCTTTGTTCTGTATTTCATCAGCAAACAGGTCACAGTCATCTTCTGTTTTGTCTAAATGACTTTTCTGCTGAATAATGCTTAAGTTCCTTAAAAAACTTTTGCATTTCCTAGAATTCTTGTGATGTTGCAGCCCCCCTAAAGGTTTGCAGAGTTTGCTTTTGTTGTTGGGGAAGACTTCCTCCAAAGGCAAAGCGACTCTCCGGCTAGTTCCTTGTCAGCTGCCTTATCACTTTTGCTGTAAACGAGGGTGGAAATGCCTTGGTGACCTGATAGAGATCTAGTTTACTGTGACTTTTTTTTTTTTTTTAACCAATTTCTGTGTTTTTCCTCCCTGGAGACTTAGTTGTGTTTTGAGTTAGGGAAGTGCTAATATTCATTATTTTATTCTATCTTAAAATGACACAGGAGAACATAGGAACATTTTAGTGCACAGAGGGTTGGCAGAATCTTAAGGTGGCCCCATGATCCGAGCCCTCGGTTTCCATGCCCTGTATACCCCCAGAACTTGGGGGTATGAGGGGGTAATTACTCCTTTGATGAGCTTATGTTATGGCACAGTTGACTCTAAGATATGGTTTTCCTGGGGGGATCTGACTCAATCAGTCCCTTAAAAAGGACTGGACTCTTTCTGAAAAAGGAGATTTGAAATATGAGAGGGACATGAGGGGTTTTCTGTTGCTGCCTTGGAAGATAGGTGGCCATATGGCTAGTGACTGTGGGTGACTAGCGCACAAGGACTGTTTTAGAGCTGAGTACAACGCCAGCTGACGTTCAGCGAGGAGAGGCAGCCCTCACTCCTACAGCTGCAAGGAATTGAATTCTCCCAACCTGCATGAGATTGGAAGTGGAATTCTTTACCTCCCCAGCCCCGTCTTGCCCGTCCCCGCCCTGGCCAAGCTTCTCAGCCTGGCCAGTGCTTTGGTTTCAGTGATACCCCCAGCAGGGAATCCAGCCACGCCATACCCAGACTTCTGATTTACAGAACCAAGAGCTGATGAATAGGTGTTGTTTCCAGCCACCAGGTTTGTGGGTATTTGTTGCATGGCAATAAGAAACTAAGATACACCCCAGGTGTATGCAGACAACCTCTCTTGCATCCTGATCACATTTCAGCCAGGGCTGAGATTAAGATGCTACATTTATCTTAGGAAGGCTTGAGGCTTTTGGCCAGGATTTTTTAGTAATATTGGCAGAGTGATAACAGATGTTAATTTGTATGTTTATTTCCTAAGCACATCTTCACAGGCTCTTGGGTCATTTTTGGTACAGTCTCTCAATTTTCAGGGCCTAGAAATGAATCCTTTCCCTCAAGAATGTTGCAGATTTCCCCAGTGGCTCAACAGTAAAGAGTCTGCATGCAGTGCAGGAGATGCAGGTTTGATCCCTGGGTCAGGAAGATCCCCTGCAGGAGGGCATGGCAACCCACTCCAGTATTCTTCCCTGGAGAATCCCATGGACAGAAGAGCCTGGTAGGCTACAGGGTCCATAGGGTCGCAAAGAGTCGGACACAACTGAAGTGACTTAGCAGGCATGCAAAGATGTTCCAGATCAGCCTGGCTGAATGACTGAAGATGCTTAGGGAGGAGATCCTTGGTGCTTTTATGACTGCCGTAGAACCAACTTGGGTGGCAGTTTCTCAGAATCTGCCATTACGTGGTCCTTACAGTCACTGAAAGCCCCTTCCGTTTATCAGACAGGGACAGAAATAAATGATGTCTTTCAGAAAGGAAGTGGCTAATTTATATCCGGTGATAGAAATGGTGGCAAAGGGAAGGAAGTGTCCCATCCATGTTTCATTTTTTGCTGATGAATATGTTCAGTGAATAGAAGTATGTGAACCGTGCCACACTATTTCTCAGACAGGAAGAATAGAGGAATTGATGTATGAATACGAGGAGAACTGTACATACAGAGTTGAGAATGAAACTTCCAAGTGATCTGGACCCTTGATTATCTTAGACCTCCCGTGCATCACTGTTTTGAGAAAGCTTGTCTGGAAGATCTAGCATATTGTAAAGGCAGGGTATGTGTGTGTGTTCAGTCACTTCTGTTGTATCTGACTCTTTGCAACCCCATAGACTGTAGCCCGCCAGGCTCCTCTGTCCATGGGATTCTCGAGGCAAGAATACTGGAGTGGGTTGCTGTGCCCTCCTCCAGGGGATCTTCCCGACCCAGGGATCGAACCCCTGTCTCTTACATCTCCTGCACTGGGAGGTGGGTTCTTTAGCCCTAGCGCCACCTGGGAAGCGAAAAAGGCAGGGCCGAAGGCCCAAAAAAGTACCACACAGCTGTGTAAATTTGCATGATTTTCTCCCCTGCAAGGTAGGTGACGTGTTGGGAGAGGGTGGTGGGCTCTTTGGGATCCCACTGGAAAGCTGAGGGTTTGGAGATGGTTAGTGACTCTCCTTCAGGGTTTTTTCTTTAGCTTTCCTTGGTGTTGGCTGAGTGAAGGGCTTCTCTTTATCGGGGTGAGAGTGGAGACAGAGTGGTGTGAGGGAGCAGCTGTAGCATGTGTTTCTAATCAGATCGTGCCTTTCTGAGTATTCTGGCCTTCTTGTCACATTGCTCTCCCCACCTCCCCCCACCTCCCCTCCCCAGCACTGCTGAATTTGTGAGAGTCCCTGGAATGCACATGTGGGCCCCTTCATTCCCAAACAGGAGACTTTCTGCTGATCAGCACTTTGTAACATTAAGCTCTTACAGGCATTAGTCACTTTGACTCAAATAGAAAAATCGGTCTTTGGAAACTTCAGAAAAGGTCTTTTGCTGTTGTCATTAATTCTTGGCATCCAGTTAGGTTTAGCCCTTCAGAATTTACACAGGCTTCTAGAAAAGAAACATTGTAAGAAAAAGTACTGCCCCTTTTTGCAATTTGGGGGTGTCACACTTGGTAGTTCCTGGCTGCAAGGCTGTTTTACTAATAAGCCAGTACCCCACCGACTCCGGCTTACCTCACCCGACTCCCGCTGCCCTTCCCCCCACCTCCCCAGGACCCAGGACTGTGGGTAGCAGCTGGGGGGTTTGTTGACTTCAGATACCCATTTCTGGGGTCTGCTTTCAAGCAGGGTATTTCCCAGTGGTTAAGGTGAGAGATCTGATATCTAATGGGACAAAAGTGAGACCGTTCATCACAGAGAAAGCAGCAAGATGTTGGAGGAAGTGTGGGCAAGGACTGTTTTCTTCGAGAGGAGGATGTAGAAAAGACAGAGAGGAACAGGAGGCCTGGGTGGAGGAAGGCAAGGGCTGCATGTCCTCAGGCCTGTGCTGTCGGGCTTTACTCAGCAGCGGTGTGCATTCTAACCCTCATGGAGGGGGATGGGGTGGGCCAGGTGCCAGAGCGGTGGGTATTCCCTGCCCCTCTGCCCCTCCACCCAGCCCGTGCATCCCTCTGGACCTGCCTCCTTATCTAAGAAAGAGAAGGTCGGAAAATACAATTTCCGCGAGACATCACACTGGATACAAATCTGGGTGAGGTCTAACGGGGGTAATGTTAGGAAAAAAGGGCCATCCGAGTCATGAATTTCCAGGCTCAGAAATAGAAATCAGCTGGTGGAATGGATGCACTCTTGTCAGGGAAGAGTGCTGGGTGGGTGAGGTTCAGCCAAAAAAGGGCGATGGGTGGTTATTACATCTAGGCGCAGAGGAGAAAACCTAACCCGAGACTGACAGCTTCCCGAAGTCTTCACCGTCTAATTCGGAGGACAGTGGAGGGTTTATCTACAAGGGGGTGGAGGCCTATACATTTATGTAGGTTTTTAACAGTATGCACATTAATTGATGTTATTCTGCTGCTGCTGCTGCTGCTAAGTCGCTTCAGTCGTGTCCGACTCTGTGTGACCCCATAGACGGCAGCCCACCAGGCTCCCCCGTCCCTGGGATTCTCCAGGCAAGAACACTGGAGTGGGTTGCCATTTCCTTCTCCAATGCATGAAAGTGAAAAGTGAAAGTGAAGTCGCTCAGTCGTGTCCGACTCCTAGTGACCCCATGGACTGCAGCCCACCAGGCCCCTACATCCATGGGATTTTCCAGGCAAGAGTACTGGAGTGGGGTGCCGTTGCCTTCTCCAGATGTTATTCTAGAGGTGTCTAATTACCCTGGAGTAGATGAGGTTGCCAAGAAAATAAGAGGAAGGACAGATGTGAATTGAGAATCAGGGGTAGGGTGCATTCCACTTTCGATGTTGGCTTTGAGGTACCTGGACTATGGACTATGGACGCCCAGGAAGGAGGCAGGGCAGCAAGTTGTGACTAGGGAGTTGTTAGCCTCTGATTGGTCACTAACATCGTGGGCAGGGATGAGGTCATCCAAGAAAAGTGTGTCAAAAGAGCTGAGGATAGAGAATTATGTTAATTAATTCTTGCAACAGCTTGGTGAGCTAGTTTATTTTCGACTTGACAAAATTGGCGTAGCCACTGTGGAGAACAGTGTGGAGGTTCCTTAAGAAGCTAATAATAGACCTACCATATGATCCTGCAATCCCACTCCTGGGCATTTATCTGGATAAAACCATAGTTCAAAAAGATACATGCTCCACAGTGTTCCTGGCAGCACTGTTTACAATAGCCAGGACATGGAAGCAACCTAAGTGTCCGTCAACAGAGTATTGGATAAAGAAGATGTGGCATATATATGCAATAGAATATTATTCAGCCATAAAAAGGAAGGAGATAATGCCATTTGAAATAGCATGGGTGGACCTAGTCAGTGTCATACTGGTGAAGTAAGTGAAGATATATGACAGAGAAAGACATAACATCACGTGTGTAGAATCTAAAAAAGTGATGCAAAGGAGCTTATTTACAAAACAGAAATAGACTCAGGACGTAGAAAACAAACTTATGGTTACCAAAGGGGCAGGAGGGATAAATCAGAAGTTTGGGATTAATAGATACACACTACTGCATGTAAAATAGACAGACAACAAGGACCTATTGTACAGCACAGGGTGGCGGTTCAGTCTCTAAGCTGCATCCAACTCTTTTGTGCTTCCATGGACTGTAGCCTGCCAGGCTCCTCTGTCCATGGCACTTCCCAGGCAAGAAATACTGGACAGAGTTGAAGCCATTTCCTTCATTATACTCAATATCTTATAGTAATCTATCATGGAAAAAAATCCGAGAAAGAATATGTCTGTGTGTGTGTGTATAATTGGAACGACTGTGCTGTATACTCATACAACATTGTGAGTTAGGTATATTTCACTTTTTTTAAAAGTTGGCAAAACTGAAGCTGAGAAGTTAAATGACTTACCCCATGTTACCCAGATAAACAATGGTAGAGTTGCCCCAAGTCTCCTGACTTCACGTGTCAAGTACCTTCTACTGTCTTATTCTGATATTTTTGCTTACTCTTCATTGCTTTCTATGTGACTTGGTTCGGTTATTATAAAAAATAAATACTCATATTTTATCTTCAGTTCAGTTCAGTTCAGTCACTCAGTCGTGTCCTGCTCTTTGCTACCCCATGAATCACAGCACTCCAGGCCCATCTATTAGCTGCAATAAAATTGTAGCCTTAGCCCCTTTGAAAAGATTTTTATTATTGTCACTCACATTTCCTGATTTTTAAAATCTTATTAATATTTATTTTCTGCTATAAAAATGTGAGCGTTTTTTAAAATAATAATTCTCATATTACAGAAACATAGCAGTAAAATTTCCCTATAATCCTGCAGTCCCCAGAGAAAACCCTTCCACTGTATTAGTTTTGTTAGGATTTGGAAAAGCAAAATTTGTCCTTCTGCTAGGAGTCTTTTGGAGACAGTTGCTTAGACATGGTACTTGATACTGGGGCAGTTACTTAATATTAATCAAGATCTTTTCTGGTTATTTGGTATTGTTTCAAGGGTGGCTCCTGGGTTGGTAGTTGGAGCTGGCATCCCTGGCTCTGTGACTTGGGGACTGGCCCCTGGATGCCTTTTTTCTCAGTCCCTACCTCTTGCTGAATGCTCTCAAGTTCTTTCCTCCTATGGTTTTCCTCTGGACAATCCCCTCTTCTTGGCTGTCTTTTCTGCTGCTAGTGTGAGACAATTTCCTTGGAGGCTTTCTTGGCTCTGATTTTGGGATTTTATAGTATAGATGACAAGCAGAGTAGCAAATATTGTCCAAGTCATCCTTAAAGAACGTGATCCCCATTGGTAATGAGATGCTTCAGATGTTTTATATTATTTCATATTATGGAAGTGACCCTAGCCATGCCTGGCCTTCAAAACAGCCCAACGCAGGCTTCATAGTTGTGGTTTGGGTTGATACTTTGCATTCCAGTGTTTTCCTTTTTTGCATGAGAACCAAGGGCGTTTCCCGTCTTCCCACTAACTTTCCTTTCTTTACAAGAGAATATGAAACCAGCTGAATGCTCTCTAGAATGTATTTAGATAAATGTATGTATTTACAAAAATAAACAGTCAGGCACTTGGGTAGAACCTACTTCTTGGGCAGTTTGTGAGGCCAGGATTTCTGCAAATACTGGGAAGTGGCTGGTACTCAGTCAAGGGTTTTGTGTCAGGAAAACAGGTTCTTCTCTTTGACTGTCTCCAGCTGGGTGGCATCTGACCTACCGAAACAGAGCCCGGAAAAAAAAAAAAAAGACTAATGAAGGAATATGTACCTCTCCTCTGAGTGAACATCTTCTTTATGGGAACAAAGTAAAGGGAGTATGCCCCATGGTTCCATCCCAGCTCTATTTAAAATTGGACATTCATTTTCTTAAGACTCGAGCCTTCATTGTTTCTACCTCCTCCCATCAGGCAATGCTGGGCAAAATGACTCTTTGTATTCATCTGAATACATAAGACTTGCAAGTCAGCTGTACTTAAGGAGTTGTCTACTAAATTAATATTGAAAAGTACTGCAGACTAAATACATGTTTTTATATCCTAGAAGCTGGTTGATCCACTGGATGGATAGTTAATCACATGAGTTGGAAGGTTGCATTGCATCCTGTAGTTTCAATAGCTTATGATTATACATTTGTGACTGTTTTTGATTTTTAATAGCCGAGCTGCAAAGCTCGGGATGTTATTTCTCCGACCAGGTATCAAACCTGTGCCCCTAGCATTGGAAGTGCACAATCTTAACCACTGGACCACCAGGGAAATCCCTGTGACTATTTGATTAACATTGCTGTCTGTCCCATGTGTTCCATGACTTACCAATGCTTTGTTTTCTCACCATCATCACGTTAGCATTTACTGCGGTATCTAGCACATGCTAGTATTCAATAAATATTTGTTGAATGAATGAAAGCATGAAAATAAGATTTGCTTCATGAAGACAGATGATTAACTTACATAGAAGAATTTTCTCTGTTTTGTCTTGAGGCTATAAATCTACTTTTCAAAAAATTTCTGGGAGACTGCAGATACAGCTGAAGAAAAAGGTAGTTTTTAAGCAGGACAGTTACAGGGAGTGGGTCCATAGTTAAGCAAGTGAAAATGAAAAATATATGTGGAAAACACGGGGATACACACACAGATTTCTGTTATGTTTGGAGTTAACCAGGGTAACTGACAGAAACTCCCTTTTAAGGGTTATGTAAAACTTTAGCCATCTTAGATCTGACAAGGGAAGATATACTACAAGAAGTTTTTGCCCTGTGTTGGCCTTTCCTCAAGCAGAATGACAGTTAGATTTATGCATCTCTGATTTCCAAACTCAAGAAATCTTAGAATTAGCAAACCAAAGACATTGTTTAGAAGTCATTTGATTAAATCTCATTTTACAGATGAGGAAACATAAACTTGGAGATTGACTTGGATCAATAAAATTAATTCTCCATAAAATGAGGCTTTGAGAACAATGTAATTTCCAGCTGTCTAATACATAATAAAATTTTATCTCTTAAATTAAAAAAAAATAAAAGAGGCAGAATCTTTCTAAACTTCAATTGTAGTATGTCTTTAAAGGCAAAAAAAAACAAAAAACAAAAAACAAAAAAAACCCCGGAAAATGGTCTAATTGTTTTCAATACACATGAAAACGGACACAACATATCACCTTGGTAACATGCTCCCCACCCGCACTGGCTGATTAAGATCGGCAGATGTTGACTACCTACTAACCATATCTATTGAAGGCTTTGGTTTTAAAAGGAACCCAGTAACTTTGGGCTACCCCTTCAGTTTGAATATGGTGAATAGAATCCATCTGGGCACAGCCAGTTTGTTAATTTCAAGAGGGTGTGGGCTGGGCTAAAATAGAAGAGTGAAGCTGAGGAATCCTTAATGGTTTCCAGCCCTGGAGGATGTTGATGCCTGCAAACAGGAATGGAATTCTGTGGCTTTTCCTGCAGCTTTGTAAATGAGCATCCTATTTAGGGTGGGTTTTCTTCATGCTAGAGTCTCATTCTTTCTTCCATGTTCTGTTTTTCCCCTCTTTGTTCATCCTTAGTGATTCTTCCTCCCTGAGTAGTCTGAGGGCTTTGCCCATCTGCAGAGTCTCCCAGCATGAAGTGTGAAGTGAAAGTCCTCTGTTATCTCTGACTCTTTGGGGGCCCAGCAGCAATAGGAGAACTCCTCTCTTCCTCCCACCTAATTCAGAGAAAGGAAACACAGGTTTCCTGACAACCTATTAAATGCTGGCTCTCCCATATGTACCATTTCCTTAGTTCCTCCCAGCCACCTTGCCAAGTGGACCATTTTTACTGATGGAGGAACAGGGACTAAAACAGGTAGGGATTCAAACCCATGGCTGTCTGACTCCAAGCTTTGTGCCATCCTACTTTTGGCTAAGCAAGATTTGGAAATGTGGAACATATTTTAAAGCAGCATTCAGAATGTAGGTGTTGGTGCACATTCTTATGTAATTTGTTTTATAATTATTTCCATAATGAAGTCAGCTAGACATCTTCTGCAAGACTTGTTGACTGTAATCTTCAGAGTACCCACATTCCTAGTAAAGTAACCCTTTGGGCAGAAGATAGTGTTTTTCTGGCAGGCTTCTGCAAGCTGGACTTTAATTTTCCTGGTAGGTTTGGAGAACTCCAGCCTTCCTGAAAGATGTCCCCTGAATTTCCCTAGCCAAAAGCTCCTGTTTTCCCTTTGTCATCCCATAGTACTTATCTCTCTTATCCTTAATACTACTTGTGTCCTATCTCTACTACTACACGGTAAGCCTCTGAAGGGCAGGAAGAGCATTTATCAGTGAATAACAAAAGTAATGTATTTTTGTTCCCTTAGTGCTTTGAGCAGTGTTTTTTTTTGAATGAATAAATGAATAATGGTGTTCATGTCACGATGATCTGGGAAGAGAAAAATGAGGTTGTTGTGTTAAAGACTGGTTATTTTATACTATAGAATTTAGTCATAACTCATTTCAGGATGGATTGGGCCTAGAAATCATCCAAGTACAGCCCCTCCCTGGGTAGATTAGCAAATGGAGAACTGAATCAATTAAGGTCTTATAGTTACTTGCTTGGTGGCTCCAAGTTGGCACTTGCATCTCAAAAATGGTCCAAACTAAGCCTTTTATTATTGGCTTCATGTGCCGTAGATGAAAAAAATCAAAGTCTCAGCATTGCCAGGACCCGTGAAAATATACTTAAGAGCTACTTTGCCAATTCTAATTTTCAACTTCCACCTCTTATGGTTGCCAGAGAATTATTTTAGAGTTATTTTAGAATTATTATTTTTTTTTCTTTCTAGTTTAATATATTGGCTTTCAATAGTGGCTAAAGTCACTGTATTGTCTACCTAGGAACTACCTAGGAACTTAGATCATCATGTGGTTAACAGTGACTCTGGAATCTGACCTCCTGGGTCCACTTTTCAGCTTCTCACCTTATTGGCTGTATGACCTTGGGAAAGTTAATAAACTTTGTGGGCCTCTGTTTTCTCATCTGGCAGTGGAGAGTGGGTAACAATAGTTAACTACCTCATAGAACTGTTAAATTCTCTAGTTCATTCATGTTTAGGGCTTTCCTAGAACCTTGATCAATAAATGTTAGCCGTCATATGGTGGTGGAATGCCAGATAGCTTGAGGCACCTTTATCCAATCATTTTTCCTTTTATTGGTAAAGGGAATGTTTACTGAAATTCACCCTGAGATTTCATAGTCAAGACAAGGATGTGTGTTAGTCGCTCAGTCATGTCTGACTCTTTTCGATCCCATGGACTGTAGCCCACCAGGCTCCTGCATCCATGGAATTCTCCAGGCAAGACTACTGGAGTGGGTAGCCATTCCCTTCCCCAAGGGATCTTCCTGACCCAGGGATTGAACCCAGGTCTCCTGCATTGTAGGCAGATTCTTTATTGATTGAGCCACCAGGGAAGCCCAGTAAAGACAAGATTGGAGATAAAATTTCTATGGGATCTGGAAGGTTTGGATGTGTTGGAGGCTATAAGATCCTCCCAGATAGAGGAAATATCATAATATGAATAAAGTCTGATGAGGAGAAACCAGGGGCTCTCCCAGGAACTATAAGTAATTCCATTTAACTGCAGTGGAAGGTCCTCCTCTGGGAGGAATGGGAGATTTGATAGGAATAGAGATTTGATATCAGCCTACAGAAGCTCCTGAGAAGGCAGAGTAAGAAGTTTGGATTGAGGGCTTTTGAGTACCAAGATCCCTTTGGCAGCCAAGTAGAGTGAGATCCAAGCAAGGAGACCGGTTGGAAGGCTGTTGAATTAGTGAGAATAAAGAGGAGGAGGGCGCAGCATTAATAACACTTTGGAATGAATGAGACGGGTGGGACTCAGGCACAGATTAGTGCCATTAAGAGAAGTAGGAAACCCTGGAGTAGGGGTGGGTTTGCAATCAAGGAAGATGATTTCAAGTTTGGTGAACAGCGATTTAAGGTACAAGTAGGAAAACCTAGGAGAACTGCCTCTGGGGTAGAAATTCAGAACTGGAATGCAGACAGAGCTCAGTACTAGACAGAAAATTCTGAGTCGTTGCTAATATATGATAGCAGTAAAGACATGAGAATATCTGAGATTCCCCGCGATCATATCTAGACTCGAGCCCCACACACATTCTTTGGGTCTAGGCAGCTAAGGCATAAAGTTACAGGCATGGTACTATGAGATGCAGAGTGCAGGAATTCATTTCAGCTGCTGTGTATGAGTTAAATAGACTCCCCTCACATATCCTGCAGTTGATTTTAGTGTTTAAGCCTGTTCGTGAACCAAAGGAGGAGCCTCCCATTTCCCATTGCCCCATCACCCACTGCTGGGCAACAGCCCTCAAGATTCCTTTAATGTTGGGCAGTCCTTTAATGGACTTTTGAAGTGGCATTATAAAATTTACATATTTTATATGACAAAGAAGACAGAGATGTTGAAGACATAAATTCAAAGTAAAAAAAAAATTTAAGACCAAACTGTTTTATAACCTTTCATTTTGTATGTGGTTTTCAGTGGGTACAAAAATACTCAGTGGGTGTGTGGGTGGTTTCTCGTGTTTTGGAAATGGTGAGAATATGAGATGCTGAGCATTGGGTTCTGGGATGAGAGCTATAATTACTAACTCTGATTCTTTCCCCGGATTGGCTCCTGGGTGCATATCTGAATCTAAAAACCCAACAACCCTCCAGAATCCAGAGCAATAAACCACTCTTTCCTCCCCCGCCCCAGAAATTAAAAGAATTATTGTGGCAAAAAAGGAGAGGGGGTGTAGGGAGATAGTTCTTCCTTGCCTGGTCTCCTTTCCTGCTGCTCGTTGCCTGCTCAAGGCGGTGGTACGTCAGGAAAGAGGCTGGTATGATGGTGTCTCCTCGCCGGCTACACAGCAGCCGCTGAACAGCTGTGATGGAAAGAGTTCTAAATATAACCCAGACTTGTTTCAAATCTTCTCCTTCAGTCTTGGCGGATGTGGTAAACACCCTAAAAATACGTGCTGCCTGAACCTTTGAGGTATCTGTAGAGGAAAGGGCAGGTGGTAGCCTTGGGGCCCCGTGGTGGTGCTGGGAGGCCTGGCCAGATACCAGAGCTGCTGCCCCCCAGGGGCCGCTCCCCAAGCTGTTGGGTGCGCTGTCGGCCAGGCCATCCTTGTCAAGGATGAGAGCCCCCTCTCGAGTCTCATATTCACTGCTGGCAGGTTTCAAGGAGGCTATTCATAGCCTCGGCATCTGTTCTCTGTACCAGTGACCTCAAACCTGCAGCTGCCACCATGGTATTCAGGGGGAGTGGTGGTGGTTTCCAACTGTATTTCACAGAATCAGAATTTTAGTGCTTGCAAGGCCCTTAGACGTCATTTTGTCCATAAAACGTTGCACTGAAATCCCAACATTTAGGGAGTCACGTTTCTTCTCTTTAGTGATTGAAACGACTTGGAAATGGAGTTTCAGTCTGAGTATTCAAAGACATCACTCTCATTATTGTGTAACACACAGAGGAGGATAACGAAGACTGTCTTTTAAAAACTATTGACCAATTGATTCTGTGCAAGGTTTTCCCTTCTTTATTTAAAAATGGAACTCTGAGGCTCGTTTTCTTACCCCAAATTCAGTCTCTTGAGTATAAAGCTCATTGGCAACATAGCCAGACACCAGGAAGACTTTCAATAACTCGTTTCTGGAATCCCATACCATAACTGTGGTTCTTAATTGAAGGACCATAGGTAGCCTCTGTTTCCCTGGGAAGGAAGGGTTTTACAGATGATCTCCAATACCCACAGAATGCACTGAGCATTGTGGAAGAAGTTCAGTTCAGTTCAGTCGCTCAGTCACATCCGACTCTTTGCGACCCCATGAATCACAGCACGCCAGGCCTCCCTGTCCATCACCAACTCCCGGAGTTCACTCAGACTCACGTCCGAGTCGGTGATGCTATCCAGCCATCTCATCCTCTGTTGTCCCCTTCTCCTCCTGCCCCCAATCCCTCCCACCATCAGAGTCTTTTCCAATGAGTCAACTCTTCGCATGAGGTGGCCAAAGTATTGGAGTTTCAGCTTTAGCATCATTCCTTCCAATGAATACCCAGGGCTGATCTCCTTCAGAATGGACTGGTTGGATCTCCTTGCAGTCCAAGGGACTCTCAAGAGTCTCCTCCAACACCACAGTTCAAAAGCATCAATTCTTCGGCGCTCAGCCTTCTTCACAGTCCAACTCTCACATCCACACATGACCACAGGAAAAACCATAGCCTTCACTAGACAGACCTTTGTTGGCAAAGTAATGTCTCTGCTTTTGAATATGCTATCTAGGCTGGTCATAACTTTCCTTCCAAGGAGTAAGCGTCTTTTAATTTCATGGCTGCAGTCACCATCTGCAGTGATTTTGGAGCCCCCCAAAATAAAGTCTGATACTGTTTCCACTGTTTCCCCATCTATTTCCCATGAAGTGATGGGACCAGATGCCATGATCTTAGTTTTCTAAATGTTGAGCTTTAAGCCAACTTTTTCACTCTCTTCTTTCACTTTCATCAAGAGGCTTTTTAGTTCCTCTTCACTTTCTGCCATAAGGGTGGTGTCATCTGCATATCTGAGGTTATTGATATTTCTCCTGGCAATCTTGATTCCAGCTTGTGCTTCTTCCAGCCCAGTGTTTCTCATGATGTACTCTGCATAGAAGTTAAGTAAGCAGGGTGACAATATACAACCTTGGCGTACTCCTTTTCCTATTTGGAACCAGTCTGTTGTTCCATGTCCAGTTCTAACTGTTGCTTCCTGACCTGCATATAGGTTTCTCAAGAGGCAGGTCAGGTGGTCTGATATTCCCATCTCTTTCAGAATTTTCCAGAGTTTATTGTGATCCACACAGTCAAAGGTTTGGCATAGTCAATAAAGCAGAAATAGATGTTTTTCTGGAACTGTCTTGCTTTTTTGATGATCCAACAGATGTTGGCAATTTGATCTCTGGTTCCTGTGCCTTTTCTAAATCCAGCTTGAAAATCTGGAAGTTCATGGTTCATGTATTGCTGAAGCCTGGCTTGGAGAATTTTGAGCATTACTTTACTAGCGTGTGAGATGAGTGCAACTGGGTGGTAGTTTGAGCATTCTTTGATAATGCCTTTTTTTGGGATTGAAATGAAAACTGACCTTTTCCAGTCCTGTGTCCACTGCTGAGTTTTCCAAGTTTGCTGGCGTATTGAGTGCAGCACTTTCACAGCATCATCTTTCAGGATTTGGAATAGCTCAACTGGAATTCTATCACCTCCACTAGCTTTGTTCGCAGTGATGCTTTCTAAGGCCCACTTGACTTCACATTCCAGGCTGTCTGGCTCTACGTGAGTGATCACACCATCATGATTATCTTGGTCGTGAAGATCTTTTTTGTACAGTTCTTCTGTGTATTCTTGCCATCTCTTCTTAATATCTTCTGCTTCTGTTAGGTTCATACCATTTCTGTCCTTTATCGAGCCCATCTTTGCATGAAATGTTCCCTTGGTATCTCTGATTTTCTTGAAGAGATCTCTAGTCTTTCCCATTCTGTTGTTTTCCTCGATTTCTTTCCATTGATCCCATTGATCCGCTGAGGAAGGCTTTCTTATTTCTCCTTGCTATTCTTTGGAACTCTGCATTCAGATGCTTATATCTTTCCTTTTCTCCTTTGCTTTTTGCTTCTCTTCTTTTCACAGCTATTTGTAAGGCCTCCCCAGACAGCCATTTTGCTTTTTTGCATTTCTTTTCCATGGGGATGGTCTTGATCCCTGTCTCCTGTACAATGTCATGAACCTCCGTCCATAGTTCATCAGGCACTCTATCAGATCTAGTCCCTTAAATCTGTTTCTCACTTCCACTGTATAATCATAAGGGATT
The DNA here is from genome assembly GCF_029378745.1 of Bos indicus. Classification (NCBI taxonomy): domain Eukaryota; kingdom Metazoa; phylum Chordata; class Mammalia; order Artiodactyla; family Bovidae; genus Bos; species Bos indicus. The sequence goes on from NC_091765.1 coordinate 92,489,129, forward strand.
TGATTTAGGTCATACCTGAATGGTCTAGTGGTTTTCCCTACTTTCTTCAATTTAAGTCTGAATTTGGCAATAAGGAGTTCATGATCTGAGCCACAGTCAGCTCCTCATCTTGTTTTTGCTGACTGTATAGAGCTTCTCCATCTTTGGCTGCAAAGAATATAATCAATCTGATTTCGGTGTTGACCATCTGGTGATGTCCATGTGTAGAGTCTTCTCTTGTGTTGTTGGAAGAGGGTGTTTGCTATGACCAGTGTGTTCTCTTGGCAAAACTCTATTAGCCTTTGCCCTGCTTCATTCTGTACTCCAAGGCCAAATTTGCCTGTTACCCCAGGTGTTTCTTGACTTTCTACTTTTGCATTCCAGTTCCCTATAAGGAAAAGGACATCTTTTTTGGGTGTTAGTTCTAAAAGGTCTTGGAGGTCTTCATAGAACCGTTCAACTTCAGCTTCTTCAGCGTTACTGGTTGGGGCATAGGCTTGGATTACTGGGATATTGAATGGTTTGCCTTGGAAACGAACAGAGATCATTCTGTCGTTTTTGAGATTGCATCCAAGTACTGCATTTCGGACTCTTTTGTTGACCATGATGGCTGCTCCATTTCTTCTAAGGGATTCCTGCCGCAGTAGTAGATAGTGGAGTGGAGTAGTAGTGGAGGAAGTTAGCACCATATAATAATACAGCCTAAGTCACCCAGCTTTTAAAGTATGCTAACTACTTTAGCCCCATTCTCCTTCAGTAGACTCTTGAGCAGGCGTGGGGAGTGCAGAGCCTGTGGGGGAGAGCAAGGAGGCCCCCCAAACCTGTCCAGTTCACGCTAGAGAAGGAACCAAGCCCTGTGTTGCGCCATTTTCAATGTGTTCAATATGGTGGTTACAGAATTTCTGCATAGTAACAGGAATGCATCCTCCACTGTGAGCTTCTGAAAGCTCCTTCCTGTGTCTGGAAGAGAGTCCTTTATTTTTTCCCTCTGGGTTGAAAAGTTTTCTTGCGCGCTTGAGGCTGTCAGAGGACTGGAGTTTTGGTGTCACTTAGAGCATGTCGGTATCAGCTGCCTCTGGGAGGCGTATTTCCCCTGAACTGGGGCACCGATAAGCATACCTGAGCTGCTTGGGAGGGAGACAGTGTGCTTTGCAAGTCGCTGTGATTTTGTGGAAAGAGTATGGCTCTAGAGTTGGTAGCTTCAGTTGTGTAGAAGCCATGGAGGGAGTGGGCACAGAGGGGTCGCCTTTTTCCCCATGTGCCAAGAAGAGAGGATGGGAGAGGGAGGGGTGCCCAGGGGGTGTTGTCATGGGTTCTCAAATGTTTCCCCTCTGACATTCCAGAATGAAGAGCTTCGAAACTTATCCCTTTCTGGCCATGTTGGATTTGACAGTCTCCCCGACCAGCTGGTCAACAAGTCGACTTCTCAAGGATTCTGTTTCAACATCCTGTGTGTTGGTAAGTGACTCGTCGCTTGCTGCTGAGCAACGAGTCTGACTCTTAGGTGTCGGCAGGTGACTGTCAGAGGGGCATGTTTCAGGAAATAAGGGGAATGATATTTTCACTCTTTTATTATCTGTAAAGCAAGATAATAATATCTCCACTCCACATATGTCACACAGTTCTTAGGTTGGCCAAGAAGTTCATCCTGAACAAACTTTTTGGCCAACTCAAAGATACAGACATATTTAGATAAAATGCTTTGTCAGTTTTGTGGTGTTACTCAAAGTGTTATTTTTATTTATGTCAAATAGTCAAGGAATGATCAGTTTAATATTGCTGTTGAAAATTTTAATTTTTCATAGGGGAGGGGCTTAGACCCTAACTAGACTATGCGTACTCAGTCATGTCCAACTTTTTACACCACCATGGACTGTAACCCACTTGGCTTGTCTGTCCATGGAATTTCCCAGTCAAGAATACTAGAACCCACATCTCTTGTGTCTCCTGCATTGGCAGGCGGATTCTTTACCACTGAGCCTCCTGGGAAGCCCATAACTAGACTGTAGGAAGTTGAAAGAAGGAACTGAGATACACATACACAGGAAGATCATTCAAAAGCATTTTCAAAATTTGTTTCCAGGGTTTCTGAATAGGCTGCAGTAGTAATCTCCATTGAAATCCTTTTAAAGATATGCTTCTACCTACTGCAGGTAAAATCTGCAATTACTTTAACCACTTTGATAAACTGAGAATACTTTAAAATTTTGCTTTTAGAGTAAAAGACAATCTTAAATCCTATTTTATACTTGAAATAAATTTTCCACCTGAATTATTGAATTAACCTTTAGTCTTTCAATTGGAATCTGAAATTGATCTCCGTTTATTCCTGGTAGATAAATGGGAAAAGGCCAAAGAGATCTGACTTAAGTGTTTGCGTCTCCAGTATGTTTTATTCATAGCCTTTAAATGTGATGTATTGGCCTATGCTTCTGGTCTCGGTATTTTTCTTCTTTAGCCATATCTTTTTTAAACCAAGAGGAGGAAGGTAGGAAAGAAGGTGGAGAAAAAGAGGAAAGTAGAAACAGGACTCTCCTGTTGATTGGAAGCAGACGTGTCCTTGAAATAGATAATGGCCTTTCCTTCAGCTTTCCTGTCACTCTTGATGGAGGACCAGGCTGCCCAGCAGTGAAGTGGCTCGGGCTACACTGTTTCATGGCCATTGTCTTCTGGGTATAGACTTCAAGACAAACTAAAAGGAATTCTACCTGTAGCCAATATATATTCTGTATGTCTCCTCCCTACAGTAAGCTTAGCAGAATGTACCTGACTTACTTCTCTTGTCTAGGTAAAATGAAGTGAATTTAGCAGAGAATTCAGTGGAAGTCAGTTGTTGAGAGGGAGGGCTAGATATCTTCCTTTCTGAAAATCTTCGAGAGGGGCATGTTGAATGTGGCATGTGCATGGGTGTTGAAAGCCACCGCCACCCTGCCCCCCAGCCAGCTCGCTGTTTGGCGTTCTGGCTCGAGCACCAGAGAGGAACATGAGCAGAGCCGCCAGCTCTCCTTGTTTCTGTTTCCCCCACATTAAAATTCAGCAGGGGACCCCCTGGAGTGGCAGCTTGCTCTACAGAGCGGCATAAATGAGTTGTCTTTTCTCTTCTGCTAAATGCTCATTGCAGAGCAGAGCGATTCTTCATTAGCATAGTGATTTGTTGGCAATTTGTTGATTTTTCTATTGAAAAGTATGCTAAGTTGTAGGCCAATTACTATTCTGGCTTCTCTTGTCTGTCTCCCCCAGCCCTGCCTTCAAAATCAGCTTCTAGAATGCATTTGAGAGTTACGCTCCAGCCCCTGCTGTCTGGTCCAGTGGAACCAGACTGGAAGGATCTGGTTTGACCTGGTGTGTGCTATGCAAGTGTTGGCTCGTTGGCTCACCTTTGTGTTACTAGTGCAATTAATGATACTAGTTGGAATTCCTCACAAGACACATCCATGCTGTGCTGTTGCATTTGGAAAGCAGCTGGTATTCTGATTCTCCTGGGTGGGTGATGATTCCTGAGATTCTTAGGTTTTTACTCTGGTTCCATTCCTGGTTGTTTTTTAGTCACTAAGTTGTGTCAGACTCTTTGAGACCCCTTGGACTCCATTCTTAACCACGTTTAAAATTAGTTTTTCACGTACTTAATATTATGAGTGCTAAGTTGCTTCAGTCGTGTCTGACTCTTTGAGACCCCATGGACTGTAGCCCGCCAGGCTTCTCTGTCAATGGAATTCTCCAGGCAAGAATACTGGAGTGGGTTGCCATGTCCTCCTCCAGGGGATCTTCCTGACCCAGGAATCGAACTCACGTCTTTCATGTCTCCTGCATTGGCAGGCGGGTTCTTTACCACTAGCGCCACCTGGGAAGTCCATTATAATGCATGTGTGTGTGTTAGTCACTCAGTTGTGTCCAGCTCTATGTGACTCCGTGGACTGTGGCCCCCCAGCCTGCTCTGTCCATGGGATTCTCCAGGCAAGAATACTGGAGTGGATTGCCATGCCCTCCTCCAGGGGATCTTCCCCACCAGGTCTCTTGCATTGCAGGCGGACTCTTTACCATATGAGCCACAAGGGTTGCTCTAATATAATGCGTATTTCTAATTCAAAAATTATAAAGTATCCCTACTTTTCCCCTCCCACCCTCATTTTCATTCCACAGAGATAAAACTGTAGAATCCTTCTAGAAACTTCCTACACTTGGAAATTATTTTCAGAGGCTGAAAACAACACCAGTTATTATTTTACAGCTTTTTCATTAATTAATTTTTAAAAATTAATTTTTATTGGAGTGTAGTTAACTTTACAATGTTATTAGTTTCTACTGTACCCCAAAGTGAATCAGCCACAGGTATATATGTATCCACTTTTTCTTGGAGTTCCTTCCCATTTAGGTCACCACAGAGCGTTGAGCATGTCAGTTTTGTTGAAGTCCAACATGTGTCTTGCAGGGCTAAAATCAAGGCCTCTGCAAGGCTGTGCTCCTTTGTGGAATTCAAGGGGAGAAGACACTTCCTTTTTTCCCCTCTGCTAGAGGCTGCCCACATTCCTTGACGCTTGGACCCTTTCCTCCATCCTCAGAGCCAGCAGTGTTGCACCTCTCTCTGACTGGTCTTGGATTAGGAAATTTTCCACCGAGAATTGCAGAAATCTAGTTTAAACTGAATTAAGGCTCTTCCTCAACCCTAAAACACACTGCAAAGGTCCTATACTGCGTTGTGTAATTAAGAACAGCCTGGTCTAGGAATTCAAAGAGGATTTCCAGGGCTCCGTCTCCAGTTTCCGATCCTGCTCCCTTCTGTGTGGCTTTTCCTGTGTTTTGGCTTTTTCTTCACTGAGGTGGTATGGCCGCTGGCGGTGTCGCCAGCTTAGCAACCTCAGGGGGAAGAAGCAGCCATTCCTGACACAGCTTCTTCAATAGTCACGGGATTGTCTGATCCACCAGGCCTGAGTCATCCACCCACCCGAGGTGGGAGATGGGGTTTATCTACCCTGAAACACACAAGGGTCCCGAGGAGAGGAGACGTGGGCAGAAGGCAGGCAGAGCATGGGGAGACACACACTGGGCAGATATAAACAGGTCTCTCGTGATTGGGTAAGTGCTGTTTTGTTTTGATTTTATACAAATGAGATCATGCTGTTCTGTTTTTCACATTTTCCTTTTTTTACTTCATAGTAAGTCCTTCCCCTCCTTCTCTGCCCGTATATCTAGCAATCCGGGTTCTTTTGCACAGCACTTTGGAGTCCTTTGGTTGGAACAAGCTTTAGTTCTTTGAGAAACAGGGAGTGTCAGCATTAAGTTAAATGTACTTCTCTTCAGAGGATAAGACACATCAAATCCCTTCACAAATACTTTACAGCAAAATATCTGTAGAAGAAGACAGTTCTCAGTGTCAATTAATGCTCTGTTTCTAAAGTAAGAGTCTACGAAAAGCATTCTAGTGGATCCAAATGTTTTGACAGCCACTTAGAGAAGTGGGTGTCATATTTGAGTATCCATGCTACTTTCTCTTCTCCTTGTCATCCTACTGTGCATTTATGTGTTTTACACAGTATGCGCACCCATGGTGTTTACAGCATCATTATTGTGGGTGAAAGATATGGAAGGAAATTAAAGACTGAAAAAAAAGTTATGATCCTAGTAAGGAAGCTGATGTTTTTCTAAAAGGTCTTAGAATCGTAAGTTTGTTTTGTGGCAAGAGCCTACAGGTTGCAAAGAGAGAGGAAACAAACCAGGGCAGAAATTAATCCTGGTGTGCACTTAGTTTAGTTTTAGAGGCACTGAATTAAATATTGTTAGAGCCTCTCTCTCTCAGTCCTGGAGAGAAGTGTAACAGAGAGCAGGAGAGCAGTGTTCACTTAACTGGGAAGAGAATTCTTTTTTTTTGGGCTGCACTAGCTCTTCGTGGCTTTCTCCAGTTGCGGCGGGTGGGGGCTACTCTCCAGCTGCGGTGCGTGGGGGCTACTCTCCAGCTGCGGCGAGTGGGGGCTACTCTCCAGTTGCGGCGGGTGGGGGCTACTCTCCAGCTGCGGCGCGTGGGGGCTACTCTCCAGCTGCGGTGCATGTGCTTCTCACTGTGGTGGCCTCTCTAGCTGTGAGCATGGCCTCTAGGTGTGCGGGCTCAGTAGCTGCTGCGAATGCGCTTGGTTGCTCCGCAGCGTGTGGATCAAACCCATGTCCCCTGCACTGGCAGGCAGATTCTCAACCACTGAAGTCGGGAAGAGAATTCTTGATGCTAAATCAGGTATCAGACAGCCACGGGTTCATAGTTCTCTTACCCTCCATCTTGCCTGTAACACACCAGTTTATCCCCAAAACTGTACTTCAGTTTAAATAAAGCATGTCTTTCTTAAACTTTAAACTTTTTATTTTGTATTCAGGTATAGCCAGTTAACAGTGTTGTTCTAGTTGTGGTAGGTGAACAGCAAAGGGACTCAGCAGTACATATACTTGTATCCGTTCTCCTCCAACACCCCTCCCATCTAGGCTGGCAGGTAACATTGAGTAGAGCTCCATGTGCTGTACAATGGATACAACCTTGCTGGTTATCTGTTTTGAATATAGCAGTATGTACAGGACCTTCCCAAACTCCCTAATGATCTCTTCCCCCCACCCTCCCGCAACCATAGGTTGGTTTTCTAAGACTGTGAGTCTCTTTCTGATTTGTAAGTAAGTTCATTTGTATCATTTCTTTTGAGATTCCACATATAAGGGATGTCATACAGTATTTCTCCTCTGTCTGATACTTCATTCCCTATGACACTCTCTGTGTCCATCCACGTTGCTGCAAATGGCGTTATTTCATTCTTTTTAATAAACTTTTCTTTCTTACCCACACTGTATTTCTAAATTAGTACCCAGCCTATTTTCACAATTCAAAATTTATTGATCGTTGTCATTCTCCTTCCAAAATGACACCAGCTCTGTGAGAAGCTACACCACTGATCTGCTGTATGTGGTTCTTTGTGCACCTACACAGAGGGATAAATACTGCGACATCCCGGCTTTTGAAGAGCAGCCAGTTCAAAGTAGGGTCAAAGTAAATTAATAGCACATTTTGAGAGCAGAGTTTTAGAAAATAAGTTCACTGATTGTTTTGAGAGAATGGCAGAAGAGAAATAGGAAGCAGACGAGTTTAAGATCATTTTAGCTAAGGCCATAGTGTCATCATTAGCTGTGGAATTTTGCAATCAGATCTTAAACGTTTTTATCCCAGCTTGCTTTTCCAGGAAAGGGTGTAAGTGGTTTAAGGGTGGAATGAAGAAATAAATGAATAAAGATAAAATTAACCCCAGAAAACAAAGTGAAGGTTGGAGTCAGAGCAAAGCCGTCAGATCTGCCTGTAGGAGTTGATTCTCTCAGGAACACATTCATCTCTTAGCTGGTGTGGCCAGAGCATGGGAGGCCCAATCAGTCTATGGATATTTGTTAAACACAAATGTGCCAAACACAAGTTAAACATTTAATGAGGACAGACTTATAGAACTATAAAGTAAAAACAGGTTCCTCCAGATGAAGCACAGTTTACCTGGAGAAATGTCTCTTGTAAATTTTCAGAAAAGACATATGTGGCTGTCCCTCCATTTAAACCTGGGTTCCTGAGCTTCCCCTACTTGGGGGTCACTGAGGCATGCGATGCTGAGGGTCACATGCAGGTCTTCCAAGTCCCTGGTGGTATTAGCCAAAGTGTGCTTCATCAAATGGGATTCTATGAGGAGTTAAAATAACACAACATAACTCTCTGATTATCTGGCTCCATCCAAGAATAAAACCTCGACTGTTTAGAGGAGACAGACAGACCTTCATTCACAGCTATTTGAGTAGATATAATAATAATTATCCAAGTAGCCAGTTTTGGCAATCAGAGTAAAAATGCTGAATCACCGATCAACTATTTGTAATTACCTTCTAATTAATAATACATTCCTCTGTGCTCTTTTTGTTTTCCTTTTTCTTTTTTAACAGTGTCCAGCTTAGAGCTTGAGATTTATGTAAGCCTGAGAGGAGAATGGAAGAGGCAGACCTGCCTGCCACTGTGCTGTGTGTCCAGCTTACCAGCACTGGCAGGAGCAGGAGAAGCAGAAGCCCCAGAGAGCACTTCAAGAGTAAATCTCCTGTTACTCTAACAACTGTTTAGGCAGATGACCTTATCACAGAATAAACAACAGACTCAGAAAAATCTACCAAAGTGGCAAATCTCAGTATAAGTGATCACTATGACCACTTTTCAGTTACTTTTTATGGAAGGCTTCCTCGGAGCCAGGTGTTCTGAGATGTTTTAGAGTTGCTGTTAGTCATTAATTGTCTCGAAATATTGTTGCGGTTGTTGGGTTTGAGTTGGAACCTACGCCAGGTAGGCTTTCAGTTACTCAATTCAAAAGAAGCCTTTTTGCTCTTGTGTGTCCTTAAAAGTATAGAAAATGCCTTCTTTTCTGAGGCTAGAGATTGACCTCAACAATGAACGCATTGGAAAGCTCTCCTAGTTCTCTAGAATTCCTTTTATTCCCCAAACTGTCATTTCTTCGTGAAATACTTTTGGTGAATTGCACTGCTGCTAGGGTAGCGGTGTCTAATTAGGGCTCTTCAAAGCACAGAGCGTAGAAATGGAAAGCTAAGCACTCTGAAATTTAGAGAACAGCGGTTTTTCCAACCCGTTGATTAACCCTGTGCTGTAAGTAGGGCCTGGAATGCTAATTGTTCATAATGTCCACCTTAATGCAAATAATTAAAATTATGTTGCCTTAAAAAAAAAAAAGCATCATATTCTTGATTCACATATGCTTAACTAATTCTCAACTTAGTAAATGGTGATTTCAGTGCTGTCCAGGTAACCTAGAATTCTTGCCATGTAAATTGTAGTCTTTATTGCTGTGCTGAGGGAAAGAGATGAAGGAAGATGGGTCACTTTTCCACTGTCAGAACCTTGACCTTATAGAGGAAATTTTAGAAGGTAGCTCTGGGGTTCTTCCTTTGTCTTTACTCTGGGCTTCCCTTGTGGCTCAGCTGGTTAAGAATCCACCTGCAATGCGGGAGACCTGGATTCAATCCCTGGGTGGGGAAGATGCCCTGGAGAAGGGAAAGGCTACCCACTCCAGTAAATTCTGAAAAGAAGTTTGCTGTATGGAGAAAGATACTCATGTACTTAAAATGACTGGAGTACCTTCAATACTGAATTGCTGTTCAGATTCTCTGTATCTTATGAGTGAAAACCCTGTTTTGTTTCTGTATCCATTACTTAGTAACTTTATTTTGCTCAAGAGTTATTTTGTTAAGTTACCAATCATGGCTATGAGCTTGTTGAGCATTAGGAAACAGAGCCTACTTTTGATTATGTTTATTGATGGGTCTTTTTGGTTAGAATATTAAAGAAAGTAAGGAAGACAGGAAACAGTCTCGACTGCTACACAGCCAGACTTCATGGAGATTCTGAACAACATGCAGGATATCACAGAAATTCAAGACGTTTCAGTTGCTACTGTTATTTACCGTTTTATCCCCAGCACCTGTGCTTGTTACATAGTAAATACTGAAGTATTATAAATGAATGAATTTCAGATACTAACGTCTACTGTATCTGTCTGCTCTCTTTCTCCTATATGCCTGGCTAATGGTCTGTCAACAACATGTCTTCTGTTTATTTATAGCCTCATGGCATCTGCTTATTCACTTCTCTTAGTATATCTTTTCTTTCTCGTGCCATCATGCTGTGTGCAGACTCAAAGTCCCAAAGAGAGAAGTGTGATTAGATACACAGATCACTGTTCAATATGGAGCATTCTCTCAGCGTCATAATTGCACTTCCATGGGTGCAGCCCTGGGGGTGCCCCAGGGGGCAGCAGAGGGGTAGCACTGGTCCAGTTACCTGTGGTCATTAGCAAGGGCCAAGGAATAAACTATGGTCTTGCTTGTAAGAGGAAGGTGGTTATGGCAGACATGTAAATACCATTCCATAATAGTAAATCAGAGTCTGGTTGGGATTCAGTCATGTTCCAGATCAGATTCTACGCTATGGCAGCACACCATATCCAGCCAGTTCACTGTTGTATTCCCAACACTTGGCACAAAGCTGGAAAAGATACTGGCTGAATGAAGACTGATGAAGGAGGAAGTTCTTTGATCTTAGGTGTATCAGGTCCAATGGGTAAAGCTGAAGAGTTGGGCAAATGTTCTTGACTAACTTTTATCCTACAAATGAATCATGGTAGTCAGTGGCAAACCACAGAAGGCTTCTAATTAGAGAAAGCTCAGTTACAGAGAAATTCCGTTCTACTTCATTTTTGTACTATGTTGGAAAGCAATGAGTAATACAGAACTTCTAATTAGTAAGTGGATTTTGTCTTTTCAATGGGAAAGTTGCCCTAAGGCTGCCAATCCCAGAGCTCTTTTTTTCTCGGATAGAATTGTCACCTTCCTAAAAGGCATTACAGCAACCCTCCCTTCAGATGCAAGATATTGTCCCTAGGAACATCATGGGATTGAGATTTGTTGAAAGGGCTAGAGTATACTCGTATGTTTAAATTGAGCTGAAAATCTAATTGGGGAAATTTTCCAAATTTTATTTTAAAAAATGCATTCCTGTAGATCATGTTTCTTGATTTCTACCCCCACACACTCAGCCACGGCCACAGAAGTGGGTGGGTTCTTTTTCATTGCCAACTATTTTTGACTCAAGAATTAGTATCAAGAGAAAGTTTTTCTTGGCTTTATTTTAAAGAGGAGGTTAAAGTTCTCCATGGCTCCACATTTGGGTCTTACCATTTGATTGGTTTAGTATAATACCTGCCACTCTGATTTGCATATATTAGAGGCTCAGTGAAACCTGATGACTTGAACTATAATGTGAACCAATAAGGCCATCGTTGCAGGTCATTTAACATCATTCAGTTTCATTGTCACAAACATCAGCCTGAATACCAGGGCATCTAACAAATGCTTGCCATCTACTGAATTGGGAAATGCAAATGGAGATAATATAAAGGATTCTCACAGATTCATAACCATACCTGAAAATATTAGGCAGTCAGTTTTCTCTGTAACAATGTCAGAATTGGTTGAATGTAGGTGTTAGAACCACACAAACCCGAGTTAGAAACCTGGCTTTGTCATTTAACAATATGACTTTAGACAAGTTACTTAAACCTTATCTAAGCTTTAATGCCTCATCTGTAAAAGGGAGGAAACAGTAGCATTTATTCCACAGGAATTAGTACTAGGGTTTAATGAGATAGTACATCGGAAGCTCTTATCACAGGACGTGGTAGAAAGTAAGTGCTCAGTAATTGTAGCTGGGTTTGTTATTTTTGTTGTTATTTGTTAAGAGTGTTGTTTTGAAAAAGATGTAATTCTTTCCCACAACATTAGATGGTATCAGATAATTCAATATAAATGCAATCAGTCTCTTACATTTTCCTAGTAACAGAAACTCAGTAATATAGATTTTTTTTTTTAAGTACTATATTGATAGTTTTGCATGCCAACATTTAGGGAAGGAAGAGCTACAGTTTATGTCTTTGAAATGACCACAGACTGACCACAGGCAAGCTTTTAAGTTCTGTTTCTCTATTCAGAGGTAAAAAAGAGCATCTTGATCTATAAATTCAAGATCTTCTCTGCCGAATGGTTTTTGAAATCCATTAAAGCATTTCTAGAGAGGGAGTCCATAGATCACACACGGAAAGAGCTATTTTTTTGTGTGTGGTGGGATATCTGGTGAGACTGACTTTTCAAAAATTTTTTCTAACACGATGATTTAAAAAAAAAAGAAAAAACACTGCTGCTGATGTGAACTGATGTCTCAGAGGCACTGACACCTTCTTTGATTTCTCTGTTGTGATCATGCAGGTGAGACGGGCATCGGCAAATCCACGTTAATGGACACGTTATTCAACACGAAATTTGAAAGTGACCCAGCGACTCACAATGAACCAGGTGTCCGGTTAAAAGCCAGAAGTTATGAGCTTCAGGAAAGCAATGTGCGGCTGAAGTTAACCATCGTTGACACCGTGGGATTTGGAGATCAGATCAATAAAGATGACAGGTACATCTTGGGATTTTGTGGGGATGTAAATGAATGAGGAGGTAACAAGACTCATCCTGGGTAAATACAAAGACTAAATGTTCGCTTGTTGTAAGGCTTGGTCTCCTGTCACCTAAAAGACATTGTTGCCCTCTGAGAAATTTTCTTAGAATGTTCTTGAGGTCAGAATCAGCTGATGTAATTGATTCCAGCTGCTGCTAAGTCACTTCAGTCGTGTCTGACTCTGTGCAACCCCATAGACATCAGCCCACCAGGCTCCCCCGTCCCTGGGATTCTCCAGGCAAGAACACTGGAGTGGGTTGCCATTTCCTTCTCCAATGCATGAGAGTGAAAAAGTGAAAGTGAAGTCGCTCAGTCGTGGCTGACTCTTAGCGACCCCATGAACTGCAGCCTACCAGGCTCCTCCATCCATGGGATTTTCCAGGCAAGAGTACTGGAGTGGGGTGCCATTGCCTTCTCCGTGATTCCAGCTAGTATGAGCAGAAAAGGGATTTGTTAGAAGGAATAAGCTAGCTTATGATATTTTCCCGGAAAAGTCATGGAACCAGGTTTGGGGGCTTTCCCATCTAGAAAAGCAGTCTAGAGAAACATCTAGGGTTAATGGAACTCCTGCCACAAATTACTGTATATATTTGGTACCTGTGATGCTGGGGACAGGTCTCCAGAACCTCCACTGAATCTGTTCCTATTAACCGAATGCCTTCATCACCACTTGCAAGAAGAACCCCTTTCCCTGTGTGTGGCCTCTGCCTTGGGGGACATGCTCCCTGCCTCCAGGTCTCGTATGGCTGCAGCTGCTTGGCAGAAAGTAGGCCACATCTGAACACGAGCTGCAAGAGGGTCTGGGGAATGTGGTTTCTGGTTTGTTTTTTGTTGTTGTTGATGTTGTCACTTTAACTCTGCCAAGAAAACAAAACAAAAACCAGGCATTAAAAAGTAAGAGGAGTTTGGAATGAGCATCTGCCCTGCTCTCCTAGGGCTTCGCAGGTGGCGCTAGTGGTAAAGACACTGCCTGCCAACGCAGGAGGTATGAGAGGCACGGTTTCAGTCCCTGGCTTGGGAAGATCCCTTAGAGGAGGAAATGGCAACCCACTCCAGCATTCTTGCCCGGAGAATCCCATGCACAGAGGAGCCTGGCGGGCTATAATCCATAGGGTCACAAAGAGTCGGACACGACTGAAATGACTTAACATGCATGCAGGTACTCATGCTCTCCTAGTCACTGAGACAGATTGGGATATTTGACTTAATCCCCAAATTCCTATAGCTCTGAGTGAAAACTTGGAGTCAATAATGATTTTGCCCAAGAAACTAGAGCCCAGGATCTAGTAGACCCAGGTTGTGGTCTGAATTCTGCCAATAACCAGCTATGGGTCCTTGGCAGTTTATCTCACTCTAAGAGAATGACACTAGATACTCTCAGGTCTCAGAGTGGGATCTGCACACAATCTCTTTTCAGGTGGGGTCTAAGGAAGGGCGCTGTGAATGGCTGAGCCTGGAGGAGGGGTGTGGTAATCATAGGGGGTAATCCTGTATTTTGATGGCTTTGGCAGCCAGGGGTATCCGCTTCTAAAACCCAAAGTGAAGAAAGCGTGTTTGTGAAAGCTCAATGGGAAATATCGTAGCTGATCTCCAGCCGGCTCAGGATCTTAGTACTGATGCTGGAGCTGTGGTGTGAGCACTGTGGCTCCTTTATGCATTGTCTGAGTCTTCCTGTAGGCTGCTCACAGTTGGGTGGCCTGCTGGGTGCAGAATGGCCACATTGAGTCTGAATAATGAGTGTGGTCTCAGTGGAGCCTAGTGAGGAATTCAGATCATTCTCTATCCAGCGAGGGTTTGTTAAGCTAACCAGATAATGTATTTATAACAAACGTCTTTGTCAGTGTAGAAAACAGATATGTTTAACCTGCTTAAGAAATAAAATGTCTTTTTTTTTTTTTCCTTCAAAATTTTGATCCTATAGTTTATATGTAGACAGAAGCTATTAGCAATAAGTCAGTCTTGCTGGGCTTAGTCACTCAGTCGTGTCCGACTCTTTGTGACCCCATGGACTGCATGCAGCCCACCAGGCTCCTCTGTCCATAGGGATTCTCCAGGTAAGAATACTGGAGTGGGTTGCCATGCCCTCCTCCAGGGGATCTTCCCAACCCAGGGATTGAAACCAGGTCTCCTGCATTGTGGGAAGATTCTTTACCAGCTGAGCCACCAGGGAAGCCCAGGAATACTGGAGTGGGTAGCCTATCGCTTCTCCATGGGATCTTCCCAGCTCAGGAATCAAGCAGGGGTCTCTTGAATTGCAGGCAGATTCTTTACCAGCTGAGCCACCAGGGTAGCCCGTAAGTCCATCTTATGTATTCACTAAAACTGGTTGACAAAACTTCACCTAATTATAAAGTATTACTGTGAAGTTTTGTTTTTATAAAACAAACCTTCTCAATTGATAGAGCCAAGCCAGTTCGACTCTTTGAGTTTCTGTAGTCCTTATTTGAGGGAGGTGTTTAAGTTTTAAACCTTCCTGGTTTGCGCCCATGCATTCATCTCAAGACCACTCATCTTCTTCACTAATCTTTGAATCCCTTATGATTATTTTAAATATTTATGTTCATTCTCCAGAAAAAGTTTGAGAAAGTTAAACTGTCCCAGGCCCAAAGATAATTCTAGAAGGAGGCTTCCAGAGACATTTTTGTGCAGTGACAACTTAATGGGAATAAGACAACCAGCACTTTAAGTTACAGTCTGTTTGCTTAGGGCTCAGACACTTCACTTGTATCATACCAGGTTTTGTTTCTTTGTTTGCTTCATTTTCCTCTGAACTGTGTATGGTATATGTGTGTGTTTTCTAAAGAGGAATTTTAACCATTTTTTAAAAATCTAGAGCTGTGTATTGTCTAGATACATTTTAACTGTCTCTGATATAAAGATGTACCCATAGTAATGACAGAGAAATATTTAATGCACGCTCTAGCTGAGCACTGAGCTCTAGTTTATCTATAGAGCAGTTTATATGCTCTTCAGTAAACATTGGCCTGGAATAACAGGAGCAATTGTTAGACACAGTAAGAAAGATTTTATTTTGCATCTGTCAAAATGGACTATCTGTACATTGTGTTGAGTGGGGATCAGCTAAGCACAGCTCCTGCAGCTGAGCAGTTGCTCTTGATTTATGACTTCAATTCCAAGGAATGATGGAGAGGTTCTTGTCTGAATGCTGTGTGTCATGCTCAGTAGAACAGATGAAGAGAAAACCCTGATGACAAGCAGAAGAGCACAAGTGCATTATGGGAGCCGGGAAGCAAGCCAGGGGGCTCCTGGTCCTCTTATGGTCAGGAGGACCCATCGAAACAAGGCGGGTCTCCGTCTCTGACCTGTGCAGGTTTCTCCCTGGGGTTGCGGAATGCCAGGCGTGTGCACTGCTTGATGGTCAGGCAGCAGCCGGACTTTTTCGGGGTGCCTTCTGGAGGGAATGAGAACCATCCTCGTGCATTTTGCTGCTAAGATTCCTTGAGCTATTCCTGCTCGTCATCGCCCCAGCACTGCCACTACATTTTTTACTTCTCCTTTAAATGGTGACTTCCTACCCTTCTGGTGGGTTTTCACTCGCCAGCCCTGAGCAGCAGGTGGCCAGTACAAGGCTGACCCACACATTTGCAGCTGGAGGCCTCTTTAAGAAAATTTCTGACTCATTTGGGTCAAATAATAGTTTCCAAGGAGACTTAGAAGAGAGGAAGTGTGGTATTAACCTAACCTAGATACCAAATATTTTTTTTTTCTTCTGAAATTTCTTGACAGCTATTGCATAACCTCTTTGAGTGGCATTTAGAACTCTGTGCTCCAGAAGGATTGTTGACACTGTTGACTATAAACCCAAATGCCTTTTGTTTAAAAAAAAAAAACAAAAAAACACTACTCATTCAGATAGGGTCTGCTTCCATCAAAAAAATTGGAAGTGGGGTATGCATTTTTGTATCAGTATGTAAACATATGCGAAGGGATGTGTTGTTTCTCCAAACCCATGATTATTTTTACTACTTTGAGGATTAGGCAAGCTTTTCTGCCATCGACGCAAGACTTCAAGAATGTCCCAGTTTGTGTATGTAGGCTTTGGACATGTCAGCATTCCTGCATCACTGTCTGCCTTGGACCAGGCTAGCTAGAAGGAGGCAGGAAGAGAGGTCTGGTAAGGTCTCCTGTTTTGTTTAATAGCATGATTAACTCTTCGTGGTCTAAGGACATTCTTGTTCTGCTGTCTCTACTATTCAGTGAAGAAGGAAAGAGGTCTAGAGGAGAAGGGAAATCGCAATCTGCTATAGTAGATTCTTCTACTGGAAGAATGCTTCTACTTCTGCTGCAGAATATATATATTCTGCATATTTAGGAGATGGGAGAATGTTAGTAGCGTCTTACAAACTATGATGATAGCACAAAAAGCATGGCTAATTAAAGCCCACTGAGAGACTCCTCAAACTCGCTGAATCTTTATCAGAGTTATAAAGTGGTAATGGAGTGGTCTGTTTGATCTTTAAATTCTGTCTTAGTCACACTTTCTGGTAGAGGTAGTAGAAGGATAAGGAAAATTAGCTTTGGCTAATAGATAGCAAGAGAGAGGAAAATATATGGCAGGTATCTTTTATCTGTTCATATACAAAATAGAGAGTCAGTCCCTGAACAATGGCATGGGCTATTTTGCAAGCATGATCAGTGGGTACCTTGGGTGGCTAGAAAACTTTGTATACAATACTTTTTCCTATCACTCTTAGGGTCAACCACTGTCAATTTTTTTTTTTTTTTTTTTTTTTTAATGGCTGGATATTTATGGGGGGAAAAAAAGAGTGGAGGATAAAAAGGGATATCCTCATGCCTTAAAAGGAAATTATGTGTAAACATACAACTTGATTTGGTTTACCTGCCCCCTTTCCTCTGCTTGATATGGCTACAATCCAAAGAAGTTTGAATTGGCAAAACCAGAATATAAATAGGTATCCTCGCTATAAGAATGGAAACTAGCAAAAGGCAAAAATAAGGATGAAATTTCCTTATTTTGTGACTTTGAGTGTAGATCACACGTGGACAGGAGATGGAGAGAGGGCAGGGGTTATTTGAAGGATGTGAAGGGAGAACAGAGCCACTAGGCTGACTTACTATATGCATCAAGAGAGGCTGTTTCATCAACACAATTAAATGTGGAATGCAGGGAATAGTGATTTTGGTCAATAGTTTTCCTGAAATACATATATTTGTTTATAATGCTCTAGAGGCTAGAACAGATGGGATCTTGTGCTTGGCTATATGTGGGAGGTAGGCTCTGTGTGATCAGTCTCTGGGTTGAACCTAGGATTCTGATTTGGCCAGTGGTGTGGATGGAGATGCCATCTGCTGAGCTAAGGAATACGGGCTAGTAGGGTTTGGGGACAAGACGAAGTGTGATTTTGGGCACTTAGCTAAAAGAGCAAGTGGAAATATCTGGTAAGCAGTTGGATGGAGTTCTGAAACTTAGGTAAGAGATCTGGTTAAGTGAAACACAAGAGGAAATGTGATTTTCCAAGGAAACTGCACACAGGGAAAAGGAGATTGAAAAGATTGGCCCAAACTCCTAAACAGGGGAAGGCGGCAGGAAGCCTGAAACGTAAGCCGAGAACCACAGATGGCTTCGGAGATGCTGAATCCAGGGCAGAAAGCGTTCCTCACTGGAAAAGGAGAGGTGCAATGCCTCCCATAATCTTGGTGGAACAGAATCAAGACCAAAGGCAGAAAGGAAATTACTAGAAAGAAGAAACATTCTTGGACCACCGTTGGGGGAGGTGCTAGGAAGCTGCAAATCAGGAACTGCGGGGATAGGAAGGAGCAACTACCATGAGCTGCTTTCCTCCCTTCCGGGCTCAGAGGGTGCTGGGGGGTCCCTGGTTCCCCGAGCACTTGCCTCAGTGTCAGGGGACCCGAAGTCTGGCCTTGGACTCACAGGGCATGAGTGGGCCTCGTTGAAGTGGCCTGGGCCACTGCCCTACAGGGCATGAGTCAGTGGCAGAAGAGTTACCATGGATCTAGGTCAGTACAAAGTTCCTTTTTCTTTTTTTTCCTGTCTTTTTTGAAAACTGAGGCTTGCTTTTCTCTTATTTGTGGTTGATTAAATTACTGTGAAACAGTTAAATCTCACACTTTGATGTGCTAGTTTTTTGCATATACTAGCTCACTTATTTGTCACATTAGCTCTGATATAGGTGATATTTTTGTTCTTGATGTTACCTGTGAGGAAATTGAGACACAGAGAGGTTTAGTAACTTGTCCAAAGCAAGTTAGAAAGTTGTGGATTTGGAGTTTGATCTTAGTTGGTCTGACTTGAGTCCATGCTTCTAACCACCATTTTATATAACTATCCTATCATAATAATGATTATTAATATTGTTATATAATACCTGCTTATATTTAAAAAAATTTTTAATTTATGTATTGGTTTATTTTTTTGGCTACAGTGGGTCTTTGTTGCTGTGTGAGAGTCTCCTCTAGTTCCCGCAAGCAGGGACTCCTCTAGTTGTGGTGTGAGGGCTTCTCATGCAGTAGCGTCTCTCGTTGCAGAGCACGGACTCTAGGGCATGCGGGTTTCAGTAGTTATGGCGTGGTAGTTGGTCCATGGCATGTGGGATCTTCCCGGACCTGAGATCGAACCAGTGTCCCTTGCATTGTACTGGTTCTTAACCACTGAACCACCAGAGAAGCCCTACCTGCCTATATTTTAAAATTGGAACATGTAGAAGAATCTTATTGCTTGTTCATCCTTTCTATTGGAATTCATTGGGATTTCTATTATGTTAAGGATTTTATTCAGGCACAGTCTACTTTTTCTTTAAACCTCTAGAGGCTTTGCTCAGATTGAATCAATGGATTGTAGTAAATCACCAAAGGAAAATAGAAGAAAACTTTTTTCTGTTTTCAGTTTTGGTCATAAATTTTTTTTTTTTTCTTTTAGGACATCTGCTGTCATCCTCATTATAAAAGATTTATAGTTCCCTTTCAGGGATTTCAGTTTAATTTATGGGTTTGCAAGTTGAGTGTTGAGAGGTTTTTATTTTTCTTAAAGCTTAAATCATTCCTCAGCAAGGTAGTAAGTCTGGGGAAGGATTAACCCATTTCATTCCTAATCCACCCATCTCATTGGTGCTGACACTAGCTTCTGAGCAGTCCCTGTGGAGACCTGGAAGAATTCGTGGCTTTTCCATAGTGACCTAATGAACTACTTTGTCCCTGGAGAACATGTGGTTTATTGAATATATATCCCGCATATGCTATTAATGATAGTGTTTGTGGTCAGTTCATAGAGTCATGCATAATTATTCAAAACAGATTTGAATTAGGATTTGGTGAGAAGAGAGTTTACCTTCAAATCATAAAATTGAGAGTTGGAAGGAACCTTGATCCTAATAGACCAGGCACTTCCATTTATAGATGAGGTCATGGCAGGCGCAGGGCTTTTTGAGAGTACAGAGTAGCTAGCCCTCCTCCCCGAAGGACTGGGCAGAGGAGCAGGGAGAGGCTGCCAGCCGGAGATGGTGCCACATCCTAAAACCACAGAGGAGTTTCACTCTGGGCACCAATGCCATTCAGTTGGGAGAGCCTGTCAAAGTCACTTTACTGGGACAGATTTTGAGGCTCAGTTTTGGCCCAGCAGGGAAGAATACCACAGTCTCTTAGCAATACCTTCATGGGTGCCATGGGGGCAGTGACAGTGTATCCTACATATTTCTAATTGCTGTTTTAAAAGGATGAATGTTAGCCAGGAGATTAAGAGGAAGAAGACCATTCCAGGTGGGGATCTAGCATGAGCAAAGGCCTGGAGGCAGGCGGGAGCTTGCCATGCGGGGCAGAAAGCATGAACTAGGAAGGAGAAGGATAGGGGAGCCTGGGGTGATGTTTAGGGGTCATATGGCCAAAGGTCTGGGCTGCCAAGGTAAGGAGCTTGGACTCTAGCTCTTAGAGAACAGGGAACCACTAAGGACTTTCCTGGAGGACTGTACAAAGAGTTTGAGACTAGCGACATGCTGATTTAAAAATGTGTTTTAATAACCGTCTTCTGCCTTCTAGCTACAAGCCGATCGTGGAATATATCGATGCCCAGTTTGAGGCCTACTTGCAAGAGGAACTGAAGATCAAACGTTCTCTCTTCAACTACCATGACACCAGGATCCACGCATGTCTCTACTTCATTGCCCCCACTGGCCATTCGCTCAAGTCCCTGGACCTGGTCACCATGAAGAAGCTGGACAGTAAGGTACTCACTGCTGCTCTAGGTGCCGTCCACTCTCCCCTAAGATTACCTTTGTCCAGAGGCCCCAGGGGACCTCTGCTTTTGGTGTAATTTGGTGTTTTATTTTAAAGACTATTTTTTACAGTTTTGTGTGTGCTTAGTCGCTCAGTCATGTCCAACTCTTTGCAACCCCATGGTCTATGGCCCACCAGGCTTCTCTGTCCATGAGGGTTCTCCAGACAGGAGTCCTGGAGTGGGTTGCCATGCCCTCTTCCAGGGGATCTTTCCAACTCAAGGATCAAACCAGGTCTCCCGCATTGTAGGCAGATTCTTTACCATCTGAGCCACCAGGGAAGCTGTTTTAGGTTCACAGCAAAATTAAGAGCAAAGTGCAGATATTTTCAACAGATTCCCTATTTTCCACATGCATAGCCACCCGTTACCAATATCCCCCCAAAATGGTGCATTTGTTATTAATACAATCAAAAAACCTCCATTGACACGTCCCTGTCACCCCAAGTCGATAGTTTACACCGGCGTTCACTCTTGATATTGTACATTCTGTGGGCTTGGACACATTTATAATGACATGTAATTATCACTAGAGTATCAAATAGAGTAGTTTCACTACCCTAGAAGTCTCCACCTGTTCATCCCCACCTCTGCTTCCTAACCCTGTATTTATTTTCACTGGCTTACAGAACCATAAGGTTTAACAATATGAAAAAAAATGTTTCAAAACCTCTAGATATTGGACAGAGGACAAAGCAAAATGATGTAGCTTATTACAAAGTATCTTTAGTTTTTTGTTTTTTTTTTTCAGGTAAGAGGTCTTCTTTATTTTCTCTTTCATGAAAAATCTGTACAATCACCACAGATAGAGTCATTGCAGAATCTTTACTCCTTCTGTCGTCCAAGCTCCAGCTCACTTTTTGCCAGCACCAGCACTGGCCTTTGCAGCCCCCCTGGCTTTCTTCACTCTCTTCTTGTGTTCCTTGCACTATTTTCTTGAGGTCTTGTTCTTCTCATACAGGCCGTGTCTTGCAAGCCTGTGTTTGGACCCATTCTTCTTCGCATAATCCAAGGAATGACAGTAAATCATGCCAAAGCCAGTTGTCTCACCACCACCAAAATGTGTTCTGAATCCAAATACAAAGATGACATTTGGTCTTGGACATTTTGGCCAGTTTTTCCTGAATTTCTGTCTTAGGGACTATTGCCTTTCTGGGGTAAAGGACATTGTTTCTGCTGAAGTAGTTGGTTGGTCGTGAACTTACTGGTCCGGATAGTTGCTGCGTCATTCGTGATGGCGGCTGATCTTCAAGCAGCCAGGGAGGAAAAGAGAGCTTCAGTTCTTAAATTAGCACTAATGTGTGCTCTGTTGAGGGTAGGGGAATCAGATAGTGGAGACACCTAAAGGGTCGTAGGAAGGGTTAAATTTAGGGAGATTGAACAGTAATTCACGATTTATTTTTTTAAAAAAACTTGCTTTAAACCTCTCTTTGAAGGGTTTGTATAGGTTTGGCTTTAACTTAAAGTTTAAAAATTTTTTAAAAAGTGTTAATTCTTTATCTATGTGATAAGGTTGGTCTAATTTCTTAGATTTTAAAACAGATCTGTACCATGTGTTCAAAGGAAGTAGTGTCTCAGAATGCGTTTGACCCCTGATCTTTGCACACGTGTAACCTCTCTCCTTCACAACATTTGAGAAAGGGGCTGCTAAGTTTGACCGCATTTGATGATGTACTTGACGACTAATTTGATTTTCCATTTTGAAATAAGTAGGAAGACAATACATTGTGAAATAAAGCAGCAGCAAACGGCAACAAGAACAATCACAGAATTCTGCTCTAGTGTTTCCTCTTAGATTCTAACCTGCTTTTGAGATCAGTAACAAGTCCTAGTATCTTTACGGGGCTTTGTTGGGTGTTATTTTCTGTCCAACAACTCTGTTTAAAGGATGCTTTCTCCCTGGAGGGACATAATAGAGACCGCTGAGAAGATCTGCCTGTCCCCAAGGTCTCTGCCTGAACCAGCCCACAGGAGGCCTGCATGCTGATACCATGCCAGGCTCCCCAGGCCCCAGCCTGCACAGGCGCACTGCTTTACACAAACATATTCTACCAGCCAGAAAGGACTCCTGCAGCTAGAGTATTCTTGGGAGAATAAATAGAAACCTTCCCTCACCTCATTTGATTCAGCTGCAGTGAGCCATTGAGGGTGAGGAGTCATGGGCAGGGGGACCCTGCTCCCTGCACTCTCGGGTCCTTGAAAGCAGGGCTGGGAGGCAGGCAGAGGGAGGTGGCTTCCTCACTGAGGCAGAGCTTGTAGACCACGTCAGGGTGATATCCAACAATAGGATTATGCTTCGTAGAGTTGATTTCAAAGGGGAAAGAAAAGGCAAATGCAGTTAATAAAAACAAAGCCATCACTATAAAGCAAGTTGAACCGCTTTCAAAGGATTAATATTATTGTAGAGTAATGCTGGAGAGAATTTGAAAATGATGTTGTCAAAGGTTTGTTGGTACTAGTGAAGTGAAGAATTAAGGCAAACATATAATTTCAGAAAAGATTTCCAGGCACCTTCTTCTGAAGAAGAAGAGATTTTAAATCTAAATTTGCTTGGTTCTTCTGTCTACTCTCATCAAATTGGCCAGGAAAGTATGACCCTCTGCCATTTTGTGCATGTTGGTGTTAACTGAATACCAAATGTGCACAAAAGTTAGCCAATATGAAAAACAGGGAGGAGTTTGTTGCCCAGGTCCTGATTCAGACATTCACCAGCCCTCAGTGATGTCTGCCTCAGCCTCCAACTTGCTGGAGGGAGCCCACGCGTGATAAGGTTAGGAGTGGTAAAGGAATAGGGAAGAAGAGGTTTTTTCCATCAGTGGATCATCTCATTCTGGTTTATCAGGGATTTTTGATTTGGCTCTTGGGATAAAAGGAGAAGCAAAGGAATGCGGACATGACCCAGAAAACCTCCCAGAAGTCTCTCTTTTCTCTGGCTGGGACCACTTTCTGTTCCCTTTTCAACTGACCTGGCTTCGGTATCAGATGTCAATAGCATCTTAGTGAAACCTTTGTACCAAACAGGGAGTGGAAGGAAGTTATTCTTTAAAAGTGAATTTCAAAAAATGTGCCTTATGGACAGTGTCAGGGCAAGCTAGGAGAAGAGTGGCCCACCCTGGGCTTTAGGGCTGGAGCTGGAGGGTCCTCAGGCCTTGTCCCGGGCTTTCTGCCTTTGCTGTCAAATCCCGAGCTCTCTGTATCCGATGCTCTGAAAGCGAGTTTTGTCTTTGGCACTAGGTCTCATTCTGGCACAAAGTAATCTGATAGAAGCTGGTTCTCAAGAGAATTAGTTGATGTGATTTTGAAAAATTTAAAAGTAGGTGAAACCATTTTTGTTTTGGTTAATGCTTAGGTTCCCTGTTCCTAGCAATTTTCAGGTCATCAGAAGAAAGAAAGGATGCTCTCCTCATAGAGCTGAATGTTCCACTATTCTAACTACCAAAAACCTTGGTATTAGACTGTTAGAAACATGCAAAAATCAAGCTCCTAAAGTAGCTGGGAGGAGTCACAGAGGAGTGGCTGGTTACTCAAAGAATAGGCTTCTTTGTTATAGAGTAACACTTCCTTTTACACGGTAAGGAAGAATGAGGTGGCACAGAAGAGGAAATTACAAGGATGCTTTCTTTCAGTGCCAGATGGGAGGAAGTAAAGTGTTCAGAGATGGAATTAAAAGGTTATCGAATATCTTCTGAATTTTGCATCTAGGTCGAAAGTGCAATTTTCAATATCATCTCTATATTTTCTAAGTGAAGTTGTACAATTTCCATTTCTGTGTTTTCTGTATTTTATTCATTTGTCTGTTTTTCATGTTGGAATTAAATAAAAATGGCTGTGTTTGGTTTACAGGTGAACATCATTCCAATAATTGCAAAAGCGGACACCATTGCCAAGAACGAATTGCACAAATTCAAGAGTAAGATCATGAGTGAACTCGTCAGCAACGGGGTCCAGATCTATCAGTTCCCTACAGATGAAGAAACGGTGGCAGAGATCAACGCAACGATGAGTGTAAGTCCTCATGTAAGGACCATCCCGTGATGGTGGCACAGTGGTTTTTAGTATTCACAGAATTGTGTGACCATCACCACAATCAATTTTAGAACATTTCCATCACCCCAGAGAGAAACCGTGTACTTTCTAGATGTCAGCCTTCTAACCATCCCAGCCATTGGTGGGTGCTTCTCAGGTGGCGCTAGTGGTAAAGAACCTGTCTGCCGGTGCGGGAGACATAAGAGACTCGGGTTTGATCCCTGGGTTGGGAAGATCCCCTAGAGGAGAGCATGGCAACCCACTCCAGTATTCTTGCCTGGAAAAATCCCATGGACAGAGGAGCCTGGTGGGCTACAGTCCATAGTGTTGCAAAGAGTTGGACACGACTGAAGGGACTTAGCACATCTGCATATACAGACATTGACAACTACCAGTCTGTACATTCCTGTCTCTGTAGATTTGCCTCTTCTGGACATTTTATGTAAAGAAAGTCATACTGAAGCTTAGCTAGAAAATTAAATGATTTGGTGAGAGCCATCTCGTGAATAGTAACACTGAGATTTCAACCTAACCGAAATTTCAACTCGATTTGTGCTGTCTGCCGTCGTAATTAGGAGATGAGAGTAATTCCTCAGAACTGCTTCTACCTCCTTCTGTTCAGCATATGGACTTCTCTGGATAGGGCTATTATCAATCCCTCTAGTCATCCCCACTATGATCAGGACTTTGGAAGGGAATAGAATGTTTTCCTTCTCTGGAAAGCATTGCCTTTAACACTGAAGGATCTCATTGCTGCAGAGGCAGCCCAGCTCTGCTTCACCCGGGTCTGCTCACCCTGAGTTGTGTGAGCCCCTCTGGCTGTCGTGCTGCTGTGGCCAGGATAGTAAAGGGTCTGGAGTCCTTGGATGAAACCCAAGAGAGATGCTTCCTGGGAAACGGCCACGAGAGCATGTGAAAGAAGGTTATCCTAGGGGCCAGTGGCGGCTTCTGTCCCTCAGCGCTGACGGAGCAGGTGGTTTCCTAGGTCGCGACATCATAGTGTGGGCTGCAAGGGTCCTGCTGCCCCAACTCTAGGGAACACTCTGCAGTTCCAGATGCTGGGGAAGAAGATGTGCTTTCTTCCCTTCGTCCACAGTGAGAAATCAACTGGAAAATATAAGTACCATGAGCGCCAGACAGAATAGCACTTGGGCAACCTGGGCCAAGGGTTCTGCCAAGCTCTCTGTGGGAGAGGATTCGGCTTTAAAAGCATCATCTTTCTCAGTTTATCTGTAGCAGAAGGACCCTGCATCGGGGAGCAGTAAATCAGTAAATAATTACTGATTTATTATTTATCAGCAATAAATCCAAGATCAGCCATTTCAAATGTTATTCTTACCTGCCAATAGGAAAAATATGGAATCACTGTTTTCACCCCAGAATGTAGCCATAGTTACCAAATAAACCAACGTGGCACAGAGCGTGGTACAGCCTGGTATCTTATATAGCAGCTCTGCTCAAGGTGAGTCTGGGGGCAAAGCCTGAGCCAGTAATTTTCTCAATTGAATTTTGTGCAGTGATCACCTGTCAAAAGCAACGCTGATCAATAGAAATAAAACATGAGCCACACAAGGAATTTAAAATTTTCCAGTAGCCACATTTTTAAAAAGTAAGAAGATAAATTTAAGAACTTATTTAACCTAATATGTCAAAAATTTCATTTCTGTGTGTGTGTGTGTATTTCTTTCTTTTTTTTTTGTCTTTTTTTGCCTGCACTGCAAGTCTTGCAGGATCTTAGTTTCTTGACCAGGGATTGAACCCAGGCCATGGCAATGAAAGCTCAGAGTCCTAACCACTGGACCACCAGGGAATTCCCGAATGTACATTTCACAGTTACATACATCCCAACTTGGACACCTGCCTAACTTACTCCTCTCATACTTCAAAGTTTTTCAGTATGAAAAAAGTACCCAAAAGAGTAATTTTCCTTCACGTTTATGTCCACATTGACATAACTGCTTCTTCCTCTTCTTTTTTTTTTTTAGAAGATTTGAATTTGATGCCAAGTGAAGTGCAGTCCTACCAAAACCATAAAGTTGTAATTAAGGGAATCACACTGCTTCCTTTTAAGTGTAATTGAATTAGAAGTAAATAAAATTAAAAATTTATTCTTAATCAGCCTCACATCAAGTGCTCTTAATCACATAGATGAGCATAGATCAGTGGCTACTGTCAGACACTGGAGTTCCCTCACTTACCATACATATAATTGCAAAGACTCCCATCTGCCCCGGAGTCTAGCCCACATCAGAGCTTCAGGAGCTGGTTGCAGGAGGGTCGGATCCATGACACCTACCCTGACTGGGCTGTTGAGCCCCCTCCCTCGTCTGCCCTCACTCCGCCTTTCCTCTTGCCCCAAGGAGACGCCTGTGGGAGGTTTGGAGGCATGGGGGGCCCATCTTTGCCGCTTGGGGAGGGTAACCACTCTGTCCTCTGTTGCTGGCAGGTCCACCTCCCTTTTGCGGTGGTCGGCAGCACTGAAGAGGTGAAGATCGGCAACAAGATGGCGAAGGCCAGGCAGTACCCCTGGGGTGTGGTGCAGGGTATGTACGTGGGCATCACAGCGAAGGTGGTCCTCAGCTGTCACCCTCAGAGTGACCATGCGGGAACTCGACATGGGCGGATGGAAGGGGGCCGCTGGCAGTCGTGGAGGAAGGAAAGAAATGGGGAGGCCAGTACACAACAGAGAGAAGTGTCTGCAGAGGCTTTGTGCCCACGAGGCAGCCCGTCAGGAATGCTGGGTGGTGTGGGGAATTTACTATAAATTCCTGAGCGAAGAGAGTTCTTCCCTGGGAGTTTGAACCAGTTTCATCAGCCAAGTATCAGAAAGCTGCAAACAGTTTCTTGCAAACATGATACTTGTTTCTCCATTATCTCCTGAAAAATTGTCTTCTAATGAAATGTTTTCTCAGTTAGTATCTGAGAATTATGAGAATAAGTGACCTGTAATTGGCACTTGGGGACATGACCACAGTCTCTAACCTGAAGATATTTTTTCCTGTGTCACTTTGTTGGGCGAGGTCTCTGATTCTGTTGCCTGCCCTTGTGTGTTGTGAAGGAGGTTATCCAATGCTATGGATTAAGTAGGGTGGCTGCAGAAAGAAAGTTCCTTCATCAGTTTAAGATATATCAGTCCTCTTGTTCTGAATAAAGGCAGCAAATCTATGAGAACTGAGAAACCACAGTACCTTTGAGATGTTTAGGAAAATTCTAGTGTTTATGAATCTTCCTAAATTCTTTGCAATAAGAAGACGTTCTTCATGTTGTTGATGGAAAGGAGAAGGGGGTGGCAGAGGATGAGATGGTTAGATGGCATCACTGACTCAATTGACATGAATCTGAGCAAAATCCAGGAGATGGTGAAGGACAGGAGAACCTGGTGTACTGTAGTCCATGGGGTTGCAAAGAGTCGGACACGACTTAGTGACTGAACAACAACAGCAACAAGTTGTTGGTAAAATTAAAGGAGGTGGTACATAAAAGCTGCCTTGTACAGGTCCTGACAGCATGGAGGGGTAGAAATTGCCAGATGTGACAAGGTCTGGATGTAGACTCTGCTCCATCTGTCTGGGAGGTCAGCCTGCTCATCAGAACCATGCTCTGCATCTGGGGGGCAGGAGTCACGTAGCCTGCTTGGCAGAATTGTTACAGAGTCGAGACAGTATTTGCAGAGCTCCTCCTAGGGTGCCTTGCACTCAGCAGTCAGTATGCACTCAGCGGTCACCCTCATCATCAGTCACAGTCATCACCGATGTCAGAAATCCTGTCTATGTTAAGGGGGGAAGGAGGATCCAGTAGAGGATCCTCGGGTGACCTTGAGACCTCAGAGGTTTCAGTAGCCATGGTAACAACATCTCAGAAGCATCACTTCAGATCTTAATGACATGGCTGCTGAGAACCCTCCCTGCCTTCTTCCCCATCTCTCACAGTGGAGAATGAAAACCACTGTGACTTTGTGAAACTCCGAGAAATGCTGATCCGTGTGAACATGGAAGATTTACGAGAACAGACTCACACCCGCCATTATGAACTGTATCGGCGCTGTAAGCTCGAGGAGATGGGCTTCAAGGACACTGACCCTGACAGCAAGCCCTTCAGGTATGCGGGCACCTAGCAATCAGCTCCCCCAGGCAGCAGTCTCTGGGATGTGCTGGTACATCACAGAAACACTCACTGGATTGAGATATCCAAGCGGGAGGGGGTCAGGCGAAGGCAGATTAACAGCACGTATTGCCCGGCATTGCAGTACCACTTTGTCTGTATCACCTCGAGTAACTGATGTTCCTGATGTCATTCCTGCATCCTCATTTTACAGTCGAGGAAGCGAAGGCACCATAACCTGCCCAAGTTGGAAGTGATGGGCGTGAGTTTTGAACCCTGTTACACTCACAGAAGCATAGGACCTGGTTCAGGCGTTTATAAAGGTGTTGCTGCTCATTACAGTTGGCCCTGTTCATTTTTGCCAGACAGATTTAAGGTTGAACCTTGCCAGCAGTCCTATTTTGGCAGTGCTCTTACTAGATTTCAGTGAATCCATACAGTTCTAAGAACACGAGTGAGTAGGAAAGGGAATAACTTACAGAATGTCTGTTATGTATTTCCCCACACCGTTGATGGATGGAGATGAAGAGGAAAAATGTGAAGGCGAGAGTGTGGAGATCAATGCAGAGTTTTGTTGTTGTTGTTCAGTCGCTAAGTCATGTCTGCTTCTTTGCAACCCCATGCACTTCTGCATCCCAGGTTTTGTGAGCCAGAGAGTTAGTGGCCCAGCAAAGGCCAGGCCCGGTGAGAACCCAGTGGTGGGGAAGGGTCAGCCAGGCCGAGGAAGGTGGGCTACTGGGCTAGATTCTCCACCTCCTGGTACAGGAGAGAATCACTTTTCCATACTGAACTCATACAGTTCCTTTTCTTTTTAAATACGTATTTACTTACTTATGGCTGTGCTGGGTCTTTGTTCCTGCACACCGGCTTTCTCTAGTTGTGTTGAGCGAGGTCCTCCCTCGAATTGCAGTTCACGGGCTTCTCCTTTCGGTGGCTTCTCCTGTTTTGGAGCACGGGCCCTAGGCGCACGGGCTTCAGCACTTGGGGCGCTCCGGTTCAGTAGTTGCCTGAACAGATTCAGGACCTGTTGGCCTGAGACATGTGGGATCATCCCAGACCAGGGATGGAACCTGTGTCCCCTGCACTGGCAGGTGGACTCTCAGCCATTGGACCACCAGGGAAGTCCCTCTTGTAGTTTCTTAATGGGGATTTGAGTTGAGGTGATACGAGGTGTCTGTTCTATGGCTGTACCAATTGGGGGCTACAGTTCATTGGAAAAGACTGTTTTCCTTTGCTTTTGTGGCTGACCTGTAACTCACACTTGGATGTCTAGGAGCCGGCTGGCCACACATTTACCTCCCAAAATATGCCCGAGGCAGCCTGCGTGCCGTGTGGCAGACTGTCCCTGGGATCTGAGCTGCCTTTAGGATGGGAGGAGGTTATTTTCTTGGAATCGCTTTAGAGATAGTTTTGTGAGATCTGGGATGGTTTCCTGGTAGAGTACTCCTGTGTATCCTGCGAGAATGAGTGGAGACCCCAGACAAAGGGCTTCTAACCGAGATGTTCACTTTTAGCCAGGTTTGCACCATGTAGTCTTGCCCTGGGGGCTTGTGAAACTGACCGTCTTCCACCACGGGAATGTGCTTTCTGAGGCAGCGTAGAGGATCCCTTTTTGTGTATACAGGTTCAGCTGATAGAAACTTGACCCCAAAATAGCCTCAACACAGTCCTGCTTATTAAGCTGGAGGAAAATGGTATTTGATAGTGGCAGAGGCCATCTTTATTTTTTCCATAGAGGTTTTCTCTCCTCATCCCTCCCCGCCCTGCCACCCCCATAGACATGGAACAGAAGGAACCACAGAACAATGGGACCCATGTGCCTCCACTCTCATTCAAACCCAGACAGTGCTGAAGGGTGAGGGGGCATCAGTCTGGGTTCAAGTCTTGGTCCTGCTACCACCGGACTTCTTGTCTGGGCTTCAGGTTCTTTATCTGTAAAATGAGGAACTGGGCTGGATCCGGGGATAGTAAGATCTGGTAGGAGTACTTTTTCCAGAATGTGCCCCCAAGGACATCAATGCGGTGGATTCTATGAGCAGTGCAGTCTCTGCCCCAGTCGTTCAGTTCCACCCTTAGAAGATGAAGCAGCCAGAAGCCCTAACGAAAAGAACAGGTGTGGCTGCGTGGCTCTAAAAAAGATATTCCCATCCTAAAAGTGGAGGGTTATGTTTTAATGTTTGGTGGGACTTCAAGCCCAGGAGACAGCATCTCAAGTAACCCTGAGAGAACTGCTCTGAGGAGATGAGGGGAGGATCCATCAGGTTATATAGAAGTTTTGCCACAAAGGGCAGGTGGTCTGAACTGCTGCTGCTGCTGCTAAGTCGCTTCAGTCATGTCCGACTCTGTGCGACCCCATAGATGGCAGTGATCATTGTTAATTAAAGAAAACTAGGTAACCTAAGTGAAGGAATTTAGTGCTTCTCTATGTGTGGGAAGATGCAGGAGTCTGGACTCACTGAAGTTGTCCCTCTCATTTGCATTTGGCCGTCCCAGGCCAGTATCCTGTGGTTTTCACAGCCCACTGCTTCGGCCTCCCAGTCCGGCGGTGGAGGTCCTTGAGACTTGGAGAGAACATGCTTTATTCACACATCTCCCCTTCCCCATTTGGTTCCATTTCTACTGGCCCGAGGGTTCCTTTTTGAGGACAAAAAAGCAGGAAATATATAATATTGGGTTGGCCAAAACATTTGGGTTTTTATGTAAGATGGTATGGAAACCCCAGTGAACTTTTGGGCCAACCCAATATATCTGTATCACCAAAACCTTTACTGTCTTCCCTGTATAAGAAAATAAGAAACAGAAGTAGACCTATAAATAAACATCTCCCATCACCTCAGTTCCTGGGAACCCTGGAAGCAGTTTCTCCTCTTGGAGACCCACTCACTCAACCTCAGGTGGCCCTCTAGGTGCAGGCAAGATCCTTGGAATGTAAAAGTCAACTCTGAATCACAAGTCTTGGCAGGTTGTAAGGCGAAATGAACTTGGTTTTCCTTTCCTTGGAAACCACCACTTTACAAAGAGCCCAGCCTCTCTCCTGGAGGAGTTTCCAGCCTCCTGGGCACTTCCTGTGGGCCTGACCCTGAGGGTTCACTGCGTGAACGATGACACAGTTAAGGAAAAGCAAAAGCCACAGTTAATCTGAGGGATTTCCTGGGATTTCACCATCAAAGTCATCACGCCTGGATGCTCAGAGAAGACATTTTTTCCCTGTGCGTTTAGGGTGAGGTTGAAGGAGTATCAGTGAAGGACTCAGGTTTTTATGTTCTCAAAGTAGAGAATTCCTTCTCAGGGGTACAGTGAAGGCCACCCTCCCGTCTGGGCGCCACTTGTGTTTATACCACATATTCATAAAATAAAGAGAGGTCTGTAAAGCCGAGGCTCATGAGTGGCGGCTCCCCTAAGTATTACACCAAACCAGGAGCCAGGTGAGTTCAGGGACAGGCCACATTTGAGCCTTGGAAGTGAGTCCCTGGCACAGAAGCCGAGTCTGTGCCTGGTACTGTCCTTCAACCTGCCTGCATTCAGAGTATTGTCTCTTTTGTCTTGTGGCAGACTCTTTCTCTCTGTCACTGTGCATACACATCTCCAGGTGTCAACCTGCTTTTTCTGTTTTTAAATGTTTATTTTGGCTGCACCATGTCTTGGTTGCAGCTTGTGGGATCTAGTTCCCTGACCAGGGATCGAACCCAGGCCCCCTGCACTGGGAGCCTGGAGACCACCCGGAAAGTCCCTTCCTGCTTGTTCTGGTCCGCATCTTTCCCACCTGCTGCCCTGCAGCCTTGG
The DNA here is from genome assembly GCF_029378745.1 of Bos indicus. Classification (NCBI taxonomy): domain Eukaryota; kingdom Metazoa; phylum Chordata; class Mammalia; order Artiodactyla; family Bovidae; genus Bos; species Bos indicus. The sequence goes on from NC_091765.1 coordinate 92,521,342, forward strand.
AGCTCATGCTTCACTCCAGCCAGAGCACCCGTGCCTTCCCAGGACTCAGGTCCCTCATACCCCGGCCCCCTTCTGGCTGGCATTTGGGGAAGAAGTGGGGGCGGGCTGTTCACAGAAGAGGGGATGGGTCTTGTCTCTGCCGCTCGTCTCCTGGACGCCACTGCCATCTTCCCAGCTCTCCTGCACGCCTCTGAACACCACCCTCTCCTGCGCTCTGCCTGTCAGGTCCTATATAGTGCTGCTTTACTGCCCTTCTCTCGAGGCCACACAGTTTGCAGCCCCCTGAGACGTCTTTGTTTTTAGGAGCACCAAAGCCTCGCTTCTCCGGCCGTGGGAGGTGAGCTCCCACCTGAGCTAGGTGGCCGAGGCGCCTGTCCCAGCTCCGTCATTTCTTCATTGTGTGACCTGCACAGATTACTGAGCTCCTCCGTGTCTGAGTTTCTCCATCTATGAAACGTGTGGTGATAATAATACCCACTTCCCAGTGTGGTTGTGAGGATGACGCATTTTCGTGTGTACATTCCTCCACTAACCGCGGTGACGTGTGGGACTCCAGCCTGCCCTCCCCTGGTGGTCCACGAGACCTGACGGGGAGAGCCGCGCTGCGTGACTTACCCTGAGTGAAGGATGGGCCGGAGTGTCAGTGCTTGTTCTCCTTTGCCTTGACCTCCGTGGGCAGAGCCATCTTCTACTCAGACCTGTTGAGAGGAAATGAGAAGAGAAAAGCCTGTGTTTCAGGCTGGCTTAAAGCCTCATGAAAATATTGTTCACTTCTCCCTTGGAAAAGTGTATTAGTAAGTACAATTACAAATGAAGTTGGAAGAGCTAAAAATTGCAAAAGGTGTCATCCCCTTAGGTGTCTGAGTGGATATACTATAGGGCCAGTTCCTTGGGGTTCACTGGCTGGAGGCATTGGGGAGGCTGTCCAGTGTCTCTCGTTCACACATGGATTTCTGCACGTGCCTGGGGAGTGTCATCTGTGAATGCATATCTAAGAAACTTACTGCACTGGACTCCTTGGAGTGGGGTTTCTCTTTCCAGCATGTTGCTTGTCATCTCCAGTGTCAGAGCTCCAGAGCCGCTTCCTGTCCCCGGATGCAGCTGTCTCATAAGCAGCCAGTGTCCAGATCATCTGGCTGCAGCAGCATCACTCGATCCTTTCTCTGGGATATGCGTTTTCCAACTTGGGGCCGCAAACTTCACTATGGAATACGTTCTACATCATGATCCAGTATACATATTGCACAAAACAATATCTGCTGTTCGTGTTTGCACTGCATTTTTTTTTTTTTTTTCTGTCCTAGTCTCTAAACTTTTTAACAGATGGGTTAAGTCCCTCGACTGGGTCATGACTCAGTTTGAAAATGGATTTCCCAAAACGGGAGCCTAGGCTAGGCTGTGTATGGGACTGGCGAAGGCAGAGTCATTTTGAGAGTTCTCAGAATTCCTAGTAGTGTTACCCAAAGGAGATTCTCTCTGTGGGTCACTTAACAAAACTTTCCATGATGAAACAGATTTGGAGAGCTCTAAGTTAATCAGTTTAAACAGGTTTTTGTTTTGTTTGGAAACTAAAGGCCTTTTCAGAGCACTTAAGCCTTGGTTGGCATACTAGTTACTGTCCAGTCACCTGGAAGCATTTAAGAAGTACAGAGATTGCTTTGCCTTTGTCGGACATCCTGAGACAGCATCTCCAGGAGTGGAGTTTAGAAAAGTCCAATAAAACCTACCCAGGCAGTGCTGACGTGCTGCAGGTCTTGGGAGCTCCTGCACTCTGGGGCTCTCCTAAAGAGAGGTCAGGGTCACACATTGCACCTTCCTTTTTTTCTTTCAACCTGGGGTCCCTTCTTTTGAAGATTTCTTGAAATTAGTGGTCTTTGGAACACATTCTGGGTCATGTTTCTTGATAGTGTTTCTATAATATTGGCTTGGCCAACAGGTTCATTTGGATTTTTTCCTAACATCTTAACAGAAAAACCCAAATGAAACTTTTTGGCAAACCCAGTGGGTGTTCCACTGCTTGTTAGGAAAGGGAGACATATTCATTATCTTAAAATCAACAAAAACTGGGTTCCCTCCAAAAATTTAATAGCAGGGACAGGTCATCCTCTGCCTTTGGCAATTCTGACCCAAGTAATGCTGTTGAAGAGTTTACTGGAAGCTAGCAAACAAAATCAAATTTGTAAATTATTTTGTACCTTTATTATCCCACGCATTTCTCTGTATCTGTGGCTGTAGAGTTTAAATGTCAAGTCCAAATATTGCTGTTGTTAGCCAGCACTAATGTTGGCTACACTTGCTTTTGTGTTCTAAGATAATGTGAAAGCCAAATATACCTCCAGAAACTTGAGACTGCTAATTGTCCATTACTGGGTAGGTAGTGTTGATACACTTGAGGGCAGGAGAACTGATTTTTTCAGCAGTCAGTAAGAGCACTGATTATAGAAATAGAAACAAACCTAATTAAGATATTTGTAAGTATGTTGCTATCCACCGCCCGCGCCCCCCCCCCCCCCCCCTTGCATGTCCTTTTCCTCCTTCTGCATGGACAAGTGTGAATGCTGGGGTGGCTCCACATGGAGCCTGGGGTCATCCGCAGGTGCTCTGCATTTTGGAACCAGCTCTATGGATGAAAGTGGTCCCTGGGTAAAGGTGGACAGCTCTGCAGACCTGTGTTACTGTAACAACTCTTGTTCTAGGGATAGTTCAAGGGAGAGCTAGAAATAATAATTTACCCACAAATGTTTCTCTGTGTGAGTGGGTGTGGGTGTCTGTTTTTCTAAGTTGTGCCACCAACGGTGCTTTTTCTGTAAATATATTTGTTCTGATTTGGAGGTGAAACTGAGTCCATGGCATTTGCTTTAAAATATTGGGCCCTAAGTTCTGTAGACAGTCAGGAGGTGGATGAGGTTTAAAGTAAAACTCCTCCCTGCTCTGTTTACAATTCATAATATCACTTGAAGAGTAGTAATTTTCTATAATATCTTTAGATATACTATTGTCTCTTTAAATGGTTCACTGAGTCTGTTTTCTAAACTGGGGGGTTGGAGGGAGCTGAGTGGGGGAGATGACATTTATCCAGCACTAATGTTATGTCAGATGCTTTTCTCGGTCTGCCCACATTCACCTCCCATAATCATATCCCTGGAAGGCATTGTATTCACATTTATGTAGACAACATTGAGCTGCGAGGCTGTGCCCTTCCTCAGATCAGTCAGTAAACTGCTGTGAACCCCAAACCAGCTCTGATGGCTCTGTCTGGCTCCAGTGCCAATGCACGTCTTTCCCCACACCCCCTCTAACCTTCTAAAATTCTAATCATGTCTTCAGTGTCCACCTGGTACTCATCTGGGAGACACCGGCCCGCCCAGGCTGACCCTGTGTGAATATACACAGCAGACAGCCTGGGCAGTAAGAGGCATCCCATTAGTGCTAGGGGCTTCCCTAGTGGCTCAGTGGTAAAGAATCCACCTTCCCGTGTAAGAGACTCGGGTTTGATCCCTGAATGGGGAAGATCCCCTGGAGAAGGAGATGGCAACCCGCTCTAGTATTCTTACCTGGGAGATCCCATGGAGAGAGGAGCCTGGCGGGCTACAGTCCATGGGGTCCCAAAAGAGTAGCGACTAAACAACATCAGCGTTAGTGCTATTCTGTGCTTACTGCCACATCTCTGGTTCCGATACACTTGTCTTTCTGATCCTCACATAATTAAAAAAAGATAGTGCCATTTTATGTGTCCCTGAACCTGGTAAGCTGCAGCCTTATCTATTTTGAGGAAGCAGTTGGGTAGAAATTGTTTGAACTGAAATGTCTTATCATGCAACTTCACAACACTGTCCTTGGTTTGTGGCTTTTGAGTAGTCTTCAGGAGACATATGAAGCCAAAAGGAATGAATTTCTGGGAGAACTTCAGAAGAAAGAAGAAGAGATGAGACAGATGTTTGTCATGAGAGTGAAGGAGAAAGAAGCTGAACTTAAAGAGGCGGAGAAAGAGGTGAGCCATCTGTCCTGTGTCCAGGGGAGACAGAGGAGATAAGCACTTGCCACGTGTATTCTATCAGAGGAGTGGCCTACCAGCCTGGTGTGAAGAGCAGGACAGCCAGTCTCATTCCTGTTTCACAGATGGCAACACTGAGTGTCCTAAAAATTAAGGGGTTTATGCCGTCACATACCAACTTAGCAGCAAAGCCAAGACTAAAGCTAGATCTTATATCTCTAGGCCTGATCCCAAAGCCCTTGTAGTTCCAGGCCAGGGTAACTGCTTTCTGGATTTCTTTTTTATTTCTTTAAAAAAATTTTTTTAAGCAGTATTTATTGATTATATTAGTTTTATTTTGAGAAGTTTCTTAAAATACAAATTAGAGCTTTTGGTCTATCACTTTTGATATGGAAGTTCTTTCTAATGATTAAGCACACACACTAAATCATTACCACTTTAAAATAGTTTAAGCACACAAAATCTGCCTAAAACTGCACAGATAAACATATATTTGATTATATAAACATATATGCCCCTATTATTTAAATTAAACCAAGAACTTAATTTAGTTGCCATTAGATTAATGTTGGAGAAGGCAATGGCACCCCACTCCAGTACTCTTGCCTGGAAAATCCCATGGATGGAGGAGCCTGGTAGGCTGCATGGGGTCGCTAAGAGTCAGACACGACTGAGCGACTTCACTTTCACTCTTCACTTTCCTGCATTGGAGAAGGAAATGGCAACCCACTCCAGTGTTCTTGTCTGGAGAATCCCAGGGATAGGGGAGCCTGGTGGGCTGCTGTCTATGGGGTCACAAAGAGTCGGACACAACTGAAGTGACTTAGCAGCAGTAGCAGCAGCAGATTAATGTAGTGTGGAAGCTTTTAAGATCACTTAATTAAATGTAAATGTATCCTTTTTATTTGTATTTGTTTCTTATACATAATACCCTAAATATACTGCTAAATGTATGCATAGTATATTGTAAAATAAATAACTGAACATTTTCAGACATATGAATTATTTCACATGGTAATGAGTAATTTGTTTTCATCTTAAGTAATATTTTCAATACAGTAAGAGTTTTCAAAGAGTTTAGAATGAAGGAATCAATTCTGTTCAGATTTTAAAATGACCCAATTCTTTAGCTGATATAGCTTAATGAATATTACTCATTTTCTCCTGTTAAAAGATAAACTGAGGTACATTAAAATTTATGAGTCTGTTTGTATGGACATCAATTGGAATCGGGCCTCATGGATTTCTGAGTAACACTTATCCCACTGAGAGAAAGACATAGGTTTGCTTTGATGGTAGATAATGAAAAACCTAGAGTTTACTTAATAGCTAAGTACTCAACATAGTTTTGCTGCAGAGAAAGGAAAGTTGAGCCTTATTTGCTGTTGGCTTTAAGTATCAAGTGAATGCTGGGTAAAAAATCTAGAATCATTCAGTGAGGACGTTTCCCTCCGTCCCTCCTTCCCTTTCTCTTCCTGCCTCCCCACCCGCCCTTCTTCCCTCTCCCCCTGTTTTTGTTTCTGCATTGTGTTATTTTTCTAAATTTAGTTTGTCAAGGTTCAGAAATTTCTCTACATGCTCTTTTTATTTGAATAGTCTGTATACGTCTATCTGTAGTCATTATATAAGTCTCCAAGTAAATATGTATTATCTATTTTGAAAAGAACTACTCTTATCATTAGGTAAGTTTCTTACTAGGAGCATGGATGATTTTAATTTTCTTCTTTATGCTTTTTACGATGACTGTATTCTGTTATCCGAAAAACTGCACAGAGATTTCTCTTAGTCCTAAGGGATCCAAGTCTCAATAGAGCACAGGGCTCCACAGGATGCCCTTCAGACCTCTGCCTGGTTCAGCCCTAGATCCAGATCCCCTCTGGGAACTGGACCACAGGCAGCACCACGTGTGTGTTTCTGAACATATGCAAGCAGCCTTAGACCAGCAAGCATCCCAGCCCTTCCCTCAAGCTTGTTCTCCTCCTCTCCTTTTCAGCTCCACGAGAAATTCGACCTCCTCAAGCGGACACACCAAGAAGAGAAGAAGAAAGTGGAAGACAAGAAGAAGGAGCTGGAGGAGGAGGTGAACAATTTCCAGAAGAAGAAGGCAGCCGCCCAGTTGCTCCAATCCCAGGCCCAACAGTCTGGGGCCCAGCAAACCAAGAAAGACAAGGATAAGAAAAAGTAAGCGGTGTCACCCCCACGCAGCGGGGCTCTCTAACAGTTTATTCCTCTTGCATGTCTCTACTTTTCCCGTTTGCAGACTGGAAACTGGTCTGTTACCAGAAAGATAAAAGCAAGTATTTTCTCTACAGTGCAGGGGAGACGATAAAGGTTTTTAAAGTATATCTAAAGGGTACACAAACACTCATGTCTAAAACTTGACCACACGATCAAGCAATCAGGACTGGAGCCACCTGTCATCTCCAGTAGCATCTTCTGCACCAATACTAGGACTCTCGAGAAGACAGTGTGTTTCTCTTCACTACTCTCTGGAGACAATCCTCCTGGCTCTGGATGAAAGAGCATCCTAAAATTATGATTGTTAGAATTATTTTTCTATTCTCTCTTGTAAGGCTTGAGAAGCCAGTCATTGACCGTCTTGTTCCCAAAATGAAAGATTCAGAAGAACTGCCAGTGGCCACTAGTTTTCCTCTGAACAAGATGATGAATTGTTTTATTGTGAAAATGAAATCAAAATGCCCATCCTATTAAGACACTTCCACCAGCTCTCAAGACATACCTGTATCCACACACACAAAGAAATTTCTTTTTAATATAGCCTTGATTTAATGTGCTGAGGGGTCAGACTCTGCTCCTGAGTTATCACTCCCTATGATATTGCAGCAGCAGTGGCCTGAAGCCAGTGGGGGGTTTGGGCCTGCCTTGAAATTCTCCTGTAATTTGAAGCTTTATGGAAATCACCTGAAAGACTCAAGGGTGCCGTTTTATGACAATTACTGTTGGTCTGACAGTAAGCACAGTGGTCAGTAAGTTACCTTAGAAGAAAACCTTAGTGGCGGCCGGGTGGTGAGCCCATGGGTGCCACCCTCTTTGTTTAATACATGACCCTCTGAGGGCAGTGAGGAGCCAACTCAGAGCATGTTTCAGGATTCTTGCTCTCCGCCCTCAGATGCTAAGGTGCCAGGGGAGAGGCTGACAACTAAGTAAACACTAAAAATGTTGGTACTGGAGAAGGCAGAAAATTACGTTCTTAGATGTAATATGGCAGACAGGCTGGAGCCTGCGCAGTCGTCAGGTCTGATCAGTGGACAGTGAGCACGGCAGTGAGGTGTTCATCTTGGTCAGTGTGCAGACCTGCCCCCGCAAGGAATACTGTTATGTTGTCTGTAGTAGAAACCAACATGCACTGCTCCAGTGACATGCAGAGAGTTTGCAGTTCTCCTCTGCAGACCTTGACTTTCCAAGCTCTGAGCCAGCAAGCAATGTGTGAAGGGAGCAGGGGAGCAAGCAGATTTTCTAAGCAATAGAAGGTAGTCAGTGTAGGTGAGCTGTGGTGTTGAATGGGGTTGGTACAGACCCAAGTGATCGAAGGACTCCAGGGGCTGAAAATTGAGTCATGCTGTATTAATTCTGAGTGACAGCTGCCTAGATTATAATCCAGTTGAAGAATGCGCTTTGTAGTCGCTCGACACGTTGGGGGCAGTGTCGGTCACTAATGGTGACGATCCCCATGCAGTCAGAGATTGGTGATTCCTTTAGGGAAGACACAACGAAAGCCATTTGGCATCATACCCTTGTTGATCCAAACCAACCCAGGATAAAAATAGGTTGTGTGTGTGTGTGTGTGTGTGTGTGTGTGTGTACACACATCTATAGGCCTGAACGAAATAGAAAAAAGCTGCTGACTCATGTTTTAGGAAACCCAAAGTCAAGTTTTCTTACCCTGAAGCACAAAGTGCATAAAGGTACATGTTTTAGGACTAAAAATGTTTATAAAAGACCAGCAGTGTTCCAAGGATATCTCATTTATACTGGATGTGCCTTTAAGCAATAAATATTCCAAGAGCTGATCAGCATTGTGCCTCCATTTTCAACAGTCTCTCTAATAACAGACTTCTCCATGTAAGGAGGTTTTTCTTATCCTTTAGAACGTTTTAGGTTATTTTCTTCCCAGCCTTGGGCCTTAGAAATTTATAATGCTTTTCAAGTTTATGTGAAGTGTGTGTGAATTCTATTTTAGCCTTATTTATACATTCTCAGTTATTATTAATAGGGTTAGACTTAATTTGGTGTGTAAGAGTCACCAGATTTTGTGCCTGACAACAGCACGAACTTTTTGGTAACTTCTTCTAGGAACTTAAGCTCACTTTCCCATTTGAACAGTGAAAGCAATTGCCAGTTGGAGGCCGGAAGTGTAAAAGTGGGGAAAAAAAATTACTTCTCTTACTGCCAGTGGAGAGTTTTGGTTAGAGAGGACCACAGACAGACAGTGACCAGGGGAACTAGAACAGTCCTTTGAAAATACATGGGAGGCTCTTTCCTCCTTGTGTAGCTGGAGAAGGAGCATGGGAGCTGTTCGAGGGATAAAACGTAAAAAGAGATGCGTGTTTATTCACCTGCTATGCTTCCACCTCAGAGCTTAACTAAGTTTTTCTAATAGTTTGAAATCCTTTGTTTTTTTCTATTCTAATGACACGCTCCCTCTTTAACGTAGGTAAGGCTTTGTACTTCCTCCCTGACCTGTAGTGGCATGAGAGCACATAACATGTCCTAAGATTACAGACAAGGTAGAACTAACCCTGGTACTGCCTTTAACTGGACCCCACCTCCTGCCATCTCTGGCCACCAAGTCACTTTCCTTGCTCGCGGCTACACCTCAGTGGTGGGAGTGCCCGAGGGTAAGTTGTTCAGTAGACAGTGTTCATCTTTTCTGAAAACTTTGCCAGCCGGCAGTTTGGGGGTTTAAAGACGCATCCATTCCAAAAAGAAAGTTTTAAAATCTCATTTTAAAACTATACCTGGCATCTGATAATGACAGTTTACAGAATCATCCACTCATTTTTTTTTCTTTTTTAAAACATATTTTGATTCTTGCTAAGGAATGAAGTTGCATGTTTTGGGTTTGCCTAAAACTAGACGTGTGGATCTTGAACTTGGTGTTGCTTTATACCTAAGAGGGGGAAGGCTCCTGGCATTGCTATAGCTGTAACCATATAATGATCGTCCTTTTTTTCCCCCTCCCAAATAGATCAATAGCATGTCCTCCATCCACTATATTCCAACCGCCAAATTATTTGTTCAAAGACATTTATTGTATATTTATTTATTCTCTGACTCTAGCAGCTCAGAAATGGAATTTTTCAGCTCCTATTCAGTACTGCTGTGATGCCCAAATTGAATAGATCATGGTTTTGTGTTATTTGAGAAAATGAAAAATCAAACTGCAAATCTTCCCAGTAGAACATGTAATGGTTTCAAGAAGTCACTCATGAATTCTGAATGACCTGCAAATGGAAACTAACCATGTGTTCTTTAATTCAGTATTAAAATTTTGCTTTTGCTTGTCATGTAGTATATAGCTTACTCAAATTTTTGGTTTTAATTTCTGTCGATTCCATAATCATTGCATGAGCATTCACCATCACCGAATGCTGGTGCTGGCGCTCCTAATTTTCCTTCTTTTAATTTATTATTATTTCTAACTTTTTTGTTTTGTTTTTTAACTTGCAGTGCAAGCTTCACATAAAGCCTGGCAAGCCAAGGATGGTCCGCATTCACCTGCTTTTGCAGTAATATTGTATCTCTGCCATCTGTGTCCTTTTATTTTTTTATTTTTATTTTTCCCCCTTCCCCAGACACCATATAACTATTAACTCATTTTGCTGAATGTTGTTGGGGGGTGGAAAATGATAGAACAAGGGAGTCACAGCAAAAGCTATGTGCAGTGGGACTTTGTTTCTGGAAACGCAAATGACTTGCCGTTTATGCCTGTTCAGAGTGGCGGCAGCAAGCATGCCTGTCCTGTGACTCGAGTGTTGCTTGGGACCAAGGGAAGGAGGCTAAATTCCTCCATGTACGTCTGACAGGAAAACTTCTCATCACCTCAGCAGCTGAACTGTAAACCTGAATAGCCCTGACAACTTGCTTTTCTTGATTATTCATCTCCATGATGGAAAGGCTCTGAACGCCTTCTGCTGCTTCTCCTCACCTGCCCCAAACCAAGGTAGCTTTGTATGTAGGCAGAACGGTGGGTAAGCTTTACCTGACTTTTACCCTTGCATGGATTTTTTAAAATTATTACTATAATAACATTATTTGGCCTGGATTGTGGATCTGTTCAGACTGGTTTGTCTCCTCTTATGGCTTTAAAAACATGTCTGAACCCCTATCTTAAGTCCTAGCCAAGTTGGCCTGTAATAAGAAATCAGTGATTATATTTACTTGTGTCAGGGCAGCCTTGGCCCTCTCACAGATAGCCCTCTCCAAGGCTGATCATACAACGTTCTTAGTAGAAGAGTCTTCTACTAAAATTAATGGGCTTTCTGCAACCTGTTTGCTACTAACAATACCCCATCTTTTCATAAACACACCTAAATCTGCTCTCTGTAGGCTGAGGGCGAGGGCCTAATGACTGATTCCAGGATATCAGTGCTTTGAGTAACATTTTTCAATAATTCCGAGGAGAAATTTTCCAGAAATACTTAAAATAGAAAATTTGTTATAAACTGTATCATCTTGCGGCACAAGTTTGAGGAGATTTTGTCATTTTAAGATAGAAATGGGAAGGGACATAACACAAACCCATGAGTCAAGAAAGCAGAAATCCAACTTCACATCCCACTTTCCTTGCATATTTTGATATTTGGCCAAAAGAGGGATGAAGGAATAGAACATCTGATCTTTCAAATCCAATTGTCTTGAAGGAATGGCCTCACCAAGACTCGCTCAACCTGCCCTCTACGTTTAAGACCCATTGTCCCATCAACAAGAATTAGGAATTAGTCACATTTCAGGACATAGACTACATATTCCAGATTTGTATGGAAAGGAGCATACCTAATTTCTTTTCTATACTTTTCCTTCTTGAAGCTTATCCTTTCAGTTTCTTAGTTATCCCCCCCCCCCACCCCCATAAAAACAAACACTCCCAGCTTCTGACTCCATAGTCTCCAACTTCTTACTTGAAAGAATAACATTTCATATGAATCTGACCCTTCACCCCTGCGTTTTCCTTTTGGCCCTCCCTAGTCATCCATTAGATGGGCTTCTCTAGTGGCTCAGATGGTAAAGGATCCACCTGTAATTCAGGAGACCCAAGTTCAATCGCTGGGTCAGGAAGATCCCCTGGTGAAGGGTCTTCATTAAGTCATACATAAAGTGAACAGAACACACATACACACTTTTTAAAAAAAAATTTAAATAGTCTCTAGTTGATTTCAGTAAATTTTCAACCTTCTCTTTATCCTCAACTCTTAGGGAAAGAAGGAATGGGCTTCCATGAACTGATTTAGGCTTAATTAGGCAAAGCAAGGAATCAGTTTTCATGGAAGCTCAAACTCAGCTGGGATAGAAACTGCAAACCAGAAGCAGCAATAGAGGTATAAAGACAGGCTTTAGAAGCTCCTGGATCAGTGTTTCTGCTTTTGTTTTTGAATGATTCTAGTCTGAAGCTAGCTGTGCAGCAGCCAGACATCAGGTGGCATGCTGATTCTAACCGTGGGCTGAATTTGCTGACGCTGTGCACCAGACAGAAGCTTGAATACTAGTGCTGTATGCTTGTTTCAGTCATTGCTTGTGTGCTCATTTTTGTGCCTTGTAACAGGAAATACACTTCCAAATCCTAAGAATGCATCCCTTGAAAATGACCATTTTACATGCATCGCTAAAGCCTTTTTAAAGTGAGCCCAACCGCGAAAGGCATCCAGCTGACTTTTTGATTCCAAGATTGTTGATTGATTTTTTTCCCCCCATTAAATTTTTCACAGAAAAACAAATCATGGAGAGTCAGGGAATAAAAAGTCAAAAGAAACGTATAAAAGCTTTTTTTTTTTTTAAACTGCGTTGCTTCTGAACTTTTTTCTGCCCCTGCTCCCCAGCCCTGTTTGGTTTGTTATTGCTGCCCTCTCTTCTTTCTGTATCTGTGCCTTTTTTCACAGTAGTCCTTGGCTCTGCACGGAGTAAATGATACCCTCAAATCTAATTGGATGTGCTTTCGCCTTTGCATGTAAGTACAGTAGTAAGAAACCTTTGAGATCTTTTTGGCTTTTTAGAGAAACAAATGGGATAGGTGGAATTATTTTTTTTTTCCTGGATGGGGGTAGGGAGGTATTGGTTGGAGTAGCCTTTGTTTTCTTTTTTTAAAAGAAAGAAAACTGTATTTTAAATGGCTCACATTTCTCTCTTTTTCACAAGAAACACAGAGATTTGACTTTTCCTTGGTGTCAGTGTGGAAGTCAGAAATTATCAATCCCAGTCTGTGTTCTACATAGTGTTGTGGGTTCATTGGATATTACAGAAGGTCCTTGGTTCTCTTTTGTTGTTATTTTTGCTTGTGCCATGTGATCTGCAGGACTTCAGTTTCCTGACCAGGGATTGAACCTGAGTCCTCAGCAATAAGAGTGTGAAGTCTTAACCACTGGACCCCCAGGGAAGTCCCAGAGGGTCCTTGGTTCTGACTGTGTAAGTAAAGCTAGAATGAGAAACTACTACCTTCCACTAGAGAAAAACAAGAGAAAGTTTTTTTCATATTACACTGCCTTTATGACTGCTTAGTTTTTTGGTGATCCTGGTTTAATGATCTTTCCCTTGTGCTAACTACGACCAGGGATCACCTTTTTTTTTTTTTTGCCAAGACAGCTCTTGCTGGCCCTTCCCCAGATCTTTTGTTCAACCATTATGACCATGCTTTTGCTTCTTCTGGACTTTAGATACCTATAACAGTTTCAAGAAGGATGTGATGGAAAAGCACTTATGCGAATTTACAGGCAGTTGAGAGACGACCTTTTCCCAGCTTAGGCTCTTTATTAATTGGTGAAGGTTTTGTCCAGAAAGGACACCTTAACCAGGGGAACATTTAACAGAATGTTGGGCACAGGTTACTCATCTTCCTTCTCTGCTTTGTGATCTCACCAGCAATAACACCTCATATCTTGTGCACCTCAGACAGACGGACTTGGTTTCCTCACTTGCTTGACATATCCATCGGTGTTTCATAATACAGACTGTTGAATCAGGTTTTCAGCTGTTACCAACTCATGTCATACTGTCTCTGTGTGGTCCTACCAAAACTGTGCATTGAGATCCCTTTGCTTTGCCATTTGCAAGTGTCTGAAGTTGTCAAGTCTCAACTTCCAGAAGTCTTGGTTCCATTGACAGGATACGTATGTGATGACTCTTTAGGGGGAATTGACGTAAAGTCTAGATTGTATGTAGGTATGAAGGGAATTTTTTAAATAAATGGAAGATTAAGCTGTGAACAGCATTAGAACTTTGTCTATTCCTTAATTTTAAAATATGCTGATATGCCTTAAACTGTAGTTGTAGATCACTGTCATTTTGCTGTTGGAAAATAACCAATGTGTTTTTTAAAACTTGTGTAATCTCCTTTCAGTGTTAATGCAGAATTGTCATATATGTAAACTGCATGTTAGACACTTGTCTTTTTTAAAAAACTAAAACAATTGTATTGGTGTGAAGCATATCATTTTTTTCAAGTATGAAAGTAATCCCGTAGCAAACTGGCTCGGTCATTTGGTATCTGTGGAGGTAGGAGCATGGTGGACAGGTAATCTATGCATATCACTAGTGCCAAGAACATAAAGTGGGGGAAAATATATTTTTACCCAAACATTGTGTGCCCTTTTGTGAGTTCTTTTTAGTCACTGTTTGATATACAAATGTACACATGTTTATAATACTGGATAAAAGAAATAGGGAAGGAAGTGTCTCATGCTTTCCTGCTTTGTCTGGACTTGAAATGCTACCATCTGGGCAGCACCAGCTCCTCCAAGACGCTTGCCACGTGGTATTCTGTACTTCATACACCGTCTCTGCCACCCTTTGTCCTCCATTCCCATCCCCTTCTACCCTGATTAGCACCCCACCGCCCCATTCCAAGGCAGCCTCTTCTTCCTCGGCCTCTGGTGCCAGCTCTACTGCTGTTGCTCCCCACCTCGACTGATCATCCTTTTACTGACACACCACTGTTCCTTCAGTTTGTTATAGAGAAGCTCCTTTTTTTTATTTTAAAGCCTTTTAAGAATCAACTTTGAATCTGAACCTTTCTTTTTTCTCTTCTGTAGCTTCTTCTTTATGTAACCATCCTGTTGACAAGCCCTACTCTCTCCTAATGGACATAGAGCATTAGAAGAGCAGGAGCTGTCTGTTCACACGTGTTGGGGAAGAGTTACCTCATTTCCACCATCGCCTCCTGTTCTTTTAAAGTCTGGGTCAAATATTGCACTGCTCTTTGTATTTGTCAATGTCTGTTTACAAACCACTGCCCATAGTGGTTACTAAAATGACTTATCGTCACCAAAAACAGTAATACTTAATAATACTCCTTAAAAGGAAATTGAGTGAAACAGAGAACTTGGGCCAAAACCCAAAGTAGCCATGTGTTGGGATCTTGCTTAGCTGTCACGTTCTTGAAGCTGCTGACCCAAGAACTCATGGACTGAAGACAGCATGGACCCTAGTCTGAGGGTCCACAAACTTGATCTCGTGTAAACTCCAGACCTCTGTCCCATGAGCGACCTTCTGAACAGTCCCATCAGGACCCTCAACCATCCATCAGGTCATAAGATTGGGGCAACAGTTTCCTTCCTCTTGGTAGCTTGATGGGTTGTTTTGAAGTTTGGGGTATTTTTCTAAACATTTGATATTGCATGAACAAAGATGGCTGCAAGTTTTAAATCTGGAGTGTTCTATTGATACAATATTTTTATTTTTCAGCTGATCGTCTGCCTCTTGAGAGAGAGAAGTGGGCATCCTTCCTTTAAATTCAGGAACCACTGTTGTTTTATTTGACTCTTTCTGTTACCTGCATCCTATATATAAGTTTTTGGGGTTTGGGATTCTGTTTTGGAAAAAAAAAATTTTTTTTTCTACTTAGCCAGTTTGTTTTTATGTATTGGTTATTCAGACTTAGTTTTGGTATCAAAATTATGCCAATTTTAAGCTCAAGGGGAAAGTTAAGTGACATTTAAGCCACAGAATTGTGTTTAAGATGCTCTCCTCATCTCAAATACAGCAACAAATCCCAGTGCTGTCACTGGGATTTTGACCTGCAAGTCTTAATCATGTTTAAAATGTGCCAGTGTTGGGTAGGTGATTTTTCTGCCTCTGGGACTCAATTTATATTTAAAGGTACGTTAAAATAACTTTCTGGCCCATGCTTGCCTTTTTATTTATTGTGAAGCTCTTCTTTACCACATGTCCAGAGTTTTTGTGTCCTGGACCATGGAAACAAACCCCCACGTACATATCCTGTCCCAGACAACAGGAGCGTTGTAAACAATGGTTCTCATGCACGTTTGCCAGTCAGCCAGGTGGCTTTCTCCACGTTTGCCAAATGAGGAAAAAAAAAATGCTGAAAATTGCTTCAAGTACACACACACACACACACACTTCTGGCTGTGGAGTCAGTGACTTCTGATGTTGACTCGTCTGTGACGGGCTGGATGCAGGGGTAGGTGGTTTTGTCAGCAGTCACCTCCTAGGGGCAATTTTTGTAGTCAAGGTGCAATTTCCAAACTCATTTCTATTTTAAGCATGAACGTGCAGTTTGCTACCTTTTCATTTCTTGTCAATAGTTTTTGCTTATTTCCATCAGTTTTTAGCCCCATAGCAGATGGATATTGTGGCATGAGTTGCATTTGGTAAAGATCCTTAAGAGAGTTCCCCGCTTTATTTAAGAATGGTAAACATATGCTTTGGTTGAAAGGTGAAATGATGAAGCAACAGTGCCTGCCTCTTGAATCATTTGATTCTTGGAAAGAGGTTATTTAGTCTAACTGGATAAGCATACTGGTGAGAGGCTTCCTTTACTTAGACACTGTTATTACGTGTTATTAAAATCAAGTTCATTTGAGCCATTAAATAGTTAAAATATGAGTTGAGAGCCGTCCCCTCCATATTACACTATAATCTGCAAGGATAGAAATCTGCTAAGATGTGATCAGTGGTTTGATGGATGGATGGGTGGGTATCAACTCATTAACTGATGCTACAGCATGACATACTATCAGTCTTGTAAGTTGAACACAGACATCCTATTGTGTGAAACCACTGTTGATTACTAAGCACAATAATTGGATTTATTTTTAAGCTCCTTTCATTATTTTAATATCAACTTTACCCTGTCACTCATTTTGAAAACAAATTTTGTGTCAGATTGTAAAGACATTTTTTGAGCAATATTTAAAACTCAAATTAGGCAGTATTTTTGTCCTTACGTAGAGAAATGTGTAATCTATTACTGCTGTTCCCCTTTTAGGCCTCAGGCTAGAGAAGTGTAATGGTGACATCTTAGTGGGAGGGGTGAGAGAGCTGGCTGTTCCATCCAGGTTGGTTTCTGTTCAGTTATCTAGGGAGTGTGGGTAATGGACAGCACAGGTCAAGCACACAGCTAACCTCCCGTTTACTTCAGGTTCTTTTTCTCAAGTGTTGATAAAACTGGTAGGTTCTCAAGTTCTCTTGGCTGACCAGCTAAGAGAGATGAAAAATAAACATTACTCGCTTGTCCCAAAGTAGATTGTTGAAAAGCAGGGAGAACTGAACCAGCTGAACCTATTTTGATAACAGGCTTTTTATTTTTCATAGTCTTTTAAAAAACAAAAAACCTTGCTTCAGCTACAGACTCTGCCTTATTGCTCGAAGTGTATCCTAGATGATCTCTTTGAGATTGGCACAGCACACGTATAAAGGAGAAACCTGATCTTCTGAATTAGTATGCACTGAGCTGAGTGAGATAAAATTAGGTCATCATACCAGTAGGCTCCACTGTACTTTTTCCCATCGACTGTACCTAAGCTTCCTTCTTAGTTATTTTGACTTTTCTACTTATCATTGTCCCGTATGGGTAAACAGTTCTGGACATCTGAAAAACTAAGTAATTTTCACTGTACTTAAATGGCAGTTCTATGCAAAACCTTTTGCTTTGCAGATGACTGCCATCTTTCCACCTTGGAGACAGTGTTGGCAACATGGCTCACTTTGAAGATCCTTGCATTTGAATCCTTAAGACTGGTATTTAGTCCTTGTGATTGTTACCATGTAGCTTTCAGATCAGTCCCTAGCCAACAAGTGGCACCCTTAGGGCTGAATGTGTTAATATGAAAAGACTAATTGCAAGCCTGGGTATCTGCTCACCTCCTTTTCCAACCTGCCTATTCTGACAGGTAGCTGTAAATAAATGAGATCTTTTGATCATTAGTGGAACATCGTTGGAGGTACAGATGAAGATTTCATGTCTTCCTCAAATCAGTTATTTGCAGTACTGTGAGTTGAAACGGCCTGTCAGTCCACTACGGAAACTTTCTTGGCACCAAAGAAAAGCTTTTTTCTTGGCAAATTATGGCACCGAGAGGCATGAAGCTATTACTTTAAGGTTGGTTCCTGTCCAAAAAAAAAAAAAAATAAATTTTGGGTATGACGGGGGTAGGATGCACAATAGCGTTCTACAAACTCTGCCTAACCATGCCCTGCACAGGGCTTTTAGAATGCTGAAGAGGTGCAGCTCTAGCTCTCCTTGCCCTTGCTTTATATCCATCCGTCTTCCCACTCTTTTCCTCTCCCCAAATACTTTTATACTACACTAGGCCAACATTAGGCACTGGGGGATGTAGCCACATGTTATGAACTGCATGTCTCTGTATACCTCATACAGCAAACTGGGAGTAAGAGGTAAGCCCTTCTTGGGCTAAACTGCAAGAGATAGTATTCCAAAAAGCAAAACACACTGATTGCTTTTCAGTAGTTTTAAGTTCACTGGCCTACTGTTATGTAACATAGTAAGGTCAAAAGTTTTGACATTGGATGTGCCATGAAACTCATACTTTGAGTTGAGAGAAATGGAGAGGTTCAGCCTCCTAGAACCTGAAAAACCTAGAGTTGTGGGCTATCTAAACTTCTCTATCTGGTAAGATGTTCTTGGTTACCTCTTAGGACAGCTTGTCAATGACCCAGAGGTGGCACAGGGAGAGGCATGTCTCTGTACTACACATGGGTCTTACATCACGCAAACCACTGCAGAAGGTCCCTGACTTAATATGGTTTGACTTCGTGATGGTGTGAGTGATATACATTAAGAAGAAACTGTAGTTCTGGATTTGGATCTTGTCTTGGGCTAGCCATATGCAGTACGGATACTCTTTGCTGGGCAGTAGCAGCAGGCAATGGCACCCCACTCCGGTATTCCTGCCTGGAAAATCCCATGGACGGAGGAGCCTGGTGGGCTGCAGTCCATGGGGTCGCTAAGAGTCGGACACGACTGAGCGACTTCACTTTTCATTTTCATGCCTTGGAGAAGGAAATGGCAACCCACTCCAGTACTCTTGCCTGGAGAATCCCAGGGACGGAGGAGTCTGTTGGGCTGCCGTCTATGGGGTCGCAGAGTTGGACACGACTAAAGTGACTTAGCAGCAGCAGCTCCAGTCAGCCATGCACTCATGAAAGGAAAATAACTGACAGACTTAGAACCAGTTTTCCACTTAAGGGCAGGATTCAACACATTTCACAGGATATCTGATTCCTGTGTTGTAGAACAGGCTTTGTGTTAAATGGATTCAGCCCAACTGGAGGTTAATGTTAAGTGTATTGAGCACTTGAGGTGGACTAGGTTCATAAGCTATGGTGTTTAGTAGATTAGGTGCACTAAATTCATTTTTGATTTAAGGATATTTTCAACTTATGAGTTTATCAAGATTTAACTCTGTTGTAAATAGAGGAAGGTCTGTAAACTTCTTAATACGGTGAGGGGAAGCTGTCAGTTTAACTCCTTGTTCCTAGCTTTACCACGTTTAAGCCTATACTTCCATCTTCTGTCCTACTGCTAAGCTAAGTCGCTTCAGTTGTGTCCAACTCTGCGACCCCATAGACGGCAGCCTACCAGACTCCTCAGTCCCTGGGATTCTCCAGGCAAGAACACTGGAGTGGGTTGCCATTTCCTTCTCCAATGCATGAAAGTGAAAAGTGAAAGTGAAGTGGCTCAGTCGTTTCCCACTCTTCGCAACCTCACGGACTACAGCCTACCAGGCTCCTCCATCCATGGGATTTTCCAGGCAAGAGTACTGGAGTGGGTCGCCATCGCCTTCTGTCCTATGATCGGTCAAATCCAACTGAAAATAAAAGCAGCAAGCTTTTGGGACTTGGCTATTTTCAAGTATTCCCAAACGTATTTCTAGGGTGCAGGACCAAACAACTTAACCAAACATTACGATCTTTAATTTTTAGAATGTTTTTGTTGTGTTGAGACATACTTAGCCACATCTAAGTCCCAGCATGGCAGATCTTGGTAATTTCCCATCAGTCCCACGTGCACAGGCCTCCCATGGCTTAAGTGATGTGAACTTACAGCTGCACATGATGCTGATGTTTAGCAACAAGAGGTGAGGGCTTAAACTGCTCATTCCGTCACAGTAAGCCCAGTTTCTCCTGAAACTTAAAAAGATGGTTTTTCTAAAAGCACCATCTAGTGGCCAAACCTCAAAATACTAATAGGCTTACGAGACATTCTCCTGTTAAGAGCTTATAGACTAATTTCAATAATTTGAGTCTTTAGAAGTTACAGTTACATGTTCAACAAAACTTCATGATATTGGAAAGCTTTATATTTGATATGTCAGAAGCTGAACCTTGTCCTATTCACTCCCTTGTACTTCGATGTCAGGAGACATTTCCCCCTTGATTGGACTGTAGCAGGTAGCCAACCCTACCACAAGAATTTAAAAGTCAAATGCAGACTGGAGAATACTTGTGGTCTGCTAAACCAGAGCAAAATCAGTGGGTTAAAAATGACAGGTTATCAAGACAAGGGAAATGCCTGCCCTCACAGTTCCTTAAGCTAAGAATTTATTGTTTGGAAGGTCACAGTCCACCAGTTAGAAAATATAAGGAAGGAAAAATGTCAAACCCTAAACTCAGTCACATTTAATTCCCCCCTTTGTTTTATTTTCCGCAAGCATATTAGTATTTTTATCATCTTTTATAGTTGAAATAGCAATGCTTAACCAATCAAGAATTTGTACCTCTTCACGAGCAGAAAAAAAAGATAAAAAGGTTAAGGACAACATTTATTGCTACCAGTGGCTTTTATCATCAGTACATGGTTCTGACTGCAATACCTTCTTCAGACTGCACAGGGAGCTCAGAATCCAGAAGTCATTAAGAGAAATACAGGTAGGTTGGGGAGGCAGGGGGATTAACTGATCAAGAAATACAAGTAGGCTGGGGAGGCAGGGGGTTAACTGATCAAGAAAAATCCTAATGGCTTAACATAAAACTAGGGTACTGAATTCAGTTAATACATGTTACAGATCCCAATCACAGAGCTGCCCCAACATCTAGAGAGTCTCTCCTGCTGATTATAAATGAGTGAACTGAGCAGTTTAAAAAACCTAACTTTAGCTGTTACGTTTCTTTAGTGAGCACCTCGATATAGTCTTTATCACAAATTTTTATACAAATGTCAAAAATCCTTTCAACAAACCTAAGAGTGTCTTAATCACGTGCCACTTTTAAGCTTCAATTTAAGATAAACAAAAACTGAAAATAATTTTATTTTCAAACTCTAGAAATTGAAAGGAGACAAAAATCAACAATGGTAACAGGGGTCCTTTTTACCACCTGATTCATATGGGGCAATTTTGAAGTACCTTTTCCAGATTAATTTGTATTTGAATCATGGATTAAACATGGCTGTCACACTGAAATAATTTGTTCACTAGATTGCTAAAAATAAACTTTGAGGGTTTCCTCATCAACAGGCCATAGATCAACATGCATAAAATTCATTTAGTATTCAAAGAAGCAAGCAAAAGCAAGAAGAAAATTAAATCAGGATTCTGGGACAAGGTTTGCTAGCTAGGAATTTTGGAATTTAAAAAAAAACACTGAGTTTCTGACACAAGGCAATCTACACGTTACATTTTAGCAGAGAAAAGGGTAGAACTGACAAATACTACAAAGGAATTTTTTACTAAAAATTTTTTTGATCTTTAGACTTTTTTTTTTTGGTCTTTAAGTGCTTAAATATTGTTGAATTATAATTAGTCATACAAATCAACTGGGTTTTTTCCTCTGGCTCATTTCAAATCAGCCTGAAAAGATATATACCTTACGTAGCCTATCCTGGTTTTCCATGCTCCCATCCCGAGTCGTCTACCTTAGTTTGCACTTGAAGGTAACTCTTGCAGCTACATGACAGAAACAGGCTGCAGAGGTGGACAAGGAGAAGCCTGTCCCTCTTGCCGTGATAAATCAGTGCCACACACAGAACCCACACTTTCGGAAGCGTTATCTTCGTTATAGAGCCGTTTGATCCCATCGTAGAAGTCGTCCACTTCCATTTCCTCCACTTTGCGTTTGGCAGAGGCATACTTGCACCCACTGGCAGCTGGGAGATGGTGGCAGAAGGCTGCTGGGCCTCTGACTGGCACTTCTGGTCTGCTGTTGTCCTTGGAGAAGTCTGGGCCTGGGACAGAGGAGGGGTGTAATCTGAACACGCCTCTGTCACAGGTCACCAGGGTGTGCTTGAGGGGACGGTAGACATAAACGGAATTTAGAGGCAGGGAAGACTGCAGAGTAGAAAGGTGATGTGCCACAAGCTCCCGACAGTGGATCAGCTGGGAGCTATCCATCTGAGCCAGGCGAGAAAGAAAAATAATCAGTGGAGGTGGCTCTGTCCTTTCTGCTAGCCACTTTTTCTCCTCATGCCCCGTCCCCCAAGGCTTCTCTCCTCACATCTTTTACCTCCAACTCATCTAATTCCTCCAGCCTAACCCATCATTTTTAGAATGTGTGTCCAGATCTGTATTTATAATATAAACCACTTTGGAACTTGAATTCTCTATTTGCAATTATATGCTGGACATCTTCATGAAAGTAGAAATTATTCTTTTTTCACTGATATATATCTAACATCTGCTTTTTGTTCAGGCTATCTCCCCTGTCCAGAAGGCCTTTCACCTCACCCTCTTTGCCTCCTCCAACGTCTTTAGTGAAGACCAAAATACAGATGATTAGATATTAATATATATACTCCCTTATATATATATATATTATAAAGATACATATTATATATGTGTGTATCTATATACACAGACACACACACATACATACACATGCTTTCGGCTCTAACAGCAAACAATCTGTCTGGAATGCAGAAGACCCAGGTTCAAGATCCCCTGGAGAAGGAAATGGCAACCCACTCCAGTATTCTTGCCTGGAGAATCCCATGGACAGAGGAGCCTGGTAGGCTACAGTTCATGGGGTTGCAAAGAGTCAGTCACAATTAAGTGACTAACATTCAATGTACAGATAAACAAAATCCATTAAGAATTTAGAGAAGCAGCCAGAGGCAAGAAAAAATTTAAATAAGGGATGGGGAAGGCTGTCTAAGAATTTTTGAACAACTTTTTTTTTTAAACAGAGTAAATGAAAACCTTTCACAAGTTGTATTTCTGTAGCAAATAGCAGGCTTGACAGCACTAGCAAAAAACATTTTTGCTAAGATTTTTGTTTAATGAGGAAGTTTCACTAACTCCTTATCCTTCAGGATAATTCAACTCCTTCTTATCCTTCAGAATAATTCAGGTATCAGTCCTTTTTGAAGCCACCCCTGACTTCCCTTATCCCTCCCAAACCCCAAATCCCAGGATCATCCGTTTTTGTATCAAGCTGTTATCATACTTACCACACTGTGTTAGAATAATCTATTTAACCATTTACGCTTTTCTACTACAGACTATAAGATCCCAAGAGGTAGCCATTGTATCATATTGATTTTTATTTAAGTTTCTAGCACCAATGACTACATGGAAGGCCTTCAAAATCTTGTGATAGAGTCTAATTAAATTAATTAGTCTCTTTCTGCCTTACTTTCCCTACAATTATAGCCTTAGTCAAAATTCCTATACAACACAAATTTAAATTAATTCCTCTATTTAATTCCTCAGCACCCCAAGTGCCTACCAGAAATAATCTACTTCTTTAGTTCGGAATTAAGAAGGCTCTCCACAATCTGACCCAACCTTCTTTTCCTGTCTTGTGTGAGCTGTGTGCTCAGTCATGTCCAACTCTTTGCAACTCCATGGGCTATAGCCCCCAGGCCTCTGTCCACAGAACTTTTCAGGCAAGAATACTGGAGTGGGTTGCCATTTTCTTTTCCAGGGTATCTTCCTGACTCAGGGATCGAACCTGAGTCTCCTGCATTGGCAGGCATATTCTTTACCACTGTGCCACCTGGGAAGCCTTTCCAGTCTTATTTCCTCTTGCTGCTGCTGCTAAGTCGCTTCAGTCGTGTCCAACTCTGTGTGACCCCATAGACAACAGCCCACCAGGCTCCGCCGTCCCTGGGATTCTCCAGCCAAGAACACTGGAGTGGGTTGCCATTTCCTTCTCCAGTGCATGAAAGTGAAAAGTAAAAGTGAAGTCACTCAGTTGTGTCCCACTCTTTGCGACCCCATGGACTGCAGCCTACCAGGCTCCTCTGTCCATGGGATTTTCCAGGCAAAAGAGTACTGGAGTAGGTTGCCATTGCCTTCTCTGTATTTCCTCCTAACATATCCCAATTTATGGTCTGTATTCCTTTCAAACAAACATGCTCTCTACTCTGCACAAATTTTGCCCTTTCTTACTTTACCCTTTTGAAACTGTATTATGTATTCCTTCCAGGTCTGGCTAACTGCCACCACCTCCAGGAAGTCTATCTTGACTAACTACCAGCGATCACTTTCAGGCTGATGTATTCTATAGGTATCTTTGGACATTTCTCAACCAATTCTTATTCATACCTAAAAAACCCTGTAGCACACAGTATGACTTTGCAACACCACAGAGAAAATAAAGGAAAATAACATGCTCTGCAAGAACATATTTGGTGACAAAACTTTTTATCTCTAAATATACTCCTTGCTGGAACTTCCCCTGCAGTCTAGTGTTAAAACTCCACCTTCCAATGCAGGGGGTGACAGTTCAGTCCCTGGTTGGGGAACTAAGGTCCCACATGCTACAGGGTGGTGTGGCCAAAAATTTTTTAAATAATCATAAAATGCATTAAAATAAACTCATTACCTATTACCCAGGAAAGTATACAAAGATGAGAGGCTAGTGTTAGTCATCATGTACAAATGTAACAGTGTCTGAAATTACCAGAAACTACATATGAAAATGACCATTTTTCATATGTATTTTGTTCACCAATTTTTTTCCCCTAGTTTGAAAGGCTCTAGCTAACACCCTAACAGGCAAGATATTATTAACTAGTATTAGAATTTATTTTCTCTTAAAACAAAAAAAGTTATATGATAACTTTCAAGATTATAACTGTAGGCTAAGGCTTATCATGTCCCAGGGATGTGAAACAAGCTAAGCCATGCTAAAAACAGTGGAATGGGACTTCCCTGGTGGTCCAATGGCTAAAAAGACTGTGCAGGAGGCCTGGGTTTGACCCCTGGTGAAGGAAGTATATCCCACATGCTGCAAATAAGACCTAGTGCAGCCAAATTAAAAAACAAAGACAGTGGAACAAAGCACACAGGAGAGGGATGGGGCTTCAGAGTTCTTTAAGGCACCTGGTACTCCAGGCCAGGACCCCACTTCTTCAAATAGCCTCCAAAAGACAGGTAACAGAGAAAAAGGAATTGGGACATGGAAAGAAGACTACAGTGTAAAAAAAATTATGTCTAAAAAGTAAGTACCCAGTTTATTCTGTTGTTCTTCAACAAATGAATGACACTAATGGCCGAGAAAAGTAAAAATATCACAAATATTCTAATGCCTTAGTCACTGGGCATAGTATCACAGAAGAAGCCTGAAGAAAAACATGTTTTTCAAGTAAAAAGAAGACTGTGTCACTAAAAACTTTCTCTGTGGAAGTAGTAAGTAAATGTGAGGACTGGCAGAAAACAGGGCTAGAAAGACACTGAAGGTTTTACAAACTGCTACCACCTAATGAAGCTTCGCAAGGTGGTGCAGTGGTAAAGAATCTGCCTGCCAATGCAGGAAACACAAGAGGCGGGTGTGATCCCTGGGTCCGGAAGATCCCTTGGAGTAGGAAACGGCAACCAGCTTCAGTACTGCCCTGAAAGTTCCATGGACAGAGGAGCCTGGCAGGCTATATCCAGGGGTCAGAAAGCGTTGAACACAACGGAGCATGCAAGCACACACAGACCATCTAATGATGGTCTACCCAAATTAAATCCTCTGTCCAAAGTAATTCATCAACATAAATTCCTTCTATTGCAACCTGAGTTTGTTCTAAGAAAATAAAATATGGCCCTTGCTAAGATACAGTGGAAGAAACAAAATAAGCATATATACTGGAATTACTGCAACTTTAGACACCAGACAAGTTCTCTAATGAAACTCATAGAATGATTTAAAATGAACATGTTCTAGTTGCAGAGTGTCAAGAGAACATTTATTGTTATTTTTTAGGACGACCATCTCCCTCAAGGGTAACTATTTTCAAGTATCCCTTGCTAGAAAAACAAACAGAACTGTAATTCAGCTTACCAAGGAGGTAAGGCAAATAGCCTTGAACATTTACAGAGCAGACAGCCGAACAGGTTACTGATGGGAAAGGGGGATCGGAATAGCATTATGTAACTGATTCAGATGGACCCAAAGCCCTGAAAACACTAGTGCCATAAGGAGTCAGACTCGAGGCACCTTCAGGAAGGACTAGAAGACCTGGTGGGGAGGGCCTGCTTCTTGAACTCCATACTCTTAACACTACACCACAGAGGTAAACTTATACTTTGACTAGGGACCTTGGTTAGGGACAGGAAGTTAAAGTTAAGTGAAGTTGCTCAGTCGTGTCTGACTCTGCGACCCTGTGGACTGTAGCCCGCCTGGCTCCTCTGTCCATGGGATTCTCCAGGCAAGAATACTGGATTGGGTTGCCATTTCCTTCTCCAGGGGATCTTCCCAACCCAGGGATCAAACCCGGGTCTCCTGCATTGCAGGCAGATGCTTTATCGCTTTAGGGACAGGAAGACCACCAAGCTCATCTGGGGAGATTTAACATCCTGAGATTATCAAGGCAGATGGCATCAATCAGAGGAGAACATGAGTACAGCCACAGAAACAGAACAATGAGAGGAGTAAGAAGAAAGAGGGTTGGCCAGCTCAAAATGATGACCAAAAGGTAGCATAAGAGGTAAGAGGGGTGGTGATGTGGCAGTAGAGTGGGTGAGGAGACTAGAAAAGACAAGAGAAGGCTTGCCTTTCAAACCAGGAAACACTCCCTGTACTTTGTCTGAAGTCCAGAGGGAACACAGGCAGAGCTGCTGACAATGGGGCCCCTCACAGCATGGACGCCTGTGATGGACCAATAGCAGTCCTCTCAAACCACGACACTGGGAAACATGTCAGAAGTAATGTCGGTACCATCTTAGCAATCTGATGCAAGAACTTCCTATACAACAACTAGAAATCCAGGAGGAGTATCTGATATTACTATGGCTTTGTCACAGGTCTAATTACAAAGATACTAGACGTAGTGTTCCTATGTGAACAGAGATGAACTTAGCAAAAATAACTGTCTTAAAGAATAAGGAGCCACTCATATTTGGGCCTGGGGAAGGCAATGGCTACCCACTCCAGTAGTCTTGCCTGGAGAATCCCATGGACAGAGGAGCCTGGCGGGCTACAGTCCATGTGGTTGCAAAGAGTTGGAGACAACTGAGCGACTAAGCACAGATTTGGGCCACTAAGATTTCAGAGAATTGCTAAGACCAAGTCTCAAACTCTCTGAAGTTTTGTGATCTTATGTGTGTTTTTAACTGTCTTCCTCATTATAACTTGACTACTACATGGAGCAGAGACTTTTTTTGGAATCACTGTATCCCCAATACCTTGACCATAGATTTCTCAATAAATGTAACATAACTATATACATATATAAGACAATGGAACAGTGGTTTTCAAACTATGTCCAAACAGCTTATGAAAGAGAAGAGGCCATGTTGAATAGGACTGCATCTGATAGGCTTCTGCCCCAAACACATATTACAAAGTAATACTTTACTATTTAGGATTTGGGAATTGTACGTGTACAAGATTTGGGGGGAGGCGGGTGAGGAAGAGTTCTATTTCTAAAGAAAACACTGAAAACCACTGGACTACAATCTTCAAGATTTTTATGGTATAGATAAAGCACTGGGGTTTTTCTAGTTTTCTTTACTACCAAGTTTTGTGTGTCTCTGAGAAAATCCCAAGTTCTCTGCGCTGCAGCTATAAAATAAAGAGTTTGAATAATCTGATTTTTAAGAAGGTTCCTTCAAATTCCAAGCTTATAATAATACCTGGGGAGAACAGTTTTGGTGAACACTTTCTTTTAGCACCAGAAGACTTACAATAGAGAATAAGCATATTCTCTAATGTTCTTCAGCAAAGAACAAGCCATCAAAGCTGCAGAATATACATGTTATTTACAATATTCTTATTTACGGTTCAAAGCTTGTCCTTTCTCAGTGCTAGTAACTCTTCACATAGCAAATTTTCTCTGCACTAACTTGGAAACAGGCACAGAAACAAAGTCATGGAGGCATTTAGAGCTATGTCCTTCATTCCAATAAAGATGAAAAATGTAGGAGGTTCTCTTAATGTCCCTTCCCCCACTTCCAGAGTCTAATGTAAATGATTAACATTCAATTTCCTTTTCCAACACTCAAGGTAGGCAAAGTAAGTGCTCTGTGTCACACTATTCCCTTAAGTGGTAGTTTTTGATGTTACTTTCTAAAAATTCTCACTAACTAGCAACTATCTCCCAGGGTTTATTTTCATTATAGCATTATTTCAATAGAAAAAAACATTTCTCAATTATTTCAATGTAACAAATGCAAGTAAAAGAAGGTATCTCCTTGTGTATGGAGAAACAGCCTGTATTACACTAATATCATGGGTCCCAGGGAAGGAGAACAAGCTGGGCTATGCTAAAGCAGAATAAAACACAGCTAAGAGGAATAGAGCTCTAGTTGATATATTGCTCTATTATCATCATTCTTTTTATGAAAAGATAGCTCTTCTCTGCTCACAAACTAAAGCATGAAATTCTCAGAGCTGAGAGGCTGCCCTAAAGTATATTTTATATGTCTGCTAACTTTTTTTTGGTCTGTTAGCTTTTACAGCTTGTATCTATCAACTGTTACTGTCTTACAAAATACCAAATTCAAGTATTATTCTCATTTTTATTTTATAGTATTCTTTAATAAGTTTTATCAACTCAAAGATTGCAGCTGTTTGCTGAAGTTGGTTTTTATATTACATAATGTTTTTATGCTCAGAATTTAGCAGTCTCTTCTCTAAATAAAATTTAATAAAACAAATCAGAATAACTATTGCCAAATGAGAATAAACAGGGACATATAAAAGGGAAAGTAGGCTCAAAAGTCTTATTAGGGACTCATTTGGCTAAGGGGTATGGTTTGCAGCAGATCTAAACTCGTAGGTTCCATTTAATGCCATGAACAGAACCAGTAAGGATCCTCTCCAAATAGTTGCTAACAGAGTAACCATTATTAACTTTTCATTTGAATTTCAAATTTTCATTTGAATGAGAATTTTCTCCACTAAATTTTTAGTTTTTATATAGATAGTTGATAAAAATTTAACCAACCTCAAACATTTTATATCAATTTGCAGATAAAGCTACTCACCAACCTTAGGCAACTACTTCAGAAAGTCCTGGAACTTCAGGAATATACTTTCTATTTGCCAAGTACTTCCTTCTCTAGCCAACAATAAATTATCTGCTTGTCTAAAAAGCAACTTCTTGCGGTTTATGTTTTTGCCTTATCTTTTAAAAAAAATAAGTTAACTACAGAAGTACTGTAATGAAGCCTAATAGGTAGTAAGGTTCTTCATACAAAATCAATGGAGACTATATTAGCAAGAATCTTAGTTATCTTTTAAGATTAAGATTTTCAGCAACCTAGAAGGTTAGATGGTTAGACAGCATCACCGACTCAGTGGACATGAATTCTGAGCAAACTCCAGGAGATAGTGAAGGACAGGAAAGCCTAGTGCTGCAATCCATGGGGTTGCAAAGAAGTTGGACATGACTTAGTGACTAAACAACCACCACCACCTAGAGGAGGGATGAAAAGAATCGAGAAAATACTGTCTAGGCTTTAAAAGAGAAAAAAAGACGTCTAACCTATACATTTAAAGTGTGTAATAATACTTCGTCTGCCCTTAAAAATAAGCTGCCATTACAAGATTAAAAATATCTTACTTTTATAACTATCTGCTAACCCTATTTTCCCAGTAAGAGACAAATGAATGCCATTTAATTAGACTGACACCTACCTGTGCTTTCTGAAGCAGTTCAATTGTAAGAGGAAGCCAATCAGGAATGAGTTTCTCCATTTCCAGACTAACCATCGCCAGGGCAAGCATGGATCCTTTGAACTGCAGAAGTTGGCTGCAGGCCATACAGTGAAGTAATTGCTTGGTAAGGAATGCCAAATGTTGAGATGGGCTCAGACTGGGCAAACTAAAAAGTAACTGAGGCCTAGTTGACACTGCAATGGCATGGAACTAAAAAAAAAAAAAAAAAAAATTAAAATTAAATCACAAGAACATCATTCTAGTTACTTAAATGTCTAGATAAGCTATGTACAGAAGTTCATGTAATCTCAGGTATTACTCAATTTCTAAGTTTGCAATTTTAGCTTCAGTGATTTGACATATATCTTAATTTCTACTTTTTCCTTGGCTAACTGCAGTAATTTTCCTTTTCCTAAAAATCAGAACAACAAAAAAAAGGACTTCGCTGGTGACTCAGGGGTAAAGTATCTGCCTGCCAATACAGGAGACATGGGTTTGATCTCTGGGAAGATCCCACATGCTGTAAAAGCAACTAAGCCCGTGCAGCAGAACTACTGAGCCTGTGCTCTAGAGTCCAGGAGCCACAACTACTGAGCCCACACGCTCTACAGCCCCTGCTCCCCAAAACTAGAGAAAAGCTGAAGCAACAACAAAGACTCAGTGCAGCTCCCCGTCCCCGCCAAAAGAGTGGGCAATCTACTTTTCAAGTTACTAAAACAGGACTATATACTCAAGTAGGAAATTGAAAGACTTCAGGTGAATTTACAATGTGAAGAAAATCCAATGGTGTGGCTGTGTGAAGATCCCAATTCAACTTATCCAGAATAATTCTCTCCATCCGCAGAATTTCAGAAGAAGAACAGCCACAGAAACTGTCTCTTGCCAACACCTTCAGTACTGGGATTCTCTAGACAAAGCAAAAGGGGAGGAGGCAGGGAGGGCAGGACAGAAAAAAATTAACTCGTTTTTTCAGTTTTTGTTTTGGTAAACAGAAAACAAGCTAATAAACGGATAAAACTTTCAACAAAGAGACATGACTAATCTTGAAAAGTTACCTCGTCTTCCTCAACCGTCTTGGCAGCCAGGAAAAAACAGCTGATTGCAATACAACTCAGGTATTTTGGGTGGGCCTAAAACAAGGAAGAGAGAAAAAACAACTTCAGTGATTTGTCAAAAAGTTAAAAAGAGTTTATTTTTGGAAACTAGATATGCAGACGAGGCAAGTATGCACACAACCCTGTGGAATTCAAATTAATCTGGCTTTCATTCACTGCTTTCTAGGATCAGAGATAACTTATAACCCCAGCCATATTACACACTCTACGGAAATACTAAGATCATTCTCTTCCAAGTTCAACCAATGCTAGTTAGCCAAAGCTAATTTCTATCCATCAGAGGTGAGCTTGATTTTAGAAGACATTTTTTTACTTATAAAATTCCCCCAATTAAAAATATATTTGTGTATTTTTAAAGCTGGTTTTATTTTATCTGTCATATCAGTTAAGATTAACATACAAGATGTTAGGGGAATTAAGAAAGGAATATAAAATGAAGGCTATTATATTGCATACTTTACAAAGTGACATGCTAGCAAATTTTCTAATTAAACGTTCACCCAAAAAATTATATATTCAAATCCATGATAAGAATGAAAGGCTCCTAAATATATACAGAATCAATCACGGTGGGGAAAATCTTTCTTAGATTTGACACCCTTAGGAGGGCTCGAGTTTGCCTGTTTTCCGTATCTATAATAACTTTCTACCCAACTGGTAGAGTAAGAGTTTGCCAATTCAGTTTTAAATAATCAGGACAGGGATTTCCCTGGAGGTCCGGTGATTAGGATTTGGTGCCTTCACTGCCGTGTCCTGGGTTCAATCCCTGGTTGGGTTACTAAGATCCCA
This sequence comes from Bos indicus, assembly GCF_029378745.1. Taxonomy (NCBI): domain Eukaryota; kingdom Metazoa; phylum Chordata; class Mammalia; order Artiodactyla; family Bovidae; genus Bos; species Bos indicus. Next base: position 92,552,755 of record NC_091765.1, read on the forward strand.
CAGCTATATGCTGTGGCCAAATGAATAATCATGATAGTTTAGCCTTGATTAATTATTTAATAAATAGGCCAGTCAATAACCAATGCCTCAATGGAAGTAGCATACAGTCTAGGAATCTTCCATCCCTCTTCCTGTATAAGAAATAAAGGGTTGGTGCTCAGTCATGTCTGACTCTTTGCACCCCATGGACTGTAGTCCACCAGGATCCTCTGTCCATGGAATTCTCCAGGGAAGAATACTGGAGTGGGTTGCCATTCCCTTCTCTATGGCATCTTCCCGACCTGGGATCGAACCCAGGTCTCCTGCATTGCAAGCAGATTCTTCACCATTTGAACCACCAAGGAAGCCCATATGAGAAATAAAAGCCAGTTCAATTCTATCAATATTTTAAAGTAATCATTAATATTAATCAGAATATTATGTTTAGAAAACATTGCCATAAATATTATATCTTGCTTTACAGATGAGAAAACAGTCTCAGAGGTTAACAGAGATACCACAAGTGATCCAGAAAGTGAAGTCAGATCTTGTGGCTCTGACAGTTTTTCAGGTTCTCTTATTTCTCCCTGTGTAACAACGTATCAACTCCATATCCTTGAGGAAATCAGAGTTCATTACAGACAGTCCAACAGTTAGCAACTCTGGGTAGGCAATGAAATCCCCAAAACAAGGGCACCAAGAGTAAACTTAGTACTGTAAAGAACCCCAACAGCAAATATGTGGGGTTTTTTTTGTTTAAACAGACAGTAATTTTCAATCCTGGATGTACATCAGAATCATCTATGTAGTTTCTTTATTTAAATAAAAATGTTCAGATTTCACCTACTAGAGATTCAGATTTAGTAGGTCTGGGATAAGGTTCAAGGTCTGTACTTTTAAAGTTCATAGCACCTTTTTCTGCACAGCTAGACTTGAGGCTCCATTCTTGTTGCAATCCTTTTATGGTCTGCTTTAAGCACCTTTAAACTATGAATACATTTTAAATTAATTGTTTCAATATAGATTAGCCATCTCTAAGTAAGCATCTGATGCTAGTAACATCAGGCCCCATGGTATCTTTCTCTGTGAAAGGGAGCTTAGCTACAGCAGGGGAACAGGGAGAGGGGAGGAGGACTTGATGCTGAAATAACTGTTGGCATCCCAGTTAACCCAGACTTCAGGCAATTAGGATCATCATAATTTAAGTCTCTCAAAAGTAGAAGTCTGAAACATAAAAAGGTAACTGAGTGGCCATCCAAATTCTTCCATTCCATAATTCTTTGGCTTCTATTTGTTATACCAAATAACAAAAAATACAGTACCCTCAGCACTGAACTCATAGTTCCTGCAACATATATATATTCCTAGGGATACAAACGATAACTGAATTGCTTTTTTGTTTCATGTCTTGCTATTGAATAAATGTTGACTTTCTGCTTTAGATCTGCTAAGGGCCTCCATGACTGATTTCACATCATATAACCAATGATATACCAATAGGGATAACATAAAACTTATTTGTAATACTGCCACTGAACAAAAAAACACCAAAGTTATGTAAAACAGTTCAGTTTTCATCTTGTTATACTCCAAATGTATGCTGCTAGAAAGTACTTATATGCTGTTCAGAAAACTACAAAAAAGAGATTCAATAAATAAGTAGTGACAGAAAAATATGCAATAGGCTTATTGTACTTTTCTAGTCTGATTCACTATTCACAACTAGTATTCAACGTGTTAAAAAGATGACTAAACTTTCTACTAATGCTATAAAAGAAAGACATAAATTTCATTGGTTAAGTATAAGCTATGAATACTTACAGAATATAATCGGAAACATTTCTGAAGACTTAAAGCAATAATAGAAGACATCATGTCTTCTTACAGATATATATCTTATCTTTAAGAAGGTTTTCCATTCCTTTCCACCTTGTAGAATATTCTACTAATTGCCCCTGGTGCGGCATATAAACCATTAAAACAGAAGTTGTATGTAAGTATATTCTAGAATATTTACCTTTACAGTAGCTAAGAACCTGTCCAAAAGACTGCTAGCCAGAGCAAATGTTTCTGGGTAAAGGTTGAATTGGTACTTGAGTTTGGCCAGCCACTGAATCACTTCATCTCTCTGCGATGGAGAAACATTCTATAAGGAAACAATTAAAAAATAAAAGAGAATAAGTTTCAAGTTATCATCAAGATATATTTGCAATTCTCACTTATAAAAGGTTAGCAAATGCTATGGAATATGTGTTTACATGTTAGAAAATGTTTCTAAGTTTATTCAAAATCTAACAAACTTGAGATAAAGGAAGATAAAACCTTATGTATTAGTTGCTGTGCTGTGCTTAGTCGCTCAGTCATGTCTGACTCTTTGTGACCCCGTGGACTGTAGCCAGCCAGGCTCCTCTGTCCATGGGATTCTCCAAGCAAGAATACTGGAGTGGGTTGCCATGCCCTCCTCCAGGGGATCTTCCCAACCCAGGTCTCCTGCATTGCAGGTGGATTCTGAGCCACCAGCGAAGCTACGTAGATGCTAGATACTTCTCCAGCAGAACAACCTACATATCTCCAGACATTTCCAAATGTCGCCTGGTGAGCACAACTGGCCCCAGTTAAGAACCCTATGCTGATATAACACAGTAATCAATATCTCAATCAGCTAAAAAAGGGTATCAACTTTCGGGTGATACAGCTCACTTTAAATTACTTTACAAATATATACCCTTCTGCTACTTTGGTAAATAAATAACTGAGTCATTCACACAGTTTTTAAAGTAAATGAAGCATTGCTCTTTTTTAATGTGAAATCAGAGAATTAAAAATGTCCCAAGTACTTCTTTTCTCAATCTATCATTTAAGTCATTCCAGTATAACTATAGAAAATATAAAACTCGTGTAACTTGGCTATGGAGTACAAAGTTGACTTAGTTACTATCAGAGTCATAACAAAGCAAATATCTTTATTTTATCTTCAGCTTTTCAAAAGCAAACAACATGTAAACGATGGGAATAGTGAAATGGTTCCTCACAAAATGAAGAAAATGTTTGTAAATCATATATCTAATTAGGTACTTATATCTAGAATATGCAAAGACTCCTGAGAGTTTAACAGAGACAGAACCCAAATTTTAAAATGAGCAAAGGGTCTAAATAGATATTTCTCCAAAGAAAATACACAAGTCGCCAATGAGCACTTGAAAAGATGCTCAACATTATTACATATCAGGGAAATGCAAATCAAAATCAAAAGGCAGTATCTCCTCTCACCCACAAAAATGACTACAATAAAAAAAATTAGTAACAACAAATTCTGGCAAGGATACGGAGAAATTAGAATCCTCATTCATTCACCTACTAAGAATGAAAGATGGTACGGTTACTTCAGAAAACAATCTAGCAGCTCCTCAGAAGTTTAAACACAGAATTATCATATGACCCAGGAATTCCACTCCTAGGCATATACAAAAAAGATTTTAAAACAAGTATTCAAACAAGTATTTGTACACTAATGTTCACAAGTATTTGTACACTAACGTTTACAACAGTAACTATTCATAATAGTTAAGAGGCAGAAACAACCCAAATGCCCATCAACTGATAAATGGATATAAATAAAGTGTGATATATCCATACTATGAAATTTATTCATCAACAAAAAAGAATGAAGTGCTGGGATTTTCCTGGTAGTCCAGTGGCTAAAACGTTGAGCTCCCAGTGCAAGAGCCCAGGTTCAATTCCTGGTTAGGGAACTAGATGCCACATGCTGCAACTAAGATCTCACATGCTACAACTAAGACCTGGAGCAGTCAAATTAAATAAATAAATATATTTTTTTAAAAAACAGAATGAAGTACAGTCATGCCATAACATGGAAGACCCTTGAAAACAATATGTTAAGTGAAAGAAGACAGTCACAACAGACCATGTATTATATGATCATGTTTATATGTAATGTCCAGAGTACACAAGCCTATAGAGATGAGCAAAATAAAGGACAGAAATGGTATGGACCTAACAGAAGCAGAAGATATTAAGAAGAGGTGGCAAGAATACACAGAAGAACTGTACAAAAAAGATCTTCACGACCCAGATAATGATGATGGTGTGATCACTGACCTAGGGCCAGACATCCTGGAAGGTGAAGTCAAGTGGGCCTTAGGAACCATCACTATGAACAAAGCTAGTGGAGGTGATGGAATTCCAGCTGAGCCATTTCAAATCTGAAAAGATGATGCTGTGAAAGTGCTGCACTCGATATGCCAGCAAATTTGAAAACTCAGCAGTGGCCACAGGACTGGAAAAGGTCAGTTTTCACTCCAATCCCAAAGGCAATGCCAAAGAATGTTCAAACTACTGCACAATTGCACTCATTTCACATGCTATCAAAGTAATGCTCAAAATTCTCCAAGCCAGGCTTCAACAGTATGTGAACTGAGAAGTTCCAGATGTTCAAGCTGGATTTAAAAATGGCAGAGGAATCAGAGATCAAATTGCTAACATCCACTGGATCATAGAAAAAGCAAGAGAATTCCAGAATACCTAACTTTTGCTTCATTGAATATGCCAAAGTCTTTGACTGTGTGGATCACAACAAACTGTGGAAAATTCTTAAAGAGATAGGAATACCAGACCACCTTATACCCCTCCTGAGAAACATGTATGCAGGTCAAGAAGCAGCACTTAGAACCGGATATGGAACAACGGTTCCAAATTGGGAAAGGAGAACGTCAAGGCTACCGTCACCCTGTTTATTTAACTTATATGCAGAGTACATCATGCGAAATGCCAGGCTGGATAAAGCACAAGCTGGAATCCAAACTGCCAGGAGAAATATCAATAACCTCAGATATGCAGAAGACACCACCCTAATGGCAGAAAGCAAAGAGGAAATGAAGAGCCTCTTGATGAAAGTGAAAGAGGAGAGTGAAAAAGTTGGCTTAAAACTCAACATTCAACAAACTAAGATTATGGTACCCGGATTCATCACTTCATGGCAAATAGATGGGGAAACAATGAAAACAATGACAGACTATTTTCTTGGGCTGCAAAATCACTGCAGATGGTGACTGCAGCCATGAAATTAAAAGACGCTTGCTCCTTGGAAGAAAAGCTATGACTAACTTAGATAGCATCTTCAAAAGCAGAGACATTATTTTGCCAACAAAGGTCCATATAGTCAAAGCTAAGGTTTTTCCAATGGTCATATATGAATATAAGAGTAGGACCATAAAGAAGGCTGATCACCTAAGAATTGATTGTTTTGAACTGCAGTGTACTAGTTACAGCATTTAATAGAAATCAATATCCAGTATTCTCTTATTTATTAAATAAAATTTTCACGATGTCATCACACCACAAATCTATATAATCAAATTAAGGTTTTAAAGTTTAGGTAACATTGTTACAAACTATAGTAATTTTGGAATTAAGTTTTCTCAATTCCTGAGAATAAGAAAATTTAGTAAGAATAAGAGAATTTCTTTCTAAGGCAGCAAACAGACATTAAACTATCTTAAATGGGCCATGATAACAGATTGATAGTCCATTAAAAACAAAACTAAACTCAACAGGAATAAATGAAAGATACCAGGGACAAAAGATGAATATACATTTAAAGATGAAAGGATACTGAAGGGGAAATGAATCTGAATTTATCATTAGAGATTACTATACAAACACTATTATCATTTTAATCTTCCTACATATTATTTTTAAGTTTTGGATTCAGGCTTAATTTTCAAAAGGTACATACTTTAAAGCAATATTTATTTACTCTTCAGTTTTATAGGAACCATAAAAACAAAACAAACCTAGTAATACTTAATTTACTACTAATAAATAGAACAGATATACGTAAGTACTGCTGCTGCTGCTAAGCTGCGTCCGTCGTGTCCGACTCTGTGCGACCCCACAGACGGCAGCCACCAGGCTCCGCCGTCCCTGGGATCCTCCAGGCAAAAACACTGGAGTGGGTAAGTATTGCTGTCAGGTAAACACACAAAAGTACAGAAATGGCTCCGTGATTAGTGGAAAAGACCATTTTCAATAAGTGAAGGTTCCAGACAAGTAAAGGTTTAACCTAAGCACTGCAGGATTCACCATCATAACCATTTTGGATGGAAATCTCTTTAAAAATATATTATTCATCTCATTCCTCAGAAAGCACAGAGACCACAGCTTAAACCTTTTTCCTGATCACTCAGAGTCAACTTTATGAAATTAATTCCTCTATCACAGAGAGATGCATTAAGAGTTATTAAAGTATGAAAGGCTGTACATCTTGACAGTGGATCTCCTCAAATAGGCACTTCAGCTAGAATTCCTTCTCTCCTTCCTCTTGGTTTTCTTTAGCGTTGCAAGACAGTGCCAGGTGCTCCTTGTAACCTCTGATAGTGCACTGGCCAGTTTCCTTTATTCCAACTCCTCTGTCAATTTTCAGCTTTGACCCCAAAAGTAAAGTATTTCTTTGTGGCCAAACCAACTAATCACACATACATAATTTTTATATTTAGCTCTAAACTCAGTTATCACTGGCATTTATGATGGTTAGCTGCCATATATATTTGCCTCCTGGTCAATTCCTTTTGTTATATAAAAACTGACTCTAGAATACTACACAAGAAATACTGACAAGAAAATGAGACAAAGATGGTTTACAACCTTTTATATTAATATCTCACCACCAAAGTGGTGTTAAGACTATGAACAATAATTTGAAAACATCTGATACTCAAGACATTTAACTCAGTTCATAATAATGAACATTAAGTGTGGATCATACAACAGGCCATGGGAATACAATGAAGAATGACAATCTCCCTGTTTGAACTTTAAAGCAAAGCCTCATGATGAGGCAAACAATCAGAAATCATTAATAAAATACGGTAACGTGAGAACAGAGGTATGCACAGGGTGAGGGGGACACTGGAAGGGCGCCTGGCCCAGTGTGGGTGCAGGACAAAAGGCTCTAAGAGAAGACAGCAACTACCTTGTGTCTTCAGAGTGAGGGCAGGCGGTGATCACTCACAAGGCAAGGAAAAGAACTAAGTATTTTAAACCTGTGAACTTTACTCTGAAGGACAGGACTGATGTCAACCTGGAGTCAACTAATGTCAACAGGACTAATGTCAACACAATAACCTAGTGTTAAGCTCCTCAGATTTGCAAATAAAAATCAAGGTGGATGGAAAAGACCGCTAGAATGGATACTCTAACAACTAGTGATACAATTCAATGAATCGAAAAGAAACATAAAGCTGCTCATGGGACTGAAGTTGTGGGCTTGAAATGCTTGGGGTATACCGGGTAACAGGAAAATAACGTCCTAAAGAGACTACTTTCCAACTTGACAGAGGAACCTGGAGTTAGGTTATTAAAGCCAGGATATTAAAGCCAGCAGTTGGATCCTCACTCTCACAGAAGGAGTCTGAAAAAGTCAGCAAAATACTGTCTGGATCTATGGCTTCTCTAGAGGTGGGAGAAGTAGACACAGCCCTACAGCTAGTCCCTCGGTACTGGTTTTAAAATATTCCATTTTCCACAGAGCCGTGAGGTGTTACTTTTAGGAGCTGGACCAGGAGCCCCACAGGTCCCTGGGAACCAACTGAAGCAGCCACAAAACTTTTAGATGGAGATAATTAAACATTCAAGAGAAATTAAATTTCTACAAAGGGGAGCTTTTATTTAAAAATGCAAAAAAAACCCAGCAATGTTAATTAAGCCATCCGAACAATTCAATGAAAATGAAATAAATTAATACAAGGAGAGGCAGATGGTGATACAATCTGATGAAAGTGGGTAGGCTTTTAGGGAAGTGAAAGAATAGTGATCTAGAAGAGCAATAAGGAGCAAAAACAGCATTATTTCAATACCTTCAGGTCAGATATAGGGGGGAAAAATCCCTAAATAACAGATTACATTACATAATGTGACTATCTGTGTTTGACATTATGTTTACAGATAGTCACATAATGTGACTATCAGTGTTTGACATCGTGTTATTTAACACGTGTAAGAAGTCTCACAGGAGGAGGACATAATGTGCTGTAAGGAGAGGTAGAACACACGAGAACATAGCTAAATAGAGATTTACATATTACAACTAAGTGATTTAACTTGTGTGAAACACAGAGAATGCAAACAGCAGTTAAACGTTAGTTTTGTCCTTTCCTTCCTCTACAAATACCCAGTGGTTTGTGATGCCAGAAGAAACAAATTTACAAAATGTTACTTATAAATAGTTCTTTCAAACCAATTATAATGCAAATAATTATGAAAGAAAACATGACACTCCTTGGACTTTAACATACTTTGTATTAAAAAATCTGAGAATGGAGCCAAGAAAGCATTCTTGCATGGCTAGTATTATCATTACTAGCCAAAACTAACAGAAACCAAAAAACTCCCACAAAAGATCAGTTTGCAAAGACTCACTCATATTTCCTAATCAAGAGATCTGTTTTCTCTTATATGGATTGCTCAAATAGGGTTAAGAGAATTCAGTATAGTTGTTGAACAACTAATCCCAAAGAGAATTTATAATGGTTTGATTCAACATGGTAAAACACAGAGCTTTCTGCTATTCTGATTATTAAAACACAAATTCTGTCTAGCTTTAAACTCTAAAAGGTTCACCATTACCTAAAAGATGATGTATAATCCCCCAGGCAGGGCATGCAAATCCCTCTCTGACCTACCTCTCCAGCCTCACTCACCTTCCATCCCTTTCTGCCTTAAAATGCGCAAGAGCAGTACTTCTATCTAGGGTTTCTTCCTTACTCCTGTAATGCTCCCTCTGGTTGAAACACACTTCTTGCTCTTTTACTTGCTTTTTTATTTATCCTTTAAGAGCTTTTTCAACCATCACTTCCTACCAGACACTTTTCCTGATTACTCAAATTGGGCTAAGTACTTTCCTGTGCTCCCACATCATCTCCTGTCACGACTGTTCAATACCTTTTAAAAAAATCACCTTACTGCTTTTGGCTATGACTGAGTAGGGAGCAGCAAACCTACACTCTAGTTGAGAACAGCTAAAAAGCCACTAACACTGACAGAAAGGCATCAGAACTGCTAGGACAGCCAGGCCTTGAGGAGCCGAGATTCCAGAGAGGAGGCAACAATTAGAGATGAGTCAACACTCTGCATAGCTTCTCCTTTCAGGCATCTGCCCATCTTGTGAGTATGACAAGAGCTGTAAAGTATGAGCAAAGAAACCAACAGAGTTTTGGGGAGTCTTACAAGGCAAGAGTCAAAATTTGGTGACTTGAAGAGCCAAGAACCTAGCGGGAAGAGGGAGGGTCAGAAATCTGAATGTGACACTCAGCTGATTTTCCTCTTAATTAATCTTCTGAATGAAATTCTGAAGTTGGGAAGGACAAGACTCTAAGTGGCTAAGCAGAAAGTCTCTGAAAAGTAAGAATGAGCTCAGGGAAGAATGTAGCACCCTTCCAGGAATAAGGGCACTAGTAAACACTCCAAGCTCTCCACTGGAATCCTTGGCTACTCTCTAGAAGTTGGGGACAACCAGAAATAGATGAAGCCATACTCAACAGCAACCCAGCCTCCCATCAGCACAGTCCTTCAATGGATTCAAGCTTCTTCTTCAGTTTGCCCAGCACTGGGAAGATTGAACCCTCCTGCAGAAAAAAAAAAACATCTAGAGCCTCTACAATTTCTCATGATGTTCAGCAACCAATCAAAAATAACCAGGCATGACAAGACAAAGAACCAAGTAATCAAAAACAAGGGAGAAAAAAAAGGGGGACAACAAAGATCTTGGTCTTTGCATTATCAGAAAAGGACTTGATACACAGAGAGGAAGGAAGACAGATGAGAAGATGAAAATGTTCACTAAAGAAATGAAATCTATAAAAAATCCAAAAGGGAAATTTTAGAACTGAGACATGTAACAACTCAAATTAAGAACCTAATATGAAATCTAACAACAAACTCAGTAAGAGTAGACAGCGATGCTTTATAGCGCTAAATGAATTAAAAAAGAAAACATTTCTCTTGAGATAAAGCATCTATATCTCAAGATAAAGAACAGAAAACTATACAAAAAAAGTAAAAATAATGGAAAAAGAGCAAAACTTAAAAAAAAAAAAAAGAATGTACAATAGGGAAAAATCAACAGAACTGAAAGACTGACAGACCTCTAAAAAGAGTGATCAAGAAAAACCACATGCCAACTAAGGAATAAAAAAGGGAATGTTAAAGAGAGAATACTCTGAATAACTTTATACAAATAATTTGAAACTTTAGATGAAATGAATTCCTTAAAAAACACAATTCACCAAAACTGAGACAACATTTAAATGAAGACCCGATTAGCCTCATACTTACCAAAGATATTAATTAGTAAATGTTTTACCCACAAATAAATCTCTAGGCCCCAGGGGCTTTGAAGTGAAACCATCCAACATTTAAGAAAGAAATAGTATCAATTTAAACAAATGGAGAGCACTGGGGGGAAAAAAGCAGGAATAATTCCCAACTCATTTTACAAAGCCAGCATAACTTTATCATGAAAATCTAATAAAGGCATTACAAACCAATCTTACCCATGACCTTAGATGGAAGACTCCTAGCCAAAATGTTAATAAAATCCAATGATGTATAAAAATTCAACACTTATTCATAAAAAAAACTCCAAGCAAACTAAGGCAGAGAAAGGAATTTCTTAGTCTGATAAAGATTAAAAAATATATAGCAACTAGTAGAGTTAATGGTAAAACATTGAAAGCTTTCTCCTCAAATGGAGACTTCAGCAGTATTCTGGAAACCCTAGCTAATTCTGACAAACAGGAAAAAAAGAAAGTTGTAAGGACTGGAAAGAACGAAATAAAACCACGATTATTCACATTTGACATGACAGAGTATACTAGACAGAAAATCCTAGAGACTCTGCAAACTACTAAGTTAGTTAATTTAGTACGGTCTATATAAAAATCCACCAGCATACAGAAGCAAGCACATAAAAAATTTAAAATGATACCATTTGTAATAGCCTCAACAAGTCTCAAATACCCAGGAATAAACCTAAACTATCAAACATTATTAAAAGAAACTGAAGACCATCTTTAAAGAAAAATGGAGAAATACTCTATGTTCATGGATTAGAAGACTCATAAACATGTTCATTCTTCCCCAAATCAATCTACAGATTCAGTAAAACCAAAACCCCACAATTTTTTTGTTTTTTGAAAACTGGCAAGTGTATTAAAAGTATTGATACATACAGAAGAGCAAAGGGCTTTAAACAGCCAAGACAACTGTTAAGGAAAAAAAAAAAAAGTATATGCCACCAAAGACATTATTATGCTACAATAACTGAGGCAGTGTGGTATTTAAGAGAAGTGAAGAGATCAATGAAGAGAGGCAAGAAACTGACCCACAAATGTATTTACTCATATACAGCAGTCACGTCATTAATAACAAAAATACATTATGGAGCAGTGGCACAAACTGTATTTCTAATCAATAGTACTGGTTTTCCAAATGGAGAAAAATTATTTTTGACTCCTACTTCACATCATATCACAAAGGGAAAAAAAAATTTACTACTTTGGGTGAGGCAAACATTTCTTTAAAAGGACTAAGCAAAAAGGAAAAAATTTCTGATATTTGGTCATTAAAAATTAAGATCTTCTATTTATCAAAAGTCAACATATACAGAGCTGAAGATATGTATAATACACAGAGCCTGCAAAACAAAAAACTTCTAACAATTTAAAAAGGAAATCAACAGAACCCAGGTGAAAGATGTGAACACACATTTCACCAAAAAAGATAGTCAATGGCCAATTAGCACATGAAAAGCTGAATTTCATTAGCTACCCAGGAAATGCAAAATAAAACCCAATGTGACACTATTAACACACGAGAGAATAATTAAAATGAAAAAGACAGACAATATCAAGGTTCACAAGGATGCAGGGCAACCTGGGACTTTCATACTCTGCTGTAAGAGTAAAAAGAAAAAATTGGGGTGTAAAAGTGGTATAACGACTGGGGTAAGTAATACAATTGGTGGTATCTGCTAAACCTGAGAATACACATATTCTAGGTTCTAGCATTTCCACTTCTAAGAACATACTCAACAGCAATGTACAAGTATGTTCACCAAAAGACATACACAAAAAGACTCTAATGACCATCAATAGAAGAATGGATAAATGAATCCCTATGATGAGATGTTACAACAAAAAAAATAAAATAAATAATAATGCTGAGCAAAGCAGCCCAGGACATATTTTATTATTCCATATATAAATATAATTCAAAACAAAGAAAGACTAATCTCTGATATATATAGGCTAATGTTTCTTTGTGGGGAAAAGATAGATGATGGTAAATATAAGACATAAGAAGAGCTTCTGAAGGTGCTGGTAATGTGGTTAGTGTCATTTTGTGAAAATTTATGAGTTGTACACTCTATGATCTATATATACTTTAAGAAAACTGTTTACTTAAGGAAAAGAAAAAAACCAACCTAGGGGCAAAACAGATGTATTTATTTACCAAATCTACAGATGGTTCAAAAATGACAAAGTTAATATATTAGAGCCAGACATCCTGCAATGTGAAGTCAAGTGGGCCTTAGGAAGCATCACTACGAACAAAGCTAGTGGAGGTGATGGAATTCCAGTTGAGCTATTTCAAATCCTAAAAAATGATGCTGTGAAAGTGCTGCACTCAATATGCCAGCAAATTTGGAAAACTCAGCAGTGGCCACAGGACTAGAAAAGGTCAGTTTTCATTCCAATCCCTAAGAAAGGCAATGCTAAAGAATGCTCAAGCTACTGCACAATTGCACTCATCTCACACGCTAGCAAAGTAATGCTCAAAATTCTCCAAGCCAGGATATAACAATACGTGAACCATAAACTTCCAGATATTCAAGCTGGTTTTAGATAAAGGCAGAGGAACCAGAGATCAAATTGCCAATATCTGCTGGATCATCGAAAAAGCAAGAGTTCCAGAAAAACATCTATTTCTGCTTTATTGACTATGCCAAAGCCTTTGACTGTTATTGTGGATCACAATAAACTGTGGAAAATTCTGAAAGAGATGGGAATACCAGACCACCTGACCTGCCTCTTGAGAAACCTATATGTAGGTAAGGGAGCAACAGTTAGAACTGGACATGGAACAACAGACTGGCTCCAAATAGGAAAAGGGGTATGTCAGGGCTGTTTATTGTCACCGTGCTTATTTAACTTATATGCAGAGTACATCATGAGAAACGCTGGGCTGGAGGAAGCACAAACTGGAATCAAGACTGCGGGAGAAATATCAATAACCTCAGATATGCAGATGATACCACCCTTATGGCAGAAAATGAAGAAGAACTAAAGAGCCTCTTGATGAAAGTGAAAGAGAAGAGTGAAAAAGTTGGCTTAAAGCTCAACATTCAGAAACAAAGATCATGGCATCTGGTCCTATCACTTCATGGCAAATAGATGGAGAAACAGTGGAAATAGTGGCAGACTTTATTTTTTTGGGCTCCAAAATCACTGCAGATGGTGATTGCAGCCATGAAATTAAAAGACGCTTACTCCTTGGAAAAAAAATTATGACCAACCTAGACAGCATATTCAAAAGCAGAGACATGACTTTGCCAACAAAAGTCCATCTAGTCAAGGCTATGGGTTTTTCAGTAGTCATGTATGGATGTGAGAGTTGGACTATAAAGAAAGCTGAGCACCGAAGAATTGATGCTTTTGAAGTGTGGTGTTGGAGAAGACTCTTCAGAGTCCTTTGGACTGCAAGGAGATCCAACCAGTCCATCGTAAAGGAAATCAGTCCTGAATGTGCATTGGAAGGACTGATGTTGAAGCTGAAACTCCAATACTTTGGCCACCCGATGGGAAGAGCTGACTCATTTGAAAAGACTGATGCTGGGAAAGATTGAGGGCAGGAGGAGAAGGGGATGACAGAGGATGAGATGGTTGGATGGCATCACCAACTCAATAGTTATGAGTTTGAGTAAACTCGAGTTGGTGATGGACAGGGAGGCTTGGCGTACTGCAGTTCATGGGGTCGCAAAGAGTCGGACACGACTGAGCGATTGAACTGAACTGAATATATTAGATGATGATGTTGTTTAGTCACTAAGTCGTGTCCGACTCTTTGTGACCCCTAGGACTGTAGCCCACCAGGCTCCTCTGTCCATGAGATTCCCCAGGCAAGAATACTGGAGTGGGTTGCCATTTCCTTCTCCAGGGATCCACACTGCAGGTGGATTCTTTACTGCTGAGCCACCAGAGAAGCTCCAATATATTAGGTAATAATTTTAAAGCTAGAAAAATAGGCCAGCATCAATTTATCAACAGATAAACGTCAACAATTTAAAATTTTAAGAATAAATATGAAACAGTGCATCTAAGTCAAAAACTTAAAAAGTACATCCAGGATAAGGGAAATTCTACTTAAAAGCAGAGAAACAAAACAGAAAAGGTTTTAAAAACAAGTTCAGTATAATAAGCCAACAACAAGACATTACTGCCAAAACAATTTCTTTTTTTTAATTTAGGGCTATACTAATGAAATTATCAAGCCAAGATAATGTGAGGTAATAGTTTCATTCCACTGCTTATTAATGAGCACAACTTGAATATCAATGATTTAAGAAACATGGTAAAAAGAGTGTATGCAGAGAGGAAGAAAGTAGATGGTAAAAAGGGGAAACCTTGTCAAGTGAAAAATGGTTCAAGAACAAAGGATATATAATTGGAAGAGAGGACTTTTCAAGCTTAAAAGGATTATAAGTAGACAAAAGAGAACAAACTTATCCTGTACTGCTTCAGTGTACAGAATTAGAACCAACAGATAGCCAACTGAAAGAAGCAGTTTTCAGATTCAATTCAGGAAAAAATCGCCAATAACTGGTAGAGCTTTTCTACGGTGGAATAGACAAAGTAGAGGATCATTTATCAGAGATGTCAAAAAAATTTTTTTATTATGTGATTAGACCGAATCAGTATTTCCCAGACCTAACACATATTAACAAAGTGAAGTTAAAGCTGCTCAGTCATGTCCGACTCTTTGCAACCCCACGGGCTACACAGTCCATGGAATTCTCCAGGCCAGAATACTGGAGTGGACAGCCTTTCCCTTCTCCAGGGGATCTTCCCAACCTAGGGATTGAATCCAGCCTCCCACATTGCAGGCGGATTCTTTACCAGCTGAGCCACAAGGGAAGCCCAAGAATACTGGAGTGGGTAGCCTATCCCTTCTCCAGTGGATCTTCCCTACCCAGGAATCAAACTGGGGTCTCCTGGCAGGCGGATTGTTTACCAACTGAGCTATAACAAAACTATGATGTTTTTTACAATACAAATTCCCATAGTTGCCACCCAAGTCCAGTAGTCTGGGAGAGGAATCTGCAGGACACCTCCTGGTGATTCTCATACACCGAGGAGCCCAGTGATTCAAGATCCTACATTTGGAAACACAAAATTAGATGGCCTTTAAGGATCCTTAGATTTTCAAAATTCTAATGAAAATCATTTTTATATAAACAGTCTGAGGCAGATTTATCTTTGTATCTATTAAAAAAAAGTATGTCTGAAAGTACATGTCACTTTAACCAGTCTTCAGTTTTTTCCCCTGAATTTGTAACAAAATTTTTGTGTACTTGAAAGTACTATTAATATATAAAAGAACTTCTCTAGCCTGAATGAATTATAAAAAAATGATAATAAACGTTCATTTAACAAACATTTACTGTGAGCCAATTATATGCCAGTAAACTAAAGTCATCGAAAAAGCAAGAGAGTTCCAGAAAAACATCTATTTCTGCTTTATTGACTATGCCAAAGCCTTTGACTGTGTGGATCACAATGAACTGTGGAAAATTCTGAAAGAGATGGGAATACCAGACCACCTGACCTGCCTCTTGAGAAACCTATATGCAGGTCAGGAAGCAACAGTTAGAACTGGACATGGAACAACAGACTGGTTCCAAATAGGAAAAGGAGTACGTCAAGGCTGTATATTGTCACCCTGCTTATTTAACTAATATGCAGAGTACATCATGAGAAACGCTGGGCTGGGAGAAGCACAAGCTGGAATCAAGACTGCGGGAGAAATATCAATAATCTCAGATATGCAGATGACCCCAGCCTTATGGCAGAAAGTGAGGAAGAACTAAAAAGCCTCTTGATGAAAGTGAAAGAGGAGAGTGAAAAAGTTGGCTTAAAGCTCAACATTCAGAAAACGAAGATCATGCCATCTGGTCCCATCACTTCATGGCAAATAGATGGGGAAACAGTGGAAACAGTGTCAGACTTTATTTTGGGGGGCTCCAAAATCACTGCAGATGGTGACTACAGCCATGAAATTAAAAGACGCTTACTCCTTGGAAGGAAAGTTATGTCTAACCTAGATAGCATATTCAAAAGCAGAGACATTACTTTGCCAACAAAGGTCCGTCTAGTCAAGGCTATGGTTTTTCCTGTGGTCATGTATGGATGTGAGAGTTGGACTGTGAAGAAGGCTGAGCGCCAAAGAATTGATGGTTTTGAACTGTGGTGTTGGAGAAGACTCTTGAGAGTCCCTTGGACTGCAAGGAGATCCAACCAGTCCATCTAAAGGAGATTGGGTCCTGGGTGTTCTTTGGAAGGAATGATGCTAAAGCTGAAACTCCAGTACTTTGGCCACCTCATGCGAAGAGTTGACTCATTGGAGAAGACTCTGATGCTGGGAAGGATTGGCGGCAGGACGAGAAGGGACAAACAGAGGATGAGATGGCTGGATGGCATCACCGACTTGACGGACGTGAGTTTGAGTGAACTCTGGGAGTTGGTGATGGACAGGGAGGCCTGGTGTGCTGCGATTCATGGGGTCGCAAAGAGTCGGACACAACTGAGCAACTGAACTGAAACTTAAGTCAAATCATCAGGAAATTATAATAGTGTGTGCTATCATATGTGAAGAACAGAGTGTTGTAGAAGCAAACTGAAGGGAAGTGATAGATGTGTAATATATTCTTGCGTGACCACTCTACTCTGTCCTAAACTGTAAGACAGGAGATGAAAATTTTAAGAAAATGACCTTGTAGTAGTGTTTAGGTGAAAGTAGAGGTGGGGAGAAGAAAACTAGAGGAGAAAAAGCTTAAAAATATTTTATTTTTCCGCTTTAACCAGCACCAAAAAAAAAAAAAAAGCCCCAAAATAAAAAAATTGGTTTAGAGACAAGACTATTTCTCTTACACAAAGAGTGAAAAAGGAGGGAAATCACAGTTAGAAGAAACTGTGAAAAGGGAAGTAGAAAACCAGTCCCTGAGAGTTGCAGAAGAAAATAAAAGAATTAGAACAGGTAAGTGTCCTTGAGGTTCTTCTGTCAAGCAGCTTAAGCCCCTATAGCTCTTCACTCCCATCTCTATCTTATTTCCTATCACCATCAGACTAAGCCCACATACATTTTACAGGAACTAAGTAGAGCTTCTAGGATTGCCTGGTAGCTCAGATGGTGAAGAATCTGCCTGCAAGGCTGGAAACCCAGGTTCAATTTCTGGATTGGGAATATCCCCTGGGGAAGGGAATCGCAACCCACTCCGGCATTCTTGCCTAGAGAATCTGTGGATTGAGGTGCCTGGAGGGCTACAGTCCATGGAATCACAAAGAGTCAGACACGACTGAGTGACTAACACTAAGTAGGGCTTCTACTTGGCATTACCAAAGGCAAAACCTTAAAAAGATCCGTCTTAGAAGTTCTGATCCTGTTCTGTTCTCTGGTATTACACATTAATAATATCTGTTAAAATAGCTATAAAAATAGGTCAGAATAAGTGACAATATAGCAATATACTATCATCTTGATAGAAATCACCTTCAAAGACCATGTTATAAAAGTTTATCATGCATGCTGGTTGCATGCTGACTTGAGATAATAGGAGAAAAAAATGGTTTTAAAAGCAGATGTAATAAAGCTTTGAGGCTTATTAGAATGTCAGAACATAAGAGCAGAAATTTCTGTTTTTCTCACAGTTGTATCCCCAATGCTAGAACAGTGCTCAGAATATCACACTTAAACATTTACTGAATGACTGAATCATACAAGCATATAAAAATAAAAAGTATAATGGGAAGAAAACTGCCTCAAGTTCAAAATTATAACTCTACTACTTACTATTTGAAATCCTGAGCAATTTGGGACTACTGCCTTTTTCAAAGGATCAAGTGTGTGCGATCTTATGGACTCTATAAGGGAAGCCCTCAAAGGATCAAGTAAGATATTAAATGTATTTGATAACACATGCAAATGGTCCTAGTATAAAAGGCTTTCAGATTAACTAATTTTCCAATTCCCTAAACAACAATTAAGTAACACTAAAAGCAAAACATGTATTTCTTCAGCTTGTGGGAAAGAAGATAAAAGTAGGCTGGAATTAGAAAAAGCACATAGACATCAATAACCTATGGTGTGGTGGTTTAGCACTACGTCATGTCCGACTCTTATGACTCCATGGACTGCAACCCACTAGGCTGCTCTGTCCATGGAATTCTCCAGGCAAGAATACTGGAGTGGGTTGCCATTTCCTATTCCAGGGGATAGAAATTCTTCCCAACCCAGGGATTGAACCCAAGTCTCCTGCATTGCAGGGGGGATTCTTCACTGTTAAGCTACCAGGGAAGCTTAGATACTGTCATTTGCTTACACATACTGAAAATTAATTCGCCATATTCTTTATCCCAAGCACAAAGCTAGGTACTAGGGATAAATGATGTGTTCAGTTCAGTTCAGTTCAGTTGCTCAGTCGTGTCCGACCCTTTGTGACCCCATGAATCGCAGCACACCAGGCCTCCCTGTCCATCACCAACTCCCAGAGTTCACTCAAACTCACGTCCATCGAGTCAGTGATGCCATCCAGCCATCTCATGCTCTGTCGTCCCCTTCTCCTCCTGCCCCCAATCCCTCCCAGCATCAGAGTCTTTTCCAATGAGTCAACTCTTTGCATGAGGTGGCCAGAGTACTGGAGTTTCAGCCTTAGCATCATTCCTTCCAAAGAAATCCCAGGGCTGATCTCCTTCAGAATGGACTGGTTGGATCTCCTTGCAGTCCAAGGGACTCTCAAGAGTCTTCTCCAACACCACAGTTCAAAACCATCAATTCTTTGGCGCTCAGCCTTCTTCACAGTCCAACTCTCACATCCATACATGACCACAGGAAAAACCATAGCCTTGACTAGACAGACCTTTGTTGGCAAAGTAATGTCTCTGCTTTTGAATATGCTATCTAGGTTAGACATAACTTTCCTTCCAAGGAGTAAGCGTCTTTTAATTTCATGGCTGTAGTCACCATCTGCAGTGATTTTGGAGCCCCCCAAAATAAAGTCTGACACTGTTTCCACTGTTTCCCCATCTATTTGCCATGAAGTGATGGGACTGGATGCCATGATCTTCATTTTCTGAATGTTGAGTTTTAAGCCAAGTTTTTCACTCTCATGTTATACCAGTAAATTTTGGAGAGTAGACATATTCACAGCTATTTGTTAAAAAAAATAAAAACTCTAATTATATGAAATTTCTAAGAGAAAAGGCATATCTTCAGTTCAGTCACTCAGTCGTGTCCGACTCTTTGCAACCCCATGAATCACAGCACGCCAGGCCTCCCTGTCCATCACCAACTCCCTGAGTTCACCCAAACTCATGTCCATCGAGTCGGTGATGCCATCCAGCCATCTCATCCTCTGTCATCCCCTTCTCCTCCTGCCCCCAATCCCTCCCAGCATCAGGGTCTTTTCCAATGAGTCAACCCTTCGCATGAGGTGGCCAAGATATTGGAGTTTCAGCTTCAGCATCAGTTCTTCCAATGAACACCCAGGACTGATCTCCTTTAGGATGGACTGGTTGGATCTCCTTGCAGTCCAAGGGATTCTCAAGAGCCTTCTCCAACACCACAGTTCAAAAGTATCAATTCTTCAGTGCTCAGCAAAAGGCATATAGCCAACAGTAATTAAGAGGTAAGCTGGTGATTATCTTTCTAGAAGTTTTCAACACTGACACGACCTTAGTAGGTTATGTAATTCTCTACTAATATTTATGAAGGAAAAAGTTTTTGATCACTAAAGATAAGGATGTGATTATGTTCAGCCTCTAAGGTGAGCTATGTACCTAGAAATAAAGAAGGCCTCCTACTCTAAGTATTGTGCTACAAGGAAAGGGAAGGGACATACTTATATTCCTAAAGGTGTAACCCAGATAAAACAAAAAAGCAAACAGTTCATTTTTTCTCATATAAAGAATATCTTTATGTATTATATACATATTTATATACATATTTCTCCAATTCAGTGTCAAGATACTGTTACACATAATAGTGGTAATAAAAGCCACCTATCTAGAGTGAAGAGAGAGAAATCTTTACCTGATTTGTAGGTATTTTCGGCACATTCACTTTCCACATCTGGGCTTCCCTAGAGATTGCCTTTTCCAATAGGAAAGACAATCTCTGGTTTTCCAAAGGCCCTGGAAACTTCATGATATCCTATGGATCTGCCTGCCACCCAGCTTGATGTAGCTACCTATAAAAGCAAATATAAAACAATGTTCTATATTTAATTACACATATATAGTAAGTGTAGCATTGTATAAATATGTTGGTACTTATTAAGCAATTCATAAAATAAAAATGTTATGAGGCAATATAGGATTTTACAACTCTTTAAAATACCATATATTAAAATGTTTACAATAATCATCAGTTATCTAAAACATTCTCCCTTTAAATCTGAAGTTCAGTTATAGAGAGACAAAAACATGACCATATAATTGACAGAATCTTTGGACTTTGATCAAAACATCAATGTGTCAAAACTAAGTCATAGGCTTTTTAAACTAGAAATTTTTAGAACTGTCCCAAATATTCCTGTTTAAAATCTAATCAGATAAGGGCTAAACAGTCTCTTCATTAAAAAAAAAAAAAAAAAACAAAAACCATTTCCACTTAGTATGAAACTATCCCCTTAAGTATGAAACCATCCTGAACTGTGCTTCCCAATAGAGTATCCACTAGCTACACAAGTAGCTATTAAAATCAGAAATGAATAAAGTTAAAATTCCTCGGTCACACTAGCCATATTTCAAGTACTAAACAGCTGCATGTGGACAGTGAATATTGCACTGGACAGTACGGCAAAGGAACATTTCTATCAAGGCAGTAATTTCTACTTGACAATGCCAATCTAGAAAGCCCAACAGTAAGGTAACTGGCACTAGTGGTAAAGAATCCACCTGCCAATGCAGGAGACATAGAGATATGGGTTTGATCCGTGGGTTCGGAAGATCCCCTGGAGGAGGAAATGGCAACCCACTCCAGTATTCTTGCCTGGAGAATCCCATGGATAGAGGGGCCTGGCAGGCCCCAGTCCATAGGGCTGCAAAGAGTCGGTCACAGCTGAAGTGACTTAGCATGCAAGGTAACTGGCACTCTAAAATGAGCAAGTCTAAAAAGCAAAGTCTAGATCAGCGCAAAGCATCTGAGAGTCTGAGAGATGTTTCTACATTAAAGTTAAAAAAAAAAAAAAAGGAAACCACAGAGATTTAACTGTATGTAGAAAACTGGAGACACTGTGGAAGGATGTGAAAAAAACGTAATTAGATTTGATGAAAGTTAACTGCCAAAGAATTGATGCTTTCGAATTATGGTGCCAGAGAAGACTCTTGAGAGTCCCCTGGACAGCAAAGAGATCAAACCAGTCAATCCTAAAGAAAATCAACCCTGAACATTCATTGGAAGGACTGATACTGAATCTCCAATACTTTGGCCACCTGATGTGAAGAGCCGATTCACTGAAAGAGACCCTGATGCTGGGAAAGAATGAGGCTAGGAGAAGAAGGGGGTGGGGGCAACAAAGGATGAAATGGTTGGATGGCATCACCAACTCAATGGACATGTATGTGCATGCATGCTCAGATTCTGCAACCCTATGGACTGTAGCCAGCCAGGTTCCTCTGACCATAGGATTCTCCAGGCAAGAATTCTGGAGTGGGTTGCCATTTCCTATTCCAAGGGATCTTTCTGACCCAGGGGTAGACCTGCATCTCTGGAGTCTCCTGCACTGGCAGATAGATTTTTTGGGCAAACTCCCGCTGATAGTGAAGGACAGGGAAGACTGGCATGCTGCAGTCCATGGGGCTGCAAAAAGTTGGACACAACTTAGTGACTGAACAACAACAAAGCAACTAAAAAAGGTTATTAAATTCAGAAAAAGAGATTATGCAAGAAAGTAAATATAAGAAAATATAATAAGAAAAGCTATGAAAACCTGGACAGCATATTAAAAAGCAGAGCCATTACTTTGCCAACAAAGGTCCGTATAGTCAAAGCTATGGTTTTTCCAGTAGTTATATATGGATGTGAGAGATGGACCATAAAGAAAGCTGAAAGTCAAAGAATTGATGCTTTTGAACTGTGGCGCTGGAGAAGACTCTTGAGAGTCCCATGGACTGCAAGATCAAACCAGTCAATCCTAAAAGAAATCAGTTCTGAATATTCATTGGAAGGACTATGTTGAAGCTGAAGTTCCAATACTTCAGCCACCTGATGTGAAGAGCTGACTAATTAGAAAAGACCCTGATGCTGGGAAAGATTAAAGGCAGGAGTAGAAGAGGACGAAACAGGATGAGATGGTTGGATGGCATCAATGACGACTCAATGGACACGAGCTTTAGCAAGCTCCAGAAACTGGTGATCGACAGGGAAGCCTGGCGTGCTACAGTACATGGGGTTGTAAAGTCAGACACGAGTGAGCAACTGAACTGAACTGAAAAATAATAATATACCACAATATTTACAAAGCAATAATAATGAAAATACTGAATAGAGATTTCAACACAAACACTGTGATAAAACTACACTGGTAGGATGAGGGAGCTAGAAGGCAGAAAGAGAGCCTCATCTTTATATTTCAGAAGAAAACATAAATAATATCTAAAACTCAAACATCAAAAAACAGCAGTAGTTATTTGAAAGTACGGTTTTTAAATAACAAGAGAAAAAGCTAAGAGTAGTTAACCTCTATGGAATGAGAAAACCTCTAGGAAATGAGGAGAGAAGAGAGTGGGGAAGTCAAGCAGCAGGGGAATGCTGTTTTTCATTGAAGACCTCGAATAACTATTCCATTTTATCAACTACGTACCTGTATTACCTATTTGCTTCAGATTCCAGGGATTCTTTAAAAAAATGTTTTAATGTCTAGTTTTAACAAAGTCCCTAATTTTTTATAAAAATTAAAATTTGAAAAAACAAAATATACAAGCCTAATCTTCAATTTCTGTGTTCCCTCTGCCCCAACTCTAGCTAATATCCTCTTCCCTATGAATCACCCCACATATTTCACTAACTTACTGCTTAACCTACTGCAAACTACCTCTGGTTAACAGGACAGTGATTTTGTTTTTGCTTCTTTAAACTTCTGGATTTTTGCAAATTTTTTATACCAAGCATGAAGCGCTTTTTTAAGAAACAAGTTAAGTAACTTAGTGGAAAATAGAAACTATCCTGAAAGACTATCCTGAAAGATCCATCTAAAAGGTAATTTCTTCCAAGAACTATCTTCCCTATAAATTCCTTTGCAATCATATCCATCAATATCATGTTTTCGTAACCCACTGGGCCCACAGCAGCATCCTGATGAAACAGAAATAGAATCAAAGGCTCATTTCAGCCCTTGGGGCCAAAACCAAAAAACTATAACCAAAACAAACCCAAGTCTGATCTCTTTCAAAGATCAAGCCTTCAAATGTTTGAAGGCTGTTATCGTGCTCATCAGTTCATCCTCTGCAGAAATGAAAAACTATTCAAGAGTTCCTCATGTGACATGATTTTAGCTCTTCAAAATTAGCACCAATTTAATTATTAATGCCCTCTAAGATCACTAGCTACTTTTTTTAAAGAAACTATTGAATTACTGAGACAAAATTTATGCTCAGCTAAAACTCTTAAGACTTTCTAAGGTACACTCTTAGGCAAACTTCTCTACCTCCCCGCCTCATTGTGCTGGGGGCTTTTGGTGCCTTTTTTGGGGTTGGGGGAGGACATTACATCTTTGTTCAGGACTTTAAATGCATTCTTTCTTTAAACAAAGTCATCTTGTCAAATTCCATTTACTGTTATACTCTGCTGAGATGTTCTGAGATTCCAATTTTGTTGCCTTGGTACTTTTCTCAAATTCTCCACAATCTGAGATAAACAGACTCACTATAATTTCATTTAAAGTAAACATAAATATCAACCTCAGAAACACGAGTGTAAACTAGATAATCACCTGTCAAGAGGTTATTTAGAAGAAATACCTATACTGGATACAGACTCAACTCTTGAGGTTCTAAGACTTCTTCTAAACCTAATTTTAATCAGTAATTAATTATCTCTTGTCAAAACTTATTTCATTCCTTTAGGTACTCTCACCAGGGTGGCTCACTAGGATCTGCCAGCTTTCTAAAATTAGTAAGACAAAAATAAAATAAAATAAAATTAGTAAGACAAACTAAAGAAAACCCCATGCCCAAATAGCTTCACTGGTGAATTCTACCAAACATTTACAAAAACATTAAGACAAATTCTTCATAAACTCTTCCAAAAAATAAAGAGGAGGAGCCCTTCTCAACTCATTTTATAAGGCCAGTTATGATCCTGCTACCAAAACCAAAGACTACAGTAGGAAAACTGTAGGCCAATATATATCTTTTTTAAATACAGAGGCAGAATTCATCAACAAAATACTAGCAATCTGTATCTGAAAACATAAAAAGTGGATTACACACCATAACCAAGTGGGATTTAGCCCAGGAATGCAAAGTTGGTTTAACATTCAGAAATCAATGTAACACGCCACGAAGTGAAGTGAAAGTCGCTCAGTCCTGTCTGACTCTTTGCAACCCCATGGACTATACAGTCCATGGAATTCTGCCACTGGAGTGGGCTGCCTTTCCATTCTCCAGGGGATATTCCCAACCCAGGGATTGAACCCAGGTCTCCTGTGTTGCAGGTGGATTCTTTACCAGCTGAGCCACAAGGGAAGCCCTACACCGTATCAACAGAAAAAACAAAACACAACAGGGAAACATAACAAAGATGTCATATTTCCTTAAACTTCAAAAAAATGGGATATAAATAATACAAGCATGGAGAACATCCGTAGGGATGTTCCAGATTTTCCAACCTACAGAAAAGTGAAACTGCAGTATCTGATCTGGCTATTGCAGATAAGATATAAACTCAATATCTGTATCCTGTAGAGAGAGGGTCACTTTTGGGTCAACTGATATAATGAGAATTCCAACAGATATGACAAAAGTAAAAGTATCAATGTTAAGTTTACTGAAGTGGATAACTTTACTGTGATAACTGATTACCTGTAGGATGGTCTCTCCTATTAACCTTGATGGCAAACACTCTCCAGAGTTCAGCACTGTGCTAAATAAATAATAGTAATAGTTTACACTTATTAAGTGCTTAGCTAAAAAATAGTTAAGTGCTTATCACTTGGCCAGGTATTGTTCAAAATACTGCCATATTAACTCCTCAAACTCAAAGAACGGTATTAGTTTGGTGGTGGGAGTTTAGTCACCAAGTTGTGCCCAACTCTTTCAACTCCATGGGCTTGCTGTTCTCCAGGGGATGTTCTGGACCCAGGGATCAAACCCACGTCTCCTGCAGTGCAGGCAGATCCTTTACGGACTGAGCTACCAGGAAAGCACATTATTAAGTTTGTATTTTTATTAAGCCTCTTTTAAAGACGAAGAAACATGCACAGAAAGGTGAATACTTTTCACCTTTGATTGTGGCATACAATCAGAATAAAACACGTACACACCGTTAAGCTTCCAATCTTAACCAAGAAACATTTGAGAGTTCTATTCTAAACTAGTATGTCACACTGCCATGAAAACTCAATTAACTCAGTTTAACTGCAAACCATCCAAGTGCACCTTCCCCAAACACGCTGATTCTACTGGTCTGCTCTTCATCAGTATTTAGAAACTTCTAGTTCAGAAGCTAGGAATTTCTCATGTCTGGTCCCAGACTAGCAAATCTGAATCCTGTCCATTCTTCCTTGTCTGTTCCCTTCTACTTTGTCTGCCACAAATGACCTGGAAAAGCTAGAAGCAGATAACACTGACTGTACAGCACAGTCAGACTGTCTAGGATGGAATTCTGGCCACCGTGTCCTGGCTGTCATCTAGTAGGAAAAATTAATTTTATGGAGCCTCAGTTTCCCTCATTTGTAAAATGTTTCTGACCCACCTACCCCTGTTAAGATTCAGTAAGTTCCAAACCACTTAGAACCATGCTTGTCCAATAGTAAGCCTCAACAAGTGTTACTATTAACATCATGTCACACTGCTGTTGTTCAAACGCTGAGTGGCTCCCACCGACAGAATAAAAGTTGAATACTTTTGACATTCAAAGATCTCCAGTCTAATGCCATCCTACTTCCGGAAAGATACTCTTCCACTACTTTGCTATCTAATTCGCAACTCCTACCCAAACGATCTGCAGTGGAATCACTAGCTCGGCAGAGGGCCTTCCGCCCTCTTCAACTTTTCGGTCTTCTTATCTGCCCTTAGGGTGCAAACTCTAAGCTCAGCTCCTTCGCCAGATCTCCCCACCACCCAAAACCAAGGGTAACGTTCCTCTCCCCCGCCTTTCCGTAGGTTCTCCCCATCATCTGCCCCCTCCACCCCGCCCCGCCCCGCCCCGTCCCGTCCCGTCCCCGGCACCGCCTGCTTTGCAAAGTGAACGATCTTCCCCCGGGCCCCTTGAGGTCTAGGGTTGGGGGTGTGTCCCCTTCTTTGTGTATCCCCCGGGCTCGCGGAGCCTAGAACGCGCACTAGGAGGGCGATTTGCTGCAGCTACAAAAAAAGTTACGCGCTGACGGAAAAAATTGGCCCGAAAGGGAACCCAGCGGAGCTGTTTCCAAACTGGGCAGGTGCCGAGTTGTTGGTGAGAGGGGTGGGGTGGGGGGTGTCCGGCAGATTTCCCAGACGGAGCGCGCGGCGCTGGAGGGGGTCGCGCGCGGGTGGCGGGGACCGTCCCCGCCCCTCACCTTCTCCTCTTCTTCTTCCTCCTCCTCCTCCTCCCCGGCAGAACTGTAGACCTCAAAGTGGTGACGAGGGGTCATCCGGGGGCCCGTTACCACCTCATTTTCCTCTGCGCGCGGCGACGAGACGCGCGGGACCAGGACCGGGCCGACTGAGGAGGGAGAAGAGGGGGAAGCGGGCCGGAGGGCGCGGGAGCTGGCGCTCGAGCGGGACGCACGGCTGCAGCCGGTGGGTTGGTCAGCGAATTAGTTCCATGACGCCCCCGGACCTGAGGCCGCCGCCGCCGGTCCCGCTCCTCCAACCGCCGCCGCTTGTGCCCGGGTGGGGAGGGGGTTCCCTCTCGCCATAGGGCGGCGGGGGCCGGGGAGAGGCGGGGGGTGAGACCGGCTCTGCCCCTGCCCAGGGGAAGCGCCTCCAAGGGGAAATGGTGAAAGGGGGGGAAGGGGGAAAAAATGAAAAGAAAAAAAAAAGGAAGGGGAAAGGGGGTAGAAAAATAAGAAAAAAGCGAGACAGAGGCGATGCCGCGTCCGCTCGCGGGGAAGGCTGGGGAGGGAGGGGAAGAGAGAAAGAAGTGCCGGCTTCCTCGGCTCCGCCCTCGCGGACCGATTCCTAGACTCGCTCGCTCTCCGTAAACAACCCTGGTCTGGTCTCTCATCCTCCCACTTTTCCCTTTCCGCCGCCTTTTCCGTCCAACGAACATACTCAGAAGTTCGGCAAAAAGCTGGGATGTTGGCAACGGACTGGGAAAGTCTTTGGCATTGGGGTAGGAGGAGGGGTAAGGAAAGCTAAAGGTGCGTGGACTCTTTTTCCCGTGGAGCAGCGGAAGGGTTTTCTCTTCGACGGCATGGTGACGTAAGCGCCTCCTCGTCTCGCTGGAAAAGGCGTGCGGAGGCAGGAGAGTGCGCTGCGCATGCGCCCGGGGGAAAGAAAGACCAGGCTGAGTGCTCTGGTAGGGGGTGGGGTTTTATCTGGATGCTCTCCTGGCCAAACCTAGGGCTACCTAGTTTTACCAGCCCATCTTTTGTCTTTGGGGCTTGTAAAAGGATCTTTTGGGGAAAAGCCGGCGATCTGTTGTGTAAAAGTCTTGCATTCTTTGTTGACCTCGCAAAAAGTTCTGTGTTCTCTTCTCATCGTTGACAGAAAAATAGAATTTCAGGGTTTTTTTTTTTTGTTTTTTTTTTGCTGCCACGTCCAGGGTAGGGAGATTCTCAAGTGTATTAGAGATCGGGGAAATTGCGGGGGGCATATTCTTAAGCACTTTTTTTTGTAAATTACATTGCTGGCAGCCGGGAACCTACTTGGTAAGGCGCCAAGGAAATTCTATACTGTTAACCAACGCATCTGAGTATTTCAGTGTAGGTTTACTACCACGTCTGTTAATGAGTGTGTGATAACATATAAATGTGTTTTATTTGGGGTTTCTTTACGGACTTTGGTGATTTTTTGCTTATCTTTTAAAATTGTTGTAGTTATAAAAAGAATAGTAGAATTACAGAAAGTTTTGAAAAAGGAAAAAAACCCTCAAACTGAACTGTTTACAGAAGTAGTTACATTTGTGTTTTCCATTTCTGTTTTTTATATGCCTGTTTTTAACAGTCACTTAAATTTGTTTTTAGCTTATTCAGCCAGCTAGGTGCTAATAAGCTCTAGCAAACTGGAAGTAACTAAGACAAATAGCTTCTACCTCCGTGGAGTTTACTATCCAAACACAGAGGAAAACCGTGGAGCTAATTATCATTAACTAAAATCACCCAGTAGGGTGATTTGTTTACTTGTATGTTGCATTCCCTCTGTAGAATATAAGGTCTAGGATGTCTGGGGTCTTGCATGTTTTATTTTACCGTGTATTCCTGCATGTAAAAGGCTCTCAATACTTGATCACTGACTGAATAAACAGTTAGCAGTATTAAGATGGAAAATTGCAGGCTGCTATGGAAACACCTAGTCCTAGACTAGTTAGGGATATCAGAGAAGGTTTCTTTGAGGAAGAGACATTTAAGATGATACTTGAAACCAGTGGTCATCAAAGTGGGGAAACTGTGATACAAGCAGAGGAAACAAATGCAAAGACTCTGGATCTTAGATATTTTAAAAAATCTCTAAAAGCAGTGTGGCTGGTCTTCAGAGAATTGAGGGGGAGAGCTATGAGGTCAGAGGCAGAGGGCAGGTCCCTATGACAGAACAGGGAAGGGAAACCCAGAAAGGATTTTAAGAAGGTCGTACTTTGCTTTTTTTTTTTTTTTTTACCCCGGACTTCCCAGGTGGCACTAGCTGTAAAGAACCCCCCTGCCAATGCAGGAGACAGAAGAGACAGGTTCAATCCCTGGATTGGGGAAGATCCCCTGGAGGAGGGCATGGCAACCCACTCCAATATTCTTGCCTGGAAAATCCCCATGGACAGGGGAGCCTGGCTGGCTACAGTCCATAGGGTTGCACAGAGTCTGACACAACTGAAGCGGCTTAGCACACTCACATCCTTTTTCTTGCATGGTCTGTATGGCTGCATGGTCTTCCTTCTACATAGGCAACATTTATTTTGCATAATACCATTCTTTGTTGGACAGTGAAATTGCTTATGATTTTCAGTACTGTAAGAATAATACCAATTCCATTCCCAGGTATGTAGTCAAAAGAAATGTAAACATGTCCATGCAGAAACTTGTATGTAAATGTTCAGAAGGGCATTATTTATCATGACCGAAAAGGGAGACAACACAGACAACACACACAACTGTGAATGGTCAAATGTCTATACAGTGAAATGATATTTGGCCATAAGGAGGTACTGATACATGGTGTAACATGGATAACCGTTGTAAACAATGTGCGGTCTTTTGTGGCTGGCTGCTTTTACTTAGCATAATGATTCTATTTATATGAAATGTTCAGAATAGGCAAATCTATAGACAAGAGTAGATTGTGCAGGTGCTAAGTGGCTTCACTCATGTCCGACTCATTATGACCCTCTGGTCCATGGCTCACCAGGATCCTCTGTCCATGGGATTCTCCAGGCACAAATACTGGAGTGGGTTGCCATGTCTTCCTCCAGGGTATCTTCCTGACCCAGGGATCAAACTCATGTCTCTTACCTCTCCTGCATTGGCAGGCGGATTCTTTGCCACTAGTGCCACCTGGGAAGCCTCAGAAAGTAGATTAGTGGTTGCTTAAGAATGGAGATGTGATTGGGAAATGATGAGTAAAAGTTTTGGGGTTTCTTTTTGATGAAAGTATTTTACAGTTGATTGGGGTGATGGTTGCAAACTCTAAGTTACTAAAAGCTACTGGATGGTGCACATTAAATGGGTGAATTATCTGAGATGTGAATTATATATCAATAAAGCCGTTACCAAAAAACCAAGGGAAAAAACAAAAAGAACAATTAACATCTTCACGTGTAACTTTTTTCTGGGTTATTTGCATTTTTATGGCTTTTGATGAATACCAGTTTGCCAAAGTGCTTGGCAGAAGATTTGACTCAATTAAAATTTAACCCAGAGTATTTAAGAGCTCTTACTTCATTACATAGCCTTTGTGAAACTTAGTTTTAATAAAACTGTCTTACTGTCTGTGAGATTGCCAATGACAGTTTAATCTGTAGTTATAAGTAATTGGTAAGTAAGGAACTTGTTCCAGTTGTCCTAACAAAAAATATGGACATTCTTTTTCTTCATTATGCATTCACAAGAATTTACATTTTATTACCATCACTTTTTTATTAATAACTAATATCATTTTTTAAAATGAATTGAAGTTATAACAAATGAAAAGTCTTTGAAATTCTGTGAGAAAATAAGGCATATAAAGAAAAAGTTAATACTACTGTATTGATAGGGAATTCATATTTTTTCAATTAAAAATTTTTAGGAATATTTTGTCCCAGATAATAAACTACCTTTCTGCAGGTGGTGTGTGTGTGTGCTCAGTCGCATCCGACTCTTTGCGACCCCATGGACTGTAGCCCGCCAGGCTCCTCTGTCCATGAGATTTCCCAGACAAGAAGACTGGAGTGGGTTCCATTTTCTTCTCTAGGGGATCTTCCCCACCCAGGATCAAACTCAAGTCTCCTGCATTAGCAGGCAGATTCTTTACCATTGAGCCACCTGGGAAGCTCCTGCATGTTAAGTACTAATAAATGAAATATATTGATTACTCACTATGTACCAGGCACTGAGCACTTTTATCGCATTCTCTTCTGTTTGTTCCTACGGCAGTCCTCTACTATAGGTATTTTTGTCATCCCCATTTTTCAGAAGATAAAGAAGTAAAGTAAAAAGTGAAAAACAACAGCAATAATAAAATAAGAGGTAAAGTAAATCCTCAAGACGGGTCACACAGCTTGGAGAGGCACAGCCAGGATTCCAGCTTGTCTTACTCTGGAGTCTGAAGTGTTTTTAGTTACCAGTCTTTACTGCCTCCCCTACGGGTATTTCTGGCTTGTGTGGAAGTCTGAACAAAAATACTCACCCTCTGGTTATTTTTGCCTTGCCTTTAAGCTTAGAACAAATATTCAAACAAAAGTTTTTAGTGAGTAGTTCATATTTGTGTTTCTAGAGAGTTGAGTTCTGCCTGAAAACAGGTTATTAACATTTTCTTACATTTGTTTTATTTCATGACTAAAATATGGGATCTTGAAATAGAAACGTGCCTTGCTTCCAGTGCAGAGTGACAGAGTAAGGAGGAAGCTGCGAAGCAGAGTGCTGTCAAAATAAAAGCTCTGCTTTGAAATGCAGTATAGTGTGAAGTGAGACCCCCCTCCAGAAATCTAGGACAAGTTGAGGAGCAAAGTCGTTTGCTATCTATAATCTTTCAAGAAAAATAATTAGAAACAGGCTGCTTACCTTTTTGTGAATATAGAAGATAAGGCTTTGTTTAATCTTTAAAGAGAGAAATTTCTAGTTTCCTTTGTCTTAAATGAAATTTTAGGGTAATGTTTTCAGCAGACAATTTATGAAGGTACCATCCTATAAGAGAAACCCCAAAAGATCAAAAGAAGTGATTTAATGTCCTTATAATTACTTATCTTTAGTGTTTAGCTTCAAGATCCTTTTTACAGCCTCCAAATTACTTGTTTTCTTTAATCTCTACAGAGAAAATGTAAGAGGAGTAAAGGAGTAAAAAGTAAAGTAAACAAATGTAAAGTTTGACATTCTCTAAATGTCAAATAGACATTAAGAGAAAAGGAATCCACATTCACCAAATAATATAAAAGACCACCTACTCACTATTATTTAATTGAAGTGTAGTTAATTTACAATGTGTTAGTTTTGGGTATGCAGCAAAGTGATTTGGTTTCATATATATATATTCTTTTCCAAATTCTTTTCCATTATAGGTTATTACAAGATATTGAATATAGTTCTCTGTGCTATACAGTAGGTACTTGTCGTTTGTTTATACCTCCTACTTACTATTAACTGGAGAGAAAGTGCTCAGAGAAAACAAGTCAAAAGTTCTAAAATAGGAAACCACAAGCTGCTGTCCAGAGTTTGACCAACTCTGAATAAAAACTTGCTTTAGGTTTCTTGGTATATAAGTGCTTATTGAGAAAGACTTCACCAGGAGGGACCATTGGTTGCACGCTTTCCTAAAAGGAGCCCCAGAAGCTGCTATTTGAAATTTACAAATCAAAAAGACTTCAGTAGAAACATTCTTTCCTTGTAGTTCTTGGGAAGAAAATAAACCATTAAAATAACACTGTTTTACTCTCACAAACTGTTTTGAATCCTGAACCACCAAAAAATATTTTTGTGTATCTTATGTAATCAAACTACCAATACACATTATTTCTTGTGAAGCATTTATGTGGGAGGTATGGAGAGACAGGTAAACATCTTCCAAAGTGTGTTTTTAGTTTCGTCACAGCATATATTTACTGTAATCCTTATTTCTTCTCACTGAAGGAAAAGAATTATATTTGGGAAATCAATTTAAATTATCCACAATCAGGGTTTCCAAGACTTCTTTTTCACATACATCAGCTTCTTTTGTTAGCAGACAGTGAGTTAGTAAATATTTGAGACCCAGTTGAATATTGGGCTAGGAACTGTATGAGGTTCAAAGAAGCATATGTGGTCCTGTTTGTAAGAAACTTGTATTCATTCATTTCTTAATTCAATATTTATTAGCTGTGTGATCATGAGCAAATTAACCAGCTTCTCTGTAACTTCACCTCAGTTTCATCAACTGTAAAACGGAATAATAATAGTATATCTCCTAGGTTTTTATGAGGACTAAATGGGATAATGTTTACAATAGGCTTAGACCAGCATAGAACACATAGAAAACACTAATTGTTAGCTTAACTTTTCTAACCCTTTATGTACCAGGGTTGAGTTTGGTTATTTTTTCCCACTTAATAGAGTTAAAAATGGCTTACCCTCCATGAGCTCCCTGCCTTGTACAAGGGAAGAAACAGAGAGGAGAAATTCTTTATGTTGGTCAGAAAAGGCTTTTATAGACTTGAATGTGGCATTCAGATCAGATCAGATCAGACGCTCAGTCGTGTCCGACTCTTTGCGACCCCGTAAATCGCAGCACGCCAGGCCTCCCTGTCCATCACCAACTCCCAGAGTTCACTGAGACTCATCCATCGAGTCAGTGATGCCATCCAGCCATCTCATCCTCTGTCGTCCCCTTCTCCTCTTGCCCCCAATCCTTCCCAGCATCAGAGTCTTTTCCAATGAGTCAACTCTTCGCATGAGGTGGCCAAAGTACTGGAGTTTCATAAATTACTTGCTATTGATCAAATTACCTTGAAACTTAGCTGTGTAAAACAATAAGTATGTAGTATCTCAAACCATTTCTGAGGCTCAAGAACTGTGAGTTCCTTAGCTGGGTGGTTATGATTTAGGATCTCTCATAAGGCTACAACGAAGTTGTTGACAGGAGCTGAAGTCATCATGGGACTGTATAATCTGCTTTCAGGTTCAGTGTCAGCTATGGGCAGGAGGCTTCAGACACTGCCACTAGACCTTTCCATAGGGCTGCTCAAGTGACCACAGTCGCCTGTGACTGCACGGGTGGTGAGACAGAGCGTGAGACCCAGATGGAAACTGCAGTCATTTTATAACTTAATGCGGGACATGTTCTACGGTCACTTCTGCCATATTTTGCTTACTAGAAGCAAATCAATAGGGACCTCTCTGATGATCCGGTGGTTAGGAATCTGCGTCGCAATGCAGGTGACGTGGGTTTGATCCCTGGCCAGAGAACTAAACTCCCACATGCTCGGGAGTAACTAAGCCCTTGCACCACAGCTACTGAACCTTTGCGCCACAGCTACAGAATCCATGTGCCACAAGGAAAGATCTGACATGATGCAACATGCAACTAAGACCCAACACAGCCAACTAAATAAGTAAATACTAAAAAGAAAAAAAAGAAGCAGCAGCAACTCAGTAAATCCAGCCTGTAGTAAAGAGGAGGGGAGATACTCTTGAAGGGAAGAGTATCAAAGAATCTGTGAACATAGTTTTAAAACCACTGCAGGTATGGAGGGAAAAGTAACCATTTTGCTCACTGCACAGAAAAACATTTATAAAGGCCAGTGAGCAGCAGAAACAAAGGAGTAGAGAGATCTAAGTTTCATGACATGTAATCTGGCCATGGCTAAAGAATCGAGGGGGCTGTTTTTACTCCTGTTTTTATACAGAGAAAATGGGCTTAGAGAGGTAAAGTAACTTTCCCAGTTTATATTCTGCAGTTAGTAAATGGCAGAGCCAGATCTTAAATCCATATAATTCCGATTATAGAGTCTATAGTCTTATCACTACCTGTATTGGACAGGGTTCTTCAGAGATACAGAACCAAGAGGCTGCATCTGTGTCTCTTTTTCTATATATATAGAGGGATTTTGAGAGAGAGATTTATTTTAAGAAATGGCTCATGGCTATGGAGGCTTGGTAAGTCCAAAATTTGCAGAGGAATACTGCAGCTCTCTGGAAGAGCTGCAGTTCAAGTCCAAATGTAGTCTGCTGGCTGAATTCCTTCTTGCTCAGCCTTTGTTATATTGAGATGTTCAACTGGTTGGATATGGCTTGCCCACATTATGGAAGGTAATCTGCTTTATCCAAAGTCCACCAACTTAGTTGATAAATCTCATCCCAAAACAAACAAAATCTTCATAAAAACTTCCAAAATAATCATTGACCAAGTATCTGGGTACCATGGCTGACCCAAGATGACACATGAAATCAACACATGAAATTATACTACCCTCTACAAAGATGACAACTTGGGGTCCAGATCACAAATGGCCCTGAATGTCATACTAAGCAGTTTGTTGGACTTAGGAAAATTAACCAAACCTACATGTCTGTTGACAGAGGAATGGATAAAGATGATGTGGTACGTATATACAATGGAATATCATTCAGCAATTAAAAGGAATGAAATAATGCCATTTGTTGCAATATGGATGGGTCTAGAGATTGTCATACTCTAGTGAAGTAAGTCAGAGAAGGAGAAATACTGTTTGACATCCCTTATACTTGGAATCTAAAAAGAAATAATACAAATGAACTTATTTACAAAACAGAAACAGATCACAGAAAAGAAATTATGGTTGCCAGGGGCAAAGGATGGAGGAAGGGGTCGTTAGGGAGTTTGGGATCAATGTGTACATACTGCTGTATTTAAAAAGGATAAACAACAAGGTCCTACTGTATAGCACGGGGAACTGGGCTCAATGTTATGTGGCATCCTGGATGGGAGGGAAGTTTGGGGGAGAATGGATACATGTATATGTATGACTGAGCCCCTTTGCTGTCCACCTGGAACTATTACAACATTGTTAATTGGCTTTACTTCTCTATAAAATAACAAGGTAAAAAAGAAAATTAAAAAGTTAAAAAAGAAGATGAACCAATAGCTCTCTGTGAGCAATATAACCTTGAACATATGATGTTCAAGGGTGGGGTGTTCCCATGAAATACTGTAATTCATTTAGGAAATGTCTGTTGGAATATTTGTCTATCATGCTTGATCTTCAATCATGTTTTGACAAATGACAAATATGGTTTTTATTAACATATTTTTTCCTTTCAGTGTTTTCCTTTTTTAGTCCATGTGTTTTCAGTAATTCAGTTCAGTTCAGTTGTTCAGTTGTGTCTGACTCTTTGTGACCCATGGACTGCCGCACGCCAGGATTCCCTGTCTATCACCAACTCCCGGAGTTTGTCAAACTCATGTCCACCGCGTCAGTAATACTATCCAATCATCTCATCCTCTGTCATCCCCTTTTCTCCTGCCCTCTATCTGCCTTTCACATATTTCGAAATGACTTTCATTTGAGAAGTATTTTTCTCCCGTTTGGACCTTTCTCTCTTTTCTTCCCTTTGATGCCTTATTTCAAGATTTCCTTTTTAAAATTGTATTTATTTATTTTTGGCTGTGATATGTCTTCGTTGCTGCACTGGCTTTTCTCTAGTTGCAGCAAGCAGGGGCCATGCTCTAGCTGCGGCGCACAGGCTTCTCATTGCGGTGGCTTCTCTTGTTGCTCAGCACGGGCTCTAGGGTGTATGGGCTTCAGTAGTTGCGGTGCATGAACTCAGTAGTGTGGTTCACAGGCTCTAGAGTGCATGCTCAACAGTTGTGGCACATGGACTCAGCCGCTCCTCAGCATCTGGAATCCTCCTGGACCAGGGATCAAACCCACGTCTCCGGCATGGGCTGGCAGATTCCCCACAACTGAGCCACAGGGGAAGCCGTCAAGGTTTCCTTTTAGTCATACCTCCTACCACAGTGAAATGTGACATCAGGAAAGAAGACAAAAATGAGGGTGAGAAACCAGTTTGTGGACCAGCTGGACTTGGTGATTCCAAAGGTATAAATATTGTTCAAGTGTCATTTCTTTGCTGCTGATGCATAAGAAAAACTGTTTCAATCTTGCTGGTGGAGATATTTCTCTTTGTAACTAACACAGAGCAGGAAACTTTTTTGTGGAGCCTCAGAATTTAAAAATGCAATGGTCCCAACTTTTTCTTTAACCTACTCAGTCTGAGTCCCCACTGAGGACATGACACAGATAAGGAGTGGGCTGGGGAGTGTTATGAAGCCATCTGAAAGTGATATGGAATGTAAATCTATGGATACAGCCTACCAGGAGAGAAGAACAATGCTTCGCTTCAGTCATATCTGACTCTGTTCGACCCTATGGACTGTAGCCTGACAGGCTGCTCTGTCCATGGGATTCCCCAGGCAAGAAGACTGGAATGGGTAGCCATGCACTCCTCCAGGGGATCTTCCTGACCCAGGGATCGAACCCATATCTCTAGCATCACCTGCATTAGCAGGCGGGTTCTTTACCACTAGCGCCACCTGGGAAAGAGCAAAATCTAGAACACCCGTAGAGCAAAGGGTGCAACAAGTTGGCAAGGAAGGCAGAACCAGATTTGCAAAATATATAGGAGCTGAGACCTGCTAGTAAAATATAAAGCAAGGTAAGAGAGTTTGGGAGCTAAAGTTCGGGCTCTAGATAATAGCACATTTTCAGCTTTCCTTCTTAAGAACAGCAGGATATAATTTGTGAGCTTCAAAACACCCAGCAGGTGGATAACACCACTAGGTGGTTTGGTGAGTTCTAGCTGATGAACCGGAGAGGGCAATGGCACACACTCCAGTACTCTTGCCTGGAGGATCCCGTGGACGGAGGAGGCTGGTAGGCTGCAGTCCATGGGGTCGCTAGGAGTCGGACACGACTGAGCGACTTCACTTTCACTTTTCACTCTCATGCATTGGAGAAGGAAATGGCAACCCACTCCAGTGTTCTTGCCTGGAGAATCCCAGGGATGGTGGAGCCTGGTGGGCTGCTGTCTGTGGGGTCGCACAGAGTCGGACACAACTGAAGTGACTTAGCAGCCGCAGCAGCAGCTGATGAGCAGATTTTGTGTGAGTAAAGACATCAACACCATTCAGAGGAGAAGCTAGTTTCCTAAAAAAGGAAAAATTCAATGCATCAGTGTTTCTCTGTGTTCCTTCTCTTTCTCCTCTATCTCCTGTTGCTATACTGATCATCCTACAAACTCAGTCAAGTGTG
This sequence comes from Bos indicus, assembly GCF_029378745.1. Lineage (NCBI taxonomy): Eukaryota > Metazoa > Chordata > Mammalia > Artiodactyla > Bovidae > Bos > Bos indicus. The sequence goes on from NC_091765.1 coordinate 92,590,828, forward strand.
AATTCCATCTTCAGAGAAGGGCTTCATTAATAGCATGAAAGACCAAATAAAGGTTTTACCAAAATCAGTTTCTTTTATTTTCTTTTATATCAACACAAATATGTCAATGATAGGAGATTTTGATAGTTTATGTAATCGTTCTATTTTTAATAAAGTTATACTTAAACCATCTTGGAGAAATATTGATAGTTTTCTTACTTTGCCTTGAAAGATTGCCAGTGGAGGTATATTTATAAATTCTCTAAGTACTCCATTCCAAAGGAATGATCCCCTTTTAGTTATGTTCCTTTGCATATTTCAGAGAGTTATTTTTTATATACTGCTCATTTGAACCATGATAATGGAAACTAAGATCCAAAGTGAAAGTGAAAGTGTTGAGTTACTCAGTTGTGTTCTACTCTTTGGACCCTATGGACTGTAGCCTGCTAGGCTCCTCTGCCCATGGGGTTCTCCAGGCAAGATAATGGAGTGCATTGCCATTTCCTTCTCTAGGGTATCTTCCCAACCCGGGGATCGAACCCAGGTCTCCGAAAGATCTAAGGGATCGAACCCAGGTCTCCGAAAGATCTAACCATACAAGGTACTCTTTGCATCAACCCAGCTAATTTTGACTTAAATCTTAGAAAATGATCAGCTTATTTTGACATAAATCATATAACCACCTGCATTTAGAGTTAAAAATTACATACTCAAAATTCACTACTCTATAATTTCCATTCCTGAATCCAAAATGTCTTCTGAATGTTTAAGAATAGTGTTGGGTAAGGAGAAAAAAATAATGCTGGAGAAGTATTGTGAGAGAAATCAAGCTTTATGCTAAAGAAACTGCAGTTTTCTATGGACTTTCCCTTTCTCCCATTATATCAGAACTCTTCCATCAAGACTTTCAGAGAGGCCCACTGATCAGTTTTTATAAGTCCATTGTAACTTGGCCTCCTGACCACTATCAGGAATTTACAGTGTACATACAAATCAGTAATGAATATTAAAAGATTGATTTGAATGCCAAGTCAGTTTTTTTTTCCCACTCAGAGAATTGTTGAATATAGAACAGGCTTCCTTTGACAGCTACTCCCACATGCGTTATAATATATGCACCATATTCTCTACTATAGAAATTTACAGCTAAGGTCATAGAAATGGAATCTTGTCCAAATGAAAAAAACAAGCCCATGTTACTAATAACGTTTTTATATTTATACATCTTGTATGTATCAGTATCTCATTACCTGACTTTAAAATATGTTACTGCCTTAGTTTTAAAACTGTTCAAAAGCCAAGGGATTATTCACCAACTTCTCATTAGTCGCTAAATTAAAATTGAAGTTATAAAATGATGTTAGGGAGTATATGTTGATTTTTATAAGTTGAAAGGAAAGTTGAAAGTTAAAGTTGCTCAGTCTTGTCTGACTCTTTGTGACCCCATGGACTATAGAGTCCATGGAATTCTCTAGGCCAGAATACTGGAGTGGGTAGCCTTTCCCTTCACCAGGGGATCTTCCCAACCCAGGGATCAAACTGAGCCACAATAAGTTAGGTATACATTAAACAGAGGAAGTGAGACAAAAATGTAATTTTCCATGCTAACAATGCCAGGATCCTTTATCATAATACTAAAATTATGCCTAACATTAAGAGTTACAGTGCACACATGCTCATTCGCTTCAGTCATGTCTGAATCTTTGTGATCCCATGGACTGTAGTCCACCAGGCTCTTCTGTCAATGGGATTCTCCAAACAAGAATACTGGAGTGGGTTGCCATGCCCTCCTCCAGGGGATCTTCCCTGCTCAAGGATGGAATCCTTCTCCTTCTGTCTCCTGCTTTGCTGGATTCCTTACCACTGAGCCACCGGAAAAGCCTTAAATTAGTATAAAAACCAACAATGGGAAAGGTTCTCAAAAGGTTTTTTGGGTAGAGTGTCTACTCAATACTCTATTTTTTGTATTGTTGAGTAAATGTATACATTTATTATAAACATGTAATGTAAAAGTCTATGTTTTACATTTAAAAATTCAGTAAAAACAAATTCAGTAAAGTACACTGCAGTTAGTGTGTATCCTTATCTTCCACAGCAGCTTGGGGGGGTAAATGTAATGACAACAGTAATTTCTGGCTTTGAGCTCCCCCTATATAATTGGAGGCACCCCAATTCCTCCAGAACTCCAAATTCTTCTTTTCTCTTGGCAGGTCCTAGAGGAGTTCAATTGATCTCTTTGCCAGTCTTCAAAAGAATCCCATCTCTTTGTTATCTGCTTGGTTCCTTTGGCTCAGCTGCCCTGCAGGCTCTCTTCAGATGTGTACTGACCTCGGCACAACACTTGGGGGTCACTGTCTCAGAGTTTGGACTTACAATCGTCCCTTCTCAGTGGCTGACTGATGTTGGATCCGGTCTCTTGTGGTCAATGTCTACGTTGGTCTAGGTAAAGGCGGTGTGAAGTGAAGAAGGGGCCCTCTCTTGGCTGGTGTTATAGTCCTTTCAATACTTTGGCCACCTGATGCGAAGAGCTGACTCATTGGAAAAGACCCTGATGCTGGGAAAGATTGAGGGCAGGAGGAGAAGGGGGTGACAGAGGATAAGATGGTTGGATGGCATCATCGACTCAATGGACATGAGTTTGAGCAAGCTCTGGGAGATGGTGAAGGACAAGGAAGCCTGCTGTGCAGCAGTCCATGGGGTGAGTGGGACATGACTGAGTGACTGAACAACAACAACAGCAACAGAGTAGCTTTTTTGTCAAGTCTCTTTTCTAAATTAGACCCTCAGAGAAGCTCCTGGGAAGAATTATCTCCTGGGATGAAGTATCCTGGCCAGAGCAACACCACTCCACGTTGTATTTGCTGGTAAGTCGATGAAATGATGTCATTTTGGTAGAGTCTCTGTTTCTTCTTCTTCTGAGACTAGACATTTTAAAAAGTGAATTTTAAGTACCTTTCAAATTCTTTGGGAGAAGGCAATGGCACCCCACTGCAGTACTCTTGCCTGGGAAATCTCATGGACGGAGGAGACTGGTAGGCTGTAGTCCACGGGGTCACAAAGAGTAGGACACGACTGGGCGACTTCACTTTCACTTTTCACTTTCATGCACTGGAGAAGGAAATGGCAACCCACTCCAGTGTTCTTGCCTGGAGAATCCCAGTGAAGGGGGAGCCTGGTGGGCTGCTATCTATGGAATCACACAGAGTCGGACACGACTGACGTGACTTAGCAGCAGCAGCAAATTCTTTGAGACTCAGCATGCAATCATTTCTCAAAGGCACAATTGAAACATGGCATGGTATGGTATAGACTGTTGCTGGTTTCAGCTGATTTTGCCAGCTACATTTACTAGTAAAAGCTGGAGTTATGTGAAACTCTTTCTGACTCAGTAAACAAATAGCTGAATATTTACTGAGCATCAGCTGTCTACAAGGCCTTGTTGTTGTTCAGTGGCTAAGTTGTGTCCAACTCTTTGTGACCCCATGGACTGTATTCCACCAGGCTCCTCTGTCCATGGGATTTCCCAGGCAAGAATACTAGAGAGGGTTGCCGTTTCCTTCTCCAGGGGATCTCTCTGACCCAGGGATCGAAACCACATCTCCTGCATTGCAGGCAGATTCTTTATCATTGAGCCACCAGGGAAGCCCTTCTCCAAGGCCTTGGACTACATATCAAGTGACCACAAAGCCAGGAGATAATGTTACAAAACCAAGTATATGCCTTTTGGGATATATGCAGTGATCCTGATTTTAAGGGAAAGTTGGGAACAACTATACAAATATTTTGTGCAACAAAACTAGAAATTTCTGTATACCTCTGGAATGAAATTATCCAGGAAGTCATAGAGCTCTTAATTCAGAAGGCGTTTTTTATCTGGCCCAGTGTTGGACTGGGTTTGTTGTACTTACTGTTCTTCAGAATTGGAGGTAGACCAGATAGAAAGGAAGCAAATGGCCCCAAACTCATAGGCAAGTCTACCATTTTCCAGTGGCCTGGTTTGAAATTTTTCTAAGTAAAGCAAAAGCTTCCTATTGCATTTCTAATAGGACCTTGGCCTCTAGTCTTTACTGCTGCTGCTGCTGCTAAGTCGCTTCAGTCATGTCCAACTCTGTGTGACCCCATAGATGCCAGCCCACCAGGCTCCCCCTTTCCTGGGATTCTCCAGGCAAGAACACTGGAGAGGGTTGCCATTTCCTTCTCCAATGCATGAAAGTGAAAAGTGAAAGTGAAGTCGCTCAGTTGTGTCTGACTCTTATCGACTCCCTGGACTGCAGCCTACCAGGCTCCTCCGTCCACGGGATCGTCCAGGCAAGAGTACTGGAGTGGGGTGCCATTGCCTTCTCCAAGTCTTTACTAGGTTATACATTTTTGGAGATCCCAAATTATTTCTTCCCTGAGGGAAACATCAAAACATCATAAAAAAATTTATCATCATCAGGAAACTATGTAACTTGTCAACTATTTTGTGCTTTTATTCTCCTTATTTTCTTATTCTCCTTATTTAATCTTCTTGTTTAATTTTTCCATGTGGGATCTTAGTTCCCCAAGAAGGGATTGAACTGGATTGAACTGCCTTCTGCACTGGGAATTTAGTCTTAAACACTGGGCCACCAGGGAAGTCCCTTGTTTAGTCATATTGAACTTACTTAAAATTGTACCTCTTATCACACTTCCAGAAGTATTCTTAGGACATACTTAGAGTTCCCACTTTCCTAAGGACTGTTAAATACTCTTTTATTCTAAGATCCTATGGAAGGCTTAGCACATCTGTCTCAACTCCCAGACCTTGGTCTACTGCCCTTGATATAGGCTCACTGTAGAGTGGGATGTCAATCATCTCTCTAGAAATATTCTGTGCTTGTCTCCTAGATTTATGTCAGGTGCCAATATATATGGAGAGAATCATCTGAAGGCCTGCATAATGATGGCCTTGTTTAGGACACTGGTTAGGCTGTTGAAACAACATACTCAAAAATACAAACACCAGAGGCCCTATCATATAGAGCCTTGTCCATCTTGTTGCTTTCCCATCATTAAGGAGTTAGTTTCATTTTTGTGCTTGAGAATTAGCTAGCTCACAATCACATACTGAAGCCATCCCATTTGGAGGGGTTAGAGTGAAGAAGCACATAGCCCAGAAGTTGCATACATCAGTTCTGCTTATATTCTATTTCCTATGCAGTCTTTGGGTATGTTTGCATCCAGCTTAAACTGTTATTAGTAGTATGGGAGATAAAGGATATTGAGAAGATGATTAGCAAACTCTGCCCCACACTAATATGATCTAGATCTATTAAAAAATTGTTTATAAAAAGCAACAGCTGGATTTCCCTGGTGTTCCAGTGGTTAAGAATCCACCTACCAATGCAGGGGACATGCATATGACCCCTGGTCTGAGAAGATCCCACATACCTCGGGGCAGCTGTCCCCGTTCATTGCCACAACTACAGAGCCTGCGCTCTAGAGCCCAAGAGCTGCAACAAGAGAAGCCACCACAATGAGAAGCCCACACACCAAATCTAGAGAGTAGCCCCTGCTCACCACAACTAGAGGAAGCCTGAGGGCAGCTATGAAGACCCAGCAAAGCCCAAAATAAAATTTAAAATTTAAACAAATAAAAAATAAAAGAGCTAGCAGTTGGCATTTTGGCAGATGCATAATGTCCATCCTAGTTCCTCTGATATTCTTATTAGTGTTTGGAGTGGGGTAGGGGTGCAGGTAGGAAGAAAAAAGTAAAGCAAAACTTTTTGATCTGATCTCAGTCCAAGGTGCAGTAGTCATAACTATGCTGCTGCTGTGGTTGTTTAGTTGCCAAGCAGTGTCCAACTCTTTGCAACCCTGTGGACTGCAGCAAGCCAGGCTTCCTTGTCCCTCTCTATTTCCCAGAGTTCGCCCAAGTTCATGTCCATTGAATCGATGATGCCATCCAACCATCTCATCCTCTGTTGCCCTCTTCTCCTTCTGCCTTCCATCTTTCCCAGCATGAGGGTCTTTCCCATTGAGTCAGCTGTTTGTATCAGATGACCAAAGTATTGGAGCTTCAGCTTCAGCATCAGTCCTCCCAGAGTATTCAGGGTTGACTTCCTTTAAGATTAACTGGTTTGTGGAAATAGAACTGCCTTATGACCCAGCAATCCCACTGCTGGGCATACACACTGAGGAAACCAGAATTGAAAGAGACACTTGTACCCCAATGTTCATCACAGCACTGTTTATAATAGCCAGGACATGGGAGCAACCCAGATGTCCATCAGCAGACGAATGGATAAGAAAGCTGTGGTACATATACACAATGGAGTATTACTCAGCCATTAAAAAGAATACATTTGAATCAGTTCTAATGAGGTGGATGAAACTGGAACCTATTATACAGAATGAAGTAAGCCAGAAAGAAAAACACCTATACAGTATACTAATGCATATATATGGAATTTAGAAAGATGGTAACAATAACCCTGTATACAAGACAGCAAAAGAGACAGTGATGTATAGAACAGTCTTTTGGACTCTGTGGGAGAGGGAGAGGGTGGGATGATTTGGGAGAATGGCATTGAAACATGTATAATATCATATATGAAATGAGTCACCAGTCCAGGTTTGATACACGATTCTGGATGCTTGGTGGTGCACTAGGATGACCCAGAGGGGTGGTACAGGGAGGGAGGAGGGAGGAGGGTTCAGGATGGGGAACACATGTATACCTGTGGCAGATTCATGTTGATATATGGCAAAACCAATACAATATTGTAAAGTTAAAAAAAAAAAAAAAGATTAACTGGTTTGATCTCCTTGTAGTCCAAGGGACTCTCAAGAGTCTTGTTCAGCACCAGAATTCAAAAGCATTAATTCTTTGGCACTCTGCCTTCTTTATGGTCCAGTTCTCACATCCATACATGACTACTGGAAAGACCATAGCCTTAACTATATGGACCTTTTTAACATACTGTCTAGGTTTGTCATAGCTTTCCTACCGAGAAGCAATCATATTCAAATTTCATGGCTGCAGTCACCATCTGAAGTGATTTTAGGGCCCAAGAAAAGGAAATCTGTCACTGTTCCCCCCTTTTCTCCTTCTATTTGCCGTGAAATGATGGGACCAGATGACATGATCTTTATTTTTTTAATACTGAGTTTTAACCATGCTGACTTCCCTGCAAAAAAGTGTAACCTCTGTACTGTCACAAAGAGCCAGATTATGACCCTTTAGCCACTATACCTTGAATGTACATTAACACTATAACATATTAAAGATATAACCAATACAAGTAAGACTCTGAAGCTGAATGTGTCCCTTTGCTAATGTAACTAAAATCTCCATACTTTTGAATGTCTTTCACTTTACTTTTTGTAGGTAGGGAGCCTTCCTGTTCGGGGTCCTCATTATTCTAGCTTCATGCCCTATTGACCCTCAACCTCCTGCTTCTTTGATGCTCATCAGGCCGAGCTTCAGCACTCTGCCTGCATCGCACAGGAAGCCTGCAGACGTTAGCACATTCCACAGGATGCGTGCTTCCTTCCTTAACTACTCTGAAAACGGAGGCTGATAAGTACACCATTGTCTCCATGAGGGATCTCTGCTGATGGGAACAGAAATTCCCTCAACTCAGCATTTTAAGTAGAGGTAGAAAGGGTATTTATTGAAGGATATCTATACTTTGAAGAATACAGAGTCCTGCTTCACAGGAATGAGAAAGTCATCCAATAGCTTCTGGGATCAGATGGTCTCTCATCTCTGCTTCTCTGGGTGTATCCATTTGTTCCTTCTCCTCTACTCCAGGCATTTTTGATTTTTCTACAGCTTTTTGAGGTTCACTCCCCCTCACCAATTCTCACACGAGGCTTCTATTTGCCACAGCATCATGTTTGCACCAACATTCCCACAGCTGAGAGCTCCTCTGCACAATATGAACAGCCTCAATCTATATTTTGGTCCAACTTCTGAACTGAGAACATCCAGTCAGCTCAGTCTGAATCCTGTCTTTACCTGGTTCAAGCAGTTGTAACCAGGAAAGTAGATTCATCTGAAATAATGACCAAAGCGTAGAAGGCAGTCTCTTAGAATGGATAGTAAGTGGAAAGGTGACCAATAGATCTAGAAAAGACATCATCTTTTTTATGTTTTTAACTCAAGTCCAAATTTGGGCTGAACAGAGTTAGTCCTGGGATGATAAGAGTTAAACATCTGTTGCAGAATATCGTCTGACCAACTACCATAACTGGTACCAGGGGATGATCCTTCGGAGGAATTAGGTCAGCTGCTCCCCTGACCAGATAATTGCTGCCTACTGCTTTCACGCATTCATGTTCAAGAATTGGCAGCTGTAGATGCTTGTAAATTGGTATCAGCTTCTGGACATGTGGTACATTTAATCCCTGGCTTATTTCTTATTTTGAACACTGCTTTTTCATATCTCCTTTTGAAATCTCTCATGTTTTCCATCATGTTCTCTTAAATTACCCATGGATATCCTTTAGAAACACAAAAGTATATATTACAAATTTACCTACAGCAGGAGTAGATTGAGGTTTCTGTGGGCTTGAAATCTATACAGTTTTAGAAACTCTTTTGAAGAAAAATAAGAATATAAAGTTATTAAGTTATCAAAATTAGGTATGAAATTAATTCTCTATTTCAAATGACCAAAGGAACACAACAGAAATCTTTTAAATAAATGGTACTTAAGTTTCATTGGGCATACAATGCAGTCATTTTCTTAAAATACAGATTTCTAGACAAGGATGACCACTCTCACTACTTTCATTCAACATGGTACTGGAAATCCTAGCCAGAGCAATGTTCATTGCAACAATGTTCGCAATAGCCAGGTATGGAAACAAGCTAAGAGTCTAAACAACAGATAATGGATAAAGAAAATGTGTGTGTGTGTGTATGTGTGATACTCACACATACACACACACACACATGCAGGAATACTATTCAGCCTTTTAAAAAAAGAAGGAAATCCTTCCTTTTGTGACAGCGTGAATGAACCTGAAGGGAATTATGCTAAGTGATATAAGCCGTGTGTGTGTGTGTGTGTGTGTGTGTGTGTGCGCGCGTGTGCACGCACACGCACGCATGCACGCGCTCAGTCATGTCCAACTCTCTGCCACCCCATGGACTGTAGCCTGCCAGGCTCCTCTGTCTGTGGAATTTCCCAGGCAAGAACACTGGAGTGGGTTGCTATTTCCTCCTCCAGGGGATCTTCCCAATCCAGGGATCAAACCTGCATCTCTTGCATTGGCAGGTGGGTTCTTTGCCACTAATGCCACCTGGGAAGCCCCTGTGAGGTAACAGATGTGTTAATTAACTTGAGTGTAGGAATCTTTTCACAATTAAAGTGAAATCAAATCACATTATGCACTTTTAATATATTGCAATTTTATTTGTCAATCATACCTCAATTAAGTTAGAAAAAAACCCACACATGTAAAAAAGATGTTGTAAGAGTGCTACTTACCACACTGAGAGAAGAAATAAAAAAGAAAGCAAATTCCTGGGTCCACTCCTGACCAACTAAATCAGAATTTCTGGGGTAAGTTTCTAAACCTACATGTTAGCACCTGCATCCGCTGGTAATCTGAAGGCTACATTTTGAAGTGAATGAAGTGACTATTGTAGTGAATTAATAAGATTTTAATGATATATTTTTGTGTGTGCATTTACTAGGAATTTCAGTTATTCCTACTGTGTGAAAGAAAGACTACGATTTTTGTATACAAGGTTTAACAGAAATTTGTCATAAACTTACATTTTAATTTAGCTGTTTTGTAACCAGAAAGAATAAACCAATGTAAAGAAGGAAAAGCAGAAGCTGACAAAGATAATAATCAATATCATAATATTTCACAGGATATTTACATTATTTGAAGGAGAAAATGCCCCAAGGATGTCATTTTTCCATATCATAAAATAAGAGTAAACATATGAATACTAAATGTAACTTTTAAAAAGTGAGACTAAGTTAAAAAACTTCAATACTGTGATGACTGTACTTTATTGCATGTGTTTCACAAATTTTTATGCATATGTATATGTATAATACATGCACACCCACAGCAATTTAATAATAGTATAAATAAACTTTGCTTAGGCTTATGAGTTAAGAACAATTTTGTGAGTGAATTAATGGTCTTATCACATTAACTGATTGCTAATATGCATAAAGTTCAAAACATACATATCTGAAGAAATCACCTACATATTTATTTGTGATAGAAAAATATCAGTTAATGGAGTTTACTGAATTACGGAACTAATTTGACAGGGTTAACTGTAGTACTCAAGCACAATCTCTGTAGAATTCATATTTACAGTTAAAACATTCTTGTCTTAAGGAGGGGGGAAAAGCCTGACTTTATAGCTTCAGGGAAATACTTTTGAGTAAATTTAGGGGACTTCCAGAGGTAGCAAAAATGAGACGGGGGAAACCATCATATTATCACACTTTTCTAATAATTGGAATTCAAATTCTTGGGACACAGCTGCATATTCTCTACCCTGAAGACTGGTTCCTCCTGGGGATTCAGGTCTTCCTGGACCAGGAAAATAAAGGGAAGAACCATCACCTCGGAGTTAGGAATCAGAAATCAGATTCTAAGTGTTTGGGGAGATATGTCAGTCAAGGAAGTTTGTAGCATTCTCTAGAATGGAGCTTTCTTGGGACATGAATCATGTTTATTTTCAACAGAAAACTTTCTAGCTCCAAATGGCAAAAAAGAAAAAAAAATTCTTACTTTAAAAAATATTTCTCTCTGGCAGAATGTTAGGAAACCACTGAGCCATCTAAGCCCTGAGGCTCGTGGGCAGAGTGCACCTTCTTAATCTGCTCTCAGAGCCTCCCTGGCCCTGGGCCAGGCCCGGGTTCTCAGACTTACCATTGTGCTAAGAACAAAGGCACGTCTGGAGCGTAGCCTGCCTTCTCCAGTGAGTCTGTCTACCTCCTCCAGGTAAGTCAGGCTGTCCCAGGAGAATCCTTGGGACACAGAAAGCATATTGTGGCCCATGAATGCAGCCTTCTTGGTAGGCCTGCTTTAGAACCTGTCATTAGACAATGCCATAGCTCTCCGCTCCCTGGAAAGATTCCTGCATGAGTTTGAAAGCTGTAATGTGATTTACAGCCTTATTAATTTCAGTTGCAAACTGAGCACATACAGAATACTCTGTTTAAACGATGAATAAACCTGCACTACACGGAGGGGCTTTGTGTCTGTTTGCACACTTGCACTTTGCCATCGTGTTGTCAAGTTCAGCTCCAGGCTCTCAGACAAAAATTTCCAACTGTTTACTGAGCCTGTTCGGACAGTACCCATATATTTGCCACAGTCACTTTAAAAATTGGTTTCCAATAAAGTTTGAGGCCCTGTATCTAGCATAATCTGACCTGGCTTCTAAGACATAGAAACTGGAGAACAGGGACTTTCCTGACGGCCCAGTGGTTAAGACTCTGCTTCCACTGCAGGGGGCATGGGTTCCATACCTAGTTGAGGAACTAAGACATGCCTCACGGCCAAAAAAAAAGAACTGAAACAGTCCTTGGCAACCTTCATACAGAGAAGGGGTTCTCAGCCTGAACCCTATGGATGTTTTGGGCTAATTCTTTTTATTTATTTATATTTTTGCCTAGCCAGTGATTGAACCCGTGCCCTCAGCAGTGAAAGTGCAGAGTCTTAACCACTGACCTGCCAGGGAATTCCCTATTTATCTATTTTTCATTGTCATCTATTTTGATTTTTGAAGTTTTCTTTCTTTTTTTATTTTTATTTTATATTGTCAGTTCAGTTCAGTTCAGTCGCTCAGTCGTGTCCGACTCTTTGCGACCCCATGAATCACAGCACACCAGGCCTCCCTGTCCATCACCAACTCCCGGAGTTCACTCAGACTCACGTCCATCGAGTCAGTGATGCCATCCAGCCATCTCATCCTCTGTCGTCCCCTTCTCCTCCTGCCCCCAATCCCTCCCAGCATCAGAGTCTTTTCCAATGAGTCAGCTCTTCGCATGAGGTGGCCAAAGTACTGGAGATTGTGGTATAATTGATTTACAATATTGTGTTAGTTTCAGGTGTACAGCAAAGTGATTCAGTTACACATATACATATAGCTGGGCTTTTTCATGACTCTGCGATAACCTATATACTGAGTAATTCTTTGTCAAAGAGTTGTCTCATGCATTGAAGGAAGTTTAGCAGTATCAAGTTTCTTCAAGGCCTCAAGCATGCTAAATGCTACAGCCCAGGCAAGCAGTCAACAATAGTTTTGTTCCCACCTTTAAACAGTTAGAGCCTACATCTGGCCTCTTCCCTTCAATGAAAGGCTTTGAACCCTTTTCCCCTTTAGAAGCTCTGATCAATCATCGCCAGCTTCCATCCTGAGCTCTCGGCAGGCCAGGGGCTTCAACCCACTCCTTTGTATTTCTGCCTTTGATTCTATTCTGTGAGCTACTCCCTGTCTTTCCCATGAATTCATTTTTACACTATCAAGTTTTCCTTCAGTTCAGCAAATAACAACCCTTTCTTCCAGCTGCTCAGACCAGTAACTTGGGTGTCATCTCTGATTCTTTTTTTCTCACATCCTGTGTCACTCAGAGTCCTGGCAGAATGCAATTAGCACACTAAAAGGTGTTGTTGTTCAGTTGCTCAGTCACATCCAACTCTTTGTGACCTCATGGACTGTAGACTGCCAGGCTCCTCTGTCTGTTTGATTCTCCAGGCAAGAATACCAGAGCGGGTTGCTATTTCCTTCTCCAGGGGATCTTCCTGACCCAGGAATCAAACCCATGTCTCCTGCATCTCCAGCACTGCAGGTGGATTCTTTACAACTAAGCCACTTGGGAAGTCCTTGTGGTCAGGGAAAGTAATAAGGAATGATGAAGCACCCAAAAGGGATCACTGTGGGAAGCCATTGCTACCCAAAGCTGGAACAAAGCAGGGATGAGCAGGGTTTACCAGAACCAGCAAGAGCTGTGGTGTCCTAGACAGCTGCCTGACAGGAGAGAAGGGCAGTGTTGCCATACTGTAGCCTGGCAGGGCAGGTGTCAGGCGAATAAACATTTCTGTCTTGGTCTCCCGCCCTCCAGTTCACTTCATTGTCTGAACCCAACCAAAGGAGGATAGGAGAGTCGAAGTGTGTGGTCCACGGAGGTCAGATCACCAGTGCCCAGGAGGGAGGAGCAGGTGCATCTGAAGGGACAGTTGGACTCCCTGTGTGCCCTCATCAGTGAGTCCGTCTGCTCTGCTGGAAATACATCCAGAATCCAGCTCTCAAGCTCTTCCTCCCTTATTTCTTCCTGATCCAAGCCACTGTTTCTCACCTGGACAACTGAATTAGCTTCTATTCATTTCCCCAGCTTTATTTTTTTATTTACTTACTTTTTAAAGGTTTTTTTTTTTTTTTGATGCAGACCATTTTTTAAAAAAGACTTTATTGAATTCATTACAGTACTGCTTATAGTTTTATGTTTTGTTTTTTGGGGCACAATTCATGTGGGATCTTAACTTCCTGACCAGGGATTGAACCCACACCCTCTGCATTGGAAGGCGAAATCTTAGCCACTGGACCACCAAAAAAGTCCCAGTCCCAACTTTGTTCTTTTACATCATTTATGACCCCCTAAAATACTATGTATAATTTATTTGCTTACTAATTGCCGGGAGAAATATCAATAACCTCAGATATGCAGATGACACCATCCTTATGGCAGAAAGTGAAGAGAAACTCAAAAGCCTCTTGATGAAAGTGAAAGTGGAGAGTGAAAAAGTTGGCTTAAAACTCAACATTCAGAAAATGAAGATCATGGCATCCGGTCCCATCACTTCATGGGAAATAGATGGGGAAACAGTGGAAACAGTGGCAGACTTTATTTTTTGGGGCTCCAAAATCTCTGCAGATGGTGACTGCAGCTATGAAATTAAAAGACGCTTACTCCTTGGAAGAAAAGTTATGACCAACCTAGATAGCACATTGAAAAGCAGAGATATTACTTTGCCAACAAAGGTTCGTCTAGTTAAGGCTATGGTTTTTCCTGTGGTCATGTATAGATGTGAGAGTTGGACTGTGAAGCAAGCTGAGTGCTGAAGAATTGATGCTTTTGAACTGTGGTGTTGGAGAAGACTCTTGAGAGTCCCTTGGACTGCAAGGAGATCCAACCAGTCCATTCTAAAGGAGATCAGCCCTGGGATTTCTTTGGAGGGAATGATGCTGAAGCTGAAACTCCAATACTTTGGCCACCTCATGCAAAGAGTTGACTCATTGGAAAAGACTCTGATGCTGGGAGGGATTGGGGGCAGGAGGAGAAGGGGACGACAGAGGATGAGATGGCTGGATGGCATCACTGACTTGATGGACGTGAGTCTGAGTGAACTCTGGGAGTTGGTGATGGACAGGGAGGCCTGGTGTGCTGCGATTCATGGGGTTGCAAAGAGTCGGACACGACTGAGCAACTGAACTGAACTGAATGTCTCTCTCCATTAGAATGTAAATTCCATAAAATCACAATCTATCTTTTTAAGTGCTATGAAACTCTATACATTGTAGGCAGTCAATAAACATTTAATTAATCAATACTTAAGTTGATCTGATTTGGTTTCTGTTTATTATTATTTCCAAAGAACTTTAGATGGTTTCAGGGGCGTACAATGTAGTCTCCTTTTGTTTTAAAATTTTTTTGTGTGTATAAAAAAGAATGGATGTGTGTTCAAAAATATTAGAAGTGATTACCATTGAAGAGTGGGATTTGGGGTAATTTTCATTTTCTTTTTTGATTTTGATACTTCTGAAATTTTCTACAATGACTACATGTGATCCTTGTAATAATATAAAAATAACTACCTTTATTTCATTTTATTTTTAAATTAAAAATTATTTTATTGAAGTATATTTGATTTACAAGGTTGTGTTGATTTCTGCTATAAGTACCTTTATTTTAAAGTATTGACTATCATCAATCTGATCTTCTAGAGAAGGTTGGCAGTTTTTTTTCATCTCTTGGCTCCCCATCCCTTTTCTGACAGTGTGTGTGTGTGTGTGTGTGTTTGTCGCTCAGTTGTATCTGACTCTTTGCAACTCCATTCTAACAGTGGCATTGCCAAACCTTCTCCACTCTTTTTAAAGTCTCACTGGATCCATTTCCCACCATCTTTACCCTCCTCTGTGCCATAAGAAGTGTTTCCCAGGTGGCGCTATTGGTAAAGAACCCACCTGCCAATGCAGGAGACGTGAGAGACTTGGGTTTGATCACTGGGTTGGGAAGATCCCCTGGAGGAGGGCATGGCAACCCACTCCAGTACTCTTGCCTGGAGAATCCAATGCACAGAGGAGCCTGTAAGGCTACAGTCCATAGGATCACAAAGAGTCAGACATGACTGAAGCAACTTAGCATGTACATATGCACGTGCCATAAGAAGCTGTCCCATGAGATTCCAACAATCTGGCTCCCTGGTCCTCTAGATACCAAAGGTTTCAACCTTTACTTGAAATCTACAGGGCAAGAGAAAATGAGGTCAGATCATTTATACTCCCAGCTTCCTCCTTACCAGTCTTGCAGGTTGGCTATATCCCTTTACCTAAAGGCCCACAACTCCTGCAGGGGGTCCTCTCCCAAAAGCTTTCTCTGGGTAAGTGCTCTCTCCTCCCTCTTCTCCAGGCCTGGGAAAGGTAATAGTTCTCCCGCCCACTAGTCCTGGGGGAGCATGCCATCCTTTGTTTTTTTTCATCCTTGCTCACAACTCTATAGAAAGAAAGAAAGTGAAAGTCGCTCAGTCATGTCCGACTCTTTGCAACCCCATGGACAATAGAGTACATGGAATTCTCCAGGCCAGAATACTGGAGTGGGTAACCGTTCCCTTCTCCAGGGGATCTTCCCAACCCAGGGATCGATCTCAGGTCTGCCACATTGCAGGTGGATTCTTTACCAGCTGAGCCACTAACGCTCCTCAAAACTTCCATATCTTTTCTTACAAGGTCACAACTAAGCACTCAATCACATCCTCTTTCATCTCTCTCAGCAAATAGCCTTGCCTCATTCTTTTCTTTGTTTTTTTTTTACTGAGAAGGTCTTGTATCAGCTTTCTTTGCATTCCTCAGATGGCCATGTATCATCAGGTTACTAAAAGTAGTCTATATAATGGCCTGCTCTCATGTCTAATCTTGCCTCTCAGAGTACATAGTGTATCTTGCTCATAGCAGGGCTCTACCCTGTCTTCCTCTTGCTTCTGAGAACATTTTTCCTTTATTGGTTCTTCTCCCTTCTCCTACAATTTAACTCTGGGTGTTCCTGATGTGTCAAACCTTGGTTTTTCCCATAACAATTTTTTTAAAAGCAGAAAGCTTATCAATTGTTACTACTTTGTTTATTACTTATATTCAGATAATTTTTATATACTTGCTGTCCTATTCATTTAACTAAAGTGCAGTCCTTTATCTCTCCAATTAGACTAAATATTTTACTTGGATTTCCAATGATCTCCTCTTCCTCAAATCCAATATGATTTCACTCTCCTCAAGTAGATTTTTCCTCCCATTTGTCAGTATTTTTTCCAATGGAATCTATAGTTCTTGATCTCAAGAGTTTAAATTATTGAAGTTATTTTTAAATGCCTCCATTTTCTAGACCCCTCAACTGCAATTACTTTCTGAATTCAATTATTTTTTCTTAAACTCACTTCTCAGAGTTCTTTCTTTCTGTTCTCATTGTTGTACTGCCCCCCCCCCACCCCACCCCGATTTAACTATGCTATGCTAAGTCACTTCAGTCGTTTCCGACTCTGTGCGACCCCATAGCCGGCAGCCCACCAGGCTCCCCTGACCCTGGGATTCTCCAGGCAAGAACACTGGAGTGGGTTGCCCTTTCCTTCTCCAATGCATGAAAGTGAAAAGTGAAAGTGAAGTTGCTCAGTCGTGTCCGACTCTTAGCGACCCCATGGATTGCAGCCTAACAGGCTCCTCCATCCATGGGATTTTCCAAGCAAGAGTACTGGAGTGGGGTGCCATTCATAGGCCAAGATTATTTCAACAGTCACCTAACTTGTCTTCAAATTCCAGGTTCCCCCATTCCTATGGAGGGATTAAGATTTCTAGAATATTGCTAATATCATGTGGTTCTAAAATGTGACTCTGGGAGTTCCTGGTGGTCCAGTGACTAAGACTCCATGCCCCTAATGCAGGGGGCCCAGGTTCAATCCCTGGCCAAGGACCTAGATCCACATGCTGCAGCCAGAGGTGCTGCCTGCCACCACTAAGACCTGGCACAGCCAAACAGATAAATACTTAGAATGTGGCTCCAATCAGTAAGAACTACAAAATCAACAACTAATATGTTCTGAGTACTTGCTCTGTGTTGACTGCTATCCTGAGTTCTTTTTTACATGGGTTAAGTATTTTAATCCTCAAGAGAGTCCTGTAAATATACAATCAGAAGTTTTTTTCCCTACAAGTCAAAGATATTCAATTTGTCCACACTCAGCAATGGTGATCTTCTTGCTGGTGTGTCAGAGATTTCCAAATCCGTAGGCTTATCAAGTAGTATCTGTCTATTAAAAAAGCACAGTGGCTCAGATACATGCTGTGATTCTTATAGATCTGGTTCTAATTAATAAAATATCAATGTACTTTAAGGGATTTCTGAAGTTAGAGTCTTTGGTACTTTATACTCTATTAATTAATAAATCCTAAAAGAATTACTATATACTCTATATTAGTTATTAATTTATTGCCTCTTAGCTCCAAATTCACCCTTCATAGCCTGCTCAATGAAAGTGAATCTGAACAGTTTCCTTTTGCAACTGGCATAATGTTAGGCTTTGTAGAGAGCTCTAGAGAGACATTTCAGGAGAAAGAGGCATGAGTCAGTCTGGCTATTCCATTGGGAATGGATTATGAAGGAAGGACTGACTGTATTTGCAGGAAGACGAGTTTATTTGTTTATCCTTTGATTTCACAAAGTTTTATGAGAACCTACTCAATGTCAGACAATGAGGATTATTGGACAAAGAATAATAGTCCCTGGGACTTCCCTGGTGGCCCAGTGGTTAAGACTCTGTGTTTCTACTGCAGGGGACTCAGGTTTCATCCCTGGTTCAGGGAATGTTTGCATGTGGCCAAAAAAAAAAAAAAAGGAAGGAAGACATAATCTCTGTTTCAAGAAGCTCAGGCAAGAATAGAATTGAGTGCATTCATGATGATAAGTGAGAAGTGCACCCTGTAAGATCAAGAGAAGCCCCAGATGCTGTGAGAGCTGAAGGGACAACTAATCACACTGAGGAAGAGAGAACCATATTCTAGGGGAAGTCTTTTGAGTCAAATTTTGAAGGAAATAAAACCTATTCACCTGTGTAAAGAGACAAAATATGGTCAAGCCAAATTGAACTACATGTGTAGTATGTGAGATCATTGATGGGGTGATTGAATGTTGGGATGGGTGCCTGGTGGATCGATGACAGATGAAGTTAGAGAAGTTGGACCCAGATTATGGAACTGGTCTATTTGATATTTAGATTGTTTCTACATTTAAAAACTATTTGCAAACAATCTCAAGTTTAGAGAAAGTTGAAAGAATAGAACAAATAACTCCCCCCCCCCGAATCATTTGAGAATAAGTTGCCAACATGATGCTTAATCATCTCGTCTCTCTAAATGCCTTAGTGTGTATAATATCCACAAACAAGGACATTTTCCTTAATACAACTACCAACATTAAGAAAGTAATGTTGATCCACTCAGTTCAGTTCAGTTGCTCAGTCGTGTCCGACTCTTTGCGACCCCATGAATCACAGCACGCCAGGCCTCCCTGTCCATCACAAACTCCCGGAGTTCACTCAAACTCATGTGCATCGAGTCGGTGATGTCATCCAGCCATCTCATCTTCTGTCATTCCCTTCTCCTCCTGCCCCCAATCCCTCCCAGCATCAGGG
The DNA here is from genome assembly GCF_029378745.1 of Bos indicus. Classification (NCBI taxonomy): domain Eukaryota; kingdom Metazoa; phylum Chordata; class Mammalia; order Artiodactyla; family Bovidae; genus Bos; species Bos indicus. The sequence goes on from NC_091765.1 coordinate 92,609,713, forward strand.
TCTTTTCCAATGAGTCAACTCTTCACATGAGGTGGCCAAAGTATTGGAGTTTCAGCTTTAGCATCAGTCCTTCCATTGAACACCCAGGACTGATCTCCTTTAGGATGGACTGGTTGGATCTCCTTGCAGTCCAAGGGACTCTCAAGAGTCTTCTCCAACACCACAGTTCAAAAGCATCAATTCTTCGGCACTCAGCTTACTTCACAGTCCAACTCTCACATCCATACATGACCACTGGAAAAACCATATTTTTTTATAGTAAAAGATTTAGTTCAGAATAAATCCTTATGCTTAGTTGTCAGGTCTCTTCAGTTTCCTTCAACCCAGGACAGTTCCTCACCTTTCCCTTGATTTTCATTTCCTTGATCCTTTTGAAGATTACAAGTTAGTTATTTTATAAAACGCCCCTCCAAGTGAGTATGTTAGATCTTTCCTCACAATTGGATTCAATCATGCATCTTTGGTAGGTGTTTTTCAGAAGCAATGCTGTATTCCTCTCATTGCACCCTATCAGATACATGATTTCAATTTGCCCCATCACTGGTGATATTAACTTTGATAACTTTATGAAGGTGATGTCTTCCAGGCTTTTCCAGTGCACAGGTACTTTTCTTCCCCCTTATAAATAATAAATATTTTGTATGGAGATACTTAGAGAATATTTAAAGAGTCATTTCTTTTCAAAGAGTCAATTCATCCAATTGTTTATATCACTTGAATAAGTATGGACTCGTAGCTTCGTCAATGATTTATGTGTTCTTTAGAAATGTTCCCATTACTCTCTGAACCCACCCTCACTTTTTCTGGCAGAGATACTCCAGTCTTATTGTACATTCCCTGCCCCAGCACTGGACTCATCTGTTTCTCTCAAGAGCCTTGGTTCCTTTTACTGGAAAAGAATATTTAGAAACCAACATCTAGGCACTAGTGGGCTCCTTGCTATAAGGGTGACACTGTTCCTAGACCCTCATAACAGACTATGTATGTATACATACATGTGTTTATATCTGTGTTTATTTTTATGTTTTGTATCTATTTTTATAAGAGCCAGGAGTTGACAACAATATCCCCAATTCTAAGCCAATATCTCATTCTTATGTTCTGCCTGTATATATTGTAATAATTGTAACTTGTTTCTCTAGAAATGAGAAACCTGGCTTCCTTATCTTCAGTATATTTACTTATTTGATCAATCCCCTATATGCAACTGTTTTCCCTAATAGCCACCACACTCTCACCTGTGTAAATGCCCTCCTCACCTTGACTGGGCTATGACACCCTGCTCTAGGCTCTCTCTCTCCCTCCCACAGATGCTCTCCTCTCACTGCTGGGGCTCTTGCATTCTGAGCTGAGTCAATGAACTACAGTGACCCTCTTCTCCAGTGCTTGTCTGCCATTCCATAAGGGCTACCATGGCTTTCCCCCAACTCACCCACAGGGACACCTACCTCGTATAGCCTCAATCTAATGGGCTTGTGGTTGAATTGCTCAAGAAGTGAACAACTGAATGGCAGGGAGAAAGATATGGAAAGGGGAAAAGAAAGAGAAGAGCATTCCTATTTTAAAAAATATGTATATTATCAACAGCATTCCCTTTTTGTACATGAATCTTTATCATTAATTCAAACTATTTTCTAGATTCCCAGAAATGGAATTATTGGGTCAACTGTCATAAGCTAAATAACTTAAGTTTTACTCCTGCCAGCAGCACATAGCAGTGTCTATTCTATCCTAGATAGCTTTGGGTATTACATCTAATTTTAAAAGAACTTTTTGTTAACTTTATCGGTGAAAATAATGTATGGTTTTATTTTCTGTTTCTTTGCTAGTGAGGTTGAACATTTTTCCATTTGTTTATTTAGTCGTTTTTAGCTTCTCTATCATAAATTACCATTTTCTTGTCCATTTGTGTTCTGGTATAACTGGTTTCTTCTGACCACCTCCACAGTTTTGCTTTCCTATCTCTGCTGCCAACCAATTTCTGCTCAGGTAAATACAAACTAAGGATTATATTACTCTAAAAAAACATAAAATTAGAAAAAATAAATGCCTTTTATAAAGCTATTCAAATGTATGGTGTACTTTTTTTTTTTTTTTTTCCTTTTGGATGGCATAGGGGATCTTAGTTCCCTGATCAGGGATTGAACCCATGTCTCCTCTGTGGAAGCATGGAGTCTTAACCACTGGACCTCCAGGGAAGTCTCCATGTTTAGTGTACTTTAAAAAAACAAATGGTTATTTGCAGATCATTTTTATCTTTTTTACTCTAGGTTTGAAAGATTTATTTAATTCTCCTCTCAATTTTTTTCACTTCATATCATTTGACGCTATGATAATAATGCTCTATCACTGACTAACTGAATTTTTCATCATGTATCTCTTATCTCATATTGTTTTTTCATCTTAAAGTCTAATGTTTTGGGGGTTGGTATTTGCATGCTATAACATTTTCAACATCTTACTGTCAATCTTTTAGAATCCTTATGTTTTAGGTGTGTCTCCTTCTGTGAGTCAGGATCCTGGCAGGAAATAGGCAGTGCACTCAAAATGCTAATTGAAGACAATTTAATGAAGAAATTCTTTACAGAGGTGTGGACAGCATTAAGGGAACCAATAAAAGACGGTGACATACCCAGGCACTAGAAACAGGGAAAAGCATTTGTACTCTAAGCACAAAAAGGTCAAAGAAAGGGAACAGTAATAGTGGAACCCAGTATAAACTGTTACTGGGAGAGGGGCACCTGCAGGATCAGTGGTCTTCAGTAGAGATAACACAACCACTGAAAAACACTGTCCTGGCAGGGAGGGAAACGAGGGGAACTGATACCCTACTTCGTTCTTCCCCTGACCTGTGGTCTATTACCACTATCTGCTTCTGGCCAAACCCAAGCAGAAGTTAGACCGCGAAAGATTTCCAGGGATGCAGAGCATAGAGCTGACCCCAGAGCCAGGCAGGATAGAGTTGAGAAGAGCCAGCAAACATGTAAACAGCTCATAGCTGGATTTTGTTGCTGTTATGTAGTCTGCTGGGTTGTGGGTTTTTTCTTTTAAATGGAGCATTTAGCCCATTTACTTATATTTGTTGAGATTACCAGAATGATTTAGTTCTAAGATGTTATTTTAGATAATGTCTCCCACTATTTATGTTTTTTTTTCTCCTGTCTTGACTATTTTTTTGAATACTTGAGTGATTTTTTTTATCTTATTCATTCCATTTCTATTATTTTAGTGGTGACTTTAGAAAGTTATCATGTACTGGATTGGACAAAAAGTTTGTTCAGGCTTGTCCCATAATATATTACATAAAAAACCCAAATGAACTTTTTGGCCAACCCAATAACATCTTGCTTCCCTGGTGGCTCAGTGGTAGGAAATCCCGTGGACAGAGGAGCTGGGAGGGCCACAGTCCATGGGATCACAAAGAGTTGGACATGACTTAGCAACTAAACAACAGCAGCAATAGTATCTTTCAGTTCAGTTCAGTTTAGTCGCTCAGTCGTGTCCGACTCTTTGTGACTCCATGAATCACAGTACGCCAGGCCTTCCTGTCCATCACCAACTCCCAGAGTTCACTCAAACTCCTGTGCATCGAGTCGGTGATGCCATCCAGCCATCTCATCTTCTGTCATCCCCTTCTCCTCCTGCCCCCAATCCCTCCCAGCATCAGGGTCTTTTCCAGTGAGTCAACTCTTTGCATGAGGTGGCCAAAGTACTGGAGTTTCAGCTTTAGCATCATTCCTTCCAAAGAAATCCCAGGGCTGATCTTCTTTAGAATGGACTGGTTGGATCTCCTTGCAATCCAAGGGACTCTCAAGAGTCTTCTCCAACACCACAGTTCAAAAGCATCAATTCTTCAACGCTCAACTTTCTTCACAGTCCAACTCTCACATCCATACATGACCACTGGAAAAACCATAGCCTTGGCTAGACAGACCTTTGTTGGCAAAGTAATGTCTCTGCTTTTGAATATGCTATCTAGGTTGGTCATAACTTTCTTTCCAAGGAGTAAGCTTCTTTTAATTTCATGGCTGCAGTCACCATCTGCAGTGATTTTGGAGCCCCCCAAAAATAAAGTCTGCCACTGTTTCCACTGTTTCTCCATCTATTTCCCATGAAGTGATGGGACCGGATGCCATGATCTTAGTTTTCTGAATGTTTAACTCCCTCCTAAACAAGAGGAGGATCTTTGAAACGTTTTGCTCAATTACCCTCTCCTGATTTATGTTGGGTATATTTGTTTTATAGGTAAATATATTTATATGTGATATGAATATATTTTATAATACATAGTCAATATTTATCTAGAGTTGTCTACTTTCTTTGCTCACCATTCATCCTTGCATTTTAGTCTTTCCATTTCAACTCACTTTTCTACTTTCAATCTTTTGGACCATCCTCTGTTGAGATTTATTGGTGATAAACTCTGCATATTCTTGTTTTTGCAAATGTGTTTGTTTCATCATCATTATTGAATGATAGTTTTGCCAGGTTTATAATTTTAGGATGACATCTTTGAAGACATTATTCTACTGCCTTAGGACTCTCATATATTGCTGAGAAGTGTGATGTTAGTGTAATTGTTACTCCTGGGAAGGATAGACTTTTAAATATTTTCTTTGTTTTTGGATTGCCACACTATGATATATCTAGGCCTGGATTTCCTCTTATATATCTGGCTTGGAATTCATGGCTAATTCTAAAACTGTCAGCTGGTATCTTTTTTATTGGTTCATATCCTTCTGGATGGTGAATTTTAGGTTTCAAAGATAGCAGTCACAATATCTCCCATTCCACATGCTTTTCTTACAATGTGACTTTGACATTCCTCCCATGGAGAAATGAAGTCATTGTTCTTTCTCCTTGAATCTGGGAAGATCTGTAATGTCCATGGAAGTGATTCCATGTGATTTCCAAGGCTGGGAGATAAAAGGCAGAACAATTTAACCCTACTTGTCTATAGATGTGTTGCACTCTGAAGCAGCCACCATGCTGTGAGAAAGCTCATGTAGCCAATGGAAAGATCAAATCTAGGTATTTTCACCAAGAGAATTCTCAGCTGAAGTCCTAGCCAACAACTTGTATCAACCACCAGAACTTCAGATAAACTAGCTTACAGGTAATTACAGTTCTAGCCTTGGAGTCACCTCCTGGTCTTCAAGTCTTCTCTGATAGCCAACAGATACATTGGGGGAAGAAGTAAATTGTCTGTGTTGTGCTTTTTCCAAATTCTTAACCTGGAGACTCTGTGAGTACAATAATCCTGCTGGTGTATGATACCAAGTTGGGAGGAACATGGATTTTATCCAGCAGTCAATAATAGAACACTTCTGCCAGACACCTTGGGGTGAGACCAAGCTCAGACTAGTTTAAATTCTAGGGTTTATGGGTTTAAGGGCAACAGAAGAATTATAAATACAGGCTAGAGAACTACTTGAGGCTGGTTTGTAACTGTGTATGATTAGAAGGAATAATTTTCCCTCTACTCAATGCCATGGTTTAAGTGTGACAGTTCTCCTTGTGATCCCATGAACTGGTGCATGAGTAGGGGACTGGCTTATTTCTAGTTCACCTTACATTGGGTGTTCATCCCTTTGGTTTAGGTGCGCTTTAATTAGACTCCTCACTTTGGGTAGGTTCTATTCTCCTCTTTGCTCCCTTAAAATTACAGAAAAATCAAAACTTAAGGTGCTTAAAGTCACCAGGTTTTGACAAGTGCCCTCAAAGTGAAACCAGTTTCACTGCTTTGTTTATTTGCCTAGTTTCTCATTTCACTTTGGGTTTTGGCCCATGTGTGTATATGTATAATTTTTTAACCTCTCAGTTCTTTGATGCATTTAAAAAGATGATTTGCATAGGATAAATGGAATTTTTGGTGGTTTTCAACAGATGGCTTGGACAGGACCCTGTCGTGGGCTGAGCTTTGGTACCTCCTAAAATGTATATGTTGAAGTCCTATCCTCCAGTACTTCATATGTGACTATATTCAAAGACAAGATTTAAAGTCACCTATTTAAAGATAGATGATCAAGTTAAAATGAGCCTGTTCGAGTGGGCTCTAATCAAATATGACTTGTGTTCTTTTAAGAAGAGGAAATTAGGACACAGACAAGTGCAGAGGCAAAATGATACGAAGACAGAGAGAGAAGGCAGACTACAAGCCAAGGAGAGAGACCTCAAGGGAAACCAACGTGGTCAACACTTGGATCCTCAACTTCTAGCCTCCAAAACTGTGGGAAAATAATTTTCTGTTGATTAGGCACCCAATCTGACGTACTCTGTATGACAGCCCAAGCAAACTAATAAAGGAAACCCCCATTGCATTTGGGCTTCCCTAGTAGCTCAGCTGGTAAAGAATCCGTCTGCAATGCAGGAGACTCTGGTTCGATTCCCAGGTTGGGAAGATCTGCTGGAGAAGGGATAGGTTACCCACTCCAGTATTCTTGGGCTTCCCTGATGGCTCAGCTGGTAAAGAATCCACCTGCAATGTGGGAGAGCTGGGTTCAATCCCTGGGTGGAGAAGATCCCTTGGAGAAGAGAATGGCTACCCACTCTAGTATTCTTGCCTGAGAATTCCATGGACTGTATAGCCCATGGGGTTATGAAGAGTCTACACCACTTTCACTTCACTTTCCACTGCATTCACTTATTTGGTTAATTAAGGGATACGCTATTCAATTTGTATTTCTTGCAACTTCTGTTTTTTCTAACCTCTCTTGCCATCTCCCTTTTTAAAATATGTAATTTCTCTTTATTCTTTTTTATTTTGGTCTTGCCACATGGCATATGGGATCTTAGTTCCCTCACTGGGGATTGGAGCTATATCCTTTGCATTGGAAATACAGATTCTTAACCACTGGACCACCAGGGAAGTCCCTGCTGTCTCCTTTTTGACCATTTCATGGTTTTTCAACACTCACAGGAGAGGAACATAGAGGAAAAAAAAAACCCCAGTTCTTCTGCTGTACCTCCTAGTTAACATCCCATGTTATTAGTGTGATAATGGAGGGGAGGAAACTTCAGGCTAAGTCCAGTTTTTGCATAACCCTATGTATTATTCTGTATGACCCTAAATATTTCGATAATACAGCCTCTTGTTTTATTGGTTATAAATGATACTACATACATCAATGTTCAACCTACAATGCATTGTACATTGCTCAAGATCCATGAAGGTTTCAAGCTACTCAAATAGCATCAACAACTTAAAATTGCAACAGAGAAACCATCAGGATGGTTATATTCAATAGTTATATCATTAAGATATTTTAAATTTAAAAAACCACCCGTTAGTCCATCTAATGGAGAAGGAAATGGCAACCCACTCCAGTATTCTTGCTTGGAGAATCCTGTGGACAGAGGAGCCTGGTGGGCTGCTCATCATGGGGTCACACAGAGTTGGATATGACTGAAGCGACTTAGCATGCATGCATGCATTGGAGAAGGAAATGGCAACCCATTCCAGTATTCTTGCCTGGAGAATCCCAGGGACAGAGGAGCCTGGTGGGCTGCCATCTATGGGGTCGCAAAGAGCCAGACATGACTGAAGCAACTTAGCAGCAGCAGCAGTCCATCTAATTTTAGGAATTTTAGTTCCCAAAATAAAAACTTAGAAAACTTAAAGGAATTGCTATTTGTTACTTCAATTAGTTAAAAATTTACAACATAGGCAATGAATCAATTTTACTCAATGGAAATCTTAGGAAGAATTTTCTAAAAAATTCAGATCATTTTTGGAGACAATTAGATGTAACACAGAAACAGATGGAGAATCAAAAACAAATACTTGTTTTATCAGAGTAAGTCAGAATTGGGTCTAAGTACTGAGTGAGTCACAGTTTCTGTTCTTTCAGACCAATTTAACTTCAGTATAATTACTCAGGCTTAATGAAGGTGTCCTCACAATACGCGAAAAGAGTGTGATGATATGTGTACACATTTGATTGGGGAGTTTGGGAACTCTGAGGCCCTTTAATAATGAGTGAATCCTAAAATGAGGCTTTAAAAAATAATAACAAACTCAAGTTATTATACTGAGTGACCTAGGGCATTTCCTTATTAAATCAGAGCCTTACAAAATTTCAGAAAAGAGGTGGGGTGAAAATATATTTCTATAGTGAAAACAAAATCAAGCTTCCTAGAAAAAGTGAAGTATCCAGCTCTGTTTTAAAAGCCTAGGAAGGGGAAATGTTAAAATTTGGAAGTAGGGTGTGTGTTAGTCGTTCAAGTCATGTCCGACTCTTTGTGACCCCGTGGACTGTAGCCTGCCAGGATCCTCTGTCCATGGAATTCTCTAGGCAAGAATATTGGAGAGGGTGGTCATTCCCTTCTCTAGGGGATATTCCCAACCTAGGGCTTGAACCTGGGTCTCCTGCATTGCAGGAGGATTCTTTACTGTCTGAGCCAAAAGCATAGGAAGGGGAAATGTTAAAATTTGAAAGTAGGGAAGGGAGCCCAAACTCCTGCTCAGGAGGCTAAGAAAAGGGAGGGCCTGGAGTTAGAAGAAGGGATGTTCTAGAGAAATCTATGAAGGGCAAGGGAAAAAGTGTGGCCACCGCCAACAGTCTCATGGGGACAGGCCTCCTGGAAGCCTTCTAGGTCTCCATTTAGGAGAGTGAGATGACTTGAAGAAGAGAAACTGGCAGAGCTGTGATTGTTTTACCCCACCACAATAGCATGAAATGATCTTGATTAGTTTCCATTTCTAGATCAACCTGTTAATAATCCTCATGCTATTTCATAGGCCTTTAATCCCCCAAACAAGGGTCAAACGGACATGGCCCCACAATGAGAGATAAAAGGCTTACAGGGAAAATTCACCGTGTTCCTACCCATGTGTGAACAGTTGATCACTGAGGAGACTCGGTGACTGACAACAGAGGTTGTCCTGGTTTAGGAAGTGTAGGTGGCAGAGGAAGTCAAGGGGTGGGGTGAGAGGAGAACTCAAGATTCTCTTTTCTATCTGGGCCTCTTTCTCTTGAGTATTTGGTGACAAATAGAAGTTTCTGTGAAGGTACTTTTGTATGGTGATTTTTTAAAATTTAATTGGAGGATAATTTCTTTACAATGTTGTGTTGGTTTCTGCTGTACAACAACATGAATCAGCTATGAAGTGGAAGATGCTCAGTCATGTCTGACTCTTTGCAACGCTATGGACTGTAGCCAGCCAGGCTCTTCTGTCCATGGAATTCTCCAGGCAAGAAAACTGAAATGGGTTGCCATTCCCTTCTCTGGGAGATCTTCCTGACCTAGGGATTGAACCTGGGTCTCCTGCACTGCAGGCAGATTCTTTACCATCTGAGCCACCAGGGAAGCTATATCTATGTCTACATCTATATCTATACACACATACATATATTTCCCCCTTGACCCTCCCTCACCCATCCCTCCCCTCTAGGTCATCATAGAGCACCAGGTGAGGTCCCTGTGTTATACAGCAACTTCCCACTAGCTAGCTATTTTGCACATGGTAGTGTATAATGTTTCAACTGTGAAGGTATGTTTATGTGGCAGACTTGATGGGCGTGTCTAAGCCCCATGGTGCTACCAAGGTTATGAAGCAGAATTTATGAAACTGATTTCATTATTGTCTCATTCAGTTCCTGGTGTCACCGACAGCATGAATAAAGAAGTTCATTTTCCTAGAGAACAGGGAACTGATGTTTCAATGGATGCATGCAAACCAGCTTCTCTGATTTCTTATGATTTATTCAGAAGAGTAGTCATCCCACATCTTTTGTGTCAGTAGCACTTAGTTAATAGGTACTATCTTATTTAACATTCTCTTTCTACAAAGCACTTCAGGCTACTTGCAAGAAATACACTTCATAACACAAACCATCCCATTTTACTGAAAGAGTTTTGGGTCTTGTTGCTTATCATTGTGAGGGAACAAAAGTCAGGTTTTTCCACCCAGAGTGGGTTGGCGTTCTATGCTGTCAATCTGCCCAGTGGACCTGACCCAGGCTGAGTGTCTTCAGTCAGCAACCACCAGCATTTGTGATTTTAATCATACCACTGCAGGAATTCACTGTTTATGCTGCCTCACTGAGTCATTTTTTAAACGGGCACTTGGTAACCCAAATAAATCTTTATATAAACGCAAGAGACATTTTTGAGGGCTGGTAGCAGTCTTCCAAATTCCTTACCACAAAGCTTTCTTCTCAAAGCTACCCCAAACCTTTTTTTCCTACTTTAAAAAAATTTTTTAAATGACACAAGAAGTATATTTTTATTGTAAAAGACAGTATAGAGGGACCTCCCTGGTGCTCCCAGTGCAGGGGGCCTGGGTTTGATCCCTGGGTAGGGAACTGGATCCCACATGCCACAATTAAGACCTAGTGCAGCCAAATAAGGAGAAGGCAATGGCACCCCACTCCAGTACTCTTGCCTGGAAAATCCCATGGATGGAGGAGCCTGGTGGGCTGCGGTCCATGGGGTCGCTAGGAGTCGGACACGACTGAGCGACTTCACTTTCACTTTTCACTTTCATGCATTGGAGAAGGAAATGGCAACCCACTCCAGTGTTCTTGCCTGGAGAATTCCATGGACAGAGGAGTCTGGTAGGCTGCAGTCCAGGGGGTCTCTAAGAGTCGGGCACAACTGAGCAACTTCACTTTCACTTTTCACTTTCATGCACTGGGGAAGGAAATGGCAACCCACTCCAGCGTTCTTGCCTGGAGAATCCCAGGGACGGGGGAGCCTGGTGGGCTGTGGTCCATGAGGTCGCTAGGAGTCGGACACGACTGAGCGACTTCACTTTCACTTTTCTCTTTTCAGGCACTGGAGAAGGAAATGGTAACCCACTCCAGTATTCTTGCCTGGAGAATCCCAGGGACAACAGAGCCTGGTGGGCAGCCAAATAAATAAATAAATATTTTTAAAAAGACAATACAGAAGTATATTCAAGTTCACCTTCTGTGGATATTTTTTAATGCCTCCTTTTCCAGAAGACAGGCCCTTTCTTTGTGGCTCTGGGAAGTGGTGAGGCGAGCAGGGACGGCTCTGAGCCCTTCCTCATACCTCTTTCTGTATCCTTTCCGGTATTAGTCAGGAGAAGCTATGTTCTGTTGCAGCAATAAACAGCTCCTCAAACTTCACCCAGCTCACATGTGCTGAACCTACTGCAGGTTCAGCAGCTTTTCCGGGCAGCTTCCTTCCAAGTGATGACTTGCAAATGCAGGCGGCTTTCACCTTACAGCTACTCCACCTGGAACACAAGACTTTCAGACACTAAAGCAGGGGTTGAGTGAATTCACACATGCTCTCAAGTGTTGAAAGCTGGAAACGACACACATCACTTCCATTTCCTGTTCGTTGGCCAAACCCTGTGCATGGCCACAAATGAACTTTGAGGGAGGCTAGGAAGTTTTCCTGTGTGCCCAGGAACGAGAAGAAAAATAACTATGATGCCACTGCTAAATTTCTACATATTCCCTCTCTCCTTGATGTTTTTTCAGACCTAGAGCCCTGACACTAAGCCATGATGATCTCAAATGTCCTACTTGTTTGTTGGTATCTCTATACCCATTCCTGAGCAGTAAGCTCTCTGAGGCAAATTAGAGGCTACGAAAGGAGAAGATTTGGATTGTGAATGTGATATAAGGAAGGAATGAAATCTCTTGAGTGGTAAGATCCCCATCCATGAGAAGGGACTAGCCAACAGAAATCAACTTTCCTCTCCCCAAACCTATTTACCATCCAGCCCTACCATGGTGCAGTAGACAGGTTAATAGAGTTCTCCATCCGATTCTCCCACTGTATAATAAGGGGGTTGTGCAGTTTTCTCCTGTAAGCATCAATTTATAGAGAGAAGTATCTGATTTCTACTTAGCCCTTGAGAAGAGAATAGATAATAATGTAGGAGAATTTTTGAAATACTGAAGGTTTATCTGTAGAGGTCTATGAACTTTCTGTTTATTTATGTCTAAAGTATCGTATGCCTCTTTATTCTGCCTCCCCACCCCAGCTTTCCCTCCCGCTTCACAGAGTTAGCTGTGTTCATAGTGAACACACACACGTGCACACACACACACTCAGAGTCAGCTTCAGAAATCCTCTCCCCAAATCAATTTCCAAAGTTCCTCTTTTTTCCCCCTAAGTCCAACTTTCCTCAGCTCTGGTTGAGCCAGATGATTATCCATGAGGTAAATGACAGGTATAATTTGTGGTTATAAAAGCCTTCATTAATTCATAGTTTAATCTAGATGTCATCTGTGAGCAAACAATTTAATTAAGCTATTAATTCCATTGGAGTGCTTGGATTTATATATCCTCCGCAACAAGATTTTTGAGCTTTCCTCATTGGTCCTTATTCCCTAGTTTTCAATGATTTAATACCCTCAGTTACAGTTTCAATACCATAATTTTTGGCAACCTATTTCCATTCCTTTGAAAAGTTTGGACTTCCTTGACCATGAGCCAGATCCCTACTTAGTGGGTATGCAGTCATCTGACTGCAGACAGGGAGAAAATAGTTAGCAGATAATTTCTCCACATTTACGAGAATGTTGGTTGAAATCTAAAGGAGAGTTAAAGAGGAATTTGAAGAGGAGCAACAGCCTCTCTATTAAGGGAGTGATGTCCCTTTGGTAGTAACCTCATCAGATTCCACTCCTCAGGTCCCTCTTTGCCCACTTCTATACATCTGGGCTTCCTAGGTGGTTCAGTGGTAAAGAATCTGCCTGCAATGCAGGAGACATGGGTTCGATCCCTGGGTTGGGAAGATCCCCTGGAGGAGGAAATGGCAACCCATTCTAGTATTCTTGCCTGGAAAATTCCATGGACAGAAGAGCCTGATGGGCTACAGTCCATGGGGGTTGCAAAGAGTCGGACACAACTGAATGACTTTCATACATCTGTAGCTACCAAATGAGGTCCTTTAGCACACATGCATTAAGGTGAATGAGCCAAGACAAGCTAGTTGTTGTTTAGTCGCTAAGTCATGTCTGAATTTTTTGAGACCCCATGGACTGTAGCCCGCCAGGCTCTTCCCACCCATGGCATTTCCCAGGCAAGAATACTAGAGTGGGTTGCTATTTCCTTCTCCAGGGGATCTTCCTGACCCAGAGATCGAATCCACATCTCCTGCATATGCAGGCAGATTCTCTACCGCTGAACCACCAGGGAATCTTAGCTCTTTTCTTCCCACAGCAGAGCATGCAAGCCCAGCATCTCAGGATTCTAGGACTCCAGGAATCCGTTCTCTAAACATCACAACTTCCAGATTTCTCTCTCCAGCAGGAAGGTGCTTTAGAGATTTCTCATTCACAATGTGTAACATTAAAGGTTTTAACCTAAACAGCAAAGTAAAACAGACAGAAGTAGCTAAACGGAAGTAAGACAGACCGTGTAGGTCTCCTTTCCCCAAATGGGAAGTTTTGAGAGGTTCAGTGACTTCTTTAAAGCATCCAATAAGACATGAGGCTAGATCTCCGGGTTCTCAAGCTAGCTACCCTTTCAACCACAAGACCACACTTCCTTCCGCTCCCATTGATCTGCAGAGGAGACTGGCCGATGTAAGCAGCCAGGGTGGTGACAAGGGCGTGAAGGAAAACACGGTGTACTCCACAGGAGTCAAAAGCAAATCTGAATTTAGATGGCTCTTTTGAGAAGTCACTATGTAAATTCAATAGGAGGCTCTCCATGTAATTTAAGTGAAGGAAACAGCTTATTAAAAACCTACCATGTGCTAGGCACTGATAAGTGCCAGGGATACAAAGAATGCACAAAATGAAGTTCCTATCGTCATGTGTTAAAAATCATCACAGAACAATGAACAGCCATGTGGTATGCATTGCAGCCCAGCCCAGACACCCTTCACAGCTTCGAGGGCTCATCCCTGTGACTTTCTCCAGAGTCTTGACCTTGGCCAAGTGGAGCCACTTCACTGGAGTATCCCAGTCCAAGAATAACCAGGACTGACTCACTTCCTCTCTTTCATCTTCCTTCCCAGACTCGACCTAGGAAGATATCCTCATTCAGCTCTTTCCCATACTGCTTCTTTCCCCCTCCAGCTTTTTCTAAAGAACATATTCACTCAATAAAGTACATGTACTAGAACCCCTTTCTCAGGCTCTTCATCTATAAAACCCAATCTTAAACACGGGTGTTTCTTTAGGTTACAGAGTAACCTCCTAGATGCATTGTCTAGCATAGGATTAGTAATATTATGTAGGTCTGCGATGGTGCAGTGGTAAAGAATCCTGCCAATGCAGGAGTCGTAAGAGCTGCTGGTTTGATCTCTGGGTTAGGAAAGTCCTCCGGAGGAGGAAATGGCAACTCATTCCAGTATTCTTGCCTGGAAAATTCCATGGACAGGGGAGTCTGGTGGGCTATAGTCCACGGGGTTGCAAAAAGTCAGACATGACAGTACACAGCACAACCTGGATAGGTTTGTACAAACTCAAAAGACCCCAGCATTTTTTACTATCTATGAGCACACATACACTGAGTATGTGTACATAGCATACACTGAGTATGCTACCCCACCTTCTCTCCATTTTTCTTCTAAAGACTGAACAGACTGGTTTTTCAATGTGACCTTTCAGTGACTATTTTTTGGCAGTTAAGAGATATTCTGTGGGGAATGGACTGACAGAATAGAACATAAATATGTATGTAGCTACATGAATGATGTGTGTTTTAGCATTTTCAGCACAATTGTGGCATCATTAAAAGCTATTTCTGTAAAAAAAAATGTTTCCCTTTCTCATTATAGAATAGAATAGTGGAATAAAAACTCTCAAGGGGGAACTGTTGATCTTACTGTTGGGGGCAATCATCCTGAGCAAACCTCCAATCAGATGTTTGGTAAGAGACTCAGCCATTGCATTCCTTATCCATGCATTTCAACAAATGAACTGTGATGACATGATAAGGAAAAACATCAATGCCACCCTTATTAAAATTAAACATATTTTTCTTACAATACCAGCTTTTATGGTGAGGGTAGCTCCTGCTGTCCATTCTCCTAACTCTCCTCACAGATTGATTCCTCTAAACAATCACATTTTTCTTTTCCAGTTTCCTATGTAGCTAAGGCATGAATGTTCTGCCACCAACACCTTAAATATTAATAAATGAGGTTAGATTATTAGAGACAAGATTAAAATATTGGAGCCATCTCCAAAACGTGCCTCTCCTCCCACTCTGCCCAAGAGATGGTTGCTTATTTAAAGACAAAGACAGGGCAGTGTTAAAGAAAAAATTATTCACGACAGGCAGGCAGATTTCATTCCTGGGAGGCTAACTCAGTGAGGTTCTGACCCAACTCCCACTCCAATAAGGACAAGCGGGGATTTATAGCCAAGCAGGAGGATGGGGGTTAGTGGATGGAAAATTACTAGGAGAAATCATCAGCGTTAAGTAGAATCATGTGAGAAGGGTTGACAGAATTCTTGCTAAAGGCAGGACAGAGTGATAAAATTTGAAGAGTGGGAAATTTTCAGTAAACTGATTCAGCAGGATTCTTGCTCAGATGGCCTCTACAAGGATAGAGAATGAAGCCTCAGGCCTGGCCTTAATTGTCACAATAATATATCCATAGAAATTACTATTACCTTCATTTTACAGATGAGGAAACTGAGACACAGAGAACTCAAGCAAATTTCCCCAAATCTCCCAACTGTTGGCTGAAGGATTTGAAAGTAGGAAGTCTGGTTACTGAGTCCATTGTCTAACCATCGAGACCCACTGCCTTTTTGTATGTGAGAGAAAAATTAAAGCGTAAGATCTGGAGATAGGTTTTATAGCTGACAGAGTGAGCTGGAAGGTCTGGTAGAATAATTTATAATCTCCTCTTGCTGGTTACTGTACCATCGTTACAGGCAGAATTTTAGATTAAGTAGGTCAATTTCTACGATGATCTGCAGCCCCTTAAATGAAGAGAGTTGAAAGCGGTGGGTACTACTTAATTTTTAATTGAAAATATTTTGACAGTAGCGTAATACTTATTAAAATGCAGATGAACACTAATGTTTCCTTTAAAAAAAAACAGCTCTTACTGGACATTTGTATATCTGCATTTTAAGAGGACAGGAACTGCAAATTTTAGAAACCGCTCATCTTTGAAAACTCTCTTAAGGGCTCATTAAAAACTGATTTTTTTTTCTTTTCATTCTTTAGGGCATTAGAAGCTGTTGCACAAATGCAGCCTCATTAGGATTTTGTGTTTAGTGCCTCTGGTTTACAATGTCATTTATTATACAAAAAGCACAGTATTACGGCTATAATCTGAAAGCACAGAGACAGCAGTTACAAACGAGGTCTGGAAAACAAGATTACCAGTTTGGAAAGGAAACAGAACGCAGTATCAAGCCCCACAGTTTAGCAGAAATGGGTCGTATTGTAAGTAATACGCCCAGTGATGGACCTTCTTTCTTAATGTATCTTTTTTCTTAAATTAGTCCAAGGTCATTGCTACCATCAGAACCACTCCTCTAAAGTAAGAAATTATGCTTCTTATATTTATATCTGTGTGTTTATTACATTTCTTTTATTTGGGATGGTTAACAGTATTAGACCATTAAAGCTCTAACACAGGTAACTTTTGCAGCTACTATAATGGAGCAAAAGAGTATAATACAGAACAGATAGATTTGCTTGAGTGAAAGGAAAAAATAAAGAACAGGTCAGAGATGTAGGGTATTATGTAGGGGATGATCTACCCATGTTGAATGATGAAGTGGCTGAGATCATAAAGTACATGGTAGGAGGAAATCTGCAAAGGGAGAGATTTCTCAAAATACATTTTGACTTTGCTGGAGATCAGCAGCCATTTTTTTTTTTGATGGTAGTGGCTCTCAAATGTCCTTTTCCAAGGACATCATGAGATGCAGCCATATCCATTTGGAATCACTTAAGAGCTGTTTTGTTTTAACGTGGTGGAGACAAATGGTTAACCCTTTGTAGTGGTCATTCTTTGGAATCAGTCAACTAACAATAAGCACCCACCCTCTACCAACTGCCCCATTCTGATGATCCACAGTGTTAAGACCAGACCAAGCACCCCCAACCCCCTTGCTAGTCTACGATCATTTTCATTTCATATATGGTGCTTCCTTCACTCTGCCTCTCAGCTGCAGTTCACTGTACCAATGATGATTATCTGACCCAATCTGGAACAATCAGAGCACTTTCCCTATAAATATGGAATCGAGGTGAATGAGGAGTAAAGGGAAGAAAAAAGAGAGGGAGGAGAAGATTGATTCAATTTCCTTGTGAGGTAGAGTGGTGACCTGCAAACTCAGGAGATGTGGGTAGACTTCTTGCCAGACAGATTGGGCAACAGAGAAAGCCAGGGTGCAGGAACAGAACAATGCGACGGTTACACAGAGAGAAACAGAGAGCCCCAGAAGAAATTCAGGCGTGGCTCTTCTGAGACTGAGCATCCCATTATGTTTCTGAGTCCCCTCTGCAGTGTTATAGTCTCCTTGTTTGCTTAATTTAATTCACCTGTATTTAAAAATTATAATTAAAGGAATCTCAACTTGATACACCCTTTTCTCTTATCATCTTAATGCTCTATAGTTTGTTTTCTCATTTTGAACCAGGAGGAAAAAGCAACAAATTCTTCTGGCTTGTGGCCTCTGTATTTTATGGCTGATGGAACGTGAAAATCACATCAACTTTGCTAATTCCCAACTCACCTGATGTGTGGGAGTGTTGTTGGTACTTATGCTTAAGTCGAGAAATATGGTTTAAAACTGAGATAATGATGTGAAAGCATCTAGAATGATGTCTTCCCAGTAGTTAGGTGGTAATTAAGTTCCACTGGATACAAGGAACAGAGTCAAGTTATTATTATTTTAAACAGTGGGGTTTTGGAAGGATATTAATAGACAGAAGGAATCTCAGCTAAGAGCTGAGGCATGGCTTGGCAACTCTAAGAACTGGATTTTCTTGTTAGCCACTCAGTAGCAGAAATTTGTTGACCTTACACTATTAGGTGACTTGGTTCCTCTTTGTATTTACTGCTTTTGCTGACCTACTTGCTCATGGTCTATTCAGCCCCCTTCTCCCTCCTTCGCTGTTTCTCTTCACTCATTTTGTCTCCTTTCTTGTAGCTTTAGCTTATAACTTCTGAATGTCTGTGACCTTTTTTTTTTTTTAATTTAGTGGTAATTTTATTTGTCTTTCCAACTTGACCTGAATTTCAGATTTTTGCTTATTTTTTCTTTTTGGTTTTGCCTTTTTTTTTTTTTTTTTCTGGCTGCACCGTGCACCTCTGAGGATCTTACTTGCCTCACCAGGAATTGAACCCTGTGCCCCCTGCAGTGGAAGCCGGGCGTCATAACCACAGGTGCACCGCCCTTTTATAGCCCTGACTACGATTTATTGGAAGGACTGATGCTGAAGCTGAAACTCCAATACTTTGGCCACCTGATGTGAAGAACTGACTCATTTGCAAAGACCCTGAGGCTGGGAAAGATTGAAGGCGGGAGAAGAGGATGACAGAGGATGAGATGGTTGGATGGCATCACCGACTCAATGGACATGAGTTTGAGTAAACTCTGGGAGATGGTGATGGACAGGGAATCCTGGCGTGCTGCAGTCCATGGGGTCGCAAAGAGTTGGACACGACTGAGCGACTGAACTGAACTGAACCATTTCTTATCTGGGTGGTTTTTTTTCCCCCACCTACACCTGGCTGATTGTTCTTCTTTTTTTCCCCTTCTACATTGTGGAAAGGAATCTGATTTAGCTAGTTAATCTTGGTTTCAGAGGAGCTCTTATATTACTGTCCTCATAGCACCTTGCTTTTTATGAGTCTCTATGTTAGCTGTCCGAAGTCCGAAGTCCAAGCTGAATGGTAATAGGGATGACGGGTGTGAACGGAAGAGCCGCAAGGGCTCATGGTAGGTCATGGCGGCCCAGAGCTGCCTCCTCAGGAGAAACCGTGGACAGAATTTCCTTGATTAATACAGCTCTCAATAAGCCTTTTCTTTCTTTCTTTCCTTTTCTTTCCAGCATAGTGACCTGGGGAGATACCTTTTCTAGAAATGTTCTGTCTTTCATATTGGTATGGGGGCTTATATATATGCAAGATGACTTGTGGTTTTTTCATTGTTTTGTGCAACACTTTCTGAAAGTGTGGTCAGTGGACTTAGGGAGATCTCCAGATCCTCTCTGGAGTCTGTGGGGGTCAAAATTACTTTTATTATAGTGCTAAGATGGTACAATCTTATTTATGGTTGACATCTGCACCAGTAGTGGAAAGCAATGGTGGTTAAAATTGCTGGCATCTCAGTGTGACTCAAGGCAGCAGTCACAAATTGTACTAGAAGTCATTGTTTTCTTATTGTCATGCACACGCAGTGAAAACCAAACCCCCTCCCCCCACCCCACCCCAACACAAAGCCAGTTTCCTTTAAGAATGTCCTTGATGGAGCAATAAAATAATGTATATTATTAAATCTTGACACTTGGTTAAACATTTATTCTATGTTTAAAAAATGGGAAAGATGCATGAAGCATTTCTGGTGCACACAGAAGAATAGAGTAGTTGTCTTGAGTAAAAGCAGTTGTGTGGCTGTTTGAGACTGAAGCTGAACTAGCTGCTTTTCTTATGGGACATCATTTTCACTTGGAAAAAAATGATAGAAAAACTATGGTTATTCACACTCGGGCACTTGGCAGATATTTCACTACAAATGCATGAAATGAAACTGTCACTTCATGGAAAACAGTTGACAGTGTTTGTTGCCAATGAGAAAAATAGGAGTGAAAATAAGAATTTGAGGAAGCTTGTAGCCTGATAGTTTTCCAACCCTTAAGGACTTGACTAATGAGATTGGTGGTGATATTAGTGAATGGAATTTTTGTTTCTATATAATGAACTATGTTAACATTTTGAAGATCTGCCTAACTCAGTGAAGCAATCCTTTCCAAATGACCAATGTTTCATGCTCAATAGATCCAATCAAAATGCAAGCTAGACCAGTGGATTTTATCGTGATTGAGTTTAAAAGCTCATTTTGTGGTTTCAGATTCCACATTATAACTAACCTTTAGGAAACGGCCGCTCGTTGAGTTTTAGTGTAGCATCAATGAAAAATATTGACAACTATCTAAAAGGTTTATTAAAATGTGTGTATTCCTCTCTTTTCTAATAACATATCTGTGTTGGGCCAGATTTTCTTCATATACTTAAAATAACATATGATAATGGAATGAATATTTGAGGAGATATGAGAAGTCTTCGAGGAATCCAGACATTAAGAAAACTGCCAAAATGTAAAACAACACCTCCTTTTTTGCACTAACTGGTTTTTGTTTTGTAAAAATGCTTTCTAAAAATGGCATTTAGGCTAATAAGTAGTAGGATTATTATTGTTATTTATGATAGAATTTACAAGTGAAAATTTAAAGAATATTTCAGTTCTAATTTCTAATGCTGTAAGTATTTATCGATATAATCCATATAAAATAAAGTTCTTCAAGGTCCTCAGAGAGGTTGAGTGTGAAGCAGTTGTGTGCAGGCTGGCTGGCACTGGCTCCCAGCAGCCAAGGTGAGCATCTCTTTTCAACTCTGAGTTCAGTAGCATCATATTGATGACTTAAAATTAGACACGGGGAACGTATTTATAAACAGAAATCAGGAAATACATAGAGATTAAAAAAATGTTTATTAAACATTTACCAGTACACTACTCTGTAAAGAACTCCTGAGATCAAAAAATGGGCAAGCTACTGGTCTAGTGGCGACCTCCCTCTCTCTCCTCTGTCATCTTTCCACAGGAATCTTCTTGAATTATTCTTTCTCTCGTTCAATAAATAATCACAGATTGTCTCTATTTTCTAGACAATATGTTGGGAAAGAGAGAGGTCAAGATGAGTAGCAAGTTCTCCATTTAGCTGGGATATTAGGAATCAATCACAAAATTCTGTGATGATTTGTTGTTAATAACAGTAAAATGGGAGAAAAATTTCCAACCTGGAGTGGAGGATGGGAGCAAGTGAAGGAATCCTGGGAAGGTGTCTATATCAGTCAGTATCCTGTCAGGAGATAGAAATTGCACCAACATTTAACACAAGGAATTGTTAACCAGGTACAAAGTTGCTAGCTAGGTAACAGAAAAGGCAAAAGGAAATTGCTAAATTGTTCGGGAAGCGCAATGGGAGACAGCTACTAGGTTGGTGAAATAAAGAGAAGAGGTTGGAACTATTAAAACTTAGAAAATTGGGTGGGGGCCCATGAAGCTGAAATTGAGAGACTCAGAGCTTGGGGCCTGCTCAGTTGGTGCCAGTGTCTCTGAGTTTGGAACAGGAGCCCTTTAGGCTGGGAGCCAAATCTCTGAGAAGGAGGTACCTGCTGACTAGTGCCATTGTCTCTAAAGTGGAACAACCTGAGGATGGTGTTTACCAGTACCGGAAAAACAGCCAGCTGAGTTAAGCTGCTACTATGGAGGAAAAAGAATTATGCTCCTAGGGTAAAGAAATGATGTTAGAGCACAGTTCAAAGGCACAGAAAGCAGACAGAAAACACATGCAGAAAGTCAGTTCATTATCCTCCAGCCTTGCAGTGTCCTTCTAGAGCACCCGTGGTGGTGCCTAACAGGAAGCCAGCTGCAAAGCACAAATGTGATTTGGGGAGTTCCTGTTCCAGCATCATTAAGCAGAGTATAGAAGCGTGCACTTGCACTTGCAGCTACAGTATAATGGCTTAGTAACCGCTGCACTGTGCTTCCTGGCCAGTTGGCATCCATAATGACCCAACTACATGTATACATCTTCTATATTTCCACCCAACAAGATTCTGTATTTCCACGAAAAAGAGCTCTATATTTCCACCCAAAAAGATTCAATTCCTATATATAAATGAAGACACATTTTCCTTCTCGCTCACAATCATTGAAACAACTACCCACCTCTGGACTGTCAAACTCAGCCATTGCCTTGCCTGAATAGTCTTTTGTTGTGGTTTAGTGTTGCTAGGTCATGTCTCTTTTGCTACCCCATGGACTGTAGCCCCCCAGGCTTCTCTGTCCATGGGATTTCCCAGGCAAGAGTACTGAGGTGGGTTGTCATTTCCTTCTCCAGAGGATCTTCCTGACCCAGGGATTGAACCCACATCTCTTGCATTGGCAGGCAGATTCTTTACCAATGAAATACCAGGGAAGCCAGAATATTCTTCTACTGAAGACTAAATTGTAAAGCTAATCTCCAGCAAAACTTGTGTAAAATAATAAGTGGGAGAAGGAGAGAGAATAAAATCACCTGTCTTTAACTGTATACATACACAAACACAATTCACAATAAGCAAGGAAGAGAATCTACAAAGCTGCCATAGTCTTTGTTTCTATAACTGGTCATAAGGCCATAATTGATATTTATTATTTCTCTCTTCCTTTCTAGTTTTCATTTGTCCTCAGGTGGGACCTCAGCTGATAAGGATTCTTTGGGAGTGTAATCTAAACTTTTAATACTGAAGCATCTGACTGTTCAGCGGTCCTGACTTTATATTACAGCTGTAGTTTTCCATTGTATTTCGTTATTGTACATGGAAGCATTAAGAGGCTCCTCAGAGAACCCCCTTGGGTTCAACATGTAGTCCTCCCAGCCCCCAGTGTATGGCAGCAACTCAATTTTTCCTCAGTAACCTGGCTCAGTCATTTCAGTAGTATAAATTGCACAGCCAGTAGTACAAAAAGCCCCAAAGGGTCAGATGTCAGTTTCAGCTTCGAATTCAATGGAGCCAGTGTTGTAAGTCCTGGCAAAAATATTCTGCCCTTTGGCACCAAAACCTCTACATCGACAGAACTGAAAATTGCAAGAATGGAGACAAAAACCTCTGTAAGTGGTCATTAAGTGTAATATTGAGGGGATCCAGTTACTTCTCCTCCTTGATCCCTGAAGACATTATTTTGGTTACTGAAGCGGGGTGGGTAGCACCTGGTTGTGGATTCAAAGAGCATTTTCATCTTGTAAGCTAGAACCCCATCCTTCACCTGGCATTTTGAGTCCAGGAGGCTACTCTACTCTTCTATTCAGCTGACTGCTTCTGGGTGATGGGCTGTATGATGAGTGGTGAATTGCCTGCTGCACCTCTTTGGCTGTGAAATGAGTACTTTGACCAGAGTGATGCTGTGTGGTAGCCGACTCATCCCCTGGAGTGTGGAGCTTTATTGAGGACTCAGTGTTGGTCTTAGGCTTCCCCGAAAGCTCAGTGGGTAAAGAATCTGACTGCAATGCAGGCGACACAGGTTTGATCCCTAGATTAGGAAGATCCCCTGGAAGAGGGCATGGAAACCCACTCCAGTATTCTAGCCTGGGAAATCCCATGGGCAGAGGAGCCTGGTGGGCTACAGTCCATGGGGTCACAAAGAGTCAGACATGACTTAGAGACTAAACAATGACAACATAATTGCTTTACAATGTAGTGTTAGTTTCTGCTTTACAACAGTATGAATCAGCTATATGTATACATATATTCCCTCCCTCTTGAGTCTCCCTCTCATCCCCCCATCCTACCCCTCTAAGTCATCACAGAGCACCAAGCTGAGCTCCCTGTACTATACAGCAGCTTCCCATTAGCTATCTATTTGACACACGGTAGTATATATGTGTTGATGCTACTCTCTGTTCTTACCACCCTTTTCTTCTCCCTCTGAGTCCACAAGTTCATTCTTTATGTCTGCACCTCTATTCCTGCCCTGCAAATATGTTCATTAGTACCATTTTTGTAGATTATGTATGTGTTAATATGCAATATTTGCATTTCTCCTTCTGACTTACTTCATTCTGTATGATAGACTCTCAGTTCATCTACCTCATTACAACTGATCCAATTTCATTCCTTTTTCTGGCTGAATAATATTTGTGTGGCAAATAGATGGGAAAACAGTAGAAACAGTGACAGACTTTATTTTCTTGGGCTCCAAAATCACTGTGGACAGTGACTGCAGCCATGAAATTAAGACACTTGCTCCTTGGGAGAAAAGCTATGACAAACCTAGACAGCATATTAAAAAGCATGAACATTATTTTGCTGACAAAGGTCGTATAGTCAAAGCTGTGGTTTTTCCAGTAGTCATGTATGGATGTGAGAGATGGACCATAAAGAAAGCTGAGTCCCAAAGAATTTGTGCTTTTAAACTATGGTGTTGGAGAAGGCTCTTGAGAGTCCCTTGAACTGCAAGGAGATTAAATCAGTCAATCCTAAAGGAAATCAATCCTGAATATTCATTGGAAGGACTGATGCTGAAGCTGAAGCTCCAGTACTTTGGCCACCTGATGCAAAGAGCTGACTCATTAGTAAAGACCCTGATGCTGGGAAAGATTGAAAGCAGGAGGAAAAGGGAATGACAGAGGATGAGATGGTTGGATGGCATCACTGACTCAGTGGATGTGAGTTTGAGCAAACTCTGGGAAATGGTGAAGGACGGGGAAGCCCGGCGTGCTACAATCCATACATACAGTCACAACATACGATTTGACTCATAGGAATCTCACATAGGTCCCTGAATTTTCCTGAGGTTTTACCTATTCTCTGGTTCACACCCCTGTTTTTTGTTAAATCGTTGCTGGTAGTGCTCAGCTCTGAGGTCCCATCAGATATGAGGTATTGCTTTGGTTTACAATCCTGGTAAAGACAGGAATTTCCAGGGCCTTTCACATGACCTGGGCTTAGACAGTAAATAATCCGCCTACAATGCAGGAGGCCCAGGTTCGTTTCCTGGGTTGGGACGATCCCCTGGAGAAGGGCATGGCAACCCACTCCAGTATTCTTGCCTGAAGAGTCCCATGGGCAGACGAACCAGGCAGGCTATACAGTCCATGGGGCTGTATAGTCAGACTCTGAGCAACTAACACTTTTCACTTGACCTATTTTTACCATGACAGTCCTCAATGGGCAGAGATTCAATGAGACTACTGTAGAGTATATAGCAGAGTTATTTCACATGAGTTAGGAAAGAGCTGGGTTATGTATCTACCCACTCAGTCATTGGTTGAGGGCTGTTCTCACATACAGGCAGAGCTGACTTTGGAGGCCAGAGAAAATGAACAGGGCACCTGCAGTGTATGCTACAAAGTTATTTTGTTTGTTTGTTTGTTTGAAATTATTTAATTGATTTACTTTCTAAAAAAGTTAGTTGAATTATAATGTTGTGTTTGTTTCAGGTGTATAGCAAAGTGATTTAGTTATACATAGATACACACACACATATATATATGTAAACAATATAGAAATATATACTCATACACATATATATTCTTTTTCAGTTGTTTTTCCCTTATAGTTCCCAGTGTTATACACTGAGTCCTTGTTGGTTATCTGTTTTATATATAGCAGTGTTGCAAGAAAGTTATTTGAATGGAAGTTTCTGAGTTCTGCTTTGAATGTGTTGAGAAGATAATGACGTTCAGTAGACTGTAGAATTAGTGACTCTGAAATTCAGCAAAGAAGATCTAGCCCCTCCTCTGTACCCCTATGGCCCTGTGCTCACCTCTGTCACAGTATTTACTATGTTTCATTTGAGTGACCTATTTATGTACTTGCCTTTTGACCAACCTGTAAAGGTCTGTGTCTTTTTTTTCTCTTTTCTTCATTGTTCATTGTGGTTGGCACAGAGTAGTTGTTCATCAAGTGTTTATTGGGCCAAAGTAAATGTTTTTCTCCTTATCAATGTTTTTGTGTGTTTTTTTTTTTTTTTTAGGCTATCAGGTATGGTGAGAGCTGACATCTAACTCAGAGAGCAACCCCTATATTTTCTATACTGGCCCCATGCCTAACATCCCAAATAAGCTCTCTGTGGGCAGGAGGGAAAACCTTCTTTCTCCTCATATTGGACAGGTCAGAATTTATAATTAATTTATAGTGTGCATCATGTATGCTCAGTCACTCAGTCATATCCTACTCTTTGCCACCCCACGGTCTGTAGCCTGCTAGGCTCTTCTGTCCATGGAATTCTCCAGGCAAGAATGCTGGAGAGGGTTGCTATTTCCTACTCCTGGGTATCTTCCAAACCCAGAGCTTGAGCCCTTGTCTCCGGAGTCTCCTGCATTGGCCGGAGGACTGTTTACCACTGAGCCACCTGGGAAGCCCATAATGTGCATGCTAATATTGTATTTCCTCTATTAGGATATGGTCTAATGTAAATGCCTTTATTTGATTCTCTTGCACCCCTAAGGAATGCTAAGTCAATTATTGAAACCACATACAATTCCTAAAACTTACAAATTGGCTGATAGCATTTGTAGAGAATTTATATTGTTTCCTGAGAACAATAACAAAAAAGCAATTATCAGCAGCATATGAATCTGGCTGATTTTTTTCAAGTAAGGAATGATCACCAAGAACCCACGAATGAAAGGAAATACGTTTGGTCTGAAATACAATGCGTGTATATAGTTTAGAGTCATTGGAACCCAGTGATCGAGTTCCCTCGGTCGCATTAACAAATAAACAGGTGTTTGATTCCTAGTACTTGTGCAAGTGGTTGGGATAAGATCAGCAGTCGCTATGATTCAGTGGCTTCTGGGAACACACACTGCTACTGTATACCAAGGGAGGAAGAACATGATAACTACTTGGTGTACATTTCTCTTGTTCTATGTGTCACATGCTACAGCACACCAAAAACTTCATACTTTTCAGTTGTGTGTTGCTTTAGGTTTTTGTTTTGTTTTGCTTAATGGAGCCATTAAACAAAGGGCTAGCATCATTTGGAGCCAGAATTGTCCATACAGCTGTCTGGTTTCCCTGGCATGTTCCTCCTCTGTATTGGGGTCATAAATAAATATCTTGGAAATGTCTGACCTCTAGGGCAGTGAGTAAAGTGAATTAAGCCTGTGAGAAGCAGCACATGGCTCTTTTCCATGGTGACCCACTTTGTTCATCTTTGTTCAGAAAAACATGGCAAAAAAGGCAACTGGGTGGACAGGCAAAGCCATGTGGTTGTAGAAATGAGTGGTAAGGAAAGATGGTGTACAGATTTGCAAGGACAGGTGACATGAAAACAAAAGCAAAGAGAAAGAAATAGGTCATAATTGAAGTATCCTTTTATGAAATAAACAAGCAATATTAATTCTTATCCAAACATTCTATGAGTGTAATATTTGTCACATTATACTGATGCTGATTCTTGGGCTTTGTGACAATATTCTTGGCATGTGAAATTTGTTTACGCAGTTCATGTCCAGGTTGGTTCACCCAGCTGCCTAATAAAAACAAAGGTTAGTTTTCAGATTGGCCAGTTAGCTCTATAGAGAGAAATGATCTCTTTCTCTGGAGTAGCTTGTGAGCTATCAAATTCAGGTCTCTTTAAAAAAAAAATTCAGGTCTATCCCAAGCATAGGTCTTTGATCTTATGGCTAGTTATAATCATTGGGAGAACAACTTAAAGCAATTTTCCTCCTGAAATGGGTAACAAAATAAGTAACAATAGGAAATAATACTTAGCCTTACTGAGCCCTTTACCACATACACTGTGCTTAAACTATTGTCTCACTTAATTCTCACCAAACTGCCATTTTCAGGTGAGGAAACAGGCTTTAAAAAAGTTAAGTAGCTTGCCATATAAGTCATTCAGATATTAAACAATAAAGCTGGAATTTGAACCCCTCCACAAAAATAATAATTTATATTTGTTTAGCATTTTATGGTTCGTTGTTGTTGTTCAGTCGTATCTGACTCTTTGCAACCCCATGGACTGCAGCATGCCAGGCTTTCCTGTTCTTCACTATCTCCTGGAGTTTGCTCAAATTCATGTCCATTGAGTTGGTGATGCCATCCAACTGTCTCATCCTCTGTCCATTTTATGGTTTACTAATGGCTAGTGGAGGTGATGGAATTCCAGCTGAGCTATTTCAAATCCTAAAAGATGATGCTTTTAAAGTGCTGCACTCAATGTGCCAGCAAATTTGGAAAACTCAGCAGTGGCTATAGGACTGGAAAAGGTCAGTTTTCATTCCAATCTCAAAAAAAGGTAATGCCAAAGAATGTTCAAAGTACCACACAATTGCACTCATTTCACATGCTAACAAAGTAATGCTCAAAATCCTTCAATGTAGGCTTCAATAGTATGTGAACCAAGAGCTTCCAGATGTACAAGCTGGATTTATAAAAGGCAGAGTAATGAGAGATTAAATTGCCAACATCCATTGGATCATAGAAAAACCAAGAGAATTTCAGAAAAAAATCTACTTCTGTCTCATTGACTACACTAAAGCTTTTGACTGTGTAGATCACAACAAACTGGAAAATTCTTAAAGAGATAGGAACACCACACCACCTTACCTGCCTCCTGAGAAATCTATATGCAGGTCAAGAAGCAACAGTTAGAACCGGACATGGAACAATGGACTGGTTCCAAATTGGGAAAGAAGTACGTCAAGGCTGTATATTGTCACTGTGCTTATTTAACTTATATGCTTATGTAACTTATGTACATCATGTGACATGCCGGGCTGGATGATGCACAAGCTGGAATCAAGATTTCCAGGAAAAATATCAATAACCTCAGATATGCAGACGACACCACCCTTATGGCAGAAAGTGAAGAGGAACTAAAGAGCCTCTTGATGATGGTGAAAGAGGAGAGTGAAAAAGCTGGCTTAAAACTCAACATTCAAAAAGCAAAGATCATAGCATTTGGTCCCATCACTTCATGGCAAATGGATGGGGAAAGAATGGAAACAGTGACAGACTGGTTTTCTTGGGCTTCATAACCACTGTGGATGGTGACTATGGCCATGAAATTAAAAGACACTTGCTCCTTGGGAGAAAAGTAATGACAAACCTAGACAGCATTTTAAGAAGCAGAGACATTACTTTGCCTACAAAGGTCCTCATAGTCAAAGCTATGGTTTTTCCAGTAGTCATGTATGGATGTGAGAGCTGGACAATAAAAAGGCTGAGCACCAAAGAATTGATGCTTTCAAACTATGGTGCTGGAGAAGACTCTTGAGAGGCCCTTGGACAGCAAGGAAATCAAACCAGTCAAAGCTAACGGAAATCAACCTTGAATATTCATTGAAAGGACTGATGCTGAAGCTGCCAATACTTTGACCACCTCATGAGAATAGTCAACTTATTGGAAAAGACCCTGATGCTGGGAAAGATTGAAGGCAGGAGGAGAAGGGGATGACAGAGGATGAGATGGTTGGATGGCATCACTGACTCAATGGACATGAGTGAGCAACTCTGGGAGATGGTGAAGGACAGGGAATCCTGGCATGCTGCAGTCCATGGGGTTGCAAAGAGTCAGACACGACTGAGTGACTGAATAACGATGACGAAAGGCAATTTATGGGCTTCTCAGGTGGCTCAGTGGTAAAGAATCTGCCTGCCACAGGGAGGCCTGGCATGCTGCAGTCCATGGGGTTGCAAAGAGTTGGACTGAGCCACTGAACAACAACAACAATACAGGAAATGCAAGTTCAATCCCTGGGTTGGATAGATCCCTTGGACTAGAAAATGGCAACCCACTCCAGTACCTTGCCTGGGAAATCCCATGGACAAAGTAGCCTGGCTCAGAGTCAGACACAACTTGGTGACTAAAAAACAAAAACAACATTCACTATCTCAGTTCCGTGAGATAGTTAGGTGTTATTATCCTATTTTACAAATGTGGGAGTGGAGACTTTGAGAATTCACTCAGTGAGTACGTATCAGGAACACTATTCAAAGCTGAGTCTGCTGATTTCACATTGCAGGGTCTTTCCACTCTTGGACAGCTGAGGTCAGGCATATGTATATTTATAGTGAAGTTAAAGTCTGTACAGTACAAAATGCAATGTGGATTTCATAATTATCCAGATTATTCAGGCCCTATAGGGTGCAGACACTTCATTTTTGCTTAATGAAATTAAAAACATGAAGTGTTACCTATGAAAATAAACGTACATAATACTATAAACCTTCGATCCAATAGAATACCTCAGGTGTGAAATGGGAAAGCTTATACTCTCTACTGCTTGTTTTATTGTGTGTCCTAACTGATGGAATGCAACTTCTATGCAATTGAGTTATCTGAAAAGAATTGTTTTTCTAATAATTCTTAATATTATTACATAATAAATGTTTGTCTTATCCTTTTTAATGTATTATCATGTAGCAGCTGTTTATACTTTAGATAAAAATTATGCACTTGAACTGTAAGAAATGACTTCTTGGGACTTCCCTGGTGGTCCAGTGGTTAAAACTCCACACTTCCAGGTTTAATTTCTCCTTGGGGAACTAAGATCCCACATGCCTCTTGGTACAGCCAAAAAAAAAAAAAAATTATTTCATTCCTTTTCTAGAACTATGATTTAAATTTTTATATTTTGATTTTGAAATATGTTGAAATTATACTAGTACACAATTTTTACCCTTAAAACCTCAGTTTATCTTGAAATTGATTGCCTTGACAAATGAATAAAAGTATATATGTGTGTGTGTGTGTGTGTGTATATATACACACACATATATATAAAAGCAAAACTGGTCTGAGATTTCTCTGGTGGTTCTGTGGTAGGACTCTGTGCTTCTGCTGCCATGGCCAGGGTTCAATCCCTGGTAGGGGATCTAAGATCCTGCAAGCTGCATGGCATGGCCAAAGCTAAACAAAACTGGTTTAAAAATAAAAGCTCAACATTTGAAAAAAAATTTTCTGGGGATGGTAGGAAGATGAAAATCTGTTATAGATAGGGAAGAAGTAAATTTAGAGTTTAAAGTAACTTACCAAATCCTTATTTCTGTTGGATAGGTGTATATTTAAGCTCACTTTAAAGTGTGTCTTTTTAATTGGTTTTCTACACAAATTGACAGTTAAGAACCTCTAATCAGTGGTTCCAAATGATAAGCTTCTGAAATGGATTACTGTGTTCAAATGACAGTGTTTTAAAACCCATTTTATTCCCAGATGCAAATATCAAAGGTGGTACACACACTCATACACACATGCACCAACACACGCCTACTCACAGTGCTTGTAAGTGTGTGTGTGTGCAAGGTAGAAACATTTCAGAATTCTTTCTTTTTAGAAAAGATACTATTTCCTTGCTCCCATGTTTTGTGTTACTAAACAAGCATTTCTGTTTTTATGTGTTTCTCTGTGTGCATATGTCTGAATATATGTTTATATATATGTATGCTACTGCTGCTGACAAATGCTCAGTCATGTCTGACTCTTTGCAATTGCATGGACTGTAGCCCGCCAGGCTCCTTTGTCCATGGAATTTTTCCAAGCAAGAATATCGGAGTGGGTTGTCATTTCCTACTCCTTACATATGTATATATTAATCTAAAAATAAAAGCAAAGCTTTCTCCTATACATGAAAATAGCAATTGTATGTTTAAGTATAGTTGTCTTTAACTTGATAAAATGTATTCTCCAGAATCAAGAAACCAGAGAATTTTTACTGAGCATCTTTTCTGTACTTGGCTTTATGTAAAGAGGAGGATACAAAGGTATAAGTCACTCTGACCCTTGTTTTTAAGTTTTATGAAAATAATTAACACATGTTGGTGAAACTGTGTTACAGCAGAAACTCACAAAGAACTGCTGGAAACTAATGCTACTCAGCTCCGTCCAGTTGAAGATGTACATATCTTGGGACCCAGAACTTTCATCTCTGGCTATCTTTTATGGACAAACTCTTAGATGTGTGCATAAGGAGATGGAAGGGAAATATGAATTGCAGCAATTTTTATAAAAGTGATATACTGGAAACTTTTCTAAAGTCCATTCACAATAGGAACAGATAAATAGAGTGTGGTATAAAAGGATGGAATATTTTATAGCAAGAACAATTTCTATGGCTATAGGCAAACATGGATGAAGGTCAAAAACATAACGTGCAGTGGGAGAGGGTGGCAAAAGCTCACAGCACCTTTATTCTCAGGCAGGCTCCCACTCAGGTCCTCTCCCAAGCTAACAAACGACATTAAAAACCTTAATGTTAAGGGGGAAAAGGAGTCACAGAAAAGTATTTTTCATGTGACTCCACTTATATAAAGTTCAAACACTAAACAATATATTATTGGGGGATCCATGTAAAGTAATCTATTTTTATTTATTTCTTTTTTGGCTGCACCCTGAAGCTTGTGGGATCAGTTCCCTGACCAGAGATCAAACCTGCACCCTCTGCATTGGAAGGGGAAGTTTTAACTTCTGAACCACCAGGGATGTCCCAGTAATCTATTTTTAAAAGTAGGGGAATGATTAACTGGAAATATTCCTAGGGCTACTTTTAGGGAGAGAGAGTGGGGATGTGGTCCGAGCAAGGTATCCAGAGGGTTCAAGGTACAGATTTTATTCAATTATTTAGTTTGGATGGTGGATAAACAATCCCTTGTTTCATCAATGGCCTTTAAAGTAAGCACACACTATACATATACACTCTCTTGTATATTTCATGATATAATTAAAATATCTATCAGAAAAGAGACCAGAAGATATTACATCACCATAATAATGTTAGTTGTATTAGATTGTTTGGTTATATGTAATTGTTTCCCTTTTCCATATTTTCTGTAATATGTTTTAATTGCTTCATAATTTAAATATATTAAATCTAATAAAATATATTAAATAATCCACTTATAGGGAAATGGAAATATTCCAACTTAGCCAAAGTAAGTCACAAAATATAACATGAAGTGCTTTTAGTTAGGATAATGAATTTCACAAATATCTGAGAAATGCCCATGTTAAAAGTACATTCTGAAGATGCAAGTTCTAGCAACATGTAGTCTTGAGTGGCTCAGATGCTGCTAATCTGTTCTCAGAGCAGAATTCCTTTTAAAAAATGAATATAACATTCTGAGTTGAAGGGAGAAGACACAGTCACACAGTAGAAACAATTTTTCTAGAAGCAGCCAAGAATCTCCTCCTCTGGACAGACTTATCTAATCTCCCTCCCCCGACTGAGATAACTATTCTCTCCCTATCTTGTTGCTATGCTTTCTGCACACTTATATGGTTGCACAGATCACACTGTAATGTTATTTGCCAATCGGGCTGTCCCCTCCTAGGGCTCTGAGCACCCTGTGGGCAGCTTCCAGCTATAGTCACTTTGCTTCTCCAATTTCCACCACTGTGCCTCAACAGAGTAGGTGCCTAGATAATGTTTATGAAAATAAACAAAAGAAGCAACAAAATGTTTGAAAAGCAGCATGGTCTGCCTTTATAAAACACATGGCTATGGAAATCTGAATATTTAGGAGGCTAATCTTTGTGCAGAAAGAGTCAACACATTTCCAAAATGTTTAAATAGAAGCTCTAGAGATAATATTATTATGTCCATCATAAAAACTTACAAACATTGCACAGCACTATAAACAGAAGTAAATTGGTAACTTCTGGGTATTGTGTTTGTTCCACCCCTCCCCATCTCCACCCTCCTGTCCAACACAGGCTGTAAAGCTCAAGCCTGTTATTTTTAGCAGGGAGTGATCACAGGGGCTTGACTTCCATCTAGAAGGATGGTTTTCAGGTGAGAACATAAGAGAAGAACCAGCTGTGATAGGGCAAAATATTTGCTGGTTATAATCTTCAATTATAAAAAGACAAAAAAAAAAAAAGCTTCCATGTCATAAGATGGAAAACAGCTCAAACAACTGCGAAATAGCCCCTAGCAGGACCCATAGGAACACAATAGCAATTTCCCTCTGGTGCCTAGACATTTGCAAACTACTCATATGACATACTCATGTGACGTTCAAAAGTCTTTAGACATCTTCCTGGAATATCTAAAGGAAGGCAGAAAAGAAAACTTCTTTTTAGTCTTCTCCTACCAGCTTTCTTGAGATTTGAGTGGTAAAACCATGCTGAAACACTTGGCCTGCTTTGTTAGGAATATGTTAATTCAAAACTCCAGGGCAAGAGCAGTTAATCCTGGTAAGTCTGGTCTCTATCTGGATAGGTAGATTTGCTTGGTAGAGAGAAACCAAATTTCTCAAAAATATATTCACTTGCTATAAAAGAAAAAAAGAGAAAAGACACACACAAAAGCATGCAGGTGTATAGTTCATTGATTAAATATCCTAATAAAACATCCAAATCCAGGACTACCCTGGTGGTCAAGGATTAAGAATCTGCCTTGCAATGCAGGGGACACTAGTTTGATGCCTGGTTTGGGAAGATCTCATCTGCCAGGGGCAACAAAGCCCACGTGCCACAACTACTAAACCTCTGCTCTGGAGCCAATGAGGCATCTACTGAGTCCAGGCACTGCCACCTCCTGAAGCCCACGCACCCTGGAGTCCATGTTCCACAAGAGAACCCATGCACCACAGCTAGAGAGCAACCCCACTCACCACAACTAGAGAAAGCCTGTGCACATGACAGTCAAATAAAAAATCCAAATCCAAATTGCCTTGGTTTAATGTAAACTACTGACACAACCATTTTGGGTAAATTTAATAGAAAGTATAGACAAATGGATCAAGCTTATGTCCAATTTGCAGTTTTATTCTCCTTCTTCCTGCATACCAGAATCACTATGTAAAGTAATGGTTAAGAATGTGGGTCCTAGAGTCAGACTGTCTGCTATTGACTATTGACTCCACTGCTGTCTGACTGTGCGGACGAGCTACTTCAACTCTCTGGATTTCTATGTCTGCATCTCTGTGTGTTGTGGGCATTACAATTACATCATTTTGTGTAAATCACTCAGTACAGTGCTAGATAGCTAATTATTACCAAGTGTAGATTTATTGTGAAGCTAGTGACATGTAGTTTTGGGCTCCTCATTGCCCATACTCTTTCTGAGATCTCAGGAGGGGCCATAGCAGAGTGTTCACATATGCATTTTTTTGAGTTTTCCAAAAGTAAGACATTTTAACTGCAGTCAAGACTGATGCTTCTCTCCATGTCAAATTTCCCTGTACCATTTTCCCTTGTGTTTGGAAGTGCTTGGGGTCCACCAGTATTTTGGGAATTTGGCTAAAGGGAAGTTGAGTTTGGGACATACCACTTTACTTGAAATTTAGAAACACATTTTGGAATATTCCAATAAAACAACTGAGAAATTACAAACCTCTAATTTGAATGTAAAAGAAAGATGCTTCTTTTGACATCTGTATTTTTATTTAAGATCTAAGATAAAATTCTGATTAAAAAATTGAGATATGAAATAAAAGTGATAGAAATGCATGATAAAACAACAGAATGTACTTGCACATCAAGACACTAATTTTTTTTTCCAGATCATTCTAAAGGTGGTCCTTCCCTAAAAAGAAGAGGGGACTTTCTAATAAAAGTAATAGATGATCTCTTGGATTGGTTGATAGTCTCATTACTGAAGGGGAAGGAATCACAATATTTTGAAGAATACTGAAATCTCTTGTTGATTTGATATACTGATGTTGACAAAGATAACATAAAGCTCAAAATATGCTTCTTCAATAAGGAAACATATCAGCTAATCATGAGTGTGGCCAGCCTTCACTGATGACCTGAACTTTTACAGCTTAAACATGAAAAAATTTTGATAAAAATTTTCTCAGATGTCAATTCTAAAATATCATATGATATCAATTCAGTTCAGTTCAGTTCAGTGGCTGAGTTGTGTCCAACTCTTTGCAACCCCATGTTCTGCAGCATGCCAGGCTTCCCTGTCCAACACCAACTTCTGGAGCATGCTCAAACTCATGTCCATCGAGTCAGTGTTGTCACCCAACCATCTCATCCTTTGTTGTCCCCTTCTCCTCCTGCCTTCAATCTTGGCCAGCATCAGGGTCTTTTCCAGTGAGTCAGTTCTTTGCATCAGGTGGCCAAAGTATTGATATCATCTTTCAGTGTCATATCAGTATGAAAATGCAAAAAGATATGACACTGAAAGATGATATCAATAATGAGCTGTAAACCTGAAAGAAATATGTTAATATAGCAATGATTGAAAAAAATGGATCCATCATGCTAGGGAAGACTAAAATTTGTTTTCTCCATAGAAAAGTATATTACAATATTCTTATGAAGATGTGATCAGAAAATTTGCAGCCAAAACTATTGACCAAAAGTTTTATAGCCATAAGTCAGGAAATTTATTAATACAAATTATCATGGAATTTCCTCAATCTTTGATGTTTGTGAGTGTGGAAGATTTTACTTTTCATTGACTATCTCCACAGTATCTCACATCTCAGAAGCTCTTCTCACCATGTAATCAACATGCCTCTCATTAAGATGCGGAGTCTATATTCTTTCCCCCTGAAACTTGAACATGAGCAGACTTGTAGCTGTGACTGAAGGAATGTTGATTAAGGCAAAATAATGCCCCCTGCCCAAGATGTCCATGTCCTCTTCCCCAGAACCTGTAAACCTGTCATGTTACATGGCAAGGTGGGAGGGGGGTGGATGGAATTTGGTGTGTGTGTGTTAATTGCTCAGTCATGTCCAACTAGACTGTGGCCCTCCAGGCTCCTCTGTCCATGGAATTCTCCAGGCAAGAATACTGGAGGGGGTTGCCATTCCCTTCTCCAGGGGATCTTTCTGACCCAGGGACTGAACCCAGGTCTCCTGCGTTACAGGCAGATTTCTTTACCATCTGAGCCACCAGGGAAGCCCAAGATGGAATTGCCTGACTTTGAGATGGAGAGAGTATCCTAGTTTATCCAAGTGAGCCCAATGTAATTAAAAGATCTTTATAAGTGTAAAAGGAAGGCAGGGAAATCAGAATTGAGAAAGATCTGAAGAGACTACAATGTGGGCTTTGAAGATGAAGGATGGAGCCATAAGCCAAGGAATGCAGTGGCCTCTAGAAGCTGGAAAAGGCAGGGAAATGTATTTTCCATGGAGCCTCTAATAGGAATACAGCCCTGTCCATGCCTTGATTTTAGCTCAGTGAAACAAGTTTCAAACTTCTGAGCTCTGGAGCTATAAAATAGTAAATATGTTGTCTTAAGCTGCTATATCTGTGGTAGCTTGTCACAGTAGCAATATAAAACTAGTGTAGAAACTGTGTAACTGCCAGGTCTGGTTCCTAAAAGGAGATACAGTGTTCACCTGGTTTTCTCTGAGCTCTGTCACCATGGCATGAGGAAGTAGAAAGGCTATGTGGAGAAGCCATGTAAGTAGGAGTTTTAGCCACCAGCCTTAGCTGAGGTCACAGCCCACAGTCAGTATCAACTGGAGACACATAAGGAGTGAGCCACAAGGAGACTCTAGCCCCAGCCACCATCTGAACGTAACTTCATGAAAGACCCTGAACAAGGACTGCGAGCTGAGCTCAGCCAACGCCAGAACTATGGCAGGTGATAATACATCTATTGTTGTTGGTTAAGCCATTAAGTGTTGTGTGATTCATCACACAACAGCAGATAGCTGGAACACGAGTCTATGTCAGCTTTTGAAAATGTAGTTTTTCTGGATTTGTCTCATTTAAAGTAAATATTCACTTTCATATCTAATTTGCATTTCTAAATTCTTCTCTTTTTCCTACAGAGACCCCCTCTGCATTGTAAAGTTTCAATCCTCCTCCCCGCTCATCACCAAAAAAAAAAAAAAAAAAAAAATCTAGTTCCATTCCTGCATGCAGCCATAATTTCTTGTTCAGAATTCTGTTGAAAAAACATAATAATACATGCAATTAAACAGACCTGAGAATCTTGAAATAAAGCAATCTTTCTTTTTAGAAGTTAAATAAAAACCTTCATTTTGAAGACACTTAAAAAAATTTTAACAAAAGCAAAATTTAAGCTTATGTTACTTGTTCATATCACTTTAAATGTCAACTGCTTCTTCATTTGGGATCAACATAAGGGATAATTGCTTTCACAGAAAATAAAGATTTCCTTTAGAAATAAGATGATATTTTCAACAGATGTCTCTGAAATGATTATTTTCTGTGTCAACTTCCCATAGCTCTGTGATGTCAAGAAAAGACAGGAAGTATCTGATTTAGGTTATAGTTCTTGGGACAAATCATAAAAGAGGAATGTGTTATGTAAATAATAATGTACAATGTCCCAGAGTGCAGCCTGGGCTACTTCAAATATATTTGCTTTGGGACAGACCCACCATTTTGAGATAGTCAGCTCTGATTTCAGGAATTGCTGTGTTCTCAGTTGCACCTGCTCCGACCTAGTCTTTCCACAACTTGTCAGGGCTACCCCATTTATCCCAGTTGACTTTCAACATAACAGAAGGTGCTCTGGATACTAAAGACAAGAGTCAGCCATACAGGCAAGTGAGCTTTGAGTTCTCTGGTTTCAGAGATAATTCGTACCACCCACTTGCAAGCCAGCAGGGCTGGCAGGGGCTAACCTGGAAAAAGCCTTGTCATTCACAGGGTTTCTACAGTATTGATGGTGGTGGTGGTTTAGTGATTTAGTTGCTAAGTTGTGTCCAACTCTTGTGATCCCATTGAAGGTAGCCTGCCAGGCTCCTCTGTCCATGGGATTTTCCAAGCAAGAATACTGGAGCGCTTTGCCATTTCCTTCTCCAGGGGATCTTCCCAACCCAGGGATCAAACCAGGGTCTCCTGCACTGCAGGCAGATTCTTAACCAACAGAGACACTGGGGAAGCCCCTACAGTGTCGATAAATCCCCCAGTTCCAAAGCTGAGCACATCAACGTGAGTATGTGCTAAGTTGCTTCTGTCGTGTCTGACTCTTTGCGACACTATGGACTATGGCCCCCCAGGCTCCTCTGTCGACGGTATTCTTCAGGCAAGAATACTTGAGTGGGTTGCCATGCCCTCCTCCAGGAGCTCTTCATGACCCAGGGATTGAACCCACGTCTCTTATGTCTCCTGCGTTGGCAGGCAGGTTTTTTACCACCAGTGCCACCTGGGAAGGCCGAGCACATCAACGTGTGAATAAATATCCCTAAGCCTTACAGATAGCATATTCAAAAGCAGAGACATTACTTTGCCAACAAAGGTCCGTCTAGTCAAGGCTATGGTTTTTCCTGTGGTCATGTATGGATGTCAGAGTTGGACTGTGAAGAAGGCTGAGTGCTGAAGAATTGATGCTTTTGAACTGTGGGGTTGGAGAAGACTCTTGAGAGTCCCTTGGACTGCAAGGAGATCCAACCAGTCCATTCCGAAGGAGATCAGCCCTGGGATTTCTTTGGAAGGAATGATGCTAAAGCTGAAACTCCAGTAGTTTGGCCACCTCATGTGAAGAGTTGACTCATTGGAAAAGACTCTGATGCTGGGAGGGATTGGGGGCAGGAGGAGAAGGGGACGACAGAGGATGAGATGGCTGAATGGCATCACTGACTCGATGGACGTGAGTCTGGGTGAACTCTGGGAGTTGGTGGACAGGGAGGCCTGGCGGGCTGCATTTCATGGGGTCACAAAGAGTCGGACACGACTGAGCGACTGAACTGAACTGAACTGAACCCTTACAGAGATAAGCAGACACTCCCTCGGAAAGATGCAACATACTTCTATTTTTAAAACACAACTGCAACAAAACACTATGGGATAAATAGAACATTGGATTTGCTAATTTCAGATTTGAAGTCTTGTCCATGAGAAAGTCAGAAAGCAGAATATATGAGCCCTTCACTGATTTAGTCTCTGATTACTTGGAAAAGAAAAGAACTGTCTGCCTATACATTGTCTCATTCTTTCCAATTCAGATTCAAAAATGAAATCTTGGTTAAAAGATCTAAATTACTTCAAGATGGCACCCCGAGTTAGGTTAGGCTTTTCCAATGCTTCTGTCTCTGACAAGCATTCCTGTTTCCTTTATAGGTTCTGCTAGCAAGGTTAATCTAAGCATTGGAAATTTGGAACTGCAAACCACCCTCAAGGACAGAAAACAGCCTAGGCAGGGAGTTAGACATAGTGAGTGGAGGGGAAGGGGAAATGGGGTCTTTTGTCAGCATTCCCATCCTGATCCTGAATTTCTTTCCCTCGTAGGGCTGCTTTCTACCTGATTCCTTTGATGAGGTTAGGGATGATCACTTTGCTTTCTTCCTGAAGTCACAGCATTGGCAAAGTCCCATGTATGATGGTAATCCCCCTTTTGACACTCTGGACAAAGCAAATTATTGAAAGCGTTCGAGGTACTATCTCCAGTGAATAGGAAAGTTGGGTCTCAAATCAGGCATTCCAATCACCTTCTAGAGCATCTGCCCTACACCTTAGATACACCAGGGCATATTCTGGGACTGTGTTTTATTTATCTGTTTTTCTATCTCTC
Organism: Bos indicus; assembly: GCF_029378745.1. Lineage (NCBI taxonomy): Eukaryota > Metazoa > Chordata > Mammalia > Artiodactyla > Bovidae > Bos > Bos indicus. Next base: position 92,649,794 of record NC_091765.1, read on the forward strand.
CCTAGTAACATGTCTGGCATCTAGTGTTGTAGTCATTCAACATCTGTTATAAAAGTAGGATGTATTATCTAAAACTTCTCATTTCTGAGAAGAAAGATGCTATCTAGATAGATCTCTGGGAATTTTGATGTCTTACAAAGCTCAGGGAAGTCATGTTTAAGGCATTTGGGGAAGCCAGGGCAGCAGCTGCTTGGGGATGTTCTATTTTCTTTTCAAGGTGGAAACTTAAATGTGGGTAGGTTTGAAGGACACTCCTCACCAGTCAAGGTTTTGCTGAAGGGAGGCATTGTTTCTACGTGGGTGTTGCTGCTGTTTACTTCCTGCTCTGTGCCCATCTTCTCTTTTTACAGTTTCAGATGTCACTGAGGACGGCTGATTCCCTGTCAGGCCTTCATGGGGCATAGAGTATCACCCAACCCAACTGCACCCCCATCACTATGCTGTAGACCACGTGTCTATAATGAGACACATCCCCTCAATCCCCTTCTTGAGGACTGCTGGATTTCTGATTCCCTATTTTGCATTCACACACAATGTAGAAAAGTTGCCCTTAAGAAAGCTTAGGAAAGACTGAAAGGCAGCTGATAGATAAAGGTTGATTAGCCTAGAGGAGAATGTCTTTAATACCTAAGATCTAAAGCTGCAGGGCTTCCCTGGTGGCTCAGAGGTTAAAGCGTCTGCCTGCAATGCGGGAGACCTGGGTTTGATCCCTGGGTCGGGAAGATCCCCTAGAGAAGGAAATGGCAACCCACTCCAGTATTCTTGTCTGGAGAATCCCATGGACGGAGGAGCCTGGTGGGATACAGTCCATGGGGTCACAAAGAGTCGGACACGACTGAGTGAGCGACTTACCTTAAAGCTGCAGTAAAGTAAGTCAATGTGGTAAGGACAAATAGAGCCTGGAGAAAGGCTGTCATTAAGAAAATTAAAAAAAAATTCACAAACATCTAGAAAAATCAGCAGAGTAAAAAGAGAAGACTTGTATCATTTTCTATTCCAGAAGATAATCATTGTTAAAAAGAGGTCTGTTTTTTCTTTCCCCCCAAATATTGTATATTAACATATATATATGGAATCTAGAAAGACGGTACTGGTGAACCCATTTGCAGGGCAGCAGTGGAGATGCAGACATACAGAACAGACTTGTGGGCACTTGTGGGGCAGGGGGTGCGGAGGAGAGGGGGGCACCAATGGAGTGAGCAACATGGAAACATAAACACTACGATATGTAAAATAGATAGCCAGTGGGAATTTGTTGTATGACTCAGGGAACTCCAACTGGCACTCTGTGACAACCTAGAGGGGTGGGATGGGGTGGGAGGTGGGAGGGAGGTTCAAGAAAGAGGACGGCCTATGTATACCTATGACTGATTCATATTGACATATGGCAGAAGCCAACAAAATATTGTAAAGCAATTATCCTTCAATTAAAAATAAATTTTTTTAAAAGGTTTTTTTTTTAAGGAAGATTTAATACTGGACTAATTATTTTTTAATGATTGCTTTCCTTTATCTTAAAAAGATAAGTGGACTAAAATGGACAAGAGGCTCCATATCGGACAACTGGATCAGTCTTTTCCATACTGAACAGGGCCTCTAAAGAGCAGGAAATTCAACACCATTTACAAAGCTTTCTGGAGAGAATTGCTTATCATTCAAGAAGCTGCCTGTTAGAAGACACATAAAACCACAATTATAAATAGTATACATTGTCTATACTGTTTCTATACATTTTGTACACCTTTGTAACAGTGATGTAGGCAAAGGTCAATATCTCCATCTCTTCCTTTTTGTCTTATATCTTCTCTATTATTTAAAAAGTCTTCTACCACATAGAAGATTTACATTTCCTGCTTCATATCACTTATTCTATATTTTATGTTCCTCTTCTATCTTTGCCCTTCTACTTGAAGAAAAGTCCACAATCTCCATCATGTTCAAGGAGAGCATACTCTCCTTTTTCATGGTGCATGTTTTCCATTCGGCTCTTTTATGTCTCTCTGAACTGTTTGCTGAGTCTCCTTGTACACTGTAAAACAAGCTATCATGTATATATATGTAATTCTAATCTTAGTTCTATTTTCCATGTTAGTTACATGCATTCTTTTATGTTTTTCAGCATAGATTTCCAGCAAGTTTATATCAGACAAAAGTTGTTTTCAGTCTTATAGATCAAACACACACTGAATAAAATTATGGAAACTGCTAATCACAAGCAGTCTCTTAATGTAATTGTATTAATTTTCCAAAACCGTGAACAAAGTCACAACTCTGAAATAGCAGGATTAGTTCTTGGAGCTGGCCTCCCCGCAGCTGCTCTGTGCTGCTATGTCTAGCCCTGGTTTATATGCAAAGGGATCTATTTCTAAAATTCCTTAGCTGCTCTGGAAAAAAGAGCAAGCTGTTGTGAAATCTGTCACATGCCTTCCCATATTTTACAAATAACCAAACAATTCACAGAAAACATACAGAAGGGCAGAAAAATAACTTCCTAGGGGCCAATTGATTATTATTTAGAGTAGAACAAGAGAATGTGCTATTTACTGATTTGCCTGTTGAGCAGATGGCCAGGGAGGAAGCAAGAGAAGGTAAAGAAAGTAACTATAAACGTTGGAGGGGAGCATCTTAACATCTCTCAGAGATATTCCGTGTGAAAGTTTCTCCGGCCTAAGGCATTCTTTGCTTTGCTTTTTGCCCCGCCTTAAGAGAAGTGTCTCGTCTTAGTAACAAGTCTAATTATAATGGACAATAAATGATAATTTACAGGTGACCAAGGACCAAGAAGCCTCTCCAAGTCTTCATTAAAACAACAGTACAACCTCAGGAGGTGTGCTATTATTAAGACAATTGCCTGCCACCATCAGTGTGCACAGGTAACTTTTTAAGTCCTTTCACTGAATATTTATTTTTATTACAGGAAAATTTCAAGGTACACATAAATATAAAGACTAGAATAACAAACCCTCTTGTATGCATCACCCTGTTTCAACAACTCTTTTTGCCAATCGTGTTTTACAAATCTTTTTTTTTCCTTTTGGTAGGAAAACTTTAAATCAAAGATGATAGCATTTTACTAGTAAATACTGAAAATTTTTACAATAATTTGACTGATGCAAAATGGACCTGAAGGACAAAACAAAGAAGGAACGGAGAAAAATCCTCCCGTGGTGGAAGAGGTTGTCACAAAGGCTAGCTGTTTCAGCTCTACGGGGAGGTGAGAGCCCAACGTGAGATTCTCCGCAGACCGGTGCAGGCGAGGGGCTTGAGGGAAATGCGGGAAGGAATGCGCAGACCCGAGGGTAGGTCAGTAATTCCTCTCAAGTGGTCCACTCAGGCATGCGCAATCCAGACCTCAGAGTTACTAAGGCCCCCAAGGCAGAGAGAGGCGCAAGATACGGTAACAACCAATCAGAGGGCCCAAGGGCTAATCAGTTAGCCAATCGAGACTCGAGATTGAATCGGAGCTTCAGCATTCTGCTCGCCCCACCAGTATCCAATCAGGGAACTGGCTACTTTGGGCGGACTTTTCAAAACAGCGAAAACAAAACAAATCGGGGACCTTTAAAAGGTGCGATGCGGTCACAACCTATCTCCTTCCGCCCCTCGCTCCTAACACTCCCTCTCTTTCCTTTTTGGGATCAATCGACGAATAAAGTCGGTGCCCAGATTCCATCTTGCGCCCTGGAACCGAGAGGGAGGATTGGTTCGGTAAAGCCATAGCGAGTCGAGGAAGCCACAAAGCTGACTGGAGACAGACGCTTAGGGGCGGGACTCTTTTTCCAAGTCTGCTGCGACAGCGGCGGATCCCTCCGCGGGGAGTCACATGCCCCACCCCCTTGGGGGCGTCGGAAACTCAAAACAAAAACAAGGGGTTTGCTTCGGCATCCGCAGCGGTGGCGGTGGCGGCGGTGGAGCCCGCAGTCGGCCTGGGCTAAAGGGGCCGGTGCAGCGCCCCAGCAGGAGGGTGGGCGCGCGGGCAGCAGGATGAAGCCGGGGCTGTGAGGCCACAAGCGCCGGTGGCAGGGGGTGGGAAGGGTCGGATGCCGGTCCGGGGGGACCGCTGAGGCGGCAGGTCTCTGACCTCGGAGACTGGTCCGGACGCCCCCGCCGCACCCAGTCCCCTCCGACCGTGACACCGCGGGCCGGTGGAGGCGCGGCTCCAGCACGGTGAGTGGGCCCAACCGGGATTGCAGAGTTTCTTTGTTCTTGGTCGGAGCTGCGGGGACTGATGTCAGAGTGGCCACCCCTCAGCCTGGGGAGCAGTCCCCGTCCTGCCCCTCAGCCCTGGGGCAGTGGGCACCCGGGGGCGGAGAGATGCTGATGGGATGCGTGCAGTGTCAAGGAAGCTGGAGGCAGTTCTTTGGTGCGCCCCCCCCCCCCCCCCATTTTGTCACAGGGGGCTCATTGGGGTGGATTTTGGATTGACAGCTCCTCGTCTCCGCACAGTTGCGGAATCGGGCATGGACAGGTGTTGTCTGGGCACGGGACGGGCTGGATTTTCTGCCCTCCCCCGGACCCCGATCGGCTGAGCCGCGCCGCCAGCGCTTTCTGGAACCGAGGTCTCCGGCACTCCGGTTTTGTTCCGAGGAGGCGCAGTCGATGCTCATGGGGAAGGTTTAGGGGCTGGACTCCTGCGAGAGGGGCTTCTGGAGCCGGGCTCCGCGGGAGGGGCGGGGCTTGGGAGTCTCCTCCCTCCGGTTCTTTGTTCAGTCGCGAGACTTTCTTTCCCCATCCCCCCGCATTGTGCAAAGCCCCTACCCCAGGGATCCGCTGCTCTCGGAATCCCGGGTGCGGTCCACTGGGCAGAAGCCCCTGGCCCCACGACTTCAGGTGGGGCGGGCCGTTCGGACACCGCAGCCCCGGGTACAGTTTCCTGCTTGTGAAACGGCCGGGAGACCAGGGCTGGCCGGCCTGACCCTGCGCTGGCCGGCGGACGTGCCCACGGCCCCTCCCCCTTGCACACCTCCCTGGCCGCGGGGGAGGATTCCGCCGGGTTCGGCTGGACGTGACTCGTCCCCTCACCCGCTTCTCGCCGGGGTGTGCTGGTGCGCCCCTCGCTGGAGGTATTAACCCCTGCTCTTTTGTGCTCTCCCTCGCTTACCCCGGCCAACCCCAGGATACACTGAACTGTGTGTGTGTGGTGTCTTTGCTGCAGATGAAGGATTTGGGAGCAGAGTACTTGGCCGGTCGCGAAGGTGTCCAGCTCTTCGGATTGTTGAACCTCTACCTAGAGCAGGAACAGAGATTCCAGCCTCGAGAAAAAGGGCTGAGCTTGATCGAGGCTACCCCGGAGGTAAGTTCCCAGGAAAGATATCTTGCGGCAGCCGCTAACGGGGCTTGGGGAGGTGACTTTAAAAATACATGTGAGTGTATATATATATACACACACAGACACATATTTATTTTTTTATTTTAGTTGAGTCTGGATTAAAGGCTGCAAAGTTTCTTAAGACCAAAATCGATCTTCCTAGAATATTACGATAAATCTTAATACCGGGTCATTGGTTTTGTTTCTTAGCAAGAACGAGAGCGATACTAACTCTAGGGAAGTGTGTCTTCAGAAGTGACACCCCGAGTCTCCGGCTTCTGAGTGGGAGAGTCCCTGGAAATTGAGCAGGTCATTTGTGGAAATACCCTCTGCCTATGCAATACTTCTGTATTGTAGACTCCTAAGTGGTTTTTCTTTTTTTAATAAAAGGAAACAAGGAACCTTCTATGTGTCCATTACAAGGGAATTGGATTCTGTTTGATGTAACCCTCTGGAAGTGTGGCTTCCAGAAGTATATTGAGTTGCTGAATGTCTGATGATGTATATATGTTTTTTGTGTGATTTGCCCAATTATGTGATGTATATTTTTAAAAATTGGTGATGTATACACATTTTCTGTCTGAAAAACTGCAGCACTTTGATTCAGTGATGGCACTCTGCCCCCCATATTCTTGAAGATTAAGTGAAACAATTACCTTCTTTGAATCTGTGTGTATTACCCATTTTAGTTAGGGCATAAACTTTGGCTCTTGGTTTTTATTGCAGACGGATAACACTTTGTGTCCAAGATTGAGAAATGCCAAAGTCGAAGATTTGAGGAGTTTGACCAACTTTTTTGGATCTTGCACTGAAACTTTTGTCTTGGCTGTCAATATTCTAGACAGATTCTTGGCTCTTATGAAGGTATTTAATCATTTTTGTAAACACAACTTCATTTTTTAATAACCGGTGCCCAGCACAATACCTAGCATAAAGGATTCTGTAACTATTTGGTAAATGAATGTATTTGGTATTATATATAAGCATTTTTAATGATCAGAGTTGTGATCTTTAGTTCAGATTAAGAGACTACAAAAGTCAGTGTATTGTTGTATCTTAGGTTTTGATGTATCTCCTACATAACTTTTCTTTGAAGATGTGACACAATGAAAACTACTTTTTTTTGGGTGTTTTGTATCTACACAGCTCTCAAAATAAGATTTTCATATTTTCATTTCCCAGTATGTTTCTGTTAAGCCTAGGTATTTTTAAACACCTGAAACATGCCAAATAGCAGTATAGCAGTATGTTAAAGGTGACCTAGTGCCTTCCCTATGAGAAACCTTTTCAAAGAAGGGAGCCACAGTCTTATTAACAGTTACCAGCGACTCATAAGATTTCACTTATTTGTGGAGTCTAAAATATGACACAGATGAACCTGTCTATGAAACAGAAACAGAACGAAGGACAAAGAGAATAGACTGGGGGGTGCCAGAGGGGCGGGGGAGGCTTGGATTGGGAGTTTGGAATTCGCGGGTGCAAAGTGGTGTCTACAAAATGGATGAATGACGAGGCCCTGCTGTGTAGCACAGGGAACTCTATATCCTGTGATGAACCAGAATGGGAAATAATATGAAAAAGAATGTATGTTCGTATGTATGTGTGTATACTGACGGAGTTACTTTGCTGAATAGCAGTAATATATATATAACATTGTAATTCAACTATACTTCACTTAAAAATAAATTTAAAAAAACATCGATCAGTAACTGTTAGAAAAATGTTATTCTTCTACCAGTAGGATTCTTGTCAGCTGCTGGGTCAATTTTCAGGGCACTGAAAAGAAAAGGGCAGCCATCTGTCCATGGCAGCTTTTACATCTGCTCCACTCTGCATATCTGATGCAGTAGCTCTCTTGGGGGCAAATTTGCATTGAGGCATAGGATGATTCTTAAATAGATAAGAAGATAAAAAGATGACTATGTTACTTTTATATTCAAAGAAGTATATTTTCTTGGTGTTAGGCTTAATTTATTTGGGGGGAGATTGTACTATTATGAGTTTTGTAAGTTAGAAATACAGTGTATTTAGAAACCTAGCTTTTGAATTTGCATTAATTTTTTTTTAAGCCATGTTTAAATTAAATGCTCAAAATGTTTTTTCTGTTTTTTAAAGGGAGGTTAAGACAGCTTAAAATGTAAAAACAGTTGTTTAATTTTATGTAAGGGTAAATACAAGGAAGCAGTTTGATCATGTTCTGTCTTAAGAGTAGGGGCTCATTACGGTATTTTAAGTGTCCGCTTTGCGAAGTTAAAGTGACAATTGTTGGAAGAAACCTTTTGTTCCTTGTTTTTCAGGTGAAACCTAAGCATTTGTCTTGCATTGGAGTCTGTTGTTTTTTGCTGGCTGCTAGAATAGTTGAAGAAGAATGCAATATTCCATCTACTCATGACGTGATCCGGATTAGCCAATGTAAATGTACTGCTTCTGACATAAAGCGGATGGAAAAAATAATTTCAGAAAAATTGCACTATGAATTCGAAGCTACTACTGCCTTAAACTTTTTGCACTTATACCATACTATCGTACTTTGTCATACTTCAGAAAGGTCAGTGGGATTAAAAATGAAAATTTTGTACTTTAGCTTTGCTGTAAGTAAAGAATTAGAATGCCAGTGAATATTTTTATACCTTCCAGTTTAATAAACATTTTATTCTTTCTTTTTCATTGTATAGGAAAGAAATACTGAGCCTTGATAAATTAGAAGCTCAGCTGAAAGCTTGCTGCTGCCGACTTACCTTTTCAAAAGCAAAAGTAAGTCAATTTCTTACTTATACATATCTCAGTTTCTATTTTGAATTAAAAAATATTTATTTTTCTTTTTTTTCTTGTAGCCATCCATACTAGCTTTGTGCCTTCTCAATTTGGAAGTAGAAACTTTGAAATCCATTGAATTGTTGGAAATTCTCCTGCTTGTTAAAAAACATTCCAAGGTAAATTAAGTATCTTCAGAACTTGTTCTTTATAGCAGCTTTCTTCCTGGTGTTTTATTTTTTCTGTGGTGACTTAATCATTATTAACACTTTATGGGGCTCTTAACTTTTATTCATTTTTTCTTTGTATCTTAAGTGTTGATGTTCTTCTCCAAATGCAGCTTCAACTCAGACAGTGTTAAGCTGGAGCGGAATCTGATCACTTAGCCTAGCCGCTTTCTGTATTCAGACATCCCTTCCCTCGTCTTCTTGCCAGTTGGTAGTACAGTGGTCTGTATTGTCCTGCACACGTTGTTCTAGAATGCGTACTAAGAAGTTAACTCAGTAAATACACCAACAGCATCCCAGTACATCGGTAGGACTGAGACATTGTCCCATAGTAGCATTACCAAAATAACATCAACTGCGTTTTTGCTTTTGAACTGCTTTGTCGGGCCAGCCTAATAAGTTTTTTCAATCAGAAAGAGGTGTAAACCAAACAATCACAGTCCTTTTTCTTCAACTGGTGGTCTGGTTGGAGAAATATGGAACTGAACACAAGGCAGGGTCTGTGTCTCTAAACAGAGGATGTACTTGAAAGTTTGGTTAGCAGAGAAGTAAGCTAGACCATGAGAGGCATGACGACTGGGAGCCTGGCTGTACCAAAAAGAATCTTAGACACTGAAAGTTTGGGAATCAGTTCAGGGTAGGTTTGTAGATAGAATGTCTAGGTGCTAATCACAAGCAGGAATAAGGGCATCTAACTCTAGTTTTTAGAGGCCAAGCATGGAAATAAGGAGTCATGGACGACCAAGATGTGGGCCTAACGGTGTAGCAAATACTGGCATCATTGAGGGAAATTTCAAAGAAGTTAATGTCAAAGGAGTATGATTTTAGGTACTTGGAGAAGGAAATGGCAATCCACTCCAGGACTATTGCTTGGAAAATCCCATGGACAAAGGAGCCTGGTAGGCTACAGTCCATGGAGTCGCAAAGAGTCAGACACGACTGAGTGACTTCACTTTCTTTCATACCTGCCCGATAGGTAGGTGTCTAGCAGATTCTTGCCAGTCTAAATTATAGTTGGAGATTGAGATTAGGAATTTCTCATGAGGAATATTAGTTGAAACCTCAGAGTCCCTTGCTTAGGGGTCAGTTAAAACTCTGCGTTTTCAGTATTGGCAGTTTCCCTGTTAGGATCCAAGTGAAGGAATGTGAAGTACACAAGTACAAGCATTCAGGTGGGAAAGAGGTTTTCAAGAAGGAAGTGGTCAAGAGTATTGAATTTTGGTGAGAGGCTCAGTGTAATGAGAATTGAAGGAGCTTAGTTGGGATGTAGGAGGTGACGTCGGGAGAAAGATAGAAGCCACGTTGCAAGGGGATTAAGATGTGGCTGGATTCGGTGGAAATGGAAGCCAAGATGACACAAAATCCTCATCCGTTTGTGGTCAGGTACATGCAGCGTGAAGCATTTTAACAGCTGACTTCCAGCTGCTATTTTAGTGACGAATTTATTAATTTGGATCTAAACCTTTTATAGTATTATTATTTGGAAACAATCTTCAGTGAAAATTGATTCCTTGAAATAAATTGGGGCACTCCCCAGTGGTGGAGGAACTGTGCCTGTCTGGGGAAATTCCTCTTCTCTTGTATTTCCAACTTCTCCTTTCACATATATCTGGTATTTTAATGTAAATGCATATTTTAGCAGTCCAGTTAAAGCTATGTTACAGAAACCTAAATTCTGTTAAATTCCTTTGCATTGTGACTATCAAAGAATATACTTGATAATTGGTGTATTAACAGACCTGTTGTTTATAAGCAGTGTGTTTTCTTAAAATAGGCCGAATCCTCTGGAAGTATTTATACCTGTGGTGCTCCTCGCATGAAGCAGTGGTTACCAAATTTTGACTGCATATAAGAATCATCTGGGGAGCTTTAAAAAAATCTTGGCTGACATCCCCCCCCCCCCATACCAATTAAGTAAAAGTATCAGGGGGTGGGAGCCAGGCACAGTATTTTTTAAGAATCATGGAGTAAGTCCAAGTTATAGCAAGGTTTGGGAACCACTGTCATAACCTCTTCAGTTAAATTTTTTTTTTTTTTTCAGGTGAATGACTCCGAGTTTGTTTACTGGAGGGAGTTAGTTTCTAAATGCCTAGCCGAATATTCTTCTCCTGAATGTTGCAAACCAGATCTTAAGAAGCTGGTTTGGATCGTTTCAAGGCGCACAGCCCAGAACCTCCACAACAGCTATTACAGTGTTCCTGAGCTGCCAACAATACCAGAGGGGGGGTGTTTTGATGAAAGTGAAAGGTAAGCAGGTTCCTTGACTAATTAGACTTCCCCAGACTAAGACTGATTTTTGTATATCACAGCCCGCACCTCTATGGCATCATTTCTTTGGTTGAGAAAATTAACCAGAAATAGTTTTTATAGGTAGTAGTTGGGAAGTGTACACCATCCTACCCCCTCACCCCAACTTTATGAAAAAACAACAGAAACCAGTATCGTATACATCCTTACCTCCCCAGGGCTTGTAACTGAAAGCATGTACCTTTTGGCCATCATCAGCTACCACCCTCTCCCCTCACCCCCGGCAGCCACCCATCTGTTCTCTGCATCTGTGAGTTCTGTTTTTTGTTTTTAGATTCTACATATAGGTGACATCATACTGTATTTGTTGTTCTCTGACTTATTTCATTCCTCCCTTATTAAAAACTGATTGTTTCCCATCTCCCTTGCTCTTTGAAATTCAGTTTAGTTAGAAAACAAGCAAATAGCATTCTGGGCTTTTAACATTAGTATGAATTCCTAAAATGGTACTGTGGGAAGAGGCTGTGGGTTAAATGACTGGAAACTAAAGGGAACTGCCATCACTGATGCAGCCGAGTTCTGAGGATATTTTTAGTTTTGTCAGATGCCTTTGTCTTGTTCAGAATGTATTTTTGTTAGTAAAGTGAACTTAATTTTATTAAATTTGAGCATTTCATGCTGTAGGGAGAAAAGACCAGAAGTACCATTTTAATAGCTTCTTGGTCTCTTGGTTTGATATTTGAGAAGATCAGTTATGAGATTATTGATGCGAGAAAGACATGTGATGGGACTTTGTCATTAGTCTGTATTTATTGGATTTAAGGGCTTCCCTGGTGGCTCAAATGGTAGAGAATGTGCCTGCAGTAGAGGAGACCTGGGTTTGATCCCTGGGTTGGGAAGATCCCCTGAAGAAGGGAATGGCTACCCCCTCCAGTATTCTTGCCTGGAGAATTCCATGGACAGAGGAGCCTGGCAGGCTACAATCCAGGGGGTCGCAAAGAGTCAGACACAACTGAGCAGCTTAATACTTTCACTTCACTTTTCATTGGATTTAAAATGCTTAAAATACTTTCGAATTCTAGTTAGTATTACTTGGTAAAAGAATATTAGTTTGGCAAGAGGTAATTAGTTTAAACCCCTTAAGCGAATCTGTATTTTCTAAGGAGATTACAATAGACTTCCCTTTAGGAAGGCCTTCTAAGTTAAATTTCGTCTCTGTAGTGCTTAAATTTTGAATGTAAAAATCCTGAGACTAGAACTACTTGTTCAGCAGTTTAATTTTGCCTGTGCGACATTTGAGTGTGTTTTAAATAACGGGGTTCTCTTCTTTGTTTTTCCTTTCAGCGAGGACTCTTGTGAAGACATGAGTTGTGGAGAAGAGAGCCTCAGCAGCTCCCCTCACAGGGATCAAGAGTGCACCTTCTTCTTCAGCTTCAAAGTGGCACAGACACTGTGCTTTCCGTCTTAGAAATCTCATTGTCCTGGGCCCGAGTTTTAAGTGTGTGTACAGGTTTCAAAGCAATAAATGGAGTAGGTAGCTTCCTGGTCCACCCCCATCCAGGCAGGAATTGCATCGACTCTGGAATACCTACCTTCTGTCAATTATTCAGATCAGATATGGCCTATTTTCATATTTAATCCTAAGCCATCAAATGGGTTCGTGCCTCTTAAATAATAACAATACTTTAGACATTGGCACTTTATTTTTCTCATTGATCTTTAGCTACTTGGGGGAGGAGGGAAGGTGCTGATACCTTCAATTTACTACTTTTCAAGATGATTTTTAAAAGATGAGTAGTGTAGCGTCCACTTTTTATAAAGCTTTCAGGTGTCTTTATGGAAACAGATTGGGAGTGTGGAAGTGCTGCCTTAGCAGGCACGATGGCTGATCCTTTAACGGTTTCTCTTAGGTCTCTCCCTCCCCCCCATTCTCAGAGCAGAGAATATACTCTTAATTGTCAAACACCTTTTCGGTTGTTTTTGTCTTTTAAATGATCAATGTACTCTCTGATGCAGACTTTAGAAATTTAGTAGGAGTTAGAATATTGACATTTCTGTGATTTTAGTGTGTAGTATCTTCATTTCTTTGAGGTTTCTGCCAAAGCAGAAGTAAGCAGCAGACTAGAGTAGTTGGATAGTTGCATTCCCAATGCTTAAGTATTGTCAGACTATAGTATTATTTTAATGTTTTTAAAGCACTCCACAATCTGCTCGTTTTGCATGTACTTGTATGAAAGCAGTGCAGCAGGTTGAACAGAACTAGGTAACTATGGAATGGGTAAATGTTGATCTCGTAGCACATTTTATCTCATTTTCTTCTCTTAGAGAAGTCTGCATGATTATGTTTTATTTCCTTTGTAATTCACATTTCAAAAATAATGGTATTGTGTATGGGTGCCAAGAATATGAACTGTAAAAAAGAAACCTAAGTGTTTGTAGTATTATAGTTTTAAGCATATTTGTGTGGTGGTACAGCCATAAGAAAAGGGATTTATAAACTCTGTACACATGAGATTTTGTACAGAGAACTTTTTTAAAGTTTATAAACTGTATATGAAAGTGTAAATCTTCAAAAATGTACATAAAATACTGTATTTTTTTACCGTGTGTGTGATAGTCTAGTCATTGCATGTAAATATAATTTATTGTGTATCCTGTATTATAACTCATAGTGATGACTGACTTTTTTACTGGTAAATCAACATCCATTGGATGTCTTTTGAAGTGAATCTTTTTGAAGTAATAGATTACAACTCAAAATAAAAATATTAACAAATGCTACTCCGTGTTTGCAGTCACATTTTAATTTTTAACTCTGGTGAAAAAGTGCGTGCTGTATTTCAGTGAGGAGGCTTGAGGTAAGCCGGGAGTGCCTACGGGAAGAGCCCTCTCCCTTGGTTACTACAAGTCCCTCAGGTAGTGTTTCCTCACCGCAGTTTGGCCCTGAGCCTTGGAGATACTGCATCTGTCATTGGAGAGTTGACCTCTCTGGGCTGAACTCATATTAAATGAAAGAGTGACATATTAGCCTGAATGCCTGTTAGTTTCTAGTGAAGCCAACAGATACCAAGGAGACCAGAACGCTCAGGTTGGCAGGTGTGTACAGTCTTCTGCAGCCAAGCCAGATTGTCTTCAGAAGGTCACTTGGTGAACATGCACACCAGGGGTGTCAACTCTGGACCTAGGCAGCTTCTGGCTCTTCTGATCTCTTTTCCAAGCTTTAGGCTTGATAAGCAAGTACTAGATTTTTGTTTTTGTTTTTTTGCATGGGGTCTTCAGCTGGTTTGGTATGTAGGCTTTTGTTTTCTTTAGTTAGAAAATGAGATGTACTGAATATGGTTGTCTTGTAATACTTCTTCTCCCCTGGAGACAGGGAAATGGTTTCCTACCCTCCTGGTGGAGAATCTCTGTAACCCTCAACCTCTTGCCAAGTAATTTTGGCAAGTAGTAGACAATATATTCTACTTTAAGATTTTTTTTAAAGTCTTCATTGAGTTACAATGCTGCTTCTGTAAAATGTTTTGGTTTTTTGACCCCTTGTTTCCTCTTGCCTCCTGCATGGAGGCCACCATTTATTTATACTGTGTATCTACTGTTGCCACTATTCTTCCTCTAGCTTGGTTCAGACCTGTACTCTTTATCAGCAGGAATACTACCGTATCTTATTGATCTGTCAGACTCAAGGCTTTCTTCTGGTTCCCTCGCCTTGATATCCTTTTAAATATGCAAATCTTATGCAAATATGCAAATTTGTCCTGAAAAACTACCTCTCAATTAGGGTAAAGTCCATGTTGTGACATAGAAGTCTTTTCCTAATCAGAACATCGCATCTCTCTCTGGTCTTTTTTTTTTTTCCTTGCCATTTCCTAGAGCTACAAAATATGTATTAAAAAGAAGTAACTGGCAGCTGTGTGGGAGATGGAGTGGAGCAGGAAGAGACCACTCAGGAGTCCTGCAGAAATCCAAGAAGTGATGAAGGTGATGGGATGAAGAATCAAAGTGGGACTTGAGAGGCACTGTCCTTTGTAGGCTTTATCAAGTATGCTCACAGACAAGGTCAAGAGCGTGATTAAGCCCTTCTTGGTCCACTCAACAAGGTGGCTTCCCATAATAGGAATAAAATTGAAAATCAAGTCTCCTGACCCATTCACAGCAGAGGTGAGGAAAAGGCTGCCATTTTGGTCTCATCCTTGCCCCTTGATTTGGTAAGAGATTTAGCCTTTCAGGTTTCGATTCTATTATTTCCCAGGATGTGGTGCACATACTTCACTGCTTCCGTCAGTGAATGGTGCTGAACTGTGGCTCTCCCTGATCCTGTGGTTGCCACCCATCTGACCCTAGGGAAGCCAGATTGGACAAATAACATGTTTCATTCACCTGTTACACTCAAAAGAGTTAATATTCAGGTTAAGTACAGAGGCATTGGTTCCAGAATATTTATCACAACAATTTTAACCATTTTCTTGGTCTAGGATCTGCCATTTTCCTTCAGTTTCTTTCACTGGGCTTCCCCAGTAAAGAATCTGCCTGCAATGCAAGAGACCCAGATTGAATCCTTGGGTCGGGAAGATCCCCTGGAGGAGGGCATGGCAACCCACTGCAATGTTCTTGCTTGGAGAATCCCATGGACAGAGTAGCTTGGTGGGCTATAGTTCATAGGGTTGCAAAGAGTTGGACATGATGGACTCGACTGACCATGTATATGCATTGCTGCTGCTGCTGCTGCTAAGTCACTTCAGTTGTGTCCGACTCTGTGTGACCCCATAGACGGCAGCCCACCAGGCTCTCCCTTCCCTGGGATTCTCCAGGCAAGAGTATGGGAGTGGGGTGCCATTGCCTTCTCCGATGTACATGCACACTGGATTCTAAATAATATGATGTTCTCCCCTGCCTCCCACTTCCCCTTGCATGCGTGCCAAGTGTCAAGTTTATTTAAGCAACCCACTTATCAGATTATTATATGGCCAAACCATGTGTTTTGCATTTGTCCCTTTTGAACTGAGTTTCTCTAATTATTTGTACCAGAAACAGTCCACAGATTTACTGACTTTGTGATTAGCAAATTGATGTGGGGTAGATAGCTTCCCAATAGCCAATGAGTCCTCTCATCCCTGTGCAGACATGGTTCTCTTCACATCAATGCTGGAGTCCGTTCCCCTTGAACTTCAGCCAACCTTGTGCCTGGCTTTACCTTTACTAATGTGCAGTAGAAGAAGTTCAATGCATGTGCAAGCCTAGGCTTCAAGAGCTTCCCTTTTATTTTTCTTAGAAGCCAGCCACTGAGCTGCAAAGAAGCAGGTTGGGTTACTGAATGTCAGAGCTCACGCAGAGAGAGGCTCTTGGCAATGAGAGGCCATCTTGGAATGTTTCAGCTCAGCAGCTTATGTGAGCATCTTCAGCTAAGTCACAGGAAGTGGAGGAACCACCCAACTGATCCCAGTTAACCCACAGACTCGTTATTTTACGCCACTAGTTTTTGTGGTGGTTTCTCACACAGCAGTAGATAACCACGACAGGTTGCTTTTTATTTAGAGTCAAACGGTGGTTATCTCTGAGTGGTAAGATTACAGGTGACTTTTTTTCCCCCTCTACTTATGCTTATGTGTAGTCATGTATGGATGTGAAAGTTAGACCATGAAGAAAAGTGAGTGCTGAAGAATTGATGCTTTTGAACTGTGATGTTGGAGAAGACTCTTGAGAGTCCCTTGGACTGCAAGGAGATCAAACCAGCCAATCCTAAAGGAAATCAGTCCTGAATATTCACTGGAAGTCCTGATGCTGAAGCTGAAACTCCAATACTTTGGCCACCTGATGTGAAGAACCGACTCATTTGAAAAGACCTTGATGCTGGGAAAGATTGAAGGCAGGAAGAGAAAGGGACGACAGTGGATGAGACGGTTGGATGGCATCACTGACTCAATGGACATGAGTTTGAGCAAGCTCCGGGAGTTGGTGATGGACAGGGAAGCCTAGTGTGCTGCAGTCTATGGGGTTGCAAAGAGTCACACACGACTGAGGAACTGAACTGAACTGAACTGATGCTTATGTGTGGTGTCTATTTTTTTCCTTCAAATTTGAGTTATTAGTGTATTGACAGAATAAACAATGAACTCTAAGAAACACACACTGATTATACTCTTTTTTTGATTAAAATCTTTGTTGGTTTCCCATTGCTCTTGAGCATCAAGTGCAGATTCCTTAGCACAGCTTCCAAGACCCTACTTGATTTGGCCTCTTCTCAGCCTCATCTCTTATGGTATCCATATCCACACACATCTCACCTGGTTGTGTCTTAGTTCCTCCCGTTCACTGTGCTTTCACTCCCTCTTGTGACTTCTTGCACATTCTTGCATTTGTCTGGAATACCTTTCCTGTCTTCCTCATCTGGAAAACTCCTACTTATCACCTTAGGAGTGGCTTTGTTCTCTCATTCACCACCAGCTATATGAATGCCTCTTATGTGTCAGGCACCACATTAAGGGCTTGATATTACAAAATCAAACACAACGTGCAAAATCCCTGCCCTCATGTAACTTACTTTCTAGTCCAGAACCAAATAATATACAGCAAATAATATTTTTGAAGGATCTGATGATGTGTTTTCTTCCAAGAAATCTTTCTGGACCTTAACTTCCCTCTCCTTGCCAGTGCAACATATTTCTATAAAACTCGCTATTTTTCTTATCCTAGTGGTTAATACCTTGTTTGTCTGCTTATCTTACCTGTCTGACCTGGAAAGGCAGGGAATGTTTGTCTTTCTTGTCATTGTTGAAGCTCCAGCACCCGGTATAGTATTTGGGCCAAATGCCTCCTACTGTTGTTGTTACTGGTAAAAAATAATTTCACTGTTCATTTAATATGTTCTAGGCACCTTACATGAATTATTTAGTCCTTCCCACGATGCTACTAGACAAGAACTGTTTTAGTCCCACTTTTTCATATGAAGAAACTAACAATTAAAGAAGTACTTTGACGCAGATATGGTGAGTAGCAGGGCTGTAATTCAAACCACATCTGTCTGCCAAACCATGTGCTAAACTACTACCTCAGTGTTGATGGTACTCATTAAGCAGTTCTGGAATGAAAGAAATAATAAAAAATAAACGTTCCTATAAAGGAAATCCTACTGATAATACCAGTAAAGTAAACCACAGTATTCTCCTGTTGTTCAGTTTTTAAGTGCTCTCACCCATATGAAGGATAAGTGGCTAAAAACTTAGAATTAAAATGTCTTTAATCACTCTGGAGTTAAAATGTCTTTCATCATACAGGGTAATGTCAAGTTCAAGGCTGTATAGTGGCAGAAAAAAGGAGGTCTCATCAAAATCTGGAAACTTACTTGAACTCAGGTTTGTGGGCCCTTCGCAATCCTTGTACATCAAGTGCCTCTTACACTTAGGTTATACTTTATCATGATCTTGCATTCCAGGGCCCACAGTCATCAGTGTTAAGGGGGTGGAAGTTTGTAACAGCAGAGGACTGTCTTGTTAAAGGTTTGCTTGCCCTTTGCCTGTTTTACCATTATCCAACTTAGCAATCACCTGCTACTTACTTTCTACTGTTCTAGGATTTTTTTCCCAATAATTACTTCGTGTGTCTGGTTTATCCTTTTGCCTAAATCCTAAGCTTCTTGTAAACCTTTATATCCTTCACGGTGTCTGGCATAATGCTGGGTAAGGGCGTGTATCAACGTTTTTCTGCATGTACCACACCGGATAGTGTGTCTTTTCCATTCCTGATCACAGCGATTCATAGTTGACAAAGGTGAATCTCCACGCAGGCAAGACTGAAGTCACATTCTCTCCCAGGTTAGGATTTCACATCATTATTAGGGCATGTGGAGGGCTACTTCCACTGCTATCATTGAGTATGCCTCAGTCAAGAGTAACAGTACTGAACAGGAACACAGGCTCCCAGTGGACTGTCAGGGTTTGATCCTTGTTTGACCACTCACTGTTTGAGCTGATTGAGTGTTAGCTAAATTGTTTGCACCTCAGTTTCTCTATCTGGATAAATGGGTTGACGATGGATGGACAGACACAGAAATGTACTGGGTCTCTTGCATTGCAGGCAGTTTGTTTACTATCTGAGTCACCAGAGAAGCCCCTATTAAAGTGTTTGTGCCTGCTTTTTCAGCTGGATAAAGGGGTTGATAATGGATGGACAGACATAAAAATGTACTGCCTTGATTCCCTAGCTGCTGCGAGGGCTTTTGGCACACAGCCTTCAACTGACAGCCCCTTTGAGACTACTGACCCAGACAGCAACCTTACCCAAAGTCATACCCTCCTAGGAGGACCTGCATCTGACGACTGATTGAGGTTGGAGGACCTATTGGGTTGGCCAAAAAGTTTGTTTGGGTTTTTCTGTAGAATGTTACAGGAAAATCCAAATGAACTTTTTGGCTAATCCAATATAAAGATTTGGTTACCTTGGTTCAACATAGGACAACTCAGCTGGATCATTCTGGTCCCAGAGCTGCACATGGGGTAGCTGAGGCTGCTACTGGGCCGCTGGTTTGGTGCTGGTGCTGAGTCACTTCGTCGTGTCTGACTCTTTGCAACTGTATGGACTGTAGCCCACCAGGCTCCTCTGTCCATGGGATTCTTCAGGCAGGAATACTGGAGTGGGATGTCATGCTCTCTGCCAGGGGATTTTCCCAACTCAGGGATTGAACCTGGGTCCCTGGCACTGCAGGCAGACTCTTTACTATTTGAGCCACTGTGTTGCAGCTCAGTTGCTTCCACCCAAGCTTGTTTCTTCCTTCCCTTCTCTGCCATAGGTGTTGATCACAGTGCTGTTTCCTAATGAATATTCTGCACCCTAAACTTTCTCTCAGAATCTGCTTCCCAGATATCACTGCCTACAATATTGCCTTGTGGGGTTCCTGTGTGGGTTGAATGACATGATGATACATGTTAAAAAATTTGCAACAGTGCCTGATACGTACCTATGTAAACACTGGTTATAAAAATGATCACCCCACTCCTGTCCCTATCCTCTTATTTCCTTGCTAAGACTCAATTGTTTAATCCAACTATTATTGAGCTACTATGATGTGCTAAGTTTTGTTCTAAGCACTGAGGATGCAATAGAGAATCAAACTACAGTCCATACCACTGAGAAGCTCAGCCTCTAAAGGGAGAAGCAGACATCAGTTACCAGGCAATGTGAGAAACAGTCATTGAAATATGTACAAGGCATGGGGTTAGTATCCTGGCGTCACCTCTGCATGGGTTCTCTAGTCTTCTGGTTGGAATTAAAAGATCATTTGGCATGATTTCAGTCATTCCAGGGAGGCCCTGATAATCCATCCTCTTTTCAGTGCCCCTCACATCCCTGTTTTCTTCTAGCTCATTCTGTCATTTCTACCTTTAGAAAGTCTTTCCTTTAGCTCAAGATTTTGAGTGGTTAAAATTCAAGTATCTCCAACAGGGTTTTCCCCTTAATGGGATTCAGAAACTATGGTGTGAGTCAGGATTTAAGCACCTATTTGCTGTGAGTATAGTTTTGGACAAGCCACATGTGATTATTTTGGGGCCCCAGGAAGTAGATACTGAGATGAAGTCAGAAGTGCAGAGGAAAAGACCTAAATGGACATTTCTCTAAAGAAGACATTCAGATGGCTAACAAACACATGAAAAGATGCTCAGTATCCCTCATTATTAGAGAAATGCAAATAGAAACTACAATAAGATATCACCTCACACCGGTGAGAATGGCCATCATCAAAAAGCCTACAAACAAGAAATGCTGGAGAGGGTGTGGCGAAAAGGGAACCCTCTTGCACTGTTGGTGGGAATGTAAATTGATACAGCCACTACGGAAGACGGTATGGAAGAATCCTTAAAACATTAGGAATAAAACCACCATATGACCCAGCAATCCCACTCCTATGCATATACCTTGAGGAAACCAAAATTGAAAAAGACACGTGTATCCCATTGTTCACTGCAGCACTATTTGCAACAGCTAGAACATGGAAGCAACCTAGATGCCCATCGACAGATGAATGGATAAAGAAGTTGTGGTGCATATACACAATGGAGTATTACTCAGCCATAAAAAGGAACGCATCTGAGTCACTTCTGATGATGTGGATGAACCTAGAACCTATTATACAGAGTGAAGTAAGTCAAAAGAGAAAGATAAATATCGTATTCTAACACATGTGAAGTGAGTCAAAAGAGAAAGATAAATATCGTATTCTAACACATATATACGGAATCTAGAAGGATGGTACTGAAGAACTTATTTACAGGGCAGCAATGGAGAAACAGACATAGAGAATAGACTTATGGACTTATGGGGAGAGGGGAGGAGAGGGTCAGATGTATGGAAAGAATAACATGGAAATTTACATTACTATGTATAAAATAAATAGCCAATGGGAGTTTGCTGTATGGCTCAGGAAACTCAATAGGGGCTCTGTATCAACCTAGAAGGGTGGGATGGGGCCGGAGATGGGAGGGAGGTTCAAAAGGGAAGGGATATATGTATACCTATGGCTGATTCATGTTGAGGTTTGACAGAAAACAACAAAATTCTGTAAAGCAATTATCCTTCAGTAAAAAATAAAAAGAAAAAAAAGTGCAATAAATACGCTGGGGGATGTGAATGAGAAATGGGGAGGAAGAAGGGTTGGGCAGGGAGAGCCTAGAACTGGCAAATCTGACAAGACTTAGCCAACCTGGGCCTTGGGAACACAGGTTGCCCATTAGAAGAGCTCCGTGTTGGGTGGGAATGGCCAGATCTAGCACCCTCAGTGCTCAGTCACTGACAGGATTATTCAAGAAGAGTGTGGCTTCAGCTCAAATGCTCAGGGGCTTCCCGAAAGGGCTGCAGGTGGAGGCTGTCCTGGCTATGGAAAGTGTGGTTCTTTCTAGAAGGGAGATCTGTGGGGTGCATCTCCAAGGCCCTCACCCCATAACTTCTCTGAGAACTAGTTTTTTAATCTGCAAAGAGACACTCAGAACTGCAAGAACTCTTGGCAAGAACACTCCATTCAAATCCCACACTAAGAGACTTGGCCATAGTTTAGCTGGCTTCTCGCAGCCCGAGGCCACATTCCTGGGACAATCCTGCTGCCTTTTGAGTTCCTCTGGGGAAGATCCCCTGGAGAAGGAAATGGAAACCCTCTCCAGCATTCTTGCCTGGAGAATCCCATGGACGAGGAGCCTGAAGGGCTACAACTCCAAAGGGTCACAAACAGTTGCACACAACTGAAGTGATGTAGCATCCTTGCATGCTGGAAAGAAAGCTCAGGGCTGTCTACAGAATCTTCTGTTTGTTCCAGCTGACACCCGACCTCCCTTTCCTTCTTTCTTTAAAAAGGTTTAGAATTGTGAATCCTATTTCTGTCGGTTTGAGACGTGTACCTCCCACAGCTCAGGAGGGTCTTTCTAAAGGATCCGAAAGCCATTACACTGACGCATAGCCATCAGGAAGGACTGGGTCTCTGTCTCCCAGTCTCTGTTGGGGTTGGGGGGGGTAGAATCCTAACTTCCATAGTGGCCAGATAAACACATTGCCCAAATCCACAGTCACCAACACTGAATTTTCTCACTGAGCCTCCACTCACTTCCCCTCCCTTCATCTTCTCTCTCCCTTTAAAACCTCCCATCGCCTCTGGCCCAAGTGGAGGGCACCCAGCTCTTTCTCCTTCCAGAGTCTGCTTTCACCACTTTCACTTACGTCCAGCTTTGCTTATCATCCACAATACTACGACTTGACTTTCCTACCTCCCAGGGCTGTGAGAACTGAAGTAGTTAATGGAGAAAAAAAAAAAAGCATTTGTAAACTGCGAAGCTCTTTACAAGTGCAAGTTGCCAGTTTGAAGGCATTGAATGTATTTTCCTGAAAGGTTTTGAAAAATACATCAAAATATCTTTTCTGTTTGTATATCTCCTCCCTAAAAATGTAAACCACATGTAGATGTAAACGATATAGAGAAAGTGGATAATGCCTACAATGCTACACCTCGGAGATACTGCTGTCAACTTAATGGCATTTATAATTTCATTCTTTTTAGGCAAGGATAAATACATAACCTTTTTTTTTTTTTTTTCCCATAGGTGGGCTCCTACTCTATATACTCTTCTACAACCCACTTTACTCACTTAACAATATATTGAGGCATATACCAGTGTCAATTAGTAAGGATCTACTTATTTCTAATGACTATGGAGTGTTTCATTTTATGCTCGTGTGGTAATTTGCTTAAAGTCCTCTTCTAGTGAATAATTACATTGTTTCCAAGTTTTCAGTGGTTTTAAAAAATATTTATTTGTTTGGCTGCATCTGATCTTACTTTGGCATGCAGGATCTTTCATTTTGGTATGCGAACTCTTAATTGGGGCTTGTGGGAGCTAGTTCACTGACTAGGGATCAAACCAGGGCCCCCTGCATTGGGAGCATGGACTCTTAGCCACTGGACCACCAGGAAAGTCCCGTGTTTATTATTTTTAATTAAAGCAGCAATAAACTTTCTTGAACATACATTTCTGCTTACCCATCTAGTCATTTCTTTGGGATACCTTTCTAGAAGTGAAATTCCTGGGTCTGTTCCAAAGGAATACATATTTAAAATTTATATGTTGTTGACCTGCTCTCCTGAAAAGTTATATGGGTTTCCACTTCCACTCATAATGCTCACGAGTGACAGTTTCTTTACTTTCGCGCTGGAGGATTTTGATGAGGGTGGGAGTAGGATTGACTTAGAAAAAGTGAATGGATGGATCATTAGATTCCTGAAGAACCCAGAGAAAGGTGTCACTAAAATGGATAGCAGGGGCAGAGACACCAGCTGGGCTCAGAAAGGAGCCTGCTGCCTGCCTTTCACTGGCTCCCAAGTCCCAGCTTGCCCTCCACTGGGCATCACGCTTGCTAAGCCACCAGAACACTGAAGGTCTTTCCATAGCATGTGGCAGGCAAGCAGCTGCAGCTGCTCCCCCTGAGCCTGGGCAGGCAAAAACCTCCCTTGCGCAGTGCTGGAGAAAGCCCTGCCTGCAGCTACACTCGCCTGGCCCGAGCTCTCATCCCATCTTGTACATTAAAGAGGAGCAAGGTTGACGTGTCCCACAAAGGAAAGGCGATCAAAGGCTAGACATGCTGCCAAGTCTCAGAAGGGGTGCTGTGCCTGGACTTGGGCCTGTCTCCAGCATCAGACATTTATCTTGGTTGCTCCGGGGAAGACATTCATGCTTTTTTCTTTGGGGTGGAACAACTGGTCAGGGAAGGAGGTGAGGGATAACAGGCAGTCCCATTTTACCTGGCTCCATGCCTCTGTTGTACAGGTTACCAGGTTCTTCCCTTTCCTTTTTTTCTGTTTTCCCTTCTTCTTCTTCTTCTTCTTTTTTTTTAAATGGAAGAGAAGGAAAGAATGGCTTCATTTCTTTGTCATGAAAAGGGGAAACACAGTACTGGGCTTCCCTGGTGGCTCAGATGGTAAATGATCTGCTCACAATGCAAGAGACTTGAGTTTGACTTCTGGGTTCGGAAGATCCCCTAGAGAAGGGAATGGCTACCCACTCTAGTATCCGTACCTGGAGAATCCCATGGACAGAGGAGCCTGGTGGGCTACAGCCCATGGGGTCCCAAAGAGTTGGACACAACTGAGCAAATGAATGCATAACTTTTATGGGGAAAAAGACCCCCACAACTCTAAAGGTTATCCAGTATGAGTCCTTTCTCATGCCACAGATGTCTTCATGATATATGTTACCTGCCAGCTATTGTCACAGGGGTTTGTATTGTCCACATAGCATCAGAGAGCTAGCCCCTTGCATCTTACATCAAGCAGCTTTAGAACATAATAGTGCAGCTGCCTAACAGCTGTCGACTGGACTTAGGGCAGGAGCCCTGTTTGAGACTCCATGACGTAGTTCTTTTTTTCTTTTAAAGAATAGGGTGGAGATTTCCCATGTCAGTTATTAAGGTTTACTACAGAGCTATAGTATTTTTTTAAAGTATTTCACTTATTTATTTAACTTTTGGTTGCACTGGATTTTCGTTGCTGCATGGGCTCTCTCTAGTTGCGGCGAGTGGGGGCTACTCTCTAGTTTCAGTGTGTGGGCTTCTTATTCCAGTGGCTTCTTTTGCTGTGGAGCACAGGCTCTGGGTGCACGGACTTCAGCAGTTGTGTTATGAGGGCTTTGATGCTCCATGGCATGTGGAATCTTTCCAGAGCAGGGATCGAACCCAAGTCCTCTTCATTGGCAAGTGGATTCTTATTCACTATACCACCAGGAGAGTCCTGACACAGTTTTTTAATGCAGTTTCCAGGACTCTTGAGATCCAGGAATAGTCAGGGTTGCTCAAGAAAGAAGTGAAAGGATCCTATGAAAAGCACTTCTCCTTTGTCTGGGAGCAGAGAGGAATGACTGTGTGTGTTTGCTTACCCCCGGGCTGGCCTCAGCAGGTTTTTAGGACTACTTTCCTTTCCTTTCTTGATGCTATTAGAAGAAGATGGCACAAAGGGAAGGTGGCACGAATTATCTGTTTCTTCAGATCATTAATACCCATAAATCCTGGTTTCTTTAAATCAATAAGATTGCCCACTCTTGGAGGGTGACTAGCCAACCATAGTCAAACCCACGCAATTATGCTATTTGTTATTTTATCAACTGTAGAAGCTAGACAGGGCCCCAGATGCTAAACAGGGAAGCTGGCTGGACTTCATAGCAGAGCTCATGGTGGCAACACTTTCATGGGGTTACCAGAGTTCAAGGTCAGTACCTCAGCTCTGCAGGCCCAGAGCTAGAGTCTAAAACATGGAGTAGGACAGCCTTTAGTGAAAGGAAGTGGGGGTACCAACTAATTAATTAGTCTTAGATGATTTCCCTTGGATTTAGGATGTTAATGCCTGCCATCCAAAGCATGCCCTTCCCAATAGCAGGATACATAGGATACTGACTATGATCAGAAAGTCCATGCTTGGAGAGCATGATTTGAGAACAAACATCGGGGAGGTTCTGAGCATCAGTCTCATCCAGGGCTGATGAAATATGGTCCATCAGCCTGTCCCTAAGCAGCCCTCTCCAGATAACCTGATGGGACTTAGTTATTTTTGTCGTAGGTTTGTTTCTACTTATTCCCTTTGGTCACTGATTTCTATTGCTACTCTAGAGAGCTAATATCATCCATTACAGTTTGATCTGACTATATTACAGAAGACTGTAATTCCCCTACAGAGACTTTATATCTTTTCTTGAAGTCTTGAGGACCCGTATGCAATCATTTCAAAACCTATATTGCCACTCAGAAGTGCTTTAGTACTAAGTCTCAGGAATTTTCTGGTATTATTTTTCCAGTTGGCTTTATAGTACACTCATAGAATTGTAATTTGAAAGATAGCTCAGAATTTTCATATATACCCAGCTTTTTTTTTTTTTTTTAGTGCTAAATGTGGAAGGCACCAACATAGACATGCATACTGGCTTTCTTCTTTTACTGATAGCAAAGGCAGAAAAAACAACGAATTTAGGAAGACGGAAAAACACAGGACTAAAAAGAATGTAAAATTCTTGTGGAGAGAGAAAGAAGAGGGAAGCTGCAGATGACAAAGGACTGAAAGAAAGAGGGACCTCCCTGGAAGTCCAGCGGTTAAGATTTTGCCTTCCAGTGCTGGGGGTGTGCAGAGAAGCAGTGGCACCCCACTCCAGTACTCTTGCCTGGCAAATCCCATGGACAGAGGAGCCTGGTAGGCTGCAGTCCATGGGGTTGCTAAGAGTCGGACATGACTGAGCGACATCACTTTCACTTTTCGCTTTCATGCATTAGAGAAGGAAATGGCAACCCATTCCAGTGTTCTTGCCTGGAGAATCCCAGGGACGGGGAGCCTGGTGGGCTGCCGTCTATGGGGCCACACAGAGTCGGACACGACTGAAGTGACTTAGCAGCAGCAGCAGCAGCAATGGGGGGCGTGGGTTCAGTCCTTGGTCAGAGAGCTAAGATCTCACATACTCCAGCCAAAAAACCAAAACATAAAACAGAAGAAATGTAACAAATTCAACAAAGGCTTTTAAAAAGATGAAAGAAAGAGGATTAAAATATGAAAGGAGAGGAATTTGCTGTGAGAGCCAGCAAGCTCAGGCAGGTTGAGCGGGGACCAGCTGTTGGAAAGAACCTGGAACGGGAATAAGGAATGTTGGGTTTTAGCCCCAGATTGTTGACAGCTGTCTGACCTAACCTATTTACTCTATTGCTCTGGAGTTGACTTTCCTGCTTATAAAATGAGGGGATGGGGCTCTGTAACTTTCTGAGGTCCAGTGGAGCTTTGTCATCCTCATTCTAAAGTCAAGAAGAAAATGCTAGAGAAACTCAAGACTTTGATCTTCTGGGAAAGAGTTTCTTAAATCCCAGGCTGGAGGATTATCATTACTTCTCGTTGTCATTTTTGAAAGGCCACCTCTGGTCTGTGATCCAGTTGAGTCTGTTTTAAGCTCTGGCTCACACCCAATGCAGTTTATCTTGATCTCTGTTAACTTTCACTTAGAAAGACAGAACTGATACATGATCACATAAACATCTCTGGTGGGAAATGGAATGATAAGCATTTATAAATGGGGTGAAACCATTCAGCACAGATACCATCTGAAACCAAGACCCTGATAAAGACTTAACAGAGATGTCCTTGGGGCTGTGCTGCAGGTGGGCCTGGTGTAGAAGTAGGCACCATGTGGGCAGCTGCATTATTTTTCAAGCCCCGGTGAGAGAAAGGCCATCTCAGGCAGGTAGCTCTGAGCAGAGAGGATATGAGGGTGATGCCAGATATTGGCGAGCAGTGTAGACCAGCAGAAAATAAAACACATCCATATTTAATATCCATCATGTGTGGAGAGGCTAGGCTGGTCTGAAAAATCTCTGATGTTATGTCTCGTGGAGCCTGGAAAGCTTAAAATATTTATGTTGTAGCAAAGCTCTGATGAGCGATTCACTCTTCCCTTGCCTTAAACCTCATATCTTCCAATTTTTTTTTCCTAGCTTGGCTTAACTTAGAAACAGTTTCCAGAAGCTTCTTAGGAGAGTGCCTGTGTCTTCTGCATCGTTATATGGCCAGCACCTACAAGAGTGCTTGTCACACAGTAGCTGCTTAAGAAATGAAAGTCAAATGAACAAATCAACAGATGAAGCTACTCAAGGGGTTCTCAGAGGAAATCACACTCTAGAACTGATGCTATTTTAAAGGTCTACAGCAGGACTACATATGAAGCAAAAGGGAGTGGCAGGATGTACTTTCAGAACTCTGAAAATTCAAACTGTGAAATCCACACATAATGGAAGGGAGCTGACTCTGGGAGGGGAGAATTCTCCTTAAAGCAGAACAAAGTAAGCTAACAAATGATTAACAAGGAAAACAAGGTCTTCTGGGTCCCAAGGTGGAGAAAACAGGGCTTGGCTACAGCATTCTGTGTTGGAATCAGCATGGCTAAGGACGAATGAGCCAACAGAACAGGAATGATTTGAGTGGAAACCAAAGGCGGGAGTCAGAGAATCAGAGACCAGCTGTTGCCAGTGTTCACCAGGGGAGGCTGGGGGTGTGGATATCCTTTCTGAGAAAAGAAAGAGCACTCACATTAGGAATGTCTTCACAGTGAAAATGGATTAGTCAGAGTAGCCTTGTTCTGATTCTGTATTCTCTTAGCACAAATATTGTTTGATTTCCATGGAGATTTCCTTACAGGGAACAAAAATGCTGACACGGCCCTTTGCTGTCAGCTCAGCTCCTCTAGGCAGTTCAGCTCCTGAGGTGGAGTTAGCGGTATAAGAGGTGGATTGGGAGGTAATGGCCATGAAAGGTAGGGCGGAGTGTGGGGGAAGCAGGATTGGGCAGGAAGAGCTTCAGACTGTGATGAACGTCTGAACAAGTCTCTAAACAACTCAAAAGGCAGCTCTGGAACAGAGGTCAGAGGAGTCCTGTGTTGGGCATACCCGGATGGACCCTGGTAATCCCAGCTTGTACAGTATTGGCTGGGGGCTACCTGGAGAAAACCTGGCCTCGGCTCAAACGAAGGCACTGCAGTTCGAAGCTGCCAGTCAACTGCCTGCCTTGAAGCTGGATAGCAAACTTCCTTGAAGGGAGATGGGTGTGGCACACCGTCACAGCTGCCACACTCTCCAAAGCATGTCCATATCTCTTACTCCATGCCAACCCTCATTCCAGAACAGTTGCTAGAATGTGGCTGGACCTGGAGATTGTAATACTAAGTGAAATAAGTTGGAGTGGGTGCTAAATCGCTTCAGTCATGTCCGACTCTTTGTGACCCTATGGACTGCAGCCTGCCAGGCCCCTCTGTCCATGGGATTCTCCAGGCAAGAATACTGGAATGGGTTGCCATGTCCTTCTCCAGGGGATCTTCCCAACCCAGGGATCAAACCAGCGTCTCTTACGTCTCCTGCATTGGCAGGCAGGTTCTTTATTACTGGCACCACCTGAGAAGCTCATAAGTCAGAGAGAGAAAGACAAATATCATATTATATTGCTTATACACAGAATCTAAAAATAAAAGATACTAATGAGCTTATTTACAAAACAGAAATAGACTCACAGGCCTAGAGAAAGAATTTGTGGTTACCAGGGGGGAAGGATGGGGTGGACAAATAAATTGGGAATTTGGAATTGACACGTACACAGTACTGTATTTAAAATAGATAACTAACAAGGTACTACTGTATAGCACAGGGAACTCTGCTCAATACTCTAATAACCTAAATGGGAAAAGAATTTGAGATACACGTGTATATATATGTATAACTGAGTCACTTTGCTGTACAGCTGAAACTAACATAGCATTGTCAATCAACTATATTCCAATACAAAATAAAAATTAAAAAAAGAAAAAAGGGACTTCCCTGGTGGTGCAGTGAATAAGAATCCACCTGGCAATGCAGGGGATATGGGTTCGATCCCTGGTCCAGGAAGATTTCACAAGCCATGGAGCAACTAAGTTTGTGAACCCCAGCTAATGAGCCCTTGTGTTGCAACTGCTGAAGCCCTCGTGTCTAGAGCTTGTGCTCTGCAACAAGAACAGCCTCTGCGATGAGAAGGCTACTCGTGGCAACCAAGAGTAGTCCCCGATCGCCGCAACTAGAAAAAGCCCATGCAAAGCAAATGAAGACCTAACACAGCCAAACATAAATAAATAATATTATATATATGTAAATATATATATAAAGAACAGTGGCTAGAGCACTGTTGATTTCCCAGCCTCCTTGGCAACTGGTGTGACCATGCAACCCTATTCTGGCCAATGGGGCTTCAGGGAAGTTAACTGGGCAAAAAGATAAAGCCTTATGAAAAGAAAGCATTTCCCCTTCTCCCCCAACCCTCTATTTGTTTTCTGATTTTACATGCAGTACTGATATCTGGGGTAGCAGCAGTCTTACAGCAATGAGGCCATAAATAAACATGCTAAAGGGTATAGCTCTTCAATGACATTGATGACACTGGTCTCTCTTCTTGTTGATTAAACAATAATGTACTTATGGTTTAATCTATTTATTTTTCCTGTTACTTGCAGCTGACTGATACACTTCTTGCCTGGTTCCTGTAAGGTACAGCATGCATGTAAATATTCCCATTTAAATTAGCAAGTTGGGATTCTGCTTTACATATCCATTTCTTATTCTCTCGCGTAGAGTGAGCCAGTCTTTACGAAATCAACATCCTCTGAGTGCACTGAGAAAATGGTTTGAGGCCTGAAAAGCTAAAGACTGCACCTGGGAAAGGGTGACAATCTGTATTCACTCAGTGTCTTTCCGGAGCTTGTGCTTTCCAATCTTAGCAAATGTATTTATTCAAGCCCCAGGGTAAACTAAGCTCCGTGTTCCAGTCAGCTATAATTTTAAAAACATTAAAAGCCTGAAACCAGTAACCTATTTGCAATCAACTAGGCTTTTCTGTACTCATCTCACACGCTAGTAAAGTAATGCTTGAAATTCTGCAAGCCAGGCTTTAACAATACGTGAACCGTGAATTTCCAGATGTTCAAGCTGGCTTTAGAAAAAGCAGAGGAACCAGAGATCAACTTACCAACATCTAATGGATCATCAAAAAAGCAAGAGAGTTCCAGAAAAACGTCTATTTCTGCTTTACTGACTATGCCAAAGCCTTTGACTGTGTGGATCACAACAAACTGTAGAAAATTCTGAAAGAGATGGGAATTCCAGACCACCTGACCTGCCTCTTGAGAAATCTGTATGCAGGTCAGGAAGCAACAGTTAGAACTGGACATGGAACAACAGACTGGTTCCAAATAGGAAAAGGAGTATATCAAGGCTATATATTGTCACCCTGCTTATTTAACTTCTATGCAGAGTACATCATGAGAAACACTGGGCTGGAGGAAGCACAAGCTGGAATCAAGATTGCAAGGAGAAATATCAATAACCTCAGATATGCAGATGACACCACCCTTGTGGCAGAAAGTGAAGAAGAACTAAAGAGCCTCTTGATGAAAGTGAAAGAGGAGAGTGAAAAAGTTGGCTTAAAGCTCAACATTCAGAAAACAAAGATCATGGCATCTGGTCCCATCACTTCATGGCAAATAGATGGAGAAACAGTGGAAACAGTGGCAGACTTTATTTTTTGGGGCTCCAAAATCACTGCAGATGGTGACTGTAGCCATGAAATTAAAAGACGCTTACTCCTTGGAAGAAAAGTTATGACCAACCAAAGACAGCATATTAAAAAGCAGAGACATTACTTTGCCAAGAAAGGTCCATCTAGTCAAGGTTATGGTTTTTCCAGTGGTCATGTATGGATGTGAGAGTTGGACTATAAAGAAAGCTGAGCATGGAAGAACTGATGATTTTGAACTGTGGTGTTGGAGGAGACTCTTGAGAGTCCCTTGGACTGCAAGGAGATCCAACCAATCCATCCTAAAGGCAATCAGTCCTGAATGTTCACTGGAAGGACTGATGTTGAAGCTGAAACTCCAATACTTTGGCTACCTGATGCGAATAGCTGACTCATTTGAAAAGACCCTGATGCTGGGAAAGATTGAAGGTGAGAGGAGAAGGGGATGACAGGGGATGAGATGGTTGGATGGCATCACTGACTCAATGGACATGAGTTTGAGTAAATTCTAGGAGTTGATAATGGACAGGGAGGCCTGGCATGCTGCAGTCCATGGGGTCACAAAGAGTTGGACATGACTGAGCAACTGAACGGAACTCAACTGAACTGAGGCTTTTCTGCAGTGAAGACATGAAGCAGAGCCTATACTTTTAAGGTACATCTTTAGGGTTGATTAATTATAGTATGTGGGACAGTAATAGAATGCTATGGAATGCACACTATGAAGGCTGATGGGCACTGTCTAGGAAGAGGAGTAGTGAATGTAATGTGTGTGTGTGTGTGTGTGTAAGACAAGCATTGTGTTAGCCTTCTTTCATCAATGTATCAGCACCCATGAGCAAATTCATTAATTGTCACACTGGAAGATAGGGTCTTGGGAAAAGGATACAGAAAATTAAGGTTAAGTTTTCACCATGGTTGAAGAAAGCATGGGGCGGGAATAGGGTTTGGAGACCACCATGTTCCTGGGCTGTGGCAGGAGGTGTTCTGGATATCAGTGCCTTAGAATGAGGACCTTGGATGCCTGAGACATCTGAGGGTGCTGTTTAGGAGCAAAAAGAGCCTGTTTTGATGTTCTCATCTGTACCAGTCAGTGTTCTCAGGGAAACAGATGACACATTCTAATTAGAATAATTCAAAGAGGGTTTACTAAAAGGATTATTTCAAAGGTAAAGGTAGGATGTGGGGAAAGCACAAGGGACCGAGCAATGAGCCAGAGCCAGAAATAGCAAAGCTGTAACTAAATTAGACCCAAAGAGATGAAGGAGGATATGGTTTCTAGAAACTAAAGGAAAGAGTTGTGTAGAAAAAGATGATTTGAGAGAGACTCTGTGCCTTTGTTTGCTGTAGGAGCCTGGGCACTAAAATATTCTGACCTCATACTCTGCCCTTCCTCTAATTTCTGTGAGGGTTCCCCATTGCCCCGACCAGAAGCCGGAGAGTACGTAGGAAAGCCTCACTGATACAGTCTGTCAATTCCATTTCCTGGGTAAGAAAGCACGGGGCAAAGAGCTGAGAGTGGGTCTGAAGGACAAAGAGAAGATAGACTGCTTTCCTTTATCTCCTTACAGAGGTGGCACTGAACATCTCTAGGACCAAGTCAAGGAAAAGAAAGATAAAGAAACTGCATCTGGATCATCTGAAGATGGTATAACTCGTTCCTCCATAATTGAGAGATTCTGAAACCGCATCAGGAGAAGCTTCAGTCTCTCACAGTAGGTTTAGATTCAGTAGGCTCAGAGGGGAAGCACTGAGGGGGTTTTTGGAAATGTACTTTTGGCTGATATGAAAGGAAGAACTCTCACCTAGTTAACTTGTTATTCCAGCCAAGAAAGAATGTAATGCAAAAATAAATGGAAATGAATTAGTGTTGAAGAAAAGGAAAATGGGAACGAGTAGGGAGAGGATGTAGGGCTGGGCACTGACTGGGGGAAGCGAAGCTTTCCAAGCCCTCAGCTGATGACTCACTGCTCCAATCGAGCTTTGTCACATAAGGGTGGGCACCACTGGCTCTGAGGGAGTCTGGGAAAACAAGTATTTCTACCTAAGCACATGGAGGCTCTGCTCGAAGACAGGTTTTTGGTAGAAGACAGGGGAGTGGCTATTGGACAGGCAACTAGTAATGTCTACCATGTGACAGAAAACTAAGACTCATGGATGTGAAGGAATTTACCCCCAAATTAAAAGCTAATCAATGATGAAGCTGGAATTCAGATTTTTCCCTTTTGGACTTCAAAGCAAATGCATTTTCCTTGCAGTACTATATTGAGTAGTAATGGCAGCTTGGTGCTGGCCCCTTAGCTTAACACATGTGTGCTCAGACACTCAGTTGTGTCTGACTGTTTGCAACCCCATGAACTATAGCCCACCAGGCTCCTCTGTCCATGGGATTTTCCAGGCAAGAATACTGGAATGGGTTGCCATGCCATCCTCCAGGGGAATCTTTCTGATGCAGGGATCGAAACCATGTTTCCTGCATCTCCTGCCCTGCAGGCGGAGTCTTGATCACTGAGCCATCGGGGAAGCCCTCTTACCTTAACATGTAGTGATGAAATACTGGTTTATTTGATACCTAGTAGATACTGGTACTTGGTAAAGGACTGACATTTATTCTGTAGGTAATGATGGCTTTGGGCAAATGGAGAAAAAACAAACCAGGGTATTTTTAGGGAAGGAATTAATCTCATCTAGAGTCAGAAACACTGGATATTGGTTCTAGTTTTGCCAGTGACTTGAACTTTCTGACTCTTTAGTATGATTTTTTTATCATCTATACAATGGAAATAATCCACATTATCAGAACATAGATGATGTAAAATGTAAGGACAGTGTTAACAAATGCTTTAATATCCATGAATAAGGTGTTGCAAGGAAAAGCTTAAACCAGCGTTTTTGACCATGGTACCCATCAAGAACATTCCAGATAAAGGCAGAACATCACTTCT
The DNA here is from genome assembly GCF_029378745.1 of Bos indicus. Classification (NCBI taxonomy): domain Eukaryota; kingdom Metazoa; phylum Chordata; class Mammalia; order Artiodactyla; family Bovidae; genus Bos; species Bos indicus. The sequence continues at coordinate 92,683,853 of NC_091765.1, forward strand.
ATTGGAGGAAGTAAGAGTGGGATTAAACACTACCAAAATCTAAGAATGCAGAGAAATGACTGTTAGGAACACAAATCATAGAGAATAATAAGGCTTCCTCTTTTCTGTTTCTCAAAGAACCTGTCTGTCTTTGACTCCTGGACATGAGGGGCACTTGCAGAGAGGATCAAGTGCTGAGATAGGCTGTCACCGAAATCCTTGCAGGAGGCCTTTTCTAACATATAGATCCTGAGGAAGCTCTGTGGGATTCCAAAACTGCTTCTCTTATTTCAGAGAGAAAATGTGAAAAAGACAACTGCTACTGTGGTTTGCAAGACACGAGGAATTGGGCTAAAAATCAAGGGAGACTTGTGGTAACAGACCCATAGGATTTTGGAACTGGTAGCAACTCAGCTCGGAGAAGGCAATTGCACCCCACTCCAGTACTCTTGCCTGGAAAATCCCATGGATGGAGGAGCCTGGAAGGCTGCAGTCCATGGGGTCGCTGAGGGTTGGACACGACTGAGCGACTTCACTTTCACTTTTCACTTTCATGCATTGGAGAAGGAAATGGCAACCCACTCCAGTATTCTTGCCTGGAGAATCCCAGGGATGGGGGAGCCTGCTGGGCTGTCGTCTATGGGGTCACACAGAGTCGGACACGACTGAAGTGGCTTAGCAGCAGCAGCAGCAGCAACTCAGCTTCAAAAACTACCTCGATGTGCAGGTTGTCATATCGAAAGGTATAAATGCTTTTCAAATGCTTAAACATGTACTCAGGGTTGCTGTTGAGAGAAATACAGAAATACAGATTGAGAGAAATCTAGAAATACAGATTGCCTGAGTCTGAATTTGGAATTCAAACTCTGCACTTCATCTTTCTGATCTATTTGCTCCTCTGTGAAGCGGAATAGTAACAGAATTTTTCTTTGGTTACTTTGATTAGACAAGTTAACCCTTGGCATAGAGTACATACTCCATAAATTCTAACCCTTAGATTAGTATGTGTCTATAAACTATAAGAGTTATGTAGTCACAGTTTCTATATTCAGGGAAACCTGAGTCTTCTCCAGTGCCCACCTCTGCCTGTCCATGACAGAGACATAATGCAAGGAGGTGGGCTGGTAGAGGGAGACGCCTAGAAGTTGGAGTCAGATCAGGTGGCGAGTCCTGCTGTCTCCTCTGACACTGTGCCTTCATTCAGCCACTTTAATTCTCTGAACCCCAGTTCCTTCTCTATTTGACTAAGAAGAGTGTCTTCTTGGACCCTTGTCTGTGGCAGCCCAATACAAGTCTTGATGGAGACACATTGAATCCATTCATTAACTTTCACAAGAACTCCATTCACACTGAGGTCATCGTCATGTTTCTAATTCTTACTGTGGGTCATAATGGTCGTAGGAAGAGATCACAGAGAATGCCCACCATTTCTCTTGGAAAACTCCATTCAATTTCTCTCTTCTCCCAATTCTTTCTTTCTTCCTTGTCCTCAGCCACTGCCTTCCTCTTTTTCCTTCTTTTATTTTTTTAAGGTGTGTGCTTTTTAAAAAAAATTAATTAATTATTTATTTGTTTGGGGGTGTCCTGGGTCTCTGTTGATGCATACAGGCTTTCTCTAGTTGTAAATGGGGGCGGGGCTACTCTCTAATTGTGGCTTATGGGCTCTAGAGCGAGGGCTCAGTAGTTGTGTCATAAGGGTTTAGTTGTGTCACACGGGCTTAGTTGTGTCATACTTGTCCCATGGCACATGGAATCTTCCTGAACTAGAGATCGAATCAGTGTCCCCTGCATTGACAAGCAGGTTCTTGACCACTGGACCACCAGGGAAATCCCCTCTCTTCTTCTTAAACTTGCTTCCAAATGCATTCAATCCCACTACCTTTCCCTTTTCCTCATTTTCCAGAGAAAGGCGTAGCTTCTGCAGGAAACCTGGGTGTCAGTCTTTTGATGTATTTATCACAACTGGCTTATCAAAGTATTTCTCCTTAGAGCCAATTCTCTTATCAGCTTAAAGAAGATATATTTTTCTCCGATCAGCCAAAGACTCTTTCGTTGAAGAGAAGCTGTGTTGGGTAGTTTCCACTTGCACTTCCAGGTCTCTTCCCCACCCTCATCCCCTGCTCTGTGCCCTGAGAGGTTGACCATGCTGATTATACCCTTGGATCTCTTGCCTTCTGGCTTCTGATTGGTTTGGCTAGTGAGAGGAAGCAGCAGGTGATTGGAGGATGGGAGGAAAGTGACTTTAGGTATTTATTCCCCCAGCTTCCATCATGCCAGGTCACTATGTTTTGGATGTGTCCACATCCCCCTTCAGCTGGTCCTCCCCTTCAGTGACTCTCTCTGTGTTCTGAGAACTACTTTATTTATCCTTTTAACTTCTGGCCTAGAGGTGGTCCTTGTGCCTACTATAGATATGCCTTTTTTTTTTTTTTTTTTTTAATGGGTTTCCTTTACCTTGTCTACACCTTTATAAATAGTCCCTTTGTTGTAAGGAAAAGTCAGTTCTGACTCCCTGTTGGAACTGTTTCTTTTTATTTATTTAATTTTTATTGTATTTATTTATTTTTTACTTTTTTTACTTTACAATATTGTATTGGTTTTGTCATACTTCAACATGTATCCGCCACGGGTGTACCCGTGTTCCCTTGACTTGCTTTTTGTTGCTTTTGTTATTATAATCATACATAATGGCCTGCCTCAGAGAATCCTGCCCTTCTGCCTGACTGTTAAACTTTATTGTTCAATTGATCAGTTGTGTCCGACTGTTTGTGATCCCACAGACTGCAGCATGCCAGGCTTCCCTGTCCTTCGCCAACTCCCGGAGCTTGCTCAAACTCATGTCCATTGAGTCAGTGATGCCATCCAACCATCTTGTCCTCTGTCATCCCTTTCTCCTCCTGCTATCAATCTTTCCCATCATCAGGGTCTTTTCTAACAAGTCAACTCTGTGTAAGGTGGCCAAAGTATTGGAGCTTCAGCTTCAGCATCAGTCCTTCCAATGAATATTCAAGGTTGATTTCCTTTAGGATCGATGGGTTTGATCTGCTTGCAGTCCAAGGAACTCTCAAGAGTCTTCTCCAACACCACAGTTCAAAAGCATCAATTCTTCAGCACTCAGCCTTATTCATGGTCCAACTCTCACATCTGTACATGACTACTGGAAAAACCATAGCTTTGACTATACAGACCTTTGTCAGCAAAGTAATGTCTCTACTTTTTAATATGCTGTCTGGTTGGTCATAGATATTCTTCCAAGGAACAAGTGTCTTTTAATTTCATGGCTGCAGTCACCATCTGCAGTGATTTTGAAGCCCCCCCCAAATAAAGTCTGTCACTGTTTCCATTTTTTCCCCATCTGTTTGGCATAAAGTGATAGGACCAGATGCCATGATCTTTGTTTTCTGAATGTTGAGTTTTAAGCCAGCTTTTTCACTCTCCTCTTTCACCTTCATCAAGAGGCTCTTTAGTTCTTCACTACCCTTATTTGCCTTAAGGGTAGTGTTATCTGCATATCTGAGGTTATTGATATTTCTCCCTGCAATCTTGATTCCAGCTTGTGCTTCATCCAGCCTGGCATTTTGCATGATGTATTCTGCATATAAGTTAAATAAGCAGGGTGATAATATACAGCATTGATGTACTCCTTTTCCAATTTTGAACCAGTTCATTGTTCCATGTCCAGTTCTAACTGTTGCTTCTTGACCTGCATACAGGTCATGACTGTTAAAGTGCCTTTGTTCAGGACCCTGTCAACCTGTGGATGGTAGGAAGGAAGAAATTAACACATTCCCTGCCTGAGGCTTGCCATTCTAGGAGATATTTGCAAGATTAATGGCCTTTTTACTTTGTTTCCTCACTTTCCCCCATCTCTGATCTATAAAAGAACCTGGCATCCAGATCCCAATAAGATGGTTATTTTGTGACATTAGTCTGCCATCTTCTTGGTCAGGTAGTTTTCCAAATAAAGTTGTATTCCTTGCCTCAACACCTCTTCTCTTCATTGTGCTGTTGTGTGGTAAGCAGAGAGAGCTTGGACTCGGTAACTCCTTCATTTGCTACTGCTAAGTCGCTTCAGTCGTGTCTGACTCTGTGTGACCCCACAGATGGCAGCCCACCAGGCTCCCCCGTCTCTGGGATTCTCCAGGCAAATTCCTTCATTTAAATCTCAATTATGTCATTTGAGTGTGCCATTTTTTTCTAGATATAGCAAGCTAGTCATTTGTTCCTCCCTTCATTCCTTCAAAAATCATAATTGAGTAACCATTTCTGGCCAGAAATTATTCCAGGGACTGGGACACAAAAGAGAATAAGATATTCTAATTTCTATGAGCTCAGTCCCGGTGAAGGAACAGACAAGTGAGCAGATGGTGACAGTGAGGTTGTGATAAGAGGTGCAAGAGCATTTCTGTTCTGAGAGGACATGAGGAGGTTCCTGAATCACTTTGGGAAGGCTAGCAAAGAAGTGCTTTCTGAAGGAGACAAAAAAATGTGTTGATCCTTGAAGGGAGAGTGGGAATTAGCCGGGTGTCTGGTAAAGGTGATAGAGACAGCAGGATGTACTAGAAGAAACAGCATTGGAAAAATGCTAGGAGGACCGACTGAAGGGGGCCAGTGTTCAGATGGTGCTTGAATGAGTGATTTTAGACTGGATCAGTCAATATAATAACTTGTGTTTTTTTGGCTGTGGAATAAATTGTCTTGATCCCAAACATTATGGGAGCCAAAGAAGGATTTTTTTATTTTAGAAAAATTTCTATGGATGCAATGTGGAGTGGGACTGTGGAAGCAGTGAAGACAGTTGGGAGGGTAGAATAAAGGATTAAGTGAGAAGTAAGGGCTTAAGCTGGGGCTTCCCAGGAGGCACAAGTGGTAAAGAATGCATCTGCCAATGCAGGAGATATAAGAGACATGGGTTCAATCCCTGGGTTGGGAAGATCCCCCGGAGGAGGGCATGGCAACCCACTCCAGTATTCTTGCCTGGAGAATCCCATGGACAGAGGAGCCTGGCAAGCTATAATCCATAGGGTCATCACTTGCAGCTGCTTTCCAGTTTTAAAAGGGAATATAGAAACATAGGCATGGGAAGGTATTGGAAAGTTCTCCATCTGTTTATATTCCAAATTAGGTTTGTACATTTTGAGGTTCAATTAATGTTGTAAAAGATCAAATACATGCTATGGTATAACTGTATATGTAACAACACCAGACCTATTCAACCATACCTTGCAGATAATGTGGGTTCAGTTCCAGATGATCGAAATAAAGTATCTCCATAAATCGAGTTACATATTTTTTTTTGGTTTCCCAGTGCATATAAAAGATATGTTTACAGTACACTGTAGTCTATTAAGTGTGTTTAAAAAAAACAATGTACATATATCAACTTAAAAATACTATATTGCTAACAACTGCAAATCATTGTCTGAGCCTTAATCTTTTTGCAGATAGTAACGTCAAAGACTGGGGCTTCCCAGGTGGTGCTAGTGGTAAAGAATCTGCCTGCCAATGCAGGAGACTTAAGAGATGCAGGTTTGATCCCTGGGTCAGGGAGATCCCCTGGAGGAGGGCATGACAACCCACTCTGGTATTCTTGCCTGGAGAATCCCACGGACAGAGGAGCCTGGTGGGCTAGAGTCCACAGGGGTGAAAAGGGTCGGACATGACTGAAGTGACTTAGCATGGCATACAATGTCAAAGATCACTGAGCACAGATCACCATTAACTTCCATAATAAGGAAAAAGGCTGAAGTATTGAGAGAATTACCCAAATATGACACAGAGATAGAGTGTGGGCACGTGCTGTTGGAAAAAATAGTGCCAATAGACTTACTTAATGCAGGGCTGCCACAAACCTTCCCTTTGTAAAAAATGAAAATGGCATAAAATGAGGTATGCCTGAGATGAGTCAGAGAGCAACAAATCCAGTCTTCCAAAGAGCAGACCACCAGCACAGAGTCCTCCTGCTGCGCTGGTGTGGACAGTAGCTGCTTTCCACCACCTGTTCCCCTGGCTGCTATTGTTCTCCAAAGAATAAGTCCAGGATCCAGGCAGGCATCAGAACACAGTGAGATGGCAGTTGGTTCTGGTGGATAACCTATTGGAATTCATCCAGCTCAGAATACCAGTTAAGAAACCTGGAATTGTGGGACTTGCCTGGTGGTCCAGTGGCTAAGACTCCGTCCTCCCAAAGCAGGAGGCCTGGGTTTGATCCCTGTTCGGGCAACTAGATCTCACATGCCACAACAAAAAGGTCAGATGTTGCAGCTAAGACCTAGCACAGTCAAATAAATAAATATAAAAAGAGAAGAAAATTGGAATTATCCTCTGCAGAAACCCTATTTCCTTTTTAGGTAGGAGGTAAGGGGGTGGGAAGGGAGAATGAGACAGGAAAGGAAAAGGGTGGGTAGGACTAGGATTCTGGAGCAATTTGCTTTGGTTGAAAAGTAATAGAATTGAAGTAAAGCTGTTGAAATAACAATTAGAGTGCTTTCCCAACATCTTTTCCCTCTGTGCCTCTGACCCTAAAGACAGCTCCCATGGCAGGAAGAGTATTTTGTCTTCTCTTGTGGGTCATGGATCTCTCACTGGAAAAAAGAAAAACAGGGTAACATGATGTTAATAGCTCTGCCACCCCCTACAGCCCTTCAACCCTGAATATTCTTTGAAAGGACTGATGTTGAAGCTGAAGCTCCAATACTCTGGCCACCTGATGGGAAGAAGTGACTCATTGGAAAAGACCCTGATGCTGTGAAAGATTGAGAGCAGGAGGAGACGGGGATGACAGAGGACGAGATAGTTGGATGGTATCACTGACACAATGGACATGAGTTTGAGCAAACTCTGGGAGACAGTGAAGGATAGGGAAACCGGATGTGCTGCAGTCCATGGGGTCACAAAGAGTTGGACACACCTTAGCCACGGAACAACAAACAACAGCCCTTCAAACTCACTTTCTTGACAACCTCGATTGGTTCATTTAATGCTTAAGAGCAAGGCCTTGGAATTTGAAAAACCTGGGTTTAAATCCTGGTTCTGCTTCTCGCTAGCTGTGTAACTTGGGGAAAGTTGCTTGATCTCTCTAAACCTGAATTTTCTCATTCACAAATTAGAACATCAATATTTAGCTCATGGGGATCAAGCCAGACTAAGTGAACCAAAGAATGTAGATGACCTCGCTCAGAGTAGGGACTCAAAGGATGGTAACTTTTAATATTTGAATAGTAAATCAGAGATGGGGTGGGCAAATTAGGAGCCCAAGCTGGATCTCTGTTTGTACAGCTGTCACCCACTTAGGCTGGGGAGCAATGGCAGCCTTCAAGAATGTTGCCTCAGGCTTGGGCTGGCTTTTGCCTCGAAGAATGATGATTAATTATGGAATGTTGGCTGGCTTCTCTGCAGTGAGGATTGTCATGTGCCCAGGTTTGAACTGGAATATCTGGTACTTGAGCTTCGTGTCCAGGAGATCAACTGAGAAAGCACTGGGGCAAGCATGGAGGGAGGTGGCTTCTCCAATTCGTTAGGCTTTTCTTTTGTCATGTTATGACATAACTTCTAGGAGAATGCTCTCACTGATGTTTGGGCCTGCAGAAGCAAGGGCTACTATTCCATATGGCTCTTGGACATGAATTTGCTATTGCTGCCAGTTCATGCCTGTATTATTTATACATTTGCAATGTAGGGCCGGCCATTTCTCTTTTATAAAGGCATCTCTTTTTTCACACCTCCCAGCACACTTTGTCTCCTTTCTCCTTTCTTCCTGCTTTAAAAAAATTTACTTCTTAAAAAAGTGTTTTATTGAAGTAGAGTTGATTTACACTTTTATATGAGTTTCAGGTGTACTCTTCTTCCTTCCTTTCTGATAACAGAAGAGGCAATGCAATGCGCTAGCTAAGAGCAGATACTCTAGAGCCAGACTGCTTGGGTTTGAGCTGAGCTCCACCGTAAAGAATCTGCCTGCAATGAAGGAGTTGCAGGAGACTCAGGTTTGATCTCCTGGTTGGTAAGATCCCCTGGAGAAGGACATGACAACCCACTCCAGTATTCTTGCCTGGAAAAGCCCATGGACAGAGGCGCCTGACAGGCTACATTCCACAGGGTTGCAAACAGTTGGAAAATGACTGAAGTGACTGAGCTTTCACGCATGCACTTGTATGTTGTCATTTTGGGCCAATGAGTCACCCACCTGTGGCTCACCCTTCTCATGTGGAATGTAAGGATCCATACTAGGATTGTTGTGAGGATTAGATGAGCCAATAAGTGTTGCACAGAGAGGTAGTGGGGTGAGAGTAGGGCTGTATGTGTTTGTACCGTGATCTATTCTAGACACTTTTCATTCATATTACTAATCCACCCTCACAACAGTCTTACCACTAAGCACTATTTTTATCACTGTTTCACAGATGAGGAGGAAACAGAAGCTTAGAGAGATTAGCTAATGTGAGATCACAGAGCAAGTAAACAATAGAATTCAGAATGAAACACAGATGTGTTTCATTCTGAAACACACGTTCTTAACCATGACTTATCCTGTCCCTCATCAAAGAGACTGTGAGATTGTATTTTGTTGTTTTTAGGGTTTTTTTGTGGGGGGGCCACGCTGTAAAGCATGTGGGCTGTTAGTTTCACTAGCAGGAATTGAACCTGGGGCTCTGGCTTTGGAAATGTAGAATCTTAACCACTGGGCCACAAGGGAAGTCCCTAGGTGTTTTTTAAAAACACATTCTCCTCAAGTGTGTTTGGTAATTTGGTTGCTGCTGTACCATGGGAGAGGATCTCCTTTCTCCTGACTATAGATATATGAAAACTCAAGATGAAAGTGAATGGCTGAAAACAGTAACTTCCCAGAAAGCACTGGTAGTAATCACAGGAATAAGTAGGCAATTTCTAAGTAGCTGTCTATTGACCTATTGCCTTCCTTGATTCTGGCTGACCCCTCACCTCTAGTCTTATCCCCCTTGCAAGCATGCTCTGTGCAGCTTTGTGAGTCATCTAGGTAAATATGCTGCTTGTCAAACTTTCGCTCTCTATTACCCTAAACATGGAAAAGTGTCTCAGGGAAGGTTGGGGAGAGGCACAGTTTACAGCAGTTTGCTTTAAGCTTAAGATTTCTTTGAAGGCTTACATTTTATCTTAAAAAATCATGCAATTTTACAATCTATTCCACTTTTCTTCTTGTTATTATTTTAAATAAATGTTTTATTTAGGAAGAGTTGTAGATTCACCAAAAAGTTTCAAGGATAGTAAAGAGTTCCATGGGGGCTTCTCTGGTGGCTCACACAGTAAAGAACATACGTGCAATGCAGGACACCTGAGTTCAGTCTCTGGGTTTGGAAGATTCCCTGGTGAAGGAAATAGCAACCGACTCCAGTATTCTTGCCTGGAGAATCCCCATGGGCAGAGGAGCCTGGCAGCCTACAGTCCGTGGGATCACAAAGAGCCTGACACGACTGAGTTGAATAAGCACTTAAGAGTTCCAAACACCCCTCACCCAGTTTTTCCTAATATTAACATCTTATATTGAGTTGGCCAGAAAGTTTGTTTGGATTTTTCCATAATATAACATCTTAGGGAAAAATCCAAACGAACTTTTTGGCTACTCCAATATAACCATGCTGCTGGTGCTGCTAAAGTTGCTTCAGTCGTTTCTGACTCTTGCGACCCCAGAGACAGCAGCCCACCAGGCTCCCCAGTCCCTGGGATTCTCCAGGCAAGAACGCTGGAGTGGGTTGCCATTTTCTTCTCCAATGCATGAAGGTGAAAAGTCAAAGTGAAGTCGTTCAGTCGTGTCCGACTCTTATCGACCCCATGGACTGCAGCCTCCCAGGCTCCTCTGTCTATGGGATTTTCCAGGCAAGAGTACTGGAGTGGGGTGCCATTGCCTTCTCCGATAACCATGCTAACCTGGGTCATTTGGTTAAGGTAGTGTTTGCCAGATTTCTTCACTGTAAAATTATTTTCCCCTTTCCCTACCCTGCTGTTTGGAATTGAGTCCCTACGTCCAGCTCACACTCAAGGGGAGGGGAGTTAAACTCTAGCTTCTGGATGAGGGTGTATGAACAAACGTTATTTAAAATTCTTCTGCAAGGAAGATGTGTCTCTTCTCCCTTATTTGTTAATTAAATCATTTATTTATGTTGATTTGGATTGCTATTTTCTTAACCTAAAACAACACTTTTTACCCCCAAATCTACAAGTGGAGTTGATTTTCCGGAAACATGTGTATCCTGAAGATTCTTATACCCCCAGCACACTGCTTGAGAAGCACAGACAGAACCAAAGTCCCACTAGGCCACATCCTCACTTTCTTTGAATCACGTGTGTGTGTGTGTTGAGTCGCTCAGTTGTGTCTGACTCTTTGCGACCCCATGGACTGTAGCCGGCCAGGCTCGTCTGTCCATGGGATTTCCCAGGCAATACTATTGGACTGGGTTGCCATTTTCTCCTCCAGGAGATCTTCCCCACCCACAGATGGAACCCGAGTCTCCTGTGTCTGCTGCACTGCAGGCAGATTCTTTACGCTTGAGCCACTGGGGAATGTGCTAGTCACTCAGCTGTGTCTAGCTCTATGTAATCCTATGGACTGTAGCTGCCAGGCTCCTTTGTCTATGGAATTTTCCAGGCAAGAATACTGGAGTGTGTTGCCATTTCCTTCTCCAGGGGATCTTCCCAACCCAGGGTTTGAACCCAGATCTCCTGTACTCCAGGCAGATTCTTTACCATCTCAGCTACCACTGGGGAAGCCCCTCTTAGTGATACTTGCAAATGGAAGAATAAATGAATGATACACACAGGTGGGCTATAAAAACCACTAGGGTTGCCTGCAGGTAAGGAAATTTGACTCTAACACCTGTGTCTGACCAATTAACTATTCATAGTTCTTTTGAAATTCCTCTAGGCACACTCAACATCTTCCATATTAAGACTTAGTACTAAAAGGGAAGATGATTCAGCCATATTTTTTTTTTTTATTCAGCCACATATTAATTGTGATTCTAATTTCCTTAAACCGTGTCTTTAAGAACTGTGTCTTTTACAACGAATTGGCTTGCCAAGCAGGAGACTCCGGTTTGATCTCTGGGTTAGAAGATTCCCTGGAGAAGGAAATGGCAATCCGTTCCAATATTCTTGCTTGGGAAATCCCATGGACAGAGGAGTGTGATGAACTACAGTCCATGGGATCACGAAGAATTGATTTGACTTAGTGATTAAACCATCATCATCCTTTACAACGTAGTTAAAGAAAAAAAAAAGGGGTGGCGGGAGGAGTGAGCAGTGCCTCTAAAATAGGAAGCCTAAACAACAGATGCTTCTGCACCCAGGCCTCCGGAGGCTTAATTTCACCTGCGAGAAGTCAGGGACCAATTGTACAACTGAAGATACCTCCGAGCGTTCTCATTGGTCCACACATGAGAAGCAGGCAGGGCTTCGCGTATAAAAAAGAGGAAGTTCGGTGGTGGTGGCCCTCGGTTGGTCTGCTGCTACTGGGTGTGGTCTGAGGTTGGTGGGGAAATATAGTCTAAAATTTAACAGACTACTGCGTCCTAAGAAGTTCTCTTATGATAGGATGAGGGAGATGGTGGGCAGAGAGAACCAAACTTCTTGGCTCTCAAGGGAAGTTTTGGTTAGCTTAGTTGAGAAGTGAAGGTTGAATACAGAAAAAGGACTAGAGACGGGAGCAAGCAGATTGAGGAACGCTAAGAGAAGGCAATGGCAACCCACTCCAGTACTCTTGGCTGGAAAATCCCATGGACGGAGGGGCCTGGTGGGCTGCAGTCCATGGGGTCGCTAGGAGTCAGACACGACTGAGCAACTTCACTTTATTTTTTCACTTTCTTGCATTGGAGAAGGAAATGGCAACCCACTCCAGTGTTCTTGCCTGGAGAATCCCAGGGATGGTGGGCTGCCGTCTATGGGGTCGCTAGGAGTCGGACACGACTGAAGCGACTTAGCAGCAGCAGCAAAGAAGGGAAGCCTGTCTTGTGCAGATAGAAAAATGCCTCTTAGGAGTTTATGGCAACTTCCTAAACTCACTTACGTCCATACCATTTCTGTCCTTTATCGAGCCCATCTTTGCATGAAATGTTCCCTTGGTATCTCTGATTTTCTTGAAGAGATCTCTAATCTTTCCCATTCTATTGTTTTCCTCTGTTTCTTTGGATTGATCACTGAGGAAGGCTTTCTTATCTTTCCTTGCTATTCTTTGGAACTCTGCATTCAAATGGGTATATCTTTCCTTTTCTCCTTGGCCTTTCACGTCTTTTCTTTCCTCAGCTATTTGTAAGGCCTCCTTGGACAACCATTTTGCCTTTTTGCACTTTTGTATTTTTTTCCCCTTGGAGATGGTCTTGATCACTGCCTCCTGTACAGTGTCATGAACCTCTGTGCATAGTTCTTCAGGCTATCAGATCTAATCCCTTGAATCTATTTGTCACTTCCACTGTATAATCATAAGGGATTTAATTTAGGTCATACCTGAATGGTCTAGTGGTTTTCCCTACTTTATTCAATTTAAGTCTGAACTTGGCAATAAGGATGTCTCTAGTTACTAAAGAGATCTCTAAAGGAGTTAGTTCTTGGAGTAGCTTAAGATAGGATCTTGAATTTTGAAGTTTCTTATGTGCAAATCTTTCTGAGAAGTCACTTGTTTCTTATTATTTAATCTCTAGCATAATAGATACTTCAGGAAAATCACATTTCCAACTAAGCGACTGCACCTGTACAAGCCTTCTTTCAATGAAAGATAGGTTTAGAGCTTCTGTACTTAAAACTCACTAACATTGATTTCTTCATGAAGTTTCTAAATGCTTTTCATCTGCCCTTCATTTGAAATCCTAAAAGCTCTGTTGGAGAGAAACTCCTGGTTACAGTAACCAGAAATTGAGGAAAAACTTGCTTCTCTCCTCCCAGCTCTAGAAATTGAGTTAGCTTGGGTGAAAGCCTCGGGAGAAAAGTGTGATTATCACCTTTGAATTAGACTTCTTTGAGGAAAGGAAATGTCCTTTTTTATTAGTGAAGGATAGAACTAAAGTGAAATTCAAGCATGGTGTGAATTCCTCTTACCAGGGAGTTAGTCGTAACCACATTCCTTTTGACAGCAATCATCTGATCTGAAGAAAATAAAAAACCTGAGGGCTGACACCTTCCACCCCCAACCTCCCCCACATCCAGGTAGATGTATCACTTCACCTTGGGCTTTTCAGTGTCAAACATTCTCACCTGAAAGCACTCGTCTGCTAGGTGACTTGTCATGAGGAGGCTTTTGCAGTTGGTAGTGAGGAAATCTGGAGAAGGCAATGGCAACCCACTCCAGTACTCTTGCCTGGAAAATCCCATGGGTGGAGGAGCCTGGTAGGCTGTAGTCCATAGGGTCGATAAGAGTCAGACATGACTGAGTTCACTTTCACTTTTCACTTTCATGCATTGGAGAAGGAAATGGCAACCCACTCCAGTGTTCTTGCCTGGAGAATCCCAGGGATGGGGGAGCCTGGTGGGTTGCCGTCTAAGGGGTCACACAGAGTTGGACAAGACTGAAGAGACTTAGCAGCAGCAGCAGTGAGGAAATCTCATCTGGTTAGATGGTGACCTAGATCATTGAGGCTTGTGAGGCTTCCTTGAGCTTATCAAGATGAATATCATGGAGATAAAGGGCATCTTTGTGACAGACGCATCAAGAGCATTCTGTGTTCATTATCTTGACTGATTTCACAACTGCTACATAGCAAATTCCACTGAAGCTTCTGTATGTCAACCACATGCACTTATTTCTGCTAAAAATCATCCTATAACCGAACACCTGGGTCTCCTGCCTTAAGAAAAATGTGGAAAGGTGGAGAAGAAGTCTGAAAGTAAAGACATAAACCTTTGCCTTCCTCACCAGGAGGGGGTTATCTTGTTTCCATGGTACTCATGAAAGAAGCAAGGTTCAAGGAGAAAAATTTTTGGCTTCATGTAGATAACCCTGCTCAGGAAATGTGTATTTCTGGGCCAGCTGTCTGCTTGATATATAATTTGACAGAGGCGATCTGGGATCTTGAGAGAGTCCCAGCCTTTCCAAGCAACGCTGTTGTACTTAAAACAGGAATGAAGGAGTCTGAGGGGTTTTAGAGCATGTGGGGGCCTCCCAGAAGATTAAGCCTGGGGACAGGTGTGCTCCTCCTCTCTGGCTGCCTAACACTGAAAACCAATTTTATGACTACTTATCTTAGAGAGCTCTCACCTGTAATTACCTATTTATGGTTGAAATTCTCTGCTTCTAAATTCAAAAGCTGGTATACCAGTGACTTAATTCTGTGAACCAAGGATCTGGTTAAATCTAAGTGTGAATCTTAACGTATTAAATACATGGTGTGTATGCTTTGTCTACCAATCCCCTCCTTTTCTATAAACTTTATCAACCACTCTAAAAACCAAGGGAAATGGAAACAAAGTCAACCTATATATATGTGTCCTTCAGATCTACAAAATACCTCCCTCACTGGATTGTTGGCAAAGAAAATACTGAACTCCAATAGAAAGCCAACAGTGGAGGTACTGAGAAGTTTGTCTTTCCCACCTTAGAAACGCAGGGCAGCACAATTGCCATTCACTTGTTTAATTAGCTAGTCAATTAAAGGACTCCACTGCAGCTGAGTCCTGTGAAACTGGTGTCTCTATATAGGTGGTGTTACTGCATAGGCTTCTGGTCGGTCATGTGGCTCTAGATATCAAACTATGGTGTGATGGATTAGGAGGAGGCAACTGTAACTGTAGCCATAACTGGGGAGTAGAGAGAAGAGGTTAAACAGCATCACATCAGTTGTAAACTTCTACAACAAGACACGGGATAGTACAGGATTTCACTCTGCCCATGGGAATTTGGCCATGCCTTAGGCTACTTCTGTGTGGATGTCCCTCTGAGCTTTGGCATGATGTGCATTTTGCCTGCTTTTTGGCCACTGTGCTCAGTCCAGCCTGAATCTCTGCTTATGACTCCTCTTAAAATTTGTCTGGGATTCAGCTCTTATAAGCTTAGACCCTGACTAACCCTTGTGTGTGTATGTGCTAAGTCACTTCAGTGTGTCCAACTCCTTTGCAACCTTATGGACCGTAGCTGACCAGGCTCTTCTATCCATGGGATTCTCCAGGCAAGAAAGAATACTGGAGTGGGTTGCTACTCCCTTCTCCAGGGGATTTTCCCAACCCAGCGATTGAACCCACATCTCTTGTGTCTCCTGCATTGGCAGGCAGATTCTTTACCACTAGTGCCAACTTGGAAGACCTTAATCAAAAATTCCTCAGTTTTGCCAAGGCCACTTTGAGTTCAACTCATTTTTTGGGTTTCTTAGTATTAACTGTTCACCTAGAGCCAGTCAACACCGACACCAAAGAACAATGGCTACCTTTCCAGCAGGTTGGATGTAGCCATGTATCATTTCTTAGCACCAGATCTGTTTTAGCACCAAACTGTCTCTGTGCTGTACTTACCTGCTCCGACTGTGTCTGACTCTTTGCAACCCCATGGACTGTATAGCACGCCAGGCTCCTCTGTCCATGGGATTCTCCAGGCAAGAGTACTGGAGTGGGTTGCCATGCCCTTCTCCAGGGGATCTTCCCAACCCAGGGATCGAACCCAGAACTCTTGCATTGCAGACAGACTCTTTACTGTCTGAGATACCAGGGAAGCCCAAGAATACTGGAGTGGGTAGTCTATCCCTTGGAGAAGGCAATGGCACCCCACTCCAGTACTCTTGCCTGGAAAATGCCATGGACGGAGGAGCCTGGTAGGCTGCAGTCCATGGGGTCGCTGAGGGTCAGACATGACTGAGCCACTTCACTTTCAGTTTTTACTTTCATGCACTGGAGAAGGAAATGGCAACCCACTCCAGTGTTCTTGCCTGGAGAATCCCAGGGACGGGGGACCTGGTGGGCTGCCGTCTATGGGGCCCCACAGAGTCTGACATGACTGAAGTGACTTAGCAGCAGCAGCAGCCTATCCCTTCTCCAGAGAATCTTCCTGACCTAAGGAATTGAACTGGGATCTCTTGCACTGCAGGCAGATTCTTTACCAGCTGAGCTCCTAGGGAAACTCAAACTGTCTAGTTGAACACTATCTTTATCTTAATTATAGTAAGTCACTCAGACAAGTATTAAATATTGAAAACGGGTATAGTAAGAAAATAGTCAAAGGTGAGAAAATTTAATGATAGAAATCGGAATCAGGTGAGCTAAAACCTGTGCCTTTAGAAGCTGTTATTTTCTTTAGAGGGATTTCTTAAGGACAGCTGTCTGTGATCAAGACACTCCTCCTATAAACCTACATGTAGGAGGCTAATACTCGATGATGTAATTGAAGCCAATGGCTTCAAACTTTGAGAATCCTGATACATAACAAAATAGAAGCCCACTGTAGGAGTAGCAGGGGAGAACAGATGCAGAAATCTTCTACTAGCCTACTGTCGTAACTGGCCTAGAGAATGCCCACGATGCTGGGGAGAATAATACTTCTGAAAGTGCCTAAACATGATACTTGTTGAAAGATGCTTGTCTACTTGAGTGCTTAAAAATCATTCCTATTAAGGGAAACACCTCAAGCCGGTAAGTGTGGTCACGGCTTTCACTTCTCCAAATTCTCGGGCTTCTCCTAGGGAAACTCCTTATCTAGGCATAATCTTCTTTATTCCTGTATCAAACTGAGAACTGAGTCACCCCCTGTGTCTTATGGCTTCCATGATGTCTGTTTCTTGGTACATCAAAAGTTTGAGGTCTTAAATGGGATGGGGGTACAGCTGGAGAAAATGCTTTCACAGAGGAGCCTGAGCCTTAGATACAACTCTGAATTCTTTGATCCATGAAGCAGTTTGATTACCAACAAGTTTGTTTACCATCCCTTTCAGGGATGTGATTCTGTTTCACAGGAATGGCTGGTATCTTCTGCAGGAATCCATTAAAAGCCTGAGGTGAGAGAGGCTACCCAGGTCAAGTGACTTCCCCTTTCCCTCACACACTAGATCGTGAGACCACTGACTGGAGCCAGTGATTGGCTGGCAGTGCGTGTGCGTGTTTAGTCACTTCAGTTGTGTCTGACTCTGGGCGACTCTGCTAGATTCCTCAATCTGTGGGATTCTCGAGACAGGAATACTGGAGTGGGTTGCCGTGCCCTCCTCCAGGGGATCTTCCTAACCCAGGGATTAAACCCTCATCTCTTACAGCTGGCAACTGTGTTCTTTACCACTAGCACCACCTGGGAAGCAGTCTTGTGTTATCCTGATGGAAGATTATGTGTTTTCTGTTGATTAACGCTGGACGCTTTTCACTGAGTGTGCTTTCATTTGGTCTAATGGGGAGCAGTACATGTGGGAATTAATTGGTTTTCTGGAAGGAACTCACAATAGAGGGACTTCCCTGGTGCCTCAGACGATAAAGTGTCTGTCTGCAATGCAGGAGACCCAGGTTCGATCCCTGGGTCGGGAAGATCCCCTGGAGAAGGAAATGGCAATCCACTCAAGTACTATTGCCTGGAAAATCCCATGGACAGAGGAGCCTGGTAGGCTACAGTCCATGGGGTCACAAAGAGTCGGACACAACTGAGCAACTTCACTTTCCAATTTCACCATATACACAACATCCCTTTTGGATGAAGACCGACCTTTGGTGGTGGTGGTGATTCATGTGCCATGATCTCTCCCATTCCACATTATTGTACGATATCCACTTTTCATTGCCTGTCATTTGTCTTAAAAATGAAATTTTTTTAAATAGAGAATTGCATATAGAAATATGGTTGAGAATGTTTTTTTCCGCTTAACTTCTGAGGAACCCAAACATCAAAGTGATTAACATAACCAAGCTGGTGCAAATGACTTTCAATGTTTGATGTGGATATTATGTCATTTATCTCCTGCGTGGTATAGCATTGATTGATTTTAGGTAATGTCTCAGTTTGATCGTTATCAGCTTCAACTGGCCTGAGTGTGGAACATTGCAGTGAGAAATCTCCAGCATGAAACTTCACAAACCACTTTTGACACAGTTGGTCAGTCACAGCACCTTCTCCATACACTGCACAAGTCTTTTTTTGGGGTTTCAGTTGTGTCTTTACCTTTCTTAAGTAATAAAGCTTTTTTATTCCATATTAAATATTAAAATGGCTACACATAAATTTACCAGTTTTGATAAGTTTTTAAAAATACATGCTGTTATGACAGCCATCACAATACAATCTAACAAAATTGTTTTGAATGAAGTTAAAGACAACTAACTGCTACTAGAGCTATTATTGTAACAGTAAAAACTGAACTAACTTTTTGGTCAACCCAATATGTATAAAATAGATAACTAATGGAAAACCTACTGTATAGCACAGGAAATTCAATGCTCTGTGTGTGCGCATGCTTAGTCACGTCTGACTCTTTCAGACCCCAAGGGCTATAGCCCACCAGGCTCCTCTGTCACTGGAATTTTCCAGGCAAGAAACTGGAGTGGTTGCCATTTCCTACTCCAGGGGATCTTCCTGACCCAGGGATCGAACCAGAGTCTCTTGTGTCTCTGGGAAGCCCACTCAGTGATCTGTGGTGACCTAAACAAGAGGGAAATCCAAAAAACAGGGTGTACCTGTAAACATACACCTGATTCACTTTGCTGTTCAGCAGAAACTGACACAGCATGTAAAGCAACTACTCCAATAAAAATTAACAGAAAACTGAAGTTTAGTATTAGTAGATGCATTTCAACATATAAAATAATGAGCCTTTATTTTGGTACTAAGTTTTTGAAGTTTGGTATGTGTTTTAAATTTATACCACATCAAATCTAGCACCATCTTAAGTGCTCAATGGCTAGTGTCTAGTCATGTTAGACTAGGTAAAAGATAACCTTGGGTCCTACTGTTTAACCTCATTTGCAATCTGTTTTGCAGAGTCAGACACAACTTAGCAACTGAGCATGCATTTAGAGATACACTAGTCTAAAATGACTTAGGTGGAATGCAGTTTGAATATTGTCACTTGAGTGCAAACCCTTTAACAAGAGTTCCCAGGAACCAGAATATTGGAATCACATAAACTGTTTACTTGGACTTTGTAAGAATGACTGCCTTTGTGTTTAACACCAGCCTACACCCACAATATGTCTTCCATACTCCAAGGAGTCACTTTATTTGATTATTGCTGGCAGACTTTGTCCTGGAATCTTCTACATTATATGGACCCAAGCACACACTCCACAGCTTTATTTTAGTAACTCCTGACTATCCTATGGGTAGGACACTGGGAAGATACAAGTACCTCTTACCTTTGAAATCTTTGACTATTTTCCAACTTGAATTGGGGGTAATGTATTTTTTGCTGTACTGGGTCTTGGTTGCTGTAGGTGGAGTTTCTCTAGTTGCAGTGCACTTGCTTCTCATCACAGTGGCTTCTCTTGTTGCAGAGCATGGGCTCTAGGGCATGTGGGCTTCAGAAGTTGTGGTGCATGGGCCCAGTTGCCCCATGGAAGGTGGAATCTTCCTGGGCCAGTGTTTGAACTGGTGTCCCCATAGGTGGATTCTTAACCACTGGACCGCCAGGGAAGTCCTTTTTATTATATTTGAGCTGGTGGTAATCTATAGATCAGGTACTTGCATGCTAAGTCACTTCAGTTGTGTCTGACTCTTTGTGACTCCATGGACTATAGCCAGTCAGGCTCTGTCCATGGGATTCTCTAGGCAAGAATACTGAAGTGGGTTGCCATTGCCTCCTTCAGGGAATCTTCCTGACCCAGGGATCGAAACTGTATCTCTTAAGTCTCTTGCATTGGCAGGCAGGTTCTCTACCACGGGTGCTATCTGGGAAGCCCATAGATCAAGTACTTAGGCTCTTGATATCTACCTTCAGGGCCTCACCCTCCACCCCTCTTCAAAACCCGGCTAGAGTCTCCTCACAGCGGAGGAACCATGTGGCTTACTACTGTGCTACATTCAAATTGGGCTTGGAGTGTGCTTTTCAGGATGGGCTGTGTCAAGGAGACTTCTCATAAACCAACAGGGGTATGGACCTTCTTAGGCGACCAGAGATGATGTACCTGTATAAGGACCAGTGTAAATGGATATCTAACTCAACTAAGTTTCCTTTGGTGGGGGCGGGGGGGAATGTCTTCCGCTTGCAACACAGCTCCTTACTCAAAACTTCTTTCAAGTTAAACTTATCCAGCCTGGACTGGAATTTAGCACAGCTGGCCTGGCTCCCCTGCCACTCGCCCCCCCTAGGTGTTTATATTTACTGGCAGCATCTACCTTTCCCAAGAGGAAGCTTTTGTCTTTGGAGCAGGAAGGTGGAGAAGACAGAAGGTATCTGTTCCTCAGACCTACATCAAGGAGATACGGTGAGGGTGAAGAGCACGAGAGACTGGGGGTATCCACAGGTGGTGGTGAGGTACAGATTTTAAAGTCTAGACCTTGTACATATCTGCAAGCAAGCAGTCCACACCTTGTCACACCTTCTGTGCCAAATGCCCAGCCACCCTCCAGATGCAATAAATCCTCAGGTCTAATGATCATGAGGCCAATTGCAAGGTCACGTGGAGGTAATTGTAGCTTTCGTTGTTATATCAGAGCTAGATGGGAACATCACTCTGACCTGTAGCTATACTATAAAACTCATGAATGACTGGGAGTCAAACACTTGAATAACTATGGTTTATCACTTGGTGTTATTACTACTATAACATCGCTGATCTGGTTACTAAACCTTGAGCAATATCCCTAGTTAATTAGATCTTAACCTTGTAAGAGGTGCCTTAACCTCTTATTTACATATGCAAATATGCCTCTTATATGCCTCATATATGTACATATGCCTCTTATTTACATATACATTACATATCTAAGGAAGCCAGGATCCCATGACCTTACCAAGTGTTGTTAACTCCTCTTAACCTGGAAGCTCAGATGCTTATTTCTCCTCACTCTGCTGCCTCTATATGCTAGATTGATCCTCGTGTGGCTGATAGTAAAGCTAGTGAAGAATCTCAGCAAACACTGCCTAGTTTTGTCTGGCTCAGTTTTTAAAATTATGTACAATACTTAAAGCGCCTTCCAAATGAATTCAACATTAGCTTGTATAATGACTAGGCCAAGTTGTGACTAGGAGCCAACTGACCAGCCAAACTAGTAGCAAGAGCTGTTTGTGGGTCATCAGCGGTTAGGCTCTTAGAGAGACAACCAAGAATTATTTCATGGCAACTGGAAGAGTTACTACCACCTGGCAAGTTACCTTAACCTCTGAGAAGTTACTGTTCTTATAGGCAGCACTTTGTTCTTTCAAAAATTTAGAAATTTAAACTCCATAGAATAACAGTGGTCCCTTCTACTCAGTCTTGAGACACACTTCTGATGTTTTTCCTAAGCTAAACTTTGGCCACTACTTTGGCAGTTAAAAAAAAAAAAAAGGTCTAAAATGAGTCTGCAAATGCCAATTGTGTTTCGGAGCTCATTTAACTAATTACTCAAAGATGAAATCAAAGACCGGCTAGAACCTTCTGATGGAATGGAAGGCAGTTCTTAAATGTCATCTTATATAATTGCTCTTGCCTATTGAAAATACCTCAGTGTAAATACCTAAACCCCAGCAATACACAAAGGGCGCAGGCTTTAAGATAACTGGGCAAACTTGTATCTGACTTGACTCAACACTTAGCAGGCTGAAAGAAACAATCTGCTGTGGTCCTCGCTGTCAAATACCTGGCTTGTCACCTCAGGTCAGGCAATGCAAACAGATGAAGTCTGGTCAATATTTTGCTTCATCCAAAAATATATAAGCTCTAGGTAAATGGGTAATGACCCCGTCTGATTTTAAGCTTCTTCAAAGAGATACTGAAAATCATGATTCACTGGGCTTTTTCTTAGTTTACAAACCTAAAAGCTGGTTTGTTTATAATTGTGTACTAAATTAATAGCCTGAATGTTTGTAACCTGGTTGGTAGCTGGTATGTCCAGCCAATGGTTCTGTGGGGACACTTAAAACCTTGAATGAACAGATTCACCTGTTGAGAGAGTTTGGAAGATCCATGAAGTGCTAGCTGTTGGGTGCCTTCTCATTCTCCATCCCCATTGTTGGAATCGGGTGTGTTTTAGAATGTTGAAGTTTTCTGTACCTCACTGGGGTGGGGAAGATTTATCAGATTAATAGACACAAACTCCCAGTTGATCTTAAAGTAGGACAACTGAAACAGTGCCATTTACATGCCAATCTACTCAATGTTAACATTCCAAAGAACACATGGGAGCCTCTTCAGGCTGAGGAAACCATGTTTATCTTCAGTGCACTTCATGGTGAATTTCCCCACTGATTGCAGCTTCTGCTCACATTCCTACTAGGTTTCACATAAGCGGAAGTTACCCTTCTTTAGCAGTTGACTCCAAGCAGGGATCTTAAACGCCCTGTCGGTCTCATGGTCATAGGACCCTTCTTGTTTGGGTTCTCTATAACATTTTCCTGGTTCCAGTCTCATGCTCATACTAGTTACACACTTGCCTGATCTTATCACCTTTTCTTTCACCTCTCTTGACCTCTTATGTTCACTTTCTATTCTTTGCTTTACCATTTGCCTTAAACTCTAGTGGGAAGAATTCCCTGGTGGCCCAGTGGTTAGGACGCTGCAGTTTCACTGCTGAGGGTGCAGGTTCAGGAAGATCCTCAAGCTGTGTGGCATGGCACAAAGACTAAGGAGTATTGACAGTTCTGGTTCCCCATTTTCCTTGTGTTGTAAACAGTCTATACACATGTCCATTGCTCAAATACATGGGACCGTGGTGGTTATGTGAGCAGTAGATCAGAGTCATGACTAATTATAAAATTTGTGCATATGAACAAACAATAGTAGCAGCAGCAGCTGAGCCTTTATACCATTGTTCCGAAAGCTTTATACACTGGTTGATTTTAGTAACTCCTGAAGAGTGGTTATTTACACTTCTTAAGTTAAAAAAAAAATGGAGGCCTAGAGTTTGCCACTTTCTCAATCTCTCCATCTAGGAAGTGTCTTTATGTACACAATTAAATTGCCCTTACAGTGATTTGCTATCATGGGCCTGTAGAACAAACCTTTTATCTAATACTGAATTTTATAGTTAAGGGTTAGGTATTATAATAAATCAGACTGAATAATAATATCAGACATAAATATCAGACTGAATCTTAGCCCCAAACTACACATAGTCGGGAAGCTGTCATTCCTGTCTTGCTCAGTGAGTAGCTAGTTGTCTTAAAACAACAGTCACTTCCTGTATCACAATGTCCTGTCTGCTTACACAGCTTCTGTGTACACTGACTCAAATGTCAACTGTGGGTAACGTGTGGTTTCTATCATTATGTGAACAGAAATTTGGTGTGGCCAGATGACGGGTTAAATGTCATGAGCTTAGTCATGAACATGTTTGTGTCAGACTAAATGACCAGATAGATATAAGGAAGAATAGATCTGTCATAACTTAGAACATATCTTGCTGTCTTTCCCTTGCATTTTTTGGTGGCTTAACTCTACCTAAGATCTCTGGGCTGTTTCAATAAACCAGTTAAGGTCTGATGTTTGTCATCTATGATTAACCAATGCATGTATTTAATTCTCCTGAACAGTAAGATTTAGATTCATTTTACAGAATACCTGTCTGATTCAGTGAAGCAAGCAGTAGCTGTCACCTGATGTACTGGAACTGATGTAGAAATCTTACTCTGAGGTATTACAACAGTCAGTTTCTACTTCTGACTTACCTGAGAAAACACTGAAGTACTGGCTCACTGCCAGATAAATGAATCTCGATTCCTCAGTTTCAGACAGTTATACACTTTTATAGGTGACGCTCTGAGGCCAACTGCCCAGTCTCCCTCATAAGAGGTACTGGAATTTGAACCTCAGATCTCATTCCAAAGTCAAGTACTTAGTTTTATGGAATGAAGAGATGCTGGGATGGTTTTCAAAACACCTCATTCAGCCTGACTCAACCTTACTCCCGAAAGCTTCTACTCAATTTCCTTGTGAATAGGTGACTAATACCATGCACTTTGTTTTCCCCAATAAGTAATCTAGTTGTTTCACTTAATGATCTTCTCTCCAGCTCACTCAATTCTACCCACCTCACTCCCACTACGATGGTTGTCTCCATATGACCTCCAGTCTGTTGACCCCTTTATTTCCGTATCCTAGCTGCTTCCTTAATTTTCTTGTTAGCATGTCTTTTCTCCCAAGTAACAGTTTTGTGCCTCTATTTTAGTCCTTTTTGATAAACTTTAACCCTGTGTGAATCAAGGTGTCTACTTTGTCCTAATACTGGAAGAGTAGAGTTGGGCTGAATTTATAAAGACCAAGGTATTTTTGTGCCTCTGAACTCATCACTGACTTTAGGATCTCTGCCAGATGTCACAGAGGGGAGGAAGAGAAGCCAGAAAAACAGTTGTTGGGCAATCTTGAGCTTAGATTTCTCTTAAACCCAAATGTCAGGTAACTTTTGCTTTGTTCTTTTAATAGCATTCCATTGCTTTCAAAGATTATAGATAAGATGGTAAGCGTGCATTATTAGCTACAAATCAATGTAGCATGAGCTGACATTTCACATTTTGTTTTCATTTACTCTCATCAATTCTTATAAAACTCAGCACGCTAAGTAGCTGCCATGTTCTAAGATGGGCTCCACGCACTGACTTCCTTCTCTGGATCAGTCTCTTTGAGAGGAGTCTCATGACTGTGTCTCTGTGAGCAGGGACACTAAGAGAGAGGGCCTTTAGGATGATGGGACTCATAATGTGAGAAACTCTCCAAAGTGGTTCCAGAGACCTCAGGCCTCTGAATAAGAGGTTCCACAGCTATGAACCTCTTGTCCTAAGAGGGCTTTGGATTTCCCTGGTGATGAAGGCTCTGTGCTCCCAGTGCAGGGGGCCTGGGTTGGAACCCTGGTCAGGCAACTAAGAACCTTCGAGTTGCAACAATGACCTGGTGCAGCCAAAAAAAAAAAAAAAAAAAGGCTTGGGTAACTTTCTAATCAGCTCAGCAGACAGCCATTGCTTACCTGTTCTCCGTTTCAGTTGTCTAGAGGACAAGGATGTTCTGGTCGACTCCAGTTAAAAATGTTTCCCTGCATTTAATATCACTGTGGTAGAGCATTCCCTCTTTAAAATGAGAGTATCCGCACTTCAGAATCCGCCTGCCAGTTCAGGAGACACAGGAGACAAGAATTGAATCCCTGGGCCAAGAAGGTCCCCTGGAGGAGGAAATGGCAACCCATTTGCCTGGAAAATTCTGTGGACAGAGGAGTCTAGTGGGTTACAGTCCATGGGGTCGTAAAGAGTCAGACAAGACTGAGCATGCCCGCAAACCCACACTCTCAATCTGGTTTTCAGGCAAATTTACAAAAGCAGTCAAGGTTTCATAACTGAGTCAAGCTTTCCTTTTTCTATGGTTATTAAGTGCCCCCTGTTGGAGGATGTGTTTAAAGCTCTAATTGGTGGTGGAACCCTGTCTTGCTTAACTAGCCAGAGCCTGAGTCCTTGAACAGAAGCCAAGTTTCCAAAAACAATGGGGCTGAAGGTTATGCCCCATTAGGTCATCTCCCTGTGTTCTTGGAGAAGTATTTGCTACAGTCTTGATTGCTTGTGGGCCTTTCCAAACCTTGGTCTCTTACCCTGCTGCTGCTAAGTCGCTTCAGTCGTGTCCGACTCTGTGCAACCCCATAGACGGCAGCGCACCAGGCTTCCCCGTCCCTGGGATTCTCCAGGCAAGAACACTGGAGTGGGTTGCCATTTCTCTAACCCTATGCTCAGATCATGAACTCCTTATTGCCAAATTCAGACTGAAATTGAAGAAAGTAGGGAAAACCACTAGACCATTCAGGTATGACCTAAATCAAATCCCTTATGATTATACAGTGGAAGTGAGAAATAGATTTGAGGAACTAGATCTGATAGAGTGCCTGATGAACTATGGACTGAGGTTTGTGACATTGTACAGGAGACAGGGATCAAGACCATCCCCATGGAAAAGAAATGCAAAAAAGCAAAATGGCTGTCTGGGGAGGCCTTACAAAAAGCTGTGAAAAGAAGAGAAGCGAAAAGCAAAGGAGAAAAGGAAACATATTAGCATCTGAATGCAGAGTTCCAAAGAAGAGCAAGAAGAGATAAGAAAGCCTTCCTTAGCGATCAATGCAAAGAAATAGAGGAAAAGAACAGAATGGGAAAGACTAGAGATCTCTTCAAGAAAATTAGAGATACCACGGGAACATTTCATGCAAGGATGGGCTCGATAAAGGACAGAAATGGTATGGACCTAACAGAAGCAGAAGATATTAAGAAGAGATGGCAAGAATACACAGAAGAACTGTACAAAAAAGATCTTCACGACCTAGATAATCACGATGGTGTGATCACTCACCTAGAGCCAGATATCCTGGAATGTGAAGTCAAGTGGGCCTTAGAAAGCATCACTACGAACAAAGCTAGTGGAGGTGATGGAATTCCAGTTGAGCTATTTCAAATCCTGAAAGATGATGTTGTGAAAGTGCTGCACTCAATATGCCAGCAAATTTGGAAAACTCAGCAGTGGCCACAGGACTGGAAAAGGTCAGTTTTCATTCCAATCCCAAAGAAAGGCAATGCCAAAGAATGCTCAAACTACCACACAATTGCACTCATCTCACACGCTAGTAAAGTCATGCTCAAAATTCTCCAAGCCAGGCTTCAGCAATATGTGAACCGTGAACTTCCTGATGTTCAAGCTGGTTTTAGAAAAGGCAGAGGAACCAGAGATCAAATTGCCAACATCCGCTGGATCATGGAAAAAGCAAGAGAGTTCCAGAAAAACATCTATTTCTGCTTTATTGACTATGCCAAAGCCTTTGAATGTGTGGATCACAATAAACTGTGGAAAATTCTGAAAGAGATGGGAATACCAGACCACCTGACCTGCCTCCTGAGAAACCTATATGCAGGTCTGGAAGCAACAGTTAGAATTGGACATGGAACAACAGATTGGTTCCAAATAGGAAAAGGAGTACGTCAAGGCTGTATATTGTCACCCTGCTTATTTAACTTCTATGCAGAGTACATCATGAGAAACGCTGGACTGGCAGAAACACAAGCTGGAGTCAAGATTGCCAGGAGAAATATCAATCACCTCAGATATGCAGATGACACCATCCTTATGGCAGAAAGTGAAGAGGAACTAAAAAGCCTCTTGATGAAGGTGAAAGTGGAGAGTGAAAAAGTTGGCTTAAAACTCACATTCAGAAAATGAAGATCATGGCATCTGGTCCTATCACTTCATGGCAAATAGATGGGGAAACAGTGTCAGACTTTATTTTTCTGGGCTCCAAAATCACTGCAGATGGTGACTGTAGCCATGAAATTAAAAGACGCTTACTCCTTGGAAGGAAAGTTATGACCAACCTAGATAGCATATTCAAAAGCAGAGACATTACTTTGCCAACAAAGGTCCGTCTAGTCAAGGCTATGGTTTTTCCAGTGGTCATGTATCGATGTGAGAGTTGGACTGTGAAGAAGGCTGAGTGCCGAAGAATTGATGCTTTTGAACTGTGGTGTTGGAGAAGACTCTTGAGAGTCCCTTGGACTGCAAGGAGATCCAACCAGTCCATTCTGAAGGAGATCAGCCCTGGGATTTCTTTGGAAGGAATGATGCTGAAGTTGAAACTCCAGTACTTTGGCCACCTCATGCGAAGAGTTAACTCATTGGAAAAGACTCTGATGCAGGGAGGGATTGGGGGCAGGAGAAGAAGGGGATGACAGAGGATGAGATGGCTAGATGGCATCACCAACTCGATGGACATGAGTCTGAGTGAACTCCGGGAGTTGGTGATGGACAGGGAGGTCTGGTGTGCTGTGATTCAAGGGGTCGCAAAGAGTTGGACACGACTGAGCGACTGAACTGAGGGTGATGCATTTAGAGTTGGTATTGAGAGTTGGTATTGATACTTACCAACAGAATCCTTCCATATCTTCCACTCAAGGCTAGTTGCTTTGTTCTCATCTGCTAAAATTACCTGAGGATAGGTCGAGCTGGAAATTTTGGGCTGGTTGGGGCCCAGTACACACTGGCTTCTTGAGTAAACACACTTGGTCTTTAATAAACCCTTTCTCCCCAATAACTCTCCTATTTTGAGGTGGAAATTTTAAAACCTGGGCCTAATGGGATGCCAGGAGTAAAATGGCTAATTTTCTAGGCAGTGATTTTGTCATGAGTTACAAGGCTGGCATGCCCCAGATGAGTGTCTCAGACTATCTGGTGCAGGACTGGTTTGTTCCTAATCTATCATAGGCCAACACCTCAAATAGAGTAAAAGGAATGAAATTAGGTGATTTGTAGAGACGTGAATGGACCTAGAGACAGTCATACAGAGTGAAGTAAGTTAGAAAGAATCAAATTTCGTGTATTAGCATATGTGGAATCTGAAAAATTTGGTATAGACGATCTTATTTACAGAGCAGAAGCAAGGACGTGGACGTAGAGAACAAACCTATGGATACCAAGGAGGAAGAAGAGGGTGGGATGAGGTGGGAGATTGGTGTGGACATATATACACTATTGATACTATACATAAAATAACTGAGAACTACTGTAGAGTACAGGGAACTTTACTTAAAGCTCTAAAAGTGATAGTGATCTAAAAATGGGAACAAAATCCATAAAAGAGGGATATATGTATTTGTTGTTGTTCAGTCACTAAGTCATGTCCGATTCTTTGCAACCCCATGGACTGCAGTATGCCAGGCTCCCCAGTCATCATTATCTCCTGGAGTTTGCTCAGATTCATGTCCACTGAGTCAGTGACGCTATCTAACCATCTCATCTTCTGCCTCCCCGTTCTATTTCCTTCAATATTTCCCAGCATCAACGTCTTTTCCAAGGAGCTGGCTCTTCATATTAGGTGGCCAAAATATTGGAGCTTCAGCAACAGTGTGTTAGTTGCTCAGTCATGTCCTACAATTTGCTACCCTGTAGGCTTTGGCCTCGGAGAAGGCAATGGCAACCCACTCCCATATGCTTGCCTGGAAAATCCCATGGATGGAGGAGCCTGAAAGGCTGCAGTCCATGGGGTCGCTGAGGGTTGGACACGACTGAGCGACTTCACTTTCACTTTTCACTTTCATGCATTGGAGAAGGAAATGGCAACCCACTCCAGTGTTCTTGCCTGGAGAATCCCAGGGACGGGGGAGCCTGGTGGGCTGCTGTCTATGGGGTTGCACAGAGTCGGACACGACTGAAGTGACTTAGCAGCAGCAGCAGCAGCAGCAGCAGCAGGCTTTGGCCTACTAGCTCCTCTGACCATGGAATTCTCCAGGCAAGAACACGGAATGGGTAGCCATGCCCTTCTCCAGGGGATCTTCCTGATGGAGGGATCAAACCCAGGTCTCCTGTATTGAAGGCAAATTCTTTACTGTCTCAGCTACCAGGGAAGCCCAACTCTATGTAATGTAGCCTGCCAGCTTCCTCCGTTCATGAGATTGTCCAGGCAAGAATACTGGAGTGGGTTTCCATGCCTTCCTCCAGTGGATCTTCTTGGCCCAGAGATTGAACCTGTGTCTCTTAGATCTCCTGCATTGGCAGGTGGCTTCTTTACCACTAGCACCTCCTGGGAAGCCCATTCAGCAACAGCCCTTCCAGTAAATATTCAGAGTTGATTTCCTTTAAGATTGACTGGTTTGATCTCCTTGCTGTCCAAAGGATTCTCAAGAGTCATCTCCAGCACCACAATTCAAGAGCATCAATTCTTTGGTGCTCAACCTTTTTTATAGTCCAACTCTCAAGACCATACATGACTACTGGAAAAACCATAGCTTTCACTATATGGACCTTTGTTGACAAGGTGATGTCTCTGCTTTTTAATATGATAAACCTAGATGTCATAGTTTTCCTCCCAAGGAGCAAGTGTCTTCTAATTTCATGATTGCAGTCACCATCTGCAGTGATTTTGGAGCCCAAGAAAATAAAAATGTCATTGCTTCCACTTTTCCCCTTCTATTTGCCATGAAGTGATGGGATCAGATGCCATGATCTTAGTTTTTTTTTTTTTTTAATGTTTTAAGCCAGCTTTTTCATTCCTCTTTCACCCTCATCAAGTGGCTCTTTACTTCCTTTTCACTTTCTGCCATTAGAGTGGTATCACCTGCATTTTTGAGGTTGATCTTTTTCTCAGCAATCTTGATTCCATCTTGTGATTCATCCAGTCTGGAATTTTGCATGGTGTACTCTGCATTTTAGTCAAATAAGCAGGGTGATGTATAGCTGGATTCGCTTTGCTGTATGGTAGAAACTAACATAACATTGTCAAGCAACTATACTCCAATAAAAATTAGAATTAGCAGAAAATTATAGCCAAATCTTACTAGATTTAATAGGCAAAATTACATTTTGGCAAAAATCAGAAAAATAAACAGCCCAATAAAAACATAGGCAGAAGGCCTAAAAAGATATTTCTTCAAAAAAGGTATACAGATGGTCAAGCACATGAAAAGATGCTCAACATTGCTCATTACTTGAGAAATGCAAATCAAAACTACAATGAATATCACCTCACACCGGTCAGAATGGCCATTATCAAGAAAATCTATGAACAATAAATGCTGGAGAAAATACGGAGAAAGGGAACCCTCTTGCCCTGTTGGTGGGAATGTAAATTGATAGAGCTACTGTGGAGAACAGTATGTAGATTCCTTAAACTAGGAATAAAACTACCATATGACCCAGCAATTCTGTTACTGGGCATATGCCCTGAGAAAACCAAAAGTCAAAGACATGCACCCTGATGCTCATTGCAGCACCATTCACAATAGCCAGGACATGGAAGCAACCTAGATGTTCATCGGCAGATGAATGGATTAAGTTGTGGTACGTATACACAATGGAATATTACTCAGCTGTAAAAAGAAACAAATTTCAGTCAGTTGTGGTGAGTTGGATGAAACTAGAGCCTGTTATACAGAGTGAAGTAAGTCAGAAAAAGAAATAATATTAATGCACATATAAGGAATCTAGAAAAATGATACTGATGAACCTATTTACAGGGAAGGACTGGAAATGCAGACATAGGAAACAGACTTGTGGGCACAGTCCACAAACATACATATGCATTCATCTTCAGTCGTGTCCAACTCTTTGTGACAGTGTAGACTGTAGCCCGCCAAGCTTCTCTTTCCATGGGGTTTTCCAGGCAAGAACACTGGAGGAGGCTGCTATTTCCTCCTCCAGGGGATCTTTCCCAACCCAGGGATTGAACTTGTGTTTCCTGCATTGGCAGATGGATTCTTTACACTGAGCCATCAGGAAAACCCAGAGGAAGGGGAGAGGGTGGGACAAATTGAGAGAATAGCACTGGCATACATACACTGTGGTGGTTTGGTGGTTTAGTCGCTAAGTCATGTCCAACTCTTGCGACCCTGTAGGTTACAGCCTGCCAGGCTCCTCTGTCCATGGGATTCTCCAGGCAAGAATACTGGAGTGGGTTGTCATGCCCTTCTCCAGGGGATCTTTCCTACCCAGGAATTGAACCCAGGTCTCCTGCATTGCAGGCAGATTCTTTACTGACTGAGCTACAAGGGAAGATATATATACACGACCATGTCTAAAATAGATAACTAGTGGGAAGCTACTATATATCATAGGGAGCCCAACCTGGTGCTCTGTGATGACCAGGTTGGGTGGGGTGTGGGAGAGGTTGGAGGGAGGCTCAAGAGGCAGGGGATATATATATTATGATTGATTCAAGTTGTTGTATGGCAGAAACCAACACTCATGGTAAAGAAATTATCTTCCAGTTAAAGAGATCCATGCAGAATCAAAATATTGAAGAAAACTTCACTAAACGATATGGAATGAGTACTGACCATCAGTACTTCAAGTGCTCAGTTTCTAACATGACCAATGAATTTCCTTAATTTACTGAATCTATGTTGGATTGACAGCAACACTACTCACAAGGGATAATGTAACTAAACTACATTTTAATAACTCATAATAGGAAGACTAGTCTCTTATAGGCATGTTGATCAGAATGGAGGATTTTAAAACCATCACAGCAGGCCTGGGATGTTTAATTTGGCCAAAATAATCAAGAAATGTACTAAATACATCTTCAGTCCTTCATCACTAGCCAATTACAAACATATCCTTTAAAGTGATGGTTATCTTCAGGATAAATTGATTCCAGATCTGAATTTGCCTGCATGGATCTCTTGATAAAAAGCCCTGGGTAAAAAATACACAATACAGAAAAATTTAGACTTCCATATGCCAGAACGGATTTATCTAAGCATTGGTTAATTAAAGACTGAATATTTAAGATTCTTTTAAAAAAGAAAATTAACATTTTAGTAAGGTATTACTTTATGACATCTTACACTTTCATAATGTTTAATACTCATAGGTATATGGAATGTTTGATCTTAACAAAAACCAAATGGCTGTGCATTAATTTGGGGGCAGAAGTAAAGCTAAAACATTCTGAATTTCTCTTCCCTTGATTTATCTTCTTGTCAACTTTAAGGTTTAATTTACTACTATGGAAACTATAATTTTGGAGTCTGAAGTGGCTGAGAGAGGACTAAAATATATGGAATGGACTTTTTAAAACTGGAGAACTGAAGTTGCTGAGATTTCACTATGGAAAGATTTCAAAGTGGCTAAATCCAAGAGATGGCTACACTCTGGATGCCAGGTCTCCAAAGTTCCTTAAGTGATTATGCCAAAGATTGGCTTGAAGAATCCTGCCACCCCACTCCCATGATACCCCGCCCTCTGGTCATTGCTTAATATGGTTCTATGTACACTTGGTTTCAAGCCATGAGTGCACTTCCCTGCAGACCAGACTACCACTACCTAAACCCATCCTACATAGGAATTCTTGAGATGCTGCTTTTCCAGAGGAATAGTCTGAGCCGTGCTGGGAGATGACATAACCTAGTGAGGAGAAAAGACTTGGCACCCTGGGCTGAGCTGGAATTCCAGGTTTTCCATCTTCTGCCTGTGTAACTTATTGGCAGATCAGTTATCCTCCCCAAGCCTCAGTTGTGTGGTTAGAAATAGATGCTAGAGTTGTCAGGATTAGTATATAGAGGTTACTTTGCAGAGGATGACCAACATTGCTCATTTCAGAAGGTGAGGAAGTTTTTGGCCTGTGACAGGACTTAATGTCTTGCAGCTATAGCTGTCTAAGATAAGGTATTTTAATAGCAAAGGGGAGAGGACAGAATGGCTAAAATCCAGAGCCTACACAGGAGATATTTATAACATGCTACTCAAAAAACCGAGTCCCATAGAATATTTCTAGTACCACACTTTCCAAACATTTGCCATTAAGGCCCACATGGACCTTTTACCGAACCAGGTTGATCTTGCAAGATTTGCAGGCAGTAAGCCAAAACGTTGAATTCTCTAGGCCAGAATACTGGAGTGGGTAGCCTTCCCCTTCTCCAGGGGATCTTCCCAACCCAGGGATCAAACCCAGGTCTTCTGCATTACAGGCAGATTTTTTACCAGCTGAGCCACAAGGGAAGCCCTGAAAAGAGAGTTCTCACAATCCTTCACATTCTCAAATTTCACATTCCTTCCTGAAGGCAAGGGCTCAGGGTATTGATGGGATAAAGAATGAAGAAGCAGGACCATCTGAGGCTTGGAGCTTGATGAGTGTTGGGGGAGGTGCTTGGGGAAAGGCGTGGTAATTGTAGTTCTGAGCAGGAGTAATTGAGCTACAAGCCTATGCATGAGGCCACTAGAATGGCCTGAGGGTTGAGTTTTTGGTTCCCTGACATCAAAAATTTAGGAATTGGACACTTGTGCATGCCCAGTTGGAAGGTTGTTGGTCCCATCCAATCTTAGCCGCTTGCACTAGACACAGCTGACTCTAAATTCCTGGAGAAAAAAACTCAGGCAAACATCTCATTTAGGCCTTTTCTGACTTGGAACACATGCAAGTCTTTTTTTTGTGGCAACAGTTAAAACAAACTTGATGGGTGAAGGCAGGTTCCAGGTGCAATGGATCTATCTACTGATTCCGTTCACTTGTAGCACCCCACTGGAGGGGATTGGAAAGGAGATGAAGCTGCTCATGGCTGAAGGCCCAGTGCTCTTGAGGAATGAGAGAGCTGTATAATGTACCTAGGAACATTACCTGCTATCCTGTGGCTAACTAGGTAGGAAGCACTGCCCAAGGTGCTCTACTGATTGGAGAAGATCTCTATGAACATGGAGAGAACTTGCTAGAAAAGTTCAGACTACATTCTGCGTGCTAGAGAAATTTGGAGGTCAGTCATTCTTAAACATGCTTACTGCTAGTGGTTGGAGATGGGGCGCTGGCAGGAAAGATGACCTGCTTGGCTTTGTTTCCTCAGCATCTTCACAGATAAAAGCTTCTTAGCTCTAACTCGGGATCTAGTGTTAGAGCAATTTTTTTTCTGGTGTAACAGGCCAGTAATGGTCACTTAGCTTTAAGTGAGATTTGTTATTTGTCTTCTGCTGAATGCTGTCAAATTTTAGTGACAGATCCTCTCATTTCTGCCATTTTCAGGAAGTTCTTTTGGCTGCCTTGGGTCTTCATTGCTGTTTGCAGGCTTTCTAATTGCAGTGAGCAGGCTTCTGACTGCAGTGGCTTCACTGTGGGTGATGTCAGCGTTGCTTTCCCAGGACCCACTGAGATGTGCACCCAGAGTACCTTAAAGCGGTCCCATGAACTGGCCAGTGGGGTTGGGCATGTGAGTTGGGAGACTGTTTGGGAGAAACTGTGGCTCACAGGGTGGCTTTGCTGTCCCTGTGAAGTAGAATTCCTTTTCTCTTTGAAATATGGGGGAGTTCTTGCTTAGTTGCTCACCTCCGTGTCTCCTCTGTCTGATCCAAGGGAAGAAGAGAAACTGGGTTAATGAGATGGAGAACAACCCACAGGACATGTGTAGCTGAACCCTCTTCTTTGGTTTTCAGAATAGTGCCCTCTCCAGTTTGTGTGGGATAAGCTCACCAACTCCAACTGATGGCAGAAGCTTCCCTCAGCCTGGTTCAGGGGTACCACTTCTCCCAAGCTTGGTTCTGATTCAGGTCACCAAGGTAGTCTAACTCACAGTCCAGTTTTCAGTTGTTTCAGAACCAACTGGCAGAAGGGAGACAAAGGGCACACCAAACTCTGAGCTGGCATCTGAATTGCTGTTGTGTCATGACCTGTCAGCCTACTAGGATCTGACTCAAATCCCCTTGGAGAACAGACTTAATTGCCAAGTCTGGTCTGTTCAGAAGGTCTTAGGGTGTTGAACAGCTTCCTGTGCCAGTGTGTGGGTTGAAGATGGTGTTCACAGCTCCACTGCCCATGCTATATTCAGTTTTCAACTCTTCTGTCAGAATAAATCCATAAGAGAAGAGTCTATCTGAGGGGTTGTTTCAAGGAAACACTTGCTAAGGTCTTACAGACTTGGGTTTCGGCTGTAAGGGAGAAAGTAAGATTGGTGGGTTAAATTGAGGGCAGTAATGCTATGGTTTTTCCTGTGGTCATGTATGGATGTGAGAGTTGGACTGTGAAGAAGGCTGAGTGCCGAAGAATTGATGCTTTTGAACTGTGGTGTTGGAGAAGACTCTTGAGAGTCCCTTGGACTGCAAGGAGATCCAACCAGTCCATTCTGAAGGAGATCAGCCCTGGGTGTTCTTTGGAAGGAATGATGCTGAAGCTGAAACTCCAGTACTTTGGCCACCTCATGCAAAGAGTTGACTCACTGGAAAAGCCTCTGATGCTGGGAGGGATTGGGGGCAGCCGGAGAAGGGGACGACAGAGGATGAGATGGCTGGATGGCATCACTGACTCGATGGATGTAAGTCTGAGTGAACTCCGGGAGATGGTAATAGACAGGGAGGCCTGGTGTGCTGCGATTCAAGGGGTTGCAAAGAGTCGGACACGACTGAGCGACTGAACTGAATGAAATACTTGGAAGAATAGTTTTGCTGTGGCCAAGTCTAGGCAGGAGGGATCACAGTGGCAAGATATCTGAAATACTCTTGGAAAGACTGCCCTGTTGTGGAAGAAGCAGGAAGGGCTGAGGGTCAAGAGGGACCTCCGACATTTCTTCACATCTTGTATAATCAGGCGTTTTGTCTCCTCCTATTCACCCATTTTCTGATCTCACCCAAAGGTGCTTTGTCTTCAGGTCCAATTAGTCACAGTTATAGTCTGAATGTGCCAGGGAAGCCCCATGGCAGCTCCAACAGGGAGCTTGGTGCAGATTCAACATGCCAATACAATTTGTACCAATGTGTAGTAGATGTGTACCCAATCTACAATCACTTTGGTCATGACACATCTGACCAGACATGACATACCTGACCAGACAATGCCCAAGAACTCGATGGACAATCCAGGCTTTTGGATTTTTGTGGCATTCACAGCCCACCCACATGATTCCAAATGCTTTATAAGCTCTGGTGCCCACTGTTCTAAATCCATAAGAGGGTCAGAGGTTAGTAGCACATCATCAATATAATGGAGCAGTTTCACTGAAATTGGCTGCTTCCATTTCATTAAGTCTTCTGCAACCAGCCTGTGACATACAGTTGGGCTATGCAAGTACCCTTGGGGGAAGTATCTGGAACATCCATTGGTGTCCCTCCCAAGTGAATGCAAATGGATTTTCACTCTCATCAGCTTTAGCTATAGAGAAAAAGACATTAGCTAAGTCTATCATGTAGTGATAAGTGCTCAGTGCTGTGGTCAATAGGTCCATCAGGTCGTGAATCAATGGCACAGCAGCATGCATAGATGACACCACCTTATTCAGTTCTCTATAGTCTACAGTCATTTACCACGAAACATCAGGCTTCCCAACAGGTCACACAGCAGGGTTAAACGAACTATAAGTGGGTCGTACAATGCCCACTTTCACCAGCTCAGCAATGATGGCACCTATTTCTTCAGGGCCACTTGGTAAATGGTACTGACCCTCTGAGTGCCAGCAGTAACTGGGGGGGATGCTTCGCATATTCCCTCACAAAGGCCTTCACCACACGCAGAGACAAGATTCCCCCACAGTGGTTTGCAACATTAGGCCTTGTAAAACATCTATTCCCCACAGTACTTTCCGGGATCGGGGACACAAACACAGCATACAACCGCACAGGGAGTCATCCGATTTCCAAAGGCCAGGTCATAGCCTTTACCTTAACTGTGTGGTTACCACGGCCATCACTTCGTGCAGTAGGACTGAGAAACTCTTCTGGCTTGCCATAAATAAGGCTGCATATGGCAACGGTGTCAATGAGAGCCATTACTCTTTGTACATTAGCCGATGACCAGTGACTTGCAAGCTGTACGTGGGGCCTCTGGTCACTGCTCTGGCTCTTTGGGCAGGTACTTTTGCCTGAGCCCTACTCAGAGTGGAAAAGGGCATCCGGAGGAACATTCTTGGGTGCCATGTAATCTTCTGACTGAACCGCCTGTGTCTCTTGTGTGGGTGCTTCCCACTTTGGTACATTGCTGCTCCTGTCTCTAGAAGCATAGCATTGGGCTGTTTATCAATTTTATTTGTCAACTCCGATGCCAGCAAACAGGCCCACATTTGCATTTGCATGGACCCAGATGGACCCAGATGGGGCCATTACCAGCTTGGCCCCCCCTTCAGGGTCTTCACACTTCTAATGCCCTTTGTCTGCCACTATCCTTCTACTTCTCCCAAGCTTGCAACGATCAAGGTCACCTCGTAGATGGTGTGGCCCACATAGGGCATACGAATATGGTAAGGACCTGAAAAATGTAGATGGGCATTGTTGAAAATGGCGTCTCAATGCTGCCTGTAAAACGCTCGTCATTTGGGCCTTGAGTATTTAGGTTAACCATAGACTGTTTCATGCCCAGATCTCTCACAACTTGGGTTAACTTGGAAAAGTTATGCCACTTACTCAGTGTCTGGGAGTTCTCCTGCATTCGACCACAGAGTGCAGATGGCAGTGTAATCCATTCCACCAAGGTATGTGTGTGGTTAGGTGGCCCCTGCATGAATTGCCTAAGGTTCTGTAATCTTTGTCTCAGTGAGGGGTGAGTGATTACAAATGCCAACTGTTCTATCTCATCTCTGGAACAAACAATACCATCTACTCTTCTAGAGTCACAATAGCCAAATTGCTAGGGGTCCTCCTTGCTTCTGCCAAAATTTATTACCCAAGTTGACTTGGGTAAGCCTGGGTACTTGGTCAATATATTGTGTACTCGGTCACATTGGGGGCCCCTTGGGGCTGCCCACCCCGGGTCAAAGGCTGTTCATGTTTCACCTGCTGCTGTATGATTGTCTTCGCAAACAAGCAGGAACCCACAGTCTCATAACATTCATTGTTACCACCCTTTATTACCTCATTGTCTGAGGTGCTGGCTTCATCCAGGTCACACATCTCTTGCTCCAGAGTATGTATACAATATTCTAGTTCTTCCTCCTGTCTCTGTAATTCACACACTTGCACAACATCACGGAGGACACTATCCGTATTAGTCTCCAGGGCAGTCAGGGAAATCCACCCCATTGTGCCAGCAGCAGTATATATGCCAGTTTGCCTGGCAAATGGGAACTCACTGCCTGTAATGCCTTTTCAAGGCTATCTGGTGACCCGTCCACCACCTCCCAGTCTTCCATTGGGGCCACCAGGTACCACATATAATGTGGTGGGCACTGGCTTCCTCCATCCAATCATTGGAGCCTTAGGCTCCTCTATCTGCTGGGAATCTTGTCAGTTACACGAACTGTCTTGCTGATTGCTGAACTCAGGGTAGGCAAGGTGCAAGTGGGGAAGCTGGAAGGAAATACAAGG
This sequence comes from Bos indicus, assembly GCF_029378745.1. NCBI lineage: Eukaryota > Metazoa > Chordata > Mammalia > Artiodactyla > Bovidae > Bos > Bos indicus. The sequence continues at coordinate 92,722,601 of NC_091765.1, forward strand.
ATTCATAGAAACTGAAGACATGCTTTATTCTTTAGTGGCTGATGTAGCTGCCAGGGATGTTTCAGGTGGTGCTTATATTGGTATACACGACCAAAAGTAGCAATTTGCCAAGCCATTACATCATGATGTGTATGTGCATTGCTATAGAAGGTCTCAGCTGTTACATAACCATGTGAAGTCATTGTTTACTGTGAGGCATGAACAAGATAACATGGGGTGAGAGAGCCTGACCATTGCCATCTGAGCCAACCACTATTTCTCTACAGAGGAGCAGGCTGAGAACACCTTCACATTTCATTATAACACCGGAGAAAGAAGAAGGACAAGGTGTGAGACAGCAGCATGGCTCTGCAGTAGAGTCTCAGCCATTCTAAGAGGGAGATGGGTGCAGGGATAGCCGGAAATGGTGACGCCCCAGTACTGCCCTGTGCTCAGTCTTTGGTTAATTGCTCCCCAGGAAGAATAACCCAGGCTTGATTTGCTACAGCAGATCCTGAAACATTGCAGCTGATTCCAATGTTCAAAGCAGGTTCTGCATTGAGGGGGGAGTTGAGTGGCATGTTCTCTTAACTCTAGAAGTTCATCCTTTGTGCTGTACACATACACTTCTCCATACTTACCTGGGAAGAAATTCCACAGTGTGTGGGCCCCTCTTCCTGAGAGGAGTGTGACAGGTGGGGTGATGAGCGGGCAGAACTCATCACAGCATAACAGCTTTACTGTTGGAACTACTCTCTAGGGTAACTGATACTTACCTCCTCCTCCACTGGCCATTCTCTTTCCTCTCCCTCTGTTATCACCCCTACAGGTCATGGTGGTAAAGACTGAATCCCTCATGCCTGGAGGATCTGTTGTAATAGAAACCATTCTCTTTTCAGGCCAGGGTTTCCATAATTACCTATTCAGTTACAACTGGGCCTAGGGTATACAGAGAAATGTCCAGTTAGATCACCTAAGTTAAATAGACATTATTCTTTGTCATCACTGTAATAGCAGCCTTACATCCTTATGATCAAAGTTGATGGCTCTTGTTGCCAAAATGGTGACTCTTTGTAGGCTGGCTCCTGGGAACAAAAGTACTCAGATTGCAGGTTATAGCTTGTATTTCAATGAATCCCATCCTGGGTCTCTTGATAAGACTACATACCTTTTGTGATCAATGATCTATAACCCTGCAGTTCTAGGAGTTGGAGGGATGAGAATTGAAGTCCCCCTGTGGGTCACTGGGAGTGATGGTAGGTCAGGTACTCCCTGGTTCTAGGACCCACTTAGTTGTCTTCTTGGAGACAAAGCACCATCTAGGCCTCTGATTTAGTGTCTGCACTGCTTCCCGGAGGAAGCACACACATCTATGTCACATCTATAGCACCACATCTATGCAGAGACGTGCTTTCGAGGTGGTGGACTTTGCTTTTTGTGCTTTATTCCAGTAGGATGTATTAACATTGAGGCCAGCAGCCTCTAAATGGTTCAATATGTGAAGTGACCAGTGGATCTCAGGAACTATCTCATGCTATCTTTGCTTTGAATTGGGTCCTCTGGTTGTTAGCTGTGACATGTGCAGTTCTTTGATTCCATAAACACCAAGACGGGGTGCTGATGGAGCCTTCCTGGCTGAAAGGCAACCTCTTGCCTGGAACAGATGTTTATTACTGTGAGAGGCAACTTCTGGCCCTCTCTACATTGAAAGGTACTCAATGAAGTTGACTTGCCACAGAGTGGCATTTTGGTACTCAAGGGATTAAGGAATGCTGACAATCTAGGGTTTCAGTATTGATGTCTATTGCTGGCAGGTTGGACGACCATAGGCAGTAGCGAGCCTGGCTCTAGTAAGAGAAGTGTGTAAACATATTCAGAGTGTGTCTCTGCTACTGTGACCACTTAATTCAAGCATATGGTTCAACTCAAAGGCTGGCCAATGTCAGGTAGTAGCTACTGTACATTTTTGGCTATTTAGGACCTGTGGAACTTTTCTGGTGTTATTAACATGAGATAAAAGTATCTTCATTCTGCATGCTCTCTCCCACATGAATCCATATTCCTCTACCAATACCTGCTTGTCTCTGATCCTTCAGTTTTCCTTCTAAACTGGTAACCAGGCTGGTAGGCTATTGCCCATGTGTTATGTACATTCTCACCTCAGCCCCTTCATATGAAATAGGCCAAATGCACTGCTGGAAACCTTACCATTTGGGAGCCAGGACTAATACTTAACTGAACTTGTTGAAGTTGTCTAGTCATTCTCCAGTATTGATTTAGTTTATTCATGGGCCAGAGGGTAGAAGTGAACTGAGATATAAAGGCCACCAACACTTTTGCTTGATCCCTAAGCATAGCACTAATTTTGGCCATTTGTTTAATCGCCAAGTCTTGTCTGATTCTTTGTGACTTCATGGACTGTAGCATGACAAGCTCCCCTGTCCATCACCAACTCCCGGAGCTTGCTCAAACTCATGTCCATCGAGTCAGTGATGCCATCCAACCATCTCATCCTCTGTCACCTTCTTCTTATGCCTTCAATCTTTCCCAGCATCAGGGTCTTTTCCAGTGAGTCGGCTGTTTGCATCGGGTGGCCCAAGTATTGTAGCTTCAACATCAGTCCTTCCAATGAATATTCAGGGTTGAGTTTCTTTAGGATTGACTGGTTTGATTTCCTTGATGTCCAAAAGAGTCTCAAGAGTCTTCAGCACCACAGTTTGAAAACATCAGTTCTTTGGTAGTCTGCCTTCTTTATCGTCCACATATGGTCACATCCATACATGACTACTGGAAAGACTATATGGACCTTTGTCGGTAAAGTGATGTCTTTGCTTTCTAAAATGCTTAGTTTTGCATAGCTTTCTTGCCAAGAAGCAAGTGTCTTCTAATTTCATGGCTGCAGTCACCATCTGCAGTGATTTTAGAGCCCAAGAAGAGGAAATCTGTTACTGCTTCCACCTTTTCCCCATCTATTTGCCACGAAGTGATGGGACTGGATGCCATGATCTTAGTTTCTTTTTTTTTTTGAAAATTGAGTTTTAAGCCAGATTTTTCACTCTCTCCTTTCACCTTCATCAAGAGGCTCTTTAATTCCTCTTTGCTTTCTGCTGTTAGAGTAGTAGTATCTGCATATCTGAGGTTGTTTATTTATCCCAGCAATCTTGATTCCAGCTGGTGATTCATCCAGATTAGCATTTTGAAAGATGTACTCTGCATATAAGTTAAATAAGCAGGGTGACAATAAACAGTCTTGTCATACTCCTTTCCCAATTTGGAACCAGTCAGTTGTCCCACGTAAGGTTCTAACTGTTGCTTCTTGACCCGCATACAGGTTTCTCAGAAGACAAGTAAGGTGGTCTGGTATTCCCATATCTTTAAGAATTTTCCAGTTTGTTGTGATCCACAGAGTCAAAGGAAGTACTAGGAAGTGATACGCCAGGTAATCATAGAGCTGGTCATATTCACTGTTTTCAGAGCCCAGCCTTCATAGATCTGGCAGTGTTAGGTTCAGATGTTTGTCCATTTAAATGTGATGTGACCTCATTCATTCTGGGAAGAGGGTGCAGCTGATGGACTCACTTAGCAACTTCAACACATTTTCAGTTCTCAATATCTTCATGACTTTCTTCTGCCAGGTCTCAAAGAAAATGGCTCATGCTTTCTACTGCAACATCATTGTGCACAAAACAGAAGCCCATAGAGGGTGCTGAGATGCAAAGGGACCAGGTGGTTGGCAGCACCATCTGCTTAGATGGAACTGCTGTGGAATATGTGGAAGCTTGTGAGATGCAGGTGCTGTGTATGTAAAACTTAGAGAAAGTACTGGCCAAAGTTAGGAGTGTGTGTTAGTTTGGGTTTTCTAGAAGCAGACCCTAGAGGGAGAATTCATGAAGGATCAGGGCACATAATGAGGCAAAACCCCATAAAGTGGTGAAGTAGGATGGGCAAGAGGAGGGAAAACGTGCTGTGACATCAAGCAGAGTCCCATAGATGGCAAACAGGCATAAAGCAGAGGACCTCTGGAGACAGTACTGGTCATACCTCAGTTATTCCAATCAAGGGAAAGAACAAAGTATTGATACCATCTCACATGTACCTTTTGAACTAAAGCTTGTCACCAGGGTGACAGAAATCCCCAGGCCCTTGGGTTGTCTTTAGACAACCCATTTCTCCCATCCCCTCACAACAAAGACACAAGTCCTGGCTGCTGGCAGTCAAATCACCAGGCGCTGTTATGCCTGAATTTGGGATGAGGTATGGAAGGGAGGTATGGGCTGAGTGTTGACAGCTTCTGAAAGCATTTCTCTGAAGCCCGAAGCTAGAAAGGGAAACTCCTAGTCTGTTCATTCTCTAAATGACTAAATAAAGAAGTAGAGCTCCCAAACTAGAAGTGCCATGAGTGTTATGAATTTTAAATGAGATGAAATGTCATTTAGTTTGGACTCCTCAGAAAAAGATCTTGAAAGATTTGCACAGAAGTAATTATGGAAGTATTCCCAGGAGAAATCATCGAAGGAACAGGAGGCAAGATAGGGGTTGGAATGTAAGCCAGGGACAGCTGATCTCAGGCAAAATCCTGTTCTCTGTGTTATCCACCTGGATCCCACGGGGGAGCACTAGACTACAAGCTACATCAGTTGTGAGTTGGACCTTCAAAGTCATATTTCTGACAGTGATTAGTTTATATGCCCTTTATTTGGAGACTGGAAAGTGTAAATTCTCAGGGAGAGGTGGATCTTAGGCAAGGCAGGTGCGATAATCTAAGGCCAGTGTTCAGGAAGAAACATGGGAGCTGGCCTTGGAAGTCACATAAAAAGCAGAGCTGAGGGGATACAGAGAAATGATAGACAGGAACTTAGATAGATGTGGCCTTAACATGGTTCCCTTATAAGCCCGTGGTTAGAGGAGAAAAAAGACTAATAAGTGGGAGGTAAGATTCCTTGCCTCTGCTCCTTCACACAATGCCTTCCTACATGCCTGTCTTAGAAACCTGACCCCTCATGGTGCAGAGGCTTGCCTTTAGGTTTAATCATAAGCAATGCTTTCCAGGTAGACTCCTGAAGTCCCTTGCTCTGGTCTGAAGAGAACCAACTCACCATCTTCTTGAATGCTCTGCAATTTCAATCAGTTGCAGGCTGAGAATTTTCCAGAGAATCTCGTGTCAGGGCCACTGACACTAGAAAGTGGAAGCTGAGGCAGGTCATCATGGGAGAGAGGGAGACAACAGGCCAATATGGAAGCACTTCCTGTTGTTCAGTGCCCATCCTGGCACTGCTCCCTGGAGGGGACCAGAGTCTCAATACTGGCCTCTCACCTGTCGCTTCTGTTCTGAGGAGTCTAAGGAAGGCTTGTTAAAGCAGCATTCTAAACCTTGTGTTTTTTTTGGCCATACCAAGCAGCCTAGGGGATCTTAGTTCCCTGACCAAAGATCAATCCCACACCCTGTGTGGTGAAAGCACCCTGTCTTAGTCACCGGACTGCCAGGGAAGTCCCTAAGCCTTGCATGTTAATGATAGTTTGTGGACTTATTTGTGGAAGTCAGTTCTTTGTTCTACAAAACCTTTGGGTAATACTTTCTTTAAATTTCTGTACTATCTTCTGGCTTAGTGTTCCTGTCTGGCTTAGTGTTCCTGTTGAAGTGAAGTGACTTGGCTTTGTTGCTGAAGCGCCCAGAGGATTTTGTTCTACTTTGAAATGCACTACTCCCATGCGTTGCCATTATGAGTAAGTTTTCTTGAGATTGTTTTTTTTTCCAACTGAGGGTAGGTGTCATGATGGTTTTGTCTAAGTGGTTGAAGTCATACCAAGCGGGGGAATAAAATGGGAGACCATGTAAAAATTTGTGCATTTTCTTCTGTTTTAACTTTTGTATGCCTTGCAGTGATAGACTGATATGCCAGATTAAAGGAATTACCGTACGACTTTGGTAATGTGGTAGTGAGGTGAGGAGAAGTGGTTCAGAGTCACATGACTAGGTATCGGGGTTTTGATAAGTCCGTGTCTTGGGACTATGCTCTTCACAAGTGTGTCAGTGGTTTTTCTCCCCTGTAGGTGGGACATGATGGCTTGAGTGGGTTGGAGTTGGGTATTTTCCTTCTGGGTCAGTAAGTAAGGCTCTGATGTACTTGTTTCCCTGAGGGCAGGCCTTGTTAAGAACAGTGTGCTCTGGCATGTTTTAAATGAACCTTCTGCCTCTCCTCCTGCCAGAAACAGGAAGGGGCGTGTCTTAGTTCCTAACTGTGGGGACCGCGTTGATCTCTGGGTAGTAAACCTCATGATACTGCAGGGCTTCCTACAGCTAGGTCCCCCTATTTTTAACTCTCAGACTGGGTGCATTAAACTTCCAGAAACTGTCAACACCAGTGTAGATTATCCTCCCCACTGTGGTTTCCCCTTAACTCTCCTCTTACAATCTAGGATTCCCTGATTACCTGTTGTCTCCTCAGTCTAGGGGGCTGCAGTTTTCTCTGTCTTCCCTTCTCATGTGAATCCCAGAAGAACAAGGTATTCTTTTGTTTGTTTTGATCTCCAACTTGTTAGGATAGAGTTGTGATGACCAAGCAAATATCTGTAGAAGTGGGAAGCGGAATCTCTTCTACCATTTTGAATACCACCTGGTTGCCCTTTAAAACCAAAACAGATCTGCATCCACTGAAGAAGTTAAACCTTGCTATAGAAGGAAGGTAAGAATGAAAAATGCTGTCTATTAAAACATCCGACTTTAAATGTCAGAAGCTAATCTGGGCAGAACACTGTCTCTTATGAGGACTAAATGTTCTCTAGGACTAAGTGTTCCTGTTCTCTCTGTTTGGGGACCTGAGAAGACTAGATTTGGGGAGCTCTGCTTTGAAGGCATGTCCACACTGCGTGTAAAATTTGTGGCAGTACTGGTGAGATGAAGCATGTTAGAGCATTTTGTATTACAGCATGGTGGTGCAGGTTTGGGACATGACTGCCTAGTGGTCAGGGAGAAGTTCTTCCCTAGTGGACAACAGGGCCCAAGGCCTCTGTGCAACTCTAGGCTCTGCCTTGACCAAGTACAGAGATTTCCTGGTACTTAAACAGGGAGTGGGGGGCTGGAGTTGTCCTTGGCTATAAGCAGGATCTGTTTTATGGTTCTCTTCACTTGTGCCTGAGCTGTTTCCACTTACCAGCCCTTGAATGTAGTCCACACATTTATTTCTACTACTAGGACTCTTGGTATGGACATGGATCCACAGACACTAGAGCAGGACATGAAATGCATTTGTTGGCCTCTCCATAACTTTGATCTCATCTTCTCAATGCTTTAGAATCACCCCCATCATCTATGTACTTCTTTATCTCCAGATGTGAGCTACTGGAATAGGTCAGCATGGGTTGTACTTTGTATAAGGCAGAGACTTAGTGAGAATTTAGGATCACAGTCTCTATCAGAGCCAGGTACCTAAAGCTGTAGGTTTGAGGGATGTATAAGGGACTTGTTTATAGGGTCTTGAGCTAAGGTTAGGGAAAAACTGGAGATATCCTGGGAATAAAATCCTAGGAGAAAATGGATGGGCAAAACCTCAGTGAAGGAAACTCCTATGAAGGAAGAAAGGAGCCTCAGAAGGCAGTAGAGCTCTCATCATGCAAGGAAGGAGAGAAGGTAGGTGGGGATAAAGCCTCAGACTTAATGAAGTTGTACAACATGTTTGGGTAGGCTGATAGGGAATCTTTCAAAGTTGCCTGAGAGTGGGGTCCTGTGTCTTGTAGAGATAGGCTTGCCTTAGTTTCCCTAGCACAGGGCATGGACTGGACCCATCAATTACCCTGCCCGTTGTAGGAGATCTGAGCGGTCTCCAGAGTTTTCCGTGGTCTCCAGAGTTGTTCACTGTTTCTACCATGGGGCTCTTTTAGTGTGGACATGAATCTAGGCAATGGAGCATGACATGAAGTGCAAGAAGCCTAGAAAATGGGCTGGAGATATTTGGGTCCCCAAAAGAGGGTATAAAAACCACTTATGTCTGAGGCAGGGTATGTATGAATCCTGAAGTTGCTATCTCTAGATTCCATAGAGTGAAGGTAATCAGCTGGTTCAGTGGTTCTTGGTCCCCGCTGCACTTGGACTTGACAAACATTACATTACTAAACATATGATACAATTGCTGTTTTGCCCTGGAGGTATTATTGCAGAATCAGTTGGTGGTCATTTAGCAGGGTTGGTGTCAAGTAGGAGAGCACCTCCAGCAACTATTGGAATACATTAATACTCACAATTTCCTTAGCTGTCTAGGAAGTTGTCTTCAGTATAATACCTTCATCCCAAATCATTTCAGAAATAGTTCATAAAGCTGGACATCGTGTTTCTGAGTAGGCATATGAACACCAAATGGCTAGCTAGCATTTTGTTGTTGTTGTTCCCTTGCCCTTAATCAGGGAGGTAAACTGGACAGTTCTTAAGGAATAATAACTAATGTCAGACCTGGAATTCTCAGAGTAAGAACTCAAGAAAAAGGAGTCGTGACCTTGGAGGGCTAGTTATCCTATTCTGGATTTGAGTCTTAAAGGAAACTTGTCAGATCCTTCCTCAACATCTATTTCCACCTTTTCAGACATGCATACCCGTGATTTTCTTTTAGGAAATGATTTCCCCAGTTTCCCTCTAACCTTGGTCATTCTCAGGCATAGGTCTGTCTTCAGCTTATTCCATTTTCCTACCCATATACCCATGATTATAGTGACTAGTTCAGAAATGGGTATGCTATCTATTCACTAGTTATAAACCCAAGGAAATACTGCTGACGATGAACAACTCACTTTCAAGAGGAGCATTTGGAAAAAATACATCAATGATAACAAGGTAGAATACTTGTTATCATCAAGGAGGAAATTCAAACCTCCCAGAAGTTGGAGCCACTTGAACCAGTCATATGTGGAGACAACTCTAAATTTAGACTTGTCAATTCATGCCAATGTATTCCTATCTTAAGATAATTAGTTTGGGTTTTCTGGCACTAGCTACCAAAAATATCCCAACAGTTAGAGTCCAGTAGAATATCCCTGAGATGTGGGTATCAGAATAAGCCAATTTTTCATACTTGCAATGTCAAAGCCAACTTGCTTATTAATATATTTGGGTAGTTAGGCAGTAGCATAATACAAAAAACTTTCAGACTATGTATTAGTAGTTCTAAATGGGGTGGGGAGGAGAAGAGAAGAGAGATTCCCTAGAGGGAGCTGGAAAGGCTATGCCAAGGCCACCAAAAAGGAAATGATCCTATAGCCAAAGGACTGTCCTTTTTAATTATTGTCTTGACCAGTGTATTTGCCACTTTTTATAAAGGTTGGCTCAATAAAGGACAGAAATGGTATGGACCGAACAGAAGCAGAAGATATTAAGAGATGGAAAGAATACACAGAAGAACTGTACAAAAAAGATCTTCATGACCCAGATAATCATGATGGTGTGATCACTGACCTAGAGCCAGACATCCTGGAATGTGAAGTCAAGTGGGCCTCAGAAAGCATCACTATGAACAAAGCTGGTGGAGGTGATAGAATTCCAGTTGAGCTATTTCAAATCCTGAAAGATGATGCTGTGAAAGTGCTGCACTCAATATGCCAGCAAATTTGGAAAACTCAGCAGTGGCCACAGGACTGGAAAAGGTCAGTTTTCATTCCAATCCCAAAGAAAGGCAATGCCAAAGATTGCTCAAACTACCACACAATTGCACTCATCTCACACGCTAGTAAAGTAATGCTCAAAATTCTCCAAGCCAGGCTTCAGCAATATGTGAACCGTGAACTTCCAGATGTTCAAGCTGGTTTTAGAAAAGGCAGAGGAACCAGAGATCAAATTGCCAACATCCTCTGGATCATGGAAAAAGCAAGAGAGTTCCAGAAAAACATCTATTTCTGCTTTATTGACTATGCCAAAGCCTTTGACTGTGTGGATCACAATAAACTGTGGAAAATTCTGAAAGAGATGGGAATACCAGTCCACCTGATCTGCCTCTTGAGAAACCTGTATGCAGGTCAGGAAGCAACAGTTAGAACTGGACATGGAACAACAGACTGGTTCCAAATAGGAAAGGAGTACGTCAAGGTTGTATATTGTCACCCTGCTTATTTAACTTCTATGCAGAGTACATCATGAGAAACGCTGGGCTGGAAGAAACACAAGCTGGAATCAAGATTGCTGGGAGAAATATCAATAACCTCAGATATGCAGATGACACCACCCTTATGGCAGAAAGTGAAGAGGAAATAAAAAGCCTCTTGATGAAAGTGAAAGAGGAGAGTGAAAAAGTTGGCTTAAAGCTCAACATTCAGAAAACGAAGATCATGGCATCTGGTCCCATCACTTCATGGCAAATAGATGGGGAAACAGTGTCAGACTTTATTTTTCTGGGCTCCAAAATCACTGCAGATGGTAACTGCAGCCATGAAATTAAAAGACGCTTACTCCTTGGAAGAAAAGTTATGACCAACCTAGATAGCACGTTCAAAAGCAGAGACATTACTTTGCCAACAAAGGTTCGTCTAATCAAGGCTATGGTTTTTCCTGTAGTCATGTATTGATGTGAGAGTTGGACTGTGAAGAAAGCTGAGTGCCGAAGAATTGATGCTTTTGAAGTGTGGTGTTGGAGAAGACTCTTGAGAGTCCCTTGGACTGCAAGGAAATCCAACCAGTCCATTCTGAAGGAGATCAGCCCTGGGATTTCTTTGGAAGGAATGATGCTGAAGCTGAAACTCCAGCACTTTGGCCACCTCAGGCGAAGAGTTGACTCATTGGAAAAGACTCTGATGCTGGGAGGGATTGGGGGCAAGAGGAGAAGGGGACGACAGAGGATGAGATAGCTGGATGGCATCACTGACTCGATGGACGTGAGTCTGGGTGAACTCTGGGAGTTGGTGATGGACAGGGAGGCCTGGCGTGCTGCGATTCATGGGGTCGCAAAGAGTCGGACACGACTGAGCGACTGATCTGATCTGATAAAGATGATGCTTTCAAAGAGTGCCATGAGGGATATGATTCAAAAGTTAGGAGGTTACCACCGCTTCTGGTGGTATTTCTGTCCAGAAGTTTTCAAGGAAGGAAAAAGCTTGAAATGGAAACATCCAACAAAAACGAAGGATTAACTGAGTGACATCATGGCTAATAATACTGGTCCTTGTGCTTGCATTGAAGGTGTACAGTTGCCTAGGGCTCCATCGGCCTGGATCCAGTAAGCTTCCAACCTGAGTGTGTAGATCTGAGTCCTGGCTTCCCTGGTCAGTCTGAGTTCCTCTAGCCCCTTTTTTGGATACTTAGTGATTAGCTTCTTGTAGCTGGATGTAGACACTGAGGGGGATGGCCACAAGTAGATAATTGCACCCAGGAAAGGCATGAGTTGATCAGGTCAATGGCAGAGAGAAATGACAGATGATAGAATGAGCAGACTAGAACAGAAGAATCCAGGATAATTGGTCATGTGCAAATGTGAAGTGGTAATGTGGCCAATAGCACAATATTAGGATTGGAAGGGGTAGAGAATAACTTTTACAAAGGAGGACCCACATACCTCAAATAACACATCAATATGGGGTAAAGTTAATAGCCGTAGTGTCGAGGTAACTTGGGATCTGTGCCTGGCCTCCTCTTCTGCCTTAGATAGATGATCTTCTTCACTCTGAATGAAATAGCCTCCTAGACAACTACAGGGACACAGAAACTCGTCGTCACAGCTGAACATGTTGAACAGATTTAGTCTTTCATTGAGATCCCAAAATTGTATACTGTTTTTGTTATCTGAGGAGCAGGTGTCAAAATGAGATTCATTAAGGAAAATTTTCAGAAAAGAATAAAGGAAACTGAGGAGAAGGAGTTAGAGGACTCTAGTAGAGATGTTAGAACAATGCAGGTATGACTTTATGAAGGAAAGAAGGGAGAAACGGTGGAGAGTGCCTTGGCAGCTAAGAGACCAGACATGACCCCTCAGGAGATCCAGGTCTCCCAAGGATGGGCCTTCCCCAGGCCCCTGCTACACTTAGTCATTGGTTGGAAACAGGCGTGGTCTTTAATGGCCACCTTGGTGTTCACAGATCTACCTCTCTATCAGGTCCACAGAACAGCCCATTATGGTTCCCAAGGCCTCCCTTGCAGAGGATGAAATACAGTTCCCCTTGGGGGGTTTGTTCTTGAGTCCCAACTGATATTTGTCGTCTTCCTTCTCCAGCCTAAACTCTTGTCACTCCTGGCTATCACCTCATCTAATGTCTGGTGTGACCAGAATCAGCATCATAAGGGGCCTGAATCCTTGCTATTCACACCCTTTCAAGTCCGGGCTACTGAGCATGTCAAGTATGATGGGGCAAGAAGTGTAAGGACATACCCAAGCGGATCACAGCTTTAGTATCTCATTGAGATCCCAAACTTGTGTTTCCACACACATTCTTCCCTATTCCTATCATGGAAAAGAAGCCCAGCCTCCTCCTGCTGCTCAGAATTGGTTATTCCAAATTTCCTGAGAGATGAGCTTTCTAAGGCTGGGTAGATTTCTATAAGAGGTATAAGCAGACTTGTGTGGTCTTGGAAGAAATACAACATACCTGCCTATCTAGTCTCTTGAATTAGTGTGCTATAAACCATCTTGAGAACTTCTAGGTTCCTGGAAGAATCCTAGATCACAGGCATGCCTATGAGTCTAGTTGGAGGAGCCTGGGCTCATTCATCTACAATGGACGCTTGGATATACATGGGGGTGCTGCCATTAAGCCACTTTTGTCCAATGATGGCATGGCAAATTCCTGATGTTACTGATGTGGTGCAAAAAAATTATTTTAAAGTCCTTTGTACCTACATTTCAAACTGAACTTATATGTAGTGGGCTGTTAAAGACTCAGCCTTGGTTAAGATAGATACCTGGTAGAAGATCCTCTGATCCTAGGTAGTAATGAAATGCTGCCTTTCATTGTCTTTGGAGGAAGCAGAAGTCACCTATGCAGTCAGATCCATAAGAGATGCTCTGTATTTGTATCAGATTTTACATCAAAGTATCTGTTTTCCATATGTTATCATTCAGGTATCAACTTTACCTTCAAAGGACCCTGACTGTAGCTTGTACTCTATGTGAAGGAAAAAGTGTCAGTTGCTCAGTTGTGTCCGACTGTTTGGGACCCCATGGACGATACCCTACCACAGTCCTCTGTCCATGGAATTCTCTAGGCAAGAATACTTGAATGGATAGTTATTCCCCGTTCCAGGGGATCTTCCTGACCCAGGGATCGAACCTGGTTTTCCAGCATTATAGGTAGATTCTTTACCATCTGAGCCACCAGGACACCTCAAAGCCAGAGAGCACTTCTCTTGACCCCTTCACTTGGCTCCTCTGACCAGGGGATCAATATATAATGCTCATCTTCCTCAGTGAGGGAAATGACTTAAGAATCAAAAAAACAATGAGGTTTCTGGGTTCAAGCTGCTATTAATTTACTGTAAGATGTTCTATGCCTCATGGGATGTGGGTGGACCTGAGTTCCTCTCCCCTGCTAGCTGGCAGAGCAGACTGGGGAATCCCGGGAAGCCCAAAGGTCAAGTGTGGAATTAACATCCTAGGACTGAGTTCAGTGTTTTGGCCAGGAGATGGCAGCACTGGATCACACAGCAGAGCTGTGTTCCTTGAGCAGCTGAGTTGAAAGTCTCAGCTGGGCAGCTTTCTGGAGGGTTTGCGGGGTGTGGTTGACTATGATGGCCTAAGGCAGTGGTCCCTGACCTTTTTGACACCAGGGCCCAATTTCGTGAAAGACAATTTTTCCATTAATGAGGGAAAGGCAGGGGGCGGTTTCGGGGTGATTCAAGCACACTGTATTTATTTATTTATTTATTTTTTTAAAAGCACATTGTATTTATTGGGCACTTTATTTCTATTATTACACCAGCTCCACCTCAGATCATCAGGCATTAGATCCCAGAGGCTGGGAATCCTCAACCCTAAAGGATATCCTGGTTATACAACCATGGATGGAGGTGGTTTTGGAGGGGGAAAAAATGAAGCATAAGCTAAAAGGAAACTGACTCTCAAGGTACTAATGCAAAACTGAAGTTCTTTAACAGAAAGAACACTTCAGTGTGGGCATAGCCTCTGAAGCCTAGAGCAGAGCCAAGGATTTGAGGAGGAGGAGCGGGCTCTTAGGTAACAATGGGATGCACCTAGATGGGTGGCTATAGTGTCACCGTAGCAGAGGATGTCACATTTTCGAAAGCACCCATGCTTGAGAAGTCTGATTCCTTTTCAAAAAACCAACTCTTTCACCTTTTCAAAAATTTTTTATTTATTTTAATTGGAGGCTAATTACAATATTGTAGTGGCTTTCGCCATACATCGACATGAATCAGCCACAGGTGTACACATGTCCCCCATCCTGAACCCCCTTCCCACCTCCTTCCCCATCCCATCCCTCAGGGTTGTCCCAGTGCACCGGCTCTGAGCGCCCTGCCTCATGCATTGAACCTAGACTGGTGATCTATTTCACATATGGTAATATACATGTTTCAATGCTATTCTCTCAAATCATCCCACCCTCACCTTCTCCCACAGAGTTCAACGCTCTTTCATCACTCAACTTTTCCTCTTAAACATAGAAAAAAATGTGGCATCAGAAGGAATTCAGTGTGTGGCTAAATGTCTTTTATACATCTACCTTTCAGATATTTACTAAATATAACACTTCCACAGACATGGGAGTTTTCTTATCCTCTAGAGCTCATTCGGAGAAGGCAGTGGCACCCCACTCCAGTACTCTTGCCTGGAAAATCCCATGGACGGAGGAGCCTGGTGGGCTGCAGTCCGTGGGGTCGCTGAGGGTCGGACATGACTGAGCGACTTCACTGTCACTTTTCACTTTCATGCATTGGAGAAGGAAAGGGCAACCCACTCAGTGTTCTTGCCTGGAGAATCCCAGGGATGGGGGAGCCTGGTGGGCTGCCGTCTATGGGGTCCCACAGAGCTGGACACGACTAAAGCCACTTAGCAGCAGCAGCAGCAGCAGCAGAGCTCATTCAATTCTCTCACGTGGGGAAAATTGTGGGTAAAGTACAGCAAATTAAGCCACGGGAGCATGAGGTGGGGCCCGTGATGGGAAACAGAAGACTGCAGCTCAGCGCCACCCAGTGCTGTGCTGTGTACAGCTGAACTCACTGGGGTCCCACCCCCGCATCCCAGGCTCCTGCTCCACGCCACCCAGTGCTGTGCTGTGTACAGCTGAACTCACTGGGGCCCACCCCCGCATCCCAGGCTCCTGCTCCACGCCACCCAGTGCTGTGCTGTGTACAGCTGAACTCACTGGGACCCACCCCCGCATCCCAGGCTCCTGCTCCACGCCACCCAGTGCTGTGCTGTGTACAGCTGAACTCACGGGTCCCACCCCCACATCCCAGGCTCCTCCAGGTGCATTTTGTTTGCACAGTGACTCTTCATTAGAATGGTATGCTAATCATTAAAACAAAACATGCATGGTGAATTCAGATTGTTAGCAGTATCTCTGTGGAAGAGATGTCTCTATTGATTCAGAATAAATTTTTTAGCTCTTCCCAAGAGGGTGGAAAATTAAGAATGCTAGTACAGTGCTCTATATGAGTTAGAGTAGTTTTTATACTGTAAAATCCTCGTGTTTTTTTTTTTTTTTTGACAGCCTAGGAGGTTAGAATCTAAATGTTACTAAGTCTGGAAGTGAGTAAATACCTTAAGTTAATTGAGCTCGGGTGTTGGTCTAAGTGTACAGCCCAGTTCTGACTTGTTGAGAGTGGTTTTATAGACACCATGAAGTTTACATGGGCAGAAAGCGCATCTACATTATTTCAGGTCTCATGGAAGAGAGAGGTATAGAGTTTCCATTACTGAATATTCTAGTGGTAGGAATGTGGTGATCTGGACACTCAACTCCTGCTACTCATACTGGCTGTGTTGGTCCTCACTGACACTGGACCCAGAGGGGCATCAACATGTATATGACCCATTAGAGTTGCCCCACAGTGGCCTGAAATGGCTGTCATTTGGGCTCTGCAGTCAGGGATTGCATGTGGGTTGTCAGGGGGAGGGCACATCCTTGGGGTGAAGCAAACCCTGAGGGAGATGAGAACTGGAGGCAGCTGCCATCCAGCTCAGCAGCTGGAAGACCCCTTCTTTGAAGAAGATCTGGGGATGCATTTCCAAGTCCTCCATATCTAGCGACTCTGTGAACAGGAGCATTCTCCATAGTCTCTGGCCTGCTCTTCACAGGGGTGTGCTCAGCTCAGGTGTCTTCCCCAGAGCCCCTGCCTTTCCTACAGAGCCCCCACCATGGAATTGGAGCGCTCATCACTGGATGCTGGCAGGGCAGAAAGGAGCTACGTGGGAACTAGAGTCAGTCCTATTCCCAGTAGGATTTGGAGACTCGCAGGGGAGCAGGTTGCAACTGCCATGTACTTAACCCACTTCATGTTAGGGAATCAAGAAACTATTGCAGAAGAACTACATCTGTAGGATTCCAATTTGGGGGACCATTTTAGAGAACACTTCAACAGTGGTCTGCGTTCCTCTCAAATGTCACTTCTGGAGCTTGTACAGAATGACTAAGATCAATATGTTCTTCTTAGAGCCAGGAAGTCGGGACTAACATGGAAGATGTTTTTTCTCTGCCTTTGGCCAAAAGTAGGTCCAGGCTCTATTATAGAACCATCTGCCTTAAGCTCTCTTATATTCTTTACAGAGTGCTATGACCTCCTTTAGTTGGTTCCACTTCTCCTATCCCTGCCAGACACAAGAGCTGATTTTTTTTTGCAGGCAGTTGCTGTGGGAACTTAGTGTCCTGCAAGGAAACCTCATGAGATTGTGGGGCTCCCTGCAGCTGGGTATTTCAGTGCCTGGAGTATTTCAATCTCAGGGGTGTCTGCTCTGCCCTTCCAGGGACTGGTCGAGGTTTTTCTCGCCCTCCTGGTTCTCCCTGTGGCTTCTCAGTACAAGGGCAGTGCCTGCACGTGTCTGCTCAGTCGCTTCAGTCACATCCAAGTCTTTACAACCGCATGGACTATAGCCCGCCAGGCTCCCCTGTCCATGGGATTCTCCAGACAAGAATACTGGAGTGGGTGGCCATGCCCTCCTCCAGGGGATCTTCCCCATCCAGAGACTGAACCCGCATCTCTTACATCTACTGCATTGACTGGTGGGTTCTTAACCATGATCACCACCTGGAAAGCCCAAGTGTAGCAACTCCCAATATTCACCTGGGTGTCTCTCCAACCTAGGGGTCAGCAGTCTGCCCTGGACCTTCCCCTCTTGTGAGCATCCAGGAAGGACTGTCTTTTTCTTTTCCTTCTCAGTATCTTACTGGTTGTTAGGACTGAGTGGCCACCTCTAGTCTCCATGCATGTGGCCCTGGAATGTGAGAATCTCTTTTTCCACCATCTTCAATATACTAACTGCTTGTGTTCCATGATTAAAAGTCTGAGATCCGTGTTCCTCAGCAGAAAATAAACCTTGAAATAAAAGAAATGTGAAGAACAAAAGAAGGAATAGTTGGCCAATAGTTTGCCTGCAACAGGGACTCATGAAATGCCCCTTTGTGTCATTTGGAGTGATGGGTAGTAGACAGGTCAAAGAGATGACTTTCTCTGAAAATATTTGTGCATATCAGCAGGGTTCCTCCCAGAATAGCTTCTGTTACAGCCTGGTGGCACTGTGTGCTCTCGTTCTCTCTGGGCAGGGGCTGAGACAAAGACCAGCTTTTGCGGGAGACGCAAAGGTGCCCTGCTCTGAAGGTACAGCCGGTCGGGTGTAACATGTGATGACCTTACAGGACATGAGGCAGCTCATTCCCTGAAGGAGCTTAGGGAAACTTGGACAGCATCCCCATGTGATGGGTACATGTGGGATGTGACCCTACCTCGTGGTCAGGGAGAAGTCCTTGTTCCTGTTCATGGTGGACAAGAGGGTCTGAGGCCTGAGTGCAAGTTGAGGCTCTGCCCTCAGGGGTGCGGAGGAGATTCTTTGGGACCAGTGCAGGTTGGGAGTACAGAGGAAGCAACTTTGGCTGTGAGCTGTATCTGTTTCAAGTTATCTTTACTACTGTCTGAGATATTCTATATGCCAGGCCTTGTCTGGGCCCTTATGCCTGTTACTGGGATCCTTTTGAGCTGGACTTGGATTGGCAGACTTTGGAACTGGGCATGGAACTTAAGTCTCCTAGACCACCACTGAGTTCCCAAAAGACAGTTGAAAGCCTTAGTTCTGAGGGAGGGTTTGAAACTTCACATGGCCTCCATCCCATGGGGTCAAGCTGTTTTAATGGTTCTAGCTGTAGTTGGAACTGAGAAATTTTATGTTACCTTTATGCCTGAGTTCCTTGTCTCATAGGTTTCAACTCAAGTCTTTTCTGAAATTGGTCAAGCGGCTGAATGTCACTGTTCTGCCTTAGATGTACTGCAGATTTCATTACTGGGTCATCTTTGGGGCTGTATGAATGAGCGAACTGACAGTAACTACTGTAGTTTATCTACAATTTCCTTAGGAGGTATTGCTGCAGTATGATAACCCCATCCAAAATCATCTTAGACATTGATCACAAAATGGAACCTCATGGCTTTGAGTAGGTAAACCAACACCGAAAGGTAGTTAAGATTTTTTGTGTCCTTGTCCTTGACCATGAAGGTTAACAGGTCTCAAAGGATGATAGTTAATGTCAAAGCTAGACCTGGGATTTTCAGAGGGGAATCTCCTCAGGGAGATAGCAGGTGTGAATTCAGAAGGCTAGCTATCCTATTGTGAGCTAGTTTTAGAGAGGAGACATGCTAGATCCTTCTTCCACATTATTGCCACATTATGTCACACACCCCCGACTTTGTTTTAGGAAACCATCTGTTCCCTGGTTTCCTTTCAGTCCCAGTGAGTCTCAGTCATGGGTCTGACTGGCTTCAACTCTTAGAGTGTCCCATTTCCCTCCTACAGATGATGTCCTCAGTGACTAACTCAGGGAGGGATATGCTGTCTAATCAGCCCCTACAACCCAGACAGATTGCTGGAAAGGTGCACTTTGTTTTCTGAGAAGGTCTTTTGGAAAATATATTTGAATGAAAATGAAAAAGAGCATTTGCTGTTAGGAAGGGAGAGGCTTCCCAGAAGGTGGGAGCTGGAGCCTTGTATGGGTCCCCCATGTTGACATTGAGGAGTAAACATGAAAAACCACCGAGAGCTGAGAAGTGATGAGGAAAGAAAGTTGTCTGGTTCTTGGAAAAACTGATGTCTTGATCCAGCCTCAGTGGACAAAACACCTAGACTCTTCATTTTGTGAGCCAGTATGTTCCTGACTCAAAGAAACTATAGTTGGGGTTTTCTATCACTTGCAAACAAAATAATCCTAAGTGACAGAGTTCAGTGGACCATCACAAAGATGTCGGTATTAGAATAAACTGGATTATTCCATTGTTTACAATATGAAAGCCAACTTGCAACTTAAGAAACTTGGGATATGTAGTAGAAATGTATGTTAAAGGCTTTTCAGAGTAAGTTCACAGTGGGGCAGGGGGAAAATGAAAAGGCCCTCAAGTGGAGGCTGGCAAGTCTTGTCCAAGACCAGTGTTAAAAAGCCTATATCCATAAGGCTATCCTACTTACAACTGAGTTTACAAATAATGGTGCTATTTTTATAAAGACAGCGTGTCTTGAATAATACAACTCTAGCAAACTTGGGAAGTCATCCCTGATTCTGGGACTTCTGTCTAGAAATTATGAAACTTGAGGCAAGGAAGAAAAAAATCTTAAAATAGAAAGTGAGTTGCCATGTCCTCCTCCAGAGGATCTTCCCGACCAATCCAGGGATCGAACTCACATGTCTCAAGTCTCTCAAATTGGCAGGAGGGTTCTTTACCACTAGACCACCTGGGAAGCCCCCAAATAGAAACAACAGATGCCTAATAGAGGATGAGCTGAGTGATGTCATGGTTACTAACACCAGGGTTTGTGCTAGCTGTGGTCTTATAGAGTTGCCTAGCTATCAGTCAGTCTGGATCCAGTGAGCCTCCATCTAAAGGAACAGCTCTGATCCAGTCTCCCTGGTCAGGCTGGGTCCCTCTAGCCACTTAAATTTCAGATGTCCACGGTCTGCCTCTTTTTGAGGCACAATGAGGATGTTGATGGCTGTCACATGTTGACAGCTACATCTGGGGTGGTTGCGAGTTAACGTGGGTCAATAGGAAAATGAAGTGGCACCTGGTGAAAACTGAAGACAAGCACAGAATAACCCAAAAGGACTGGACCCAAGCACAGTGAGGTGGAAACTTGGCCAATTGTTCCCCTGTCTAATCCTTATCCTCGAGGAACTTTGGGAAAGGAGTATCCTTATCTCAGGCATCCCATCAATATGGGATAAATGAATATCCACAGTGATGAGGTCATTCAGGAGTTACACCTGCACCCCCCTGCTCTGGGTGGTCACTGTCCCAGTGACTGGGTATCTTCAGGTACAATATATTCAGATATAGCTTTGTCCTGTATATGCTGCTTAAGATTTTGGTGAGGTTTGAAGAATTCTACTGTGGGTTTGCATTCTCTGAGAGGCAAATGCCAAGATGGGATGAGAAATTTTTTTGTGTTGAGAGACAGGTTTGCAATGGGAATTTAAAGGGAACTGGAATATTAGTAGACCAGCATAACCTTAATGCTGGTCTAATGCTGTGAAGGTAAGAAGGAAGGGATGTTGGATAGGAAGTCAGCTAGACTGTGCTGCAATACTGAGTGCCTTGGCGTCATCGATGGCAACTGGGAGATCAGAAATGAGCCCTCAGGAGACCCTGGTCTCCACAGGATGGACCTTCCCCAGGTCCCTGTTGCACTCGGTCATTGGTTGGAAACAGCCCATGGGGTGTGGCTCCAATGGTCACCAGAGGCCCCCTTGTGCTCACAGATCCCCTTCTCTACCAGGGCCGCAGAGCAGCCCATCATGGTTCCCAAGGCCTCCCTTTCAGAGGGTATGAGTGAGGTGAAATACAGCTCTCCCTGGGGGCTTGGTCTTGGGTCACGACTGATAGGCCTCTTCTCCCTTTTCTCCTCAAAACTCTCTGCTGAAGAGAGTTCTGGCTCTCACCTCATCTGAAGATTGGTGTGGTGTGGCCCTAAGTATCATCTGTAGGGCGTGAATCCTCACTGCTAAGCTGCTAAGTCACTTCAGTCGTGGCCGACTCTGTGTGACCCCATCCCTGGGACTCTCCAGGCAAGAACACTGGAGTGGTTGCCATTTCCTCCTCCAATGCATGAAAGTGAAAAGTGAAAGTGAAGTCGCTCAGTCGTGTCCGACAGTTAGCGACCCCATGGACTGCAGCCCACCAGGCTCCTCCGTCCATGGAATTTTCCAGCAAGAGTACTGGAGTGGGGTGCCATTGCCTTCTCCAGAATCCTCACTAGTAGACCCTTTTCAAGCCTGAACAGCTGACTGCATCTGAGCTACAGTGACACGAGGAAAGGAAGTCTGATCACTTGAAAAGTGGATCACTCTTGTTCAATACACATTACTCACTGCTCCCATCATGTAAATGTAACCCAGCCTCTTGATCAGTCAGTTTTGCCAACAACAATGACTCATGAAATGCCCCTTCATGTCATTTGAAGTGAGGGGTAGTAGACAGGTCAAGGTTTTACCTCCTGATTACTGGACCCTAAAGGCCTTTCTAGTAGGGATACAAGAGCACATAAATGCTCTTTACTGTAAAGGCTGCTTCCTAAAGGACAATCCTCAACTTACAACTTAGGTTACCTAAGTTAGTGCATCTACCAAGCTTTCTGAAGTTTTTTCAACTTTCTACTTAAAGGGTAGTCTCTTCCGAGTGCTGTTTTGTGATAGGGCCATGAACTCCATGATCAGGGGCCCATTCTGTACTTTCTTTTTTCTGAACTGATAACTGGTAAGGTGTGTTCTTTAATAGGGTATGTGCCTGTGGCTGGAGCATTGCAGAAGCCCCCAGAGACTAGTACTGCTTGAGGCTCTACAGGCAGGAAATACTAACCCACATCAAGATTAGGAATCCATTCGTGGGTGGCTTCATATATGGCCTTTCTCTAATGGAAAGGCCTCCATGTAGTTGAAGTAGTTAGCTTGCTAACAAGTTATAGGCTGGCAGTCTTTACAAATCCTGCCATGTTGAGAGCTCAAACATTGCCTGACCAGTTTGACTTTCAGAGGGAATGGCAGAATGTTCTAGAGAAAGTCTAGCTCTGTTGTTTAGTGCTAAAGTACCCCCATGTCTGCAATCACGACCACTGCATTCATTTGCCCATTGAAGGCTTGCTGATGTCAACAGGCAGAGACATTTTCTCTGTCTGGTCATAGTATGCCTCTTCTGTGATGGTACTTTGTAGTGGATATGAACATCTGCATACTTTGTATGTCCATATGCCCTTCCCTACATCTTGTTTAATCTTCCGTCCTTCTCCACCCAGATCCTGATTAGATGGCTGGGCCTTTGCCCACTGCCCAGAAATGAGTATATATTCACCGTATCTTTTACATGAAGCTGGTTTATAGAGCGGCAGCTGGAGCTGTGGCTCAACTACTCCCCCTTAAGTAGGAAGACCCAGAGATGCATTGTCAAGGCTGCTGCATGTGTAGTGTGGATCAAAGATGCTTTGGTATTAGAGTTAGTATTCACCTACCAAGTGTAACATAACTCTCTTTACCAAACCACTACTAGTGATGCTAACAGAGGTTTCTCTTTTTTCAGTTAAAAAAAAAAAAAGGAACTTACCTTTCAACTTTTGCCAACATGAAAACCATGATTTGGTCCTTAGATATTGTACTTCAGTTCAGTTCAGTCGCTCAGTCGTGTCCGACTCTGTGACCCCATGAATCGCAGCACGCCAGGCCTCCCTGTCTATCAACAACTCCCAGAGTTCACTCAGACTCATGCCCATCAAATCAGTGATGCCATCCAGCCATCTCATCCTCTGTTGTCCCCTTCTCCTCTGCCCCCAATCCCTCCCAACATCAGAGTCTTTTCCAATGAGTCAACTCTTCTCATGAGGTGGCCAAAGTGCTGGAGTTTCAGCTTCAGTATCATTCCTTCCAAAGAAATTCCAGAGCTAATCTCCTTCAGAATGGACTGGTTGGATCTCCTTGCAGTCCGAGGGACTCTCAAGAGTCTTCTCCAACATCACAGTTCAAAAGCATCAATTCTTCGGCGCTCAGCCTTCTTCACAGTCCAACTCTCACATCCATACATGACCACAGGAAAAACCATAGCCTTGACTAGACGAACCTTTGTTGGCAAAGTAATGTCTCTGCTTTTGAACATGCTATCTAGGTTGGTCATAACTTTTCTTCCAAGGAGTAAGCGTCTTTTAATTTCATGGCTGAAGTCAACATCTGCAGTGATTTTGGAGCCCAGAAAAATAAAGTCTGACACTGTTTCCCCATCTATTTCCCATGAAGTGATGGGACCGGATGCCATGATCTTCGTTTTCTGAATGTTGAGCTTTAAGCCAACTTTTTCACTCTCCACTTTCACTTTCATCAAGAGGCTTTTGAGTTCCTCTTCACTTTCTGCCATAAGGGTGGTGTCATCTGCATATCTGAGGTTATTGATATTTCTCCCGGCAATCTTTTTTTTTTAAACTTTACAATATTGTATTGGTTTTGCCAAATATCTAAATGAATCCGCCACAGGTATACATGTGTTCCCCATCCTGAACCCTCCTCCCTCCTCCCTCCCCATACCATCCCTCTGGGTCGTCCCAGTGCACCAGCTCCAAGCATCCAGTATCGTGCATCAAACCTGGACTGGCGACTCGTTTCATACATGATAGTATACATGTTTCAATGCCATTCTCCCAAATCTTCCCACCCTCTCCCTCTCCCACAGAGTCCATAAGACTGTTCTGTACATCAGTGTCTCTTTTGCTGTCTCGTATACAGGGTTATTGTTACCATCTTTCTAAATTCCATATATATGTGTTAGTATACTGTATTGGTGTTTTTCTTTCTGGCTTACTTCACTCTGTATAATAGGCTCCAGTTTCGTCCATCTCATTAGAACTGATTCAAATGAATTCTTTTTAATGGCTGAGTAATACCCCGCAATCTTGATTCTAGCTTGTGCTTCATCCAGCCCAGCGTTTCTCATGATGTACTCTGCATATATGTTAGATAAGCATGGTGACAATATACAGCCTTGACATACTCCTTTTCCTATTTGGAACCAGTCTGTTGTTCCATGTCCAGTTCTAACTATTGCTTCCTGACCTGCATACAGTGAAAGTGAAAAGTGAAAGTGAAGTCGCTCAGTCGTGTCAGACTCTTTGCAACCCTATGGACTGTAGCCTATCAGGCTCCTCTGTCCATGGGATTTTCCAGGCAAGAGTGCTGGAGTGGATTGGCATTTCCTTCTCCAGGGGATCTTCCTGACCCAGGAATCGAACTCAGGTCTCCTGCATTGCAGGCAGACGCTTTACTGTCTGAGCCACCAGGGAAGCCCTAATACAGGAAGACCTGCATACAGTATGAAATGGCAAAAAGATAGGACACTGAAAGAAGAACTCCCCAGGTCAGTTGGTGCCCAATATACTACTAGAGATCAGTGGAGAAATAATTACAGAAAGAATGAAGAGACTGAGCCAAAGCAAAAACAACACCCAGTTGTGGATGTGACTGGTGATGGAAGTAAAGTCTGATGCTGTGAAGAACAATTTGCATAGGAACCTGGAATGTTAGGTCCATGAATCAAGGCAAATTGGAAATTGTCAAACAGGAGATGGCAAGAGTGAACATCAACGTTTTAGGAATCAGTGAACTAAAATGAACTGGAATGGGTGAATTTAATTTAGATGACCATTATATCTACTACTGTGGCAAGAATCCCTTAGAAGAAATGGAGTAGCCCTTATAGTCAACAAAAGAGTCCAAAGTGCCATACTTGGGTGGAATCTCAAAAACGAGTTTTCCCACAGTGGCTACACCCACCACCAAATTCTGCTGATTACACCTCCTACTCAGTGGGCCATCACTTCTGCGGGTGCTGCTATTGTTCTGCTGTGGTCCCTATGTGGGCACTGCATCTCTTCTTAATCTTTTCTGCTTCTGTTAGGTCCTTACTGTTTCTGTCCTTTATCATGCCCATTCTTGCATGAAATGTTCCCTTGATATCTGCAATTTTCTTGAAGAGATCTCTAGTCTTTCCCCTACTGTTTTCCTCTATTTTTTTTTTTTTTTTTTGCATTCTTCATTTAAGAAAGCCTTCTTATCCCTCCTTGCTATTCTCTGGAACTCTGCATTCAGTCGGGTATAACGTCCCTTTTCTCCTTTGTCTTTTGCTTCTCTTCTTTCCTTAGCTGTTTGTAAAGTTTCTTCAGACAACCACTTTGCTTTCTTGCATTTCTTTTTCTTTGAGATGGTTTTGGTCACTGCCTCCTGTACAGTATTATGAGTTTCTATCCATAGTTCTTCAGGCACTCTACCAGCTCCAGTCCCTTGAATCTATTTGTCACCTCCATTGTATAATCATGAAGAATTTCATTTAGGTCATACCTTTTCTTGAGATTTCCTTATATTTCCTACCTCTTCAAATGTCTGGTTGTAATTTGAGGTGCTATTAGATCTATTACTTTCCATTCTTGTATCTGCATACAGAACATTCGGACTTAAGGACAGGTGCTGAAATTCTTCCTCTGTAGCCTGACCATCTTCTTAGCTTTGTATAACCAAGCATTCAGGTTTTTCTGGTTTCTGTGTGATTTTTCTGCTTACATAGGTTTGATCTCTTTGATCTTCAGGGTTCCAATTGCCCTTGTCTCCTAAATGAACATCAGTTCAGTTGTTCAGTTGTGTCCGACTCTTTGCGACCCCACGAATTGCAGCACGCCAGGCCTCCCTGTCCATCACCAACTCCCGGAGTTCACCCAGACTCATGTCCATTGAGTCGGTGATGCCATCCAGCCATCTCATCCTCTGTTGTCCCCTTCTCCTCCTGCCCTCAATCCCTCCCAGCATCAGAGTCTTTTCCAATGAGTCAACTCTTCCTATGAGGTGGCCAAAGTATTGGAGTTTCAGCTTTAGCCTCAGTCCTTCCAATGAACACCCAGGACTGATCTCCTTTAGAATGGACTGGTTGGATCTCCTTGCAGTCCAAGGGACTCTCAAGAGTCTTCTCCAACACCACAGATCAAAAGCATCAATTCTTCGTCATTCAGCTTTCTTGACAGTCCAACTCTCACATCCATACATGATCACTGGGAAAACCATAGCCTTGACTAGACGGACTTTTGTTGGCAAAGTAATGTCTTTGCTTTTCAATATGCTACCTAGGTTGGTCGTAACTTTCCTTCCAAGGAGTAAGCGTCTTTTAATTTCATGGCTGCAATCACCATCTGCAGTGATTTTGGAGCCCCCCAAAAATAAAGTCTGACACTGTTTCCACTGTTTCCCCATCTATTTGCCATGAAGTAATGGGACTAGGTGCTATGATCTTTGTTTTCTGAATGTTGAGCTTTAAGCCAACTTTTTCACTCTCCTCTTTCACTTTCATCAAGAGGCTTTTTAGTTCCTCTTCACTTTCTGCCATAAGGGTGGTGTCATCTGCATATCCAAGTAATCAGTCTCATGTGAGTCTCATATGAGACTGATTACTTGGATGTGACAGGCAAGAAGCAGACAGGCCAGGCCTAGCATGCTTATGATTCTTCTACTAGGCTAGGAAAAATACAGCATTCTTGATTTCTAAATGGCCAAATGACCTCTACCTTTGAAATGACCTCTACCTTTGAGTCCCAGATAAATATATCAATTATTTGAGTTACATTTGGGTTAAAACCTGATTTAATTACCATCAATCAATTCAGATTCACTTCTGCTTAGTTAGGTTTCCTAAAAAGCAACCAGGAGAGACGAGTATTTGGGTGCAAGTCAATTCCTGGAAGGTGATGCCAGGAAACACAGAGTTACGAAAGCAAATCAGGGAAGGCAGGTCAACCACTACACACACGAGTGGAATGACCACTGGGGGTCACTTGGGCCACCTCTGCTGGAACAATTCTGAGGAATGATCTAGCAGACTCTGAAAGGGAAGGCCACCTACTTCTCACTGACTGAGGGTTCTTGCTGGGCCACTTACTCCAGGACTCTTGGCCTGCCCTGCACAGCATTGACCTGTGGCAGAACAGACACACAGGGAACACTGGCATGTGGACGTGTCTGTAGGCTTCCTCTGGGTGGGCTGAGCAATTCAGCAGGAGGAGCGAGTGTCTGCTCAGTCTACTTGGTTCACTTTTGGAACCACTATTCTATTTGGAACCACTTGTGCCCCATGTTGAGTGCACTTCTCTTCTCTTGACTTGAGGAACCAGCCTGTACAAGGAAATTGACAATAAGGTGATTAGTGTGAGAAGCCCCTATTCCCACAGCTGCCATGATGAGTTCCTAGACTGCAATCGATACTCATCTCCCTCTTTAACTACACATTTTATATCCCTCTTGATCCTCTGCCAGTCCCTCTGTTTGTTCATATGAGGACACATATATTACATATCCACAGAGCATCCAAGCACTTGGCTACTTTGTCTAATCACATGATGGTTCCTGCATAAGTGTACTTGTCACCAGTCTCACTAACAGAGCCACTTAATCCCAACGAGTCTATACACAGTCCCCCTTTGTGTAGCAGAAGCTGGTTTATTCATGATGTTCAGGGTCAGTGACCTCTGCTTTATTTACCATGCCTTTGGTCTACTTGCCTCCTGGCATGAGGTCCGTAGCCTGACCAATTATGGCTTTAGGTCTCTGGATCCTATTCTGTACCTCCTGGTGGAAGTCTTCCTCTTTGGGGGTTCCGAACCACTAATCCTGCAGGGCCTGAAGTTGTGGGGACAGAAAGCACCTCCTCTCCTAGCAGATCACAGGGTAAAATGGTGAGAAAACCTGCTCTTCTGTCTTTTGTTCCAGAGCTACAGTACTATATTCATAACCCAAATACCAAATAATAGAACATAATTTGGTTATGGTCTTGCAGATATTGAAATGTTGATTTGAAACCAGCTGCATCATATACCCAGTGGACATGAGGCTAAACCGCTAAGATCTTGGACAACAGTCAGACGAAGACAGGAAATACAGTGTTGAACTGTGCTGAGTCTACGTGACCCTGTTCAACTTGAGGTTGAGTATCTCTGAAAGGCCTCTCCCAGCTAGTCTGGGGCTTGTCTTATCTGCACTGTCTGCTCAGGAAGCCACTCCTCTTAAGGCTTTGTAACTTCAGGAAGTGGTTCTCCAGGTCATCACAGGGATGGGCATATATCTGTGGTGTGCACACTCAGGGTATGTAGATTCAACAGGGTCAGGTTCAGATGTTTATGTAAATGAACTGTGACCTCATCCATTCTGTGGAAATGGTACAGTTAATTGACTAACTCAGCAACTACAGGATATCTTCATTACTTTCTTCTTCCAGGGACTAGGGAAAGTGGTTCATTCTGTGGTTTCCACTGAACACATGTGTAACTGTAGTATTAATGAGTTGGAGACCATCTGTAGTCTAAATATTGGCATCTCAGAGTCATTTTGGTTGCTCTGAAGATTGTTATGTAGAATATTCCAAAGGAAGGGCTTGTTGGAGCAGGATTCTGGGTGTATGTTATAGCTTTTGAACTTATTCTTGAAAGTCATTTTCATTTTTCTTGTAATAATGAAGTCATTTTCTTGATAGAATTTAAGATTTCAACACTGTCTCATATCTTAGTGTTGCTGTAGAATTAAGAATGATTTGGTTTTGTTGCTGAAATTCTCAGGATTTTGTTCTACTTTGAGGTCCAATGTGCCCACATGTTGCCCATTATGAGTAGCTTTTTCTCTGGAAAGCTTGTTCTGAGGAATACCCATGTGGTGGAAACCATGCCTTGCAGGGGATTGACAGAAGAAAAGGGGGGTATAATAGATAGAAGAAAAAACACATTATCTTTTATATTATATCATTTTGTCTTTCACTATACCTTGCAGTTTTTGTGTGTGTGATAGCAAGATATGATGTATGGGGTAAAAATACTCTGAGTAGAACTTTGATTAGTCGGGTAACAAATGGGAGAAGTATTCCCTTATCATAGGATGAGGTCTAAGGGTTTCAGTTTCTGTGCTTTGGAACTGTGACCTTCACAAGAGTTACCCAGTAGTTTTTCTCCCTCTGAGGGTGGACCAAGCTGCTTAAGTGAGTTGGAGTTGGGTATTTCCCTCTGGGTCACATAAGTTCTCATGTGAAGGTGAGAATCTGGTATACTAGTTCCCTGAGCATATGTCTTATTAACAGAATGCACTGACCTTTCTAAATGGCTTTTTCTCCTTTCCCTGCCAGACACAAGAGCAGATTGTACTCAGATTTTCGCGGTGGGAACCCAGCTGAGGTCCTGTGGAGAACAGTGAAAGTGAAAATCACTCAGTCATGTCCGACTGTTTGCAACCCCATTGACTTGTCCATGGAAATCTCATGATATTCTGAAGACCTCCTATGGCTGGGTCCCACTGTAGTTTTTAAATCTCAAGCGTGTCTGCACTGAACTTTCAGAAATTGATCAAGTATAGTTCAGGTTTTCCTCCCTCTGCTGGTTCTCCCTGGGTTTTTCCCTTGAGTCCCTGCTCATGTGAGCAGGAGCTCCGTCTGTTTACCTGTCTCTCCAATCTAGGGGATCGCAGTTTGCCCTGGACCTCCCTCTCTTGAGACCATCCAGGAAGGATTGTCTATTTTTTTCCTCTTCAGTCTCAGTTATTTACTGGCTGTTAGGACGGAGTGGCCACCGCCGACATCCACGCATGTGGCACTGGAATGTGGCGATCTCATCCGGCACCATTATGAATACGACCTTTTTGTGCACCAAGACCTGAAGTCTGAGATCTGAGGTCCTTAGCAGAAATTAAACCTTGGCAGAGAAGGTATGTGAGGAATGAAAGAGGCAAGAGTTAGTTGTGTTTTTAAATACTTGATTTAACATATCAGAAGCTATTCTGGGAAACTCACTGTCGGTTATGATGTGATGCGACTAAATGCCTTTTTTTCCTCTCTGGTCTGGAGCTGAAAGGAATATCAGATTTCCTTGGAGAAACTAAGGCCCTCTGAAGGTACAGTCATGTTGGGTGTAACATGTGATGACCTCACAGGACATGAGGCAGTTCATTCCTTGAAGGAGGTCGGGGAACCTTGGGCAGCACCTCCATGTGATGGGTGCTCATGGGACATGACCCTGCCTCGTGGTTAGGGAGAAGTCCTCCTTCCTGTTCCTGGTAGGCAAGAGGGTCAGAGGCCTGAGTGCAAGTGTAGGGTCTGCCCTCAGGGTTCACAGGAGATTCCTTAGGACCCAGTGCAGGGTGGCAGAACAGAGAAAGTGACCTTGGCTGTATCTGTCTCACAGTTCCCTTTACATGTGCCCAAACTATTAATATTTGCCAGCTCTCATCTGGCTCTTATGTCTATTACAGGGGCCCTCTTGGTATGGACATGGATCTGTAGACATTGGAATAGGGCGTGAAGTGTAAGAAGTTTAGAGCTGTGTTGCCAACTGCTGAGTTCCCCCAAAGAGGCTTAGAAACCTGCTTACCTCTGAGGGAAAGTTTGAATCTTCAAGTGTTCCTCGAGCCCAGGGGATCAGGAGTTATCAACTGGTTTAACGGTTCCTGATCCAGCTGTAGTTGAAATTGAGACATTTTCCCTCTTAGTTCTATGTCTCAGTTCCTGGTGTGATAGGTTTAAACTCGGTAAGTCTTCTGTAAAACTGGTCAAGTGGCTGGATGTGTAGTTGGGAAAGTTATTGGAAATACAATGCAAGCTTTGTTCTGAGATGTTTTGCAGATTTTGTTATTGGGTCATCTTTCGGGCCATGTGAATGAGAGAACTCAGAGTAACTATTGTAGTTTATCTATAATTTCCTTAGGTGTTGCTGAACTATGTTGCTCCTATCCAGTTAACTTAGAAATAGATCATAAAGCTGAACTTCATGTCTTTGAGTAGGTAAACCAATACCAAATGGTAGTTAAGACTTTGTCTCCTTGCCCTTGATCATGGAGGCTAACCAACAGGTCTCAAAGGATGATGCATGCATGCATCCTAAGTCACTTCAGTCGTGCCTGATTCTTTGAGACCCCAGGGACTGTAGCTTGCCAGGCTTCTCTGTCCATGGGATTCTCTAGGCAAGAATACTGGAGTGGGTTGCCATGCCCTCCTCTGGGG
Organism: Bos indicus; assembly: GCF_029378745.1. NCBI lineage: Eukaryota > Metazoa > Chordata > Mammalia > Artiodactyla > Bovidae > Bos > Bos indicus. Next base: position 92,753,739 of record NC_091765.1, read on the forward strand.
ACTCTTTCTGACCCAGGGATCAAACTTGTGCCTCCTGCATCTCCTGTATTGGCAGGTGGGTTCTCTACCACTAGGGCCACCTGGGAAGCCCTTAGGATGAGAGTTAATGTTAAAGTTAGACCTGGGATTTTCAGAGTGGGATCACCTCAGGGAGATAGGAGTGGTGAACTCAGAGGCCAGCCATCCTACTGAGCTTGTGTTTTAGAGAAGAGACTTGTCAGATCCTTCCTCCATGTTTATTCCCACATTTTTAGTCACATATATCCCTGACTTTGTTTTAGGAAATCATCTAAGTTGTGAGTTGGTTTCAATCTAGTCTGTTAGTCTTGGTCATGGGTATGACTAACTCATTAGAGTGTCCACTTTCCCTCCCATAGACGATGTCCACAATGACTAACCCAGGGTGGGGGACATGCTGTGTAATCAGCCCCTATAATCCAAGAAGAGATTGCTGGAAAGGTCCACTTTGGTTTTTGAGAAGGCCTTTTGGAAAATATATTTGAATGATAATGAAGGCTAGAGCATCTGTTGTTAGAAAGGGAGGGCTTCCTGGAAGGTTGGAGGCTGGGGTCTCATGTGGGTCCCTATGTGGACCCTGAGGAGTGAATGTGAAAAACCATTGAGAGCTGAAGAGAGATGAGAGACAGGAAAGAAAGCTGTCTGGTTCTTGGAAAAACTAATGTCTTGATTCAGCTTCAGTGGATCAAACACCTTGAACCTTCATTTTGTAAGCCAGTGTATTCCTGTCTCAAGGAAATTATAATTGGGCTTTTCTGTCACTTGCAAGCAAAACAATCCTAAGTGATAGAGCTTACTGGACCATCACAAAGATGTGGGTATTTGAGTAAACTGGATTTATCCATTGTTTGCAGTATTAAAACCAATTTGCAACTTAAATTTGGGGATTTAAGTGGTAGAAATGTGTTTTAAAGGCTTTTCAGACTAAGTCACAATGGGTCAGGGAAGAAAGAAAAAAAAAAACCCAAAAGAGGCTGGAAAATCTATTCTAAGGCCAATATAAAAAGTTCTATGTCCATATGGCTATCCTGCTTACAGTTGAGTTTACCAACATAGGTGCCATTTTTGAGACGAGGTAGTTAGTAGTGCTTTGGAAACAGTCTGTCATGAATAAATGAAGTCAAGAAAATTTAGGGATCCACTACTACTTCTAGGACTTCTGTCTAGAAATGATAAAACTTACAGCAAGGAAGGAGAAAGCTTAAAAAAAAGTATGCCAAAGAGAGGATTAGTTGAGAAATCTCACGGATATTAACATCAACCCTTGTGCTAGCACTGATCTATAGAGTTGCCTAGGTAACAGTCAACCTGGATCCAGTGAGCCTCCTATCTACAGAAACAGATCTGAGTCCTGGCTTCCCTGGTCTGATGGCTGAGTCCTATAGCGACTTAAATTTCAGATGCTCAGTGATCTGCCTCTTTTTGAGGCAGGGTGGAGATATTGATGGCTGCCACAAGTTGACAGCTCACAACCATCCCTGATGTAGCTCGTCTGGGTCAATAGAAAAATGAAATTGCATATGGTGGAACATGAGAAGGCAAGAACAGAAGAATCGAAAATAAATGGACCCAAGAAAACATGATGAAACTTGGCAAATTGTTCCCCTATCTCCTAATCCTTATTCTTGATAAACTTTGGGAAAGAAGTATTCTTATCTCAGGCTTATCCCCTCATTATGGGGTGAATGAATATCCACAGTGATGAGGTCATTCAGGAGTATCCCTGCTACCTCCCTCCCCTGGTGGTCATTGTCTCTCTGAATGGAGCAGCTTTGGGGGCATCTGCAGGCATAAGTTATACAGATATAAAGGTGTCTTATATATATTTGTTAGTATTTTAAGTGGGGTCTAAATGTTTAAACTGTTCTGTAATCTGTGCTGTGTAGATGCAAAGAGGGGATTGATATTTGGAAACTTTTTCTTTTTATTTTTTTTGTGGTGAGAAACAAGCCTGCAGTAGAAATTCAGAGGGAACTGGAGTATCTGTAGGAGCCATCAATTACAGTGCAGGTCTAACCCTGTGAAGGAAAGAGGGAATAAATGTTGGATAGGACGTGAGCTAGACCGTGCTGCAATACTGAGTGCCTTGGTGTCATCAATGGCAACTAAGAGACCAGAAATGACCCCACAGGAGACCCAGGTCTCCCAGGGAGGGACCTTTCCCAGGTCCCTGCTGCACTCGGTCACTGGTTGGAAACAGCCCATGGGGTGTGGCTCCGATGGTCATCAGAGGCCCCCTTGTGCTCACAGATCCACTTCTCTACCAGGTCTGCAGAGCAGCCCATCATGGTTCCCAACTCCTCCCTTTCAGAGGGTGTGAGTGGGGTGAAATACAGCTTTCCTTGGGGGGCTTGATCTTGGGTCACAACTGCTACCCCTCTTCTCCCTTCTCCCCTCAAAATTCTCTTCAGTCTTGGCTCTCACCTCATCTGAAGATTGGTGTGGTGTGATCCTAACTATCATCAGTGTGGTCTGAACCCTCACTAGTGGGTCCTCATCAAGCCCGAGCTGCTGACCGTACCTGAGTTACAGTGAGGCAAGGGAAGGAAGTCTGAAGAGATGGTCAAGAGGATCTCCTGGGCTTAACATACGTTATTCCCTGTTCCCATCATGTAAAAGTAGCCCAGCTTCTTGATGATCAGTCAGGTATGCCTGTAACAATTCTGACTCATGAGATGATATGGTCTGTCTCTTGGCAAGATGGAGAGCAGTACAGCTCAAGCTCCTACCTCTCAATTCTGGGGGCCAAAGGGTCTTCCTACTGTGTTCATCCTGTATGGGACTGTCTGTGCTTCTTGGACGTGGGTGACTCTTTTCTTTCCCTGGTTAGGGAATTTTCAGCTATTACATCTTCAAATATTTTCTCAGGCTCTCTCTTTCCTTCTCCTTCTGGGACCTGTTTCATGCAAACATTAGTCCCCTTGATATTGTCCCTGACGTCTCTTAAACTGTCCTCGTTTCTTTTTGTTCTTTTTCTCTGTCCTGTGGTAGTGATTTCCATGACTCAATCTGTTCTTTTTTTAGTCTACTATTGTTTCCTTCTAGTGTGTATTTCATTTCAGTTATTGTATTCTTAAATTGGTTATTCTTTATATTTTCTGACTCTTTGCTTGAAACGTCTAGCTTCTCACTCTGTGCACTCATTCTCCCAAGTTCTTTGTCTTTATTAATCTGAACTCTTTGGGAGTAGATGCCTATCTTCATATCACTTAGTTATTCTGGGATTTTATCTTGTTTCTTTGTCTGGAACATATTCCTCTGCTGCTTGATATCTCTTTGGCTTAGGGTTCTGGGATCCACAGCATCACTGATGGGTCCTTGACGCACTGCAGGGACTCTCTGAGGCTGCAGCACTGTCAGAGCTCTAAGAGCACTTCCGTGTCTGGCAGCCAGGGACCAGAGTAGATAGCACTCATTGCAGAGCCAGTGCTTGGTACATTCTCAGTTGCGGGGGCCCGCAGAATGTGCCCATGTAGTGGCAAGGCGCCAGCTGCAGGCCTTTAAACCTCTGTCTTATCACCAACCCATAGTGATGGGGCAGCAAGTCTTGGGACCAGCTCTGGGCTCACTGGCAGCTACAGGGCCCTGGCTGTCAGCCTTGCCCAGGTCACACCTACTGCGGTGGAGGCAGGTGACCTGTGTTGGGCTGGGGATGTGCAGGTGACAGCTGGAGGGGGTCGCTACAGGTGGGCGCAGTGGTGCCAGCCAGGTACAGAAGGCCCACAGGCAGCTTCAGGGGGCTTTGGCTCCCATGCACTCACCTGTGGCTCACACGCCCCGAATCAGGGCATGCATGCAGCTGTGGAGGCTTATTACAGGCATCAGGGTGGTGGCATTCAGGAGTACAGCTGGAGGGCTCGCCCTGAGTGTGTGCATGGCAGTGGGGGTCATTATGGGGGGATTCAGGTTGGCTTCTTTCATTTACACACAGCCCACCTGATGCAAATAGCTGGCTCATTGGAAAAGACCCTGATGCTGGGAAAGATTGAGGGCAGGAGGAGAAGGGGATGACAGAGGATGAGATGGTTGGATGGCATCACTGAGTCAGTGGACATGAGTTTGAGCAAACTCCGGAAATAGTGAAGGACAGGGAAGTCTGCCATGCTACAGTCCACGGGGTGGCAAAGAGTGGGACATGACTGAGGGACTTAACAACAAGCCCGAACCAACTGCTGGTCTCTGGTGAGGGCAGGGAGGAACTCAGGCGGCTGGCGTTTTACACTTGTGTGGCTGCAGAGACCTTGGGTGTCTGCTGGTGTGGGTGCCAGCTTCCCCTAGGGCAGCAAGGAGGGGCTTGGGTAGCTGCATCAGCCAACAAAACTTCTTGTGGGGTAGAATCTGCAGGGCTCTGTAAAGGCTGCTGGCTGTCAGCTTCTTCGGTGGTGAAGTCAGCTGGGTCTGTCTGCAGAGCAGGTCCCTGAGAACACCATTGCTCCTGCTGCATGGCTGTTGTTGACAGCATCTGCTGCCTTTGTTCCTAGCTGTCTCTACATCTCAGGTCTGCCAGTCTCTGGGCGGGGTGGGATGGAGCGGGACATTCGTACAGTGCCCCAGAGGCTGCAGAAACTGATGGTTCACCCTGCTTTCATTTCCCAGCAAGGGAAACTCTAGTTGAGGACTTAGCACTTCATGCTGGGCAACACCAGCTTGGGGGATGGATTGATGGAAGCATCCTTCTTTTTGTGTAGTTATCATTGAAGTTTCTGTTCTATTGCATTACTAAAGCTGCTAAGTGGGCCCCAGAGCTCTCCCAGAGCTGTGTGTTCATGGATAGCTGCATAATGGTTGACCTCTGTTGGGGGACAGGGTGGAGTTTCCTATATTGTCATTTTTGGTGATGTCACTCAAGATTCAGTATGGTTTAAAGTGATGTACAGCTGACCCTTTGAGCAACACAGGTTTGAACTGTGCAGGTCCACACACGCAGATTTCTTTCACTAAATACATACTACAGTACTGAAGACATGCATACAGTACTACATGATCACCAGTTAGTTGCATCTGCAGATGCAGAACTGCAGTGAAGAGGGTCGATTGTAAAGTTATATGTGCATTTTTGAATGGGCGGAGCGTGGCTGCTCCTAACCCCTACATTGCTCAAGGGTCAGCTGTATTGTGCCGAATTGACAAGGGGTAGACTATGCTGGTCTTCCGATGTGTCAACTTGGCCAGGCTACAGTCCCCAGTTGTTCAGTTAAACATTAGATGTTTTTGTGCAGCTTTTTATAGAGTAGGGCTTCCTAGGAAGCACTAGTGGTAAAGAATCTGTCTGCCAATGCAGGAGACGCAGGAGACAAGGGTTCAATCCCTGGGTCTAGAGGATCCCCTGGAGAAGGGAATGGCCACCCATTCCAGTATTCTAACTTGGGAAACCCCCATGGACAAAGGAGCCTGGCAGGCTACTGTCTATGGGGTCGCAAAGAGTCGGACATCACTGAACATGAGCAAAAACAAGCAAGTGATTTATGGAGTAATTAAAGTTCCACAGTCAGTTGTCTGTAGGTCAGGTAGATTGTTTTAGGTAATCTTATGAGCCCGACTCAACCAGTTTAAATGATCTGAGAGCTGAGACATTTCTCAAGATGTCTGTGGACAGAGTTTGAACAGATTTTGGATCTGCCTTACTACCACTGTATAACTCATTTCCTTGCAATCAATACCTTAATATATATCTCCTACTGGCTGTTTTTCTGGTTGAACCATAATGAACACATGCTCTTGTTTAAGTACATAACTTCCAAGATTAAATAAGTTTTTTCAATAAGAGTAATTCCAACCACACAGAGAGGAGAGTGAAAAGGATTTCTATAACCTTACAGGTCTGAGCCTTTGGCACTGGCTGTGCTTCCCAGGTGGCGCTAGTGGTAAACAAGCTGCTTGCCAGTGCAGGAGACATAAGAGATGCGGGTTTGATCCCTGGGTCAGGAAGATCCCTTGGAGGAGGGCATGGCAACCCACTCCAGTATTTTTGCCTGGAGAATCCCACGGACAGAGGAAACTGGTGGGCTACAGTCCATGGGGTCACAAAGAGTAGGACTCGACTGAAGCAGCTTAGCATGCACCCGCGTCCCATGATTAATCCTCTTCTGCCATCTTGTGGTGATACTTGAACATTTACAGTGATGACTGCTCAAGGAATACTGAAAATCCTTAAGCAATTCTGCTGAGTTACCATCTCATAGGGAATGATGCCAGGGTTACAATCAGGTGATATACATTTCTCTATTTTGCCAGTGATGGGAGTTGAGTACCTAAACACACAGTGTGTTAAGTTCCTATCTGAAAACAGCATACTTTAGAATGTGAACATCTGTGGCAACAGTCAGAATGAATATTTTTATATCAAAAGTTTAGAATTAGAAAAGCAACGCCTTCTTTGTAGAAAAGCTTAATGAATTTCTCTCTTGAGGTTCAAAGTCCCTCCTTTCTCACTATCTACCTCCCCATCCCTCTCAACAGGTGTTCAGTTGTCAAAAGGTCACCTAAGGTCATGGTTCAGGCGACTGAGCAAATGCAAAATGAACATAAATGATTTGAGAAACATAAGAATTAACTTGCAAAAGTTTAATTACAATGTACTTTTAAAAATGTAATTTCCTTTTATACTCAATATATCATGATCATTCTTCAATGAAGATGTGGCTTATTCCTTAAGTGTTGTGTATGAACTACATACTACTCAGTACTGTGTTGTATGAATGAACCATCATTTCATCTTCTCCTTGATAGACGACTAGCTCAGAAGGTCTTGATGTCATTCTTAAACCTGAGCCATGATGATTGTTGCCCAGACTTTATGAATTTTGCTGCAGAAAGTTGTTGGTCAGAAGGTGATAATATTAAGACCGTAAAAGGGAAATCTAATGGGAAGAGGGTAGAGGATGACAAATCACCACCAGACTCCTTTGAGGAACCTCGATTCTCAGGAGCTGCTATATGCATTGATTTCAAGGCAGATAATTGAACCGGGAGGGCAAGATTTTCTCAGTGGTGCCTCTGTGACTGGTGTTTGGAACCACATCTCAACACTGCTGGTGATCTTGGTTGTGGTTATTTAGTCGCTAAGTTGTGTCCGACCCTTTTGATCCTATGGATGGTAGCCTGCCAGGCTCCTCGGCCCATGGGATTCTCCAAGCAAGAATACTGGAGCGGGTTGCCATTTCCTTCTTTAAGGGATCTTCCTGACCCAGGAATTGAACCCTGGTCTCCTGCATTGCAGGCAGATGATTTACCAACTGAGCTGTAACAGCCCTCATTTCAGTGTACTAGTTCACTACCCTGAACTAAGGAGATTCAACTCAAATTCTTTGCAATAGGAGGGCCATGTAAATAAATGCCATAAGATAGATATGCTATAAAAGCCAAATAAGAAATGGCTAAACCTTTCAGATGTATACCATTTACCATGTACATAAACATAACTAATCTTCATGTTGACCCGATAAATTAGGTGCTATCATCTCATTCTGAAAAAGGCAAGCATCACCCCCTCTAGGAAACTTCTCAATGTTGACCTTGCCCTTCTTGGTACCTACATACTCCTTTGAGGTACAAATGGGCTATGAAATTGGCCAAATTGTTTGCCGATGGTTAATAAGGTCGTGAGAGAGGGAGAAAGTGGGAACCTTTAGTTCTACTGAAAGGTAGGTTGCCAGATAAGATCCTTCTCTAGGGGAACTTCCCAACCCAGGGATCAAACCTCCTGCACTTCTGGCAGATTATTTACTGACTGAGCCACCAGAGAAGCCCCACATAATACAGGATGCCCTGATAAACCTGTATTTCATGTTAACAATGCATAACTTCATAAGTGTATATACTAAATCGATACATGTGTAAATATGGATATATTTACACAGTTTCCTTTCTTTCTGTGGGCCCATGCTGAACAGCAATCACTGGATAAGGGCTAACACAAGGGATGCAAACTTGCAGACATGTCCAGGACCAGAGTCCAGTGACAGGCCTCGGGAGAGATGAGTGTGGACACCAGGAAAACAGTGCATACTGAGACTGGGAGAGACAGAGATGCTAAAAAAGTGTTCGACTGAATCTGGGTGGGATGCCCATAGCATCTTCTGGATAGAGTCCAAGAACCATCCTGAAAATGTGACAGGTAAGAATAAACTTAAAATGAGACTCAAATAGATGTGAGAAGTGTACAAGGTGGTCACAATTTGGGGGGAAACCTGTAACAGGGTCAGTAGACTAGCTCTAACCCTCACTGCTGCACGTGGTCCCGAGGTCATACATAATTTTCACCATTTTTCTTCCATTACTACACACTCTAGATTACCTGTCCCTTTGGCTAGTATTTTTGCTGGATTAGACCACTTGTCCGGTGGCCTAGACATTTACCCCGAGTTTCTGATTACCAGAAGGGGCTATTTCCCTATGCATAGATATGATCCCAGCCATGTCACTACTTCTACTATCAGCTCTGACTTTCAAACAAAGTCACATATTGCAGAAGAAGGAAGTTCTGAGCGATGCTGGTTTCCCATGTACCCACACATTCCTGATGGCCTTAGTAACACAGTGCTCAAGTGTGAAGTGCTAGTTCTTACTAGGGAAGAGTGGGCCACCTCTGTGTACTTAAGAGTTCAGGGGGTCTGCAGAACCAACCCCCTCAAGGGACTCTGGATGGGGAAATGTGGATAGTATTTTTCCAAATAGGACCCTGACTTGAGCGTAGCAGACCTGCCTTAAGTGAAAGTCGCTCAGTCGTGTCTGACTCTTTGCAACCCCATGGTCTATACAGTCCATGTAATTCTCTAGGCTAGAATACTGGAGTGGGTAGTCTTTCCCTTCTCCAGGGGATCTTCCCAATCTAGGAATCAAACCAGGATCTCCTGTATTATAGGTAAAGACCAACTGAGGTATCAGGGAGCCAGTATTCTGGCCTGGAGAATGCCATGGATTGTATAGTCCATGGGGTCGCAAGGAGACCTGCTTTGGCTGAGCATTAAAATGTTGTTCATTGAATAAGAGGTTAGCTATGGATTTGTCACATACGGCCTTTATTATGTTGTGGTATGTTCCTTATATGCTCAAGTTTTGAGTGTTTTTTTAATGTTGAAAGGATGTTAAACTCTGAAATGCTTTTCCTGAATATATTGAGATGAATTGATGATTTTCGTCTCTCACTTATTAATGTGCTGTATTACATTTATTGATTTATTTGTGTTGAACCATCCTTGCATCCCAGGGGTAAATCCTACTTGGTTATGGTGAACAATCTGCTTAATGTGCTCTTGAATTCGGTCTGAAAATATTTTCTTTAGAATTTTTGCATCTGTATTCATCAGAGATATTGGTCCGTGGTTTTCTTGTATGCCTTTATGTGGCTTTGGTATCAGGGTAATGCTAGCCTCATAAAATGAGTTTTCATTTTTAGAAATTTTTTTTTTCCCAAAAAGTTTGGAAGGATTGGCATTAATTCTTTAAATGTTTGGTAGAAATCATCTGTGAAGCCATCAGTCCTGGGCTTTCCTGTGTTTATTATTGATTCAGTCTCCTTTTTATTGGTTTGTTCATATTTTCTATTTCTTATGTAGTTTTGGTTGGTTGTTTAAGTGTGTTAAGAACTTATCCAGCTTTTCTAGGTTCAGTTCAGTTGCTCAGTCATGTCTGGCTCTTTGCGACCCCATGGACTGCAGCACACCAGGCTTCCCTGTCCTTGACCAACTCCTGGAGCTTGCTCAAACTCATGTTCATCCAGTCGGTGATGCCATCCAACCATCTTATCCTCTGTTGTCCCCTTCTTCTCTTGCCTTCAATCTTTCCCAGCATCAGGGTCTTTTTCAATGAGTCAGTTCTTCACATCAAAACATCCAAAGTATTGGAGTTTCAGCTTCAGCATCAGTCCTTCCAATGAATACTCAGGACTGATTTCCTTAAGGATTGACTGGTTTGATCTCCTTGCAGTCCGCGGGACTCAGGTCCCTTAATTTTCTAGGTTTCCACAGTTTTTTGGGCACATTTTTGCTTAGAGTAGTCGCTCATGACCTTCTATATTTCTGTAGTATTGGTTGTAATATCTCCCATTTCTGGTCATATTTGAACCTTCCTTTTTCTCTTAGACTAGGTAAAGGTTTGTTTTGTTTCTTTTTGAAATACCAGTTCTTATTTCATTGATAATTTCTATTTTGGTCTCTATTTACTCTCATCCTGATCTTTATTTTCTTCTCAATTTGGGCTTTGATTGTTTTTTCAGTTCATTGAGTAATAAATTGAGACTTTTTTCTTAATGTAAGCATTTTTCAATATATACTCCCCTCCTTGAACATGTATCCATTTTCATACATTTCAAGATTTTCTTAACTTCTTGCTTTTTTGACACATTGGCTGTTCAGGGCTGTTTTAATTTTTACATATTTGAATTTTCCAGTTTCCCTGTTGATTTCTAGTCATGCCATTGTGAACAGGAAAGATAGCTGGTATAATTTCAATGTTTTAAAATTTTCTGGGACTTGTTTTGTGACTTACCATGTGTTGAAAGTGAGGTAATGAAGTCCCTTACTATTATTGTATGTTGTCTATTTCTCCCTCCATATCTGTTGTTGTTCAGTCGCTAAGTCGTGTCTGACTCTTTGTGATCCCATGGGCTGCAGCATGCCAGGATTCTCTATCCTCTACTCTATTGTGGAGTTTGCTCAAATTTATGTCCATTGAGTCAGTGATGCTATCTAATCATCTCATCTTCTGCTGCCCTCTTCCCCTTTTGCCCTCAATCTTTCCCAGCATCAAGGTCTTTTCCAGTGAGTTGGCTCTTTGCATCAGGTGGCCAAAGTATTGGAGCTTCAGCTTCAGTATCTATTAGTGTGTGCTTAATGTATTTACGTTCTCTGATGTTGAGTACGTATATATTTATGGTTCTTACAGCCTCCTGATGGGTTGACCCTTTTATCATTACACAATGACCTTCTTTGTTACAGTTTGGACTTAAAGTCTGTTTTGTTGGATATAAGGATAACCCTCCTTTTTCAGTTTCCACTTGCATGAAATCACTTTGAGCCTACATATGTCCTTGAAGCTGAAGAGTCTCTTGTAGGCAGCTTATGTTTGGGTCTAGTTTTTTTTTTTTTTTTAATTATTAATTCATCCAGTTACCTTGTGCCTTTTGATTGGAGAATAATCTATTACATCTAATGTAACTATTGGTGGTAGGTCAGGACTTACTATTGCCATCTTGTTAACTGTTCTCTGTGCTTTAGTTTTTCGTTTGTTCCTTTCTTGGTCTCTTGCTATCTTCCTTTTGAACTGATAATCTGCCATAGTGGTATGCTTTGATACTCTTCTCTTTATGTTGTGTATGTATTCTATAGGTTTGTGTTTATCTACTACAGGTTTTTTTTTTTTTTTGTGGTTACTCCGTGGCTTCCTCGAAATATTTTATAGATATAATAGTCTATTTTATGCTGATAGCAACTTAACTTTGATCGCATATGAAAACTCTACCCTTTTACTTCCCCCAAACACATTCCGTTTTTAATTTCACAAATTACATCTTTTTTATATTGCATATTTTTTATTAAGACTTACGTAGCTATAGCTATTCATATATTTGTCCTTTGACCTTTTTGAGTAAAATTTATTTTTAATATACTATGTATTCTGTAACAGACACAGAATGTAAAATTTTATTTTAAAAATTTGCAGTCCTTTAATTGGTAACCTGAGATACTTATTTTATACATTTAAATTATCTAAAGATTTGATAACAGTATTTAGATACATTGTAACCCAGAAATGAAAATATACAAAATAGTTCTAGGAACGCATGTATTTTTATGTATAGATCCACTTATAAATCATACAAAGGTACATATTTATTTTAAAATTAAGAGTTTGCAAATGAAACCAGTTTATCTAGTTTCTTACCAAGGTATGACAAAAATATTTTATGCAAAAAATAAAAACTGAAGCAGAAATAAGACTTTCAACTTATGATTTTTAACATTCAGTTCAGTCAGTCAGTTCAGTTGCTCAGTCGTGTCCGACTCTTTGCGACCCCATGAATTGCAGCATGCCAGGCCTCCCTGTCCATCACCAACTCCCAGAGTTCACTCAAACTCATGTCCATAGAGTTGGTGATGCCATCCAGCCATCTCATCCTCTGTTGTCCCCTTCTCCTCCTGCCCTCAATCCCTCCCAGCATCAGAGTCTTTTCCAATAAGTCAACTCTTCACATGAGGTGGCCAAAGTATTGGAATTTCAGCTTTAGCATCAGTCCCTCTATTGAACACCCAGGACTGATGTCCTTTAGGATGGACTGGTTGGATCTCCTTGCAGTCCAAGGGACTCTCAAGAGTCTTCTCCAATACCACAGTTCAAAAGCATCAGTTCTTCGTCATTCAGCTTTCTTCACAGTCCAACTCTCACATCCATACATGACCACAGGAAAAACCATAGCCTTGACTAGACAGACCTTTGTTGGCAAAGTAATGTCTCTGCTTTTGAATATGCTATCTAGGTTGGTCATAACTTTCCTTCCAAGGAGTAAACATCTTTTAATTTCATGGCTGCAATCACCATCTGCAGTGATTTTGGAGCCCCCAAAAATAAAGTCTGTCACTGTTTCCACTGTTTCCCCATCTATTTCCCATGAAGTGATGGGACCAGATGCCATGATCTTCGTTTTCTGAATGTTGAGCTTTATTTTTAACATTAGCAAACTATAAATTGCTATTTCTGAAGCCTAAACCATAACTGTTCTCCCTTGCATTTTTGTCATGCTTATAATAAAACTTAAAAAGAACTCAACACAATAAGTGGAATTCTCACATTTTAAACCATTTTAATACAAAGGATAGCGATTCAAATCATGTTTTACATTTCCGTGTGTGTGTGTCACTCAGTCGTGTCTGGCTCTTTGAAACTCCATGGACTGTAGCCTGCCAGGCTTCTCTGTGCATAGGATTCTCCAGGCAAGAATACTGGAGTGGGTTGCATTTCTACTTAAGTTTATATTGAACTAAAATTATTTCACAAGGAAGAACTATTTGATGTATCATGACATAATGCCTTAGAAACATTATTTGATGTTCATATCTATATTAGTAGGTATTTTACAGTGGACTTAGATGATCTGGTATATACCAAAATATTTAATGAAAACAAATCTATAACTAATCTATTTCAAGAGCAAAGATACTCAATATTTTTATTGCCTTTGGGAAATACACTGACTTTTAAAAAACACCTTTAAATCACTCATAGAAACTGGAAATAACATTTGCACAATACCTGAAAATTCTTATTGTTGAGTCTGTGTGGGTTAGCTGTTCAGTCATGTCCAAATCTTTGTGACCCCATGGACTGTAGCCTGCCAGGTTCCTCTGTCCATGGAATTTTCCAGGCAAGAATACTGGAGTAGGTAGACATTTCCTTCTTCAGGGGGTCATCCCAACCCAGGGATCAAACCTGGATCTCCTGCACTGCAGACAAATTCTTTACCATCTGAGTTACCATGTTAAGTCTCTCTACACAGCTACTTTTTCAATACAACTTTTATTAAGGAAATTAAGAGAAAATGTCCTTTTATTGAGTACAGCAGAATTACATAAGAGCAATATTAAGAATAATAGTTCAATGTTGGCTTTAAGCTATGTTTTATATACCTTAAATTTCCAATTCTCTTCATTCTGCTGCAATATAACCAAGCCCGTCTATGATAAGAACCAATGTCAGTCTTTGAACATCATGATTACAATTAAAAGCTTGGAATAGCATGATAAAGAAAAAGGTAACACTTTTTAAAAAAAAATCTAGTTGATTTACAATATTGTACTAGTTTTGGTGTATAGCAAAATGATTCAGATGTATGGAAAAACTGAATATATATATAAAGACTTTATATATTTCACATTACTTTTCATTTTAGCTTATTACAAGACATTGAATACAGTTCAGTATGTTATACAGTAAATCCTTGTTGCTTATGTATTTTATATGAACTGGTTTGTATCTGATAATTTATCCTTTCCTCCTCCCCTTTCCCCTTTGGTAACCATAGTTTCCTTTCTGTCTGAGTCTGTTTCTGTATTGTATATGGACTCATTTGTATCATTTTTAGATTCCACATTTAAGTGATACAATATTTGTCTTTCTCTGACTTACTTCACTTAGCATGATAATCTGTCCATGTTGCTCCAAATGGCAATATTTCATTCTTTCTTATGGCTAAGTAATAATTCCATTGTATGCATGTATATATTTAATATGTGTGTGTGCTCAGTCATGTTCAATTCTTTGTGACCCCTTGAACTGTGGCCCGCCAGGCTCTTCTGTCCGTGGAATTTTCCAGGCAAGAATACTGGAGTGAGTTGCCATGCTGTCCTCCAGGGAATCTTCTAACCCAGGGATGGAATTCGCATCTCTTACATCTCCTGCATTGGCAGGCAAATTCTTTACCATTGCGCCACTTGAGAAATCCATAATAATTCCATTGTATGTATATAAACACATACATATGTGTATGTGTATATGTACACAACACATCTTAAGCCAATCATTTGTTGATGGGCACTTGGTGTATTCCATGTCTTGGCTGTTGTAAACAGTGCTGAACATTGGGGTTCATGTATCTTTTAGCTGTCTTTTCTGGGTATATACCCAGGTGTGAGATTGCTGGATCATATAATAGTAGCTCTGTTTTCATATTTTAAGTAACCTTAATGGCAACCTCTTAAATCCCATTTTAAATTAACCTTATTTCCAAATAATACTTTTAAATGATTTCAATTAACCTATTGATTAGCCAGCATCAGCTTATAAATTCCCCCCCCCCCCAATATTCCAAGGTATAACTTTCAGCATCAGAAAGCATAGTAAGCACTTTTGATTATGATGAACAAAAAAATCAAGTGCTAAAATACCAGTGGTTTTCAGTGACAGGGTAAATGTCTCCCTCCAAGTATGTTCTTCCCACAAATTAAGATTTCATTTTTCTCTCAAAGAGTTTAAGGAAATCATAACTTTTTTTAGTTGAGGTGAAAAAACTGCTTCATAAGTTCATGTATTGTAAAAGCCACTGTGTGAGGAAGAACACAGTGGGTATAATTAAGAGAGAAACCACGATCCCTTTGAATTCCATGGTGTCCATAGACATACTTTATAGTCACCTTCCTGGTAAGGCACTTTTCAAATTCTGAAGGAGCAGTTCCTAACTACAATTACCAAAGAATACAACAAATGAGTAGGATACAACGACTCTGTGTTTTTGTTCCAGTAACACCACTGCAATGTAAGTTTGTGAGTTTTCAAAACAAAGACATTAGGATACAGCAAGTCCCCTACAAATGAATGAGTTCCATTCTGAGTGCACATTGGTAAGTCCAGTTTGTTCGTTAAGTCCAACAAAGTAGGCCTCGGTACCCAACTAATATATTTGGCTATATAGTAGTACGGTATTATGATAGGTTTATAAAACTTTGCAAACAAATACACTTAAAAACACAAAAGTAAAATATTTTTAATCTTACAGTACAGTACTTACCAGCTGTATCAGTAGTACCAGCTATATCACCGCTGCTTTTATGCTTGCCTCTAGACATCCTGGGCTTGAACTAAAGATACTGTGCTACTGTACTCTCTACAGTGCTACACAGTGATGTACACGCGATCACAACCACTTGTAGAAGATGCACACATGTGACAATGCACGCCAGACACAGGAACTAACATGATTGGACATGTGAACACACACTCACATCTTTGAAAGTTTGCAAATTGAAGGTTTGTATGTAGGGGACTTACTGTTATCAGAAATTCTGCCCAGAACGTAAGGAGCACAGGAAAGGTACCAGAAGGAAAAAAGCAACCAACCAACCAAATACATGCCTATGGAACCATTCCCAATACAGCAGGTATCAGGCCTCTGTAAAATACAAGGTAATCACTTTCCTTTGCTCAAACAATTTTGAAAGCATGACTAATTCCTGTATAAGTATGTTCCTCTTTCACTTGGAGTGTTCGGTGTACTCTAACCATGTGTAGAGGGTAAGTACCGATAACTGCTGTTAAACCTGCCACAGATCCAGCCATTAATCTGTGTACAGACCAGAAACTCAGCTTTGTAGTAGTAAATGTTCCATCATGCTCAAATGCGATAAACTGGATTGCACCATAGGGAAATATTCAGATCATCATTGCAATAATCCCTTTATATTAATACAATCCAAGGTATCCATCCTTTGGGAAATAGCAGGCAATGCAGAAAATACTTCCGAATGTTTTTAGCATTGACTGTGAGCTTGTAATAAAACTTTTACTTGATCCACAGGGGCAAGTGTTTTGGCACAGCATCTTGCAACACCTCTAGCCAGGAAGAAGCAAAACCAGAAGTCCTGGACTGCAGTGGGCCCTCCAAGTTCCAGCTGCCGAGATGGGTTAGCCAAAACCAGGGCTGCCTTGGGAGCTTTGGTCAAATTACAACCCAAGGGCATTAGCCATGGCCAGAATGGGCAGTGACAGGGCACTCACTGACTGGCAGGTAGGGCAGTGAGTGAAAGTCACTCACGTCCGACTGTTTGTGATCCCATGGACTATGCAGTCCAGGGAATTCTGCAGGCCAGAATACTGGAGTGGGTAGTCTTTCCCTTCTCCAGGGGATCTTCCCAACCCAGGGATAGAAAGAACCCAGGTCTCCCACATTGCAGACAGGTTCTGAGCCACAAGGGTCCTTTAACTGCCATACTAGAGTTACGTGGTTATAGTATTGAAAGTATTCTGAATTTGACTATATACTTAGTGTTACCAGTGTGATGCATGTGTGTGTATTTATTTTTGTACTGGGCCTTCGTTGCACTAGACCTACTGTATTAGATCTTTGTTGCTTTTCTCTAGTTGTGATGAATGGGGGCTATTCTCTAGCTGTGGACCATGGGCTTTAGGGTGCATAGACTCCGTAGTCGCAGCTCCTGGACTCTAGGGTGTGCGGGCTCAATAGTTGTGGTGAATGGGCTTAGTTGCTCCATGGCACGTGGGATTTTCCCAGATCAGGGATGGAGTCCATGCCTCCTGCACTGGCAGGTGGATTCTTTACCACTGAGCATCCAGGGAAGCCTCTACACATGTGACGAATACTTTCATAAGCTTACATTAGAAGTTAGCATCCTTTCATATTAATATGAAAAACATCTTTCAGCATTTCTTGTAAGGCAGGTATAGTGGTGATGGATTCCCTCAGCTTTTGGTTGTTATGAAAAGCTTTATCTACCCTTCATTTCTGAAGGATAACTTTTCTGGGTAAACTTTTCTTGGTTGGCAGTTGCTATGTGACCATGCTGGTGCTTTAGGTTTTGGAACTGTGAAAAATATCCATTTATAAGCCATGCAATTTGTGGTATTTTGCTATGGCATCTTGAATGGACTATATCAATTAAAATAGAATTGTTTATTGAAATTATTTTTCTCTGGTAGTGCTTTCTTCCTCCTTCATGTATTACACACTTTGGTCTTGATGATTGTATCCCTAAGCACTTTACATATACATGTACCTCTATATACAGATATTTTTCAAGATGATCAATAAGATTGTAATTG
This sequence comes from Bos indicus, assembly GCF_029378745.1. Classification (NCBI taxonomy): domain Eukaryota; kingdom Metazoa; phylum Chordata; class Mammalia; order Artiodactyla; family Bovidae; genus Bos; species Bos indicus. The sequence goes on from NC_091765.1 coordinate 92,771,304, forward strand.
CATATGTTCAATATTTTTCCTATGAAAGAACACATGGACAGGTTTCTAAGTCAGTACATTCAGTTATACTTCAGTATTCTTTAAATGCTATATAAAACTGGATAGTATGGACAATGTGATTAAAAAAAACACTTTTCCATGTAATGAAAATCTTGGTTGTGCCCAATTCATTGCTCTTGTAAGCCTGTTCACTGGAAAAGTTACAAAACTATTTAAGGATATGTATGTGTGTGTGTGTGTGTGTATGTATGTATGTATGAAAGATTGCTAGCAGTGCAATACAATCCTTTCAGTTCAAGGAACTGAGAGATACAGAGGGCAAAAAATTTATCTAAGGCCAGATTTAAACCATGTCTGACGCCAGTGATCATAAAATTTCCATGAAACGCTGCCAGCCTTTCAGCTTATATACTTAATAAGGAAGAATGGACTCATTAATGTGATTGATAGATGCCTTGAGTAATTTTTGAAATCCAAGGCAGTAACTGTCATGTATTTTCATCTTGTCACTCTTTTGCTAAGTATGGTTCTTAAACGTCAGGGATGTTTTTGTTGGGAGGATGAACATTAAAAGTTTTTTTTGGAATAGAGAATTGAGGCCCTGGGTCTTCAGATTCTTTTCTTCTCTCCTCTCTTCCTTTCCCCCTTTTCTTTTCTTGGTTATTTATCCAAGGCTGCCCATAGGCATAATCTGAGTACTCTAGTACATTAGCCTATGTAATGGGGATACAAAAGAACTCTGAACAATGGGAGCGACAACAAGGAAGTTAATACTCTACAGTAGGGATAGGGTTAAATGGATAGCTTGGCCATAAGAGAAGGTGAAGAGTCTTTTCTGCTTGGAGATGGACATTGCTGGTAATGCTTGAGTTGAAAATTGAAGGATGAGTAGACATTTTTCAAGTAGGGAAGGCATGCTAATCATAGGGAACAGCATGTAAGCGCTTGGTGTTCTGAAAATAATTGGTACAATCAGACAAATGTCTATTTTCTATCCTGGGATTGGCAGGAGTTGCAGTGGGAAGTAAGAAAAACCAAATCACAGAAGGCCTGTCCCCTGAAAAAACTCGGTCTCTCTTGCCTCCAATCTTGTCTCATGTTGCAGTAATCATCTAGCTGAAAGATGAGGGCCTAAACTGTGGGATGAGACAGGATAGATGTGAGAGATTTAAAGATTGAATCAATGCCAGCTGAAACTTAGCCAGGGTCCTAGTTCTGTTGAGCCTCAAACTAATTGGGAAACAAAGTTAGCCAAGAGATGGGAAAATTGGTAGTTAGCCAATTTCTTGTCTGATTCAAGATTTCCTGAGTTACTTGATATATCCATGTCCAAGGCACTTTCTCAGGGACAATAAAAGGCATTTCAGTGTATGGGATTCTAAATTGCTTTTCAGGAAAGTGTGAGAGTAGTTAAAATTTACAAAACAATCCTGAAGTAATGGGTTAAAGATAGAGTTCAAAGGTTGAATCCTGGTCAATCCTAGTGTAAAAGGTTGCTAGGACTTGAGTCTTGGTACAGTGTATTTCCATTGCAAAGGCCAGCAATAAATGATGTCTCTCTTGCTTTGTACTGTATCATAGTAATTGAGATGTTTGTTTCAAAGGAAAATAACATAGAGGAACATTAATACTATCCCCATTCCTAAAATTCTCTCCTACCTTCTTTTTCTAACTTCACCAGTGTGATAGTTTGGACTGTCCACACCAGCAAATTCCTGACTAATCAACTTCAGAAATCTAAATGAATAATGTTCCATTTAAAAGCAAAAAGGCCCACTGGCCCTTGTAAACAGAAAATAAACTTAATTCCATGAGCTACTTAATACCTTCTTATTTCCAGGAGCAGAAGCATCAGGCTGAGAAAATGTGTAAATAGGGGCAGAGCTGAAAGCTCCCCACAGGAGTCAACTGAAGATAAATGCATTAGGGCTAGGACCTCATGTGGGTGGCAATTCCGCAATCAGTATATCTGGAACAAACACCACCAAGAAATAAGGCACTGGAGAATTTTGACACTTACATTAGTGGATGCAGCAAAGCAGGGCCCAGTCATGTGCCCATGCCTTGTTGCCAAGAAGACAAGGAAAAATTGAGTACTTCTAGATTTGCAGCAGGATGTAAGTAATGTTAGATACCAAGGCTCACTTAGGACCCAATAAGAATGCGTTCGTGCTGGCTATAATCTGTTGCCACACTAATGCTGTATTAAAAACTACCACAGACTTAGTGGCTTAAAACAGCCATTTATTATGATCGCAAGAGCATGGGTCCACTGGGTAGTTCTGCTGGGTTTAACTTGGCAGTTCACTTGGTCCTGGCTAGGCTTAGTTTGGTGACTGGCTTGTGCTGGCTAGTCAAGAATGATCTCAGCTGGGGTTATTGGCTCTATTCTATGTATTTCATCTTTCAACCAGATTCCCTGAGCAAGTTCTCATGGAAATTGCATGGGTCTAATACCCAGGCTTGGCACACTGTCAGTTCTACCACACTCAACTGGCCAAGGTCCAGATTCAAGGGATGGGGAAATTATAGTTCCTCCCATGAAGAGGTAGAATCTAAGACCAATTCTAAAACAGCCTCAGTTCTCCACCTCTCCTATATCTATGATTTTTTTTTTAACTTTTAGCCACCTAGCCACCAGCTTCTTTTCTATTCTGATATTATCACTAATTATAGGTAAATATGCATGCACGGGTCCTTTTTCACACAAATGGTTATATTTTCACACAACTTTGTACTTGATTATTTGCATTTTATGCAACTTGAAGTATATCCCATATTCATAGATGTATACATCTGTAGCATTAATTCCTAAAAGTAGAATTACTGAGTCAAAGTGTATATGCATTTTAAAAATTTGATAGTGATGAACTGCCCTCCATAAGAAATAGTACTTTCATGTACTTTCCCACCTAGAAATCTATGCAGTTGTTTTTCCAATTCCTTGCCAAAATGTCAATCATCAAACCATTTTATACTACAAATATGATTTTTTAAAAGGTATTTCAGTAAATTTTAAAATTTCAAATGTACAGAAAAGTTGCAATGACAGTAAAGTACTGCCATATCCCTTTCATCAAGATTTCCCAATTATGAATGTATTTGCTGTGTAAGCAACTTTATATGAATATCTATTGCCATTACTTGTTTTCTGAGCCACTTGAAAGCAAGTTGCTAACATGATGCACCTTCACTTCTAAATCTAGAATACAAAGACTCTCTCCTACTTATGAATGGTTGCATTGTGGCTTTATATTAGGATGTCAACACTGATAGAAAATACTATTCAGAAGTGATGGTGTGCTCTTCTCAGTTTATCACATCAGGAGGCACATGACATTGACCCACCCACTACTGTCTATGTTAACTCTGATCACCTGCTCGAGTTGGTGTCTGGTGAATTTACACAGGGAGAAGCCTGCCATTTCCTCCTTAGCAATTGAGAAGTATTTTGAGTGAAGATTTATATTAAAAAAAATTTTTTTTAACGTGAACCAGTTTCAAAATCTTTATTGAATTTGTTAAAATATTGCTTCTGTTTTATGTTTTGACTTTTGGCTGAGAAGCATGTGGGATCTTAGCTCCCAAACCAGGGATCAAACCCACACCCTCTGCATTGAAGGGCAAAGTCTTAACCATTGAGCCACCAGGAAAGTCCTTTGTGGTAAGTTTTCTAATAAGAAATGGGATCCTGGCCCAATTTCAAATATATACCCACCAGCCCTAGCATCTATTGACAATTCCTACTTGAATCAATCAGCATTATAATGGTTGCCAAATGGTTTGGTATTTTTCACATTTCTTCTACATTTATTGGTTGATATTCAACTGTAACGGAGAAGGCAATGGCATCCCACTCCAGTACTCTTGCCTGGACAATCCCATGGATGGAGGAGCCTGGTAGGCTGCAGTCCATGGGGTTGCTAAGAGTCGGACACGACTGAGCGACTTCACTTTCACTTTTCACTTTCATGCATTGGAGAAGGAAATAGCAACCCACTCCAGTGATCTTGCCTGGAGAATCCCAGGGACGGGGGAGCCTGGTGGGCTGCCATCTATGGGGTCGCACAGAGTCGGACACGACTGAAGCGACTTAGCAGCAGCAGCAGCAGCATTCAACTATAAGGGCAGGCATTTTCTTTTCTCTAATGTGTTTATATTAGTATGTGCTTATATAATTCAGTGCATTACAATCCATTACTGTCCTTTATTTTTTAAATTTAATTGAAGTATAGTTGATTTACAATATTGTGTTTCAGGTGTACAGCATAATGATTTAGCACTGCACACTACACGCCATAATAGGTCATTGCAAGATAATAGGTATAATTCCCCATGCTGTACAGTGTATTCTTGTTGCTTATCTATTATATATATATATATATTAGCTTGTATCTGTTAATCCCATGCACTTAATATTTCCCTCCCCACTTCCTTCTCTTTTTTTGGTAATCACAAGTTTGTTTTCTATATCTGTGAGTCTGTTTTGCACATACATATGAATTTGTAGGTGGGGTTATACAGTTTTTGCCCTTCTGACTGACTTACATCACTAAGCATAACACTCTCTAGGTTCATCCTTGCTACTGCAAGGGGCAGTATTTCAATTTTTATGGCTAAGTAATATTTTATTTCATATATACCACATCTTCTTAATCTAATCAGATATTGATGGGCACTTGGATTGCTTCTGTGTCTTGGCTATTGTATATAGCACTGCCACAAACATTGGGGTGCATGTATCTTTTCAATTGGGGTGCATGTATCTTTTCAAATTAGTGTTTGTGTTTTTTCCAGATACAGCCCCAAGGGTGGAATTGCTGGATCGTATGGGTGTTATAGTTTTAGCTTTTTAAGGAATCTCCATGCTGTTTTTCATTGTGGCTGCACTAATTCACATTCCCATGAACAGTGCAAGATGGTTCCTTTCTCCACATTCTCACCAGCATTTATTGTTTCCGGACTTTTTGATGATAGCTGTTCTGACAGTTATGAGGCAATACCTCCTTGTGGTTTTGACTTGCATTTTTCTAATAGTGCTATTGAACATCTTTTCCTGTGCCTGTTAGCCATCTGTATGTCTTCTGAAGAGACATTTCTCAGAAGGTCTCTGTCCATTTTTAAAAATTGCGTTTTTTTTTTTTTTTTTTTTTTGTGGTTGTTATTGAGCTGTTTGTCTATTATTTCCTTTGTGCAAAAACTTTTAAGTTTAGTTAGATCTCATTTGTATATTTTTGCTTTTATCTCTTTTCCCTTAGGCTGATTCAAGTAAATATTGTTAATGATTTATGTCAGAGTGTTCCATCTATTTTCCCCCAGGAGTTTTATGGCATTTGGTCTTTAAAACCATTTTGAGTGTATCTTTCTTTATATATGGTGTGAGGGAATGTTCTAATCTCATTGTTTTATGTGTGGCTGTCCAGTTTTCCCAGCACCTTAAAAGCGACTGTTTTTCTCCATTGTATAGTCTTGTCTCCTTGGTCATAGGTTGATTGACCATAGGTGTGTGGGTTTATCTCTGGCTCTCTATTCTGTTCCATTGATCTGTGTGTCTATTCTGGTGCCAATATCACACCGCTTTTATTACAGTGCAGTATACTCTGAAGTTTGGGAGGATTATACCTTCAACTTTGGACACTTTGCTCAGGATTTCTTTGCCAATTTGGGGTCTTTTGTGGTTCAGTATTTTTCACAGAACTAGGACAAATAAATTTAAAATTTGTTTGGAATACAAAAGACCCCCAAATAGGCAAAAGAATCTTGAAGAAGAACAGAGCTAGAAGTAGCATGCTCCCTAACTTCAGGCTCTATCACCAAGCTCTGGTCATCAAAACAGTATAGTACTGGCAAAAAACAGACACATAGATCAGTGAAACAGAACAGAGAGCCTAGAAATAAATCCACACACTTACGGTCACTTTACCTACAAAAGAATGCAAGAATATACAGTGGGGAAAAGATAGTTTCTTCACTAAGTATTGAGGAGAAAACTAGGCAGCTACATGTAAAAGAATGAAATTAGAACATTTTCTCACAGCGTATACAAAAATATTCCAAACAAGTTAAAGATCTAAATATAAGACTGGAAACCATAAAACTCATGAAGAAAACATAGGTAGGGATTTGTTGTTGTTCAGTCACTTTGTCATGTCCAACTCTTTGTGACCCCCACGGACTGTAGCATTCCAGGCTTCCCTGTTCTTCACCATCTTGTGGAGCTTGCTGAAACTTGTGTCCATTGAGTTGGTGATACCATCTAACCATCTCATCCTCTGTCATCCCCTTCTCCTCCTGCCTTCAGTCTTTCCCAGCATCAGGTTTTTTTCCAATGAGTCAGCTCTTCTCATCAGGTGGCCAAAGTATTGGAAATTCAGCTTCAGTCCTTCCAATGAATATTCAGGACTGATTTCCCTTAGGATTGACTGGTTTGATCTCCTTGCTGTCTAAGGGACTCTGAAGAGTCTTTTCCAACACCACAGTTCAAAAACATCAATTCTTCAGTGCTCAGCCTTCTTTATGATCCAACTCTCACATCCGTACGTGACTACTGGAAAAACCATAGCTTTGACAATATGGACCTTTGTTGGTAAAGTCTCTACTTTTTAATATGCTGTATAGGTTTTAGACATAAATTGTAGTAAGATCTTTTTTGGATCTTTCTCCAAAGAGAAAACAAAAATAAAAAACAAATTTGACCTAATTATACTTAAAAGCTTTTACACAGCAAAGGAAACCATTAACAAAATGAAAAGACAACCAATGGACAAGGAGAAAATATTTTCAAATGATATTACTGATAAGGGGTTAATATCCAAAATATATAAAAAGCTCATATAGTTCAACTTCAAAAAAGTAAACAACACAATTTAAAATGGGCAAAACACCTGAACAGACATTTTTCCAAAGAAGGCACACAGATGACCAATGGACACACGAAAAGATGCTCAACATTGCTAATTATCAGAGAAATGCAAACCAACACCACATGAGATATTACTTCACATCTGTCAAAATGGCTATCATGAAAAAGACCACAAAAGACAAACATTGGCAAGGATGTGGATAAATGGGATCCCTTGTACACTGTCTAGACAACATATTAAAAAGCAGAGACATTACTTTGCTGACTAAGGTCCACCTAGTAAAAGCTATGGTTTTTCAAGTAGTCATGTGTAGATGTGAGAGTTGGACTATAAAGAAAGCTGAGCACCAAAGAATTGATGCTTTCAAACTGTGATGTTGGAGGAGACTTTTGAGAGTCCCTTGGACTGCAAGGAGATCCAACCAGTCCATCCTAAAGGAAATCAGTCTTGAGTATTTATTGGAAGGACTGATGCTGAAGCTGAAACTCCAATACTTTGGCCACCTGATGTGAAGAACTGACTCATTGGGAAAGACCCTGATGCTGGTAAAGATTGAAGGCAGGAGGAGAAGGGAATGACAGAGGATGAGATGGTTGGATGGCATCACCGACTCAAGGGACATGAGTTTGAGTAACTCCGGGAGTTGGTGGTGGACAGGGAGGCCTCACGTTCTGCAGTCCATGGAGTCTCAAAGAGTCAGACACGACTGAGCTACTGAACTAAACTGTACACTGTTGGTGGGAATGTAAATTGGTGTAGCCACTGTGGAAAACAGCATGGGGTTTCCTCAAAAATGAAAAAGAGAACTACCATCTGACCCAGTAATTCCACTTCTGGGTATATATCCAAAGAAAATGAAAACACTTATTCAAAAAGATACACACACACACACACATACATATATACACATACACAATGGAATACTTCTCATCCAAAAATAAAAAAATAAAAATTTGTAGTTTACAACAACATGGGTGGATCTGGAGGGTATTATGTTTAGTGAAATAAGTCAGACAGAGAAAGACAAATACCATATGTTATCACTTACAGGTGGAATCTTCAACCAACCAACCAAAGACCTGAGTTCACGGAAACAGAGCAAACTGGTGGTTGCCAGAGTGGAGGTGGGGGTGAGTGAAACGGGTGAAAGGGCCAAGAAGTACACATTTCCAGCTCTAGTTAGTAAGTCATAGAGATGTAATTTATAGCCTGATGATTATAGTTGATAATACTATATTGCTTGTTTGAAAGTAGCTAGTAAAGTGGATCAGAGAAGGCAATGACAACCCACTCCAGTACTCTTGCCTGGAAAATCCCATGGGCAGAGGAGCCTGGTGGGCTGCAGTCCATGGCGTCAAGAAGAGTTGGACATGACTGAGCGACTTCACTTTCACTTTTCACTTTCATGCATTGGAGAAGGAAATGGCAACCCACTCTAGTGTTCTTGCCTGGAGAATCCCAGGGACAGGGGAGCCTGGAGGGCTGCCGTCTATGGGGTCGCACAGAGTCAGACAAGACTGAAGCGACTTAGCAGCAGTAGCAGCAGCAGCAGCAGCAGTAAAGTGGATCTTGAAGGTTCTCATCACAAGAAAAGAATTCTTTGTACCAATGTATAGTGACAGATGTTAGCTGGATTATTGTGTTGATCATTTTGCAATATACACAAACATCGAATCATTGCCTTGTACACCTGAAACTAATTATAATGTTATTTCGATTGTATCTAAAAAGAAAATCTATGGTGTGGCTTTTGGAGTCATAGCTGGAAGCTTGCCCTAGAATCTGTGTCAAATGATTTATAGAGCTGATGAGAGAAAACTCTTCAGTCCCTGCCTACTTTTCAAGCTCGAGTAGGCTCAATTGTCTGTGCCTCACTCTGAGTGGATACACATGGTTATTGGACTGAGATGCAACTTTCACTACAGCAACATTTTAGAGTTTCAAAAGTGAAAAGGAAAAGAAAGTGTTTCTTTCATCACTAATACTGATGACCATGTAGGAGTTTGAAGGAGGGACCTATGAATAGAACCACTCTTCTTCACCTGACTTCAGAACAGATTGGGACATAGAAAGGTTGATGTAGAGATTACTTTTTTTTTTTTTAATCTTTTTTTTTTTTTTAAGCTGATAAAGCTGTTGGGAGAAATGCAGTTTAGCTTTTTGGTCAAAAAGACTTGCAAATATTGCACCCAAAGTTACATTTACCCACTCAGCATAGGCTAAGCTGGATTCTGGCAGGTTTCCCTAACAAGGTCCAGCCCCTGAAAAGCTTATGGTATAGAGAAGCAGAACAAATGAGAGCACATACCTTTCTCAGAGACAGACAGACCAGAGAAAGAGGTGCTAAGGCATCCCCCATATCCTTCCCCTAAACTCCTCTATCACCAGTGCGCAATCTCCGTCCTCCCAGTTTTCAGGTGGAGCAACTTCCATTTTGGGTGAGTGTTCCCTCCACCTTCCAATGTGTATGTCTCAAAATTTGCCTTCAGTCATCTCATCCATCTAGTATTCATTTCTTTTCAAGAGTTCTTAGGTTTTTCCCCCTTCTGGTGTATCTTTCTGGAAATGAAAACAATAGCCTAAAATATTTCAATTTTATAAAAATAAGTTAATTTTTAATCTTGATCAACGATAGGTATAGTGGGTGGAGTCCTATGTCACCCAGGAGTACTTCAGGAGTGAAGTACTTTTCACCCACTACTGAGAATGTTCAGCTGTCAGTCTTGAAGTCTTGCCTGAAGAGAAGCAGTTTCTCTGACAGCACAGTCTCCCTAGAACAGTCCACATTCAATGACCGATTATCCTACTCATTAATGCCTTTGCCTCTTTGATCCAACTCAGAACCACAGCAAGGGATCCTCTCTGCTTCAGAGATTCCTGAGAACACTGGTGAAGCCTTTCGAAACTATGAAAGTGAAAAGTGAAAGTGTTAGTCACTCAGCCATGTCTGACTCTCTTGTGACCCCAGGGACTGTAGCCCTGCCAGGCTCCTCTGTCCATGGAATTCTCCAGGCAAGAACACTGGAGTGGATAGCCATTCCCTTCTCCAGTGGATCTTCCCCATCCAGGAATCACACCCAGGTCTCCTACATTGCAGATAGAATCTTTACTGTCTGAGACATCAGGGAAGCTATATAACCAAGGGTGGTCCAAATTCCCCTTATGCCGATTCCTTCTTTCTATCCACCCCTTCCCCATGTGTTTAGCTTAAGAGCAACACTTAATAAACTTCCTGTATGCTGTTATTTGTATCATAATAATAGCATATTATGTCCCTGGGGACCCAGCTGTTGCAAGTTGGGTCCCCAGGAATGATCCAAGAAAGTCAGTGCTAAGAAACATTGTCACCAGCCAGCTGGCCATGAGGACCCTGTGGTGAGATGAACACTGTCCCCCAGTTCATCTTCATTCAGAACCTCAGGAGGTGATCTTATTTGGAAATAGTACTTGCAGGTATAATTTTAGTTAAGGGTTGAGATGAGATTATGGTAGATTAGGGTGGGCTGTAAATCCAATGACAAAGAGGACACAGAGAAGGCCATATGAAGATAGAATCAGAGAGTGGAGTGATGCTACCACAAGCCAAAAACATCTGGAGCCATCAGAAACTCAGAGGCAAGGAAGGATTCTTCCCAGGAGCCTTCAGAGGGAATATAACCCTGATGACACACTGCTTTTGGACAGATCTAGCCTCCATAATTATGACAAAATAAAATGTTTGTTGTTTTAAGCCGCCCTGTTTGCAGTTACAACAGTTCTAAAAACTAGTACAGACTCCATCACTGGTGATAGGCAGTGTACTGATAACGCCTGGCGCAAGGCTGAATTATTCAAAGGCTGAAATTGTTAAAAAGTTCACTGATGGTGAAATGGAAGGAAATGAACTAGTGGGTGCCCTGGATCAGGCATTTGAGAAATATGGGGAAATACTAACCACATATTGCTAAACACAATTAGTATTTTGGGAAAATAACCAAAAGTTGAGTGTTTAATCCATAATCAGATACTATAAAGAGGACTTCTGGCTTTCACACTTAGCTTTTGAAGAGGCTCTTTTCTCTTTCACCAGCACTGTGTGCTTAGTTGCTCAGTCATGTCCAACTCTTTGTGACCCCATGGACTGTAGCCCACCAGGCTCCTCTGTCCATGGGGATTCTCCAGCAAAAATACTGGAGTGGGCTGCCATGCCCTCCTCTGGGGGATCTTCCCAACTCAGGGATCAAACCCACGTCTCTCATATTGCAGGCAGATTCTTTACCGTCTGAATCACCCCCAGAAGGCAGAGCAAATGGAGGACCAGGCCCTGGACTTAATCATAAAGGTAGCAGAGCTCCAAAGAAGGTTCAGTTCTCAGCTAGGCAAGTATGGAAGACCAAGGTCAAGGTTCTGGTTGGGACAGAATGGGGTCACTTTCAAATTCCTGGATCCCTGGGAACCCATGATCCTGCAGAACATTTCCAGTCTTCCCTGTGCTCTGTTGCCCAGTCGTGTCCGACTCCCTGTGATCTGTGGACCATAGCCTGCCAGGCTCCTCTGTCCATGGGATTCTCCAGACAAGAATACTAGAGTGGGCTGCCATTTCCCTCTCCAGGGGCAGTCTTCCCTATTAAAGATTAATTAATGGGGTTCATGATGATGCAGAACCCCAACCCCCTGCCAGACCTACACTCAGTCAATTAGATTTCAGTCACAGTATAACCCAGCTGGGGAGTGCTAGGCTGATTAGGGAGAAAGGGAACTCTACCCCAAAGGAAGTTTCTTGGGCCAGAAGGATGCCATGGGGAATTCACATAAGCCTCAATGGGAGAATCATAACCTAGTCTACTAGGGTTCTGGACAAGGTTATTTGCAGCAGAGAATTACTGTTTGAAAAACAGCTTCTGGCTCACTATTGGGCCTCGCTGTAGACAGAGCATCTAACATGGTATATCAAGTGACGATGCAGCCAACATTGCCCTTCATAAACTGGGTTAAACCAGAACCCACAAATTCTTTGGATTGGATGGATGGAATGGTACAACTAGGATTGAGTATGAATGGGGCTGGAGGACAGACAGCAAAATAGACAGCCAGACCTCCAGGTCATTCATTACTATTGCACTTGTGTCGTTCCCTCGGGTCATACCCTAGGTAGCATCAAGGTCCCTTATGACCAGATAAAGATGTCAGTCCTTTGAAGAGTTTCAGCCAGCCTAAACTGCTTCACAGGATGGCATGGTGGAGACACTGTCTACCAAAGCACTGAGTATGAGCTAATGAGGAAGGCATCAGCATCACTAAAAAGTTCGGTGGTGGCTGCCCCAGCCAGAGTTGACAGTAGGAGATGCCACTCTAAGACTGGCGCCACTGGGAGCAAAGAGCAGGATCAGATTTTGAAACAGTAGAGGCAGGCAATAGTGCATAAGCATCAGAAACCTAGGGGACACAATCACTGTCATCAGCAGATGGTCAGAGTGGCAGCCAGAGGGTTACAGTCTGGCTCAAAGGGATCTGAGGTCATGAGGACATGACCCGAGGACACGAAGTGCATGAAGGACACCCTGAAGAATGTGACATAGCCCACTATATATGGATGAAGTCAGACATTAGAGAAAACGCCTATCAGAGAAAATGGAGAGAGAGCTGGATGAAGCTGAGAGAGCCAGTAGGCTACATTGCATGTCTAATCTCCTGTGGAAAGAAGTAAGGTTGCGTGGAAGCTTCTTAAACTGAGTGCAACTCTAAGGAAAGTTTGGCAAGGCTACTGAAGAGTCCTTGAGCTACTGTACCTCCCTGCTTATCCTGCCAGAACATCCAGTGTGAGGAAAACTAAGGGTTATTTGTCCCAGATAGTGGGGACAAGATGGTAGCTCCATCACTGACTTGGCTTTGAGGTGATTTTAATCCCATGAGTATATATTTCAAGAGGAAACTAACTTGGTTGTGGAATTCATTAGACAGTGGGATTGCTTTTAATCATCAACTGGCATCTCTTTAAATCTAGGGCTTGCTTGGTATTTAATCAGGCAATAACAAAATGTTGATAAGAATCACAACCCACATTGCTTTTTCATATTACACAACTTGAGACATTAAAGTGATTCCAGATAAATTAACTTTGAGCACCACTCTGCTTTTGGATGAACTCTATTAATCAAGTATATTTTATAATTATTGTTCATTTACTCATCAAGCCCTAAGGGTAAGTTAAAGATTTTAATCTTCTGGAAAATGCATGCCAAAGTATGAAATCAAGAAGACTGTGATAAAAGGCAAAGGATATCTAAAATGATGGGGCTACCACAACTGACCAGTTCATAAATAATATCTGTGTAATTTTACAGGCTGATTGCCAATAATTATGTCAGCTACTCTTGTTAAGGAAGTATCCCATTCCAAGATATTAAAAGTTAGACCTTACTACAGAAAATTCAATAATTTCATCATGAATTTACAAGGTTTTAATAAAAACTTATTAATCAAATTGTATAGACTTGGAATATCTTTGAAAGGATACTCTCTGTTGGGGGGGTCATGGCAGTCAAGCTTATGATGGAGATTAATAGTGTTCATTCTTGTGTTAGAATTTGCTTATTATGTCAATGTACTAATTGAAAAATTATGATCCAAATCAAAACTATGATCCAAAAAAAAATCATAGTTGGTATAATGATCAATTTAAAATCACATAATAGTTTGATACTGGAATATACTTAAGGTAGGAAGTATTGGATTTACATATAAACATTTACATACTTGGAGTTCTATTTTGTTGAAACCTTGATCCATCTCTAGGAGACCTTTTGTAGGATAACAATCTAACCATAGTCAATGTGGAATGACCCAGGTTTGGGGAAATATGTCAAAGTACCACAAATGCAAGTGAAAAGTGAAAGTCGCTCAGTCGTGTCCAGTTCTTTGCGACCCCATGGACTATACAGTCCATGGACTTCTCCGGGCCAGAATACTGGAGTGGGTAGCCTATTCCTTCTCCAGTGGATCTTCCCAACCCAGAAATATGAACTGGGGTCTCCGGCTTTGCAGGTAGATTCTTAAACAACTGAGCTATGAGGGAAGCCCAATGCCACAAGACCACACCACAGCAGTCCCATGAGGCTATACCATGAGTCCTAGGTACTGGGGAAAGACATTTCCATGTTAATTCTGGGGTGAGGGATGAGATGTATTTTTAGACTAGGGGAAGTAAGGAGGCTTGGAGTATTTCTGCGGGTGGAGGTGAGATCCATGTGGAGACAGACAAGAGTGCTGGGAATGCGCAAATATCCTCTTGGTGTCAAAAATGGCATTGTGGAAACACCTCTTCCTGAGCAGCTGGGACGCAGGGCAGCAGCCTCTACCATGGGGCCCCAGATTCAAGGGCCTTGGTCTGAATTCTGATCCTGCTACTGAGTAGCAAGACTGGCATTTTTGACATGTAATTGTTGCTTTGCCTTCCTGAGTTTGGGAGGAAGACGGTCATGGGGGTCACCAAGAGACAGCTGAATCGGTAACAGAAAAGCAGCAGCTTGCAATGGCCAGGTGAGGAGAAAAACTTGAGATAATTATTCCAGGGACATGTGAGATAGTACATTTGCAAATAGCTAGAAATCAGTGTCCTCTTCCCTGCAATATTTGGCAAAAACAAACAAAACCAAAACAAACCTGTGGGGGATAGGCCAATAACTTGGCCTTTATGGAGAGTGTAACATAGCTACAAGCTAGGGACCTTGATGGTGTACCCTGTACAAGCCCCAGTATCAGTAACTTCATAGACTAGCAGGGAAAGATTCCTCCAAAATGATCTCTGATGATCACTTAGTTCAGGAGCCTCACAATTGAGATCTCATTCTGGGCAGCACAAAGCAAGATGTTTTAGCCTCCTGTGTCTGGTGTCTCCAACCCCATAGAGGAAACAACCCCATCAGGGCTAGATGAGCCATATCCTCCCATTGGTGCCTGCATCTCTGACCTTTGAATAAGGCTCTAAGTTCCTGATTGGCAACGTACCAGAAGAGTTATTTATTACACTCTTATCAACCGAGGAAAAATGATGCCTGTTACTTAAGGGATGCCAAGATTCTCTGAGCAGGCAAATTTGTCAGACAATTTTCATGAGGACGTTTTTAGAGCAAGAGCTAAGGGATACAGTGAGCAACCTCTTCCATATTCCTGGAGCAAAGACAGTGAGGGATTTCATTAGCCTGGGTTTGTTTTTTCTTTCTTTCTTTTTTTTTTTTAAATAGCATCCCTTGATGAAAGCTGAAGGCGTGACACCAAAATATAACACAGCAAACGTGATTGTGTGAGAGGCCAAGAAAATATCGTCCAAGTACATGAGGGTTCTTTTCAATCTGAGGCTGGAATGTAGAATAACAAGAATTGGATGTGCTGCATAACCACTAATCAGTTCTTCACAAATACCACTTTTCTCAATTAGTCTTTTGGAAAGCGGCAGCAGGTAAGTTGAAATTAATCTCTATTAAGGGTGCAGAGGAGAATTGTTTTGCTTGTTCAAAGTTTATCCAGTCCTTCAAAGAATCAAATGAGCATGGGGTATAGTTAATACCCAACATCGTAGTAACTAAGCAGATTAACTGAAGCCTCTGATCCAGATGAATTCCCATCTCTCTTTTGTTTGGGATAGACTTGGAGGTCCACACAGGCTAAGGCAAAGTTTTTAATGTCCCAAGTTTACTGAATAATCTGTTATAAGCTGGAAAGAACTTCCTATACATTTAGACCTTCAGGCTAAAGGCTCATTTTACCCAGTTCTAGACACACACGTCTGGCAGTTTCTTTTAATTCCTGAAAGCCTGCTTGGTTTCAGGGACTATATCTGCCCTTGGGTATCTGGTTATTTCTGACCAAAGGAACAGAAATCTTTCCCTATTATGATCCTGAGTGAATTCCTGAAATAGAGCTGGTGATTCCATGTGAGTGAGTGTTAGTTGCTCAGTTGTGTCTGACTCTTTGGGACCCCATGAACTGTAGCCTGCCAGGCTCCTCTGTCCAGGGGATTTTCCAGGCAAGAATCCTGGAGTCGGTTGCCAATTCCTTCTCTGGGGATATTCCGGACCCAGGGATCAAACCCGGGTCTCCCTCATTGCAGGCAAATTCTTTACTGTCTGAGCCACCAGGGAAGCCAGGAAAGAGCTAGCTCCGCCCATGAGGATCCCCTGTGCCATGAAAGTCTAGGAATGAAGAATGAGAGAGGATAGTATCTATAGGTTCAGCTAAAGAGTTTAGATGACAGAGGATATTTAGCACATTTGGTCTCAGCTCCTTACCTTCAACAGAGATGTTGAATATCCCATTTAGCTAGTTTCTCTTTTGGCAAAGTAGGCTTTTTATGCCTGGCGGAGTTTATCTACTAAACAGATTAACAACTTCACAAGAGATTGTTTTCTATTTATATGGAATTATCCATCAGAAAGCTAACTCTAAAAGCTACTGTATAAAAACCTGATCTAACCCTGGTTACTAAGACAGACTGCTTAGAAATCCACATGAAGACAAGTATGCATCCAAATTAAAACAGTGCATTTTAAGATCCCTTTCAGATGACTCATTTCACCAGCTCAGTTGATGATAAAACAATGAGGTCTGGATCCAAAGTCAATGTCCCTCTATGGGGACGATGTACTTGGACTCTGAGGGAGGTATGGATTTTAGATGGGCCCACGGGGCATCTGGTCCCATCACTTCATGGCAAATAGAAGAGGAAAAAGTGGAAGCAGTGACAGATTTTCTTTCCATGGGCTCCAAAATCACTGCGGACGGTGACTGCTGCCAGTCACTGCCTGAAATTAAAAGACATTTACTCCTTGGAAGGAAAGCTATGACAAACCTAGACAGTGTATTAAAAAGCAAAGATATCTATCTCTTTGCTGACAAAGGTCTGTATAGTCAAAGCTATGGTCTTTCCAGTAGTCATGTACAGATGTGAGAGTTGGACCATAAAGAAGGCTGAGCGTCGAAGAACTGATGCTTTCAAACTGTGGTGCTGGAGAAGGCTCTTGACAGTCCCTTGGACAGCAAGGAGATTAAACCAGTCAATCCTAAGAGAAATCAACCCTGAATATTCATTGGAAGGACTGATGATGAAGCTGAACTTCCAATACTTTGGCTACCTCATGCAAAGAGTTGACTTATTGGGAAAGACGCTGTTGCTGGGAAGGATTGAGGGCAGGAGGAGAAGGGGGTGACAGAGGATGGGATGGTTAGATAGCATCACCGATTCCACGGACATGAGTTTGGGCAAACTCCAGGAGATAGTGAAGGACAGGGCAGCCTGGCATGCTGCAGTCCATGGAGTTGCAAAGAGTTGAACACAGCTTAGTGACTGAACAACAACAACACAGGGCAATACCAGCAGTAATTCTCTAAGTCATAAGGCTTATAAGATGTGGGGAGGTGGGGTCAGGAGTATCTCTTCAATTCTGGCTAGCACTGTAGACGGGGAGCACGTAACAAGCCCAAGAGTTAACTGCTGGGACAGACCAGCTGGGACCAGGCTCAGTGCTTCGACCAGGAGATGGCAGTGTCTAACCACACAGCAGAGCTCACAGAGCCGTGAGACACCTTGGCTGGATGGAGCCGCAACTGGGTAGCTTCTGAGAGGGCTTCCTGGGAAGAAATGATCAGCATGTGACTGATTCATGCAGTCTTAGGACATCTGGGGTCCCACAACTATGGGTAAAGATACATAGTTCTTGGGAGGAGAAGGGCCGCTTTAAGCTAATCAGCCCAATCAGAGGCTGACTAACAGAGGACCCCAAGAAGGAGAGGAGAGGCTGAAAGGCCAAAGCAGAGCAAACATAAACCAGAGAAGAGGAAAGAGTTGGACTAACAGGTGTAGGTCTCAGAAGAGTACGAATCCCAGGGAGGCCAGAGGAAAGACCGGTTCTGTCAACGGCAACGTGGAGGGGACCGCATTTCAAAACACCAGCATACATGGCTCTGTTGAGCTCCCCTTTCACTCCAATCCCAAAGAAGGGCAATGCCAAAGAATGTTCAAACTACCATACAGTTGCACTCATTTCACATGTTAGTAAGATTATGCTCAAAATCTGTCAACCTAGGCTTCAGCAGTATGTGAACTGAGAACTTGCAGATACATAAACTGGGTTTAGAAAAGGCAGAGGAACCAGAGATCAAATTGCCAACATCCACTGGATCATAGAAAAAGCAAGGGAATTCCAGAAAAACATCTATGTCTACTTGATTGACTACACTAAAACCTTTGACTGTGTGGATCACAACAAACTGTGGAAAATTCTCAAAGAGATGGGAATACCAGACCACCTTACCTGCATCCTGAGAAACCTGTATGCAGGTCAAGAAGCAACAGTTAGAACTGGACTTGGACAATGGACTGCTTCCAAAGTGAGAAAGTACAACAAGGCTGTACATTGTCACCCTGCTTATTTAACTTATATGCAGAGTATATCATGTGAAATGCCAGGCTGGATGAAGCACAAACTAGAATCAAGACTACCAGGAGAAATATCGATAACCTCAGATACTCAGATGACAGCACCCTTATGGCAGAAAGTGAAGAGGAACTAAAGACCCTCTTGATGAGGGTGAAAGAGGAGTTAAAAAGCTGGCTTCAAACTCTACATTCAAAAAATGAAGATCATGGCATCTGGTCCCATCGCTTCATGGCAAATAGAAGGGGAAAAAGTGGAAACAGTGAAAAATTTTCTTTTCTTGGGCTCCAAAATCACTGCAGATGGTGACTGCAGCCATGAAATTAAAAGATGCTTGCTCTTTGGAAAGAAAGCTGTGACAAATCTAGATAGCATATTAAAAAGCAGAGATATTGCTTTACCAACAAAGGTCTGTATAGTCAAAGCTATGGTTTTTCCAGTAGTCGTGTACAGATGTGAGAGTTGGACCATAAAGAAGCCTGAGCACTGAAGAACTGATGCTTTTGAACTGTGGTGTTGGATAACACTCTTGAGAGTCCCTTGCACAGTAAGGAGATCAAACCTGTCAATCCTAAAGGAAATCAATCCTAAACATTCATTGAAAGGACTGATGCTGAAGCTCCATACTTTGACCACCCTATGTGAAGAGCCAACTCATTGGAAAATACCCTGATGCTGGGAAAGATTGAGGGCAGGAGGAGAAGGGGAGTGACAAAGAACAAGATGGTTGGATGGCATTGCCAACTCAATGGACATGAATTTGAGCAAGCTCTGGGAGAGAGTAAAGGACAGGGGAGCCTGGCATGCTGCAGTCCATGGGTCATAAAGACTCAGACACAACTTAGCAACTGAAGAACAATAATAACTCTTGCAAAATAGATTATGCCCCAAACATATACTGAATGAGCATAGCTGGAAACAGGTGGGTAAGACATAGACTGTCCCTACCCTCTTGGATCTCTGCTTTCTGGTTAAGGCATGTGACCTCTTTTACTTGCCTTGGGAGGGGTATTCCTTACTGTAGTTCAGCAATCTTTTCTGTATGGATCCCTCTTCTTTGGAGGTGCTGCTTGCCAAAAGCATGATGGTCCCTGGCTTATATGCACTGCTTTGGGGGTCTACTAAAATGGAAATGGTGGTGATGGGGGGGGAGGACTTTTATGAGATAAGAGATATTATGTTCCACAGAAAGAAAACAACCTACTATACCATAGCAACTTTGGTTCTAAAATATAAACCCAGTAAACTTTTAGGTGATTCGCTTAGAAACTAAACTAAGAAAATAACTTTCTTAGAAACTAAACTATCTAAGAAATAAGTCTAAGAAAATAACTTAGAATGGTGGTTTATAATTATGAAACAGTGGTTTTAAAATACTTATTAAATATGCTTTTACTTATTAAAAACTAATACTTAATGGCCTTGGGTGCTGATTATTTCCTGGTGGCTCAGACAGTAAAGAATCTGCCTGCAGTACAGGAGACCTGGGTTTGATCCTTGGGTTGGGAAGATACCCTGGAGAAGAGAATGGCTACCTACTCCAGTGTTCTTGCCTGGAGAATTCCATGGACAGAGGGGCCTGGCAGGCTGTAGTCCTTGGGAGCCGCAAAGAGTTGGACATGACTGAGTGGCTCATACTTTCACTTTCATTTCTTATTAATATAATATCAATATATATATTTTTAGTATTTATTTATTTGGCTGCACTGGATCTTGGTGATGGCACATAGAATGTTCGATCTTTGTTGTGGTATGTGGATCTCAAGTTGCGGCATGTGAAGTCTAGTTCCCTGTTCAGTTCAGTTCAGTCACTCAGTCATGTCTGACTCTTTGTGACCCCATGAATTGCAGCACACCAGGCCTCCCTGTCCATCACCAACTCCCGGAGTTCACTCAGACTCATGTCCATCGAGTCGGTGATGCCATCCAGCCATCTCATCCCCTGTCGTCCCCTTCTCCTCCTGCCCCCAATCTCTCCCAGCATCAGAGTCTTTTCCAATGAGTCAATTCTTTGCATGAGGTGGCCCAAGTACTGGAGTTTCAGCTTCAGCATCAGTCCTTCCAATGAACACCCAGGACTAATCTCCTTTAGGATGGACTGGTTGGATCTCCTTGCAATCCAAGGGACTCTCAAGAGTCTTCTCCAACACCACAGTTCAAAAGCATCAATTCTTCGGCACTCAGCTGTCTTCACACTCCAACTCTCACATCCATAAATGACCACTGGAAAAACCATAGCCTTGACTAGATGGACCTTTGTTGCCAAAGTAATGTCTCTACTTTTCAATATGCTATCTAGGTTGGTCATAACTTTCCTTCCAAGGAGTAAGCATCTTTTAATTTCATGGCTGCAATCACCATCTGCAGTGATTTTGGAGCCCCCCAAAATAAAGTCTGACATTGTTTCCACTGTTTCCCCATCTATTTCCCATGAAGTGATGGGACTAGTTCCCTGACCAGGGATCAAATTCAGACCTCCTCCACTGGGAGTGCAAAGTCTTAACCACTGGACCACCAAGAAAGTCTCAATACTTATTAAAAATAGTGGTTTATACTTATAAACTGGTTTTTATTTAACTCCATTTGGTAATCAGTGACTTGCTGGCACTTGTTCTAACACTGACAACCTCATCTGGAGCATCTGAGTAAATGATTTGTCCAAAGTAAGTCATCTCTGAGAGCTGGACTTGCTGTGGGTCCCAGAACTCCTGATTCAGTCCAGTGAACTTTGTTCATACATCGTGTTACAGTCTACTTTATGCAGGCAGAAACTGTACCCATATACTCTTTCAGGTCCCATGGGTTCATACTTTAAGCTGTAGGGGTTTTGAACATTAGTAAACTGATGCTGAGGCTGAAACTCCAATACTTTGGCCACCTTATGCGAAGAGTTGACTCATTGGAAAAGACCCTGATGCTGGGAGTGATTGGGGGCAGGAGGAGAAGGGGACGACAGAGGATAAGATGGCTGGATGGCATCATTGACTTGATGGACGTGAGTCTGGGTGAACTCCAGGAGTTGGTGATGGACAGTGAGGCCTGGCGTGCTGCGATTCATGGTGTCGCAAAGAGTCAGACACAAATGAGCGACTGAACTGAACTGAACTGAAACTCTGTGTAACATTCCTGTGTGAGAAGGTACTGGATGGTGATCAGGAAACCTAGGTGAATAAACCTGCACTGTTGTGTTGACACAGAACTGTGCTCAGGGCAATGGGACTGAAGAAACTGGTGCTCCATCTCCCAGTCCTAGCCTAGCAGTTCTTCACGGGGTGTCATTCTAGACACCCAACTGTAGACTATCAGTCATTCTTGAGGCCTCTCCAAAATACTGCAATGCCCATTGTAGGTACTGTTCTCTCTTCATGTCAAGATGGAAGACCAGATCTTGACCTTAGATACTTGTATTTCAGAGTCAGATGGTTGTCAGGCAAATGGAAAAGCCCCTAGGGGAGGATCCAGCACCAAGCAGGAAGCCAGACAATGAAGCAAAATAGTCAGCCCCCAAGGACACAAGGAAATTTTAATTGGTCGTGCAATTAGTGACTCAAGGGGTCTTTGGGGGTATCCTGGTAGTAACTTTAGAAAGCCCCATCGTCGGGCCAGATTTGAATAAAACACATCAAGGGTCTCTCGTGCTTTGCTTTCAGAATACCCTGTCCTCACATTTACCTTAACTTGCCAAGCTGTTGAACTTACTCTGATTCCTTAAGCCACTGCGGCAGCTCACATCCAGACAATGTGGCATTCCTTACATGCACCATTATGTTCTGCTTAAACAAAACAGTTTTAAACCAAAGGAATGACCTATTTTGAATATTTACAGTTTAGGCAAGTGGGCCACAGCAGTTTCCAGATGCCCATGGTACATGCTCTCAGCCACTTATGACTTCACACCTGAGGAGCTGTTTATGTCTTATTCATGCTGGCAGTGTGCTCCCCAGGCTCACACCGGACTTCTGAGGAGCTTGGCTTTTGCCAGTCCAGACCCTTTTCTATGTGCAGCTTGGAAGAGCTAAGTTGTTTTTC
Organism: Bos indicus; assembly: GCF_029378745.1. NCBI lineage: Eukaryota > Metazoa > Chordata > Mammalia > Artiodactyla > Bovidae > Bos > Bos indicus. The sequence goes on from NC_091765.1 coordinate 92,793,607, forward strand.
AGGAACAACTGAGAAGCATACCTTTGCAGAAGGGTGACAAGCTGGATCATGGACTTCGATACTGCACCTCAAGGTGGCGCTTCCTTCATCCCTATCTGATGCTTCCCTTCATACACTCCTGTTTTCCAGGTGTGGGGCAGTTTATACAGGATGTCATCCCAAATTCTTATCTCAGGTTCAGCTTTTAGGAAAACCCAAACTAAGACTCAGGCTCCAGCTTCAGGAAATTTGGATCACTCAGGAGAAAAGACAGCCTATAATTTTAAAAACTGGGTGAGGGAAAAGTACATCATGAGCTATAAACCACCGTAAAGCATCACTCAGTGATGAAAGAAGAGACTAGAGATGAGGATAATTCTTGACTTCAGGGAACCTCTGTTCAATATTTTAAGCTTCCTCCGTTAGTAAAAGAATAGAAAAAAATGGTGACTTCTGGTGTCTACCCTGTCTTTGCTGCCCCCTGCAGCTGCTCTTCTCTCATTCTTTTAAAGGGTAGTTTTTGCCTCAATTATAAAGTAGATCTAGGATTATATGATTCTGGTTGAAAGGCTGAGGGAGACTGTCTTAAGAAACTGGTGTCCTGTGCAAAGAGTTCTGTGAAATGCAATATTTCCTGCCATATTGGTAGGCAAGAAATGTGACAGACACCAGTGATTTCTGGCCTCTCAGTGTGAATGAGGGCTCCCCAAAGGGAACACAATGCCTGTGATCCAGCCACCCTTCACCATGATTGCTGAGGAGCTGGTGAGCAGATGCAAGCAGCAGCCCCACACTTGCCACCCCTTATGGGGGCAGGAAACAGGATTTGGCCCCAGATAGCTGAAGTGCATATGAAAGGAATGAATTCAGTGAGCCAGAGGCTTGCGTCTTCCCGTATATAGAAGAATGCTAAATTCCTTAGCTTGATATCCGGTTTTCCTTACTGTTGTTGCTGTTCATTCGCCCAGTCGTGTCTGACTCTTTGTGACCCCATGGACTGCAGCACAACCAGGCCTCCCTGTTCCTCACCACATCTCCCAGAGTTTTCCCAAATTCATGTTCATTGCATCAATGATGCTGTCCAGCCATCTCATCCTCTGATGCCCTCTTCTCCTCCTGCCCTCAGTCTTTCCCAGCATCAGGGACTTTTCCAATGAGTCGTCTGTTCACATCAGATGACCAAAAATACTGGAACTTTAGCGTCAGCAAGCAGTCCTGCCAGTGAATATTCAGGATTTATCTTCCTTAAGACTGACTGGTTTGATCTCCTTGCTGTCCAAGGGACTCTCAGGAGTCTTCTCCAGCACCACAGTTTGAAGGCATCAATTCTTTGGCGTTCTGCCTTCTTTACGGTCCAGCTCTCACTACTTATGAATAATATTTGATGTTCAGATTGCCTGTCCCCTTTGTTACAAACTGTTATGTAGCCAGACTCCCTCTCCTGCCTCCTCAGAGCAGTTTTTTAAGAGCTACTGAGATGCTGTCTCCTGGGCTTGGAGTCCTTAACAATCCCACCAAATAAAATAAAAAACTCTCTACTTTCAGATTGTGACTATTTTTTAGTTGACTGTTCCAATCCAAGATGGTGACATCAGAAGCTCCTGAACTCGTGTTTTCCCACAGACACACAGAACAATTTCCTCTGAAAAAACCTCCAGAAACTGAGTGGCTCCTGTACATTAGGTGAATAAGGGAAAAAAAAAAAGACCTACATCAAAAAGGACAGGATGAAACATACTCACCATAAACTCCACCCTGCAATCAGAAGGGAGGTCCCAATTTTCAGTTTCTCCCTGAGGTGGAATGGTTTAGACCCAACATCAAGTGGCCCAACTTTTAATATTTCCACCTGGGAGATGGAAGTGAAAGTCACTCAGTCGTGTCCAACTATTTGCGACCCCATGGACTGTAGCCTGCCAGGCTCCTCTGTCCATGGGATTCTCCCAGCCAGAATACTGGAGTGGGTTGCCATGCCCTTCTCCAGGGAATCTTTCCACCCCAGGGACTGAACCTAGGTCTCCCGCATTGCAGGCAGATTCTTTACCACCTGAGCCACCAGGGAAGCGCTATGGAGGCCCCCCTAAATACCTAGCTCAGAAAGCCAATAGGGCTTGCATCCACGAGGTGCACCAGATTATAGCAAACAAACAGTTCTTAACAGACCCCTGAGGACTCCCCGTGGACATCCCATCGGCTCAGTACAGAGGCAGCAATTAGAAATGCCCATCCTGAAGTGTTTTCCTGAAAGAGGCCTATTTGCATTCTTAAACAGTACAGCCTGAGGGTTAATCTCCTAATTTAGCACACATCTAGGGTGACAGAGGTTGTCTCTGGAGACCAGGGAGGCCACTGGGAGCCATCTCTGGATCCTTTCTCTGCCCTCTTACAGGTCACTAATAACTTCCTGAAAGATGCTTTTGCATATGTCTGGAGCACTGACTTTTCTGTCTCTTGGCCAGAAGATGCACTCTTTGATCACATGGCTATGGTAGCCAGTGGGGCTCCTGTTCACAGGTCCCACCGGACAGTAGCCAACAAGAATCAGCTCTTAACCAGCTATCTCCCCTAGGACTCAGTGCAGTGGGAGCAGACAAAAACATCCAGCTCCCAGTCTTTCTCTGAAAGAGATCTACTCGCACACTTTAGAAACTGCTGCCTGAGGTTCCAGCTTCCAATCAACCAGCATGTAGGTGCTGCCTGAGATCCTCCCTCTGGGACACTGACAGGTCTTGGTACACTCAAAAATATTGGGAGCCACTAAAACAAAGGAGTCAGTTTAAACAACCACAAATATTTGAGAGAGAATTAAGGACTAGGGCTGATAAGTTTCATTTTCTACATAAGGCCATTCCTTTAGGACTGGGAGCAATAGCTGTTTTATTTAAAGTGAAAAAATCAACACAAAGTGTCAAGGAAAATGAATAAACAGGAACACTTTCCAAACAAAAGAACAAGATAAAACTCCAGAAACAGACCTTAATGAAACAAAGGTGATTTACTTGATAAAGAGTCCCAAAAATGGTTACAAAGATGCTCACCATGTCAGGAGAACAATACATGAACAAAGTGAGAATTTCAAGAGAGAGAGAAAATATAAGAAAGTACCAACTGGAAATCACAGAGCTGAAGAATATAATAACTGAACTGAAAAATTTAATAGAGGCCGTTTGACCATAGACTAGATAAAGTAGAAGAAAAGATCAGCAAACATGAACATGGGGCAGAGGAATTCATCTCATCAGCAGGCAAAAAAAAAGAAGAATAAACAGAATGAACATAGTTTAAGGGACCTTTTAGGAGGCTGCAGTCCATGGGGTCGCTGAAGGTCAGACACGACTGAGCGACTTCACTTTCACTTTTCACTTTCATGCATTGGAAAAGGAAATGGCAACCCACTCCAGTGTTCTTGCCTGGAGAATCCCAGGGACAGGGGAGCCTGGTGGGCTGCCATCTATGGGGTCGCACAGAGTCGGACATGACTGAAGCGACTTAGCAGCAGCAGCAGCAGGACAATATCAAGTGGATCAACATTTGCATTATAGGGATCCCAGAAGGAGAATAGAGAGAGAAAGGGTCAGAAAACTTACCTAAAGAATAATGGTTGAAAACTTCCCTAACCTGGGGAAGGCAACAGACATCTAGATCCAGGAAGCCCAGAGAATTTAAAATAAGAAAACACAAAGAGACTCTGCTAAGAAATGTTATGATTTAAATGACTAAAGTTAAGACAAGGAGAGAATCTTAAGAGCAGCAAGAGAAAAACAATTTGTTACATATATGGGAACCTCACAAAACTATCAGTTGATCTTTTCAGCAGAAACTTTGCAGGCTGGAAGGGAGTGGCATGATGTAATCAAAGTGCAAGGAAAAATTGCCAACTGAGAATACTTATCATGGCAAACTTGTGATTTAGAATTGAAGGAAGACAGTTTTCTAGACAAGCACTAAACCTGCCCTACAAAGTATTAAAAGGACATCTTTGAACTGAAATTAAAGGACACTAATTAGTAACTGAAAAACATATGAAAGAATAACTCTCACCAGTAAAGTAAATATATAGTTAAATTCAGAATATTCTAATGTTGTAATGGTCAGAGTAAATCACTTATAAATCTAGTATGAAGATTAAAACCTAAAAAGTAGTAAAAGTAACTATAACCACAATAATTTGTTAATGGCTATATAAGGCTAAGTGATATAAATTATACTATCAAAAACATAAAACATGGAAGAGGAAAAGTAAAATTACAGAGCTATATTATGTGTTCAAACTTAAGTTGTTATTGGCTTAAAATATACTGTTACAAATATATTTTATATAAGCTTTATGGTACCACAAGTAAAAATCTATAAAAAATACACAAAAGATAAAGAAAAAGGGATCTAAGCATACCACTACAGAAAAATCATTAAATTACAAAGGAAGAGAAAAAGAATAAGAACGAAGGCATTATAATGAACAATGTGTCAATAGTAAGTCCATTCCTATTGATAACATCTTTAAATGTAAATGAAGTAAATTCTCCAGTGAAATGATATAGCATGGCTAAATAGATTTTTGAAAAGATCCAATTATGCTGCTTATAAGAGATTCACTTCAGATATATGATCACACAGAGACTTAAATAAGATACATGAGATTAAAAAATAAAAACTACTCTATGATCCAGAAATTTGATGTCTGGGTATATATGTGAAGAAAACGATATTCCTATGTCAAAGAAATATCTGCATGCCCATGTTCACTGTATTATCATTCACAGTAGCCAAGCCATGGAAACAACGGGAACATCCATGGACAGAAGAATGGGTAAAAAGCAAGTGAAAAAACATACAATGGAAAACAGCTGGCCCTTGAACAACATGGGGGTTAGAGGTGTCAACCTCCTGCAGTCAAAACTCTGTGTATACACTGGTCAGAATGGCCATCATCGAAAAGTCTACAAACAATAAATGCTGGAGAGTGTGTGGAGGAAAGGGAACCCTCTTTCATTGTTGGTAGGAATGTAAATTGATACAGCCACTCTGGAAGACAGTATGGAGATTTCTTTAAAAACTAGGAATAAAACCACCATGTTACTCAACAATCCCATTACTAGGCATATACTCTGAGGAAACCAAAATTGAAAAAGACAGATGTACCCCAATGTTCATTGCAACACTATTTACAATAGCTACAATATGGAGGCAACCTAGATGTCCATTGACAGATGAATGGATAAAGAAGCATATATACAATGGAATATTACTAGCCATAAAAAGAAATGCATTTGAGCCAGTTCTAAATAGGTGGATGAACCTAGAGTGCATTATACAGAGTGAAGTAAGTCAGAGAGAGAAAAACAAATATCATATACTAACACATATACAAGGAATCTAGAAAGATGGTGCTGATGAAATTACTTGCAGGGCAACAGTGGAGACACAGACATAGAGAACAAACTTATGGACACGGGGGCAGGGCTGGGGAGGAAGGAGAGGGTGGGATGTATGGAAAGAGTAACGCGGAAACTTATACTACCATATGTAAAATAGAGAGCCAACGGGAATTTGCCGTATGACTCAGGGAACTCAAACGGAGTAGGTAACAACTAGGTTGTCTAGGTAACAACCTAGAGGGGTGGGATGGGGTGGGAGGGAGGTTCATTAGGAAGGGGACATATATATACTTATGGCTGATTCATGTTGATGTTTAGCAGAAACCAACACAATTCTGTAAAGCATTTATCCTTCAATTAAAAAATAAATTAATTAAAAAATTTGTGTATAACAGCCCTCTCTGTTCATGGTTATTTATTGAAAAAAACCCACATATAAGTAGATCAGCACAGTTCAGACCCATGTTTTCAAGGGTCATCTGTTATTCAGCCATGAAAAAGAAGGAAATCTTGACTTTTGTGACAACCTGGATTGACCTGAGGGCATTATACTAAGTAAAATAAAGACAAACAGAAAAACAAATACTGTATGCTACCACTTCTATGTGGAATGTTAAAAAAAAAAAAAAAACCTAATAGAAACAACAGATGTGTGGTTGCCAGACAGGAGGGGGTGGGGCAGGGCATGGGCAAAATGTGTGAAAGTTGTCAAAAAGGCATAAACTTTCAGTTATAAGATAAATAACTCCCAGAGATGTAATACACAGCATGGTGACTACAGTTAGTACTGTGGTGTTGTATATTTGAAAATTGCTATGAGAGTAGATCATAAAAGTTTTTATAACAAGAAAAAATTTTGTAATTGTGTGAAAGGATGGGTATTACATAATCATGATTGCGGTAATCATTCTCCAGTAGACACACATATCAAATCATTATGTTGTGTACCTTAAAGTACACAGTGAAATTGGAAAGAAAAAAAAGAGAGAAACTGGCACCCTCCACAGCCCTGGGGATGCCCTCTCAGACCTTTCAAGAAAGAGCTTACCAAGGAGCTCTGAGGAGAGCAGTTGCTGACAGTCTCTCTGCAGTGCTTTCGGGTCTAACCCCATATTGAAGCAGGTCCCAGCCAGTGGGTCAGTACAGGTCAAACACAAGGGCCTGCCTGGCCATTTCTGACTAGCCACCTCCTCTGGGTATAATCTTGGCTCCAGAGTCCCCTTGAGTTGCCCAATATCTCTCTGGCTATGTAATGTGGTGCAAAAACCTTCCCTGCCAATCCTGTTTTCTCCCCCTCCATTTCTCATAGGTGTTACCCGCCCCTCCCATAAGCCTCTTACACTGTAAATTCCATCTCAGTGTCTCTTTCCCAGGGTATCTGAACTGACATAGTATCAAGGATGGTCTGAGAAAGCAAGATAGGTGGTGGGAACTGGATCCTTCATTTCCCTGCTGGCAATGCAAACCTTATGCTGGTTGTTATGTCACACATGGACAACCTATGTGGGGCGGGTGTGTGTGTGTGTGGTGGGGGGGAGGTTTGGGGGGGGGGGGTTGGGCAAACTACAGTCCCAAGGGCCAGATTCCACCTGCCACCTGTTTTGCTGTTGTTTTAATCTGTATGCAAAAGTCTTTAATTTAACTTCAGGTTTTTAAAAATTAATAGACTTTTTAAGGTGCAGTTTTAGGTATACAGAAAAATTGAGCAGAATCCTCTCACGTTCCCCCCAAACTTGACCCTATTGTTAACATCTTGCATTAAGGCAGTGTTTTTGTTACAATTGATGAGGCAGTACTGGCTCAATCTTATTAAAGATAGGCCATAGTTTACAATATGGTTTGCTTTTTCTGCAGTGTGTTCAATGTCTTTTGACTAAGGTATAATGACATGTATTCACTGTTACAGTATCAGGCAGAACAGTCTCACTGCCCTAAAAATCCCATGTGCTTCTTCTGTTCATCCCCAAATTCCTGGCAACCACTGATCTTTTTATGGTCTCCATACTGTTGCCTTTACCAGAGTCATAGAGTTGGAATGATGCAACCACCTATTTTCTTCTTTTTAATGTTGTATTGGCTCTTGGCCACATGCATTCGTTTCCATATTGTCTAGTTTTGCACTAAAACAAGAGAGTTGCAGATACTGTTTGGTTTTCAAAAAGCCCCAAAGTCCTTACCATCTCGCCCTTGACTGGGAGTCTGCTGACTCCTGTCTGTGCAGAGGTGGCAGCCCAATTGTTGAAGTATTCTCCGGGTTGACTTGGTAGAATGCTCTAGTAGCATTTCTCCCAGCCAGAGAAATCTTAACCGTTTGAGAAGCAGGCATGGGTAGATATGAAAGAAAATAAAAACAACAATAACACTGTCTGGTTGGGGCTAAGTCACAGTGAGCCACTAGAAAGAGAGAGTGACAAGCTGAGGCAATGAACAACCCATTAAAAAGTGTGAAGGGGAAAAAAAATCAATTGTGAGATTGATTCCAGAGAACTTCAGAAGCTTCCAAAGGCCCTTACTGCCTTCCACAAGCCCTTAGAGCAAAAGAAGTAGATGACCAAACTCTGGATTTCATAGTTAGAGTTGCCGAGAAGCCAGCTGCCTCAGCGGTAAACGATCTGCCTGCAGTGCAGGAGACGTGAGTTTGATTCCTGGGTCGAGAAGATCCCCTGGAGAAGGAAATGGCTACCTACTTCAGTATTCTTGCCTGGGGAATCCCCATAGACAGAGGAGCCTGGTGGTCTACAGTCCATGGGGTCGCAAAGAGTCAGACGCAGTGAGCACAGAGGACAAAGCTGACGGAGTGTTCAGCAGAGGCAGTTCTCTTATACCAAGGTCAAGACCTGGTTGTATACACTTGAGACCGTTAGTATGGGATTGGTCTTTGTTATTCCTCATATCCCTTGAATTCTTTAGAGACTTCAGATTGTGGCTAGCCCACCCTTCCCTTTCCTATAAAGAGAGTTACCTCTTATCCCAAGCCCACCCCCACCCTCCGTAAGGCAACAGAGGTGTGCTGTCATTTTCCTCTGGCAGCCAGGCAGATACCTGGGATTAAGCAAAACACAGCCAGGTAGGTAATGGGCCTGTGCAAATTAGCCAAGAACTGGCAGGGGTCAGGAGAGCACCATGGATTTAGATTTAAGCTTGAGAGTGCTTGATCTAGAGAACCAGGTCACTAGACAAGACAAGGGAGAGTTTTGTTTTTTTTTTGGACTGGTGGTACTACCACTGATACTGGATTTAACACCCTGGTAAGGGCTTCAGAGGATGGTGAACTTACTTCTACGGTGGCTTCTGCTGCTGCTAAGTCGCTTCAGTCATGTCTGACTCTGTGCGACCCCATAGAGTCATGTCTGACTCTTCACGACCCCATGGACTACAGACTACCAGGCTCTTCTGTCCATGGGATTTTCCAGGCAAGAGTACTGGAGTGGGGTGCCATCGCCTTCTCCATGGTGGCTTCTAGAAGCTTGGAAAATGCAAGGGCCCATGCTGAGTCAAGCTGAAACACCTTAATTGCAATAACAGACAGTAGAAGAAGGAACTAATAAAGCCCAAGGACAGCCCATGGGCATACTGGATTAAATCGATTTTGTGATGATAAAAGACCTACCTGGAAACATGGAATGATGTTCTATGGAACAGTTCAAAAGACCCTCCTTCACCAAGGTCATTAGTAGTTTACTGGCAAGAGGGACACCAGCCTCAGTAAAAAGCCCCATAGTCACTCTTCTGAAAGCTAGTTACAGACATTAGGCAGAGCATTTAAAGATCTTGGCTCATTTCTGATAATGGAATGGTGGGGTTCCTGAAGCAAAAGAGGCTAAGTGGCAGCCCTCAACCAGCAAAAGTCAGGGTGCCATGATTATTACAAAGCCAGGCAAGGCTGGAATGACAGCCATGCAGAAATGACCTTGAGAGTTCTGAGATATGTAACAGAACATGGCATTCATAGAAGCAATATACAGAAGAATCAGCGAGGGCACTGATCACTACCTATAAGAAGAAGAACAAACAAATGAGAAGAAGGCTGATGGTGGTTACCTCAATAAAAAGTCATAGTTGCTTCCCCTGTCCCCAGATCGAGCCACAATGACTCTGCCAGTTGATTGATGTTTGTTAACCATTGTCATCTGCCAAACCAGACACAGCACATAGGCATACAGACAGAGGGCCCACAGTGGAAGGAGGCTATGAGTGGACCCAGCAACATGGATTCTCATTCAAAAGGCCATTGCTGCTCTTGCTGCTTCTGAATGTCCAACCTGCTGCCAACGCAGACCAACACTAAGCCCCTGAGATAGAGCTCTTCTCAAGGAGACCAACCAGTCATTTGGAGGCAAATTAATTACACTTCAACCCTTCTGTCTCAGAAAAACATGGGAATCACTCTCACAGGAAAAGACACTCCTGCTGTGGGTGTGCTTTCTTGCCCTCTGAACCTCATTTTGCATCACTCTCCAGAGTATCACAGAGTTCCTGATCCCCACAACACAGTATCTGACCAAGGTCTCCCATTACAGTGAAGGAGATATGGGAACGAGCCTTGACCATGGGATTCCCTAGGTACACGACACTGCACCACCCAGAATCAGCCTCTCTCAGAGAGCTTTGGAAAGGGTTACTGAAGGCAGAGCCGAGGTTCCAGCTCAGATGAGGTACCTTGCTCCAGAATAAACTGCACATACTATTGGGAGAGCTCTAGATGGCATGGTGACTCCAACAGGGAGCACATTTGGACCAGGAGCCAAGAATTGGAAGCAGAAATGGCTTTACTCATCATCATCTCCAATATCTCACTGGGGAACATGATGCATCTCATCCTCACAAATCTCATCTTCTCATCGCTCCACTATTTCAGAACTCCTGGTCTCCAAAGCAGGAGCACTCTTGCCTGATAATACAGAAAAGGTCCCAGTGAACTACAAACTATGATGGCCACTAGGGCACAAAATTCCTGCTTGACATTACTCTCCAGTTGCCCTCAGTGGTTTCTGGCTTGATATATGCTCTTTATTGGTTACTTTGCTTCCCTGTTTCCATTCCCCATGGTCCTATCATGGTTCTGTCTACCTCTTAAATAACTTGCATTCTAGCCTCCATAGTCTGCTTTGGGGGCCCCCAAATTAAGAGATTGGCCTAGAGAACACAAGAGATACTGCAATAACTTTTGCTCCTGTTTAGGAATAATATTATGTCAGATTAAAATCATTCAAAATCAAAATAAATCTAATAGATCTATACTCCATGAACCCTGAAACAAGAATCCCCAGATATTCTACTTATGGCTGGTCTGCTTTGAACATGAACACGCAGTGGTCACACTAAGATGACATTCAAGTGGTGATGATCTTGCTTCTCCATAAATTGTTCCATCAATCCAAAAACATACATGGTTCAGAAGAAACAGAGGAGATTCAAACTCAAGACATCTAAATTTTACACAGGCCATGATTAGGTAACAAGAAACATGTGGCCAAGACTCTTTCTGCTCACGATAAGATAGGGAAGATGGCACCTAGCTTGGAGCAAGAATGTCTCTCTCTTTGTGTGCATGGACAGCTGAGGGGGAGGGACAACATCTCCCTGGCAACTCTCTCAAGCGGAGACTGAATAGTGATAAAATGTTAACAAAGCCAAAGAGATTAAGGGGCATACTGTGAAAATACTAAAGCTATGGGACACCATTCAGATGGGAACTGGGTTGAATGGTTAGAATGGAAGATAGCAGGGAAGCTGCCCTCCACACAGGATGCTGCTCTAACCAAGTTCATTACTGGATGTGTAAATTATTACATGGACAGCTCCACTCTGGTTTCTCATTTCAATGATAGAGCCAGCCTTCTGCTCCACCAGCCCCTCTTGAATCTATTCGTCTATTACAGAAGGGACACTCTCTCTGGAGGAGGTTGAGAAACAGCTAAAGTGACATTTAAACCATTCCTTCAGAGATGAGGAGCTTTGCCTGAAATGATCTTTTGCCACTTTCCCATAGGACAGAGGTCATGGAGGGTCACTGTCCTCAAGATAGCTCTTGCCCAGAGCTGTGGACCTCTGCCTGCTGGGGTACTTGCAGAAGGAGACTCCACTCAGGGAAGTTCTCCTCCAACGTGCAACATTACCTCCACCTACTGAATCCCAAAAGTGCATTCTGAGCTCCCTGGTTCCTTGTGCATAAGAGAAATTGAGAGAAGTGCCATAGCAGACCAAAGCTGGCTATCTCTCTAGGTAGGATATGGGTGTGTATAAAGAGACCTCATTAAAAAAAACAAAGCAATATAAATGAAAAACAACAACAAAAGACAAAAACAAACACATTGTTAGAGTAATGGTTATGAGAGAGGAAGGGTGTGGGAAGGGCAAAAATGGGTACAGGCGGTCAAGGGATGGTGATGTATAGAAGCTACTAAGAAGCAGGTGTATGCAGGAGAGCCTTCAGACCATCACATGACACCTGTGAAAGGAGAGAGGGAAGCAAGCGTTGGTTAGGAAGAGCCTCTTAGCCTGCAGTACAGCTCTGACAATTTGTGACCAGGCAGATGTGGTTCTGGAGCCAAAGTTGCCTGTGAGATGAAACCTGCATCTGGCAGGACTGGCTGGCTTAAGAACTCCTGATGTGCCCTGTCATCGGCTTCGGAAGCCTCAGAACCCCTGACCTCTGGGTGATCCCCATGGTAGATCCAGAAGGTAGCAGCTGGGGTTGCCAGTCAACTATGTTTTCTGCAGCTGGTTTCTTTCTTTTTAAAAATATTTATTTATTTGGCTGCATTGAATCTTAGTTGCAGCCTGTGGTATCTTTTCTTTCCTTATGGCCCGTGGACTCTCTAGTTGTGACTTGGGGGCTTGTTGCTCCATGGCATGTGGGATCTTAGTTTCCCAGCCGGGGACTGAACCCAAGTCCCCTGCATTGCAAGGCAGATTTTTAGCACTGAACCACCAGGGAAGTCCCCGCAGCTGGTTTCTTGATGGAACATCAGAGTGAGGCACCTTCACGGCCATCACACCCTCCTTGCCTGGATACAATCCAGGTGACTCACAACAAAGCTGGAGTTTGTTCTCTAGATGAGTGACCGAGTTTGGTGGAACCTAACAAATTATGTTTTTCTTTCCTGCCTGAATTCTTAATATATAAACAGAACAAGGGCCAGCAGGCGGTAGGCAAAATGCCATCTTTCCTACTGAAAAGCCAAGTATGGGAAAAAGTGGCTTAGATTTGCAGGAAAGTGGGCATCTCAAAACGAGGCCCAGAATTAGACACTTAGCTATTCCAGCAACACTGATCACTATAGGACTCTAAATCACGAGTTACTTCTAGAAAACGGACAGAGGCAGGAATGGGGGAAAACACGTTTCCTGTGGGCAGCCTCACTCCCAAACGGAAAGGAACAAGCTGGGCTACTCATCCCCAGTCTACCTTTTCAGGGAGGTGGGGAGGAGTGGCGAGAGAAAAGTCAAGAGGGCTTGAGCTGCAGGAGACATGGAGAGATCAGGAACAAGGGAGGACCCTTCTCTTTCCTTCTGGTTCTAGTCTGAGTTCCCACCAGACTTGAGTACAGGGTGGTGTACATTTGTGGTGTCTGGAGCAGAAGTGAACGTGTGAGTAGAAAGACGGGGAAAATGTTGCAGACTGTTTTTTTCCTAGAAGCAGGTTCTAGGCAGAGTTTGGGGTATAAGATGTTTCTTAGGGATCAATGCCTGCAAAAGGGAAGGGGACATGGGGTTGGGCAGTCACGCTGGATGCAGGCCTAACAAAGCCAAGCCCAGCCTGGGAGGGTGTTCTGGAGCAAATGTTGCCCAAAGCCTTAGCCTGAATGGCACCAAAATGGTCACACTTTTGTACGCTCATCTCACATAGTCGTCAGACTCTAGGCTTCCCAGGAAGAGCGGGACCTCAAATGAGACAATTGTGAGACTAAGGTAGATCCTGAAGGTGCTGACATCTGGAGTTGCTGGTCTGAATCTCTGGATCAGGACACTGTGTTATTTACCACAGGAGGAAAGCCAATACAGTTGAGCAGGATACTGGGTAGCAACCATGGTTCAATTCCCCTGGGGACTCACTGAGCATCTGCCAATACTATGCCTCAGAAGTATCCTACCCAGGGATGGGAGGGCTGCAGTATTTCTGTACTGACTTCCATCCGTCATCCGTTGAGGGATACCCCGAGGAGTATTCAGTCCTTGGAGCTTCCAGGCAAGCACCTTTAGCACCAGAGAAAACCCTCAGGCAGAGCAGCTCAGACAAGATGCTTGAGGTGGGAGGCTGCCCACTGCAGCCACAGACCAGCTTGGAAGAGATCGGGGGATGCAGAGTGGGATCTAAGACCAGCATCTGCCATGTCCGTGATATGCCTAGCAACGCCATCTGTTCTATGGTGAAGTTAAATAGCATCCTGAGTTTCTGCTGCATTTTGGGGTTGTAACCAATGGGTCTGCCATTCTGCGATTGGTCCAGTTCCATAAAATGTGAGCTCTGATATTCATTTCAGTAGCAGAGAATGAAAAGAGTGTGAATAACAACTGACTGGGCCATGGGTGATATGAGATCTTAGCCCCATTGAAGGCAGGCATCTGGGCAATTCAGGCTGCATTGAGGACAATCTTTGATTCTCCGTAGGGATGTTCAGGCTACTCTATAAGAACACATGTTTGACTTTGGGAAGTGTTTGGCCTCTTCCTAGTCATCTAGGAGTTCAGTATTAGCCATTTTGTACCACGCAGCAAAGAAATCCTGAAAGGGATTGAACCTGAAGTGCTCAGCTCACTGGGGGTTGTCTCGCAGCAGCCCCTCTCTCCCCAACCTCTCCATGGGTGGTGTGATCCACCGAAGTGAATGTTACATGTGTGAATGCCTACAAGTTTCCAGAAGCTGAGCTTCTTGAATGGCCCACCACTCCTATGTCTAAGCCTCTAGAATTTCTATCCATTTAATCCACATCTCTAGTGACTGAAATATAAGTGATTGTTGGCTGATAGCTGATGCCAGCAGGACCGTTGTCTTCCCTAGTGTTGAAAAGGGAACTCTTTCTTTCTTGTGAAATCAGGATATCATGGATCCAGTGGAGAGGGAGGCTTAAACAGCTGGCTGGGGAGGCAGACTGCTTGAAGTACTTCTGTGTTTTGCCTAGAAAGCAGTGGTTTCTGGACTATTTTCCAGTGTCCTTCTGCCCTGTAGGGTTAATAATGTACGAGCCATCTGTGCTATCCAGGAAACTGACTGTTCCTCTTCCTGCATGAAGAGAACATGGTCAGTTTGTAATTATTTTCCCATTCTTAGAATATGTACTACCAGTAGTCTGTGTGGAATAACTTGGCTAAGAGTCAAGGTAAAGTTTCCAACCATTTTTGTCCTGAAGAAATTGTAATTATATAATAACATGAACTTGGGGAAGGCAACTGTGTCTTATCACTATACCTAGGAAGTATGTATGACAGAAAAAAAAATATTAACACAGGTATCTGCAGCCCACTTAACTCTCCACCTTCTGAAAGAAGTTCAGGCAGTGCCCACTGAGCTCTTGTTGTTATTGTGTTAGTCACTCCGTGATGTCAGACTCTTTGCAACTCCATGGACTGTAGCCCGCCAGGCTCCTCTGTCTATGGAATTCTCAAAGCAAGAATACTGGAGTGGGTTGCCGTTACCTTCTCCAGAGAATCGAACCTGCGTCTCGTGTCTCCTGTTTGGAAGGTGGGTTCTTTACCACTAGCACCACCAGGGAAGCCCCACTGAGCTCTGACACCCCACCAACTCAATCTGGCCAGAAGTTCCTGGATTCTGGACCTATTTAGGCAGAAAAGTTAAAGAATAGAGAAGATATATTTAATCTGAAGCATACCCTGTCCCAGCTTCCTCATTTCAATGAATGCCACAGTCTTTATCCCTTGGTCCTCATAACCAGTCCATCAGCAAGTCCTGTAGAATTTAACTCTAAGGTATTTAGGATCAGCTCATTCTTTTCTCTCCACTGCCATTTTTCTCACTTAAGCATCGTCATTTCTCCATAACTGGCCCTCTGGCATCCACTATTGTTCCATTGAAACAATTCTCCTCAAAGCTGCCAGCATAATCTTATTTTAGAAACTTAAATTTATTCATGATATCTGTCTATTTAAAACATATCCTCACTTCCCATTGCTCTTAGAATTAAATGCAAGCTTTTAGAATACTACAAAAAGAATGTGTATGTATATAACTGAATCATTTTGCTGTACAGCAGAGATTAGCACAGCACTGTAAATCAGATAAAAAATAAAGTACTATAAACCCTGCAGGATTCTACCTGCTTCTTCACTTCACCTCATCCCATTTCCCCTCCTTCACTGAATTCCTGACACTACGAGCTTAGTCTTAGACCAGGTGCTCCTGAAAGCAGAAGCCAGGACAAGGATTTGAAGCTCTAGTTTATTTTGGAGGGGATCCCAGTGAGCACAGTGAAGAGAGAAAAGATGAGACAGGGAAGTGAGTAAAACAAACAAATAAACAAACAACAGGTGCTTTAGCAATTGGGTTACTACTGTGGGCAACTGGGGTTGAGTCCCACTAGAGACCCTCAAAGAACTGCCTGGGATGCACCTGCATTCTACTGAGGGACAAGGAAACTGGGGGTATTCACCCATCTGCCTCTGTTCCTCACTGATTGAGGACCACTGCTGGGAATATTGACTCTCTGGTACTTTTACCCATCCCCATTTTACAACCAACCTTATTCCCATGGCAATGAGATGAAGGGTCAAATCTGAATATGCTACAGAGCCTTCTCTTGCTCTGGCTCCTGAAGCATGGGTAGTACCTCCTTAACTGGGCCATGCTGGCTCTTGATCCTCATTATTGGTCTAGAAGCCATGAAGAGAGATGGAATCAACATTTAGGACAAGCATTATCTAGCAAGGCATCTGCCTCAGGTGAGCCCTTTGCATGTTTCCAGCTAGTGGGGGTTCTATATGCTCCACCAGGGAGCCATGGGGCAAATCTACCATCCCGAGTGTTCAGGGGAATGTGGGGATGGGAGTTCTTAAATGCATCCCTCTAGATGTTCCTATCACAGGTCTTTACTCACTCCTTTCTCATAGGACCAGACTTTAGCATATGCAATTTTCTGGGACTGTAAGTTTGTAACAGAGAAGAACCCTTTGTATTCTGTTACCAATTAATCTCTAAAGGGGTGTTGCCTCTAAGCTTAAATTATACATAATAGCCCATTTCTAGGAACCTTGCTTCCCAGGTAATGAGCATTAAACCAGACCCACCTGTGATCACTGCAGGCAGAAGAAACTAACATGTGCCCTCCAGAGGCTGAGAGGTACCAGGAATTGTTTGATTTTACTCCCTCCCTTTTTAGTACAAAAGGAGTCTGAATTCTAACTCAGGCAAGAGGGTTCTTTGGGGGCACAAGACCCCAAAGAAAGTTTGTTGCCTTTCCAGATAAAGTCATTATTTCTTATCCCAACAACTTGTCTCTTGATAATTGGCCTATTGTGTGGCAAATAGTACTCTCCCTAACAAGTTTATAATTCTGCTCTTGTATAACCAGATGTTGGATCTGGTTTTCATCACAGTCTGCTCTCAAGCTGATCTTTCTTTAAAGGCTGCTTGGGGAGGCCCTTTAGCTTTCAGACTAAGTTGGTAGTTAGCTGAACTGAATCTGTCATTTTCTTCCTTGAGAGCATCAGTGTCACTTAACCAACAGGTTCCATGGTCCCTAAACTTATCATTGTCCTGATATCTCTGTCCATTGCATGAGCCATTGCATCCCCTCCTACCTGTATCCCTGCCCAATGGGTCACAGATGAGAGTCTTAGTGACTGTGATGCTACAGCACATCCATCCCACTCACCACAAGCAATGAAGTTAGAAATCACTGCAAAACTCTGAGTCTGCTGTATTTTCTTTTTAATTTTTAAAGATTTAGAAACTGAGGTCAAACAACATGGCCAAAGTGGTCCTCCAGCTAGCTAATGGCAGAGTTAAGCCTGAAATAAGTCCTGTGACTAGTACTGTTTCTGATAGTCCAGGTATAATTGTGTTATTGTATTAGTCACTCGGTCACGTCCAACTCTTTGTAACTCCGTGGACTGTAGCCTGCCAGGCTTGTCTGTCCATGGAATTCTCCAGGCAAGAATATTGGAGTGGGTAACCATTCCCTTTTCCAGGGGATCTTCCCAATGAGAGATCGAACTCGGGTCTCTTGCATTGCAGGCAAATTCTTTACCATCTGAGACACCAGGGAAGCTCAGGTATAATAGAAGCCCTCTGTTTCAATCACACAGATAATTTCTCTAAGGTGGATAGTGTTCTTGATCCTCTTGGTGCTCTGTCCCTTTACTGGCTTGTGCACCCATTCACCAGATGCTCTGAATGTTGGCCAGTGAAGTTCATGGCTGCTCCTTCCCCAGAGAATTGCTTCTGGGCAAACAGAAACCCACAGGAGGCTGCACTACCCCTTCTTCCTCTTTCCAGCCCCTCACCTGGGCCAGACTTTAGCCAAAGACAAGCTCAGGGCATAAAAGGCCAGTCCCCTTGCCTTGAGGTGCAACCAGTTTTACAGTGCAATTTATGCTTCAGAATTCCTGTAGGATTGCACTTAAGTGAGACTCTAGTGAGATCGCATTCTTGCTTAGCTTTTTCATCTGCTCTATCTTGCTTCCCTCATTCTCTTTTCTTAAGAATACTCACCCAATTAATCACATAAAAATCCCCACTATAGATCAGCTTCTAAGGAACTCAAACTAAGACAGTTGGTAGAGGAAGCAGACCCTAAGGATAAGATTCTGAAGTTGGATTGCTCACTGTCTGTATGGCACTGAGAATGTGACATGGTAATAGTTCCTGGCATGCTGGAGCTATGGGATTGCTAAAACTAACTGGAATGAGGTAGGGATGGAAGGGGATGCTTCAGTTGGCACAGTGCTTTGGGCGTTTGAGGGGTTACAGTAGAGACAGCAATAAACGTTCATTCCACATAGCTCAGTCATTAAAGAATCTGCCTGCAATGCAGGAGACCCAGGTTTGGTTCCTGGATTGGGAAGATCCCCTGGAGGAGGAAATGGCAACCCACTCCAGTATTCTTGCCTGGAGAATCCCATGGACAGAGGAGCCTGGCAGGCCACGGTCCATGGGGTTGCAAGAATTGGACACAACTTAGCAACTGAAAGAAAGAAAGAAAGACAGATTCAGATATACTCATCAATGATTTAAAAGCAAGGTTCAAGAGTCAGATGGCCTCAACAACATTTAAAAAGACCCATATCTTCTGTAGCTGAAGGGCAGATGCAGGTGAACAGGGTCAGGGCCAGGGTGGTAATAGAGGTCCACAGGGCACAAAATTTACACTCAAGGTCATTCATCAGTACTTGCATGACCTTGAGTATGAGCACCTCCTTAAATTGTACCCTAGGGGCTTCATTTACCTCAGCCTAGTCTTTAAACTATAGCTGAAAATCAAACACAGGAGTTAATTTTATCAGAAGCAGAACTTCAGAAAAGTTTGAATTCCTGCCTCATCAAGAATCTTATATCACGAATTTCCCTGGTAGTCCAGTGGTTAAGACTCCATGCTCCCAATGCAGGCGGCCAGGGTTCAATCCCTGGTCAGGGAACTAGATCCCACATGCCACAACTGAGAGTTCATGAGCCACAACTAAAAGATTCCATGTGCTGCCACAAAGATTGAAGAGCCTGTGTGCCACAACTAAGACCCAGGACAACCAAATAAATAGTTAAAATAAAAAAAAAGAATCCTGCACCAAAGTTGGGCCCCTAATAGGGAAGGATTAGTGGTGCTAGTGTTAAGAACCTGCCTGCAAATGCAGGAGATGTGAGAGACACAGCTTGGATCCCTGAGTCAGGAAGATCCCCTGGAGGAGGGTCTGGCAACCCACTACAGTATTCTTGCCTGGAGAATCCCATGGAGAGAGAAGCCTGGGGGGCTACAGTCCATAGGGTCTCAAAGTGAAGTGGACATGAGTGAAGTGACTGAGCAAGCACATAAGACTTTGAGATTTGGAATGAGAGTATCTGTGGAGATGGACTTGAAAAACTTGAATCTTCTGTTCCCTCTGAGCCCTCTGGGCTTCTAGAAGTAGTTCATGCCCTTTGTTCAAAGGTGGAATTCCCTCCCTTCCTTGAAGACTAGGCAGAAGCCTCAAATGAGATGCATGCCTGATAAGACACTTGCCCTCCTCAGCATCTGTTCCCACCTAATTTCCTGCCCACCAGACCTGTAGTGGTGTAGTCACTAAGTCATGTCCGACTCTTGCAACCCCATGGACTGTAGCCCGCCAGGCTCCTCTGTCCTTGGGGATTCTCCAGGCAAGAATACTAGAATGGGTTGCCATTTCCTTCTCCAGGGGATCTTCCCAACCCAGGGACTGTGTTGCAGACAGATTCTTTATTGTCTGAGCCACCAGGGCCAGCTGAGGAAGAATATAAATCTGGATAAGAGGGTTTTGGTCAAAATAAACAAACTCTCCCTTGACACAGGACTTAATGTCCTAGAAAGAACACTGAGTGACAGTGCTAGATGGCTTTTGGAAGCATAGAAAAAACGACAGCCCATATTGAATGACGTAGGGATGGCAGGACTGCCCAGATAGCCTATTGAGGAAGGAATAGTGCTAAAACAGATCTACTTCAAAAGACTTGACAATGACAAAGGTCTGTCTAGTCAAAGCTATGATTTTTTTCCAGTAGTCACGTATGGATGTGAGAGGTGGACCATAAAGAAAGCAGAGTGCTGAAGAATTGATGTTTTTGAACTTGGTGTTGGAGAAGACTCTTGAGAGTCCCTTGGACGCAAGGAGATCAAGCCAGTCAATCCTAAAGGAAATTAGTCCTGAATATTCATTGGAAGGACTAATGCTGAAGCTGAAACTCCAATACTTTGGATGTTTTGATGCGAAGAATTGACTCATTGGAAAAGACCCCAAAGCTGGGAAAGATTGAAGGCAGGAGGAGAAGGGGACGACAGAGGATGAGATGGTTGGATGGCATCACTGACTCGATGGACATGAGTTTGAGCAAGCTCTGGGAGTTGGTGATGGACAGGGAGGCCTGGCCTGCTGCAGTCCATGGGGTCACAAACAGTCAGACGTGACTGAGCAACTGAACTGATAAGAGTTAATCATGTTCCTAAGCCAGGTCTGCAGGACATTCTGTTTAACAAAGTGATAATGAGTGTACCAGTAAAAGGGCACCAACCTTGATGGAAATATATGCTCTATGAGTTAGAACTGACAGTAAGAGATGCTGTTATGGACAGTAAGAGATGCTGTTATGCTTTCCTGAAAGTGATGGGGATGATAGGATCCAGGAAGAGCAGAGATCAAGTGACCACACTTAACCCTCTAAACAAAGTGGGTATAATGACCATAATGGGCAAAAGGTTGGATGACCATCAGGGAGACCTGACCCACAGTCATCTCTGGGGATGATTCATACAAAATAGCATACCCATGAGGATACTGTTTAACATAGATAATAAAAAAGAATCAGGAACACATGAGCAAAAGTGTGATGTCAGTTGCCCTCACGGGAAACCATGATCTCTTGCTACCCTTTTCATAATTTATTGGGTTGGCCAAAAAGTTTGTTTGGGTATGGCCAACTGAACAATATTCTGGGGACTCAGTTAACTTGGGAGTTGGATGTGGTACCCCAAATGACACTATCTTTTTCTCCCAGATAGAACAGTTGTTTCTGCTCTTCCACCAGGGATGCACACTTGCTCCTAGATGAGCCCTTTCACGTTTGGAGGAGTCCATGTGCCCACCACTATGTTCATATGGTCTACTGGGGTCCCTTTCAAGTTGCCTTGCTTCTATCCATCAATTTCTCCCGAGTTTTCTACCCTATGAAATCTAATTTCTCAAATGATTGGAAGCAACATTTACTTCTTTGCTGCTCGACATAAGTCTCTAGATAGACAATACTCAGAATGAAGATTTGGGGTAGAAACTAAGGTTATGATATGTTAATGTAATTTCATAATTTCAAATGTTTAGATAGTGATTCAAGCAAGGTTTCTTTTAAACTCATTGGGTCTCATGAGACCTAAGATGGCGGAGGAATAGGACGGGGATACCATTTTCTCCCCCACAAATACATCAAAAGAACATTTGAACACTGAGTAAATTCCACAAAACAACTTCTGAATGCCAGCAGAGGACATCAGGCACTCAGAAAAGCAGCCCATTGTCTTCTAAAGGAGGTAGGAAAGAATATAAAAGAAAGAGAGACAAAAGAGGTAGGGACGGAGATCTGTCCTGGGAAGGGAGTCTTAAAAAAGAGAGAAGTTTCCAAACACCAGGAAACACTCTCACTGCTGAGTCTGTGGGGAGCCTTGGAATCACAGAGGGCAACATAACAGGGAGGAAAAATAAATAAATAATTAAAACCCACAGATTACGTGCCCAATGGTAACTCCCCCAGTGGAGAAGCAGCGCAGACGCCTGCACCTGCCACTAGCAAGTGGGGGCTGGGCAGGGAGGCGTGGGCTGCATTGCTTAGAGTAAGGACCGGGCTTGAATGGCCCGAGGGCAATCTGAGGAAACTAACTCGGGATAGCAAATCAGACTGTGGGATAGCTACCACGTGAAAAGCCCTAACCTAAGATACTGCCAGGCCTGCTCACAGAACAAAAGACTGAGCAGAGCTAGCCGGCTGCAGACCGGCCCTTCCCCCTCCAGGCAGGAGAGGGCAGCCAGAGCCCGAAGGGGGCAATTGTGGCTCCAAAGAGGCATTATCTACCAAAATGCAAGCAGGCTTCGTTGCTAACAAGGACTTCTTGGGATTCTGGATGGTCAACATTTCCCTGAGAAGGTGCGCCAGTTGTACACCCAGAAAACCGAGTGGCAGGGACGGGGGAGGCCATAAGTCGCAGCGACTGCACTTGCCAAACATCTGGTCACCTGAGCTGCTCGGACCTGGGAAGGGCACAAAACGCAGGCCCAACCGAGTCTGCACCTCTGAGGACTACCCGAGTACCTGAACCTGAGTGGCTTGGACCTGGGAAGTGCATATAACCCAGGGCCGGCCTCAGACAGTCCCCGGCAGAGCAACCTAGAGCCTAAGCAGTGTACACAGGGAAAGCACACACGCCGTGAGTCGGACAAACTCAGTGTGGCTGAGACACTGCAAGCACACGCCAGTGTTACTTGTTTGCAGCATCCCTCCCTCCTCACAGCACAACTGAAAAAGTGGGCCTAAAAAAGTGTCCACCACCGCCCCCTTGAGTCAGGGCAGAAATTAGACACTGAAGAGACCAGCAAACAGAAGCTAAAACAGAGGGAACTTCCTTGGAAGTGACACATGCAATAGATTAAAACCCTGTAGTTAGTACCGACTACTAGGAACGGGCCTATAGATCTTGAGAATTATAAGCCGGATCAAGGAACTATTTGAAAATGAACTGACCCCACACAGCCCACAACACCAAAGAAAGTCCTAGATTCATTTTGACCAGTTTTACTATCATTCTTTAATTAAAAAAATTTTTAAAAATTTTTAAGTCCTCTGTTACTCCTTTAATTTTCATTTTTATAACCTATTACTTCGAAAAAAAAAAGGGAAACCCTATTTTTTAAAGGAAACTTCATATATATATATATATTTTATAATTTTTTGTGACTTTTTTTTCTTTAATATTGTATTTTTGAAAATCCAACCTCTACTCTAGATTTTTAATCTTTGCTTTTTGGTATTTGTTATCAATTTTGTATAGAGATGGGAATACCAGACCACCTGACCTGCCTCTTGAGAAACCTATATGCAGGTCAGGAAGTAGCAGTTAGAACTGGACATGGAACAACCGACTGGTTCCAAATAGGAAAGGGAGTATGTCAAGGCTGTATATTGTCACCCTGCTTATTTAACTTCTATGCAGAGTACATCATG
Source organism: Bos indicus (assembly GCF_029378745.1). Lineage (NCBI taxonomy): Eukaryota > Metazoa > Chordata > Mammalia > Artiodactyla > Bovidae > Bos > Bos indicus. Next base: position 92,816,851 of record NC_091765.1, read on the forward strand.
AGAAACGTTGGGCTGGAGGAAGCACAAGCTGGAATCAAGATTGCCGGGAGAAATATCAATGACCTCAGATATGCAGATGACACCACCCTTATGGCAGAAAGTGAAGAGGAACTCAAAAGCCTCTTGATGAAAGTGAAAGTGGAGAGTGAAAAAGTTGGCTTAAAGCTCAACATTCAGAAAACGAAGATCATGGCATCTGGTCCCATCACTTCATGGGAAATAGATGGGGAAACCGTGGAAACAGTGTCAGACTTTATTTTGGGGGGCTCCAAAATCACTGCAGATGTTGACTGCAGCCATGAAATTAAAAGACACTTACTCCTTGGAAGAAAAGTTATGGCCAACCTAGATAGCATATTCAAAAGCAGAGACATTACTTTGCCAACAAAGGTCTGTCTAGTCAAGGCTATGGTTTTTCCAGTGGTCATGTATGGATGTGAGAGTTGGACTGTGAAGAAGGCTGAATGACGAAGAACTGATGCTTTTGAACTGTGGTGTTGGAGAAGACTCATGAGAGTCCCTTGGACTGCAAGGAGATCCAACCAGTCCATTCTGAAGGAGATCAGACCTGGGATTTCTTTGGAAGGACTGATGCTAAAGCTGAAACTCCAGCACTTTGGCCACCTCATGCGAAGAGTTGACTCATTGGAAAAGACTCTGATGCTGGGAGGGATTAGGGGCAGGAGGAGAAGGGGACGACAGAGGATGAGATGGCTGGATGGCATCACTGACTCCATGGACACGAGTCTAAGCGAACTCCAGGAGTTGGTGATGGACAGGGAAGCCTGGCGTGCTGCGATTCATGGGGTAGCAAGGAGTCGGACACAACTGAGCGACTGAAGTGAACTGAAGAACCCAATCTTCAGTACCCATTTTAACTTGGGAGCGAGATTACTGGCTTGACTGCTCTCTCCCCCTTTAAACTCTCCTTTTTCTCCACCAGGTCACCTCTATCTCCTCCCCCTCACTCCCTCTTCTCTTCTCTACCCAACTCTGTGACTCTCTCTGTGTGTTCCGGACTGTGGAGAACAGTCCGGAACACACAAAGGAACTGATTTAGGGAACTGATTACTGGCTGGATCTGTCTCTCTCCTTTTGATCTCCCGCTTTATCCTCCTGGCCACCTCTGTCTCCTTCCTACCTCTTCTCTTCTCTGTATAACTCTGTGAACATCTCTGAGCGGTCCAGACTGTGGAGCACACATAAGGAAGTGATTACTGGCTAGCTTGCTCTCTCCTCTTTTGATTCCACTTCATCTCACCCTGGTCACCTCTATCTCCCCCCTCCCTCTTCTCTTCTCCATGTAACTCTGTGAACCTCTCTGGGTGTCCCTCACTGTGGAGAAACTTTTCATCTTTAACCTAGATGTTTTATCAACGGTGTGGTATAGATGGAGAAGTCTTGAGGATACTGTAAAAATAAGACTGAAAACCAGAAGCAGGAGGCTTAAGTGCAAATCCTGAGAACACCAGAGAACTTCTGACTCCAGAGAGCATTAATCGACAGGAGCTCATCAAATGCCTCCATACCTACACTGAAACCAAGCACCACACAAGGGCCAACAAGTTCCAGAGCAGGACATACCACACAAATTCTCCAGCAACACAGGAACATAGCCCTGAGCTTCAATATACAGGCTGCCCAAAGTTACTCCAAACCCACTGACATCTCATAACTCATTACTGGACACTTCGTTGCACTCCAGAGAGAAGAAATCCAGCTCCACCCACCAGAACACCAACACAAGCTTCCCTAACCAGGAAACTTTGACAAGCCACTGGTACAACCCCACCCACAGTGAGGAAACTCCACAATAAAGAGAACTCCACAAAATGCCAGAATACAGAAAGGCCACCCCAAACACAACAATATAAACAAGATGAAGAGACAGAGGAATACCTAGCAGGTAAAGGAACAGGATAAATGCCCATCAAACCAAACAAAGGAGGAAGAGATAGGGAATCTACCTGATAAAGAATTCCGAATAATGATAGTGAAAATGATTGAAAATCTTGAAAACAAAATGAAATCACAGATAAATAGCCTGGAGACAAGGATTGAGAAGATGCAAGAAAGGTTTAACAAGGACCTAGAAGAAATAAAAAAGAGTCAATATATAATGAATAGTGCAATAAATGAGATCAAAAACACTCTGGAGGGAACAAATAGTAGAATAACAGAGGCGGAAGATAGGATTAGTGAGGTAGAAGATAGAATGGTAGAAATAAATGAATCAGAGAGGATAAAAGAAAAACAAATTAAAGAAATGAGGACAACCTCAGAGACCTCTGGGACAATGTTAAACGCCCCAACATTTGAATCATAGGAGTCCCAGAAGAAGAAGACAAAAAGAAAGACCATGAGAAAATACTTGAGGATATAATAGTTGAAAACTTCCCTAAAATGGGGAAGGAAATAATCACCCAACTCCAAGAAACCCAGAGAGTCCCAAACAGGATAAACCCAAGGTAAAACACCCCAAGACACATATTAATCAAATTAACAAAGATCAAACACAAAGAATAAATATTAAAAGCAGCAAGGGAAAAACAACAAATAACACACAAAGGGATTCCCATAAGGATAACAGCTGATCTTTCAATAGAAACTCTTCAGGCCAGGAGGGAATCGCAGGACATACTTAAACTGATGAAAGAAAATAACCTACAACCCAGATTACTGTACCCAGCAAGGATCTCATTCAAATATGAAGGAGAAATCAAAATTTTACAGACAAGCAAAAGCTGAGAGAATTCAGCACCACCAAACCAGCTGTCCAACAAATGCTAAAGGATATTCTCTAGACAGGAAACACAAAAAGGGTGTATAGACTTGAACCCAAAACAACAAAGTAAATGGCAATGGGATCATACTTATCAATAATTACCTTAAACGTAAATGGGTTGAATGCCCCAACCAAAAGACAAAGACTGGCTGAATGGATACAAAAACAAGACCCCTACATATGCTGTCTACAAGAGACCCACCTCAAAATAAGAGACACATACAGACTGAAAGTGAAGGGATGGAAAAAGATATTCCATGCAAATAGAGACCAAAAGAAAGCAGGAGTAGCAATACTCATATCAGATAAAATAGACTTTAAAACAAAGGCTGTGAAAAGAGACAAAGAAGGATACTATATAATGATCAAAGGATAAACCAAGAAGAAGATATAACAATTATAAATATATATGCACCCAACATAGGAGCACCACAGCATGTAAGACAAATGCTAACAATTATGAAAGGGGAAATTAACAGTAACACAATAATAGTGGGAGACTTTAATACCCCACTTACACCTATGGATAGATCAACTAAACAGAAAATTAACAAAGAAACACAAACTTTAAATGATGCAATAGACCAATTAGACCTAAGTGATATCTGTAGGACAGTTCACCCCAAAACAATGAATTTCACCCTTTTCTCAAGTGCACATGGAAACTTCTCCACAATAGATCACATCCTGGGCCATAAATCTAGCCTTGGTAAATTAAAAAAAAATTGAAGTCATTCCAAGCATCTTTTCTGACGACAATGCAGTAAGATTAGATCTCAATTACAGGAGAAAAACTATTAAAAATTCCAACATACACACTAATTCAAGCAAGAGAAATACACTTGAAAATTTTAGAACTTGGGTACAAAACAAAGTAATTCAAGAAATAGTGAAAACTCACTGGCCTGATTGTTAAGACACTTGTGTTCTGGTCATTGGTCCCCCCATTAATAGCTGTGTGATTTGGGGCAAGTCCCTTAACCTCTCTGAGCTTTAATTTCTCATCTGACCTCAAACCGTTCTTTCCCGCTCTAAACCTTCAAGACAATGTGAGTCAATTTCATGCTTGTAAACAGGAAGAGTTCTTTGGCCTTGCAACTGAAAACGCACCATTAAAATTATCAAGAGAACTCAGCTCCTTTGAGTGGGTCCAAGAAGGTTAATACAGACACTGCATTCTACTGTGAAAGCAGAGCTGGATTAGAGAATAAGGTAGATCTGGATCAGGTTTCCCAATACAACAGCCAACATGAAGGCTAGGAAAGTTCTCATAGATTGGAAAAGGGAAAAAAAAAAGGTTCTGATGCCTTTCAGAGTTGGCTTGGTTTGGTGACTGGAAACCCACACGTGGTTTCACCAAAAGGACTTCAGATGGGAACCTTTAATAAATGTTCTAGCTTTTAAAAAGCAGGGCAGTAACAATGACATCTAAGAGAAACAAGTGCTATTAGATGGGACATAAATAACCCAAAGGGTGAAACACTTCATTCTAACTCAGTCCTCAGCCACTTGTACAGCAAATGGATGAGGGGCCCTAGGGATGCAAAGTCCACTGGAAGGAAGATGCTAATCTCCCTGAACTTGGAGAAAAAAAAAAAAAAAAAATCCAACATATGGAGGCTGAACAACACGCTGCTGAATAACCAACAAATCACAGAAGAAATTAAAAAATAAATCAAAATATGCATAGAAAATCAGGAAAATGAAAACACAACAACCCAAAACCTGTGGGACACTGTAAAATCAGTACTAAGGGGGAGGTTCATAGCAATACAGGCATACCTCAAGAAACAAGAAAAAAGTCAAATAAATAACCTAACTCTACCTAAAGCAACTAGAAAGGGAAGAAATGGAAGAACTCTAGGGTTAGTAGAAGGAAAGAAATCTTAAAAATTAGGGCAGAAATAAATGCAAAAGAAACAAAAGAGACCATAGCAAAAATCAACAAAACCAAAAGCTGGTTCTTTGAAAGGATAAATAAAACTGACAAAGCATTAGCCAGACTCATCAAGAAACAAAGGGAGAAAAATCAAATCAATAAAATTAGAAATGAAAATGGAGAGATCACAACAGACAATGCAGAAATACAAAGGATAAGAGACTACTATCAGCAATTATATGCCAATAAAATGGACAACGTGGAAGAAATGGACAAATTCTTAGAAAAGTACAACTTTCCAAAACTGAACCAGGAAGAAATAGAAAATCTTAACAGACCCATCACAAGCACGGAAATTGAAACTGTAATCAGAAATCTTCCAGCAAACAAAAGCCCAGGTCCAGATGGCTTCACAGCTGAATTCTACCAAAAATTTAGAGAAGAGCTAACACCTATCCTATTCAAACTCTTCCAGAAAATTGCAGAGGAAGGTAAACTTCCAAACTCATTCTATGAGGCCACCATCACCCTAATACCAAAACCTGACAAAGATGCCACAAAAAAAGAAAACTACAGGCCAATATCACTGATGAACATAGATGCAAAAATCCTTAACAAAATTCTAGCAATCAGAATCCAACAACACATTAAAAAGATCATATATCATGACCAAGTGGGCTTTATCCCAGGGATGCAAGGATTCTTCAATATCTGCAAATCAATCAATGTAATACATCACATTAACAAATTGAAAAATAAAAGCCATATGATTATCTCAATAGATGCAGAGAAAGCCTTTGACAAAATTCAACATCCATTTATGATTAAAAACTCTCCAGAAAGCAGGAATAGAAGGAACATACCTCAACATAATAAAAGCTATATATGACAAACCCACAGCAAACATTATCCTCAATAGTGAAAAATTGAAAGCATTTCCTCTAAAGTCAGGAACAAGACGAGGGTGCCCACTTTCACCACTACTATTCAACATAGTTTTGGAAGTTTTGGCCACAGCAATCAGAGCAGAAAAAGATATAAAAGGAATCCAAATTGGAAAAGAAGTAAAACTCTCACTGTTTGCAGATGACATGATCCTCTACATAGAAAACCCTAAAGACTCCACCAGAAAATTACTAGAGCTAATCAATGAATATACTAAAGTTGCAGGATATAAAATCAACACACAGAAATACCTTGCATTCCTATACACTAATAAAGAGAAAATAGAAAGAGAAATTAAGGAAACAATTCCATTCACCATTGCAACAAAAAGAATAAAATACTTAGGAATATATCTACCTAAAGAAACAAAAGACCTATATATAGAAAACTATAAAACACTGGTGAAAGAAATCAAAGAGGACACTAATAGATGGAGAAATATACAGTATTCATGGATTGGAAGAATCAATATAGTGAAAATGAGTATACTACCCAAAGCAGTCTATAGATTCAATGCAATCCCTATCAAACTACCAATAGTGTTTTTCACAGAGCTAGAACAAATAATTTCACAATTTGTATGGAAATACAAAAAACCTCGAATAGCCAAAGCAATGTTGAGAAAGAAGAATGGAACTGGAGGAATCAACCTGCCTGACTTCAGGCTCTACTACAAAGCCACAGTCATCAAAACAGTATGGTACTGGCACAAAGACAGAAATATAGATCAATGGAACAAAATAGAAAGCCAAGAGATAAATCCACACACCTATGGACACCTTATCTTTGACAAAGGAGGCAAGAATATACAATGGAGAAAAGACAATCTCTTTAACAAGTGGTTCCAGGAAAACTGGTCAACCACTTGTAAAAGAATGAAACTAGAACACTTTCTAACACTATACACAAAAATAAACTCAAAATGGATTAAAGATCTAAACATAAGACCATAAACTATACAACTCCTAGAGGAGAACATAGGCAAAACACTCTCTGACATAAATCACAGCAAGATCCTCTATGATCCACCTCCCAGAATATTGGAAATAAAAGCAAAAATAAACAAATGGGACCTAATTAAAATTAAAAGCTTCTGCACAACAAAGGAAACTCTAAGCAAGGTGAAAAGACAGCCTTCAGAATGTGAGAAAATAATAGCAAGTGAAGCAACTGAAAAAGAATCAATCTCAAAAATATACAAGCAACTTCTGCAGCTCAATTCCAGAAAAATAAATGACCCAATCAAAAAATGGGTCAAAGAACTAAACAGACATTTCTCCAAAGAAAACATACAGATGGCTAACAAACACATGAAAAGATGCTCAACATCACTCATTATCAGAGAAATGCAAATCAAAACCACAATGAGGTACCATTTCACGCCAGTCAGAATGGCTGCAATCCAAAAGTCTACAAGCAATAAATGCTGGAGAGGGTGTGGAGAAAAGGGAACCCTCTTACACTGTTGGTGGGAACGCAAACTAGTACAGCCACTATGGAGAACAGTGTGGAGATTCCTTAAAAAACTGGGAATAGAACTGTCACATGACCCAGCAACCCCACTGCTGGGCATACACACCGAGGAAACCAGAATTGAAAGAGACACGTGTACCCCAATGTTCATCGCAGCACTGTTTATAATAGCCAGGACGTGGAAGCAACCTAGATGTGCATCAGCAGATGAATGGATAAGAAAGCAGTGGTACATATACACAATGGAGTATTACTTAGCCATTAAAAAGAATACATTTGAATCAGTTCTAATCAGGTGGATGAAACTGGAGCCTATTATACAGAGTGAAGTAAGCCAGAAAGAAAAACACCAATACAGTGTACTCATGCATATATATGGAATTTAGAAAGATGGTAACGATAATCCTGTATACGAGACAACAAAAGAGACACAGATGTATAAAACAGTCTTGTGGACTCTGTGGGCAAGGGAGGGATGATTTGGGAGAATGGCATTGAAACATGTATAATATTATATGTGAAATGAATCGCCAGTCCAGGTTTGATGCATCATACAGGATGCTCGGGGCTGGTGCACTGGGAGGACCCAGAGGGATGGTATGGGGAGGGAAGTGGGGGTGGGGGGTGAGTTCAGGATGGGGAACATGTGTACACCAGTGGCAGATTCATGTTGATGTATGGCAAAACCAATACAATATTGTAAAGTAATTAGCCTCTAATTAAAATTAATAAATTAAAAAAAAAAAAGACCCAGCACAGCCAAAATAAATAAATATTCAAAAACTTAAAAAAAAAAAAACTCATTGGGTCTGACTTTCATTGCATCTTTGTGTGTGTGTGTGTGTTTATATATTTTTTTTAAAAATGAGGATGTAGCCCCTTGACTGACAAAGAGTTGGCAATGATTGAAGCAGAAGTTCAATCATACAACCAGCAGTTGACAGACCATCATCTGAGCATGCTTGTATAATCCAAAATTTAGGGTCATTCCCTTTATTTTCCTTACCAGAAAATGAATAAGGCTTCCTGCTAATGGGTACCTCCAAGAGTCCCGTTCCTGCTGGCAGACACAAGGCATCCAGAGCCTGATTCAGCACATTCGTGGTCAGGACTTTGAACCAAATCAAGAGCCTCCTTTTGAATTGGGGGCCAGAGGGGACTTCCAAACGCCTTGAGGTTGCTCAGTGTCCTCAGCTAATTATACTGTTGTTTCAAATATGTAAAAGAGGAACTAGTCTCATGCAAAAAGAGTGGGATTCCCCTTTTGGCTCACGGTGGAGTTTTAAGCCTTTGTTCTAAACATAATGTTCTGTCCTCTCCAGTTCTCCTGTTTCAACCCTTCCTGCCTCTTTCCTTTTATAAAATAAACAAAGCAAGATTGCACTTATGGGCCTGTCCCTGTCCAGTGGTTAGATCATTCACCAAACATCTTGGTGTGAACACCCCACTCATGTCACCACAGCTTCGGGTGCTAGAAGGGGATTAAGATGGAGTAGTGGTTGGGGGAGTGGGTAAGAGTGTCCTGTGGCATCTTGTGAGGAGAGTTCTATGGTCCTACTGTACTTGCTTGAGAGGGATACTCTCAGAGAAGACCCTATTTATGGCCAGTAAACTTTTCAGAGAATCACAGGAGACTCTGTTGGCCTGGGTATTTCAAGCTCTATCCACTCCAAGTATCTCACTTTTTAAGCAAGGATCCTGAAATCCTTGACTATAAATATAAAATGAAAACTTAACAAGTATGCATGGCTTGATCCTAAGTGGGTTCTAGGGGCTCACCTGAACAAACCCAAATAGCTCCTGGCAGAGCTGAGACCAGCAAACAGATCTCCCCGGGCAAGGTTCTTTCTTGTAGACTACAAGCCTATTTGTTTTTAGATGTTCCTGTTGTGGCCCAGCTGACCTCTAGATCAAACAGATGTAGGCTCCAAAAGTTCCCAAGCACTTATTTATAGGACATCATCCCCATTCACAGGCTTCCGAGCACAACGGGTGCAGAGACATTGGGTGTGGGCTTTCCCACCCTTCCCTCCCCCTCTCTCTACCCCCCACAAATTCAGTCTTTGAGGACAAAATTCTCTATTCCAAACCATCAGGCTGTTCTGTGAGGTCCTTATCTAGTTGACCCTTATCTAGTTCAAACAACACAGGTTTGAACTGCATGGGTCCACTTACACATGGATTTTTTCCCACTAAATAGTATTACAGTACTATTAGTATTGTATTAGTATTATTACAGTACAGTCTGTGATTGGTAGAATCCAAGACATAGATGCAGAGGGTTGACTGTAAAGTTAAGTGTGGATTGTCAACTGCAGGGAGGGTCAGGGTTCCTAACCCATAGTTGTTCAAGGGTCAACTGTATTATTGACCAAGTGGGTCCCATCTATACTACGCAAGCTTGCAAGTGTCTCTACTTGGTTTTGTGCCTCCAAAAATCCTGCAAAGAGGCCTGCTTGGTGGTTAAGAAAAATACTTCTTATAAAGTTTTAGAGCTGATACCTGCTGTGGGTAAGACTGGTCCCGTACTTTCAGTACTCACCATCCATACCCCCAACCCCAGGGCATTCAGCTGCTATAGAAGCAACTATTAGCTAAAGTGACAATCTTCCCTTTTCATTCATATATAACATTTCTCCTCCAAGTTCTGGGTCATTCCTAAATGTGCATCAGTTCAGTTACTCAGTCGTGTCCAACTCTTTGCGACCCCATGAATCGCAGCACGCCAGGCCTCCCTGTCCATCACCAACTCCCGGAGTTCACTGACTCACCTCCATCGAGTTAGTGGTGCCATCCAGCCATCTCATCCTCTGTTGTCCCCTTCTCCTCCTGCCCGCAATCCCTCCCAGCATCAGAGTCTTTTCCAATGAGTCAAATCTTCGCATGAGGTGGCCAAAGTACTGGAGTTTCAGCTTCAGCATCATTCCTTCCAAAGAAATCCCAGGGCTGATCTCCTTCAGAATGGACTGGTTGGATCTCCTTGCAGTCCAAGGGACTCTCAAGAGTCTTCTCCAACACCACAGTTCAAAAGCATCAATTCTTCGGTGCTCAGCTTTCTTCACAGTCCAACTCTCACATCCATACATGACCACTGGAAAAACCATAGCCTTGACTAGACAGACCTTTGTTGGCAAAGTAATGTCTCTGCTTTTGAATATGCTATCTAGGTTGGTCATAACTTTCCTTCCAAGGAGTAAGTATCTTTTAATTTCATGGCTGCAGTCACCATCTGTAGTGATTTTGGATACCAGAAAAATAAAGTCCGACACTGTTTCCACTGTTTCCCCATCTATATCCCATGAAGTGATGGGACCGGATGCCATGATCTTAGTTTTCTGAATGTTGAGCTTTAAGCCAACTTTTTCACTCTCCACTTTCACTTTCATCAAGAGGCTTTTGAGTTCCTCTTCACTTTCTGCCATAAGGGTGGTGTCATCTGCATATCTGAGGTTATTGATATTTCTCCTGGCAATCTTGATTCCAGCTTGTGTTTCTTCCAGCCCAGCGTTTCTCATGATGTACTCTGCATAGAAGTTAAATAAGCAGGGTGACAATATACAGCCTTGACGTACTCCTTTTCCTATTTGGAACCAGTCTGTTGTTCCATGTCCAGTTCTAACTGTTGCTTCCTGACTGCATACAGGTTTCTCAAGAGGCAGGTCAGGTGGTCTGGTATTCCCATTTCTTGAAGAATTTTCCACAGTTTATTGTGATTCACACAGTCAAAGGCTTTGGCATAATCCATAAAGCAGAAATAGATGTTTTTCTGGAACTCTCTTGCTTTTTCACTGATCCAGCAGATGTTGGCAATTTGATCTCTGGTTCCTCTGCCCTTTCTAAAACCAGCTTGAACATCTGGAAGTTCACAGTTCACGTATTGCTGAAGCCTGGCTTGGAGAATTTTGAGCATTACTTTACTAGCGTGTGAGATGAGTACAATTGTGTGGTAGTTTGAGCATTCTTTGGCATTGCCTTTCTTTGGGATTGGAATGAAAACTGACCTTTTCCAGTCCTGTGGCCACTGCTGAGTTTTCCAAATTTGCTGGCATATTGAGTGCAGCACTTTAACAGCAGCATCTTTCAGGATTTGAAATAGCTCCACTGGAATGCCATCACCTCCACTAGCTTTGTTAATAGTGATGCTTTCTAAGGCCCACTTGACTTCACATTCCAGAATGTCTAGCTCTACGTGAGTGATCACACCATCGTGATTATCTGGGTCGTGAAGATCTTTTTTGTACAGTTCTTATGTGTATTCTTGCCAACTCTTCTTAATATCTTCTGCTTCTGTTAGGTCCATACAATTTCTGTCCTTTATCAAGCCAATATTTGCATGAAATGTTCCCTTGGAATCTCTAATTTTCTTGAAGAGATCTCTAGTCTTTCCCATTCTGTTGTTTTCCTCTATTTCTTTGTATTGGTCGCTGAGGAAGGCTTTCTTATCTCTTCTTGCTATTCTTTGGAACTCTGCATCCAGATGCTTATATCTTTCCTTTTCTCCTTTGCTTTTCACTTCTCTTCTTTTCACAGCTATTTGTAAGGCCTCCCCAGACAGCCATTTTGCTTTTTTGCATTTCTTTTCCATGGGGATGGTCTTGATCCCTGTCTCCTGTACAATGTAACGAACCTCATTCCATAGTTCATCAGGCACTCTATCTATCAGATCTAGGCCCTTAAATCTATTTCTCACTTCCACTGTATAATCATAAGGGATTTGATTTAGGTCATACCTGAATGGTCCAGTGGTTTTCCCTACTTTCTTCAATTTAAGTCTGAATTTGGCAATAAGGAGATCATGATCAGAGCCACAGTCAGCTCCTGGTCTTGTTTTTGTTGACTGTATAGAGCTTCTCCATCTTTGGCTGCAAAGAATATAATCAACCTGATTTCGGTGTTGACCATCTGGTGATGTCCATGTGTAGAGTCTTCTCTTGTGTTGTTGGAAGTGGGTGTTTGCTATGACCAGTGCATTTTCTTGGCAAAACTCTATTAGTCTTTGCCCTGCTTCATTCCATATTCCAAAGCCAAATTTGCCTGTTACTCCAGGTGTTTCTTGACTTCCTACTTTTGCATTCCAGTCCCCTATAATGAAAAGGACGTCTTTTTTGGGTGTTAGTTCTAAAAGGTCTTGTAGGTCTTCATAGAACTGTTCAACTTCAGCTTCTTCAGCATTACTGGTTGGGGCATAGACTTGGATTACTGTGATATGCATAGAGTTCAGTTATTTCCCCCCTGCTATTATGACAATTTAGTTGATCCTCACAACGATGTGAAGTCCTGAGTCAAAAAGATCTTAATCTCTCTGTTAGTTTACTTGTTTAATAAAAAAAAGAATAAGTGATTTCTCAAGGTAACTCAAATTGTCTAACTAGAATTCCAAGTCTGACCTATTTAATGTCTTACACAAAGATGTAAGTCTGACTTATATCAAATCCAGGTTTTTTTTCCCCACTGTTTCATGCTATCTTACTACATGATTTCCTCCCACGTGTTTAAGAATATATTTGTGTGTGTGTACACTCAGTTGTCTCTGACTCTTTGAGGCCCAGTGGACTGTAGCCTGCCAGGCTCATCTGTCCATGAAATTTTCCAGGCAAAAATACTGGGGTGGGTTGCCATTTCCTACTCTAGGGGATCTTCCCAACCCAGGAATTGAACCTGTATCTCTTGGGTCACCTGCATTGGCAGGCAGATTCTTTACAGTTGCGCCACCAGGGAAATTTAAAGTTAAAAGATGTTTTCTCTATGGTATTTACTAAAAAGTGTCTTCAGGATTGGGCTTCCCTTAGGGCCCAGTGGTAAAGTATCTGCCGGCAATGCAGGAGTCATAGGAGATGCGGGTTTGATCTTTGAGTCGGGAAGATCCCCTGGAGGAGGAAATGGCAACCCACTCCAGTATTTTTGCCTGGGAAATCCCAGGGACAGAGGAGCTTGGCGGGCTATAGTTGATGGGGTCACAAACAATGGGACGTGACAGTTGCGACTGAGGAGGGAGGAGCCAAGATGGCGGAGGAGTAGGATGGGGAGAACACTTTCTCCCCCACAAATTCATCAACAGAGCATTTAAACGTTGAGTAAATCCCACAAAACAACTTCTGAATGCTGGCAGAGGACATCAGGCACCCAGAAAAGCAACCCAACTCTTCGAAAGGAGGTAGGAAAAAATATAAAAGACAAAAACAGAGACAAAAGAGGGAGGGACGGAGTTTTGTCCCGGGAAGGGAGTCTTAAAAAGAGAGAAGTTTCCAAACACCAGGAAATCTTCTCACTGCCGAATCTGTGCTGAGCTTTGGAAGCACAGAGGGCAACTTAACAGGGAGAAAAAATAAATAAACAATTAAAACTCGCAGATTGCGAGCCCTACGGTAACTCCCCCAGCGGAGAAGCAGCGCAGACGCCTGCACACGCCATTGGCAAGCGGGGGCTGGGCAGGGAGGTGTGGCACGGGCTGCATCGCTGAGAGTAAGAATCTGGCCTGAATACCATGAGTGCTATCTGAGCGAAATAATTTGGGCTAGCAAACCAGACTGTGGGATATCTACCACGCAAAAAGCCAGCCCTAACCTAAGACACCGCCAGGCCCGGGCACGGAACAAAGGACTGAACAGAGATAGCCGGCTGCAGACCTTCCCCCTCCGGTGACAGGCAGCCAGAGCCGGAAGGGGGCAATCGCAGCCCCAGAGAGACATTATCTATAAAACTGTAAGCAGGCTTCTTTGCTAACCAAAACTTCTTGGGGATCTGGACGGTCAATATCTGCCTGAGAAGGTGCGCCGGTTTTACACCCAGATAACCGAGTGGCGGGGAGGCGATAAGTCACAGCATTGGCGCTCGCCAAACACCTCATCACCTGAGCTGCTCAGACCTGGGAAGAGCACAAAACGCAGGCCCAGCTGAGTCTGCGCCTCTGAGGACTACCTGAGTGCCTGAACCTGAGTGGCTTGGACCTGGGAGGTTCATGCAGCCCAGGGCCGGCCTCGGATTGTTCCCGGTGGAACAACCTAGAGCCCGAGCAGTGTGGGCAGGGTGGCTACACGCGCCGTGAGTGGGGGCAGACCCAGTGTGGCTGAGGCACTGCAAGCGCACGCCAGTGTTATTTGTTTTCAGCATCCCTCCCTCCCTCCCCACAGCGCCACTGAACAAGTGAGCCTAAAAAAAAAAAAAAAAAAGTGTCCTCTACCGTCCCCTTTGTGTCAGGGCGGAAACCAGACACTGAAGAGACCAGCAAACAGAAGAAGTTATAACAGAGGGAAATGCCTCGGAGATTAAAACCCTGTGGTTACTACGGACTACATAGGAAGGGACGTATAGATCTTGAGAAATATAAGTCGGACCAAGGAACTAGCTAAAAATGAACTGAACCCACAATGCTCACAACAAAACCAGAAAAAGTCCTAGATATATTTTTACTATTTTTACGATCATTCTTTCTTTCTTTTTTTTTTCTTAATTAAAAAAAAATATTTTTTAAGTCCTCTATTGTTCCTTTAATTTTCACTTTTATAACCTACTACTTTGCAAAAAAAAAAAAGACCCTATTTTTTTTCTTCTTCAGCAAACTTCATATATATATATTTTATAATTTTTTGACCTTTTTTTTTTTCTTCTTTTCTTTAACATTGTATTTTTGAAATTCCAAACTCTACTCTAGATTTTTAATTTTAGCTTTTTGGTATATGTTATCAATTTTGTACCTATAGTTTTTTTTTTTAATAATTTCTGTGACTTTTTTTTTTTTCCCTCTGTTTCTTTCTCTTCTTGTTTTATATAACATTGTATATCTGAAATTCCAAACTCTACTCTAGATTTTTAACTTATGCTTTTTGGTATTTGATATCAATTTTGTACCTGTATTTTCTTTATAATTTTTGCGACATTGTTTTTGTTTGTTTGTTTGTTTTCTCTCCTTATTTTTCTTCTTCCTTTTTTTAACATTGTATCTTTGAAATTCCAAACTCTACTCTAGATTTTTAATTTTTGCTTTTTGGTATTAGTTATCAATTTTGTACCTGTATTTTCTTTATAATTCTCGTGGCCTTGTTTGTTTTTCTTTGTTCGTTTTTTCTCTCTTTCTTTTCCTTCTTCTTTTCTACAACATCGTATTTTTGAAATTCCAAACTCTACTCTAGATTTTTAATTTTTGCTTCTATGTATTTGTTACCAATTTTGTACCTTTAAGAACCCAATCTTCAGGACCCATTTTTCACTAGGGAGCGAGATTACTGGCTTGACTGCTCTCTCTCCCTTTGGACTCTCCTTTTTCTCCACCAGGTTGCCTGTGTCTCCTCCCTAACCCCTCTCTACTCTATCCAACTCTGTGAATTTCTGTGTGTTCCAGACGGTGGAGAACACTTAGGGAACTGATTACTGGCTGGATCTGTCTCCCTCCTTTTCATTCCCCCCCTTTATCCTTCTGGCCGCCTCTGTCTCCTTCCTCCTTCTTCTCTTCTCTGTATAACTCCGTGAACATCTCTGAGTGGTCCAGTTGTGGAGTGCACATAAGGAAGTGACTACTGGCTAGCCCACTCTCTCCACTATTGATTCCACCTCATCTCATCTGGGTCACCTCTAACTCCCGCCTCCCTCTTCTCTTCTCCATGTAACACTGTGAACCTCTCTGAGTGACCCTCACAGTAGAGAAGCTTTTCATCTTTAATGTAGATGTTTTATCAATGGTGCTGTATAGAAGGAGAAGTTTTGAAACTACTGTAAAAATAAGACCGATAACTGGAAGCAGGAGGCTTAAGTCCAAACCCTGACTCCAGGGAACTCCTGACTCCAAGGAACATTAATTGACAGGAACTCATCAAATGCCTCCATACCAACACTGAAACCAAGCACCACACAAGGGCCAACAAGTTCCAGGGCAAGACATACCAAGCAAATTCTCCAGCAACAAAGGAACACAGCCCTGAGCTTCAAGATACAGGCTGCCCAAAGTCACCCCAAAACCAAAGACATCTCATAACTCATTACTGGACATTTCATTGCACTCCAGAGAGAAGAAATACAGCTCCACCCACCAGAACACCAACACAAGCTTCCCTAACCAGGAAAACTTGACAAGCCACCTGTACAAACCCACACACAGCGAGGAAACGCCACAATAAAGAGAAGTCCACAAACTGCCAGAATACAGAAAGGACACCCTAAACTCAGCAATTTAAACAAGATGAAGAGACAGAGGAATACCCAGCAGATAAAGGAACAGGATAAATGCCCACCAAACCAAACAAAAGAGGAAGAGATAGGGAATCTACCTGATAAAGAATTCTGAATAATGATAGTGAAATTGATCCAAAATCTTGAAATCAAAATGGAATCACAGGTAAATAGCCTGGAGACAAGGATTGAGAAGATGCAAGAAAGGTTTAACAAGGACCTAGAAGAAATAAAAAAGAGTCAATATATAATGAATAATGCTATAAATGAGATCAAAAACACTTTGGAGGCAACAAATAGTAGAATAACAGAGGCAGAAGGTAGGATTAGTGAATTAGAAGATAGAATGGTAGAAATAAATGAATCAGAGAGGATAAAAGAAAAATGAATGAAAAGAAACGAGGACAATCTCAGAGACCTCCAGGACAATATTAAACGCTACAACATTCGAATCATAGGGGTTCCAGAAGAAGAAGACAAAAAGAAAGACCATGAGAAAATTCTTGAGGAGATAATGGTGGAAAACTTCCCTAAAATGGGGAAGGAAATAATCACCCAAGTCCAAGAAACCCAGAGAGTCCCAAACAGGATACACTCAAGGTGAAACACCCCAAGACACATATTAATCAAATTAACAAAGATCAAACACAAAGAACAAACATTAAAAGCAGCAAGGGAAAAACAACAAATAACACACAAGGGAATTCCCATAAGGATAACAGCTGATCTTTCAATAGGAACTCTTCAAGCCAGGAGGGAATGGCAAGACATAATTAAAATGATGAAAGAAAATAACCTACAGCCCAGATTATTGTACCCAGCAAGCATGTCATTCAAGTATGAAGGAGAAATCAAAAGCTTTTCAGACAAGCAAAAGCTGAGAGAATTCTGCACCACCAAACCAGCTCTCCAACAAATACTAAAGGATATTCTCTAGACAGGAAACACAAAAATGGTGTATAAATTCGAACCCCAAACAATAAAGTAAATGGCAACGGGATCATACTTATCAGTAATTACCTTAAACGTAAATGGGTTGAATGCCCCAACCAAAAGACAAAGACTGGCTGAATGGATACAAAAACAAGACCCCTACATATGTTGTCTACAAGAGGCCCACCTCAAAACAGGGGACACATACAGACTGAAAGTGAAGGGCTGGAAAAAGATTTTCCATGCAAATAGGGACCAAAAGGAAGCAGGAGTAGCAATACTTATATCAGATAAAATAGACTTTAAAACAAAGGCTGTGAAAAGAGACAAAGAAGGTCACTACATAATGATCAAAGGATCAATCCAAGAAGAAGATATAACAATTATAAATATATATGCACCCAACACGGGAGCACCGCAGTATGTAAGACAAATGCTAACAATTATGAAAGGAGACATTAACAATAACACAGTAATAGTGGGAGACTTTAATACCCCACTCACACCTATGGATAGATCAACTAAACAGAAAATTAACAAGGAAACACAAACTTTAAACGATACAATAGACCAGTTAGACCTAATTGATATCTATAGGACATTTCATCCCAAAACAATGAATTTCACCTTTTTCTCAAGCGCACATGGAACCTTCTCCAGGATAGATCACATCCTGGGCCATAAAGCTAGCCTTGGTAAATTCAAAAAAATAGAAATCATTCCAAGCATCTTTTCTGACCACAATGCAGTAAGATTAGATCTCAATTACAGGAGAAAAACTATTAAAAATTCCAACATATGGAGGATGAACAAACACACTGCTGAATAACCAACAAATCACAGAAGAAATCAAGAAAGAAATCAAAATTTGCATAGAAATGAATGAAAATGCAAACACAACAACCCAAAACCTGTGGGACACAGTAAAAGCAGTCCTAAGGGGAAAGTTCATAGCAATACAGGCACACCTCAAAAAACAAGAAAAAAGTCAAATAAATAACCTAACTCTACACCTAAAGCAACTAGAAAAGGAAGAAATGAAGAACCCCAGGGTTAGTAGAAGGAAAGATCTTAAAAATTAGAGCAGAAATAAATGCAAAAGAAACAAAAGAGACCATAGCAAAAATCAACAAAACCAAAAGCTGGTTCTTTGAAAGGATAAATAAAATTGACAAACCATTAGCCAGACTCATCAAGAAACAAAGGGAGAAAAATCAAATCAATAAAATTAGAAATGAAAATAGAGAGATCACAACAGACAACACAGAAATACAAAGGATCATAAGAGCCTACTATCAACAATTATATGCCAATAAAATGGACAACGTGGAAGAAATGGACAAATTCTTAGAAAAGTACAACTTTCCAAAACTCGACCAGGAAGAAATAGAAAATCTTAACAGACCCATCACAAGCACGGAAATTGAAACTGTAATAAAAAATCTTCCAGCAAACAAAAGCCCCGGTCCAGACGGCTTCACAGCTGAATTCTACCAAAAATTTAGAGAAGAGCTAACACCTATCCTATTCAAACTCTTCCAGAAAATTGCAGAGGAAGGTCAACTTCCAAACTCATTTTGTGAGGCCACCATCACCCTAATACCAAAACCTGACAAAGATGCCACAGAAAAAGAAAACTACAGGCCAATATCACTGATGAACATAGATGCAAAAATCCTTAACAAAATTCTAGCAATCAGAATCCAACAACACATTAAAAAGATCATACACCACGACCAAGTAGGCTTTATCCCAGGGATGCAAGGATTCTTCAATATCCGCAAAGCAATCAATGTAATACACCACATTAACAAATTGAAAAATAAAAACCATATGATTATCTCAATAGATGCAGAGAAAGCCTTTGACAAAATTCAATACCCATTTATGATAAAAACTCTCCAGAAAGCAGGAATAGAAGGAATATACCTCAACATAATAAAAGCTATATATGACAAACCCACAGCAAACATTATCCTCAATAGTGAAAAATTGAAAGCATTTCCTCTAAAGTCGGGAACAAGACAAGGGTGCCCACTTTCACCATTACTATTCAACATAGTTTTGGAAGTTTTGGCCACAGCAATCAGAGCAGAAAAAGAAATAAAAGGAATCCAAATTGGAAAAGAAGAAGTAAAACTCTCACTATTTGCAGATGACATGATCCTCTACATAGAAAACCCTAAAGACTCCACTAGAAAATTACTAGAACTAATCAATGACTATAGTAAAGTTGCAGGATATAAAATCAACACACAGAAATCCCTTGCATTCCTATACACTAATAATGAGAAAACAGAAAGAGAAATTAAGGAAACAATTCCATTCACCATTGCAATGGAAAGAATAAAATACTTAGGAATATATCTACCTAAAGAAACTAAAGACCTATATATAGAAAACTATAAAACACTGGTGAAAGAAATCAAAGAGGACACTAATAGATGGAGAAATATACCATGTTCATGGATTGGAAGAATCATTATAGTGAAAATGAGTATACTACCCAAAGCAATTTATAGATTCAATGCAATGCCTATCAAGCTACCAACAGTATTCTTCACAGAGCTAGAACAAATAATTTCACAATTTGTATGGAAATACAAAAAACCTCGAATAGCCAAAGCGATCTTGAGAAAGAAAAATGGAACTGGAGGAATCAACCTGCCTGACTTCAGGCTCTACTACAAAGTCACAGTTATCAAGACAGTATCGTACTGGCACAAAGACAGAAATATAGATCAATGGAACAAAATAGAAAGCCCAGAGATAAATCCACACACCTATGGACACCTTATCTTTGACAAAGGAGGCAAGAATATACAATGGATTAAAGACAATCTCTTTAACAAGTGGTGCTGGGAAATCTGGTCAACCACTTGTAAAAGAATGAAACTAGAACACTTTCTAACACCATACACAAAAATAAACTCAAAATGGATTAAAGATCTCAACGTAAGACCAGAAACTATAAAAATCCTAGAGGAGAACATAGGCAAAACACTCTCTGACATACATCACAGCAGGATCCTCTATGACCCATCTCCCAGAATGGGAGGAAATATTCGAAATAAAAGCAAAAATAAACAAATGGGACCTAATTAAACTTAAAAGCTTCTGCACATCAAAGGAAACTATTAGCAAGGTGAAAAGACAGCCTTTAGAATGGGAGGAAATAATAGCAAATGAAGCAACTGACAAGCAACTAATCTCAAAAATATACAAGCAACTCCTACAGCTCAACTCCAGAAAAATAAATGACCCAATCAAAAAATGGGCCAAAGAACTAAACAGACATTTCTCCAAAGAAGACGTACAGATGGCTAACAAACACATGAAAAGATGCTCAACATCACTCATTATCAGAGAAATGCAAATCAAAACCACTATGAGGCACCATTTCACGCCAGTCAGAATGGCTGCGATCCAAAAGTCTACAAATAATAAATGCTGGAGAGGGTGTGGAGAAAAGGGAACCCTCTTACACTGTTGGTGGGAATGCAAACTAGTACAGCCACTATGGAGAACAATGTGGAGATTCCTTAAAAAACTGGAAATAGAACTGCCTTATGATCCAGCAATCTCACTGCTGGGCATACACACTGAGGAAACCAGAAGGGAAAGAGACACATGTACCCCAATGTTCATCGCAGCACTGTTTATAATAGCCAGGACATGGAAGCAACCTACATGTCCATCAGCAGATGAATGGATAAGAAAGCAGTGGTACATATACACAATGGAGTATTACTCAGCCATTAAAAAGAAAACATTTGCATCAGTTCTAATGAGGTGGATGAAACTGGAGCCTATTATACAGAGTGAAGTAAGCCAGAAAGAAAAACACCAATACAGTATAGTAACACATATATATGGAATTTAGAAAGATGGTAACAATAACCCTGTGTACAAGACAGCAAAAGAGACACTGATGTATAGAACAGTCTTATGGACTCTATGGGAGAGGGAGAGGGTGGGAAGATTTGGGAGAATGGCATTGAAACATGTAAAATATCATGTATGAAACGAGATGCCAGTCCAGGTTTGATGCATGATACTGGATGCTTGGGTCTAGTGCACTGGGATGACCCAGAGGGATGGTATGGGGAGGGAGGAGGGAGGAGGGTTCAGGATGGGGAACACATGTATACCTGTGGTGGATTCATTTTGATATTTGGCAAAACTAATACAATTATGTAAAGTTTAAAAATAAAATAAAATTAAAAAAAAAAAAAAAGAAGAAGCGACTGAGCACGCACAAACCTTCAGGATTATGGAGTCAGTTATTGACCACTTCCAAAATACCATTTTCTGCCTTTAGTATTTATATTGTATGATCCTTAAAGTGAGACCCATGCATTTTTTTTTTCCCCTGTGGTAGAAAGACTGCCCAGTCAGAGATCTCTGTTGGTGAAGGAGTCAGTATCACCTCTGTTCTTAGTGTCTGTGTGGTTCTCCCCTTCCTTCCAACCTCTCCTTCACCTCTCTTACCCGAACTCCTCCTCTATGCGACACAGGTGACAAACTCTTGGGAGTTAGATTTAACTGTTCCATGTTTGACTTCTCTTTCTAGGTCATCCTTTGCATGAAATGGAAATCTAATGTAAGGACAGGTTAGACTCAAATCCCACTGTCAACCTCAGTAGTCACCAGAGTTTCCTGAAAACAAAGCTATATCAAGTCATATCATTTCAAATGTTTCTGGTTTTAGTGCTATAATAGATAACTGTGATGTCTGCACGCTGCTGTTGCTGCTGCTAAGTTGCTTCAATCCTGCCCGACTTTGTGCAACCCCATAGGCGGCAGCCCACCAGGCTCCTCTGTCCACGGGATTCTCCAGGCAAGAATACTGGAGTGGGTTGCCATTTCCTTCTCCAATGGATGCATGCATGCTAAGTCACCTCAGTCGCCTCCAACTCTGTGCAACCCTATGGACAGCAGCTTACCAGGCACCTCTGTCCATGGGATTCCCTAGGCAAGAATATTGGAGTGGGTTGTCATTTCCTTCTCCAGTGATGTCTGCATAGCACTTAATAATCCTCTTCTCTTAAACTGTCCCTTCTTCCCTTTTAGGAATAAACTCATAGAAGCCATACTTATATAATTCTGTCTCCCTGGCATTATTAGAGGTTGGATAGACCCTGTCTAACCCAATGAGGATCAATAAGATATTCTCCTAGAACATTAAATTAAGTCAGCATGTGAGTGGATGGTTGGAAATATAACAATGTAAACTTAAGAAGTGTGGAGTGTGGAGTAGCTGTATTCCATCAATAAGCCTAGGAGAACAGAGAAAAATGATCTGGACATACAGAAACAGAGATAGGAGAGTTCTGGCACTTTACCAGGCTTAGATTCTTGTCACTTTCTGAGGGCTAGCTGACTTCTTACGGCAAGAGTCTGTTCAACATCATCGCACTTTAAAAACAAACAAACAAAAACTACAGTTGGTTTACTTGACACTAGAGGGTCATAACTTATAGAGCTGGTTAAATTTATCCGTAAGCTTCCTCTTTATCCTGACTTCTCAAGCTCTTGAACTCCTGCCAGGGTCTGGAGTAGAAATCTTGCTGGAAATTGATTTTTGCCCATGTGTTTATCCTGGTTTCCTTCCTGCCTGCTTCTCTCTACACCCTCCAAGCCACATCTTTATGATATTGTTCTTTCAACCGTGTCCACTGCTGACTGGAACTCTCATTTTTCCTATAAATAAGCTTTCCTATATACATCACAGCAAAACATACTACTTCTATACTTTTTTCCTCAAACTGAAACCTGGACATGCTAATTTCTTGGTCACTCATTAGAGAGGAATCTGCTTATTCTCACAGAAGACCTCAGAATTTGGCATTGAACTCAGTATTAACATCCCGGCTCTGCCCTGTCCACAGATAGAGCATGGAGCTTTAGCTGTTCTGATCCCCTTCATCAGGAGTGTCATGTTATGCCTGTCATTATTTCTATCATCTTATGAAACCTCCCTCTGCCTCAATTTCCAAATGCTTACAAACTCACTGAGGATTTGGTAATCTAGATATGGTCCTACTCTTTGACTTGACTCCAGTCATCCCAAGAAACATTCACCATCCAAGTCACTGTCTCATCCTTTATTTCAGTCTATTTTTAACCATATATTCCCATGAATTTCATGCGACAAACATGAATGTGCCTTTGTGGCAAATACTGTAGACTGCCTGCCCTGTGGGTACTCAACTCCCCTACAGATTCTTTACTCATTTGGGGCTGATACTTGGTTACCCAGCCTCTTTGACAACTAGCTTATTAGTGGCTAAGTGACCCAGTCATGATCAAGGAAATGTAAGAAAAAATTTCGGAAATGTTTCCTTAATTGATAAAAGGAGAGAAGCCAGGGAAGAGACCCTGAGTCTCCTTTTCTGCTTTTGGATTTTGTCAGGTGAGGATACCATGCTTGGAGCTACTGCAGTCATCCTATAGCTCTGACCAGCCCCTGTGGTTGGTAGAAAAGACAGAAAACTCTGTAGTTCTTGATGATATTGTGGAGCTTTCAAACCAACACTGCAACCAGCTACTTCTGGGTTTCTTGTTACTGGGCAAAAGTATACTCCAAATATTTGTCTCTTTTAGATCAGGACCTTTGCTACTTATAGTTGAAAGCAACTTATTACACTACTAGAGTACCAAGAAAAACAGCATCAAAAACACTAAAAAGTCTTACAGTAGAGGAGGTTAGATATATAATTGTGAAGCATTAAAATCTCAAAGTAATAATTTCCCTAGTTTTGTTAGCAAGAAGATATATAAGCATAGCAATGCATGGTAACTTGGCATTTCTGCTCTTTATTAGCTATTTGTAAGTTGCGAAGCATCATAAAATAGTGGTTAACTGAAGTAGGTTAAAGGGCCACCACATGGACACCAGAAGGCTGTGCTACAAGACTTTCCTTTGTTCCAGATATTATGCTAGGCTCTGCTGCTGCTGCTGCTAAGTCGCTTCAGTTGTGTCCAACTCTGTGTGACCCCATAGACGGCAGCCCACCAGGCTCCCCCGTCCCTGGGATTCTCCAGGCAAGAACACTGGAGTGGGTTGCCATTTCCTTCTTCAATGCATGAAAGTGAAAAGTGAAAGTGAAGTCGCTCAGTTGTGTCCGACTCCTAGCGACCCCATGGACTGCAGCCCACCAGGCTCCTCCATCCATGGGATTTTCCAGGCAAGAGTACTGGAGTGGGTTGCCATTGCCTTCTCTGATGCTGGGCTCTGGAGGTATCTATTAACTTGCTGGTCTTAGGATTCCTTTACACTCAAAATTTATCGAGGACTCCAAAAAACTTTTGTTTATATAGGTTTTATCCATTGGTATTTCCTAAATTAACATTGAAACTGTACTTTTTGATAGTGAAATTGTTAATCATTCAGTTGGGTCCGACTCTTTGCAACCCCATGGACTGTAGCCCGCCAGGCTCCTCTATCCATGGAATTCTCCAGGCAAGAATACTGGAGTGGGTAGCTATTCCCTTCTTCAGATCTTACAACCCAGGGATTGAACCTGGGTCTCCTGCATTGCAGGCAGATTCTTTACCATCTGAGACACCAGAGAAGTCTCTTACTTCTTGATAAAGCACATGCATTTAAGAAAGAAGAACAGACAAGATTACACTTTCTTCGCCAAATTCAGCAGTCTCCTACAAGGTATCCCTAATTGGGAGCTTTTGCTCTTGGTATATAGGAAGAGGAAACTAATACCAATATCAGCTGTATCTCAAAGTAAAGGACCCTATTACATGCTAGAAGGGAACTCCAAGTTTGTTTTCCCTGGAGCTACCACATCAGTTCCAAGATTTGAAAAGCTATGCCTTTGGTGCAATGGCTTTAATGAATAGCTGAATACCCAATGGACTTAAACTATCCCTTTTCTATTACCACAGACTGGGTACTCTTGGCATTCCCAGCTTGGAGAAATCTAGGGATAAAAAGTTGATTACATACATACTTATTGTATTTAATTCAAACTTAAGGTAAACACAGAAAGTATAAGTGTCTTAGCTGTCAAAACAAGAGACTGTGGCAAAGTTTGCATGCAAACACAATGCTAGAGATTGCCATCCCAGGGCAACATAGGGACATGAAAAAGGAAATAGGGAAAGAAATACTAGAAACTGGTATATTAATAAGCAAGCTATAAATTCACAAAAATGCATAGTGAGTCACTTGGATACAGAGGACATCTGTGAGAAGGCCATGTGAAAAGTGCCACTGGGTCTGAGAAATGTCTTATAGGGAATCTGGAAGAAGGATGTAAAATGTGTCAACTCCCTTCTACCTCCCATTGGTCAAAATTTTCCTATAGAAGAGTAACTTACCCACACCACCAGACTATGTTACTTGGCCACTCCAAGTACCTACCAAGTGAGCCAGAGCCTCCATGAATCTGGTTAAGTTAAACCTTGATAAGAGGTCTTCTATAGGTGCTGTTATGATGGCACCATGGAAGCTGTGCCCCGGAAGAGGATAAGATGACTGGTAGTATTTAGAGTTGAGGCTACAGTAGCAGTGACCACTGAACAAGGTTGGGATTGGAGTTGAGCAGTCTGGAAAGATGCATAAACAGTCTGGTATAAATGTCACTTGACTAAAATGTGACTTCATGCATACATCTGGAAGTTGGGGCTTCCCTGATGGCTCAGGCAGTAAAGAATTGGCCATGCAGGGACCACAATTTCTACAACATTTTATATCTAGGTATTTGCCAGTTATTAGAAACACACAGGGACAAGCCATCTAGGATGGACCAATACCCTAACCAATACAGCCATTTTTGCACTCTCCTTCAAAAGCCACTCTGCTTTACTTAATGCATTAGAAGATAACTTCCTTATAAATTGAAGCTTATTTGTTGCCAAACAAGAGAAAAACTGGGTATCATTTTCTTTTAGTTTCTTTTCTTATTTTTGAGTCCTGTGATGACTGGTACTGTTCGAACATTGTTGGGTTTTAAGTTTAAAAGAAAAATAAAAAGGAACAAATACTAGCAGTCACAATTAATGGTCAAGAGACTGCTCACTGCTTAGTTGGTGGTCCCTGGGGTATCTTTACTTTGATGGATGGTTCTTAATAGTACTGTATTGTGTAACTTAGAAAGAGTTCAAAAATCCCCCAATGTCACAATACATCAGCATTTCAAGGCTTTTTTTTTTTTTTTTTTCCATCTAGGTTCCAGAATATGGCACCAACATAAAGCAATGAGCTTTTTATGAATCTGGGATTCCGAATAGCTCTGTATTGTCCTTACTTGAAACAGATAAAGCTTTTAAAAAAGTGGCTGATTCTGTACACTACCATGACATACACAGTAGAACTCCTTTAAGAATGCCAATCATCTACTGCTCACTTTCACTTCAGTACATACCATCTTCGAAGATCTAGAGTCTAAATATAGTTTAACCTCTCCGTCTGTGATCCCAAATTCTTGAATAGCAAAGAAGGGAAGGAGAGGGTCAAATGCCCATTCCCATGAGAGTAATTTTTTTTTTCATAATCATTTAATTCTTTAGATAATTAAGCACCAATCTATAGTTGAAAAGGAACAGTCTTCTAAAACTTGGCAATTATTCACATTTTACTTCTTTTTTTAGTTTTAAAAATGAAGGGACGCTATCTTTTATTTCACAAGTTCTCTTTAAAACTTCTTTGAGTTAGCTTCCCAAACACCAATATAAACTTACACAAATTCAATCAAATCTAATCCTACAAATATAACCACCATCTGTGTCTTAGAGAAAGTGACTCCTGGATGGGTGGGAATTAGCAAGGGCATGGAAAGATTCCACAGAATATTTCATTTATTTTAGGATTTTATTGTGACAGGTTCAGGTCTGAGATGAGGGAAATGGAAACAGCCTTGTTATAAAGGAATCATACATTACAACACTTCTAATTCAAATTAAGCTTTTTTACAGGAAAATTACAAATGTATGAATGTTCTAAGAGCTGACTATATACTTTCAAGTTCACATTTTCTCCCAACAGATTTGATCTTTTGCCATCATGTAATCCAGAGAAAAAGAATCACTTGTCCCATATCAGACATAACAGGAAACTGCACAACCCCAAGAATACCGGGACAAGGAGTGCTCTTCTTGGACCAACCAGCAGGTCGAAGGTGACCTACGTTACCACTCCTATGAAATAAGGTGTTTCTCTATGACATGGAAATCAGAATTGATTTTAGACCACATAGTAGGGCTTTCCTCTTGATGTGAAGCTAGTAACACCAGCAACAGTGTTTTTTTTTTTTTTTTTATTCTTTTTTATTCTCAAACTGATTGCTAATGAGAAAAACATGGAGCAGTTAACAATGCAACTCAAATATTAGTATTCTCTTTCCAACTCAAGCACCGAAATAGGATACTCCTTTTCATGATATTCTGGCCATCATGTTCGTTCTTTCTTTTTTGGCTTCAGAATCCTTTCCTAAAGGAAATATGCTACCTGGCATTCTATATTACTCCGAATTTCCAGGAGGAAAAATAAGACAAATGAAGTGACACCTAAAAACACCAGGGATTATGTTTTTAAAAACAAAACAGTAATTTTGACCTTCTTGTTTTAATTCTTCTCTATATTAACTTGGTGAAATATTTATCAAAGTCCAAGAGATTATTGATATGCAACAATGACTACACATTAATGGAGCTATTCATCATAAACTCATCACTGAAGTAATTGGAAAAGAAATTTATTCTGTTTATACAGTATTGAAACAACCAAAACATTCACACATCCATAAAGTGCAAAACTCTAAGTATTATTAAATAATAATTGATAACTCTTTAATACTGCAACATCTTGAAATACTTTCCAAATGACCAAAAACAGATTAAATTTTGTTCAGAAATAACTTCAGTTTCTTTTACACAGAACGGTATATTTAAATAAACTAGTAATCCAGATATACACAAAACCCTGAACTGACTAGATTGCTCAATGAATAATACTCCACACTGTTTTGCTATTATGGATAAATGAGCTTATAATTCAATGAAACCCATTTAAGAAGCTCTAGTCTATAGAATGACATATTCAAATTGTTTGGTCCTATTGGTCCTATTAATGTTATTAACAAAAACCTGCCCTTCCTTTATAAGATGTTTAATTCCTCTGAATATCACCTTTAAAAGGCTTGACTTGATTGTTGGCAAAATAAACCACAGGTCAAGTGCAACCCTCCAGTCTCTAGGCTTGACATGAGTTTCAGCTTTGTGTAAGCCAGACCGTGACCTTCTCACGAGTTTTTCATTGGAGATTTCATAGTCTAACGTTCACACTTTCCACAAAATATCCCTCCCTTTTCCAGGCTTTGGGTAGAATGTCAAATTAATAATAACGTGTGGTGTTCCTTAGCATAACCTGCCAAAATGTGATCGTTTCCTTGGAAGAAAAGCCATGGGCTGCAATCACACATCTGAGCTCACAGACATCCAAATGAATCCTATGTAAAAAGAAAAGGTTGGTGTCTTCTGGAATATGAATGTCTACTTTTAATAAATTCAAACAGATCCCAACATAAACATCTTCAGACTTGATGGGTTTTACATGACTCATCATTTCATAGATTCTCAGCACCGAATCTCTGGACATTATATAAGGCAACCCACTGCAGTAAGGAGAGAATACCTTGAAGAGATATTCCTGGTATGAAATATGGGGTTTTTTTTTTTTTGTAAAATCCTCTATAGGATAATTACCAATTAGAAGATAACCTGCAAAAAACTTCTCTGAGTGGTTTAAATTTAAAAGATACTTCACTAAATTGCTGTATTGATGAAAACATCAGTGTCTTCATGATATACCTGGCACTGGGGCAAAACTCAATTACCCACTTAAATGCCATAATGGTTTTCAAGGTCAGATTATTGTATGTGTCTAAAAACTCCTGTCGTATTATGTCTCCATAAAGGAGGTGTTCATCCTCTAAGGATAATGCTAACACTTTGTCTTCCTTTTCAGCCTGTTGGCTTAATAAGAAAAATGAAAGAACTTCATATCCCACCAAGACTTCTTTTCACCCTAAGTAACTCTAATGGCCTGCCTGGCTTTCATATCTGAGGGGTGTGAGGTCACCAGGATGACAAGAAATGGGTTTTGAAGAGAGCAATTCAAATGCTCCTGAAGTGTGAAGCGGAAGTCTTATCTGTAAATGGGTTCATACTCATAGAAGTACATTCAGTTCACACATTCGATCACATTGTAGACTGATACCAGCAGACTGAGGTACCACATCACCAGGAAACTCAGCAGGGACAGCAGCAGGAGGCCCCATTTCAGGGATCTCAGTGACATCCTAGCTGGAAGGGTGGTCAGGAGTGCCGGGGCCATTCACAGCAGCTCAGAAGCATGCAAGCCTCAGGTTCTTCTTGATTTTTCTCTTCTGAGTGAAAGACCTTCAATTTCACCAACTGAGCATTTGATATGAGCAACTGAGCTTTCGACTGATGCTGAAGCTGAAACTCCAATACTTTGGCCACCTGATGCAAAGGACTCATTTGAAAAGACCCTGATGCTGGGAAAGATTGAAGGTGGGAGGAGAAGGGGACGACAGAGGATGAGATGGTTGGATGGCATCACTGACTCAATGGACATGCATATGAGTAAGCTCTGGGAGTTGGTGATGGACAGGGAGGCCTGGCGTGCTGCACTCCATGGGGTCGCAAAGAGTCAGACACGACTGAGTGACTGAAATGAACTCAACTGAGCATTTGATAGCAAGTAGCAATCAAAATAATGCTTGAAATTTCTACTGAAAAACAGAGACTCGCAGATTGGCTTAAAATTCTGCTTCTGCTTATACTGCTTATAAGACACATGCCTGCAGAATTTCAGATGAGACTAAAGTACCAGCTGAAGTATTCTGTTTTTCACATTCCATGCTTTAATTATAAGATTTGCCCTGGTGGGGCAGCTGAACATTGCCAAGGCCAGAGCCCCAGGGCTTGGCTGATCACGGCTCCACCCCAGCAGGGCTCAGGAGGGGGCCTGAGGAGTAGGTGGCACCACCCTGCCTGCTTCCCTGCCAATCAGCCCTGGCCCGGTGTCCCTCCATGAGGGTATTTTTATCAGAGCTGTCAGTGTGTCATTTATCTCCTCCACTATAGCTATTGCCTCCACATTTCCTGTCTGCCCACAGCTTGATCCACTTCTAGCCCTTGCTGGATGCTTCAGGAGGACACATTATCAGACTAATTGTTCACAATGCATAAAAGCACATCATCTGACATGTGTGAATGCCTAAATAGCACTCTGCAGCACTTCACTGGCTCAAAGCCTACTACTCACACATCAAGGATGGCCAGCAGGCCCAGAGGCTGCAAAAGGAGAGAAACTGAATACATGAACATTCAACAGCTCCAAGGCTGGAGGTTCATGTTAGTGATGATTTCCATGCTAATGATGGTGATATGTGAGGCTCGGAAGAAATAGCATCCCTCCCTCCCAGCTACACCCACTCAACTCACAACACAGTAGTCCCTGACTAGGCAGCCTTGGGAACTGACATCCTAAGGTCAGAGATGCCTTCTCTGAGTTAAGGGGCTGTCCTTTTCAAGGTGGCGTCTTCTGCAGGGCAAGTTCAGTTCAGTCACTCAGTTGTGTCTGACTCTTTGCGACCCCATGAATCGCAGCATGCCAGGCCTCCCTGTTCATCACCATCTCCTGGAGTTCACTCAAACTCATGTCCATCGAGTAGGTGATGCCATCCAGCCATCTCATCCCCTGCTGTCCCCTTTTCCTCCTGCCCCCAGGCTACTGCTATTGCCTAGTGGGTTTATTAGGACTGGAATCTTCCATTCTCTTGTCAAAGTGCAAGTAGATAAAAAATCTAAGTGATCCTGGGTGAGACATGGAAGGAGAAAATTGAGGGCAGGGAAAGATAGTCCGGGTGAGTTAGGAAGTAGGGTGGGATTCCTTAGAGTCAGCCCTGTTGGATATGGGGGAAAAAGACCCACGACCAGTTTCATCTTCCCCACTTGCTCAGGTTCATCTGGGAAACATGATTTATGAAACTGAGGATGGGGTGGGTAATATACAACTACTCAAATTCCATCACTTTATTCTCTTGTGTCATCTTTTTAATGCTTTTTCAACAGCCACAACAGTCTCAGCTCAAATGCACACTTATTGCCTAAGTCATGAGCAACAACATGGTGTTACAAGTTAGTTATTATTAAGATAAATACTTCAAATCTTCAGCCATTTCCTCTTGCTTGGTTAATAACTTTGAACTTTGAACAGGATCACATCCTGCCCTGTTTCAGATATATTCTTGGATAGAACAGAAAGGGTGAATAATAGCTAACCTACCTTGCTTTGCATATAAACCACAGCCTAGTTCACCTATGTCTATGGAATTGCACAAGACTCCGTTGCGTGCTCTAAAAGGCCTTTTGGGGTTTGAGTTCAGTGGCCTCTTCAGCTTTGCTTCTTGTCACACTTCCATTTGCACCATTTGCTCCTGCCATACCAAACACAACTTTCCCAAACACACATTTCTTCAGCCTGAAATGCTACCCTTCATCCAGTGCCTTAATTTCAGAGTATTTCATGTAATTATACTCTGATCAAGTATTATTGTTTTTAGAAAGTCAGATTTTCCTGACAAGCTCTCTGCTATTAACCCCATTTTCATTTATAGAGTTCCCTTCTTTAGGGTTTTTCTCATTTATTTACTTTTCCTATTAGTTCCCTGAGGTCAGAGATTGCCCTCTTGTCCTATTTTCTCTGTATCTCCAGTGTCTACTACACCGTAGGTACTCTTATTTGCTGACTAAGGGGATATAAACAACTTGTACTTCCAAAACATTTGTTTCCATAAGTTGTCTAGATTGCATCATCAAATACTTATTAAGCAGCAAATTTTAAGAGTGCAGACAATTGCACGGTTAGACTGTTTCCACCTTTATTTTTCTCCATCATCTTTTCTTAGAATGTAAAACTCAGTAAGTAACTGATTCCAGCTCCATGAGTTGTTCGGATATCCATGCTGCTTCAATCCAGAGGTTCCACTCGGCTTTCTTTGTGCTTGGTAATTGAACACCAACCTCATCAGTAATAAGAAATGGACTGTGATTTGATATGATTACAGTGAACCATGTTTATCTTGTGTGTATGTATAAGGCTTCTCAAATTGCTTGGTTTTTTACATGGCAAACAAGTTTTACATTTGTTTTCCCTTAGTGCCAAGTGAAGGATATTTATGTCTGAATGAAAAGGAAAAATATTTTAGTTAAATATAACTTCACCCAGGAGAAAGGATTCTGAGCAGAGAGAAGAGCAGGGGACCCTAGGAATCTGTCTCCCAACAATTGCATAGGCAGAATCTTTCTGATGTAAATATTTTATAACTCTGGGATCTGTAGAAGGCTTAGACTTCCTGGATCAGACTTCTAAGGTAAATTGTGATTAATTTTGGTCATTTTCAGCTCTTAGCACAGGAGCATCTGCCACCCACCCACACCCCTACCCTCCCTCTACATGGCAGGCAGCTGTATATGTGTTCCTTTCACACAGCTTGCAGGAACCAAGATGAGCAATAAGTACCTTATCCTCCAAATATTGAAGATCTGTGCTCTGATTGCTGAGTGCTGCTTCTGACCACAGAGGTTCAAATAGTCTCTCATCTTATAAGTAACTACTTTAAAAGTAAATGGATTTACATTTGTAAATGTAAACTCTTGCCAAAAGAGTCTTGTCAAAAGACTCCAGTCAAAAGACAGACACTGGTAGAATGGATAAAAATGCATGACTCAATTACATGCTATCTACAAGAGATACAATTGAGACCCAAGGACACAAAACAGATTGCAAATGATGGAAAAAGATATTCCATGTAAATAGTAACCAAGAGAGCTAGAATGGCCATATTAAGATCAGACAAAATAGACTTAAATCAAAAGTATTTACAAGAGACAAAGAAGGACATTGTATATTAATAGAAGTTTCAATATAGCAAGAAGATACAACAATTACAAATGCACCCTTACCTAATAAAAGAGCAATAAAAATATATGAAGCAAAAATTGACAGACTTGGAAAGAAATAAACAGTTCTACAATAATAGTCGGAGAGCTTCAATACCTGTCTCATAATAATGAAAGACAGAAGATAAGTAAGGAAAAGAGAACTTAATGCAATAAATCAACTAGATCTCACAGATTTATATAGAACATTCCATTATATGCATTCTTCCTAAGTGCACAGGGACATTTTCCAAGATAGACCATAAGTTAGGCCATAAATTAACTCAATAGGTTAAAAAAGATAGATATCATACAAAATATCTTCTCTGATCACAATAGGATAAAATTAGAAATCAGTACCATACAGAAAGCTGGAAAATTCATGAAATTATACAAATTAAACAACACAGTTTAAACATTCAATGCATCAAAAAATAAATCACAAGGGAAATTAGAAAATACTGAGGAACAAATGAAAACGCAACATCTGAAAACTTATAGGACACAGCAAAAGTGGTGTTGAGGAGCAAGTTTATAGCTATAAATACTTTGCATCCATGTATGTTATTAATTACATTCTCCCAATACCCCAGTAGGTTAGTCATTAGAAAAACATTAAAAAATTTAAAAGATCTTAAATCAACAAACTAACTTTAAACTATGGATCAAACCAAACTCAAAGTTATCAAAGGGAGGCAAATAAAAAGGTAGAGCAGAGATAAACAATACAGAGAATAGAAAAATAACAGGAAATTAATAAAACCAAAAGCCAGTTCTTTGAAAAGATTTAAGAAATTGGCAAATCTTTAGCTAAATGGACTAAGAAAAAAGAGACAAGATGAAAATACTGAAGTAAGAAATGAAAATGCGGGCACTACAATCAATCTGGGAGCTTCTCTGGTGGCTCAGATGGTAAAGCATCCACCTGTAATGCAGGAGATCTGCATTCGATTCTTGACTTGGGAAGATTCCCTGGAGAAGAGAATAGCTTATTCACTCCAGTATTCTTACCTGGAGAATTCCATGGACAAAGGAGCCTGGTGGGCTATACAGTCCATGGTGTCACAGAGTCAGACACAATTGGAGCGAATAACACATACATACTATCAATTTTACAGAAATAAAAAGGATTGTAAGAATACTATGAACAATTCTATACCAAAAAAAAAAAAAAAGAGGATAATCTAGGTAAAATGGACAAATAGAAACACAAAACATAAAAATATTAGAAAATCTGAATAGACCTATTATTAGTAAGGAGATTGAATCAGTAATCAAAAATCTCCTGAAAAAGAAAATCCTTGGACCAGATGACCTCACCAGTGAATAAATTTAAATGCCACACATTTAAACAACACTAATCCTTCTCAAATTTTTCCAAAAAACTGAAGAGGAGGGAGCACATCCTAACTCATCCTATGAGGTTATCATAACCCTGATACCAAAACCAGATAAAGACACCTCAAGAAAACTACACAAAATTTCTTTTGAATATTGATTCAAAAATACTCAACAGAATACTAACAAACAAAATTCAGCAGCATATAGAAAGAATCATACACCACGACTGAGTGGGATTTTTTCCTCGAATGCAGAAACAGATTAACATATGAAAATTGGTCAATATCATAGGCCACATCAACACAATGAAGGGGGAGAAACACATGATCATCTCAATTGATACAGAAAAAGCATGTGACAAAATTCAACACACTTTCATGATGAAAACAGTCAATGAAATAGGAGTAGAAGGAAACTACCTCAATATTATAAAAGCTATACGTGAAAAACCCACAGAAAACACATACTCAATAGGGAAAGATTGAAAGCTTTTTCTTTAAGATTAGGAATGAGACAAACATGCCTGCTTTTGCCACTTCTCTTCAACATAGTACTGGAAGTTCTAGTGAGAGAAATTAGGCAAGAAAAATAAATAAAATATATCCAAATTAGAAAGGAAAAGTTTAAATTATCTGTTTCCAGATGATATGATCTTTTGTATAAAAAAATCCTAAAGATTTCACAAAAAAGTTCTTAAAACTAGTAGATGAATTCATCAAAGTAGTAGGATATGAAATCAACACACAAAAGTCAGTTGCATTTCTATACTTGAACAGTGAAAAATCTGAAAGGGAAATTACAAGAATAATTACATTTATAATAACATCAAAAAGAACAAAATGCCTAGACATTAACATAATCAAGGAGGTGAAAGACTTGTAGAATGAAAACTATGAAACTTTGCTCAAAAAAATAAAAACGTAAATAAGTGAAAACATCTCATGTTCATGGATTAGAAGCCTTAATATTATCAAAATTTCAATAAAGCCCAAAGTAACTACAGATTCAATGCAATCCCTCTCAAAATCCCAATGATGCTGTTGGCAGAGACAGAAAAATCAATTCTAAAAATACATATAGAATTTTGAGGGACCCTAAATAGCCAAAGCAATCCTGAAAAGAATAAAACTGGAGGACTCACACTCCTTGGTCTCAAAGCTTATCACCCAGCTTCAGTAATCAAAACACTATGGCACTGGTATACAAGACACATAGACCATGGAGCAGAATGGAAATCCCAGGAATAATGGCATATATGGCCAAATTATTTTCAACAAGGGCATTCAATGGAGAAAAGACAATCTTTTCAACAAATACTGCTGGGAATGCTAGATAAAACATGAAAAAAAAAAATGAAGTTGGACTTTTACTCAACACCAAAGACAGATGGATCAAACACCTCAATTTAACACCTAACACTATACAACTTTTAGAAGAAACCATAGAGTAAAAGTTTCATGACTGAATTTGATAATGATTTCTTGGATATGACACCAAAGACACAGGTAACAAAAGAAAAACTAAAAAAAAAGAAAGAAAGAAAGAAAGAAAAACTAGACAAATTGGCCTTTTTCAAAATGAAAAGCTTTGTGGATCAGAGGATACTATCAACAGGATAAAAAAGCAGTCCACAGGATGGCAGAAAATATTTGCAAATCACATATCTGATAAAGGATTCATAGTTAGGACATATAAATAACTCCTAAAACTCAACAAAAGAACAAAATGCTCAATCTAAAATAGGTAAAGGAATTGACTAGACATTTTTCCAAAGAAGATATACAAAGATATATGGCAATATGTTTGTGAGAAGATGTTCAACATGACTAATAACTAAAAAAATGCAAATCAAATGTATGAGATAATATCCTACCTACCTACCTGCCAATGCAGGAGACATGAGCGAAGTCTCTCAGTCGTGTCCGACTCTTTTGCAACCCCATGGACTGTAGCCTAACACATTCCTCCATCCATGAGATTTTCCAGGCAAGAGTACTGGAGTGGGTTCCTATTTCCTTCTCCAGAGGATCTTCCCAACCCAGGGATTGAACCTGGGTCTCCCACATTTTAGACAGATGCTTTACCGTCTGAGCCACCAGTGAGATAACATCCCCTTTTTTAAATTAAAAAATACAAATTTAAAAGCCCTATGACATTATTTTTTAAGAAACAGAGCCATCTGCATGCTACAAATATTTCTTCATTGATATTACACATTACTCTGACAACTGTATAATTAAATTGATGTGAGTAATATTAATTGAATCATTTTATAGTTACATTTTCTTATCGATACTATACAAATGTGGTACTGGCTTTTTCATTGTTTTCCTTCTCTGTTTTCTTTTAAATGAATCCCTGCATCTGAGAATTATAATATATTCACCCATTAAGATGACTAGAGCTTCCCTTGTGGCTCAGATGTTAAAGAATCCACCTGCAATGCAGGAGACCTGGGTTCGATCCCTGGGTTGGGAAGATCCCCTGGAGAAGGGAAAGGCTACCCACTCCAGTATTCTGGCCTGGAGAATTCCACGGATTGAGCAACTTTCACTTTCAAGATGATTACTATCAAAAAACAGAAAATAACAAGTCTTGGTGAGGATTTGTGGAAATTGCAACACTTGTGCACTATTGATGAGAATATAAAATGGTATAGCTGCTGTGGTAAATAATATGTCAAAAAAATTTTAATGGAATTATATGATTTAGCAATCGCACTTCTGGGCACACACTCAAATGAATTGAGAAGCAATGTCTCAAGGAGATATTTGTACACCCATGTTCATAGCAGCATTATTCACTGTGACAAACATGAAAGCTGCCCAAGTGTCCATTGAGAAATGAATGGATAAGTAAAACGTGGTGTACACATTGAATGGAATATTAGTCAGCTTCAAAAAAGAAGTATATACAACATGAATAAACCTTGAGGACTTCATGCTAAGTAAAATAAGCAAGTCACACACATAAAGCAAATACATTATGATTCCACTTACATCCACTCGTATGAGGCATTTAGAACAGTCAAAATCATCAAGATGGAAAGCATAATGCTGGTTTCCAGGGCCTGTGGGGGAGAACAGTATGAGGATTTACTATTTAAAAGCGAAGATGTAGTTTCAGTATTACAAGATCACGAGAGTTACAGGGTGGATGGTGGTGATAGCGGCATGACAACGTGAATGGATTTAATACCACTGAACCATATACTTTAAAATGGTTAAAATGGTAAATTCTATGTTATGTGTCATTTACCACATTTAAAAAAGGGAAAGAAAACCTTCCCAATATATAATTGCTTGATACGAATCAACAAAATTAACTTTTTAGAAAGTTCAATTTTTATCAGCTTTAAAACTCAATGAATATGGAGAACAGTATGGAAGTTCCTTAGAAAACTGAAAATAGAGTTACCATATGATCTAGCAGTCCCACTCCTGGGAATATATCTGGAGAAAACCATAATTTGAAAAGTACACGCACCTTAGTGTTCATTGCAGGACTATTTGCAGGACTATTTACAATAGCCAAGACATAGATAAATATCCATCAACAGATGCATGGATAAAGAGGATGTGGTACCTGAATGCAACTCATCCATAAAAAGAATAAATAATGCCACTTGCAGCAACATGCATGGACTTGGAGAGGATTATACTGTCTGAAGTAAGTCAGAGAAAGGCAAATACCATTTGATATCTCATATCCAAATACCATTGGAATCTAAAAAAGATGATACAAATGAACTTATTGACAAAACAGAAAGACTCACAAATATAGAAAACAAACTCATGGTTACCAAAGGGGAAGGGGCAGGGGGAGGGGAAAGGGGTGATGTGGAATTTAGGATTAACAAATACATGCTACTATATAAAAACAGATAGACAACAAGGACCTATTGTATCACACAGGGGGCTATATTCAATATTTTTCAATTACTCATAATAGAAAATAATCTGAAAAAAATATATATGTATAACTGAATCACTTTGCTGTACACCTGAAACATTGTAAATCGACTATACTTCAATATAAAAAAATTTAAAAGACTTCAATGAGTAAAAGTTCCTGCATCAGACAAGATTGTTCTCTGCTCTTGTTAAAGAACAGTTTTGCAGTATTCTAAGTTTCTCATAATCTAACCCCAAAATGCAAATTTTTAATATTTTCAATTCTATATTTTTCTCTTTATAATTATAATATCAGAACTTAGTTTTCCTTTTAAAAGCAATGATTGCTCTCCAAATTCACTGAATTACAATTCATTTTCCATCTCTTAAAAATGAAGGTTATGAGCAGGCTCATTTTTCACTGAAGTGATTATGATGAATTATTCATACATCTAGAATGAACAGTAGGGTAGCATTTGTTAAAAAGGGTTTGTGTCTTAGAATTAATGCTGCTATTTGAATCATAGGTTTGAAAAAGAAAGGCTATAACCAAAAAAACACCACCAAAAACATTAACCTAATGAAAATTGCAGATTCATCCTTGTAGATATACTTACCATTTTGAGTTACATTCATAGTTATTTTAATAGAAAATTATTTGGATATCTATCATCTTAAGAATGAGAAGACAAACAGGGAAAATGTTTTTATTTTTTGCACATACTTCCCAAGATTGATAATACAAGTTCCTGTCAATATTCATTTCCCAAAAGCCTACACACACACACACACACACACACACACACAATGTCTTCTCATAGCTATAGAAATGTTTCATTTATTGGTAGCCAATTAAGCTTGAATTTAAGGAACCATCAATGAAGTGTTTTGAGCATCTTGACTTGCTAGTTTACTTGGGAGGCGCATTATTTTAAGTTCTCCCCTGGATGTTACTTAGCTATTTACTAGTAAATGATTATTGCTTCCTTGAGTTTCTCAGATCTAACTCTTGCAGTTCACCAGGAAGAAACATTGCATAAAAGAGTGGTTTCTTGGGTTCAGTATGAGGAGCTGAATGGAGACCAACCACTGGGAAGTGGTCTAGGCCAGGATGCTTTGGTAGTAAGGGGAGTCAAACTCTGTTCTGAACTCCCACCTCTGTGGCCAAAGGTGTTCTCGTAACATGTCAACCAATCAATGGTTCATTTAGTTTTTGTTTCATGTTCTTTTATCAACCTGTACATCTGTCATTATTATAAACTCAAAATCAATTCTGTGAACTTAAGCATGGTAAGGAACATCACTAGTTACTGAAATATCATGAATTCAGTGAGATATGGCAAATTTTAACTATAAAGTTTGTCCTCTCTTGACATTATGACAGGCTGTTTTCTTCTAAATTTTGACATATAATATTAATAACTGTTTCCAGGCATATTTGCTATTTTTCAGGCTGTCTTAGAAGGACAGGCCATGCCCAGCAGAGAACAGGAAATGCACAGCAGAGGAGACTTTGTCATGGGGAAACCCACCTGCAGAGTAACTTGATAGAGGATCAGACTTCGATATTGTATTGTCTCTTGATCCACTGAGTCCTTTCCAAAATGATCTGAATTTATGTGATCATCAATCCGTGGGAGGTAGGAGAGAAGATATTATGGTTATTCCTTGCTTCTAAGCAAGTTCAGTCGGTATGATCATGGAAACACATCAATTACCTTTAACACTTGGAGCTTTTAACAACTCTGGCAAATACTGGACTCCAGCATGAGGTCCCTAAAATCCAAGGGAATAGTAAAGCTGTTGTGATGGACACTGCTATTTAATGAAAGATTTGTTTTCTCAGCTGCCTAAGTGCTATTGGCAGACAGTAGGGTACCCAGCCATTCTGGTTTGCTTGAGATTTTTCAGTGCTTGAAATCAGGACGCCTTATGAGACAGTCTTTAGCTGTCAGGACCTTCAGCAGTTCAGGTGCAGAGACCCATCCAGCATAAGGATGTTCCTTCTCTGCATGGCTTGCATCCCATGACTGATCTGTGAGGGAGTACACAGACCTGGCCATCTGTGTACATCTAAGATGTCCCCACTTAGGACATCTCTGAAGAACTTTTTAGCTCCGGAGGTTCCCTGTGGGACGATCTGAGCCTGTATCACAGCTAGACCTCTCCCTTTTCTCAATCTTGCTTCCTCCCGTCCCTTCCACACTTTTGAATCTCAAGAGTGCTTCTTAATAAACATCCTGGATGTTAGACTCCATCTCTGAGTTTGTTTCCCAGGAACCCAAACTGTATTGTGGTCCGTCATCTAGGTTTCAAACAAAAGAGTGTATGAATTTATTAGCATTTACAGTGAAGGACGAGGAAGCTTGGTGTGCTGCAGTCCATGGGGTCACAAGTAGTCGGACATGACTTAGCAACTGAACAATGACAGTTTTTTCATAAGTAACCTCAAATATTGTTTTTGCCTGGAATGATGGGAATACCTTGATAACAGTGATTCTATTGAGTTGACCAGAAGCAATGATGAGTAATTAGGTATTTTCTCATTTATTTTCTATTTAAATGTTTAAATGTGGTTTTATACATATATTTTAAAATCTGTACTCCAAAGGTATGGTGAATATCTAATTTAAGAAGTCCTCGAATTAGCGGGTACTTTGGGTAAGACAAGGTGACGTAATGTGGCTGGCTTGAACTAATTTCACTTTGTGATTTTTGTGGGGGGTGAGAATGGCTGAATAGTTTGCAGAAGCCATCTGTTAAAGCCTCTTGCTTTTTTTAAAGGCTATATTTTCCATTTTTAATAGTTAAAAATGTTTAATTTATACCCTAGAAAATATTTGCTTAAATTCAAATGTGGTTTTAAAAGAGAATCAGAGGAATAAGATAATAATAAGATAGAAAAAGAAAACCAAAATAACTGATATGATTTCAACCACATCAATAATAATACTTACAATGTAATGAACAGCAGAGACTGGATGAAAAATAACAATATCCAGCTGTATGTTGTTTACAGGAAATATACTTTAGAGTCAAAGGTACAAATTGATTGAAAATAAAAGGATACAGAAAGACATATTCAAACGTCAACCACAAGACAGAAAGTGTGACTACAGAAATGTCTTGCAAAATAGACTTTAAGACAACAAAATGTTACTAAGGCAAAAGAAGGACATTGTAAGATCATAAACAGGTCAATTCATCATGAAAATAAAATAATTATATTAACAACAGAACCCTAAATAAAACACATGAAACAAAATCTGACAGAATTAGAGGGAGAAACAGAAAATTCAACAATAACAGCTGGAAACTTCAATATCTTACTTTATATAATGGATAAAGCAATTACTTAGAATGTCAGCAAGGGTATAGAAGACTAGAACAATACTCTAAACCCACAAGACCTAACAAGTACAGAACATTACACCTAATACATTGCAAAAATATTCTTCTCAAGAATTCATGGAACATTATCCAGAATAGATCACATATTAGACATTAAACAAACCTTTTTATACACAGTAAAGGACTGAAATATTACAAAGGAATAGTATCTTGCTTTGACTCTTCTGACTGCTAAGGTTACCTCAGGTTTATAAAATAGTGTTTTACCAGTAACTCTGGGAAGTAGGTAAATTCTTATCTATAACCTCTAACTCTAACCTTTCCGCTGCTGCTACTGCTGTTTATCCCCTCCCCTTGGTAGTAATTCCTAGTTCAAATTCCCAAGAGAGACCATGATTATAACATGGCCTGGATAAAAGATGAGCTGTATCAATATCTAGCTCTTGGATTGATGGCCCTTTCACTGGGTGTCCATCTTTGTGTACTCAACTGGCCATGTGATACCAAGCATGATCACCTAAAGCTGCCCAGTCATCATGGGCTATAAGTAGGGCAGGTACTGACATTTTCAGTAGATGAATTTGATACATGGTTTGAATTTCTTCTCTAATCCTAATTAACTTCCAGCTTGGAACATAGCCTGAATTTTTAAAAGCACATGTCCATTAGGCTACATACCCTGGCCAAATTGAAGATTTAAAAGATACCTTCAGATGAGAAATGTAGCATGTTTTGAAATAAATATACCAAACTTTAGTCCAGTGAAGAGTGATGCTGGTACCATCACTCCTCTCCCCAATCTAGTACTGAATAACATAGAAAGGAGCAGTAGAAAAGACTTTCTTTAGTGTTTGGAGCCCTAGAAACTTAGAAAATCTTATTGAACTCATGATACTCACAACACAAAGTAGGCAAGCAGGCTTGTACTTTCCCAATCACAAAAGGACCACCTTGCATTAATGAAGGAAGCCAAAATATTCTCTAATGCCCTAGCGTTAGGGCCAAACCTGATGGTAACATGTTATCTAAAATTTACATACCTGCTCCTTGGATTCTGTTTTATGTATTTATTTATTTATTATTTTTTAAATTTTATTTTATTTTTAAACTTTACATAATTGTATTAGTTTTGCCAAATATCAAAATGAATCCACCACAGGTATACATGTGTTCCCCATCCTGAACCCTCCTCCCTCCCCATACCATCCCTCTGGGTCATCCCAGTGCACTAGCCCCAAGCATCCAGTATCGTGCACCGAACCTGGACTGGCAACTCGTTTCTTACATGATATTTTACATGTTTCAATGTCATTCTCCCAAATCTTCCCACCCTCTCCCTCTCCCACAGAGTCCATAAGACTGTTCTATACATCTGTCTCTTTTGGTGTCTCGTATACAGGGTTATTGTTACCATCTTTCTAAATTCCATATATATGCGTTAGTATACTGTATTGGTGTTTTTCCTTCTGGCTTACTTCACTCTGTATAATAGGCTCCAGTTTCATCCACCTCATTAGAACTGATTCAAATGTATTCTTTTTAATGGCTGAGTGATACTCCATTGTGTATATGTACCACAGCTTTCTTTTCCATTCATCTGCTGATGGACATGTAGGTTGCTTCCATGTCCTGGCTATTATAAACAGTGCTGCGATGAACATTGGGGTACACGTTGGATTCTGCTTTAAAAGATCAAAAGATACTCTAGGCAGAATGAAGAAAGAGCAAAAAAAAAAAAAAA
This sequence comes from Bos indicus, assembly GCF_029378745.1. Classification (NCBI taxonomy): domain Eukaryota; kingdom Metazoa; phylum Chordata; class Mammalia; order Artiodactyla; family Bovidae; genus Bos; species Bos indicus. The sequence goes on from NC_091765.1 coordinate 92,860,344, forward strand.
AAAAACCCCAAAGCAATTAATCGAAAATAATTATGCAAATGTGTAACAATACATGATCATGAAGTGTGTGTTAGTTGCTCAGTCATGTCTGAGTCTTTGTGTGTAAACCCATGGACTACAGCCCACCAGGCTCCTCTGTCCATGAGATCTCCCAGGCAAGAATATTGGAGTGGGTAGCCATTCTCTTCTCCAGGAGATCTTCCCAATCCAGGGATCGAACCTGGGTCTCCTGAATTGCAGGCAGATTCTTTACTGTTTAAAGCACCAGGGAAGAAAAACACAAGTTTTTTACTTTGAGGTAATAAAGTCAGTTTCTAAGCAGCGAATGAGAGAAAGTGAGGAAATAAAAATTTCTGTCTTGGGACTTCCCTAGTGGTCCGGTGACTAAGACTCTGAGCTTCCAATGCAGGGGCCCTGGTTTCGATTCCTGGTCTGGGGAACTAGATCCCGCATGCCTCGGCTAAAGATCCTGTATGCCAAACAAAGATCAAAGACCCCACGCGCTGCAGCTAAGATCCGGCACAGCCAACTAAATGAATTATAAGCTTTCTGTCTTGAATTCTTTCCAGTTTGGCATATATATTGGGTGTCTTTAGAATACTTTAGAAAAGCCCTCTATAACATTGGGCCTCTGCAACACTGTCACTAACGCTGTTTTTCAAATAATATTTCTCATTAGCTTTTAGTCTTTCCAGTTTTAGATATTTCTCACTTGCCGCAAGTGTAGCCTAGGAAAGCTGACTAACACAAAAATTCCATTTTCTTTGCTGTAACAAATAATCCTATGATAGGCAATCTTATTCTGATGAGGGAGAAAAATAACCTCCAAAATTGGAGATTAACATTTTGGTGATCAATGTAGAGGTTAGATTTGTGGTATAAGGGACATTATGGTCCTGGTAGCGCCTTTCAACTTGTACTATCCCTAAAACTAGGCTCCTCCTTTACCTACCACCTCTGTTTCCCTCTCCAGAGGCGATTTTTTCTTGCTTGTGGATTCACTGGTCCACAATGCAGCTCTAGTAACACTGCAGGTAGAGTCCAAGAGTAAGACCTTGACTTTCTCCTTCTCTGGTCTGTTTCCTGTCTTTCAGTTGACACTGTCATTTCTCACCTCGGTTACTACAAAGCCTCTTTGAATAATCCTGCTGCTACTGTCAGAGAGACCTAGTGTGGGAGAAAGGCCCTTCAATGGTGTGGATGCCTCTCACTTCATCATTCTCACCTGGCACTCCTCACGTTTGCTCCAGCTGCACTAGACATCCTGTAGTTCCAATGTGTCATTCAGGTTCCCCAGGAGATGTGGCATGTCCTGCCTTGACCTGGTGTTTCACAATGCTGTCCACAGATCCTCTGTGTATGAGCCAGGGTCCCAGCAAATACAGATGGAAATTTGAGGCAAATTGAATCAAAGCACAATTTATTAGGGAGTTAGGCTTCCCTGATGGCTCAGTGGTAAAGAATCCTCCTGTCAATGCAGGCGATGCGGGTTTAATCCTGGAGTCAGGAAGATCCCCTATAGAAGGAAATAGTGGGAACAATTTCCCCACTCAAGTATTCTTGCCTGGAAAATCCCACGGACAGAGGAGCCTGGCAGACTGCAGTCCATGAGGTCACAAAGAGTTGGACACAACTTTCTGTCTAAACCGCAAGAACATTAGGGTGTGGACAGGTATACAGAAGTCACGTGGATAAAGTAATATTCTGATGGGGCATTGATACTGGCCCTAGGCTGGAAGGAGTGAGAGGAGGGAATGTTTATCAGAATCCAGAGACAGAAAGGGTTACAGAGAGCCAGCAAAACTGCAGGGTGGTAATTCTGCCTGCGGGTGAGTTGGGGGACAAAGTCTCAGCTCCGCAGTCTCCTCTTTTCCATCCCCTCATCTTACAGCCTTCAGGAATGCCCACCTTTGCCTGAACCCCACTTGAAGCCACAGGCAAAGAAGCTTCCATCTGCTCCGTGGAGCACAGGGTGACCCAAGGTGGAACGTACCAGCTTGGGAGAGTAAATAGAAAATATTCGGAGAGCCCTGTATCGTGTGGGACTTACTGAGGCCCATGTGCCTACTACATCAGAATCCCTGGGTGGTTGGAGGAAGCTTCCCAGGAAGCCACCTGGGGCAGAGACAATGAACCATCCATTAAAGAGCTTTACCCCATTTTCTTAGTGTAGAAGCTGGAAGTGACGGTGCCCTCAGGAACTACTTTGTATCTAGATGAAGCCAAAGGACACTTTTTTGCTAATGGGATGTCCTTGAAAATGAGCCTGTGAATTTCACTGCTCTCTTCTTTCCTCTACCCATTTAGATGCAAAGAACTCACAGGCCCTATGGTGCAGCAGAACCACAAGATGAATGCATTATCAGGAGAAAATCAACCCACCGACATTGGAAACACAAGCAATGAATTTGGGGAGGGCGGGAGGGTTATTACAAAACATTTTAAACATCAACAAAATTAGAGAGAATAATGAATTACAATTACCCACCACCCTAATTGAACAATTATCCAAGTTTTCCATCTTAGCTTAACTATCCCTTTTGTCTTTTTTCTTTGCCAAAGTAGTTCAAAGTAAGCACCAAGCATTGTGTCATTTCTCCTTTGCATACTTTAGTTTGCAGCTCTTCACCACAGTACAGGATGATACCTAATCAAGTTATTAATAATTCTTTGGCATCAGCTATAAAGTCTACATGTCACATCTGATTGCTGTCTTTTGCATATAGTTGTCCTTTTCCCAATTTTTCCCCATCGTATTTTTTGCGGAAAATGAGTCAGTTCCTCAAAAAGTTCCCTGTTTTGGATTTATCTGTTTCCTTCTGTTGGTGTCACTTATTCCTTTATCCTTGTACTTCCTTTAAATAAGGCCTAAGACAGTATATATGGTAGAAATACATGGTAATTAAGTACATATTTAATCCTTTGGACCTGGATCTCAGATGAATCTGCTCCCTGCTTTGTCAGTTCCAGAGTACTGTAAAACCAATACCTGTACCTGTGCACACTGAGGAGAGGAAATAATCTTTCAAAAGAGTAATCACTGAACAATATTCACTGGTGAGAGTGAGTTACTTGTCAGTGATAGTAGAGATTTCTCCAGCTGTTAATCAATCTCTTTATATTTTCCAGATGTAGTACTGATAGGATTTTAACTTCTAGCCCAAAGTCATAAGATAAGCAATTAATTTTGGAACATCCCTTAAATGTATTTCCCTCTGAGATCTTAGACAAGGCCTAGCAAGGGAATCCAAAGTGCTGTTCATAGCATGAGAAATGTTAGGCTTGGTACGTCTCTGAGGAGTCTTTATCTCTAACTTCAGACTGAGGTAGACTGCTATAAATATTCTCAATGCACATGTGTGAGCACTGTGAACCCTGCTCTGAGCATTTTGGGGTCCTAGTTTTCTCCCTTGTGAAATGAGGATTGGCCCAGTTGATGAAGGTCCTTGAGTCCAGCAGATTTTATCTGATCATCTTTGGCTACTCTTGGCCAGTTATATTTCTTCAAGGAAGTGAAAGAAGATGTATGACCAAACTGACCCTGCTAATGAGGTGAGAGGTTAACTGTGTCAGTCCCACATACTCTACTGCCTGGTTGACTTCCAGAGCCGACGTCCATCATCCCTCTTGGCATGGGCAGCCGTGTCTGGAACTTGTTTCCAAGTAACTTGTAAGGAATGTATATGGTTAGTTTGTTCTGGGAGCCTCAGATCAAGGGTCTGAAGCTCCACACACCATCCCTGGAGCACTGTGCCATAGACTACACTGAAGATCCCCTTAAGGGATGCAGCCCTTTTTACCTGGGTGATCATACTCTGGTCAGAGGACCAACCATTCAGTAGCACATTTTCTTTTGACCAAGACTTTAAAGGCTTAAGCAACTTTGTCTATGAATTTGATTTTTTATTTTCATATTCCTCAATGACAAGGGGATTAATTAGCCAATTTGTTTCTTCTTCATTTATTATTTTCTCATTTGTTTCACCTCAGACCAGCTCCATCTATTGGCTCAGGGTAGGGTAGCATTAATACAATTTTAATAACAAAATTTGTAGATAATTTTATAGAAATTAAAAAAGAGAATCAAATAGTAAATCCCATAATTCTACCATCACATATTGCTATTATTATCATTTGCATCAGTTTGATAGGGCCACCGTAACAAAATACCACAGGCGGAGTGGCGTAAATAACAGAAGTTAATTTTCTCAGAGTCCTGGAGGTTCGAAGTCCAAGATCAAGGTGCTGGCAGGGTTGTTTTTTCTGAGGCCTCTCTCTTTGGTATGTAATTAGTTGTCTTACCCTATGTCTTCATGAGGTCTTCCTTCTGTGTGTATCTGTATCTAAATTTCCTCTTCTTATAAAGACACCTGTGGTTTAGCACCCACTCTAACGACCTCACTGCTAAGTCGCTTCAGTCGTGTCCGACTCTGTGCGACCCCGTAGACGGCAGCCCACCAGGCTCCTCTGTCCATGGGATTCTCCAGGCAAGAACACTGGAATGGGTTGCCATTTCCTCCTCCAATGCATGAAAGTGAAAAGTTAAAGTGAAGTCGCTCAGTCATGTCCGACTCCTAGCGACCCCACGGACTGCAGCCCACCAGGCTCCTCCATCCATGGGATTTTCCAGGCAAGAGTACTGGAGTGGACCTCATTTAACCTTAAAGTGAAAGTGAAAGTCACTTAGTCGTGTCCCACTCTTTGCAACTCCATGGATTATACCGTCCATGGAATTCTCCAGGCCAGAATACTGGAGTGGGTAGCCATTCCCTTCTCCAGGGGATCTTCCCAACCCAGGGATTGAACCCCTGTCTCCCGCAATGCAGGCAGATTTTCTAGCAGCTGAGTGACCAGGGTAATACCTCTCCAAATACAGTCACATTCTGCAGTACTACAGTTAGGACTTCAACATATAAATCTGGGAGGGGACACAATTCAGTCTATGAAACTAAAGTATATATTCCTGTATATATTCAATCATACATAAACATTTTGAGTTTATGAAATTGGATTGTGCACCAGATAACATAAGCGTGTGCATGTTAAGTCACTTCAGTTGTGTCTGACTCTTTGCGACCTCATGGACTGTAACCCACTCCTCTGTCCATGGGATTCTTCAGGCAAGAATACTGAAGTGGGTTGTCATGCCCTCATTCAGGCTATCTTCTCAGCCCAGGGAACGAACCCGTGTCTCTTATGTCTCCTGCATTGGCAGGCAGATTCTTTACCACTAGCACCATCTGGGAAGCCCAAATAACATACATTAATACACTAAATAAATTTTTTCTATGTTAAATATTCATGAAATACATTTAGTGACTAAATGCCAACATAATCTAAAATAGACCTTCATACTATTAAGTGTTTTACATGGTAAAATATGATGTATGTCTTAGCTTAATCCTAAGGCTGGTGATGGTGCTGACTATAGGTAAATAAAAAGGGGAAATGATAGGAAATACATTGAAGGGGGAAAAGTCTGTGGTAACTTGAAACCTGGATAAAGTGACACTGACTTGTACCCATTCATTCAGCAAATCTACAGATTTATTACACACTTGGCACTCAGCCCAGGTGCTAAGGCTTTGAGTGAGAAAAGACACAAGGTCCCTGGACGGATGGTGTTTATGTAAGATGATGTAGGCAAAGACAGTGACAAGCAAAGCGATAAGTAAAACTGAAGACTGGGGTTCATATCAGGGAGGAAAACCGAGCTACAAGAGAGACCAACAGGGAATCAGCTTAAGGAATCAAGGGAGGTCTTTCTGAAGAAGCAGTCTTGAAGCCAAGACTCGAAAAGAGCCAGCCACGTGGGGAAACAAGCAGATTGGTTGTAGAGCTATTTTGTTTGCTTGCTAGTCAAATATGAAGAGTTTGACATGCTAACAATGCTGACAGAGGTCAGTGGGGCTGAAAATGGTGACCAATTTTGTTTCCTTTCGTGAAAGAGGAACTTTGGCAAACAAGACCCTAAGGATGAATGGAAGAGTGGGTAGATACACTGCTCGTATTAAACACTTTGGATACATTTCACCAAAGAAGAGAATCAGATGGCTACTAAGCCTATGAAAAGATGCCAACAGCATTAGTCTACAGGGAAATGCCAATGAAAACTACAAAGAGATAGTACTACACACCTATGAAAAACAGCTATGATATCAGATGCTGGTGGGAATATGGAAAGACTAGACGACTCACACATTGCTGGTGGGGAGATAAAAGATACAACCACCATGGAAAACAGTTTGGCAATTTCTTTGAAAAACTAAATATGCAACTACCATATAACCCAGCAATTGCACTCCTGGGCATTTAATCCCCCCAAAAGGAAGGTTACGTTTACACACAAAAACCTGAATATGATGTTTATTATAGGTTTATTTGTAATAGCATGAAACTGGAAACAACCAGATGTTCTTCAACTGGTGAATGGTTAAACAGTGACACATTCACACCATGGAATACTCAGTTCAGGCCAGTTGTGTCCAACGCTTTGCCACCCCATGGACTACAGCACGCCAGGCTTCCCTGTCCTTCACCAACTCCCTGAGCTTACTCAAACTGATGTCCAATGTGTCGGTGATGCCAACCAACCACCTCATCCTCTGTCATCCCCTTCTCCTTCCACTTTCAATCATTCCCAGCATCAGGGTCTGTTCAAATGAGTCAGTTCTTCCCATCAGGTGGCCAAAGCATTGGAGTTTCAGCTTCAGTATCAGCCCTTCCAAAGAATATTCAGGACTGATTTCCCTTAGGATGGACTGGTTGTATCTCCTTGCAGTCCAAGGGACTCTCAAGTCTTCTCCAACGCCACAGTTCAAAGCATCAATTCTTTGGCTCTCAACTTTCTTTATAGTCCAACTCTCATATACATACATGACTACTGGAAAAACCATAGCTTTGACTAGATGGACCTTTGTTGTCAACGTAATGTCTCTGCTTTTGAATATGCTGTCCAGGTTGATCATAAGTTTTCTTCCAAGGAGTAAGCATTTTTTAATTTCATGGCTGCATTTACCATCTGCAGTGATTTTGAAGCCCACAAAAATAAAGTCTGCCACTGTTTCCCCATCTATTTCCCATGAAATGATGGGACCAGATGCCATGATCTTATTTTTCTGAATGTTGAGTTTTAAGCCAACTATTTCACTCTTCTCTTTTACTTTCATTAAGAGACTCTGTAGTTCTTCTTTGCGTTCTGCCAAAAGGGTGGTGTCATCTGCATATCTGAGATTATTGACATTTCTCCTAGCAATCTTGATTCCAGATTGTGCTTCATCCTGTCCAGCGTTTCTCATGATGTACTCTGCATATAAATTAAATAAGCAGGGTGAGAATATACAGCCTTGACAAACTCCTTTCCCGATTTGGAACCAGTCTGTTGTTCCATGTCCAGTTCTAACTGTTGCATGCATACAGATTTCTCAGGAGGCAGGTCAGGTGGTCTGGTTTTCCCATCTCTTGAAGAATTTTCCACAATTTGCTGTGATCCACACAGTCAAAGGCTTTGGCATAGTCAATAAAGCAGAAGTAGATGTTTTTTGGACCTCTCTTGCTTTTTCAATGACCCAACAGATGTTGGCAATTTGATCTCTGGTTCCTCTGCCTTTTCTAAATCCAGCTTGAACATATGGAAGTTCATGGTTCACATACTGTTGAGCCTGGCTTGGAGAATTTTGAGCATTACTTTGCTAGCATGTGAGATGAGTGCAATTTTGTGGTAGTTTGAGCATTCTTTGGCATTGCCTTTCTTTGGGATTGGAAACAGTGGAAACAGCATCAGACTTTATTTTGGGGGGCTCCAAAATCACTGCAGATGTTGACTGCAGTCATGAAATTAAAAGACGCTTACTCCTTGGAAGGAAAGTTATGAACAACTTAAACAGCATATTAAAATGCAGAGACATTATTTTGACAACAAAGGTCTGTCTAGTCAAGGCTATGGTTTTTCCTGTGGTCATGTATGGATGTGAGAGTTGGACTGTGAAGAAAGCTGAGCGCCAAAGAATTGATGCTTTTGAACTGTAGTGTTGGAGAAGACTCTTGAGAGTCCCTTGGACTGCAAGGAGATCCAACCAGTCCATCCTAAAGGAAATCAGTCCTGAATATTCATTGGAAAGGCTGATGTTGAAGCTGAAACTCCAATACTTTGGCCACCTGATGGGAAGAACTGACTCATTTGAAAAGACCCTGATGCTGGGAATGATTGAGGTGGGAGGAGAAGGGGACGACAGAGGATGAGGTGATTGGATGGCATCATGGACTCAACAGACATGAGTTTGAGTAAACTCCGGGAGTTGGCGATGGGCAGGGAGGCCTGTCATGCTGCAGTCCATGACTGAGTGACTAAACTTGAACTGAACTGGGATTGGATTGAAAGTTGATTTTTCCAGTCCTGTGGTTACTGCTGAGTTTTCCAAATTTGCTGACATATTGAGTGCAACACTTTCACAGCATCATCTTTCAGGATTTGAAATAACTCCACTGGAATTCCATCACCTCCACTAGCTTTGTTCATAGTGATGCTTCCTAAGGCCCACTTGACTTCGATTCCAGGATGTCTGACTCTAGGTGAGTGATCACACCATGTGATTATCTGGGTCATGAAGATCTTTTTTGCATAGTTCTGTGTATTCTTGCCACCTCTTCTTAATATCTTCTGCTTCTGTTAGGTTCATATCATTTCTGTTTTTTATTGTGCCCATCTTTGCATGGAATGTTCCCTTGGTATCTCTAATTTTCTTGAAGAGATCTCTAGACTTTCCCATTCTATTGTTTTCTTCTATTTCTTTGCTTTGATCACTGAGGAACGCTTTCTTATCTCTCCTTGCTATTCTTTGGAACTGTGCATTCAAATGGGTATCTTTCCTTTTCTCCTTTGCCTTTTGCTTCTTCTTTTCATAGCTATTTGTAAGGCCTCCTCAGATAACCATTTTGCCTTTTTCCATTTCTTTTTCTTGGGGATGGTCTTGATCACTGCCTCCTGTACAATGTCACGAACCTCTATCTACAGCTCTTCAGGCACTCTATCCGATCTAATCCCTGATGTATTTGTCACTTCCTTTGCATAGTCATAAGGGATTTGATTTAGGTCATACCTGAATGGTCTAGTGGTTTTCCATACTCTCTTCGTAAGTCTGAATTTGGAATACTACCATGGAATAATGCTTAGTGATAAAAAGAACAAACTGTTGATTTATAGCAACCTGGGTGAATCACCAGAGAATTATGCCAAGTGGAAAACACTGATCTCAAAAAGCTTACTTACTGTATGATTCCACTTAAATAAGTTTCTTTACATGACAAATAATAGAAATACAGGACAAATGAATGGTTACCAGGGGCTAAGAAGGGGGTGGGGCAAGAAGTAGTATGTGTGGTTATTTCAGGGCAACATAAGGGACCCCTGCCGTGATGGAAATGTTCTGCATCTTGACTGCATCCGTGTTAGTATCCTGATTATGATATTGCACTATAGTTTTACAAGATATTATCACTGAGAGAAACTGGACAGCATGAGATTTCTACTATTCTTTTAGCTGCATGTGAATTTAGCATTATCTCAAAACACAAACTTTAATTTAAAATATATACCTCTGAGAATGGTGGGGAGTTTGAGTTGGGACCTATTTCAGCTTTGTCATAAATGGCAGAAGTCCAAGCAGTGTGGACCTTAGATGTGTCACTTACCCCCTCATTTCCAATTTCCATGCCTGTAGAATAATGGGGTTGGGCCATAAATAGGTCCTAAATATCTTTTTGCTCCTATACTCTCATACCTGCTGCTGCTGCTGCTAAGTCGCTTCAGTCATGTCCGACTCTGTGCGACCCCATAGACAGCAGCCCACCAGGCTCCCCTGTCCCTGGGATTCTCCAGGCAAGAACAAATCTCATACGTAGAGTGAGCTATATATGTTTGTGGACCCTTGTTTTCAGGACTTTCATATTTATTGATGACCTTCTGAAAACCTTCATGGAAACAGCAGTTTCTTTCTAGTATTATTCCAGAAGAAGTAGATCTCGCCTTCTTACCCTCAAAGACTGCTTTGCATACTGTGGCAAGATTACTGCAGTTGTAAAAGGGGAAGCACTGACCAATTTCTTTCCTGTTCCAAGAGATCTCTCCACCCATGTTGTCCTCACAGTATCCTCTTCCAGAGGGAGTGAGCCAGGAACAGGGAGGAAAGAAGTGCTTTCTGAGGACACACACAGTTTGGTCAAGAACATTCATTTGGTCAAGAACAGGAAGAACTGTGGGTTATTTTAGGGACTCTGTTCTAAATTCAATTATTTATTTATTTTTAAGCCCTGGGTGCACCTTGAATAACAGTTTTATAATATACTATTTCTTCTACATTTTCATAAATTCCGTAATATACTTCTTTCCCTGTTAAGCATGCCTTTCTAATTAAGCTTTATTTGTGTATACAGACTTAGTCCTCAGATCTCACTCTTGTGACCTGTTATTTTCCAAACAGGATTGCAAAATCTTTCCCACCCCTCATGCTTTTCTTGCAGTCTGACCTTGATATTTCTTCCATAAAGTGTTGGCATCTCTATTCTGTCTTGTTGAATCTTCGCAGAGCTTTGTGTCTGCCTTGACCAACAGATGGAAGTGGCAGTGTGCAACTCCCAAAGATAGAATATAAAAATACCATGCCTTCTATCTGTTTTTTTTTTTTTTTTTGTTAACACCAAAAGCATTTTGTATTGGGGTATAGCCAATTAACAAAGCTGTGATAGTTTCAGATGAACAGTGAAGGGACTCCGCCATACATATACGTATATCCATTCTCCCCCAAATATGTTTCTATTTTTTTAGGATCCTCATTATTGGAACCCAGATGCTATACTGTGAAGAAGCCCAAACTCACCCAGGTGGAGAGGTCAATGGTGAAGCAATATGGAGGTATTTTGGCCATACATTCAGCTGAAGTCCCAGCCAATAACTAATATCAGCTGCTAGACACATGAGTGGACATATCTTTAGATAATAAGCTCCCAGCTGTGAAGCCACATTAACCACTGAGTCCCAAATAAGACCGTAAACATAGTGGAGCAGAGACAAGCCATCCCCACTGTGCTCTGTCTGAATTCCTGATTCACAAAATTAGTGAGCCTAATAAAATAGTAATTTTATATCACTAAATTTGGGATTGTTTGTTAAGCAGCAATAAATAACTCTAGAGCTTGTTAGAATAAATACCCTGGCTTCACCCTCTTCCCTGAATCTTCTGCCCCTACCCACCCCTGCAATGGTCAAACTCTATTGGAAATCACAAGGCAAGGGATCCCATTGAAGCAGCCTATGTACATCAGCTTCCTGGGGCAGTAAGCAAGGTGGAATGTGCATCTGGGGAGATTGGCAGACAACCAGCACAGTTGGGAGTCTCATTTACACACTGCCTTCTTTCAGTAATGATGGAAAGTAAACAGGATGAGAGTTGGGATGCCTAAATTTGAGCCAGGATAGGATAAATAGTAAACAGCAGTACTTTCACCATCCGTTAGTTGAATCTATAAAATGAGGGGTTTGAAGCAAGTAACTTCAAAGTTATCTTTCAGCTCTGGCATTTATCATGAAAACCTACCAAAGCTTAATCATTAACAGCATAGACTCCATACTGCCCAAAGCCATCCCACAGAATCAGTACAATCTCTTTCAAAACTCCAATGACATTTTCATAGAAAACAACAACAACAATCCTAAAAGTCATATGGAACCACAAAAGACCACCAATAGCCAAAGCCATCCTGAGAAAGAATAGAAAGTTGGAGGAATCACACTACCTGGTTTCAAACTATACTGCAAATCTTTGGTAATCAAAGTAATATGGCACTGGCATAAAAATAGACACATGGACAAATGGAAGAGGACTAAGGGACCAGAAACAAACCCTTACATATATAGTCAACTAATATTTGACTTAGGAGCCAAGAATATTCAAGGGAAGGGATAGTCTCTTCATAAGTGGTGTTGGGATAATCACATGCAGAAGAATGAAACCTGACCCCTGTCTTACGCCACTCACAAAAGCTAGCTTGAAATGATCAGAGAGAAAATAAAGAAATGCCTAGAGATAAACGAAAATGAAAACATTTTGATCCAAAATGTATGGGACACAGCAAAAGCAGTTCTAAGAGATGTTTATATCAATACAAGCTCACCTCAGGAAACAAGAAAAATCTCAAATAAAAACCTAGCCTTACACCTAAAGCAACTAGAGCTAGAACAAACAAAACTCAAAGTCAAAAGACAGAAAATAATCATAAAGATCAGAGCAGAAATAAATGACATACAAATGAAGAAAACAATAGAAAGGATCATTGAAACTAAAAGCTGGTTCTCTGAAAACATAAACAAAATTGAGAACCTTGAACCTTTAGCCAGACACAAAAAGAAAAAAAGGGAGGGCCCACATCAATAAAATTAGAAATAAAAAAGAAGAAGTTACAACTGTTATTATATAAATACAAAGGACCACAAGAGACTACTACGAGCATCTACATGCCAATAAAATGGACAACCTGGAAGAAATGAGCAAATCTTTAAAAAAGTACAATCTCCTCAGACTCAGCCAGGAAGAAATGAAATATGAACAGATCAATCATAAATAATCAAATTCAAATTGTGATTTTAAAATTTCCAACAAACAAAAGTCCAGGGCCAGATGGCTTCAAAGACAAATTCTATCTGAAAGTCTTCCAAAAAACTGCAGAGGAAGGAACACTTCCAAACTCATTCTATGAGGCCACCACATAATAAAATCAAAACTAGACAAAGATACCATAAGAAAAGAAAATTCTAGGCCAATATCACTGATGAATATAGATGCAAAAATCCTCAACAAAGTACTAGCAAATCAAATCCAACAATATATTAAAAGGATCATACACCATGATTAAGTGGGATTTATCCAAAGGATGTAAAGATTCTTCAATATACACAAATCAATCAGTGTGATACACCACATTAACAAATTGAAGGACAAAAACCAAATGATCATCTCAATAGATGCAGATAAAAGTTTTGACAAAATTCAACACCATTTATTATATTAAAAAAGTGTCCAGAAAGTGCTCATAGAGACCACATACCTCAACCTAATAAAGCCCATATATGACAAACTCAGAGCTGATATCATACTCAACCATGAAAACCTGAAAGCATTTCCTCTAAGATCAGGAACAAGACAAGGATGTCCACATTCACCACTTGTATTTAACATAGTTTTAGCAATAACAGTCAGAGAAGAAAAAGAAATAAAAGGAATTCAAATTGTAAAGGAAGAAGTAAAATTGTCACTGTTTACAGATAACATATTATACATAGAAAATCCTAGAGATGCTACCAGAAAACTACTAGAGCTCATCAATGAACTTAGCAAAGTTTCAGGATACAAAATTAATACACAGATATCTGCTGCATTTCTATATACTAACAACAAAAGATCATAAAGAGAAATTAAGGAAACACCCCACTTATTATCACATCGAAAAGAATAAAATATCTAGGAAAAGCCCGCGAATTGCTAGAGCAATCCTGAGGGTTAAAAAGCAAAACAGGAGGCATAGATCTTCCAGCCTTGTTCAAAGCTACAGTAATCAAAACAGTGAGGTACTGGTACAAAAACAGGCGTATGGATAAATGGAACAGAATAGAGAGCTCAAAATAAACCTACACATCTACAGTCAATTAATCATTGACAAAGGAGGCAAGAATAGAAAGCAGGAAAAATACAGTCTCTTCAGCAAGCGGTACTTAAAAAGGTGGACAGTTGCAGGTAAATCAATGAAGTTAGAACACAGCCTGACACCATCTACAAAAATAAACTCAAAATGGCTTAAAGATTTAAACATAGGATGTGACACCATAAAACTCCTAGAAAAGAGCATAGGTAATACATTCTCTGACATAAATTGTACCAATGTTTTCTTAGGTCAGTCTTCCAAGACAATATAAATAAAAGCAAAAATAAAGAAGTGGGACCTAATCAAACTCACAAGCTTTTGCACAGCAAAGGAAACCATTAGAAAAAAGAAACCGAAAAGGTAACCTACAGAATGGGAGAAAATATTTGCAAATTTTGCAATAAACAAGGGCTTCATCTCCAAAATATACAAACAGATCATACAGCTCAACAACAACAACAAAAGCCCAATTGAAAAATGGGCAGAAGACCTTAATAGACATTTCCCCAAAGAAGACTACAGATGGCAAATACGTACCTAAAAAGATTCTCATCATCACTAATCATTAGAGAAATGCAGATCAAGACTACAGTGAGGTACCATCTCACACCAGCCAGAATGGCCATTATTAAAAAGTTTATGAATAACAAATGCAGGAGGGGGTGTGAAGAAAAGAGAACCCTAATACACTGTTGGTGGAAATGTAAGTTGGTTTAGCCACTATGGAAAACAGTAAAACTAAAAGTAGAATCACTATATGATCCAGCAATCACACTCCTGGGCATATACTTAGACAAAACTACAATTCAAAAAGATACATGCACCCCTATGTTCGTAGCAGCACTGTTCACGATAGCCAAAACATGGAAACAACCTAAATGTCCATTGACAGGTGACTGGATAAAGAAGCGGTATGTATATACAATGGAATACTACTCAGCCAAAGAATGAGTGAAATAATGCTGTTTGCAAAAACATAGATGGACCTAGAGATTATCATACTAAGTGAAGTAAGCCAAAGAAAGACAAACACCACATGATATCGCTTGTATGTGGAATCTAAAAAAAAAAAAAAAAATTCACATGAACTCATACAAAAGAGAAATAGATCCACAGACACAGAAGACAAACTTATGGTTACCAAAGCAGAAAGGGAGGAGAGATAAATTAGGAGTTTGTGATTACCATATACACATTACTATATAGAAAGTAGACAACCAACAAGGATCTATTGTATAGCAAAAAAAAAACAGAACCACTTTGCTGTATACTTGAAACTAATACAACATTGTAAATAACTATACTTCAATACATTTTTTAAATTAAAAAATAATAAATTAACTTGAAATGAGCTAAAAGCTTAAAACGTAAGACCTGAAATCATAAAGACCCCAGGAGAAAACATGGGGAACAGCTCCTTTACATTGGTCTTAGTAACAATATTTTATATAACATCACAAGCAACAGAAATTAATAAGCATAACTATATCAGAAGAAACAACCAACAAAATGAAAAGGCAAACTATAGAATGGGAGAAAAATATTTGCAAATCATGTATCTTGATAAGGAGTTAATGACCAACACATATAAAAACTCATACAGCTCAATGGCCAAAACCCAAATAATCTGATTTTAAAATGGGCAAAGAACCTGAATAGATTTTTGTTTTTTCAAATAAGATACACAAATGGCCAACAGGTACATGAGAAAGTGCTCAAGTAATCATCAAGGAAATGTAAATCAAAACCATAGTGAGATATCACGTCACACCTGTTAGATGGCTGTCATCAAAAACCAATAGATTAGTGTTGGAGAGGATGTAGAGAAAAGGGACAGCTTGTGCACTGTTGATGGGAATGTAAACTGTTACAGCCACTATGGAGAATAGTATCTGTCTGGCTGATCCTGTCCGCAATGCCAATTGTCTTGCTGTTCACACTGTTGCTGAACCCAGGATAGGCAAGGCTTGAGCTAAGAGGCTGGAAGAAGACTCGAGGAGCCATAGGAAATACAGGCACCTTTATTTTCTCCTGGCTGGCACAGCAGCCATAACACAGCCTCTTTCCTGGCTGACACAGCAGCCATAGCATAACCATAAGGTGGCCATAACATGGCCATAACATAATTTCATATAATATAACCATGCTGTTGCTCCAATGTAGCTCTGATGCAGCAGCAGCCAGGGCTTTCATGGTGACACTAATACAGGTGTACCGCACAGAGTAGCCCGTGAGCAAGCAAGTACCTCGTGACACACATGTACTGTGCTATAAGTAATCTCATCTGTTACATAACCATGAGGGCACGGCAACCCATGCCAGTATTCTTGCCTGGAGAATCCTAAGGACAGAGGAGTCTGGTGGGCTACGGTACATGGGGTTGAAAGAGTCGAACATGAAGTGACTTAGTCTGTGTGCTGCCAATATTAATGGTGATGTTCAGTATTTGCCAAGCTAGACACTGTGCAGGTCTGAAGCTCAGTTCAGTTCAGTTGCTCAGTCATGTCCGACTCTTTGTGACCCCATGAATTGCAGCACGCCAGGCCTCCCTGTATATCACCAACTCCCGGAGTTCACTCAAACTCACGTCCATCGAGTAGGTGATGCCATCCAGCCATCTCATCCTCTGTTGTCCCCTTCTCCTTCTGCCCCCTATCCCTCCCAGCATCAGAGTCTTTTCCAATGAGTCAACTCTTTGCATGAGGTGGCCAAAGTATTGGAGTTTCAGCTTTAGTATCATTCCTTCCAAAGAACACCCAGGACTGATCTCCTTTAGAATGGACTGGTTGGATCTTCTTGCAGTCCAAGGGACTCTCAAGAGTCTTCTCCAACACCACAGTTCAAAAGCATCAATTCTTCGGCGCTCAGCCTTCTTCACAGTCCAACTTGCACATCCATACATGACCACTGGAAAAACCATAGCCTTGACTAGACGGACCTTTGTTGGCAAAGTAATGTCTCTGCTTTTGAATATGCTACCCAGGTTGGTCATAACTTTCCTTCCAAGGAGTAAGCGTCTTTTAATTTCATGACTACAGTCACCATCTGCAGTGATTTTGGAGCCCCCCAAAATAAAGTCTGACACTGTTTCCACTGTTTCCCCATCTATTTCCCATGAAGTGATGGGACCAGATGCCATGATCTTCGTTTTCTGAATGTTGAGCTTTAAGCCAACTTTTTCTCTCTTCTCTTTCACTTTCATCAAGAGGCTTTTTAGTTCCTCTTCACTTTCTGCCATAAGGGTGGTGTCATCTGCATATCTGAGGTTATTGATATTTCTTCCAGTAATCTTGATTCCAGCTTGTGCTTCTTCCAGCCCAGCGTTTCTCATGATGTACTCTGCATAGAAGTTAAATTAGCAGGGTGACAATATACAGCCTTGACGTACTCATTTTCCTATTTGGAACCAGTCTGTTCTTTCATGTCTAGTTCTAACTGTTGCTTCCTGACCTGCATACAGGTTTCTCAAGAGGCAGGTCAGGTGGTTTGGTATTCCCATCTCTTTCAGAATTTTCCACAGTTTATTGTGATCCACACAGTCAAAGGCTTTCGCATAGTCAATAAAGCAGAAATAGATGTTTTTCTGGAACTCTCTTGCTTTTTCGATGATCCAGTGGATGTTGGCAATTTGATCTCTGGTTCTTCTGCCTTTTCTAAAACCAGCTTGAACATCAGGAAGTTCACAGTTCACATATTGCTGAAGCCTGGCTTGGAGAATATTGAGCATTAATTTACTAGTGTGTGAGATGAGTGCAATTGTGCGGTAGTTTGAGCATTCTTTGGCATTGTCTTTCTTTGGCATTGGAATGAAAACTGATCTTTTCCAGTCCTGTGGCTACTGTTGAGTTTTCCAAATTTGCTGGCATATTGAGTGCAGCACTTTCACAGCATCATCTTAGGATTTGAAATAGCTCCACTGGAATCCAATCACCTCCACTAGCTTTGTTTGTAGTGATGCT
The DNA here is from genome assembly GCF_029378745.1 of Bos indicus. NCBI lineage: Eukaryota > Metazoa > Chordata > Mammalia > Artiodactyla > Bovidae > Bos > Bos indicus. The sequence goes on from NC_091765.1 coordinate 92,877,995, forward strand.
CTCTAAGGCCCACTTGACTTTACATTCCAGGATGTCTGGCCCTAGGTGAGTGATCACACCATCGTGATTATCTGGGTCGTGAAGATCTTTTCTGTACAGTTCTTCTGTGTGTTCTTGCCACCTCTTCTTAATATCTTCTGCTTCTGTTAGGTCTATACCATTTCTGTTCTTTATCAAGCCAATCTTTGCATGAAAACGTCCCTTGGTATCTCTAATTTTCTTGAAGAGATTTCTAGTCTTTCCCATTCTGTTGTTCTCCTCTATTTCTTTGCATTGATCACCGAAGAAGGCTTTCTTATCTCTTCTTGCTATTCTTTGGAACTCTGCATTCAGATGCTTATATCTTTCCTTTTCTCCTTTGCTTTTCACTTCTCTTCTTTTCACAGCTATTTGTAAGGCCTCCCCAGACAGCCATTTTGCTTTTTTGCATTTCTTTTCCATGGGGATGGTCTTGATCCCTGTCTCCTGTACAGTGTCACGAACCTCATTCCATAGTTCATCAGGCACTCTATCTATCAGATCTAGGCCCTTAAATCTATTTCTCACTTGTACTGTATAATCATAAGGGATTTGATTTTGGTCATAGCTGAATGGTCTAGTGGTTTTCCCCACTTTCTTCAATTTAAATCTGAATTTGGCAATAAGGAGTTCATGATCTGAGCCACAGTCAGCTCCTGGTCTTGTTTTTGCTGGCTGTATAGAGCTTCTCCATCTTTGGCTGCAAAGAATATAATCAATCTGATTGCGGTGTTGACCATCTGGTGATGTCCATGTGTAGAGTCTTCTCTTGTGTTATTGGAACAGGGTGTTTGCTATGACCAATGTGTTCTCTTGGCAAAACTCTATTAGTCTTTGCCCTGCTTCATTCCATATTCCTAGGCCAAATTTGCCTGTTACTCCAGGTGTTTCTTGACTTCCTACTTTTGCATTCTAGTCCCCTCTAATGAAAAGGACATCTTTTTTGGGTGTTAGTTCTAGAAGGTCTTGTAGGTCTTCATAGAACCGTTCAACTTCAGCTTCTTCAGTGTTACTGGTTGAGGCATAGACTTGGATTACTGTGATATTGAATGGTTTGCCTTGGAAACAGAGATCATTCTATCGTTTTTGAGATTGCATCCAAGTACTGCATTTCTGACTCTTTTGTTGACCATGATGGCTATTCCATTTTTTCTAAGGGATTCCTGCCCGCAGTAGTGGTGGAAGCATGGGTGCAGGAGGGCCAAGAGGAGCTACTCCATGTTCAAGTCAGGAGGGGCGGCAGTGAGGAGATACACCTTGTCCAAGGTAAGGAGCAGCGGCTGCACTTTGCTGGAGCACCCGTGAAGAGATACCCCACGTCCAAGGTAAGAGAAATCCAAGTAACACGGTAGGTGTGGCAAGAGGGCATCAGAGGGCAGACACACTGAAACCATACTCACAGAAAACTAGTCAATCTAATCACACTAGGACCACAGCCTTGTCTAACTCAATGAAACTAAGCCATGCCCTGTGGGGCCACCCAAGACAGGCAGGTCATGGTGGAGAGGGCTGACAGAATGTGGTCCACTGGAGAAGGGAATGGCAAACCACTTCAGTATTCTTGCCTTGAGAATCCCATGAACAGTATAAAAAGGCAAAATGATAGGATACTGAAAGAGGAACTCCCCAGGTCAGTAGGTGCCCAATATGCTACTGGAGATCAGTGGAGAAATAACTCCAGAAAGAATGAAGGGATGGAGCCAAAACAAAAACAATACCCAGCTGTGGATGTGACTGCTGATAAAAGCAAGGTCTGATGCTGTAAAGAGCAATATTGCATAGGAACCTGGAATGTCAGGTCCATGAATCAAGGCAAATTGGAAGTGGTCAAACAGGAGATGACAAGAGTGAACGTCAACATTCTAGCAATCAGCGAACTAAAATGGACTGGAATGAGTGAATTTAACTCAGATGTTTGAAGCTCAACATGGCTTAAATGAGGATTGACAAACACAAATGACCATCTTTCCTGGTTCATTTTATCTCCTCTTGGAGACAGAAAGCCAACTCAGACGTATTTTGTTTTGCAGCTGTTTCTCTCCATCCTCTGCAAAAACTGGGATGTTCGTTCTTTTTCATCATGTTTTCTTCTCTATTTAGATCTTGAACACAAAGTTTCCATGAAATTGAATAACACTGAACACACAGTTCCTTCACTAGAGAGGGAAGCAGACAGTAGCATGAGAGTGACCCATGAAGGCTTTTCCTGGAAGGAACAAGGAAAGACTTTCTCTAGATCACAGCACGATTCCACTCTCCCCCGGTCAGCAACACAGTCATTCCTTCCATTCTTGGGCAGTACATTCTTGGGCTTGGTTCATGGCTGACTTGGGCTGCCCTGGAAGCTTTCATAAAAAGAGTCTGTCCCTGCTCAGTCTTATTAAACATTTTCTTATGACTCAGTGAAGAATGACTCATGACTTTGTTTACCCTGAAGATGTAACAGTTGAATTGCTGAGAGATTCATTTGGTATCTTGTGCACTTTTTTGGTTTTTCTTTCAGGTCTCTAAGAGTTGGACACGACTGAGTGACTTCACTTTCGCTTTTCACTTTCATGCATTGGTGAAGGAAATGGCAACCCACTCCAGTGTTCTTGCCTGGAGAATCCCAGGGACAGGGGAGCCTGGTGGGCTACTGTCTATGGGGTCACACAGAGTTGGACACGACTGAAGTGACTTAGCAGCAGCACCAGCAGCATGGACTCTTCTTGGAAAAAATAAATCAGAAAATATTTACTTTTCTCTGCATCCAGTCTCAACCTTCTCCCCTGAACTGCAGAAGCCAAAATGTATAAGGATAGCTAATTTGAAGAGAAAGATAAAGGCTCTGTGCTTTAGTGAAAGTGTTAGTCACTTTGTCGTGTCTGACTCTTTGCAACCCCAGGGACTGAGCCCATTAGGCTCCTCTGTCCTTGGGATTCTCCAAGCAAGAATACTGAAGTGGGTGCCATTCCCTTCTTCAGGGCTGTGCTTTATAAGTAGGAGAAAAATACTCCGGTTCACTCTAATGAAGTTCACTAAAGATGATGGAATCCCTGGTAGAGATGGTTGCCTGGATACCCAAGGAAAGCACTAGCATCTCAGCCTTACAGTCTCCTGTGGAGGGACCATGTCTCAGTTCAGCAATGGGGGAGGGAACAACAAAGTTTCACCAAGGCTGGCAGCTTTTCACTGAGCCATGTGGGCCTGGGCAAAGACCAATGGCAATGACATCCCAAAGTACTAAGAACCAACAATCTCCACCATTTTTCCTGACCACTGGGGCAGGAGGGTCATAAAAACAGAGAGTATTGGTACTCTTAATCTTGATGAGAAAAGAAACTAACTTGCTATTACTTTTTGGAAAAGTAGGCACATATTTCTTGCATTCAGTGTTACAGAGAAATTGCTATCTCCCTTAGTTTTGTGTGATTTATGTGGCCAATCCTAATGTAGCTATAAAACAAAACACAAAGTACTCAATAGAATGAGTAAGAGTACAGCCAAATCCAACTATTTGCTGTTTACAAGAAATCTACCATAAATAATTTTGGCAATCTTGGTAAAAGGATTAAAAATTTATACCTTGCAATGTTTATTTTAAGAAAACTAGAGTGATACTCCAGGATAAGAAATATTATTAGAGATAAAAAGAGAAATCTCAAAAGGATAACTGAATCATTTCACTATAAATGTGACATAATAATCATAAATGTGCATGTAAAGTTATAGTTTCAAAAATACACAAAGCAAAAACTGACAGAACTGAAATAGAAATAGATAGACTTACAATAACACTTGGAAAATTTCAGGTCTCTTCTCTCAGTAATTGATAGAATATAAAGAAAATTCCATTAGAAGACAGAGGAATTAAGCAGTAATATCAAGCAACTTGATCTAGATATTTATAGAACATTGTAGAACACTCCACCCAAAACAACAGAATATATATTATTTTCAGATGCACATGGATCAGTCACCAAAACAGACCATATATTGGACCATATAGAGTCCGAAGATATTTAAAGCATTGAAATCATATGGAATGTGTTCTTTGACCACAACAGAAAAGTTAGAAGTCAATAACAGAAGGATATTGAAAATGCACAAATATTTGTAAATCAAACAACACACTTCTAAATAACACATGTATGATACAATATATCACAAGGACTATTAGGACATATTTTACCTGAATAATAATGAAAATGCAACACAACATAATTTGTAGGATATAGATAAAGCACTAATTAGAGGGAAATTTAGAGCTTTAAGGGCTTATATTAGAAAAGAATAGAAGTCTAAAATCAACATGCAAGATTTCACATGAAGAAGCTAGGAAAAAAGACTGAATCAAAATTAAGTAGAATATAGGAAATAATAAGAATATGAGTGGAATCATGAAATAGAAAACAGACCAGGGGAAAAATATCAATGAAACCAAAATCCAGTTTTTTGAAAAATTATTAAACTTCTAATCAGACTAGCAAAGAAAAAATGAAGATACAAACGATCAAGATCAGGAATGAAAGAAGAAACGTCACTGTAAGACCTTAAAAGGATAAAAGGGAGCTATTCTGAACAAATTTATACAATTGGACAACTTAATATGAAATGGACAAATTCTCTGAAAGACACAGCCATAAAACATAAAAAGAAACAAACAGTTTTAATAGTCCTATATTTGTTAAAGGAATTGAATGTGTCAAAGTAATTCAATGACAAAAAGATTGTTTTTTCAATAAGTAGTGCTTGAAAAATTGGATTATCTTATAAAAAACATGAACTTCAACTCTTAGTTCATGCCAAGTGTAAAAGGTAATTGAATTGAATATAAATTGAAATGTAAAAGCAAAAATTAAAAAAATTTTACAGCAAAACATAGAAAAACATCTTCACAAACTGGGTGGACAAATATTTCTTAGATATAACTGTAAAGAACAAAATATGAAAGATTAGTGGACTCTATAAATATTAAATAAACACTTCTGTAATTCAAATATCACCACTAAGAAAATGAAGAAAGAAGCACATGGACTAGTAGAAAATATATTCTTTACATATATCTGATAAAGGACTTGTGTCAGAATATATAAAGAATATTTACAGCTGGATAATCAGAAGATAATGAACCAGTTTTTTAATCAAACTAATAATTTGACCCTTAAAAAAGATATAAGAATGGCCAATATATATATATGAAAAGGTGCACAATAGTTCTAGGCATCAGGGAAAAACATGTTAACCCATGACATATTATTATAAATCCATAGGAAGGTTAAAAACAGAAACAAAAACTGAGAATATCCAATGATGAGAATTTAGAGCAACTGAAACTCTTATACATTTCTGATTCAAATATAAAGTGGTGCAACCACTTTGGAAAACCACTTGGCAGTTCTTTATAAAGTTAAACTGAAATTTCCCATGTGACCCATCATTCTACTTCTAAGTAAATACCAACAAGAAATGAAAACACTTGTCCACACAAAGACAACTGTACATAAATATTCATAGCAGCTTTGTTCACAGTAGCCTAAAGCTAGGGACAACCCAAATGTCAACTAACAAATGGATGGGTAAACAAATGGTACATCCACACAATAGAAGACTGCTTGATAATAAAAATCAATGTGTATGTTGACGCACACTCTGTGGATTTAAAAAACAAGCTGAATGAAGAAGCCAGACACCAACAAATAGGTACTTCATGATTCCTTTTATGTGACCTCTTAGAAAACTATAGTGACAGAAAAGAGAGCAACAATTACTTGTGTCTGGGTGGATGTGGATAATAAACAGGCATGAGGGAACTTTTGGGAGTGATAGAAATATACCATACCTTGATTGGAATAGCTTCATTGGGTGGTAGATACACAGATGAATATATATCATACTATACATTAAAATAGATATTAAAGCTGATTTTTAAAATCACTGCAAAAATAGGCTTACAAAATCCTAAAATATAAAGTTGAAGGAATCTTTCATATTGTACAGACATAAAATATGAGAAAATTTAAAGATGAATCTAGAAGATTCTTACCATCCTAGTCAATGGGAAATGGAGGTTCCCTACAATGGCAAAGTAGGGACACGTGAACTCACCTCCTTCTGCGGGCACACCAAAACTACAACTACTTACACAACAACTATCTATGAGAATGATCTGAAGACTAGCAGATAAGATTTTCCGTAACTAATGATATAAAGAAGGATACACAACAAAATGGGTAGGAGAGGCAGAGATGTGAGACACACACCCCAGGGCTGATGTCCCAGACAGAGGAGGAATATTACAACTCCAACAAAACAAATGTTGACGAGGGTGTGGAGAAAAGGGAACCTTAGTGCACTGTTAGTGGAAATGCAAATTGGTGCACTCACTATGGAAAACAATATGGAGGTTTCTCAGAAAATTAAAAATAGAACTACCATATGATCCAGCAATTTCACTTTCAGGTACCATTACGAAATAAGTCAGAGAGAGAGAGAGAGAAATACCATTCAATCTCACTTATATATGGAATCCAAAAACAAACACAAAAAACAAAAACAGACTCATAGACACAGAGAATATATGGATGTTTGCCAGACAGAAGGAGGGTCCAGGGTTGGGAGAAATAGGTGAAGGGAATTAAGACATATAAGCTTCTGGTTATAAAATAAGTAAGCCACAAGGATGTAATACACAGTTTATGGAATATGGTCAATAATATTACAATACCTTTGTATGAGCAAAGAGGGTTATTAGATTTATTGTGTTGATTTTCTTAATGAAAGCAAATGTCAAATCACTATGTAGTATGCCTGAAGCTAACATAATGTTGTATGTCAACTACATTTCAAATTTTTAAGAAAAGGGAAATCAAAGAAAGAAATTTTAAAAACATGATTTTCCTGCATATTAGGAAGACACAAATCTTTAGTCTGAAATGTTGATTTATCCATTGAATCCATTTATTACTTGACTCCCATATAGCTCCATTTTTAATGGAGAAACGATGATGCTTCTGATCTCTGGGCATCATATTAACTCAGAGCCTGTCCAGTGGTCCTCTTTCATAAGGTACATTTGTTTATGTAGTGACCTGGAAAGATTAGGGGAATCATCACTGCGTGCACTTGTCATGGTGTTGCAAAATTGTTAGTATCTGACCTCTTTAGCTTTTGGGTTCCAGGCCTAAAAAATGGTTCAAACCTGGAAACTGGGTGATGGATCATGACTACACTGGAGAAACTGCTGTCAACCTTGCAACAAGTCAACCTTGACTTCTATTGATTATACAGTTTGAGTACTTGTAGTCAGACACGACTGAAGTGACTTAGCAGCAGCGGTAGTGCCGAGGACCAGCCCCGGTCCTGGGCTGATCCAGGGTATTCGAAGGGGAGACGGCGTCGGCGACCTATTCAAATGGTAATTAGAGATATAAAGAGTAATAGAATGAGGATAGCTCAGTAGGAAAATTCAGTGGAGAAAAGAGGCTGAGTAGCTTGGTTTATGCAGAAAATCAATATAACCCGTGACACCAGGTTAGCTCTGACCACGGAGGCCGCAGGCGCCCTCTCGAATAGCGGAAGGTGCCCCACCTTAGACACCTTCTCGAGTGGGTCTTAGAAGCCCAGGCAAATAAGTGGTCGCAGAGGATATCCACGCTCAGATGGAGACTTCAGCCGGAAGTTAAGGAGAAGAATGACATGGGGAGACCAAGCATTGGTGAGCAAGGCCCATAGCTTTATTTTTAACAGGGGCTTTTATACCCTAAGTTACACATAGAGGATAATAGGGGATGCAAAGTCAGCAGTCTTTGATTCTTATCAAAAACCAGGGTTTCTTTCCTGCAAATTTACCGTATACAAATGGTTTAGGTGATTTACATCATCTTCTGGCTAGAAGGCCTATTAACATTTTATGACTCTTGACAAGGACTTATCAACAAAGACTTATTTTCTCTAAGAGTAATTATTTTAAGGTTTGGCGCCATCTTCTGAAGATAAAATTGCATTCCTATAGGGCAGATGTGTAATGGGTTTACAGCAAAGAAAAGAATTTATTACCTTAAGGGTCTAAAGTTACTAACACCAAGGCCACTACTTATTTTTTCTACATACCAACTATTAATTAATACATATTCAAGGATACAATTCAGGGGATGTGAAAAACTTGGCAACAAGCATTGGCTCATCAATGAAATCCTTTACTAGTTTATTCTGACAGTTTCTAACTCTCTGAGAGGCTCTTAAGCTATTTGAATATCTTAAGCTTCCCGTGCCTCCTGAGGCTGGGAGACTGTAAACAATCGTATGCATAGCTGTAGGAGTCTGGGTAAACTTGTCAGGCGAGTTAGAGAGCCATCTGAGGGGTTTGGATTTAAACACTCCTAATTGCCCAGGAACTTTATTAATTGGAGCTGTAAGTTAACTCTTTGACAGAGAGAGCGAGATGGTGGTAGGGGACAGCCCCCAGTAAAGTCAGAGGTGAGAGCACAAAGCAATAAAGTAGGCAGACTCTGGTTTTTTGGGGGAAAATGCTCGAGAATATCCGGGCGGACTCCTGAGGCTCGATCCCGCCTTTGCGTATGCCGAGCCTCCTTCCTCATGACCTTTGTCACGAGCGGAATGCCTCACTGGCTCCCGGCATCTCCCCCTTTTTTATTTCTTAAAACAGCCAGATGTAGCTCAGTCGCGAGCCTCTGAATGCTCTGCCGAAGAATCCTGACAATACAAGGAAGAATGATTATTAGAAGCAAAATTATAACAGCCATCGTAGCATAGCCAAGGAAGGTAGACAGAATATTTTTTCCTGAAATGTAGTTAGAGAAAGTATGGAAGAAATCATTTGCTGTTCCAGCGGCAGTAAAATCTAATCGGGAGTGTTTCAGGGTTGCTATTTGATTGTGAAGTTTCCCTAAGTCTAAGCCAATGTCAGAGCTGTTCCAGATACCTGAAATATGGTTTTTAATCTTTTCCCATTCAAAATCTGTCTCATTTACTTTCAGGGGTGTTACACATATCCACCGGTAGTCAGCATGACAGGACAATGCCATTTTCACCTTTAAAGCCTGCAATTCAGTCCCAATATGTATTACTGCTTCCTCTAGGGCGTCTACCCTCATCTCTAATTTTCTGTCTATAGCTTCCTGTGTTTCCAATGCTAAAGAAACATTTTTGGACATAGAATCAACATATTGAGCAGTATGTACTTGTTGAGTAAATGATATTGCTGCCACAGTAACAGAAGTAATTGCACTTATCAAAGCTGCTATTCCCAAGATAAGTAAGCCCACAAACCGTTGTGTTCGCATTAAATCCTGCAGTTGTTGCAATACAGCCAAACCGTAATTATCATCCCAATAAGAATCCACAGACACAGGTATCATGAGATAGGGTGGGCGTTTCAACACAACAAAAGAACAAACATTATGTTGGGGGTTCAAACAAGATGAAAGCATACATTGTTCACAAGTTACTATATTAGGTCCACCTGAATAATTCATGTATACATTTAGTCTTTTGGAGTCATTAGTAAAGAGAAAAACATAAGGTGAGGGTACACAAGCTAAAACAGAATAAGTAGAATTGCTATTTGGACGGAGTAAGGAAATGGGAGCAGTGGCAGCAAGGGCCCTCCAAATTTCTGGCTGCCAAAAGGTTCTGTTCTTAGTGGTATAAGACAATATAGGTGAAACAAATCGATTATTATGCCATCTAGTAATGCTTAATGGCTAAGAAACCAATTCTTTCTTCCAATTATAAAATCTGCTGGGAAAGTCATCAAGGGGCAATGGGCTCCTATCTAGGTCTGAGTTACTCCAATCTTGAATCATGTAATTCCCTCCTCCAGGTATTCTATAATCAGCTCTTAAACGATAAGTACAAGATTTCCAAATCGGATACCCTGTACGATCATCTATAGTGTTCCATACGGCATCTGAAGGCTCGGTATTATAACAACTTGGATATCCAGGAGGGGGTCTATGGATTATAAGTTCGTGGGGATCAAGGGCCCCGGGCATACGAGCCTGTAAAACCCAAAGCGCTAGACGCCCTTTGTGTTCAATACCTGAGGCTGGAGAATGAGTCAGAACTGCCTTTTTAGAGGCTCCGACACATCCTTCTTTAGGGGGAATAATAAAGCTTTCTATATCACTGGGGAAGTTGAAACAAACAGGAAGATCATCTGCTAATCCCTTGAAGGTAAAATTGAAATTAATAGGATATCCGTCTGTGGTATAGGAAGTATATGACCCTCCCAGTAACTGAGGCTGGTTTGTGTGGACCCATAGCGGGTCACTGTTCAGGTAACTACTTGAAGGGTTGGAGGATCTGGGAAGTAAGCCCAATACTTTTCAGGAGTGGGGGAGGAGGAGCTTACCTGGCAAGATAATAAGGCAAGCATAGCAATAAACATCTTCTCAGGGGAGGTTGGAGAGCCCTGCAAAGAGGTTATTCCCCGTGCCTGATGGCAGAGTGTTTTTATTTGTCCCCAAGTAGGTATGGAGGCATTCCGGGTCGCCTGAGTCAGGCGGCCTGACCCCCTTTTGTGAGGCAAAGGATCGGGGGGAGCAATATCCTGTATGTGAAGTTGAGACATCTGTTTGGTGGGCGGATCCATTCCCTGCTCATCCGGGATCCCCGATGTCAGTTGCTCCGACGTCAGTGGTGTTTCCCGTGCTGGCGGGGGGAGTGAAGGCAGAGGAGGCCCTTTCCTCTTTCGGGGTCGCGGCGGCCGTGGAACCCGGTATCCGAGAGGCTGAGACATGGCGAATCAATCTATCTGGAACCCAAATTGGAGAATCTGCGTCCTGTGGAAAAATACAAGCATATCCTCGACCGCTGGTTAACAATGGGTCGGGACCTTTCCATTGTCCAGAAAGGAGGTCCTTCCATTTAACTAATGGTTTTACATTCAGTTGCTCCGGGCACCAATGGCGAAGCATTGCAGTCATTCCAGCTGAATCAGTATTTAAGATATTTATTACAAAAAGAGCATGTTGCAAGAGATGATGGGGAGAACTATATTTAAACTCCCCTTCTTTTAGTTTTTGAATTTGTGTTTTTAACGTTTGATGTGCTCTTTCCACAATGGCTTGTCCTTGTGGATTATAAGGGATGCCTGTATTATGTTTAATTTGAAACTTTAGACAAAATTCCTGAAAAGACTTAGATGTGTAAGCAGGAGCATTATCAGTTTTCAAGGCTTTTGGCAGACCCATATATGAAAAACAAGTAAAGAGATGTTGTATTACGTCTTTAACTGCTTCCCCTGTGCGAGCAGTTGCAACAATAACATGAGAAAAGGTGTCTACTGTTACATGAACAAAAGACAATTTTGCAAATGAAGAGATGTGAGTTACATCCATCTGCCAGAGTGCATTAGGTTTAAGACCGCGAGGGTTAACTCCCATAGGTAAACTGTTTATAGTAGTGGGACAATGAGAACAGGAACGAACAATCTCCCGAGCAGATTCTCGAGGAATCTGAAATTGATATCTTAGCGCAGTAGCATTTTGATGGTGGAGTGAATGGGAAGCTCAGGCTTCTTCAAAAGCAGGAGCCACTGTGACCTTAGTTAGTGAATCTGCCAGGTCATTTAAGGCACTTAAAGGTCCAGGCAATCCAGAATGAGCCCGAATGTGGCCAATAAAATATGCTCGGCTTCGTTTCCAAATTTGCTGCTGCAGTTTAGTTAACAAGTGAAATATTGCAGTTTTGTTCTCGGGTAGAACCGCAGTCTCAATGTGTGGAAACAGCCTGACCACATACTGAGAATCAGAATAAAGGTTGAATTCCTCCTCTGCAAACATAACAAAAGCCTCTATAACAGCTGTGAGTTCAGCTCTCTGGGCTGAAGTCTCCTGCGTATGTAAAACTTTACGCTGATCTTTTGTAAATATAGAAGCTCTGCCATTAGCAGACCGTCAGTAAAAACCATTTGAGCATCTGAGATGGGAGAGTATTTACACCTAACAGGAAAAATAACCGGGTGTTTAGACATAAAATTTAGCAAAACATGTCAAGGTAAATGATGCAGAATTTGGCCAAAATAATTTCTGATAGCAATCTGCCAATCCTCATCAAACATTAGAAGAGCATCAAGTTGTTCTTTATTATATGGAATTACAATTTCTGCTGGTTCTTTACCAAACAATTCAATGCTACGTTTTCTCCCTTTCAATATCAGTGTAGCTATCAGTCCTGGATAAGAGGCCACTACTTTTTTAGCCTGGGCGGGGAGATGGACCCATTCTAGGGGGCCGTTTTGCCATAAAACTCCCGTAGGTGGTGTTGGAGTAGCCAGGCAGAGGAATTGCCAATTTGTTTGTAAATTAACTCTTTTTACATAGCTATCAGATAAAGCTGCTTCCACTTTTTCTAAGGCCTCCTGAGCCTCAGCAGTTAATTGTCTCTTAGAAGATGGATCAGGATCCCCGCGTAAAATGTTAAAAAGAGGCTTTAATTCAGCAGTGGTTAATTTTAAATAAGGTCTGATCCAATTAATGTCGCCTAAAAGTTTTTGATAATCATTTAAAGTAACAAGGTGATCTTTTCTCAATTTTAATGGGGCATGAGTCACAGTTTCTGAATTGATAACCCGTCCTAAGTAAGTTATGGGCGGATTGACTTGAATTTTCTCTGGGGCAATTTTTAAGCCTCTGTCTGTTAATGCCTGGGTCAAATCTTGGAGGACAGTTTGTAAATGAGCTCTATCAGGGTGAGCTATTAAAATATCATCCATATAGTGAATCATATACAGTTGTTCATATTTAGCCCTAATATCTTCTATAGCTGCATTAACAAATTTTTGACATAGAGTAGGGCTGTTTTTCATTCCCTGGGGCAACACTTTCCATTGAAACCTTAAATGAGGCTGCTTAAAATTTTCTGCTGGTAAACTAAAGGTAAATCGCTTTTTATCCTCAGCATTTAAGGGGATGGTGAAAAAACAGTCTTGTAAATCAATTACAATAATATTATATCCTTCTGGGACGGCTACTGGGGAAGGAAGCCCAGGTTGTAAGGCCCCCATGTCTTCCATAGTGGCATTAATAGCTCTTAAATCTTGTAAAAGTCGCCACTTGCCAGATTTTTTCTTAATAACAAAAATAGGAGTATTCCAGGGGCTATTGGAGGGCTCAATATGTCCCAGTGCTAGTTGTTCAGAAATTAACGCTTTGGCTGCCAGTAGTTTTTCTTTAGTCAGAGGCCATTGTTCTACCCACACCGGGTCCTGAGATTTCCAGGTAATGGGGTCGGCAGCAAAAACAATGGCCTCCATCAAAAATTTGGATACCCCAATCCAGCACGGAACTTTAGAGGAGCAGGGCAAATTGGCTCAGTTATTCCTGTCTGCTGTTTACCTAAACCTTTTGAAGGGTCATAGCCCATTTGTAGCATTTGAAAAGTTACTTTATCATCAGGGCTAAAAAGTAACATGCCCATTTGAGACAGCACATCTCTCCCCCACAGCGAGAAGGGCAGCGAAGGAATCATATACGGTTGGAATGTTCCACGGGTATCCTCAAATTGCCAGTCTAAAATTTTTGCACTTTGGGCTATTGCAGGAGCTCTCCCGATGCCCACTAAGTTATTTGCAGTAGTGTGTGTGGGCCAGGAATTGGGCCAGTCTTTCCCAGAAATACAGGAAACATCTGCTCCTGTGTCTAATAGCCCTTCAATAGACTTGCCACTGACAAGAATAGATTTCATAGGACGCTTTTTAGTAATTTCTGTTATCCAAAAAACCATGTCACTAGACCCAAATCCTTTGTCTTGTCTTTCATTTTGGATGGCTGTTTGCCCAATTGCATTATGATAAGGCAAGAGTAAAAGTTGGGCTATTCTCTGTCCTTGATGTATTTGGAAAGTTTTAGTTGGGGGTGAAATCATTATCTGAATTTCTCCTGTATAATCTGAGTCAATTACTCCAGGAATAATTGTAAGACCTTGTATAGCTAAGGAACTTCTGCCTAGTATAATTCCTACCAGGCCTGTCGGTAACGGACCTTTAACTCCTGTAGGGATTTTTATAGTGGGGCTATCTGGTGTTAATATTGTTGAGGTGGTGGAACTGAGGTCCAGTCCTGTGCTGCCTGGGGTTGCTCTGATGAGCTCTGCGACGGAACGAAGGGGATGAATGGGTTCAGTGAGTCTGCCCCAATCGTTGTCGGGGCCTGGGGCTGGCCCCTCAACCCGTTTCCCGACTGCTGGTCGGGGCCTAAAAGGGCTCCATTTCTGTGGAGTCTTGACCTGCAGTCCCTTGCCCAGTGATATCCTTTCTGGCAGCGAGGGCAAAGAGACCTAGCATTCATGGGCGGGGGGGCAGGGTTTTGCGGAGCAGACACAGCTGGTTGGGCCGGATTAGGTAGATAAGAACCGGGTGTTCTTTGAGGGCAATAACGAGAAGTGTGTCCCTCCTGGCCACAGGAAAAACAAGTTTTAGGGAATGCATTCTTGCTTTGGTTATTGGGATCACTTTGTGATGGCTTATTCTTGTTAGTAAAAAAGGACTGGACTGCCTGCTGGTAAGAATTCCCTGTTATTGCTGCAGCTATCGCAACACCCTGTAGCATTGACGGTCCTACATCTGCACACTGTTTCATATAATCAATTAAAGATCCAGTTCTTCTAAGAGGGCGCAATATAGCCTGGCAGGTAGAATTAGCATTTTCAAAGGCCAAGTGTTTTGTTAACAGTTTAGCTGCCTCAGAATCAGAAATTATTCTCTGGACAGCTTCTGAGAGTCGTGAGACAAAGTCTTCAAATGGCTCTTCTGACTTTTGTTTAATATCAGATAGAGCGGCACCTGATGCCGTACCATCGGGTAATGAGCGCCAGGCAGTAAAGGCACAATCAGCCACCTGTTGTATAGCAGTTCTATCTAATTTCATCTGTTCGTCATACGAGGGGTAGTCAGCCTGACCAAGTAATATAGGTTCAGTGATATGTGTAAAGTCTCCATTTTGGTTAGAAAAAGCATATATACGAGCGAGATCATCATATTCAGATTTCCAAAGTATAAAATATCCTCCGGACAGGCAGGCCCTAGCAATTGATTTCCATTCTCGAGGTGTTAAGCATTGACCTGCTAAATTTTCTACTAGCTGCATCGTATATGGGGCTTTAGGCCCATATGAAATACATGCATTTTTAAGTTCTTTTACCAATTGAAAAGAAACAGGCTCCCAGTCGATAGCCTTTTGTTCTCTTTCATCATTGTCAAAAATTAAAGGGAAACAAGCCTGAAGCTGGGGATCGAATTTCTCGCCAGGGGCAGAAGAGGCCCATCTCCGTGGGATCGATTTTGGAATTTTCCCACTTCGATAGGGAGGTGGCAGCAATAATGTGGGTTTAATAGGACCTGTACGGCTTGGTATGGGAGGTGGTATGGGGGGAGGTGGCAATGGCATAGGTTCTATATTCTCTGTTCTGTACTCTGGAGCTCTTTGAACTGTTTGGTATGCAGAAGTTACATATGGATTAACTGGGAAGGTCTCTTGGGAGTCCCTGGGGGCATATAGCCTGATGGGAGACGTTTCCCTTAAACTCTTTGGAGCTGATGGCCTGACAGGGGAAGTTTCTCTTAGGCCTTTTGGGGCATCTTTGTTTAAGAGATGCCGATCTTCATCAGAGTGATATTTAGCTGTTATCTCGTCTAAATTCTCTCTTCCTTTTGGGGAAGGCTGATCTTGTTTCTCATCCCTGTCTTTAAGTTGTTCCTGAGTAGTCATGGCTGCTAACATTTTTCTTAGTTGCCAATAGTCAGGCGGGTCTTCGTTTTTCTCATTTTCTACAGGTTTAACTACAATTTCGACTTCATTTTCCTCTTTAAAGATTACTTTTTTAGATTCAGGGGTAGGTTTAACTACAGCATTTTCTTCACTATCCCTTTTAAGATGTACTTTTTCTGAATCTGGGACAGGGTCTAAGACATCTCTAATAATATTCCATAAGGAAAAGGCATCATTAGGCACCTTTTCTGAGCCATGTTCTGCATGGTAAGTTTTTAGCTGTTTTCCTACTTTCTCCCAGACATCTAAGTTAACAGAGCCTTCGTCTGGAAACCAGGGACAGTGCTCTTGTACAAAGGAAAAAAATGATTGAATGGCAGATTTTTTAACTTTAATTCCTCTTTTACCTAATAACTGTAAAATTACTCCTATAAAGAGCTGTCTTTCATTTGATTCAGTATTACCCATGTCAGAAAATTAAGTATAGTAAAAGATTTTGCTTTTAGCTATCAAAAGATTAGGCCTTTTTTGTCAGCCTTTTTAGAAATCGTTTTTTCTCTCTAATTCTTCAACACTTTCAACACTTCCCACTCCTCTCTCCCTGTCTATTCTACAGGGGGGTCTGCAGCACCCTAAGTGGGGTCCTATCCGTCCCGAAAACTCAACACTGGGGGAATGGGGTTGGGGATTTACCTTCGAAACGCCTGTATCGGGCGCCACCTGCTGAGGACCAGCCCCGGCTGATCCAGGGTATTCGAAGGGGAGACGGCGTCGGCGACCTATTCAAGTGGTAATTAGAGATATAAAGAGTAATAGAATGAGGATAGCTCAGTAGGAAAATTCAGTGGAGAAAAGAGGCTGAGTAGCTTGGTTTACGCAGAAAATCAATATAACCCATGACACCAGGTTAGCTCTGACCACGGAGGCCGCAGGCGCCCTCTCGAATAGCGGAAGGTGCCCCACCTTAGACACCTTCTCGAGTGGGTCTTAGAAGCCCAGGCAAATAAGTGGTCGCAGAGGATATCCACGCTCAGATGGAGACTTCAGCCGGAAGTTAAGGAGACGAATGACATGGGGAGACCAAGCATTGGTGAGCAAGGCCCATAGCTTTATTTTTAACAGGGGCTTTTATACCCTAAGTTACACATAGAGGATAATAGGGGATGCAAAGTCAGCAGTCTTTGATTCTTATCAAAAACCAGGGTTTCTTTCCTGCAAATTTACCGTATACAAATGGTTTAGGTGATTTACATCATCTTCTGGCCAGAAGGCCTACTAACATTTTATGACTCTTGACAAGGACTTATCAACAAAGACTTATTTTCTCTAAGAGTAATTATTTTAAGGTTTGGCGCCATCTTCCGAAGATAAAATTGCATTCCTATAGGGCGGATGTGTAATGGGTTTACAACAAAGGAAAGAATTTATTACCTTAAGGGTCTAAAGTTACTAACACCAAGGCCACTACTTATTTTTTCTACATACCAACTATTAATTAATACATATTCAAGGATACAATTCAGGGGATGTGAAAAACTTGGCAACAAGCATTGGCTCATCAATGAAATCCTTTACTAGTTTATTCTGACAGTTTCTAACTCTCTGAGAGGCTCTTAAGCTATTTGAATATCTTAAGCTTCCCGTGCCTCTTGAGGCTGGGAGAATGTAAACAATCGTATGCATAGCTGTAGGAGTCCGGGTAAACTTGTCAGGCGAGTTAGAGAGCCATCTGAGGGGTTTGGAGTTAAACACTCCTAATTGCCCAGGAACTTTATTAATTGGAGCTGTAAGTTAACTCTTTGACAGAGAGAGCGAGATGGTGGTAGGGGACAGCCCCCAGTAAAGTCAGAGGTGAGAGCACAAAGCAATAAAGTAGGCAGACTCTGGTTTTTTGGGGGAAAATGCTCGAGAATATCCAGGCGGACTCCTGAGGCTCGATCCCGCCTTTGCGTATGCCGAGCCTCCTTCCTCATGACCTTTGTCACGAGCGGAATGCCTCACCGGCTCCCGGCACGGTAGGACTATGTAAGTTGCCCCTCTTTCCCCCCAGGGATACAGTTTTCCTTTTTGGCCATGCCCCATGGCTTGTGGGCTATTAGTTCCCTGATTAGGGATAGAACCATGCCCCCCACAGTTGGAGGGCGGAGTAGGCTTTAGATGGTGAAGTGCCACCACCGGTCCTCCACAGTGAGCACGTGGGAGTTGGAGATGTCCTATTATCAGTGAGCATAATAATTCTGTAATGGCATTTCCAGCATTACATACTGTACCCACTCTGGCATTTGTAGTTCTCTCAGCCTTTTATTTTATTTGTCTACCAGCTTCCATGACAACTCTGGTATTTCTTTGCCCACTCAGTGTGAGCTATTATTTTTTTTCACGCTTTTCAGAGCTACCCTAGGATAGTGTTTGCACCATCTCATGCTATTCCTTGCCATAATTTTAAATCACATATCCTAGAAGAGTCTCTCCAATTGATAAACTCTGGGTTCAAGCAATATTCCAGCATCCACTGAAACCAACCTCATCTATAATCTTCCAGTTTCATGTTTATAGGACTTCCCTGGTGGCTCAGATGGTAAAGCGTCTGCCTACAATGTGGGAGACATGGGTTGAATCCCTGGGTCAGGAAGATCTCTTGGAGAAGGAAATGGCAACCCACTCCAGTATTCTTGCCTGGAAAATCCCATGGATGGAGGAACCTGGTAGGCTACGGTCCATGGGGTCGCAGAGTTGGACACTACTGAGTGACTTCACTTTCTTTCACTTTTCATGTTTATACAAGATGACTACATCCTGCAGATCCTTTGAGATATAGTCCCTTTCCTCCCTTCTCGTGCCCGGCATGCCTCTGGCTGTGTTGGCTGCAGCCTATAGTTGTAGACCTAGTGGCCAAGCGGGTCAGGAGGGCCAGATCCTGAGGTGCTGTCTTGTAAGGAAAAAGCTTCTGCATCATTTTTGAAAAAGAGAAGGTGCTAACCATGGCTAGGGATGAGCATACTACTTCTGTAGGGCTCCTGGGACTCTGGAGTTGAGATTGGGAGGGGAGAGTGTATCAGTCCAATGCATTTGCCCATCCCACACGTCAGGGTCTTATTTTCACTCAAGCAGGGCCCTGACCAGGGCATAGCAGATCTGCCTTGGTTGAGAATTTAACCTCTATTGAAATTTGGCTACTCTGATGAACTAGCCAGTTTCAGGGTCTTGTCTTCAACTTTCTCAGCTCTTCTGTTAAAAGACATTAGAGCTTCTCTATATGAGAAACTCTCCCTTTCATCCCGAGTTTATCTTTTTTCCAAAGCCTCAACAGTTAGAAAAGTCACCCACTTCTATTGTCTTTAAAATCAGTATTTCCCTCATATTTCTCCAATGGTGGAAACTGGTACCAGCTAATGTATTTTCTTGTGTCAGTATATCAACCAAATTCATTAGCTGTGATCATCTTGATACCTACACTCCCACCTCGTATGTAACCAAGAGCTACATACCCTCCAGTTATCACCAGCAGTGCACCCTGTCATAGGTTGATTTTCCAGCAAGCAGACTCTAAGATGGAGATGACCGTACAGGAGGTTTATTAGGGAGAGCCCTTTGGTGCATCACTTGTGGAAGGGAAGGAAACAGAATTGGGAAGGAAACAGAATTGGGAAGAAGGAGGAACTGAGATGTGATGCCATCTAAATGAAGCTTCAGTCAACCCTGTGGAAATTTCTGAAGATAGACTCATGCTTCAGGGTTCTTCACAGTTGCTCAGCTTACTTCCCTGCACCAATAGCCACTGGATACGGACCACCCAAGAACAGGGTGTGACTGTGAGCAAGGTGGCTTTCCTTGGCTAGAAGGAACCCCTAGTGTGGTGGGGCAATACCATCTTTATTCCTGAGGATTTGGGCAGCACATCTAGCAGCCATTCACCCACCGTTTTCTTCTATGGAAGGATTAAAATGTATGTGGGCAGGGAGGGGGTGTGTGCACGCACGTGATTGATGAATAAACTGAAGCCATGTGCTTCTAGGTATCTCGGTACTCCAGTCTTTGTGACCCCCTTCACCTCCTAGAACTTCCTGGTCATAAGCACTGCTGTGACCGCAATGGACATGACTTTAGTGACTTAAGCACAGCACACAGCTGTGACCACAATGAGGTTTCTTTCTTCTTTTTAAAAAACTTTTGCTGGCCTGTTTCCTCTCTGCTTTGGTTATGCTGCTTCTGCTGCTGCTGCTGCTAAGTCGCTTCAGTCGTGTCCGACTCTGTGCGACCCCATAGACGGCAGCCCATGTTACGTACTATTAAAAATATGATTTTTCATACACTGAATATAAACCAGGCCCTGTGCTCAGGAATACACATGTACGACCTCTCACAAATTATCTCATTTAATGATCATTACAATCCTATTTAGAAACATGAAATCATCATTTTATGGATAAGAAAGAAGATGCAGAGTGAACAGTGTTTCCAAGCCACACAGCTACTTCTTACTGAAATCAGGGTGTCAACCAAGATCTGACTCCAATGTTCACATTCTTAGTGTGATACACCTATTGGCCACTTGTTTCTTGACCTCTGCCTGCCTCAGCTGAAGGTCAGTAAGTGCATTGTGGGCTGCAGTTCAAAAGTAAGCCCTGTTACTGACATCATCGATTCCTAAACAATGCCTTGAGGCACATTTTCTAAAACCATTTTGTTAGTTATGACCATTTCCCTATGCATTCCCATTTTGAACCCAAGACTCACCTGTCCTCTGAAGCCTCAGTTGAAATCCCCCTTCCAACTGTACTTTTCCTAGGTATTCCAGACCAAAATACCCTTCCTGTGCCTAACAAAACTCTCCTACTTAGGAGAACTATCTATTCACATTTTTACTGCTTAGTTTTTGCGTGGGTATCTCTGTTCCCCTCAACAGATTATAAACATCACACACATTCTCGTACATAACTACACCACATAATGGATGGTACATAGGAGACATCTCAAAGCACACTGCATTAATTTTGGATTAGTGTCATGGATTGCTTAGAAATAGGCCTTTGGGCTTTCTTCCTTTTCCTCATTCTCTAATAATGATGCAATTTTTTTCCCTTAAGTTTCCCATAACACTGAAATCCTTATCTATCCTATATATTTTTCATTCTGCACTTCCTCTCTTGTGTAACACTGCCCTGGGAACCCCAGTTAAGTTTATAGTGGTGATTAACCCAGCTGGTTATGTTTCATATAAGGCTAACAGCTGTCACAAACACAATCAAACTTTTTCTTCTTTTTTTTGCTATGATGAAACTCAAAGGATTCAGAGAAAACATTTTGCAGTTTACTACATATAGTGATTAAAAAGAACTTTTAGAATGGTTTAAAATCTTACTGCATAAGCTATGGTCCATGGAACAGCAGTATCCGTATCACCTGGAAGCTTGCTAGAAATACAGAACCCCATGCCCTATCCAAGTATGCTGAATCAAACTCTCCAGTTTAACAAGATTTTCAAGTAAATGCTATGAATGTATTAGTTTGAAAAACACTCGTTTAAAAACAATTTAATGACAACTCTCGATAGAAATGGTTATGTCTGATGCTTCATACATTTCTAATCACCCAGATCACCCTAAAGGTAGGTTAGTGGTGATATTTCTATTTTATAAATGAAAAACAGGCTTGTGTGCTAACTTACTCCATGTCATTCTGCATCTAATTAGTAGTGCTGATCTTGGCACCCAAAGCTGTCTGCTTTCCAATTTTCTCTTGCAATGTAGACTCGCCTTCCAACTTAATATTGAGTATGTAGCAGATGCTGCCAGCATCTGCCTGTCCCTGAGACCTTTCCCATCCCGGAGTGCCCTGGCTGCATCTAGCCCAGACCCCCTCAGCAATTCTCAATCAGTGACTGATGGGCGTTGAGTTTAAAGGCCCTCAGGTGAGATAATTCGGTGGTCCATGGTATCTCATTGGTAAATCATTGGATGTGATTCATTTCTAATCAATCGCTGGGATAGCTGGCTTAATTAACTTTTTTGGGGCTGCCTTCTCTTCCCTCTTTTGCTGCCTCTCCCAATAAACTATTGATAATTAAATCCTTATCTCAGGAGAGGGAGATAAGGATTTAATCTGCCTCTGGGGGGAGTCACCATTAAGAGCAGTAGTGTCAGCTCAGTTCCTATGAGGCTGTCTCTCATAGCACAGTGAAAAAAGTACTGACAATGAACAGCCAACCTCTTCATAAATAACGAGCAAATAACACCTTTAAGAATAGTGAGATCATGTTCTGACACTGGGGCCAGCTGAAGATGAGATTCTGGGGTGTTCATTGAAATGAAATGTCACGAGACAATCCAAGAAAAAGAGCTGAGCTCTTTCCCCAGCAGAGAGAAAACATCATTTTCTTAATTCTATAAGAATCTGTCATCTAGATCTTTAGATAAACTCTCTTGCCTCTTGTTTACAACTATTTTCTGTGGAAGGAATAAACAAGTGTTTTGTATACACACACACATATATAATATCTATATGCTTTCTGTCATTCAAGCTTTCATGCATAAAAATCAGGGAAGTCTCATTGTGTAAACTGAATATCCCATCTGGACTGTGGCATAAACAAAATAAAGGCTTTCAAGATGGTGGCGTTTGTACTCAGGGTCTGCTTCACGGACATGCAACAGAAGGGCCCTGCACTTGATTTAATTCTCTGCGGTCATTGCCTTCAAATCCTTAATTATTGTGAACAAGCCACCCCAGGCTCCCCCTTGGCACTGGGTCCTGAAATTGTTTAATACAAGTTTAATGATACAAGAAAAAGAAGTCCAGCTCAAAGAACTACTGTTCCTGGTGAATTTAAGGTTCTTGCCTCTATGTAAAAGAATTTGGAGACAAGCAGGGAGATTAAGAAAGTAAAGTGAGAATTTATTTAAGCAAGGATACGGTGTCAGAGGGCGAGCAGGCAGAAGAGGTGAGGAACAGCTGCTCCAGGCTTCTTTGGCAAGCTGGTCGTGAGAAGTGTACAAATGAAGGGGTGGAATATTCCCCGGGGAAGGAGGAGATGGGGGATTGTATTCCCTGATTTTCATCCCAGCTCCATCATCCCAAGGGGATGAGAGATTTTCATCCTCATTTAATTTAGATCAGAAGTATCATGGCGTCAGTGCCTGATGGGTACTTCTTAGCTGCAAGGGTAAATTTACTGTAATGAGAGCATAATGAGCAACAGGATACACTCATGAGTCAAGAGGATCCCACCTTTCTTCACCTTTCTTTTCTGCTTCCAGGAAAATTATCACCCAAAATGTGTGGTTTCCTGTCAGTCTGGAGGTTCCTGCTTTTCCTTGTCTGCCCATGGACCCTGGCTGTGACACTATAAAGGTTGAATAACAAAGTATCTTTGGGGAAATCTAGAACCAACAAGGGCTTCCCTAGTGGCTCAGTGGGTAAAGAATCTGCCTGTGATACAGGACATGTAGGTTCAATCCCTGTGTTGGGAAGATCCCCTGAAGGAGGAAATGGCAACCCACTCTGGTATTCTTGCCTGGAAAACCCCATGGACAGAGTCCAAAGGGTCACAAAGAGTCAGACACGACTAAGCACACAGGCGCTATAGAACCAACAAAAGCTGGAGTTGCTCGAAGTTTCTGGGAGTCGTCATTAAAGATTTGCTGCACAGAGAGCAGGAAGAAAGCAGTGGCCCTTGATGAGCTCTGATGCTTCTCAAACTGATGCATGCATGGGAATACACACAGCTGTGACTGCTGCAACCACACGTTTGGCTTGAAGCCAGCAAGGAAGGTCAGGTGACCCAGAAAATTAGGAGCAAAAGAAACAAGCCATGTGAGCTACTTTTTCTGCATCATGCAGGCAAATGAACTGCGCTCCTAAAGGTATTGAGGCAGGAGGTAGATTTTCTAATTGAGGCAGGAGGTAGATGGGCCCCCCAGGGTTCATCTCCTGTGAGTTGAAACTCCAACATGAGAGAATAGCAGAACAATTAGGGCAAGGAGGCTGGGCCCTGTCCAGACCACATATTTCTCGTTCATGAAGTCAGGAGCCCTCTGACCACACATGTGCAGAAAGGCTTCTTGGAGGCCACAGAAGAGTTCTGTCAAGGGATGCTCTACCCAGATGCCTTTTCTGTAAAATCCATCTCGGCTAAGAGATGCGTGTGCATACATGGGAGGATCCTGAGATATACCAAACGTGGACTGTGAACCAGGTAAATCATAATGATTGACCAAAGGAATCCTAGAAGAAATACGCCTTAAAGTGATTCAAACCACCATGAGGGTGAGACTCAGGAACTCTCCCTCTTAGCCTGCCCGTGTATCTATCCACAAGTACTATACTCTTTTGCCTCCTAATAAATATTTTACTTGCCTCACTACTTTTCATCTTTGTGGAAATTCTTTTCTACAAAGCCAAAGGACCAGGGCCTTTGTCACTGACCACTGGTCAAGTGGCTACAATTTGGTGCTTTCACTGCTGTGACCTGGCCTCAACCTCTGGCTGGGAACCCAAGCCCCGCTCCAAGCCGTTGCAGGCTGAAGCCACCTAAGATCAATATCTAGCATTTACCAAACATTTACTCTGTGCCTGGCTCTGTTCCAAGGTTTTTACAGTCCTTGCCTTCTTTAATCCTTACAACAACCCTACAGACCATGTACTATTACTGTCCCTATAGTGAACCGTATTCTTGCCTGGGAAGAAATCCCATGGACAGAGGAGTCTGGCGGCCTACAATCTATGGGGTCGCAAAGAGTCAGACGTGACTGACTCAGCAACAACAAAGTGGCAAATTTAGGACAAATTGAGAGTGAATGCAGTGCTTATGCTCCAGCACCCAGCAAGTCCTAGAGCCCGGAGGCAGACTCAGAGCCTAAATTCCTAATTACAACAGAGAGCTCCCGTCCCCAGAGAAATAACTGACTCCGAGAGATGTGATGAGCAGAACCTGTGCTGAAAGGCCCCCAGTGGAGGAGGGGCAGGGGAAAGGCTGTGTGGCCGTGATGCAATCCTGCGCCCACAGTTCCGCATTCCCCAGAGTGGGGGAGGGGCAGCAGAAATGCAACAGCTCTAGACCGTGCGGAGCCTGTGTGGGGTTTTCCTGGGTCCATTCTGCTTTATAAGCATATTTTCCCTGGATTTTTACCAGGTTGCATCAGGTTGTCCGTGGGCTTCCAACTGTTGCGCTGAGTCTGCGTTTCAGCTGATGCGGCTCAAATGCCTTGGGGGCAGGGAGGAGGGTGGGGCTGGGCTCCTGCTGCCACCTGTGCAGCTGCACTTCCACCTGGCTTAAGCTTCCCTGGTAGCTCAGACCCTAAAGAATCAGCCTGCAATTCAGGAGACTCGGGTTCGATCCCTGGGTAAGGAAGATCCCCTGGAGAAGGGAATGCCAACCCACTCCAGTATTCTTGCCTGGAACATTCCATGGACAGAGAACCCTGAAGGGCTACAGTCCATGGGGGTCACAAAGAGTCAGACATGACTGAGCAACTAACATTATCACTATCAATCTAAATACAGGGATTGTGGGTGAAAATTTGTTTGCAAAAAGATCAAGTTCTGCAGCAAAAGATAAAAGTTTAAAAACCACTGTCGTAGCTGGACTGTCACTTCAAACACAACTCATGTTCAACCTGGGTCATTAGAGAGAATGTAATACTGGTGTTTGATGATTCTGGAGCTCTGGGCAGAACATATTTGAATCTTTCCTATGCCAAATGCTTGCTCACTAGCTGAGTTTGTTCCCAGCATAGTGGGAGAATAAGAGAGTAAGATGAAATGAGAGAATAGCATTGAAACATATATATTACCACATGTAAAACAGATAGCCAGTGGGGGTTCCATGCATGACACAGGGAACCCAAAGTCAGTGCTCTGTGACAACCTAGAGGGGTGGGATGGGGAGGGAGGTGGGAGTGGGGTTCATGAGGGAGGGGACTCATGTATACCTAATACCAATTCATGTTGATGTATGACAAAAACAATCACAATATTGTGAAGTGATTATCCTCTAATTAAAAATAAATAAATATATAAAAAAGAACAATGTAGATAAAAATCTCCATGATCTTGAAACTGAATAGAAAATAGCAGTATGAACAGGTGATGTATTTTATCTTAAAAACAAAATAAAATTCATATTCTCACCCTGCCTACTGGAAAAAAAGAAAAGAAAAAGAAACATTTCTCTTACTTGTTTGTACCAGGTCCTTCCAGAAAAAAAGAAAATCCTTACAGGGCCGACTCAGAAGGCTTTTCAGGAAAAAGTGGCTCTGACCTTCCATTCACACAGGAGCTGAAATGAATTGTCCCTTCCTCTAAAATGGCAACCCACTCCAGTGTTCTTGTCTGGAGAATCCCAGGGATGGGGGAGCCTGGTGGGCTGCTGTCTCTGGGGTCGCACAGAGTCGGACATGACTGGAGCGACTTAGCAGCAGCAGCAGCTGCTTTCTTACAGCACCAACAAATAAATATTTGACCATCTCGTCTGTGTAAGACACAAAGGAGTCTGTCTTCAAAGGACTCACAGTCTAGTATATAAGGGGAACTAAGTAATTCTCTGTACCTGTCCTGGCAGTTGTCACTTTCTAACTTGTGTTGGGGAATTAGAAGAAAGTGCTGATGGTCATAAGATGTGGGGAAACTGATGAAAGAATGGTACCCAGGTTTGGCCTTAGATAAATTATAGTCCACTAAGTGGATATGTATGTTTCTGAAGAGAAGATGAATCTCAGTGGTAAAAAAAAAAAAAAAAAAATCTGCCTGCCATTGCAGGACACTTGGGTTCCATCTCTGAGTTGAGAAGATCCCTTGGAGTAGGGAATGGCAACCCACTTCAGTATTCTTGCCTGGGAAATTCCATGGGCAGAAGAGCCTGGTGGGCTACAGTCCCTGGGGTTGCAAGGAGTCAAACACAACTGAGCACACACACACACACACACACACACACACAGAGCTTCCAGTAAAATGAACAAAACCCACTAAACTTGAAAAGACTTCTGTGAGGATGGGAACGTGGTTTTTCAATATCTTCCTGGAAATCCTTCCTATCCCACATACTCTTCAACATCTGGGCCTATATGTCAAATTCATAGACCTTTGTTTATGATTCAGATGGACTTCTGCATAGTTCAGCTCAAGTTTGATGAAAGCCCACCTTTCTTATTGATATAGTTCTATTAAAATATGTGTCAGCAGTGTTTATGGAGAGCCAAAAGTGTGTGGCCATCTGGGTCAATCTAATTATTTACTAGAAAATGTACATTTAGAATTTCCTAGAACATCCAGGACTATAAATGTGTCTCCCTATCTCTTGTTTACCAGTCCATTCAGGGGATTAATAAGCACACCTGTTATAACGATGAACCACTGCACAAAACTGACTCACTAATTGGCAATGTAGCTTCAGATAATATAGACTGGAAAAGAGACCAAGTATAATGCAAAACATTGCTGTTTCTTTTTCCAATACCATACCTTCCCCCCACTTTAAAAACTTATTGTGAGAAAATAAAAATAACATAAAATTTACCATCATAACCTTCTAGAAAACTATAAAAATAAGTTCCTAGAATGTGAAATGTGAAAATCAAGGCCCTTGAAAGTTCTTCAATTTGTAGCTTTTGTTTTCCCCCTAGCACATAAAATACCCAAAACTATATCAGAGTCTTCTATTCCTCCATCTCCCAATCTTAGAGCATGTTTCCTCATTCCCCTTTATCCTAAATAAATCTCTTAGATGGCAGTGAATAAAATGTATCAACCAATCACCCGTGAACCCACAAACACAATGGCTAGAGTGGTTGTAGACATTCAACTAGTTGTATTACTAACGATACCTCTTGAATTAGGTTACAAATTATGATTTTAAAGGAAATTTGGGAACTCCAGCGAGGGCATATCCCAAGTTTTGTTATTCAGAATAGTAACCACTTTTTACACAAACACTTTTTAGCGTGGTTTTTAATCCATTCAGAGGAGCCTGGTGGGCTACAGTCCAGGGAGTTGCAAAGAGTCAGACTCGACTGCACACACACACACAAGCCTCCTCTTGAATCTGCCACCTAAAGTGTGAACAATCTCTTAGGTACAGAGCAGGGCAATCTTCCTCAGCTGCAGGGCCCTGGGTACCCTTGCAGCATGAAAGGACACAGGTTGGTAGCCAGTCCTGGGCTGTAGTCACTGGAAGGCTACCTGACCATTGACAAGTCACTTATGCCTCTGTATTCTCAAGTATGAACCCAGCAGACAAGGCTGGATGCCTTCTATGTTATGAGATTATTCCTTGCCACCTTCCCTTTCTCCTTGGGCAACAAAACTTGTGTAATATTCTGTTTCATCTAGTTTCTGGTCAAAGTGCCCTCATTTCACATGCTAGCAAGGTAATGCTCAAAATCCTTCAAGCTAGGCTTCAGCTGTCTGTGAACCAAGAACTTCCAGATGTACAAGACTGGTTTAGAAAAGGCAGAGGAACCAGAGATCAAATTGCCAACATCTGTTGGATCATAGGAAAAACAAAGGAATTCCAGAAAAACATCTACTTCTGCTTCATTGACTACTCTAAAACCTTTGACTGTGTGGAATACTACAAACTGTGGAAGATTCTTCAAGAAATGGGAATAGCAAACCACCCAACCTACCTTCTGCAAAACCTGTATGCAGATCAAGAAGCAATAGTTAGAATCGGATATGGAACAATGGACTGGTTCAAAATTGGGAAAGGAGTATGTCAAGGCTGTATATTGTCACCCTGTTTATTGAACTTGTATGCAGAGTACATCACGCAAAATGCTAGGCTGAATAAATCACAAGCTGCCGTCGAGACTGCCCGGAAAAATACAGTAACCTCAGATATGCAGATGACACCACCCTTATGGCAGAAAGTGAAGAGGAACTAAAGAGCCTCTTGATGAAGGTGAAAAAGGAGAGTGAAAAAGCTGGCTTCAAACTCAACATTCAGAAAACTAAGATCATGGCATCTGGTCCCATCACTTCATGGCAAATAGATGGGGAAACAATGACAGACTTTATTTTCTTAGGCTCCAAAATCACTGCAGATGGTGACTGCAGCCATGAAATTAAAATATCCTTGCTCTGTCTTTTAATTTCATTGTCATAGAAAGCTATGACAAACCTAGACAGTGTATTAAAAAGCAGAGATATCACTTTGCTGACAAAGGTCTGTATAGTCAAAGCTATGGTTTTTTCAATAGCCATGTATAGATGTGAGAGATGGACCATAAAGAAGGCTGAGTGCTGAAGAATTGATGCTTTTGAATTGTGATGCTGGAGAAAATTCTTGGGAGTCCCTTGGACTGCAAGGACATCAAACCAGTTAATCCTAAAGGAAATCAACCCCGAATATTCACTGGAAGGTCTGATGCTGAAGCTCCAATCCTTTGGCCATCTGATGCAAAAAGCTGGCTCATTGAAAAGCCCCTGATGCTGGGAAAGACTGAAGGCAAAAGAAGAAGATGGCAGAAGATGAGATGGTTAGATAGCATCACCAACTCAATGGAAATGAACCTGAGCAAACTCCCAGAGATAGTGAAGGACAGGCAAGCCTGGTGTGCTGCAATACATGTGATTGCAGAGTCGAACATGACTTAGCAACTGAACGACAACAACCTCTTAGGTGTCATGTACCTTCCTCTTATCTCAGGACAAAAACTTTATAAACCTCCAGTTTCCTTCCACTGCTTCTTCCCCTTCAGTCTATAGGTTTTTCTGTCTCTATCATCATAAAAAATTTCATTCAACTAAACAATTTTCTGTTGATTCTGCTACTTACTCAAGTTGGTGGCTTTGTCTCTCCTCTTTTTTACCCACAAACTTGTCAAGTACTGTCTATATTCACTGCCATTTCTTTACCTCCTACTCCTTAAACTGCTCGCAGTTTTGGCTTTTATTACTTTACTGAAACTCGCCTATTAAACATCACTAGGAAAGAGAAGCAAGTCATCAAATCTAATGCCCTTTTCTCAATTCTCACTTTTCTCAATGCTTTGCCATTTTTTCTGCCTGGAAAATGTAGAAAAATAGAAAAGAAAAAAAAAAGCTATCATCTACTCCCTTAACATAGTAGTTTTAAAACTCTGTGGAATGTGGGCTTTCTTTTGTTTTTCCAGTCAGAATGCTTCTGATATTTCGAAGATCTCCCTCAAGAACTACCCCCCTCCCTGTATATATTGAGGCTGACCCACTCATTCATCAAATGATAAACCAAGCTAAGCCCTGTGGAGAAGAGGGTAACAGAGAATGAGATGCTTGGATGGCATCACCAATTTCAATGGACATGACCTTGGGCAAACTCCAGGAGATGGTGAGGGACAGAGAAGCCTGGCGTGCTGCAGTCCATGGGGTCACAGAGAGTTGGACACGACTTGGTGACTGAACAACAACAAAAAGCCCTGTTTTCATAGAGCTTGTAATCTGGTGGGTTATTGGATGAATGTATAATTTCCAACTGCCGAGAATTCCAAAAGAAAGAGCATGGTTCTTAGAGACCACACAACAATAAAGAAAGTGACCTAAAAGGAAGTGGGTGGCAGGATCAGAAAAAATGTTCCTGGGGAAGTTGTGTTTGTTCAGTTTACTTCTGCTCATCCTTCACTTATCCTCTCATAGAAAGTGAAGGGAGAAGAGAGAGCGAGAGAGCATTCCACGTAGAAAAAAATCCCAGAATGTGGGAAGCATGACAGAGGGACAAAGAGAATACAAAAGGATGCTAGATAGATTAGACAGGGTCTTCCAGGTCATGGTAGGAGTTTTTTTTTTTTTTTTTTTATCCTGAAAGCAATAGCAAGACATTAAAAGTTATAGATGAGAGATGACAACATCACATCAATATATTTTTTCAAATGGTTCTGCTGCATTTTGTGGAGTAATGGTACAAGAGCCAGTGAAGAGAGAGAGGCTCCAGTTAGTAGCCCATTAATATAGGACAGGTGAGAGTTTATGGTCACCAGATTCCATAAAAATTTAGACAGTGAAATCAACAGAAGGAACGTAGAGTGTGAGACGTGATCCAACCATCAGAAAATCTCAAGGCTTTCTCCCCATTCCCCCAACACTCAAGAAAGGTATACAATCATCCCTTGGTATCCATGGGGCATTAGTTCTAAGACACTCCCCGTCTCACCCACTCCCCCAACAGAGACCACAATCTGAAAATGTTCAAGTACCTTATATAAAAGGGCATACTATTCACATATAACCTATGCACATCTTCCTGTATACTTTAAACCATCTGTAGATTACTTATGATCCCCAATACAGATGTTACATAAACAGTTGCTGGCAAGCCGCAAATTCAAGTTTTGCTTTTTGGAACTTTCTGGAATTCTTTCTCTGAATATTTTCAATCTGCAGTTGGGTTGAAACCATGGATGCAGAACCCACAAGTACAGAGAGCCAACTGTACTCATATCTAGGTCATGGCTGAGGATACCGTCAGTCATGGTATTGTCAGGTGGGAGCTTTTGATGCAAGGAACAAAGGCTTGAAAAACTTCTCTCCAGATACATGGAGTACTCAGACTGTGACAGGTTCGTTCCTTAGCTCTCCCTAGGTCAGAAGACCAAGAAAGAACCACAGTTGGATTAAGCAGGCCATTAGAAAAGCATCCAGCTTAGGCTATGATCTGGAAGAATAAGAGTTGCTCTTACAGCTCACTTTTGGTCCATCTGGACCATCTGGCTAGGTTTCAGCCCAAATCTCAGCCCTTTGGGAATTGAACAGGGATGAATGCAGCTTGACAGGAATATAAAGTCCCTGAGAGATGCCTTTCTGTCCTTTATCTGCCAGTTTTCTCCTGGCTCCCTTGTTCCTGCCACCTTCATGACTTGAGAAACATTAATCAAGTATACACTGTTCAAGCCATTGCCTCAGACAGCAAAGACAGGAAAGTAAGAGATGAAATAATAATGTTCCTGTCTGTGCCCCTCAACCTCTACAGAAGGAGCTGCTCCTTCCCCTTTATCCCTTTAGCACTTTAGTCCGGCCCCTTTGGACAGCACTTCTTGTGTACCTGGTGATACTGAGTTGTCCCTTCCTTGGACACCAGAGGCAGTTGCGAAAAGGACTCAAAGGCTATAGGGCTTTGCTGTTATTTTCCCAGATCAAATGGCATACAAATTATGATGGAGCATTTGTGGAGCATCCCACCTGACCAGCCAAGAAAGCACTAGGCAGTCACTCCCTTGAAGACCCTTTTAGGCCATGATGGGAAGGCACCTGGGAAAAGTAATGTAGGCACCGAGGAGAGCCACCAACCCGAAATGTACTCTTCAAAGGCAAGGCTGCGTGTTGCTATTTGTTGTTATTGTTTATCTGTGTTGTCTTGCTTGCTAGTTTGTTCTGGTTTCTCTTGCACTGTTTTGAGTTTCAGTAAACCCAGCTAAAGAACTACGCAGCATACCCTCTCCCCTTATTTCCCACTTTCTGCCTTTAAGTAAGTGGCAGCCAAGGTAGGACACAGAAAAATGGGCCAAGAATACCACTGAGATTGATTTAGTTTGGGTCCTATGGTGAAGGGCCATCCTATGTCACTGATTCAGGATACTACATTCCAGTTGAGAGCCAACATACAGGCCAATTGATTGAGCGACTGAACTGAACTGAACTGAACAGACCAATAATACTGTTCCATGACCTTGGTGTTCATGTTAGTTGCTCAGTCATGTCCAACTCTTTGTGACCCCACGGACTGTAGCCTGCCAGTCTCCTCTGTCCATGGGATTCTCCAGGCAAGAATACCGGAGTGGATTGCCAGTCCCTTCTCCAGAGGATCTTCCTGACCCAGGGATCAAACCCTGGTCTCCTGCATTGCAGGCAAATTCTTTACCATCTGAGCTACAGGGTAGAACTTAACTACAGGGAAGACCTTTCCTTGACCATGGAGTCTTTATATATTATTACTCAAAACCTGGTGTGGCCACAATAGATGGCTACTCAGAATTTGTATTCCAACCACTTCTCTAACTACACAGCTCTGTTCGTATCACCTGTTTAAATCCACTAGCATACCCTGTCTTTATAGACAGCTGATGAAACTGAATATGGGTTAAGAATAGGGAAGAAGGCCATTCCAGGCCTTCTATAATTTTATGCTGATATTGTTCTACTATGCAGAGAATATAGACATTAATACTCTTTCCTTACTTGCTAACTGAAATCAAAATAACCTCACAATTTGAGAGAAAATAAAGTTACTCTAAATCATTCCAATGCCTTCTAAAAATCTGAGTTATCTTTAGAAGATACATTTTTAACAGTATGGAAAAATTTACTGGACAGAAGCCATGGCTTAAATTGACTTTCTGGGGCACAAGAATGCTGAGGAATCAGCTGAGAGAGGGGACGGGAAGTATTGTTATTGGCTCAGAGTATCCAGTGTACTGACGACCTAGGAAAGCTGTGAGCAGGAAAGGACTGCCTGAAAGGAAATGGAAAATGCAGTCAAGGACGTCTACATTTGAGGCGCATGGGAGGACACGAGTAGGATGCTCAGATCTACTTTCTTTCCTCTGGGTTTAACTTAACAGCAATAGTAAGATATACTAGGCATTGTAATCCAAGCATCTCAAATCTAATCACCCTGAATCCTAAAGCTGCTTTAATGACAACTATTATTTATACCTGTCCCAAACCTAGTATATGCTCTAAAAATTCTTCCTCTCCAAAGACTTCAAAATGAAAAGACATGTAGCTGGCTGAGCCCATGACTTCTTGCAAGCTTTCCAAAAGAGTGCCTTTAGTCACACGTATTGGGGCACCAGCCTGCAACATCACTGTACCCCAGAATTCCCTATTGGTTCACTAAAAGCAGAGGCTTTGCCAAAGCTATTGGCTTCTTTATTCAATGAAACTCTCAATCTTAGTATTCTGGCTATTTAAAATCTCTCTCCAAGCATGGATGTGAAGGGGCCATAAGGTCATGTGGGTCAGAAATATTTAAAGAAAAATAACTTTTAAAAAATGTTTACTTAAATCCTGATAAATCCCAAGGTCTGCAGAGCAGTCTAGTGCTCATACCATTCAGTTCAGTTCGGCTCACTAGCTCAGTCATGTCTGACTCTTTGCAACCCCATGGACTGCAGCACGCCAGGCCTCCCTGTCCATCACCAACTCCCGAAGCTAACTCAAACTCATGTCCACTGAGTTGGTGATGCAATCTAACCATCTCATCCTCTGTCATCCCCTTCTCCTCCTGCCTTCAATCTTTCCCAGCACTGGGGTCTTTTCCAATGAGTCAGTTCTTCGCATCAAAACATCCAAAGTACTGGAGTTTCAGCTTCAGCATCAGTCCTTCCAATGAATATTCAGGACTAATTTCCTTTAGGATTGACTGGTTAGATCTCCTTGCAGTCCAAGGGACTCTCAAGAGTCTTCTCCAATACCACAGTTCAAAAGCATCAATTCTTCGGTGCTCAGCTTTCTTTATTGTCCAACTCTCACATCCATACATGACTACTGGAAAAACCATAGCTTTGACTAGATGGACCTTTGTTGGAAAAGTAATGTCTTTGCTTTTTAATATGCTGTCTATGTTGGTCATAAATTTTCTTTCAAGGAGTAAGAGTCTTTTAATTTCATGGTTGCAGTCCCCATCTGCAGTGATTTTGGAGCCCCAAAACATAAAGTCTGTCACTGTTTCCACTGTTTCCCTGTCTATTTGCCATGAAGTGATGGGACCAGATGCCATGATCTTATTTTTCTGAATGTTGAGTTTTAAGCCAACTTTTTCACTCTCCTCTTTCACTTTCATCAAGAGGCTCTTTAGTTCTTCACTTTCTGCCATAAGGGTGGTGTCATCTGCATATCTGAGGTTATCGATATTTCTCCCGCCAATCTTGATTCCAGCTTGTGCTTCATTCAGTCCAGTATTTCTCATGATGTACTCTGCATATAAGTTAAATAGGCAGGGTGACAATATACAGCCTTGATGTACTCCTTTTCCTATTTGGAACCAGTCTGTTGTTCCATGTTCAGTTCTACCTGTTGCTTCTTGACCTGCATATAGATTTCTCAAGAGGCAGGTCAGGTGGTCTGGTATTCCCATCTCTTTCAGAATTTTCCACAGTTTGTTGTGATCCATACAGTCAAAGTCTTTGGCATAGTCAATAAAGCAGAAGTAGATGTTTTTCTGGAACTCTCTTGCTTTTTCAAAGATCCTATAGATGTTGGCAATTTGATCTCTGGTTCCTCTGTCTTTTCTAAATACAGCTCGAACATCTGGAAGTTCATGGTTCATGTAGTATTGAAGCCTGGCTCGGAGAATTTTGACCATTACTTTGCTAGTGTGTGAGACGAGTGCAGTTGTGCAGTAGTTTGAACATTCTTTGGCATTGCCTTTCTTTGCTCACACCATTGGCTACTATTACTGTCCAGGAAACTGTGGTACTGATCCCTAAACATCCTGGGGCACATTTTATGAGCTTTTCCCATAATGCACACCAAAAATGATAGCTAGGTAGTCTAGTTAACAGAGTCTTTGACACTGATGGTGGGGGAAATTCTTCATTTGCTCCATCTCCCTTGCATTCAAGTGCAAAGGGTCAGGAGAAGAGAAGTTGTCACATCCGGTGAGCACCAGATCTGCAGCATTTAAACCTAATCCATGACTAATGATTGCTAATAATTAGATACTCATTCTCAGGTGGCACGAGTGGTAAAGAATCTGCCTGCAAATGCAGGAGACATAAGAGACACAGGTTCGATCCCTGAGGTGGGAAGATGCCCTAGAAGAGGACATGGCACCCCACTCCAATATTCTTGCTGGGAGAATCCCATGGACAGAGGAGCCTGGTAGGCTACAGTCCATGGGGTCACAAAGAGTCGGATACGACTAAGTGTCTGAGCACTGCACTCACTAGAAGAATATTTTCTTAGAACTGGACATTTACGGTAAAATAACTGGCAAACAAGGTTACAAAAACAGAGTGTATTTTAAGTTTTTATATTTAATAAATTAATACATGTAAAACATATAAACAATACAATATAACTGTACTGTTCATGAAGTGGTTGATAAGAATTATTCAGGTTCTGTAGTATCATAATGAGACAATTGCATAGTTCCATGAAAAAGAAAATGGCTTCTTTCACTTCTGTCCTGGGTGTCTGTGACAAGGATGTCACAGACAAGGATGTCACTTCTGTCCTGGGTGTCAGTTGAAGTTAAGGTGAAAGTCTAAAGGACACATTTTGTAACATGAGGCCCAGGCCAGTACCAATGGCCTCCTAGATGACTCACCCTGGGCTAGGCTTTGCTCTTCCTGCTCCCGAAGGGACACAATGGAATCATATTTCCAAGTTTTTTAAAGGAACAAGATGATTAAATTTGGTGAGTGAAGTGAAGTCGCTCAGTCATGTCTGACTCTTTGAGACCCTATTGACTGTAGCCTACCAGGCTCCTCTGTCCATGGGATTTTCCAGGCAATGGTACTGGAGTGGATTGCCTTTTCCTTCTCCAGAGGATCTTCCCAACCCAGGGATTGAACTCTGGTCTCCTACATTGTAGACAGACGCTTTACCGTCTGAGCCACCAGGGAAGTCAGGGCTGTTATTAAAACCAAAATGTTGGCAGCTTTCTTTTTTTCATCTAAAGTTTTTAGTTTAGTTTCAGCTAGGGTTTTTAGAATCTCTGGTCATGCAATGTCATGCAATATCATGGTCTGGTTTTTACACAAGGCTTATTGTGTATCTCATGCCAAGTCAACTGAATATGAGTTTAAGAGAATTTAACAAACAGGGGATTTAAATCCCTGTGTACCAGCTGACTTTTCAGCAGAAACTTTGCAGGCCATAAAGGAGTGCCGTGATATATTTAAAAGGATGAAAGTAAGAAACCTACAACCAGGAATACTCTACCCAACAAAGCTGTAATTCAGATTTGAAGAAGAGATAGAGTTGTACAGACAAACAAAGCTAAAAGAGTTTAGCACCACTAAACCAGTTTTACAAGAATGTTACAGTAAGGATCAAAGAGATTATTATAGACAATTATAACTAATAAATTGAACAACATATAAGAAATTGATAAATTTGTAGAAATGTATGAAACTTCTAAGAATAGAGAGTCTAGTTCATAAAGAAATAGAAAATATAAACAGACCAATTACCAGTAATGATTGAGTCAGCAATTAAAAAAAAAACAAGAAAAACCTCTCATGAAACAAGAGCCTAGAGCCAGATGGCTTCACAGGTGAATTCTACCAAATATTTAACAAGAGGTTAACACTTATCCTCCTCAAACTATTCCAAAAAACTGAACAGTGAGAAATGCTTCCAATCTTGATCTATGAGTATCATTACCCTGATACCAAAACCAAGCAAAGATACTGCTAAGAAATAAAATTACAGACTGATAAACATAATACAAATTCTCAAAAAATAAATTAGCAAACCAAATTCAATAATACATGAAAAGAATCACACGGCATGATCAAGTAGAGTTTATCCCAGAGATGCAAGAATGTTTCAATATCAGCAAATAAGTCAATGTGACATACTGCATTAACAAACTGAAAAATAAAAATTATGATCATCTCAATAGATGCATAAAAAGCTTCTGACAAAGTTCAATATCCATTTATGATAAAACTCTCAACTAAGTGAGTATAGAGGTAACATACTTCAACATGACGAAGTCCATGTATGACAAACTTACAGCCAACATCATACTCAACAGTGAAAAGCTTAAAGTATCCTCGAAAATCAGAAACAAGATATCATGCCAACTCTCACTATGTTTATTCAAAATGGTATTGAAAAGCCTAGCTATAGCAATCAGACAAAAAATAAAAAGAAATTTTGAAAACTCCAATTTGGAAAGGAAAAAGTAAAAGTGTCACTGCTTGCAGATAACATGATGCTACAATATAGAAAACCCTAAAGTCTCCACCAAAGACTATTAGAAGTAATAAATAAATTCAGTGAAGTTGCAGGATACAAAATCAATGTAGAGAAATCTGTTGCATTTCTATACACTAACAGCAAACTATCAGAAAGAGAAATTACTTTAAAAAATCCCATTTACAATTGCATAAAAATTACCTCGGAATAAAATTAATCAAGGAGATGAAAGATCTGAATTCTAAAGGCTGTAGGACATTGATAAATTAAAGATGACAGAAACAAATAGAAGGATATATTATGCTCATGAATTAGAATAATTTACTACCCAAGGCAATCAATATGTTCAAAGCAATCCCTATCCAAATTCTAATGGCATTTTTCCAAAAATTAAAACAAATAATTCTCAAATTTGTGTGGAAACTTAAAAAATCTTGAATAGCCAGAGCAATCTGAGAAAGAAGAACAAAGCTCAACATATAAAACTCTCTGATTTCAAACTATATTACAAAGCTACATAAATTAAAAAAAAAAAAGTATGGTACTGGCACAAAAACAGATACACAGATCAATGGAACAGAATAGAGAACCCAGAAATAAATCCACACTTATATGGTCAATTAATCTAAAACAAAGAAGATAAGAATATACAATGGCAAAAAGGCAGTCACTTTAATAAATAGTGTTGGGAATATTAGACAGCTACATGCAACTGAATAAAATTGGTTTACTTTCTCACATCATGTAAAAAAATACACTCAAAATGGATTAAAGATTTAAATAAAATGCCTGAAAACATAAAACTGCTAAACAAAAATATAAGCAGTATGTTCTTAGACCTGAGTCTCAGCAATATGTTTTGATCTGTCTCCTCAGGCAAGGGAAACACAGCAAAAGTAAACAGAAGGGACTATATCAAACTAAAAAACTTTTGTACAGTAAAGGAAACTGTATTTTTTTAAAAATCAGCCTTCTGAATGGAAAAAGATATTATGCCAATTACATATTTGATAAGGGATTAATACCCAAAATATACAAAGAACTCATACAATTCAACATCAAAAAAAAAAAAGCAATCCAATCCAAATATGGGCAAAGAACCTAAACAAACATTTTCCCAAAGAAGATATAACTATGATCAACAGACACTGAAAAGGTTTTCCACATAACTAATCATCAAAGAAATGCTAATCAAAGCTGCAGTGAGATATTCCTCACACCTGTCAGGATGGCTATTATCAAAAAGACAATAAGTAACGACTGCTGTTAAGGATGTGGAGAAAGGGGAACCTATGTGCACTGGTGGTGGGGTGCAACCACCAGGGAAAACATTATGGAGATTTCTCAAAAATTAAAAATAGAACTGCCATATAATCTAGCAATTTTACTTCTGAGTAAAGTAAAATTTATTACCTGAAGAAAACAAATAAATTCTTAAAGATATATGCACCCCTATATCTTTGCAGCATATACACAATAGCCAAGATATTCAAGCAACCTAAATGTCCATCAATAGATAAATGTATAAAGAAGATATGGTATGTAAATACACACACACACACACACACACACACATGGAATGTTACCCAGCCATTAAAAAAGAAGAAATCTTAACATTTTTGACAATATGAATGGACCTAGAGGGTATTATACTAAGTGATATAAATCAGATAATATATGATGATTTCACCTAAATGTGAAATACTATATATTGTATTTGATTTCACTATCAAATACTATGTGATTTCACTTATGTGTGAAATCTTAAAAGCAAAACAACTGAACAAAAAGAACAGAAACAGATTCATAGATACAGAGAAGAAACTGTTGGTTGTTAGATGGGAGGATGAGTAAAACAGTTGAAGAAGATTAAGAGGTATAAACTCCCAATTATAAAATAAATAAGTCACGGGAATGTAAAATACCTTATAGTCAATAATATTATAATAACTTTGCATGGGCACAGATAGTAACCAGGTTTATCATGGTGGTCATTTCACAACATATAAAAACATCTAATCATTATGTTGTCTATTTGAAATGAATGTAATATTGTAAGTATATATATTTATATTTCAATAAAAAATAATGAAATAAGATAAAAATCCTCTGTGTTCACAAGGAAATCAAGAGAACCTGCCGTCAGCAGACCCAGATGCAGTAGGTGGTGCTGAAATATAAGAAGACTCCAACCTCTCGAGCTGATGACAGATAATGTGAAACTGCGCCATGTCTCGGCAGCACGGGGCTTCTCTTTCTTAGTCACTTCTATTTCAACCGCCTCGTGTGGAAATTCCAACAAGGCTTCCTTGTATATCTCTTTAAAAGTAAACACAACCTAGACTTCCTCTGCCCACAAGCTAGTCAACAGTATTCAGAATAAGATCCGGTAAGTCTGGTGTCTTCCCTGCTGAACCGTCAAAACAAGAAAAGGATGCTGTATTGGAACATTCCTCTCACTTAATGAAGACTTCTAGTTTCATTTCTCCCCACCACCATTCCCCTTT
Source organism: Bos indicus (assembly GCF_029378745.1). NCBI lineage: Eukaryota > Metazoa > Chordata > Mammalia > Artiodactyla > Bovidae > Bos > Bos indicus. The sequence continues at coordinate 92,918,067 of NC_091765.1, forward strand.
TATTCATTAACTAATGCATTCAGTCAGCAGAGGAACCATGGGGATCCAAGACACTTTCATTGAACTTATACTGATGACAGTACGGGTTGCAGTGTGAGGAATACAAAGCCATAAGGTTTTGACCTCTTTCAGCAGGAACTCACAGTCCTGCAGGATACTGGGTAGAAACAAATACTTGTATTCCTCAGAGTTAGATGCAACAGTTCAGTTCAGTTCAGTTCAATGACTCAGTCGTGTCTGATTCCGTGACCCCCATGGACTGCTACACGCCAGGCTTCCCGGTCCATCACCCACTCCCAGAGCTTGCTCAAGCTCATATCCATCAAGTCAGTGATGCCATCCAACCATCTCATCCTCTATCATCCCCTATTCTTCCTGCCTTCAATCTTGCCCAGCATCAGGGTCTTTTCCAATGACTCAGTTCTTCGCATCAGGTGGCCAAAGTATTAGAGCTTCAGTATCGGTCTTTCCAGTGAATATTCAGGGTTGATTTCCTGTAAGATTGATGGGTTTGATCTGCTTGCAGTCCAAGGGACTCTCAAGAGGCTTCTCCAACACCACAGTTCAAAAGCATCAGTTCTTTGGAGCTCAGCTTTCATTATGGTCCAGTTCTCACATCCATACATGACTACTGGAAAAACCATGGTTTTGACTATACAGACCATTGTCGGCAAAGTAATGTCTCTGCTTTTGAATATGCTATCTAGGTTTGTCATAGCTTATCTTCCAAGGAGCAAGCATCTTTTAATTTCATGGCTGCAGTCCACCCTCTGCAATGATTTTGGAGTCCAAGAAAATAAAGTTTGTCACTGTTTCCATCATTTCCCAATCTATTTGCCATGAAGTGATGGGACAGGATACCATGATCTTCATTTTTCAAATGGTGAGCCAACTTTTTCACTCTCCTCCTTCACTTTCATCAAGAGGTTCTTTAGTTCTTCTTCCCTTTCTGCCATAAGGGTGGTGTCATCTGCATATCTGAGGTTATTGATATTTCTCTCGCCGATCTTGATTCCAGCTTGTGCTTCATTCAGTCCAGTATTTCTCATGATGTACTCTGCGTTTAAGTTAAATAGGCACAGTGACAATATACAGCCTTGACATACTCTTTTCCCAGTTTGGAACCAGTCTGTTGTTCCATGTCCGATTCTAACTGTTGCTTCTTGACCTGCATACAGATTTCTCAGGAGGCAGGTCAGGTGGTCTGGTATTCCCATCTCTTTCAGAATTTTCCACAGTTTGTTGTGATCCACACAGTTAAAGACTTTAGCATAGTCAATGAAGCAGAAGTAGATGTTTTTCTGGAATTCTCTTGCTTTCTCTATGATCCAAAGAATGTTGGCAATTTGATCTCTGGTTCCTCTGCCTTTTCTAAATCCAGATTGAACATCTGGAAATTCTCGGTTCACATACAGCTGACGCCTAGCTTGAAGGATTTTGAACACTACTTTACTAGCGTGTGAAATGAGTGCAATTGTGTGGTAGTTTGAAATTTCTTTGGCATTGCCTTTCTTTGGGATTGAAATGAAAACTGACCTTTTGCAGTCTGTGGCCTCTGCTGAGTTTTCCAAATTTGCTGGCATATTGAGTGCAGCACTTTCACAGCATCATCTTTTAGGATTTTAAACAGCTTAGCTGGAATTCCATCACCTCCATTAGCTTTGTTTGTAGTGATGCTTCCTAAGGCTCACTCAACTTCTCACTCCAGATATCTCCCTGGTGTCTCTAATTTTCTTGAAGATATCTCCAGTCTTTCCCGTTCTATTGTTTTCTTCTATTTCTTTGCATTGATCACTGAGGAAGGCTTTCTTATCTCTCCTTGTTATTCTGTGGAACTCTGCATCCAGATGAATATATCTTTCCTTTTCTCCTTTGTGTTTCACTTCTCTTTTCTCAGCTATTTGTAATGCCTCCTCAGACAACCATTTTGCTTTTTTGCATTTCTTTTTCTTGGGGATGATCTTGATCACCCCTTCCTGTACAATGCCACAAACCCCCGTCCATAGTTCTTCAGGAGCTCTATCAGCTCTAATCCCTTGAATCCACTTGTCACTTCCACTGTATAATTTTAAGGGATTTGATTTAGCTCATACCTGATTGTTCTAATGGTTTCCCCTACTTTCTTCAATTTAAGTCTGAATTTTGCAATAAAGAGTTCATGATCTGAGCCACAGTCAGCTCCTGGTCTTGTTTCTACTGACTGTATTGAGCTTCTTCATCTTCGGCTGCAAAGAATATAATCAATCTGAAATCTACATTGGACATCTGGTGATGTCCACATGTAGAGTCATCTCTTGTGTTGTTGGAAGAGGGTGTTTGCTATGACCAGTGTGTTCTCTTGGCAAAACTGTTAGCCTTTGCCCTGCTTTGTTTTGTACTCCAAGGCCAAATTTGCCTATTCCTCCAGATATCTCCTGACTTTCTACTTTTGCCTTCCAGTCCCCTATGATGAAAAGGATATCTTTTTTTTGTTATTAGTTCTAGAAGGTCTGGTAGGTCATCATAGAACCATTCAACTTCAGCTTCTTCTGCATGAGTGGTTGGTCATAGACTTGGATTACTGGGATATTGAATGGTTTGCCTTGGAAATGAACAGAGATCATTCTGTCATTTTTGAGATTACATCCAAATACTGCATTTGGACTCTTTTGTTGACTACGAGGGCTACTCCATTTCTTCTAAGGCATTCTTGCCCACAGTAGTAGATATAATGGTCATCTGAACTAAATTCAGCCATTCCAGTCCATTTCATTTTACTGATTCCTAAAATGTCGATGTTCACTCTTGCCATCTCCTGTTTGACCACTCCAAATTTACCTTGATTCATGGACTTAACATTCCAGGTTCCTATGCAATATTGTTCTTCACAGCATTGGACTTTACTTCCAACTTCAGTCACATCCACAACTGGGTGCTCTTTTCATTTTGGCTCCCTCTCTTCATTCTTTCTGAAATAATTTCTCCACTCTCCTCCAGTAGCATTTTGGGTATCTACTGATGTGGGGAGTTTTTTCATTCAGCGTCATATCTTTTTGCCTTTTGATACTGTTCATGGGGTTCTCAAGGCAAGAATAATGAAGTAGTTTGCCATTCCCTTCTCCAGTGGACCACGTTTTGTCAGAACTCTCCACAATGACCCATCCATCTTGGGATGCCCCTACACAGCGTGGCTCATAGCTTCATTGAGTTAGACAAGACTGTGATCCATGTGATCAGTTTGGTTAGTTTCCTGTGACTGTGGTTTTCATTCTGTCTGCCCTCTAATGGATAAGGATAGGAGGCTTGTGGAGACTTCCTGATGGGAGGGACTGGCTGTTAGGGAATCTGGGCCTTATTCTGATGGTCAGGGCCATGCTCAGTAAATCTTTAATGCATCTTTGGATTAAAGATTAAAGATGCAACAGTGGAGTTGGGTAATTGGTAGAATAATGGCTTAAAGGAGGGAGACCGGTACCTGCTTAACTGGAATCTTCACAAAGGCTGCTTGCTAGCTATGCCAGGCACTGCATTAAATACTTCACTTCAGCTCACTTAATTTTTCCATGACTATCATTTTAAAAGTCATAAAACCAAAGTGTCAAGAAAGCAAGTAACACACCAAAGGCCATGAAAACTAATTAGTGGCAGAACCAAGATTCAAGTCTAGCTCTGTCTTTTCAAATCTACTGATACTCCTCGCCAAGGACAAGGACCATGAAGTCCCAGTCCAAAGGCCTGGGGAACAGGGTCATGTAAGGGGATGATGGCAGTGTAGGGGGATCTAAGGGGATGGAAGGCCAAGCCAAGGAAAACTTCTGCTCGTGGTTGCAGAGGAACTGGATTGAGGAGGCAGCCCTCAGTTAGGACTGGCATAAGCACTTGTGTCTACCTTCTCAGCCCCATCTCCACTCCTGAAAGGGTTTTGAAGTGAGGTAGGGCACCAGGACGGATGACTGGGGTAGGGGGAGGGTGTTTTGTTTCCTTTTCATAATCTCTATTTCCTATTTTCACCCTTGATTCCAACATTAATTTTCCAAGAAGGCTGTTCCCCCTTTCCATCACTGTAGTCTTTATAGAAAATATTCTAGTGAACAATCAAATTCTACTGTTAATTTGGGTGCATACTTTACTGTTTCTTACCCCTAAGGCAAACTACAATTTGGAAGATGGGTCAGTATGTTTGGGGCAGGTGGGGGAAGTTGATTGGTCCCAACCCCCAGGGATTCTGGTACCAAACCTGCTGCCCACCTCTGAGAGTCACTTCTGATAACTAAGCATCATTAGGATTTCCTACCCCAGTCAGCTTACTTCGGCCTTATGGATGTTCAACCTTATACGTTATATGACGGTAATACTCGTGCCAACTGAGAGGACACACCAGAAGAATTATTTCTAAGCCTGTCCTCTCTTATTTGTCCTTGGCACATGCATATGTCAACAAGGGAGTTTCTTCCCCGAACTAACTGCCTGGCTATTCTGTCCTTTGAGCTCTGGGTTCTCTCTAGCCTGGAATGTGGATCTGGCTTCATTCTCATTCTCTTCATCTGCTCTCATGCAGCCTCTTTTTCCATTTCTTTGCTGGGGATAACTTCATAGGTTCTGCTCACCCCCAACCCTCCCATCTCAAACATATATAAACAAAAGCAAAACTGAACACTCTATGCAATCATGGCTTACCACCCTTAAAACCACTAAATGAAGGTGTAGGTAGGTAAGTCAATCACATGACGATCAGGTTCCCTTTTACAATGACCAGAATGGAAAACTATCCCTCATGGTTTAAGCAATTTCCTCTAAACCACTTTTACTTTCAATCTGTCTAAATTTCTATTTAATACTCATGTGGCTTGAAAGGCTGCTGATTATCATAGACCATATACATTTTGAAATTTACAGAAGTGCTTGCATGAGCCTGACTTTGCTCATTGGTGGGGTGGAGGAAATAGTTGAAAGTTGTATCACAGTTCTACTTGTTGACCTCAAGGTCAAATAGCAACTGCTTGATATGGATTTGGCATTTGGCAGATATTTCAGGGTGACTGTGTTTTGGAGCCTTAAAAAGACTGACAGAGTAGCAAGGAGAGAAAAGAAAGCACCTTAAATGAGCCATGCATAGAAGTAGAGGAAAAACAGAATGGGAGAGACTAGAGAACTCTCCAGGGAAACTGGAGATATCAAAGGAACATTTCATGCAAGGATAGGACAATAAAGGATAGAAATGATAAGGGCCAAGCAGAAGAGATTAAGAATAGGTGGTAAGAATACACAGAACTATACAACAGAGGTCTTAATGAACTAGATAACCATGATGGTGTGGTCACTAGCCTAGAGTCAGACATCCTAGAGCATGAAGTCAAGTGAGCCTTAGGAAGCATTACTATGAACAAAGCTAGTGGGGGTGATGGAATTCCAGCTGAATTATATAAAATCCTTAAAGAGGATGCTGTGAAACCACTGCACTTAATATGTCAGAAAAAATTTAAAACTCAGCAGTGATCACAGGACACAAAAAGGTCAGTTTTCATTCCAACCGCAAGGAAGGGCAATACCAAAGAATGCCCAAACTACCACACAATTGCACTCATTTCACATGCTGGTAAGGTCATGCTCCAAATCCTTCAAGCTAGGTTTCAGCAGTACATGAACCGAGAATTTCCAGATGTTTAAGCTGGATTTAGAAAAAGCAGAGGAATCAGAGATCAAATTGCTACCATTCACTGGATCAGAGAAAAAGCAAGAGAATTCCAGAAAAACATCTACTTCTGCTTATTGACTGCACTAAAACCTTCGACTGTGTGGATCACAACAAACTGTGGTAAATTCTTAAATGATAGGTATACCAGACCACCTTACCTGCCTCCTGCGAAACCTGTGTGCAGGTCAAGAAACAACAGTTAGAATTGTACACGGAACAACAGACTGGTTCCAAATTGGGAAAGAAGTATGACAAGGCTGTATATTGTCATCCTGCTTACTTAACTTGTATGCAAATCATGGAATGCCAGGCTGGATGATCACAAGCTCCAATCAAGATTGCCAGGAGAAATATCAACAATATCAGATATGCAGATGATACCACTCTAATGGCAGAAAGTAAAGAGGACTAAAGAGCCTTTTGATGAGGGTGAAAGAGGAGAGTGAAAAAGCTGGCCTGAAACTCAACATTCGAAAAAGTAAGACTATGACATCCAGTCCCATCACTTCACGGGAAAGAAAAAGGGAGAATATGAAAGGAGTGACAGATTTTACTTTCTTGGGCTTCAAAATCACTGCAGACAGTGGCTACGGGCATGAAATTAAAAGACACAATGGCACCCCACTCCAGTACTCTTGCCTGGAAAATCCCATGGATGGAGGAGTCTGGTGGGCTCCAGTCCATGGGGTCGCTGGGAGTCTGGCAGGACTGAGCGACTTCAGTTTCACTTTTCACTTTCATGCATTGGAGAAGGAAATGACAGCCCACTCCAGTGTTCTTGCCTGGAGAATCCCAGGGATGGGGGACCCTGATGGGCTGCCATCTATGGGGTCGCACAGAGTCGGACACGACTGAAGCAACTTGGCAGCAGCAGCAGCTCCTTGAAAGGAAAGCTATGACAAACCTAGACAGCCCATTAAAAAGCAGAGACATTACTTTGCTGACAAATGTCTGTATAGTCAAAGCTATGGTTTTTCCAGTGATCATGTATGGATGTGAGAGCTGGACCATAAAGAAGGCTGAGTGCCGAAGAACCGACACTTTCAAATTATGGTGGTAGAGAAGACTCCTGAGAGTTCTTTGGACAGCAAGCAGATCAAAGCAGTCAATCCTAAAGGAAATCAACCTTGAATATTCATTGGAAAGACTGATGCTGAAGCCAAAGTTCCAATACTTCGGCCACTTGATGTGAAGAGCTGACTCACTAGAAAAGACCCTGATGCTGGGAAAGATGGAAGGCAGGAGAAGAAAGGGGTGATAGAGGATGAGATGGTTGGATGGCATCACCATCAATGGACATGAATCTGATAAACACCGGGAGATAGTGAAGGACAGGGGAGCCTGGCATGCTGTAGTTCATGGGGTTGCAAAGAGTTGGCCATGACTTAGTGGCTGAACAACTACAATAAAGAGTTTGATAAATGTTCACGTTTTCAACTGGCTTAATCTCTTCCATCAAATAGACATAGGAATTTAGGGAGACGTTCATTCAGTTCAATAGATAACATGCAGATACTTACCAATGCCTCTATCAGAACAGCACTCTTCACATTTTTCTTCTCTTAAACACTTGCCTATACATTTCCTGTATTCAGATTTTTCATATATACCACAAGCTGATGGCTCATTTTGGTACTCTGTGCAATTTATTAATATTTGAAGCACATAAATGACAGTTTTTATTCAAGTGTGATCACAATATCTGGGATTTGCAGGGAAGTTCCAAGTCAGAGACCTTTATATTGAGTGGCTCCAGGATAGGTAAGATACATCTTTAAAGCAGAAGAGATTAACCTCCAAAATTTATATATAAACTTCCAGCTACTTACCATACATGTGAGAAATGTCCTTTCAGAGAATTTCTCTACTTTGTCTTTAGAAACCAGTTTCTAAAGGAGGAAGAAGCAATCTAAGGTAAAGCGTAGTCTTTTTCTTCCAGCAGAGCAATGTGTGGGCCAAGGTCAAAAGTGCTTAGTCAAGTTACCATCCCACTTCAAAGAAGCTGATGGCGTGGGGGATTCACAGAGGCAATTTATGGAAAGTTTGAACCGTTCATTAATTTCAGCCAATACAAGCATTATTCCTCTTTTTAAAAAAATAAATGATTCAAAATAGAATTGCACATGGTATAATAATTTAATAAAGCAAAACACAGGATCAAAATGTTGATCATAAATTTGCCTCTGGAAAGCATAAAGAATGTATTTTCCATGGACACAGGCACACTGCAATTCCCTCCTTTTCTGTTACTGGGTTTAAAACCAAACAGCTAACATAAGATCAGTTGGCAAGACAGTAGCTAAAGGATTATCCCCTCTCCTGTAGAAATCACATACACTAATTCAGTGTGTGGCCGGACTAAGACAGCAATGGAAATGCAGGACTTAGCATATGTGCAGTCCTACTCGCCACGCCCCAGTTGCTGTGGTTTAGTTGGTCAGCCATGTCCCACTCTTTGTTACCCCATAGACTGTAGTCTGCCAGGCTCCTCTGTCCATGGGATTTCCCAGGCAAGAATGCTGGAGAGGGGTTGTCATTTCCTACTCCAGGGGATCTTCCTGACCCAGAGATCGAACCCACATCTCCTGCATTGGTAGGCAAGTTCTCTACCGCTGAGCCACCAGGGAAGTCCCTGACTCCCAGTACATGGGCAGTATTTTTGTTTTATGACTGAAAAGGTCATATTAAAAGCTATATCATACCTTGTGAAGTGTACCCATAAGAATGCACCCTGCCTCATACTATTACTATGTATTTACACTCATACTCAGAGAAGGCGATGGCACCCCACTCCAGTACTCTTGCCTGGCAAATCCCATGGATGGAGGAGCCTGGTGGGCTGCAGTCCATGGGGTCGTGAAGAGTCGGACACAACTGAGCGACTTCCCTTTCACTTTTCACTTTCATACATTGGAAAAGGAAATGGCAACTCACTCCAGTGTTCTTGCCTGGAGAATCCCAGGGATGGGGGAGCCTGGTGGGCTGCCGTCTGTGGGGTCACACAGAGTCGGACACGACTGAAGTGACTTAGCAGCAGCAGCACACTCATATTATTTATGGCTGGTGCTACAGTATTAGGGTGGTGTGTGTGCTCAAACGTGTCTGACTCTTTGCAACCCCATGGACTGAAGCCTGCCAGGCTTCTCTGGCCATGGAATTTTCTGGGCAAGAATACTGGAGTGGGTTGCCATTTCCTACTCCAGGGGATCTTCCCAACCCAGGGATCGAACCCGCATCTCCCATGTCTCCTTCATTGGCAGGCAGATTCTTTACCAACAATACTAGGAAGGAGTCTCAAATACTGGCAAGCACCAAGATCATCTGGGGAGCTTATTAAACATGCCACTTCCCTAGTCTGACCCCCAGACATTCTGACCCATAAGTGGAACCCTGGAATCCACATGTGTGTAAGTGCTCCAATGGTCCTGATGCCTTCAGGGTCCTGATACCACACTCTGCACAGCCCTGCACTGGTTTCTTCTCTGTGTTATCAGTACCAGGTCTCTCATATCAGCAAGAGCCTGGCACATAGTCAGAGTGCAACACATATATGGTGAATGATAGACTTTGGAATCAGGACACCTAGATTTGAGGGCTTGTTCTTCTTTAACCAATCAGTTAAACTCTGAGCTCCAAATGTGCTTATCTATAAAAAGAGAATAGTATCTGTCTACACAGAGGTCTAAGCTGTCAGTAACAAATATACACAGTAACAAAAACAATCCTCGCTGTCTTGAATAGAAAAGAAATCATTGAAAGGACCTTGAAAGGTCCTGGAATCCAAAGAAGGCTGTAGAACCGGGGGACAGCTATGAGGAGCTGGGCAGCAGGAGCCATGATAAGGTCCTGCCACAGGAACAGTCCAGGTAAGTCACAGACTTCGAATCTCTCAGGACTCCAAATTATGGGTGGAAATAGTATGATTGCCCTCGTGGGTCTTATGCCCTGAGTACCAGACCCTTTTTAGATTCTAGAGTGGAAATGAGACCTTACAGCCCCCCAAGACTCACACAATAGAGGCTTTCTTCAAAACAAGGAATTTTGGAGGCTGAGCAGCTAATTGTACATTACAGTATCATCAGCTCTACTTTAAAGATGAAGAAATCCAGTTGTCATTCAGTCACTCAGTCATGTCTGACTCTTTGCGAGCCCATGGACTGCAGCACACCTGGCTTCCCTGTCCTTCACTATCTTCTGGAGTTTTCTCAAACTCAAGTCCATTGAGTCAGTAATGCTATCCAACCATCTTGTTCTCTGTCACCCTCTTTTCCTCCTGCCTTCAATCTTTCCCAGCATCAGGGAGCTTTCCAATGAGTTGGTTCTTCACATCAGGTGGCCAAAGGATTGGAGCTTCAGCTTCAGCATCAGTTCTTCAAATGAATATTCAGGACTGATTTCCTTTAGGACTGACAGGTATGATCTCCTTGTAGTCCAAGAGATTGCTAAGAGTCTTCTCCAGCACCACAGTTCAATTCTTCAGTGCGCAGCCTTCATTACAGTCTAACTCTCACATCCATACATGACTACTGGAAAAACCATAGCTTTGACTAGACAGACCTTTGTCAGCAAAGTAATGTCTCTGCTTTGTAATGCACTGCCTAGGTTTGTCATTGCTTTTCTTCCAAGGAGCAAGCATCTTTTAATTTCAGGGCTGCAGTCACCATCTGCAGTGATTTTGGAGCCAAGAAAATAAAGTTTGTCACTGTTTCCATTGTTTCCCCATCTATTTGCCATGAAGTGATGAGACCAGATGCCATGATCTTAGTTTTTTGAATGTTGAGTTTTAAGCTAACTTTTTCACTCTCCTCTTTCACCTTCATCAAGAGGCTCTTTAGTTTCTCTTCATTTTCTTCCACAAAGATGGTGTCATCTGCATATCTGAGGTTGTTGATGTTTCTCCTGACAATCTTGATTTCAGTTTGTGCTTCATCCAGCCCAGATTTTGCATGATGTACTCTTCAAAGAAGTTAAATAATCAGGGTGACAATATACAGCCTTCACATACTCCTTTCCCAGTTTGGTGGTGTGTGTGCTTAGTTGCTCAGTCATGTCTGACTCTTTGTGACACCATGGACTGTAGCCCACCAGGTTCCTCTGTCCATGGGGATTCTCTAGGCAAGAATACTGGAGTGGGTCGCTCTGCCCTCCTCCAGGGATCTTCCCAACCCAGGGATTGAACCCAGGTCTCTTGCATTGCAGGTGGATTCTTTATCATCTGAGCCACCAGTGAAGCCCTAGGAACCATTTCATTTATCTCTGTCCAGTTCTAACTGTTGCTTCTTGACCTGCATACACATTTCTCAGATGGCAGGTAAGGTAGTCTGGTATTCCCATCTCTTTCAGAATTTTCCACAGTTTGTTGTGATCAACACAGTCAAAGGCTTTAGCGTAGTCAAGGAAGCACAAGTACATGTTTTTCTGGAATTCTCTTGCTTTTTCTATGCTCCAATGGAAGTTGGCAATTTGATTTCTGGTTCCTCTGCCTTTTCTAATTCCAACTTCTACATCTGGAAATTCTCGGTTCACATACTGCTGAAACCTAACTTCAAGGATTTTGTGCATGACATTACTAGCATGTAAATGAGTGCAATTGTGCAGTAATTTGAACATTCTTTGACATTGCCCTTCTTTGGGACTGGAGTGAAAACTGACCTTTTCCAGTCCTGTGGCTACTGCTGAGTTTTCCAAATTTGCTGACGTATTGAATGAAGCACTTTCACAGCATCATCTTTTAGCATTTTAAATAGCTCAGCTGGAATTCCCTCACCTCCACTAGCTTTGTTTGTAGTGATGCTTCCTAAGGTCCACTTGACTTCACACTCCAGGATGTCCGGCTCTAGGTGAGTGATCACACCATCATGGTTATCTGGGTCATGAAGATCTTTTTTGTACAGTTCTTCTGTGTATTCTTGCCATGTCTTAATATCTTCTGCTTCTGTTAGGTTCATACTGTTTCTGTCCTTTATTGTGCCCATCTTTGCATGGAATGTTCCCTTGGTATCTCTAATTTTCTTGAAGAGATCTTTAGTCTTTTCCATTCTATTGTTTTCCTCTATTTCTTTGCATTGTTCACTTAGGAAGTCTTTCTCATCTCTCCTTGCTGTTCTTTGGAACTCTGCATTCAGGCGGGTATATCTTTCCTTTCTTTTTTGCCTTTTGCTTCTCTTCTTTTCTCAGCAAATCCAGAGAGGTTCATAAATTACAAACACGTGGGCAGAGTTCAGGTTTTCACCTAGATCTTTCTCTCCTATCTCCAGGCTCTATTCATCATTCTCTTGGGTTTTTGTGATCTCAGGCAACTCTTTGCCTTCATCCATTCTTCCCAATTAACAAAGCAAGAAATTCTTCACTAGAGGAGATTGGGAGGAACTGAAAGTTTGCTCCACTTCCCTGGTGGTGGCTGTTATGAATCACTTGGTGACAAAACAAAACTGTTTCAAACCTCAAACACTGTTAGCACCAACTAGGCTTGAAAAGACAGAGAGAGAATCATCTTCAATTTACAGTTAAGAGGGAGCACTAACCACTGCCTCACATCATCTTCTGGATGTGCCCTCTGTGGGGCATCACACCAAAACTGGGGATTTGTCTAATGCTGTCACAATGAATGGGTGGATAGTCCCTTGAGATCTAACTTTCCAAAGCAAGGCTGACAAACTCATGCAGCTTTGAGGAAGCTGACCTCAGGAATTAAAGTTAATGGAAATGTCTAAGTGGAGCAATGAAAAAGAGAGTAAAACATGCAACATTTAAAACCATTTTATATTTTATGAAGCACTTTCACATATATTAATTTTTTATTTTTTAATAAGATATCTTTAAAATATTTTGTTTGGCTAGGCCAGGTCTTAGTTGTGGCATGCATGATGCAGTTCTCCAGTCAGGGGTCAAACCCAGGCTCCCTGCATCGGAAATACGGTATCTCAACCATGGACAGCAAGGGAAGTCCCGTAGTAATTTCTCATCCCATCCCTGTTCTTGTTGTTATTGTTCAGTCACTAAATCCTGTCTGACTCTTTCTGACCCCATGGACTGCAGCACGCCAGGCTTCCCTGTCTTTCACTATCTCCCAGAGTTTGCTCAAACTCATGTCCATTGAGTCGGTGATGCCATCCAACCATCGACTCTGTCACCCTCTTCTTCTCCTGCCCTCAATCTTTCCCAGCATTAGGGTCTTTTCCAGTGGGTTGACTCTTTGCGTCAGGTGGCCAAAGTACTGGAGTTTCAGTATCAGTCCCTCTAATAGACATTCAGGGTTGATTTCCTTTAGTATCAACAGGTTTAATCTCCTTGCAGTCCAAGGGACTCCCAAGAGTCTTCTCCAACACCACAATTCAAAAGCATCAATTCTTTGGCAGTCAGCCTTCTTTATGGTCCAGCTTTCACACTTGTACATAACTACTGGAAAAACCGCAGCTTTCACTATGTGGATCTTTGTTGGCAAAGTAATATCTCTGCTTTTTAATAGGCTGTCTAGGTTTGTCATAGCTTTCCTTCCAAGAACCAAGAATATTTTAATTTCATGGCTGCAGTCACCACCTACAGTGATTTTGAAGCCCAAGAAAATAAAATCTGTCACTATTTCTACTTTTTCCCCACCTATTTGCCTTGAAGTGATGGGACTGAATGCCATGATCTTAGTTGTATGAATATTGAGTTTTAAGCCAGCTTTTTCATTCTCTTTCACCTTCTTCAAGAGGCTCTTAAGCTCCTCTGTGAAGATAGGTATTATTCCATTTATAGTAGATGAGAAAATTTGATCAGAGCTTAAGTAGTCAGTTCAAAAACCATGAGCTCTCACATCTAAATCTCCTGGTTCCAGTGAAAACCTTGCCATGTTTGTAGATGAAGGGTATCCTTGGATAAAGGAACACATGTCATCATGGTTATTACAAGCTGGGCAAAAAGCTCTGTCTGCAACGAGCAGGGAGTGGGGAGGATCAGTGCTGCCCCAGAGGTGGGAGCAGATAGACAGGTGCTTGGAAGTAAGAGGACAGGGATCTTCCTAACACTTACTGGGGGTTGGACTGAACCCAGAGATAGGTGCTTCCCTAGTGGCTCAGATGGTAAAGAATCTGCCTGCAATGCAGCAGACCCTAGGTTTGATCCCTAGGTTGAGAAGAACCCCTGGAGAAAGGAATGGCTACCCACTCCAGTATTCTTATCTGGAAAATTCCATGGACAGAGGAGACTGTGGGCCTCAGTCCATGGAGTCAAAAAGACCAGAGATTGGGCTGGGAAGGGGATCAAGGAGGAGTGTCACTCTCTGGAGCACCGGCAAAAGGTCTGCCTCACCATTGTGTGACATGGGATTCATACTGAAGACCACATCATAGCAGGCAAGGCTGCCTTTGCTTAAGACCAACATCAGCCTCCTGGCAAACCCACTGTAGCACAAGTGCTTGGGGGCTCAGCCTAATGGTTAGGGTGCTGGATTTTGAGTTAGAGAGGTTTGGTTTGAGTATCTTGGGAGACTCCAGTGAGTCATGAAGAGGAGCAGAGCAGTGAGCTCTTCAACAATTGGCTTTAGGTTCACAGAGGCCACGCTTCTCCATCTGCCCTGGAACCTGGGTCCTAGGAGCTCAAGGCAAAGGCCCTGGGAAGCACCATGTCTCTGGAGAACAAGATCATGAGGTTTGACTTGTCTCTGCCACAGAGACAGCAATAAAAAATGTTGAGACAGTGGGCTGATCAGAGACTCCACTGACACTTGAATCAAATGGTCCAGTTTGTCAGCTTTGTCACAGCACTATAGGCAGTGGCACAGCTTCAGAACTTCCCTCTGGCCGTCCACCTTCAGAAGGCAGCACAGCCTGCCCAGGCCCTGCTAAGATGAATGTCAAAGCACAGAATAGGGACTTCCTTAGTGGCCCAGTAGCTAAGACTCCACATTCCCAGTGCAGGGAGCCTGGGTTCAATCCCTAGTCAGGGAACTAGATCCCACATGCCAAGACTAAAAATGATCCTGAGTGCCAAAGCTGAGACTCAGGACAGCCAAATAAATAAATCAACGATCTTTTTTTTTTTTTTTTTTAAGGTACAGAATAAACACTTCATTTCCAAAGCTAGAAACAAACAGTTCTTGGTTTTGTGGACAGGCAGCTGGGCAGATGCTCCAATGGTGCTTGTCAGTCCCCACTCCACTTCTGCCACCTCCCTTGGGTAGCTTGAAATTGACCATGGTGGGAGTATCTACATCATGGAAACTGGCAAACATCACAAATCAGAACTTCTAATTTTCCAGAATGTTTGTTTTATAACACTGACCAACACATTCCTTTTATTTTTTGGTGCCCATAAAACAAAGCCTTTTTTTTTTTTTGCGTATCACTGAGGCGGGTAGAAAGTCCTCAGATGTAACTCCAATTTCTGCTCATTTAATCTACTGTGGGCAGCAGCTGCTTTTGAGTTCTCTGCTAAAAGTGCTTATCCTTTATAATTAAGAAAACATGTTGGAATTAGAACATTTCAACCCCCCTGAGACATCCTGAGTGAGAGTAATCCAAGTTTATGCTCTTAGATTCTTCATCAGGACGCACTGAGCTTAGTGCATGCAACAGAGGTGCTAAACTTGGGGCTGATTTTCACAAGGTATGGACCACATGTCTTTCGTGCACATTGCATCGGGCCCAACATAGACCATTGAATCAATGACGATGACTGAGTTCACCCTAAATAGAAAAGAACCAAGAGGTGATAGCGATTAAGCTTCTCTTGTTCATGACCCATAGACAAGTTTAGTATAAAGATGTGAAAGCCAGCGCCTCTGACCATAAACACAACGGTGCACATGTCAGTACTCCTTTAACCCTGCCACGTGTCTACAGGGCTGCTGCCCCACAGAGCGCCCCACTGGCTTCAGGGAGATGTGCAAAAACTGTTGCAATATTTGTTCTGGACTTTGATCAAGATGCATCACTGCTGTCCTGCCAGGACCTTCTATGAGGATACTGGTCTGTCATCCTGAGCCTTCAGAGTCTCGGAACATTACAACTGTCTGCAGGGCATTTAGAGGGACTGGCCCTCTCCCCAGTTCTCCATTCCACTTCTTAAGACAGTTTCCCCTGGGCTCCAAACAAGCATGCTTGTATCCAAAGTCATTATCACACAGTCTCTTCAACTTTGGTGGTTCAGATGGTAAAGAATCTGCCTGCAATGCAGGAGACCGGGTTCAATCCCTGGGTTGAGAAGATCCCCTGGAGCAGGAAATGGCAACCCACTCCAGTATTCTTGCCTGGAGAATTCCATGGACAGAGGAGCCTGGTAGGCTACAGTCCATGGGGTTGCAGAGTCAGACACAACTGAGCGACTAACAGTACTCCTTAACTTGGCATTCCAACCCTCTTAGTCATCCCAGTCTTTCAGCCTGGGTAGGGATGAGGAATTGACCACGCCATGCTGCCCCTTTTATTGACTTTCTCACACTCAAAAAATCATTGCATATTTTTTAGTGAAAAAAGCAAGCTTTTGCATATCACTGACACAGGCAGAAGGTACCATAACAAGAAATACTGGGGCATTTTCTCTGGTGTCCTGGACGTGGGCTAAGATCTAAAGTTGGCAAGCAAAAGAACATGGGTCCATCAGGATATGTTTTTAAGAAGCCAAAGATGCAGCTAAAAATGGCTCTAACAATAAATAAAGATTTTTGTCTCGAACAGTAAGAATGTCTTCATTCTTTTGATAAGGAACTCCTCCATGTGTTGTCTTTGTTAAATCTGGATATGACACCTGGAATAGCCTACTCATGAAAGGATCTCATGAAAAAGCCTGAGGACAACGTCCTAAGGCAGGAAGAAGCCACCACTCACACTATCTCGATTTTAAGAGTTAAAATGTCTTTCTCAGGCCCCAGATTTAGAAAAGTAGAATCATCATGACTGGCTTAAGATAAGGAAGCTTTTCCCCTAAGGGCCAGTATAGCTCATCTGGTGAGCATGGCTATGTGGAAGAGGTTGAATACTCTAATTCAATAGGGTTCTGTTAAAAAATGGAAATACAAGAGTGAATGTTGGGTGGGCAGCCTGCAGGATCCACTGTGTAGCTCCATTCTATGTCCAGAGTACCACCAGCATCATGGTCAACCACCTGATCAAGGGCTACCAGGAAGAACATAATCAAAGAACACTCTCTCCTCCTCTCACCTCCAGTGAATTTAAGGGGAAGACCAGGAGAGAGGAGAGAACTTCAGAAGGTTGCCAGGTATATTAAAAACGCTCTTCCCTCTCCTCTTTTGAACACTGGCAAGCCACTAAACAGACAGGGTGCTTGATGCTGTTGCAGCTTAGAGAAAGGGGAAACACGATGCTGAAAGAGGAGGTACCAGCAAGGCAGCCTGCTTTTTCACTGGTTGCCATGGCAACAGCCTTTAACCTTCTGCAGGTTGAGTAGACTCTGCAGCAGACAGCCAGGCTCAGTTGTCTCACCAGTATGCCACCTCCAAAAGGGCTGGCGTGGGATGAGGTGACTCCAGCAACAAGTGGCTATGGAGTGTGACCCTGTGGTAGAGGCTGAAGAGTTGTGGAAGGAGTTAATTCAGAGTCAGCTCTGCTACGTCTGTGCATGAAGGAGATTCCTCAGGGTCTCCCTGAGAGAGCCAGCCCTGCCACACAGCGGGAATCTACAATGAGAGAAGCATCCATAACAGAGACGCAGTGATGAATAACAGGCTGGGTGGGGACTGCCGCCCTGCCATGGAAGATAAGGGTTCCAGCCTCCATCTGCCTTTCCTGACAAGGCACACAAGCCTGGAAGAGGAATGGGGGAGGTAAAGGACGTCCAGACTGTGCCTCGCTTACCAGACCAAGCCCCTCTAGTCAAAGTTTTCACTGTCTGGGAGAGAGCAGAAGCACTTTGAATTGTGCAAATACCGAATTTTTTCAATACACAGAGCAAAGATTATTTGAATAACAAAAAAGTGGCAAAAAGATGTTATGGAGTCTGAGCAAGATGCCTTACACAGCAAGAAAGAGAGCATCAATGCAGTAGAGTTGGAAGCTGGTGACAGTGATGGTGGGGCGGTGACAAGTTGACACTCCACCATGAACATAGAAGGAAGGCAGGGTGCTGCCGACTCTAAACTTCAAAAATATCTACATTCCACATCCTCACACCGTACACAAAAATGATGCAAAATGGCTTAAAGACTTATATATGAGATAAGACACCATAAAACTCCTGGAAAAGAACACAGGCAAAAGATTCTTTGACATAAATCGTAACAATGTTTTCTTAAGTCAGTCTCCCAAGGCAATAGAAAAAAAAAAAAATATATATATATATATATATATGTATATATATATATATATCCATATTCCAGTTAGGACTTCCCTGGTGGCTCAGATGGTAGAGCATCTGCCCACAGTGTGGGAGACCCGGTTTCAATCCCTGGGTCAGGAAGATCCTCTGGAGAAGTAAATAGCAACCCACTCCAGTGCTCTTGCCTGGAAAATCCCATGGATGGAGGAGCATGATAAGCTACAGTCCATGGGGTTTCAAAGAGTCAGACATGACTGAGGGATTTCACTTTCACTTTCATAATCCTGCTATCTATGTCTAGACATAGTGGAGGAAAGAGAGGGTGTAATGAATTGAGAGAGTAGTATTGAGATATATACATTACCATATGTAAAATAGATAGTTAATTGGAAGTTGCTCTATAGTGCAGGTAGCTCAGCCTGGTGCTCTGTGACATCCTAGAGGGTGGGATGTGGTGGGAGGGAGGTTCAAGAGGGAGGTGACATGTGTATACCTACGGTTGATTCATGTTGATGTGTGGCAGAAACCAACACAACATTGTAAAGCAATCTCCTTCCAGTTAAAAATAAATTAAAAATGAAACAAAAAGCCTACAAATAATAAATTCTAGAGAGGGTATGGAGAAAAGGGTATGCTCCTACACTGTTGGTGGGAATGTAAGTTGGTATACAGTAACTACTGAAAACAGGATGGAGATTCCTCAAAAAACTAAAAACAGAGTTGCCATTTTATCCAGCAATCCCACTCCTAGGCATGTATCTGGAGAAAGCTCTAATTTGAAAAGATACATGTATCCCAAAGTTCATAGCAGCACTATTTACAATAGCCAAGATACAGTAACAACCTAAATATCTACTGACAGACGTTAGATAAAGAAGATATGGGGTATATAAATGATGGAATATTACTCAGCCATAAAAAGAATGAAATAGCGCTATTTGCAGTGATATGGATGGACCTAGAGATTAGCATACTTAAGTGAAGTAAGTCATAAAGAGAAAGACAAATATCATATAGTATTACTTATATGTGGAATCTAAAATATGACACAGATAAACTTGTTTACAAAATAGAGACAGACTTACAGACATAGCAAACAAACTTACAGTTATCAAAAGGGAAGGGGGGAGGGATAAATTGGGAATTTGGGACTAGCAGATACAAACCACTATATGTAAAACAGATAAAACAGGGTCCTATTGTATAGCACAGGGAACTATATTCAATATCCTGTAATATACCATAATGGAAAAGAATATGAAAAAGAATATGTATGTATAACTGAATCACTTTGTTATACACTGGAAACTAACACAACATTGTAAATCATTTCCAGCCTTGGTACAACACACTGTTATTGAGAATAAATATAACTGAAGCCATAGGAATAGGGCTAGAGAAAAAAACTTTTAATATCCAGGTAGAGCCGATGATGAAGGAAGTATTCATTTGGAATACAAAATTAAAATCTTTAAAAAGGTGTTAACCTGTGAACTTCAGACTCCTAGTGGTGGGGGGGTGGTGGTGAAAGGGATTGCAAGGGGTCCTCAAGTCTGTCTTTTGAAAGGTGGGGTGAAGAGCGAGGGAGTGAGGCAAGAGATGGAACTGCAGAGAATGCCAGGATCCACAGAAGGGCTGATGCATATAAGGACAGTGAGAAGCTACTAGAATACCAATGACATAATCAATTTTGTGTCCTGAAAAGATGATTCCAGCTGCAGTGTAGGAAATGGGTCAGAAGGGAGATGGAAAGAGAGCAGTTAATGGGCCAGGACATCAGCCCTGGGATTTCTTTGGAGGGAATGATGCTGAAGCTGAAACTCCAGTACTTTGGCCACCTCATGAGAAGAGTTGACTCATTGGAAAGGACTCTGATGCTGGGAGGGATTGGGGGCAGAAGGAGAAGGGGATGACGGAGGATGAGATGGCTCGATGGCATCACTGACTCGATGGATGTGGGTCTGGATGAACTCCGGGAGTTGGTGATGGACAGGGAGGCCTGGTGTGCTGCGATTCATGGGTTCGCAAAGAGTCGGACACGACTGAGAGACTGAACTGAATGGAACAGGAGTTCTGACAATGGTGGTTTGGAGTAAGGGGTGGTGATACAAGTGAGGAAAGTAGGCAAAGCCAGATACAAGTGGCTGCTCTTGGAGATAAAAATGGGGATTAAAAGTTCATATCGTCAAAGCTATGGCTTTTCCAGTAGTCGTGTACAGACGTGAGAGTTGGACCAAAAAAAAGCTGAGTGCCAAAGAATTGATGCTTTTGAACTGTGATGCTAGAGAAGACTCTTAAGAGTCCCCTGGACTGCAAGAAGATCAAACCAATCAATCTTAAAGGAAATCAACCCTGAATATTCATTGGAAGGATTGATGCTGAAGCTGAAGCTCCAATACTCTGGCCACTTGATTTGAAGAGCCAACTCACTGGGAAAGACCCTGATGCTAGGAACGATTGAAGGCAAGAGGAGAAGTGGGCAGCAGAAGATGAGATGGTTGGATGGTATCACCAACTCAATGGACATGAGTTTGAGCAAATTCTGAGAGACAGTGAAAGACAGGGAAGTCTGGCATGCTGTAGTCCATGCGGTCACAAACAGTCGAGCAGGACTTAGCGACTGAACAACAACAAGGGAGAGGAAGGAATTAAAGATGACTTCTTGGTTTCTGAGCAACTAGGTATCATTTACTCAGACTTGGAATACTGCAGGTAAAGCAGATTTTAAACTAAGTTCAGTTTGGGATATGATTGGTTAGAGGAATCTCAGCAGCCTCTATGTAGCCATGACCACCAGGCTATTGAATAGATACTGATGTGAGTGGATGTCCATCTAAATTGGAAGTATGGAAGAGACAAGCTTGCCTTGGGGGAGACTGCACAGTGAGAAGAGAATCTTAAAGTCTGGTTAGACAAAGAGGAGACACTGACAAAGGAATACAAGGACAAGAGGATTATCTAGAGACACCTGGGGCTGTAGAACAGCAGACATTACAGAGTGATACACCAAAACCTTCTAAGTTAAATAAAGGTGCTCTTTCTGGAAACCGTTGACTTTTATTCTTAGCATCCAGAACCCCATCCATACATGGCGATAACATAAATGTATTGATAGCTAAGATAAAGGCCTTCCCTGGCGGCTCAGTGGTAAAGAATCTGCCTGCTAATGCAGGAGACACAGGTTCAATCCGTGAGTTGGGAAGATCCCCTGGAGAAAGAAATGGCAACCCATTCCAGCATTCTTGCCTGGGAAGTCCCATGGACAGAGGAGCCTGGTGGGCTACAATCCATGGGGTTGCAAAAGAGTTGTGCATGATTTAGCGACTCAACAACAACAAGCTAAGATAAAAAAGCAGATGATGAGTTAATATGTTCATTATAGAATCTTTACAGCAGAAAGAGAATGACTTTTTTGTTACAGCTTACTGGGCTGAGCTGGAAAACTTGACCATCACTTTAACATCGGTAGGGGGTAGCCTCACTGTTCTCAGAAAACTTTCTAATCACAGAAGCTTCACACTCAGCTGCTGCTGGGCCTAACGTGACTGCAGGCCAGAGAACTGATGCACAATCTGATTTTGCAATCTCAGGGCCAAGAAGTTGGACAGGGCCCAGAATTTGTTGGATTACTTCAGAGTTTTAGGGGTTTTTCTCCCCTCTCTGAGGAACATTTCAACCTAATGAAGAAAGTCTCAAAACCCACAATATTTAATTTCTTTAAAAAGCAATCAACCAAAGTCAGATAATGCTTTGAACACAGAAATAACAGGCAACACAGCCCTCTTGTCAGTACGGCAGGATCTTTACTGGTGGGCCTGCCTTTCCCTTTCAGCAGGCTGGTTTTGTAAGTAACATCGCCACCTAGCAGTCTTTTTCTGGAAAAATCACCAGCCGAATACAGAGGAAAGAAGCTTTAGACAGTTTAGATTTGTCTGGGATTCACTATGTGTGAGATGAATTTGAGCAAAACTTGAAATGTGAATGTAATTACCTTTGAAAATATCTTTTCCTCAAATACGGGTATTGAAATGATTCTCTGATAAACAACCTTATAACAGGCTGTAATAAGCAATTCCGTCAAGATGAAAATGATGGCAAAAGGCAAAACAGTCAATTGATAAAACCTCAGTACATTTGTAGCTAATACAAGCCTCCACTGGTGGCTTCTTAGGGAAAAGAGATCAGTATTTTTGTTCAAAGTGTATAGTGGGGAACAGTTTCTTGGCAAGAGAACCTTTATATAAGAAATCACATGTGTCCAATGGAAACCTAAGTGACATTTTAATTCATGTCAGGAGCTTGACTCACAAACTAAGCCAAAGTTGCTTCTTAAAAAAGACAAATAAGCACTTGAAAATCTGCTGGGCCAGATTGTACCTATAGTCAACACTAATGTATCATACACGTAAAAATTAAGAGGATAGATTTCACGTTGTGTTCTTATCACAATAGAACAAATTGAAAACAATAAACTTTTGTGTTTTCACAAAGGTAAAAAACCTAACATTTATTGAGCGCTTACTGTTTGCCCAAACACTGAGCAAAGCACTTTTCCATCACTGGTAGGTTCCCTGTGTTGCTGTTGTTCAGTTGCTAAGTTATGTCCGACTCTTTGCAACCCCATGTACTGTAGCCCACCAGGCTCCTCTGTCCATGGGATTTCCCAGGCAAGAATACTGGAGTGGGTTGCCATTTCCTTCTCTGGGGAATCTTCCTGGTCTAGGGATTGAACCTGGGTCTCCTGCAGCTGAGCCACCATGGAAGCCCCAGGGAAGCCCCTATAGGTCTCTCCAAGAAGGTATCACTGCTACTAGTGCCAATGGCACAGAGGAACTGAACCATGGGGACAGCATAAGGCAGTAAGTCTTGGAGTGAGGATGCAAACCCAGATGAGTCTGATTTCAGAACCTGAGCTCTTACCTGCTAGGCTGCAATACTTTCCTGCTATGCTAAATGTCAGATGTGCAGCAAGTTAAAACACTAGTTAACAGAATAGAGAAAGTTTCTCTTTTCTAGTCGAGTTGCTTTTGAAATGGCATGAAAGAAAATGCTCTCAATTTGGTCACAATGGCACTTGTCTCCTATGATATTACAAGCTACTTAAAAATTACCAGAATTTTATCCCTTGAATCATTTTAAACTCTGCCCTGGATCCTCTGATCAATGCCTTTAACTAGCTAGACTGGTAGGTACTTTGACCAATCATGCTGTCTCTTTAGTGACATTTTGCTATTTTTTAAAGATTTTTTTTTCTTGATGTGGACCATTTTTAAAGTCTTTATTGAATTTGTTACAATATTGTTTCTGTTCTCTGTTTGATCCCAACCAGGGATCAAACCCACACCCCCTGTACTGGACGGTGAAGTCTTAACCACTGGACCACCAGCCAAGTCCCTCATTTTGCTTTTTGATATCTTGAGAGAGAATTCCCTTCTTGTACCTGTCAGTGATGTGCCTTTAGCCATCAGTGAGTCTGTCTGTCCTGTCCACTTTCACTAAGGGATCTGAGTATCATACCCTGAGGAGAGGATTTGTGCAAACATTTCTCTGCAGGTAATTTGTATATTGCATATGGCTCATGCAATATAGATCAGTGCTTCTCAGACTTTAAGGTTGCATTTAAATCACCTAGGAATCTTGTTAAAATGTAGGATCTGAGATTCTGCCTTTGTAACAAGCTCTTAGACAAAGCGAATGATGCTAGTCTGTGGACCACAATTTCAGTACCAAGGGGCTCAAGTATTCTTGCTGGGAAATCCTTGGACAGAGGAGCCTGGCAGGCTACAGTCCATGGGGTCGCAAAGAGTCAGACATGACTAACTGACAAGACAACAATAACTCAAAACTACCCAGTTTTCCTTGGGTCTGAGAGAAAATCTGATTTGATTTCAAACTCAGGGAGAAAAAAAAAAAACCCTCCCTATCATTTTCTCATTTTCCCTAAGTTTGTATATATATGATCATAAGAAATCAGGTTTGATATAAACCGAGTTAGGTTTTTATGTTTTCAAACAAAGGTATCTACAAAAATTACTTTTTAAATAAAAAATTTTCACGTGGGCCCTAAATCTATGGTTTCAAAACATTTTTTCTTCTTGGCTTCAAAGTTTTTGAAATGTATATCCCTGTTGTAAGTGAGATCATGGAGAATTTGACTTGAAACTTCTAGAACCATCTGGCTACTAAAGAGCTGCCCATTCTCCAATCCGATCTAGGGACAGGCAAGTAGAAAGTTTCTTTGGTCAGTATACACTAAATCCCAAACTCTGGACAATAAAAGGAACAAAATCAGGTTTTAGAACTGTTGTGAAATTAGCTCCTTGACAGTCCTTTTTAAATAAGAGCCAACTGTGGAATTTCCTAGATTTATTCAGAGTTCTCTTTCAGTTACCTTTGTTCCTACGCTCTTCCTGTTACTGTCAGCATCACTCATTTTTGTTCTGACAAGGAGATATACAATCTCTATAACAGGGGCAAATGGAAAACTCCTACATTGGGTCCCAAATTCAAATTGCACAAGTGGCCACAAGTGAAATGAATGAGACATAGTTAGAAATTGATCACGTCAAAAGAGAAACAAATAATTCCCTGAAAATTCAATATAAATGACCAGAATAATGTTATTCAGCCAAGGGATGCAGTAGTAGAAGAACAATGCCTACGACAAAGGAGGTGATGGGTTTCCTCTGTTTTGTATTGGCAAAGCTGTATTTGGTCTAGTGTGGTGTTTAGATGTGTGCATGCAAGAGTGTGTGTGTGAGAGAGTCAGACATGCAAGAGTGTGTGTGAGTGAGACAGAAGGAGGGGCAGTCATGATTTTAGGAGAAACAAAGAAAAAGATGAACAGATTTCAAAAAGATAATCCAGCTGGTGGTTTATCTTTCTGAAGATAAATGATTGGAAAAAATATGGTGAGAAAGCTTCAAACTGTCATAGATTAAAAGGATATTTACCTTTGAAATGTGTTGATTTGGGTTTTAGAGTGAAAGTTAAACCTACTGATAATGGATGAATGGGTGGATGGATGGGTAGACAGACAGGCCATTAACTGAACACATTCTAGGTGCCACGCACTCTGTCAAGAATTCTAAATAGACTACATAATTTTATT
The DNA here is from genome assembly GCF_029378745.1 of Bos indicus. NCBI lineage: Eukaryota > Metazoa > Chordata > Mammalia > Artiodactyla > Bovidae > Bos > Bos indicus. The sequence goes on from NC_091765.1 coordinate 92,943,110, forward strand.
CTCCAAAAAAAAATCCTTTACAATTAGTATTATCCTCATATGAAAACTGATAATTCTGAGGCATAGCAAACTAAAGTCATTGACCAGGTGACTTCATACTTTGTACTCTTAACATCCAGTTCACAGCCCTGTGGAGTGATCATTGGAAGTTCACTGCTCAGATCTCCCTCAAAGAAACACCTTGCTGGCCACCTGGGAGAAGTGCAGTCAGCCGACAATCTCCAGCTGCCAACATCCTCAGGCTCTACTTCAGCTTTCTACCAGAGACCGTGCTGCTTCTGAGAAGCCCCTGCCAGTGACTGGACATGCCAGTGTCAGGGTAGAGGGGATGGTAGGGCTGGATCTCTGCCCACCATGGAGCTCATCTGATAGGCAGTCTATTCTTGGGATCTCCCGTTGAGTTGTCCCAGACTGTTAGATCAGTGTTGCAATCAGACGAGTGTTGCCTCACTGGGCAAACCCACTCCTGTCTCCTCCCCACTTTGATCTATCCTAGGAGTTAGTCGGTCTTCCCAGGTGGCTCAGACAGTAAAGAATCTGCCCACAGTATGGGAGTCCCAGGTTCAATCCCCAGGTCAGGAAGATCCCCTGGAGAAGGGAATGGCTAATCACTTCAGTATTCTTGCCTGGGAACCCCATGGACAGAGGAGCCTGGCAGGCTACAGTTCATGGTGTTGCAAAGAGTCGGACATGACTGAGCAACTAACAAACACATGTAGGAGTTAGTCAACAAGGGGAAAAAAAAGGAAGAAAGAAATTTCTTCTTCTCCAACATCCATCTCAGCATCTGTTTCCTGGGAGGCCCAATTCACACACCGGATCTTCAAATATTTGGAGTCCCATCACATGAAAGAGCAATTGTTTTCATACAGTGATAAGCGGTTGAATTATAGTATTATACAGTGACTGGAATAGTAGGGAAGTGGCTTTTATATGCACAGAAGGAAGAACTTTTTAACTGTTGTTGTTTAGTCACTAAGTCGTATGTGATTCTTTGCAAACCTGTGGACTGTAGCCCGCCAGGCTCCTCTGTCCATGGGATTTTCCAGGCAAGGATACTGAAGTGGGTTACCATTTCCTTCTCCAATTCTAACTACTAGAACTGCCCAGACAGTGAAATGGGCTGACTCAAGACTGATGAGTTCCTGGTCACCACAGTCATTTGGGCCAATTGGAGGACTGCTTGGCATACAAAGGCTGTATGTCATTACTATTATCCCCATCCCATACACTCTGGGGCATCTAACATGATGAAAATCCACAGAGCTGAGTAGCAAAAATCAAATTAATTAATTAGGAAGCCACACCAGGAGGACCAAACCTCTGAGTTCTCAGTGGCTCCAAGCTTCTGGGTTCACACATCCACACTTGTAGACTTCCAAGGCAGCCCAGAGGTGCTCCTGGACAGATCAGCCTTTGCCCACATATTTTTCTTTTTCTTTTCTTTAATCAAAGCGCTCTAACAAGTGAGTTAAAGCTGTGGGTTCATTAGGCCCATGGGCTATTTGGCTGGATCAAAACCAAACTGCACACATGCTTTATTAAACAGACTGTAATATGAGGTTCAGTTACTTGATGAAATTCTAATGATGCCCTCCACGGACACCCGGTTCTCAAGGTCAATACCTTGCATACCAGAGCTAGAAAGATTCTCCTTTTCAGAGCTGTTATTAAAATTCTCCTCCCTTCAAGACACACCCACATCTATGAGGGGATACCCACTTGTCCTCTTCCAGGACTTCTATGATGGTGAGATTACATAAATAATCATATATTTTAGATAGTGAAATAAGGTGTGGGAAAGTCTGATAGAAAAACAGTAACCAAGTCAGCATAGGGATTTGTCTATAAGGAGATATTCATTATGTCTACAAATATTTACTGAGCACCTATCAAAGGTTAGAGAAGCTTGCAGGTGCTAGAAACACAATGATGTGCCTGACAAGTTTCTGATTTCCTGGAGGATATATTCAGATGCCATTGAGACAGCCCACTGACCCTTCACTGAGAACAGCAAGCAAAGCCACAATCCCTGATTGTGAACCTACAGAGAGAGTGCCGGGGAGTCTCCAAACTTCCCTCTCTTCCATCTCCAAATTCCTGCAACATCCCTGCCATTTAGAGTCCACATTTTCAAGAAATACTTTATTATACTACTAGTGCTCTGAAGCAAATGCATAAAATTTGCAAGAGGGGTTTAAAAAAAAAAGCAAGCTCAGCATATTGGGGAGCTTTTAAAACTGATGATGCAGCTGACCTCCTGGAGACAAAGGCAGTGGGAGGGCTTTACTGGTCTAAATAAATAGGAGTCTCTGGGCTGAGAACCCACAGTGTGGATCTGAAGCTGAAGTCTGAACTCCACCTTGAGGCAGAATGAGGTTCACCCCTGGAGCTCTGATTCTTATGCTGCTGGCCTTCAGCCTCTCTCCTGTCCATGGTGAGAACCTTCGCTTGTTATCATTCGTGCTTTGAGCTCAAGTGGTCTTCAGCCATTTCAATTTTTTTTCCAATCAGATAATGAGGGGAAGTGTGAATGAAGTGGGGGAAACTGCTCAACTGCTCCTAGATTTCTAAAAGAAAGGTGTTCAGAGATTTAACTCTTAGAGGCTGGAAACACTTGTATTGTTAAGACTGTCATCCAGAGAAGGCGGAGATGCTGGAGGTCCCAGGTCCGTGGGACTGACACTCAGCAGCCTATTTCTGGCCTTTTTCAGATGCCTCTCTGCCTATAACTCATTTTTTCCAGATATCTCGTCTTCACTTTGCCTCTCAACGCTACCCCTTTTTGACCAAATGCTATTGACTCCAACCCGTTGGTCTCCTGCAGGGATAGTCTAATACAGTGTTTTAGGGTCAGCTCTGACATGAAACATTGTAAGTACAACAGGAGTCCTCAAGTACACACTTCTGCCAAGAAGCAGACTTCCAAGTCTAAACGGGGAGGATTTCTTTGTGTAAATAGGTAAATATCTAGCTAAAAGATAAATTTTTATGCAACTGAAGGGATCATCAGATTCCACCAGGAATTATCATGTGTAGGATGAGATACTTCGTTCAGGTGCAGAGGACCAGTTTTTGTTCTTAAAATGTGGGGATATTTTTTCCTGATTTTAACCCTGTTTCATGTCATTTCATTCTTTAAGACCCTCGTCTCTTTCTCCTTCCATGAAGCTTTTCCATGGCTGCTGGCAAAGTCCTCTGTTCTCATTCATGCAGTTTGGACCTTGGGGGAAATACAGCATTCTGTGATACTTTAGTTTTTGTTTCTTTGTTTCCCCCACTAAAGTGTAACACCTTTAGAGCCTGGTTCCTTTATTTGCAATTCTGTGTCCAGCGGAGTGGTGGGCACTAGGGTTAAAGAAAGTAGAATTCCTTGAAATGCATAAGACAGGTTACCTATTAAAGTAATGAGTACATTTTTTGTTGTTGAATACAAACAGTTGAATGTTTATAATTGGTAGTTTTTGATAATGATTTGCAACTGAGTTAGAGGACCAACAGATTAAACAAAAACAAAAAATATCTTCATGGTATTTCCTTAGAGAAAGAGGGCGGGTTCGGAGAGTAGGGGGTAATGATAAGAAAGAGCTCGATAGGGTTAAAACTTGATAATGCTCTGGGAGACTCAGTTAACTAGTTCATTTCTGGCTTTTTATGTATTAGGAGTGAAGATTGATCAATTTTATGTTGCATGAATTATAACTGAGTTATTAGTTCCCACAGTGGCCGTTCTCAAATTTTATTATATGGGCAACCACCTGAGTACCAATATAATGATGTCACAAATTTTAATAGGTATTGTATTTTTAAAAAGCTGATTTTATTTTTAAGGTTTTGATAGAAAATGTTTGAAAATAAGCCAAGACAAGCAGAAATTCACAAACTAAAGGCATATGGGTGGAAGTATTGACTTGAAATATTTAAATCTTCAAATGCACAGTATGAAAGATTACCGATTAATTCTAGTTGTGAATTATATGCCAAAGGGATTAAAATAACTGATTCTGTGTTTATAGGTGTTCTGGAGACCAATAACACAAACTTAAAGTGTAAATGCATTCGAAAGACTGTCAGCTTTTTCCCCGTTAATCTCATTGAAAGACTTAATATCATCCCCCGTGGGCGTGGATGTCCAAACACAGAAATCATGTAAGTTGCAATAAAAAATAATGTATGCTTCCTTGAAGTGATTAACTTGGAGTATTACTAGCAATTAATTCTCAAACTAATAATGAGAATCAGTAAAACTTGTTAAGTACATACTTTGCAGGGGTATGGGTGAGGTCCTAGCTAACTCACATGCTTCACGAACATTCACTCACTGTATTCTTTCAAGAGCCCTTTCAGGTATATCTGTTGTTACCATTCCTTTACAAATGCAGAAACTGAGGCTTAGGGAAGCTAGCTAACTGCCCTGAGGCATACCACTAGACAGGGTCAGAACCAAGATTCTTCTCTATTCCGTCAAACTCCAATTGCCAGCAGAGACAGAAAATTTGTTCCCTAGAAGTTAAAGAGCAAGAGAATAAGTACCCACATCAGTCCTTGGTCAGAATGTCTGTCTATCTTATGGAATCATCCTTTAGGTTCTGTCAACTGTGAACCCCTAACTCTGCTTTAAAAATTAGGCTAAGGGGACAGTAATGGCTACAAGAAATTTAATAGACATTTTCTTTTATTGTGATGGTATATCCTCTTTCAATAAGCCCTTTTCTGTACTCCCAGAGACATCTGTAGATTCCTTTATTAGGGCATTTTCCACGGCATATCAAATGAGACAAACATTGCATGTAAAGCCCCTAGTACAGTGCCAGACAGAGTAATAAATGTTCAGCAACTGTTAGCTGTAATTATTCGGCATCATTGTATTGAAAGATTCAGGTTGGTTTGTCTGTTTTTCTCTTTCATTCCATCAGAAAATAAGTTCTTTACAGATAGAAATCAGACATTATTCATTTCCCTATTCCTGATGTTTATCCCTTTCTTTTCAGATGGGAGAGGGTCAGCAAATGTTGGATTGACTATTTTTAAAGGAGCTTGTAGATCTTTTAACTATCACTGCCTAGAACTGTGATTTCTTCTTCCTGGATCCACCTTGAATGAACCAAGGTGCCCCGCAGCACCTTGAACTACAGTCAGAGCATCCTTCTCAGGGCAGCCCTGGCTTGGCTTTCATTAGCAACTCTTCCCTTGGCTGCTTTAACCTTTGGAAATATTTGTAAGCAGCTACTTTTTGTTTGGGCTTCCCTGGTGGCTCAGATGATAAAGAATCTGCCTGTAATGGGGGAGACCTGGGTTCAAACCCTGGGTTAGGAAGATCCCCTGGAGGAGGGCATGGCCACCCACTCCAGTATTCTTGCCTGGAGAATCCCCATGGACAGAGGAGTCTGGCAGGCTACAGTCCATGGGGTCGCAAAGAGTCGGACACGACTGAATGACAAAGCACAGCGCTTTTTGTTTGTCCCATTTTGATATTAGGGCTTTGGGTTTCGGACTAGTTGTGCTTCACTTGTAATAAAGAAACATGGGATATCAAAAATAAGTAGGGATTTTTCTTTAGAAAGACATTACATTTCACTACTATCACTGACAATAAAAATTCTGACTAAACCGTGATTGTTGCCCTCCAACTTGGAGATGTGAAGTATAGTCATGACCTATTTAGGAGTAATTCCTCTGGCTGTCTAGAGCAGCAGTTCCCAGTCTTTTTGGCACCAGGGACTGGTTTCATAGAAGACAGTTTTTCCACCGACCAGCATTGGGGGATGGTTTTGGGATGATTCGAGTGCATTACATTTACTATGCACATTATTTCTATTATTATTACATCAGCTCCACTTCAGATCATCAGGTATTAGATCCCAGAGGTTGGGAACCCCTGGTCTAGAGAACAGAGGCTTTCTTCTGTTTTTTTATTACCAGTTTCTCTGTTATGAGTCAAGTCTCTCATCTCTCTACCAGGGGAAGAAATACACTCTAATTTTCTCTACTTAAACCTTAATTGTTTTAAAGTGAAAAAAATTTATCTTCTCACCAGAGTCTACATTTCTGAATTTTAACCAGATATATAAGCAAAAGTTGCAAATAATTATGAAAAATTCATGGCAGTCAGTAGTGAAAATACTCTAGTCCAGACAGTCAGAAATCTGTATTTCTATCATGAATTCAGAAACCAAATTGGAAGGCTCTGGCCAAGAGCCCAACAGGTCTATGACCTCTGATTCTGTAGTTTTCAATTACAAGAGTAGAGTTTCAAAGCTAGATGGATGGATCTTTGCCATCTGTCATTTTATAGCTAAAATGAGACACATCAAGAAATCACGTTTTGTTCAAAGTCACCCCAATGGACAGTAGACTCTCCCAGTTTGCTGTAAACTGGTAAACCTCATTTCTTTCACTGCTGGTAAGATATTTTGGCACTTGGTAACCATTCAGATATGCCCAGGTGGAGAAGTGGCTAAAACTGGGGGTTATGGAGTCAGCCAACCTTTATTTGAATCCTGCTTTATCATGCGTTTCTTGTACAATCTTGGACAAATTATTTAAAGTCTTCTTGAGGAAGCCTCAAGTTCCTCATCTGAAGGTGAGGAAATAGTATTTCCTTTAGCACAGGATTCTTGTGAGATTAATTGAGATAATTCATATTACCTGCTAAGCATAGTGGCTGGCACATTTTAAGTGCTTGATCAATATCAATGGATGATTATTCCCTACTGCCTTTCCCGTTGCTTAATTTTCAGAACATTGAAGTCTTGCTCACTGATGGTTCCATCAAATGCAGGTGTCACTCAGAGAAATTGGCTCTGTAAACCTCTCCCACAGTAAATTTCATTGGATTTTTTTTTCACATAAAAGGTCTTTAAGAGAGAGTTTTCTTTAGTCTATTTTGTTTTCCCAAGCTCAGTGGACAAACACATTTTAAAGATATTATGATATAGCTTTTGGAGAAAAATGGCAATCCACTTCAGTACTCCTGCCTGGAGAATCCCATGGACAGAGGAGCCTGGTGGGCTGCAGTCCATGGGATCACAAGAGTTGGATAAGACTTAGTGACTTAACGGGCTTCCCTGGTGGCTCAGCTGGTAAAGAATCCACCTGCAATGCAGGAGACCTGGGTTTGATCCCTGGGTTGGGAAGATCCCCTGGAGAAGGGAAAGGCCCACTCCAGTATTCTGGCCTGGAGAATTCCACAGACTGCATACTCCATGGAGTCACAAAGAGTCAGACACGACTGAGTGACTTTCACTTTAACTTTAGCGACTAAACCAACATCTTAAAACTTCAGGAGTGAGCCAAACTTGGAGTCTGTTATTTGTTCTGTCTCCAATTCATGCAAAGGTTGTCAGCAAAATACTAACCTCTGACAACTGAGAGTCTGTCAATTCATATTCAGTTCCACCAACTCACACAGTGAGTCTCAAATGGGGATTTTCTTAATGATCAGACTTCATGCTGCAAATAACCTGCTTCACATCTAAAACTGCCCACCTCCTAATATATCTCCTGTGGGAATCTTTTTTTTTATACTCAACTCTTTCCTAAAATGCAGGACTGATTGCTTTATTTTTATTTATTTCCCCCCAGAGTCTGGATGAAGAATAAGCTAGTTATCTGCTTGAACCCTCAAGCCAAATGGACACAAACACTAATCAAAGTGTTAAGGTGAGTCAGGCATAGCCACGGTTTGTAGATTTCAATTGTACTGGAGGGTTTCCTTTTTCCAGATAGTCAAAATGGGGGTCACTTTAAATTTATGAAATGTTACTAAGACAAATACCCATTCTTCACTATTATTACTTATCAGATGGAGTTGAGATGCCTCATTCTGGCAGCTCGGTGAACTAACCTGGAAACCAGTGGGCACAAAATTCCTTATTTGAAATCTCCAGGGGAAAGCCACAGTTTCTGGCAAGTCTTTCTCTAAGCCTGACTCTCTTGTCTTATTTTTGTCTTCTCACAGCAAACGTATTTTGTCAACTTCACCAGCTCCAGTGGTTAAGAAAAGGAGTGACTGATGCCAATATTCCCATCAAGGACACCTATGTTCCCCCAACATTCCTGCTCCGGGTTTTAGTTTTGTGTTTGGTTGAATCTTTTCCAGAAAAAAGATCTTCCCCATCTGCTTTATTTTAAAAATACAGTACCCTACAAACTCAGAGTTTGGAGGAGGAGTCATTAAGGAGGAAAGTTTCTTTAAGGCTAGTTCCTTCATTATAAATGATAAAGGTTACTTTCAATAATATACCTGTTGTTGAACGCTGAATTTTCCTACAAAACAAGTGGCTTGAATTAAGGAGGAAATGATGGAATGCATTTCAATCATTTTACACCCTAAGAATAGCAAGCTTCCATAAGAGATTTAAAAAGCTGCCTGGGAAACCCATGGAATTTTAGCCTTACAAGAAACAGAGTGTTCACGTAATAGACATCCTTCATTTAAAAGCTCACTATTGAGAGAAAAAAGGTCCTTCTACTTTTAAAGATTTTCTTTATAAGATTTACTCTCACAGATAAAGCTAAGAACACTCAAAGACCCCCAGACTTAAATTCATAAAATTTTCAGGAAAAGCATTTAAAGGGTGATATTTAGATGTATTCTTTCATGCATTTGCTTTGATGAACTTTTTTTAAAAATCACATCTTGCACAGACTTTTTTTCTTTTTTTCGTCTTCAGTGTTCAATTCTTTAATGCTTTCTATTAATCTAATGCTCTTCAATAAACTTAAGCAAATGTTTTATTTAATTATGAGCAATTCATTCTTAATGGAGCATTTTTTCAGAAGTCTGCTCGTGAAACCATTTACCCCCAATTAGGACTTGAAGCCATGTGCTCGGACTCAAACCCAACCAAAACCCAGTTTGGGAGTGGAATTCACATGGCCAAGGCTTGAACCCAGACAAAATCCATGGTCTTCCAACAGAGATCACTGACCTGGTTTCAGGACCTAATGAAGTTCAGGTTCTTTGATGAGAGACAAAGTGATAGCTAAGAAGTGGATTTATTCAGAGAGAAACACACTCCATATACAGAGTTTGGGCCATGGCAGAGGGTGAGTCAGTGGTCCCAAAATGTGTTTTATGGGATGGGTAATTTCATAGGCTAATGAGTGGGAGGATTATTCCAACTGTTTGGGGGAAGGGATGGAGATTTCCAGGAATTCAGCCACTGCCCACTTTTTGGTCTTTTGGTGGTGCCTTGGAACTGCCATGGTGACTCTCAGTGTGTCATTCAGCTTGCTAATTGAGGATCAAGGTCTAGTCGAAGTTGACTGGTCTGCCATTTTGGACCCATGAGATTCTAATTGGTTTGTGTTGTGTCCTGGGGCTATGTAATTCTTTCAAAACTTGTTCCCTGCCCCCTTCCCTCCTGTTTCACTCCCAGCATGCTCAGGTTCCAAGCTCTATTTGGTTCCCTCTTTCGTTTTTTGCTTTTGATTTTTAGATTTATTTTTACTGAAGGTTTCTTGGGAGGGAGTAAGGAGTATCTATAAATGCTACATTTTCTGTTGTCCACAACTCAATGTTTACTTCTTTATTCCTAACACACACACACACACACACACACAAGGATTATAAAATGTCATCAAAATCCTGCATTCATTCTTTAGTTTTATTTTGATCTGTTTGAGAATGTAGCTAGCATTCAGGGCACTCAAAAAACAAAACAAAACAAAACAAAAAGCCAAATTTACTCTTGCAATACTAGGTGGGTTAACACCCTGGGTTTGCATATGTAGAAGCTGAGACTAGAGGGGTTAAGTTACATGCTCAAGGCCTTACAGCTACTAAACAGCAAGTCAAAATTTGAACACAAGCAGTCTGGCACCAGAATCCCTGCTTCTAACACCTCCACTAAACTGATTCCATATAGGGTAGGGTACCATCAGCTTCATTTTACAGAAGCAGGAACTAAGTCAAAGAGATATTCACAAGTCCCAAGTCACATAATTAGTAAGAGACATAACCAGAATTTGAACCCAGGGCCACCTGACTCTTAAGCTAATGCTCCTAACTGTGACACTACACTGCCTAAAGTCTTCTTGCCCCAAAATGTATTTTTTCCTCCAATTCCTCACCTCCTCCCCTCCTTTCCAGGACCAATCAAAGCCAGAAAAAGGATGGGAGTTCCAGGATGTTCAGGCCTCCACCTCAGTTGGCATATCTATTGAGCGTGATTGAGGGGGATTAGACAGTGGGAGGGCAAATGCAGAATGAAATGCAAAAATCAGGGCCCTCGAGGGCTTCTAAACTTGCTTTAAAAAAAAACAACAACGACCACCTAAGCACCCATTCCTCAAAATTCACAGTAGATTTAGGGGTATTTGGCCTGATTTAGAACAGGAATAGTAACCCAAAGTTAGATGCAGGATAACTTGGTGAGTCAGTTAATTGAGTGAGGAAAAGGGATCCTTAGCTGATCTGAATGGGTTGGGGTCTAGAAGGGAGAATGGTGAAACAGTATGGCAGAATTTAGGCCATTTATGTCTATATAAATAAGCTGTTGTTGTAGTTTGGTTGCTAAGTCATGACCGACTCTTTTGCGACCCCATGTACCGGAGCCAGCCAGGTTCCTCTGTCCATGGGATTTCCCAGGCAAGAATACTGGAGTGGGTTGCCATTTCCTTCTCCAGGGGATCTCCATGACCCAGGGACTGAACCCACATCTTCTGCATTAGCAGGTGGGTTTTTCTTACCACTGAGCCACCAGGGAAGCCCACACACATACATATAAACACATGAATTATTTAAAATCCATATAAGATAGAATTGCAGGGAAAATACAAGCTAATCCTGACCAAAGCAGAATGTTCAACTCTGAAAAAATGGAATAAGAAGCTGTAAGGCCAAGCTACACAGGATCTTAGATGGAGAAAACAGGGAACCTTAACAAAGTGAGTTGAGCCCCTCTGGCTCTGTGGACACTCCTCTGAGCAGCAGAGGCCCAAGGGCGGAATCATCCTGATTCTCCAAGGGAAGCAGAATTCTCCTTTGTTCCAGCTGAAGGAGCTCAGCCCCACCTCACTGGGAAATGGGCTTCCCAAAAGAATGAGTTCTGTCCTAGGGTTTTCCTTTTCCCACTGCCTTCCTTTCTACAATTCTCCCCTCTCATATGACATTTTACAGCCCCCAGCTCTAGATAAGGATTAGCATACAGCCTAGGCTTTACTTGCTCTGAGATGACATTTGGAGGCACTTTGGAACAGAATGAGTGGTTGACAAAAAACCTGGTAGAACTGAGAAAAAGAGGAGGGCCGTGAATCAGAAAGGTGATATTTGAGAGACATGCCATTTTGTGACCCTCAAGGACTGAAGTTCTCTTGTGTAATCTCTTTGAAGAGCAGCATCTGCAACTTTTTAAAATATGTATTTCTCAAGCTTTTCTCCAAACCTAATACATAAGACACTCAGGAGTTGGGCCCAGCAATTTGTAGTTAACAAACTGTGGTATAATAAAAATTATATCTGGTCCTTGTCTCTGGTTCCTGGCACAGCACTCCAAAAACCCTTGGAATTGCCTGTTAGGAGTGTTTTTGTTTGTCACAATGAGCCCTGTTCAAACACATCTGAGTTTATTCTATTGAGGTGACTATTGGTGAACTCCTGAATAACTTCAAGGGCAGGGATGGTTGCCAGAAGAACCAACCACATGATTAGAGGGTTGGAACTTCCTGGTTGAGTTCAATCATCAATGGCCAATGGTTTAATCAAGCATACCCCATAATGAAACCTCTGTAAAAACTCCTAAGGAACAGCATTTGGAGAGCTTCTGGGTTGGTGAACACATTGAGATGCTGAGAGGGTGGTGTGCCCAAAGAGGGTATGGAAGCACCTCCTCCCCCACACCTTATCCTAGGCAACTCTTCTATTTGGTTATTCCTGAATTGTATCCTTTGTAATAAATCTATAACAATAAGTAAAGCACTTTCCCAAGTTGTATATGTCATGCTAGCAAATTATCAAATCGGGGACAGGGGAGAAGTCATAGGAATCTACAAATTTGTAGTTGGCAAGGCAGAAATGTGGGTAGCCTGAATACCCCATTTGCAACTGGTGTCTGAAGTAGGGGCAGCCTTGTCAGATTGAGCCGTCAGGATGTATGGTCTATGCTAACTGCAGATGATTAGTGTCAGAATTGAATTGTTGGACACCCAATTAGTATCAGAGAATTAGAAAGGTGGTTGATGTCAGTAAACACTTACAAAAAAAGTTTGACACACCCTCCAGGTGGTTATGATGCCTGTAAAATTTGAAAAGCACTGTTCTAGGGTAAGCATTTCCAATGCTTACAGTATATTAGAGCCATCTAGGGAGCTTTCTTTTTTTAATATTTTTTAGGTTAATTGTTATAACTTACATACAGTAAAATTCACCCTCTTTAAGTTTTCAGTTCAATGGTTTAGTTTGAATAGTCCCTTAGTCAGCTTGGGCTGTCCTAACAATGTATCACACATGGACTGGATGGCTTATAAACAACAGAAATTTAATGTTCACAGTCTGGAGGCTAGAAGTCCAAGATCAGAGTGCAAGTATGACTGGATTCTGATGAAAGCCGAGAAGTGAGTTCTCTGGTGATCCTTGTAAGGGCACTAATCCTATTCAGGAGGGCTCCGCCTTTATGACATCATTGTAATGCTAATTACCTCTGAAAGGTCCCACATCCTAGTATTATCAGAATGAAAGGTACAGTTTCAACACATGAATCTGGGATGAGACTACCCAGTGAAGAGTGATGAGACTACCTGCAATGCAGGAGACCCAGGTTCAACCCCTGGGTTGGAAGATCTTCTGGAGGAGGACATGGCAACCCACTCCAGTATTCTTGCCTGGTGAACTCCATGGACAGAGGAGCCTGTCGGGCTACAGTCCGTGGGGTCACAAGAGTCAGACCCAATTCAGTGACTAAACCACCACCACAAACATTCAGTTCATTGCAGGCCCAGCCCCTGTTCTGTTCCTATAATCTTGTCGTTTCCAGAATGTCATACAAATGGAACCATACAATGTACAGCCTTTTGTCAATTTTCACTTTGCATAATGGTTTTGAGATTCATCTGTTGTTGACGGTATCAACAGTTTACTCTTTGCTGTCCCTAACTACTGTTCTGCTGCATGAATATGCCACGATATGTTTATTCATTCACCAGTTGACAGTTCAGTTGTTTCCACTTTTGATCTATCGTGGATAAAAGGACTGTAAAATATTCATGCACAAGTCTTTATAGAAACATATGATTTTGTTTCTCTCAAGTAAATATTGAGAAGTGAGATTGCTGGGTCATGTGGCATATGCATATTTAAATTAATTAAGAAGCTGTCAAACTGTTTTTCAAAATAGAATTCCAGATAATCAATAGGCAACTCTTGTGCAAACTGAAGACTATCTTGTACAAGGTATCATCTGGAATATTTAGGAAATAATTGTCTTTGTCCTATTAGCTAGAACACATGACTAAGAGCACCTAATCACGTATTTTTAACTGCCATCATGCCATGAACATGCCAGTGGGTTTGAATTAATTGATAATTGTTATTAAGATTTAATGGCTTCCCGGGTTGTGCTAGAGGTAAAGAACCTGTCTGCCAATGCAGGAGATGAAAGAGACCCAGGTTTGATCCCTGGTTCAGGAAGATCCACTGGAGAAGGAAATGGCAACCCAATCCAGTATTCTTGCCTGGGCAACCCCATGGACAAAGGAGCCTGGCGGGCTATAGACCATGGGGTCACAAAGAGTCAGACATGACTGACTAAGCACACAAGAGCACATTAAGATTTAATACAATTTCAAATTATTAAGATTTTCAAGTTAAATTGCACTAAAATTATTTCATGATATTGATACCATGCAGGGCCCTGTGGGGCTTCTGGGCACAGAGCCTTTCTGTTTTCCCAATTTCTTTGATTATAGGAAACAGCCTTCATTCAGCCTCCATGACCTTTGTGCTGTGCGCTTAGTCTCTCTGTCACATCCGACTCTTTGTGACCCAATGGACTGTAGCCACCAGGCTCCTCTGTCCATGGGATTCTTGAGACAGGAATACTGGAGTGGGTTGCCATGCCCTCCTCCAGGGGATCTTCCCAACCCAGGAATCAAACCCAGGTCTCCTGCATTACAGGCAGGAGATTCTTTACCATTTGAGCCACCAGGGAAGCCCTCCATGACCTTGGCTGCATCCCAATGGGCAGATCCAAGCAGCTGTTAATTAGGGAAGGGAGGGGATGCGAGACCAACAAGAAACAGTCAAGAGCAGCCTTGGGGCAAGGCCCCGTTTCCCCATCCATGGATACACACAATATCTGAGCTATTTTGCAGATACCGAAACCCCTCCCAGGTGAGAGAAGTGAACAATTAATGATGGTATACTGTCCACAAGAATGTGGACCTCAGGCCAGTTGGACCTGAAGGCTGATGATGCTGACTCCTACTTAGCTCACCATAAATCCATCAGAAGAATGTCCATGAGCTGCTCACAACCTCTTTGGAAAAATTACCAAAAAACTTGTTTCTATCTTCCACACATGGCTTTGAGGGCATTACCCCACTGTGTCCCCCTTTGCCTGGCAAAGCAATAAATCTATCCTTTTCTACTTCACCCAAAACTCTGACTCTGAGATTGATTTGGCACTGGTGTATACAGAACCTGAGCTTTCAGCATCAACATTAGGGCACTAGTATATATTACTATAAAAAGCAAAATCAAGGATGTGTCCATCAGCAGATGAATGGATAAGCAAGCTGTGGTACATATACACAATGGAGTATTACTCAGCCATTAAAAAGAATACATTTGAATCAGTTCTAATGAGGTTGATGAAACTTGAGCCGATTATACAGAGTGAAGTAAGCCACAAAGAAAAACACCAATACAGTATACTAACACATATATATGGAATTTAGAAAGATGGTAACAATAACCCTGTATGCGAGACAGCAAAAGACACACAGATGTATAGAACAGTCTTTTGGACTCTGTGGGAGAGGGAGAAGGTGGGCTGACTAGGGACAATGGCATTGAAACATGTATAATACCATATAAGAAACAAATCACCAGTCCAGGTTCAATGCAGGATACTGGATGCTTGGGGCTGGTGCACCGGGATGACCCAGAGGGATGGTACGGGGAGGGAGGAGGGAGGGTGGTTCAGGATGGGAAACATGTGTACACCCATGGTGGATTCATGTTGATGTATGACAAAACCAATACAATACTGTAAAGTAATTAGCCTCCAATTAAAATAAATAAATTTAAATTTAAAAAAATAATGTATCTATTCTCACTGGAAGTTTAAGATGACCAGCATTTATTAAATTCTTACCTGTGGTATTATTTAAGGTTCCACTAGGAGAAGGCACGGAGAAGGCAATGGCACCCCACTCCATTACTCTTGCCTGGAAAATCCCATGGATGGAGGAGCCTGGTGGGCCGCAGTCCATGAGGTCGCTAAGAGTCGGACACGACTGAGCAATTTCACTTTGACTTTTCACTTTCATGCATTGGAGAAGGAAATGGCAACCCACTCCAGTATTCTTGCCTGGAGAATCCCAGGGACGGGCGAGCCTGGTGGGCTACCGACTCTGGGGTTGCACAGAATCAGACACGACTGAAGCAACTTAGCAGCAGCAGCAGCAGGAGAAGGCAATGGCACCCCACTCCAGTACTCTTGCCTGGAGAATCCCAGGGATGAGGGAGCCTGATGGGCTGCCGTCTATGGGGTCACACAGAGTTGGACACGACTGAAGTGACTTAGCAGCAGCAGCAGCAGCAGCAGCAAGAAAAGCACAGTCAGGTGGGACTTAGAAGAAAAGTCATGGAGGCACTGTATCAGATGTGTGGAAGGAACCAACTAGGAACGTTAAGGCACCCAAGGACTAGCGGCCATGATTACATCTGAAAGAGAAGGGGAGGAAAGTGTTATGGAAGAGTGTTTGGAGAGCTGCTGCTTGGAAGCTAAATTTCCTGAAAGGAACCCTGGCCACTGAGGGACCAACCCCAACCAGAACTGAGTATAAACAAGGGGAGGAGGGAATAAATTCTTCCACCTCTGTTTTCTCCCACCCTCTCATCTTCTCCCCTGCCCCTGCGCCCAGGACAAGGAAGTGTTTTTAAATGACTGGTTTTTATTTGTCTGTTTGTTTTTGGCCATGCCACAAGGCCAATAAGATCTTAGTTCCCTGACCAGGGGTTGAACCTGGGCCCTCAACAATTAGCATGGAGTCCTAACTGTAACAGGAGGGAAAGGAGCAGGGCACAACTTTTGAAAGGATGACATAGCCCAAGGACACAACATAAACTGATTAGAATCAAATGGGACCAAGATGGCAGACAAGACTAGACTTGGTCCTCAATCAGCAAGTGAAATGACACATCCAGAGGTACCATGACAGTTCCAAGCCACTGTTAAAAGACCAAGGAGTGGGCGGTAGCCCAAACCCTGGAAACCTCTGCCCCTTCCCCAAAACAGTTGGAATAATCCTCCCACTCACCAGCCTATAAAAATAACCATGCCAAACTTCAGGCTGTGCTGGCCTTCCTCAATGGCCCACACTCGGTTTGTGGAGTGTGCTTCTCTCTGTATCTGAATAAACCCACTTCTTACCTATCACTTTGTCTCTCACTGAATTCTTTCTGCAATGAGACATCAAGAACCTGAGCTTCAGTAGGTCTAGAAACTAGGTACTATGGGTTTTGGCTGGGTCTGAGTCCCAGTACGTGGAATTGAGTCCCAATCTGTGGTAAATGGTTTCATAACCACTGACCTGGCAAGGAATTCCTAGCAAGCATTTTTTCCCAGTAAAACACCTGCAGCATAATTTTCTCTCTTCAAAACAGAGAGCCCTATAAAATACAATCTCTATTTGTATTTACCTAGGGAAATTAGCAGCTGGAAGGGGGTTGGATTGGGAGAAAAGCCAAGGCTAATTCTATTTTAAAAAGCAAGAAACTGCATTTATTTTATTATTTTATTTTTATTTACTAAAACCTAGCCTGAAATATTGGGATATTGTGTTCATTTTGGGATATCACATTTAAAGTACATTGATAAGTCAGAGTGTATCCATAGAAATTTTAAATAAAGAAAAGAGGGCGTCAAAGTACCAGAGTTCAAGAGTATGAAGAGCTGTCATGTAACACTGTTTACACTATTCATATGCAGTGGGTAGTGTTAGAGTGAATGAATGGGCTTGCTCAAAGCAGGTTTATACTTTCTATGACAAAATAATTAAGTGATTAGATCTGCCTTTTTTTTTTTTTTTCGTTTCATACATGACATTTCACATGTTTCAATGCCATTCTCCCAAATCTTCCCACCCTCTCCCTCTCCCACAGAGTCCATAAGCCTGTTCTATACATCAGTGTCTCTTTTGCTGTCTCATATACAGGGTTATCATTACCATCTTTCTAAAAGGCTGTGAAAAGAGACAAAGAAGGTCACTACATAATGATCAAAGGATCAATCCAAGAAGAAGATATAACAATTATAAATATATGTGCACCCAACACGGGAGCACTGCAGTATGTAAGACAAATGCTAACAAGTATGAAAGGAGAAATTAACAATAACACAATAATAGTGGGAGACTTTAATACCCCACTCACACCTATGGATAGATCAACTAAACAGAAAATTAACAAGGAAACACAAACTTTAAACGATACAATAGACCAGTTAGACCTAATTGATATCTATAGGACATTTCATCCCAAAACAATGAATTTCACCTTTTTCTCAAGCGCACATGGAACCTTCTCCAGGATAGATCACATCCTGGGCCATAAAGCTAGCCTTGGTAAATTCAAAAAAATAGAAATCATTCCAAGCATCTTTTCTGACCACAATGCAGTAAGATTAGATCTCAATTACAGGAGAAAAACTATTAAAAATTCCAACATATGGAGGCTGAACAACACCCTGCTGAATAACCAACAAATCACAGAAGAAATCAAAAAAGAAATCAAAATTTGCATAGAAACGAATGAAAATGAAAACACAACAACCCAAAACCTGTGGGACACAGTAAAAGCAGTCCTAAGGGGAAAGTTCATAGTAATACAGGCACACCTCAAGAAACAAGAAAAAAGTCAAATAAATAACCTAACTCTACACCTAAAGCAACTAGAAAAGGAAGAAATGAAGAACCCCAGAGTAGGTAGAAGGAAAGAAATCTTAAAAATTAGAGCAGAAATAAATGCAAAAGAAACAAAAGAGACCATAGCAAAAATCAACAAAGCCAAAAGCTGGTTCTTTGAAAGGATAAATAAAATTGATAAACCATTAGCCAGACTCATCAAGAAACAAAGGGAGAAAAATCAAATCAATAAAATTAGAAACGAAAATGGAGAGATCACAACAGACAACACAGAAATACAAAGGATTATAAGAGACTATTATCAACAATTATATGCCAATAAAATAGACAACGAGGAAGAAATGGACAAATTCTTAGAAAAGTACAACTTTCCAAAACTCGACCAGGAAGAAATAGAAAACCTTAACAGACCCATCACAAGCACGGAAATTGAAACTGTAATCAAAAATCTTCCAGCAAACAAAAGCCCAGGTCCAGACGGCTTCACAGCTGAATTCTACCAAAAATTTAGAAAAGAGCTAACACCTATCCTGCTCAAACTCTTCCAGAAAATTGCAGAGGAAGGTAAACTTCCAAACTCATTCTATGAGGCCACCATCACCCTAATACCAAAACCTGACAAAGATCCCACAAAAAAAGAAAACTACAGGCCAATATCACTGATGAACATAGATGCAAAAATCCTAAGCAAAATTTTAGCAATCAGAATCCAACAACACATTAAAAAGATCATACACCATGACCAAGTGGGCTTTATCCCAGGGATGCAAGGATTCTTCAATATCCGCAAATCAATCAATGTAATACACTACATTAACAAATTGAAAAACAAAACCATATGATTATCTCAATAGATGCAGAGAAAGCCTTTGACAAAATTCAACACCCATTTATGATAAAAACTCTCCAGAAAGCAGGAATAGAAGGAACATACCTCAACATAATAAAAGCTATATATGACAAACCCACAGCAAACATTATCCTCAATGGTGAAAAATTGAAAGCATTTCCTCTAAAGTCAGGAACAAGACAAGGGTGCCCACTTTCACCATTACTATTCAACATAGTTTTGGAAGTTTTGGCCACAGCAATCAGAGCAGAAAAAGAAATAAAAGGAATCCAAATTGGAAAAGAAGAAGTAAAACTCTCACTATTTGCAGATGACATGATCCTCTACATAGAAAACCCCAAAGACTCCACCAGAAAATTACTAGAACTAATCAATGATTATAGTGAAGTTGCAGGATATAAAATCAACACACAGAAATCCCTTGCATTCCTATACATTAATAATGAGAAAACAGAAAGAGAAATTAAGGAAACAATTCCATTCACCATTGCAACGAAAAGAATAAAATACTTAGGAATATATCTACCTAAAGAAACTAAAGACCTATATATAGAAAACTATAAAACACTGGTGAAAGAAATCAAAGAGGACACTAATAGATGGAGAAATATACCGTGTTCATGGATTGGAAGAGTCAATATAGTGAAAATGAGTATACTACCCAAAGCAATTTATAGATTCAATGCAATCCCTATCAAGCTACCAACAGTACTCTTCACAGAGCTAGAACAAATAATTTCACAATTTGTATGGAAATACAAAAAACCTCGAATAGCCAAAGCGATCTTGAGAAAGAAGAATGGAACTGGAGGAATCAACCTACCTGACTTCAGGCTCTACTACAAAGCCACAGTTATCAAGACAGTATGGTACTGGCACAAAGACAGAAATATAGATCAATGGAACAAAATAGAAAGCCCAGAGATAAATCCACGCACCTATGGACACCTTATCTTTGACAAAGGAGGCAAGAATATACAATGGATTAAAGACAATCTCTTTAACAAGTGGTGCTGGGAAATCTGGTCAACCACATGTAAAAGAATGAAACTAGAACACTTTCTAACACCATATACAAAAATAAACTCAAAATGGATTAAAGATCTCAACGTAAGACCAGAAACTATAAAACTCCTAGAGGAGAACATAGGCAAAACACTCTCTGACATACATCACAGCAGGATCCTCTATGACCCACCTCCCAGAATATTGGAAATAAAAGCAAAAATAAACAAATGGGACCTAATTAAACTTAAAAGCTTCTGCACATCAAAGGAAACTATTAGCAAGGTGAAAAACAGCCTTCAGAATGGGAGAAAATAATAACAAATGAAGCAACCGACAAACAACTAATCTCAAAAATATACAAGCAACTCCTACAGCTCAACTCCAGAAAAATAAATGACCCAATCAAAAAATGGGCCAAAGATCTAAATAGACATTTCTCCAAAGAAGACATACAGATGGCTAACAAACACATGAAAAGATGCTCAACATCACTCATTATCAGAGAAATGCAAATCAAAACCACTATGAGATATCATTTCACACCAGTCAGAATGGCTGCGACCCAAAAGTCTACAAATAATAAATGCTGGAGAGGGTGTGGAGAAAAGGGAACCCTCTTACACTGTTGGTGGGAATGCAAACTAGTACAGCCACTATGGAGAACAGTGTGGAGATTCCTTAAAAAACTGGAAATAGAACTGCCTTATGATCCAGCAATCCCACTGCTGGGCATACACACTGAGGAAACCAGAAGGGAAAGAGACACGTGTACCCCAATATTCATTGCAGCACTGTTTATAATAGCCAGGACATGGAAGCAACCTAGATGTCCATCAGCAGATGAATGGATAAGAAAGCAGTGGTACATATACACAATGGAGTATTACTCAGCCATTAAAAAGAAAACATTTGCATCAGTTCTAATGAGGTGGATGAAACTGGAGCCTATTATACAGAGTGAAGTAAGCCAGAAGGAAAAACACCAATACAGTATACTAACGCATATATATGGAATAAGAAACTGCATTTAAAAAGGCAACACTCCATACCCTCATTGACCAAACTCATCCAGATGGGATCAAATGAGGAAACTAAAGTTCTGAGGAATTAAGGAATTTTCCCAGAGTCACATAGCTATGAATGCCAATTCTGGTATTTGAATCCCAGCAGGCAAACTCCATATACCACAGTCTCATTATTTTATTTGCCCAATGAAGGACTGTCCCAATTACAGGTCATACAATAAAAGTAAGGAAGCCTACATATATAAATTTTTTTCATATATTGCACTCTTGGGGAAAAAATAGTTCACTCCTATGGTAGAAAATTGGTTTGATTTGCAAGCATTTTTTTTTTCTCATCTGGATGACAATGTCTCCATTGGAGATCTGAAGATCAAATAAACAAACATCTTGCTATATTTCTAAATTGAGTAGGTCTAGAAGCTCCAGGATGCATCCCTGACCCAGCCCTCTCTCCTGGTGAAGTAGACAATGGGACTAATATCTTTGTCCCTCAGAGGTGAAAGATAAAGAGGGATGGGGCCACAAATAATGCCTTCCTGGCCTGATTCTTTCTGGTCATCTCTGGGCAGTGCTCCCAGCAGGGACTCCAGCTCTGACACTCCTCTGGCCTGGAGGCCCTTCTGTTTCTCATCCACTCCTGAACAACTGCCCTCCCCATCAATCCAGAGGCCAACCTAGTGCCTTCTGGTGACCTCACATGGCTCTGCAGCTTTCAAGGAAACTCTTCAGCACCTCCAGGTGGCTGGTCTCCAAAAACACCACGTTCAAATTGGAGACTGGGACCATGAGGGTGGTGACATCATGCTGGGTACGAAAGCCCTGCTTCCGTCCCTAATCAGAATGAGACCCTTAATTGCATCTTCTGGGGGTTGCACACAAGTGTTAGTGCCCAAACTCAGGACCCTAGGGTCTTGCTTCTCAAAGTAGGGTCCCTCAAACAGCAATATTGGCATCATTCGAGAGCATGTTAGAAATGCAGAAGCTGAATCGGAACCTACATTTCACCAAGATTCCTGAATGATTTCTATGCAACTAATATAAATAAGGGCTTCCCTGGTGGCTCAGTGGTAAAGAATTTGCTGGCCAATGCAGGACACCTGGGATCCATCCCTGGGTTGGGAAGATTCCCTGGAGAAGAAAATGGCAACCCATTCCAGTATTCTTGCCGGGAAAATTCCATGGACAAAGAAGCCTGGTGGGCTACAGTCCATGGAGTCACAAAAGAGTCTGACATGATTTAGCAACTAAGTAACAATATAATTAAATTCTTTGGGTCTCATTTTTCTAAGTTTTCAGATGAAAATAGTATCTACCTCTTAAGAAACTAAGAATAAAAACAGTTTTCAGATCAGCTACAATTAATTTGGGGTCATTTCTGTTCTGTATAAGTTTCAGGAAGCTGGGATTTTCCTTCTATTTCTAATGTCACTCCACTAGCCTTCGAGAAATGGTCATGGTCAACCCTCCAAGTTTAAACCAAAGTCCTCTACTGGCATCCAGTGGTCAGTGGTATAACGTGGCAACACTGACCAACCTCACCCAATATGAGAACTCAGTAAACCCGAGAGCTGACCCAGGAAAATGGAGCCCCAAACCAGCATGTGATTCACCACATGGCCTCCTAAAGAGGGACCAAACAGAGAAATGTGGTTACAAACCCATTGTCACCTAGGACCTGTGGCAGGTTTAGACTTATTCTTGGGAGCAAGAAAATATATTCCAATTTACTATCAACTGCCAGGTGCCAAGCTAAAGAAAGGTGTGCTCAATCTTCTTTCATGCATCATCTCAAATTAGATGTGAAATAACCAAGGAGAGTTCAGTCAAGCTGAGACCCATTCGTCAGTCAATAACATTTCTAAAGTACTTTATAGCAAATGGCAAATTGTTCACTCAGCTTCCTTGCCTGATTCAGGAACTCCAGCTTTGTGTCTTTCCATTTTCTTATTTTAGTGGTAGTATAGTTGACATACAATATTATATTAGCTTCAAGTGTACAAATAATGTTTTGACATTCATATACATAGCTACACATGTACAAAATAATGATTTGACATTCATATACACTGTGAAATGATCACAATAGGTCTAATTAGTTACTATCTGTCACTATACAAAGTTAATACAGTATTGTTGACCATACTCCCCATGCTTTATTTGCATGCTCTGCCCTTTCTGCCTCCCACTTCCTTAAATTAAAAATGAAGATAAGCAAAGAAAGGCACTGCTGCTGCTGTTGCTAAGTTGCTTCAGTTGTGTCCGACTCTGTGCGACCCCAGAGACGGCAGCCCACCAGGCTTCCCCATCCCTGGGATTCTCCAGGCAAGGACACTGGAGTGGGTTGCCATTTCCTTCTCCAATGCATGAAAGTGAAAAGTAAAAGTGAAGTTGCTCAGTCATCTCCGACTCGTCGAGACCCCATGGACTGCAGCCCACCAGGCTCCTCTGTCCTTGGGATTTCCCAAGCAAGAGTACTGGAGTGGCACACTGGTTCTCATTTTCAATAAAGGAGATATTCCACTTAATAGATATCCAAGCAAGAGAGTTCCAGAAAAACATCTATTTCTGCTTTATTGACTATGCCAAAGCCTTTGACTGTGTGAATCACAATAAACTGTGGAAAATTCTAAAAGAAATGGGAATACCAGACCACCTGACCTGCCTCTTGAGAAACCTATATGCAGGTCAGGAAGCCACAGTTAGAACTGGACATGGAACAATAGACTGGTTCCAAATAGGAAAAGTAGCACTTCAAGGCTGTATATTGTCACCCTGCTTATTTAACTTATATGCAGAGTACATCATGAGAATGTACTGGAAGAAGCACAAGCTGGAATGAAGACTGCCGGGAGAAATATCAATAACCTCAGATACGCAGATGATACCACCCTTATGGAAGAAGGTGAAGAGGAACTAAAAAGCCTCTTGATGAAGGTGAAAGTGGAGAGTGAAAAAGTTGGCTTAAAGCTCAACATTCAGAAAACGAAGATCACGGCATCTGGTCCCATCACTTCATGGGAATTAGATGGGGAAACAGTGGAAACAGTGTCAGACTTTATTTTGGGGGGCTCCAAAATCACTGCAGATGGTGATTGCAGCCATGAAATTAAAAGACACTTACTCCTTGGAAGGAAAGTTATGACCAACCTAGATAGCATGTTAAAAAGCAGAGACATTACTTTGCCAACAAAGGTCCGCATAGTCAAGGCTATGGTTTTTCCATATGGTCATGTATGGATGTGAGAGTTGGACTGTGAAGAAAGCTGAGTGCCGAAGAACTGATGCTTTTGAACTGTGGTGTTGGAGAAGACTCTTGAGAGTCCCTTGGACTGCAAGGAGATCCAACCGGTCCATTCTAAAGGGGATCAGTCCTGGGTGTTCTTTGGAAGGACTGATGCTAAAGCTGAAACTCCAGTACTTTGGTGACCTGATGTGAAAAGTTGACTCATTGGAAAAGACTCTGATGCTGGGAGGGATTGGGGGCAGGAAGAGAAGGGGACGACAGAGGATGAGATGGCTGGATGGCATCACTGACTCGATGGACGTGAGTCTCAGTGAACTCTGGGAGTTGGTGATGGACAGGGAGGCCTGGTGTGCTGCAATTCATGGGGTTGCAAAGAGTCGGATATGACTGAGTGACTGAACTGATCTGTGGATGAAATTCTATAGATACTCCCTTTCTACCATGGTTGATGTCCCTGGTGGACGATCATGATGTCCATCACGACAGAGGATATTTTTTATTTTGTCTGGCATCTAGTTTTGGGGATTGCATTGGGTTTTATCAATATCATTACTTGCAATTTGTAGACTCTCTGTCCAGGAGCAACTTCAAAAAATTCCATTTTGGAAATATTAAGCACTTAAAATTTTTTAAATTGGAGTATAGTTGATTTACAATGTTGTATTAGTTTCTGCTATAAAGCAAAGTGAATCAGGCATATATATACATATACCCACTCTTTCCTAGACTCCATTCCCATACAGGTCATTACAGAGCACTGAATAGAACTCCCTGTTCTATATAGCTTACCAGGTGGCACTAGTGGTAAAGAACCCACCTGCCAGTGCAGGAGACATAAGTGAAGTCGCTCAGTCGTGTCCGACTCTTTGAGACGCCATGGACTGTAGCCTACCACACTCCTCCATCCATGGGATTCTCCAGGCCAGAATACTGGAGTGGGTTGCCATTCCCTTCTCCAGAGGATCTTCCCAACCCAGGGATTGAACCTGGGTTGTAGGCAGACACTTTACCATCTGAGCCACCAGGGAAGTCCATAGCTTCCCTCATAGCTCAGTTGGTAAATCTGAATCTGCCTGCAATGCAGGAGACCCTGGTTTGATTCCTGGGTCAGGAAGATCCCCTGGAGAAGGGACAGTCTACCCTCTCCAGTATTCTGGCCTGGAGAATTCCATGGACTGCAGAGTCCATGGGGTCTCAAAGAGTCGGACACAACTGAGCGACTTTCACTTTCAAAAACCTGTAAAATTAGGATCTCTTATGCCAGGAGACGTAAGAGACACAGTTTCAATCCCTGGATCAGGAAGATCCCCTGGAGGAGAAATGGCAACCCATTCCAGTATTCATCCCTGGAGAATCCCCATGGACAGAAGAGCCTGAAGAGTTATAGTCCATAGGGTCGCAAAGAGTTGGACATGACTGAAGCGACTTAGCATGCACACATGCTTTAGTTATCTGTTTTATATAGTAGTGCATATATGTCAATACCAATCTCTCAGTTTATTCCTTCCTTCCCCCTTAGTAACCATAAGTTTGTCTTTTATATCTGTGACTCAATTTCTATTTTGTAAATAAGTTCATTTGTACCATTTTTTAAATGTTATATACATAAAGAGATATCATATGATATCTGTCTTTCTCTGTCTGACTTTACTCAGTATGATAATCTCTAGATCCATTCATGTTGCTGCAAATGGCATTTCATTCTTTTTATGGCCGAGTAATATTCCTTGGTGTATATGTACCACATCTACTTTATCTATTTCTCCATTGATGGTCATTTAGATTGCTTCCATGTCCTGGCTATTGTAAATAGTGTGGCAACGAACACTGGGGAGCATGCTGCTGCTGCTGCTGCTAAGTCACGTCAGTCGTGTCCAACTCTGTGCGACCCCATAGACGGCAGCCCACCAGGCTCCCGTCCCTGGGATTCTCCAGGCAAGAGTACTGGAGTGGTGTGCCATTGCCTTCTCCAACTGGGGAGCATATATCCATTAAAATTAGAGTTATCTTTAGATAAATGCCCAGAAGTGAAATTGTTGGATTGTATGGAAGCTCTATTTTTAGTTTTTTAAGGAATCTCCATACTGTTCTTCACAGTGGCCACACCAATTTACATTCCCATCAACAGTGCTGGAGTGTTCCCTTTTCTCCACACTCTCTCCAACATTTATTGTTTAGATTTTCTAATGATGGCCATTCTAACCGGTGTGAGGTGATACCTCATTATAGTTTTGACTGCATTTCTCTAATGACCAGTAATATTGAACATATTTTCCTGTGCCTCTTGGCCATCTGTATGTCTTCTTTGAAGAAATGTCTATTAAGGTCTTCTGCCCATTTTTTTGGAGAAGGCAATGGCATCCCACTCCAGTACTCTTGCCTGGAAAATCCCATGGCCAGAGGGGCCTGGAGGGCTACAGTCCATGGGGTCACTAAGAATCAGACATGACTGAGCGACTTCACTTTCACTTTTCATTTTCATGCATTGGAGAAGGAAATGGCAACCCACTCCAGTGTTCTTGCCTGGAGAATCTCAGGGACCGGGGAGCCTGGTGGGCTGCCGTCTATGCGGTCGCACAGAGTTGGACATGACTGAAGTGACTTAGCAGCAGCAGCAGCCCATTTTTTGATTGGGTTGTATTTTTTATATTGAGGGGCATGAGCTGTTTGTATATTTTGGAAATTAATCCCTTGTCAGTCACTTCGTTTGCAAATATTTTCTCCATTCAGCAAAGTTTATTTCTTTTAAGTTAAGGCATCTCCCCACATTCTCCCACCTAAGATAACCATATTTGCTGATATACTTTTCACTAAAGTCAATGAGAATCTGACAATCTCAGTCTCAATGAGGACATAAACTGAGGCTAGCAAGATTCACTGTGCTACAATTATTCTAACCTGGGTGCAAGTCTTTTACTTATTGTTAAAAATAAAAAAAAATTTAAATCTTCTTTATTTATGTCCCCTTCTTTACTATCCAACTACGCCTTTAGGATTAACAAAAGAAATTTGTTTCTAAGTACTTCTTAGAGCATGTGTGTAATGTGAAATGAGTGCTATGTGGTAGTTTGAGCATTTTTAGCATTCCCTTTCCTTGAGATTGGAATGAAAACTGACCTTTTCCAGTCCTGTGGCCACTGCTGCATCTTCCAAGTTTGCTGGCATATTGAGTGCAGCACTTTCACAGCATCATCTTTTAGGATTTGAAATAGCTCAACTAGGATTCCATCACTTCCACTAGCTTTGTTCGTAGTGATGACTCCTAAGGCCCACTTGACTTCACATTCCAGGATGTCTGGCTCTAGGTGAGTGACCACACCATCGTGATTATCTGGGTCATGAAGATCTTTTTTGTATAGTTCTTCTGTGTATTCTTGCCATCTCTCTTAATATCTTCTGCTTCTTTTAGGTCCATACAACTTCTGTTCTTTATTGAGCCCATCTTTGCATGAAATATTCCCTTGGAATCTCTAATTTTCTTGAAGAGATCTCTAGTCTTTCCCATTCTATTTTTTCCCTCTATTTCTTGGCACTGATCACTGAGCATTTTGAGTAATGCTCAAAATTCTCCAAGCCAAGCTTCAACAGTACGTGAACCATGAAATTCCAGATGTTTAAGATGGTTTTAGAAAAGGCAGGGGAACCAGAGTTCAAATTGCCAACATCCATTGGATCATCAAAAAAGCAATAGCATTCCAGAAAAACATCTACTTCTGCTTTATTGACGATGCCAAAGCCTTTGATTGTGTGGATCACAAAAAACTGTGGAAAATTCTGAAAGAGATGGGAATGCCAGATCACCTGACCTGCCTCCTGAGAAATCTGTATTCAGGTCAAGAAGCAACAGTTAGAACTGGACATGGAACAACAGATTGGTTCCAAATAGGGAAAGGATTATGTCAAGGCTGTATACTGTCACCCTTATTTAACTTATATGCAGAGTACATCATGAGAAATGCTGGGCTGGATGAAGCACAAGCTGGAATTAAGATTGCCAGGAGAAATATCAATAACCTCAGATATGCAGATGACACCACCCTTATGAAAGTGAAGAAGAACTAAAGAGCCTCTTGATGAAAGTCAAAGAGGAGAGTGAAAAAGTTGGTTTAAAGCTCAACATTCAGAAAACTAAGATCACAGCATCTGGTCCCATCACTTCATGGCAAATAGACGGAGAAACAGTGGAAACAGTGGCTGACTTTATTTGGGGGGACTCCAAAATCACTGCAGATGGTGACTGCGTCCATGAAATTAAAAGACCATTACTCCTTGGGAGAAAAGTTATGACCAACCTAGACAGCGTATTAAAAAGCAGAGACATTACTTGGCTGACAAAGGTCTGTCTAGTCAAAGCTATGGTTTTTCAGTAGTTGTGTATGGATGTGAGAGTTGGACTATAAAGAAAGCTGAGCGCCGAAGAATTGATACTTTTAAACTGTGGTGTTGGAGAAGACTCTTAAGCATCCCTTGGACTGCAAGGAGATCAAATCAGTCAATCCTAAAGGAAATCAGTCCTGAATATTCATTGGAAGGACTGATACTGAAGCTGAAACTCTAATACTTTGGCCACCTGATGCAAAGAACTGACTCATTTGAAAAGACCCTGACGCTGGGAAAGATTAAGGGCAGGTGGAGAAGGGGACGACAGAGGGTGAGATGGTTGGATGGTATCACTGACTCGATGGACATGAGTTTGGGCAAGCTCCAGGAGTTGGTGATGGACAGGTAGGCTTGGCATGCTACAGTCCATGGGGTTGAAAAGAGTTGGACACGACTGAGCAACTGAACTGAACTGAACTTCTTAGAGAGACTCTTGAGTATGTGATCTGTAGATTCCTCGAAGGAGCACCCTTAATGGCTTGTGAGGCAAGTAATTGTGTGTTTATCCACTAGTGTGATCAAGTCAAAAAGTATTAGCCGCTCAGTGGTGTCCAACTCTTTGGGACCCCATGGACTCACCAGACTCCTTTGTCCATGGAATTCTCCAGGTAGGAATACTGGAGAAGGTAGCCATTTCCTTTTTGTGGGCATCTTTCCAACCCAGGGATTGAACCCTGGTCTCCTACACTGCAGTCAGATTCTTTACTGTCTGAGCCACCAGGGAAGCCCAAAAGGCAGGTAGGGGGATTCACTTTCTATGAATGCCTGTGGTTCCTGGAGACTCTGGCCAGTTCTAAATCCTACTGACTGAGAGGGACCTTGAAGTTCCCTCTAGGTCTCTTTTGTCACAGTGAGAACAAGAAAGGTGGTTTTTTCCTAGCAAGAACTAGAATTCCAAGGAAGATTAAAATTGAGGAAGTCTCCTCACTCCTTTTTGCTCCCTTCATTGTCTATGTGCTCCAGCTCCACACTCTTGAGTTCCCCAGAACAGAACTGGGACCTCAATGTTAGCCCATGACTAATAAGCCCATCCAACCAATTTAAAGTAAAACGTTTGTATAACTTTGGGAAAATCTTGGCCAAAATCTGTGTTGGTTTTTGGCAGTGCCAAAGTCAACATGTATTAACCACAAAAACACTGTTTTGTGTCCTGCAACTTTGGGGTTTTGACATCTAGCATTCGTGTTCATATCTAGCCCGTGAAGTTGGTGCAGTGTGGCATCTAACCCAATGCAAAATAACTAGTTTGTTGTGTACCTGCCTGACTTATAGCTTTAAAAATAAAAATCTCCTTATCTTGCAAAATCGTGGAAGCAATTTTTCTACTCTTTGCTTTGTCTGTCAGTGTTCCAGTACCAGCAGGACAAGAACAATGTCTCCAGGATCCCGCTGCATCCTGTCTATTTTTGAAACAGATAAACTGAAAGGAAGTGAATCCAGGAAAAAAGCATGTTTGCTACTCTCTAGCTACATACACTGGAAAAACTTTTTTTTAATTGAAAAAGTAGTTGATTTCTGAGTCTTGGTCTCCTTATTTGTAAATGGGAAGAATAACAACCACTAAGGCATCTTCCAGTCCTTAGGGTCATGCTACTATCCTCCCGGCAGCCTTTCCTCCTCCAACATTCCTGTTGGTACTACTACTCATTAAAATTAAACCCAAGTGCCATTTTTGACACCCTCTCTCTGCTTAACTTTCCTCTTTCAGTTACTCAGCAAGAGCAACTGACCCCACTTCCTTAACACCTCTAGGATCTGGCCACTCCATTTCCACCACTGTGTTTGGCCATGTGAATGAACTTGTTCCTCATTTGAATAAGTGACTTTGTAAGTCAGGAAGGCTTAAAATTACATTTAGAGATGATGGAATAAATCAAACTCATGTATTTGTAAAGTCTGAAAGAATTTGGCCTCTCAGAGAAATAGGACTTCAATTTGACATGTAGGTATTTTAAGCTATTGTATGATTTTCAAGCTGAAAAGTTTAGTATCAATTTTAAGTGTATTAGAGTATATAAGAAAATTTGGTATGTACAAATTCATCATTGTATATATTTGATTACAAGATTTTCTTAAATAGTCAGGAAGACCTGTTAAGGTTGTGATTTTTCTCAAGTATTTGAAATACCTAGAAAAAATGGAATATATTAATATTATATTAAGATATTCTACAATCTCAAGAGGAATTTATTCATGTTTGTAAATGAGCCTATTGTTTAAGATGAGTTCTATTTATTGGACTGGAGTTGAACATTAAAATCAACTAAAATGGATTAATATTTATATGAATCTTAGAATAAGATTTAGAGGTTAAACTTGATAAAAATGTAAATTTGAAAACCTAAACTTTAAAACAGCATTAGTTTTAAACCCAAGCAACTGTTAATAATAGTCCTCTCTGCTCTCAAAATTCCCCCTCCAGACACTGACTTCACTGACAATAGTAAAAAGAGTTCTTTTATCATGGAACTGCTAATGTATAGGGATTTCATCTGAAACACCATAATATGTATTTGGTCTCAATTAAATACATGGGTGCAAAGTCAAACCAAGTTCCAGAGCAGACACCAATTTAAATACTTTGGTTCCAGTATAACTTTTTGTGATTCATGAAGAGAAAGCCACAAGGTATCTCTTGGGGTCCTACTGAATTGCTGCACTCCAATGTATTTCAAAAACAGATAAAATACCTTAGCCACTTGATTTTCTCCAAACTATGATACAGGCTTTACTAAAAACTTGTGATTCATTCTATGAAGCTAGAGCAGCATCTAGGCTGCTTCTTTTATCTGGCTGGGAGTTGCTACTGGTCAGATGATAGTCCCTAAAGCACAGCTGTCACAGATGGATAAAATTTATAATACAAATTTGGTTAACCTATAAGCTGTTTGCCAGGTCTCTGGGCAGCATGAGGAAACTTCTCTGTATTCACTTTGCTGACATCCCCACTCTTATCATCGGCATTTTACTTTGATTCCCCTTGAATGTACTTTATCATTTTAAACTCAAAATAAATAAGCTGTGAGGGAGTGGGGGTGGGATGAATTGGAAGATTGTGATTGACATATATCCACTACTATGTATAGTGAAAGTCACTCAGTCGTGTCTAACTCTTCTCAACTCCGTCCATGGAATTCTCCAGGCCAGAATACTGGAGTAAGTAGTCTTTCTTTTCTCCAGGGGATCTTCCCAACCCAGGGATCGAACCCAGGTCTCCTGCATTGCAGGCAGATTCTTTAGCAGCTGAGCTATCAGGGAAGCCCAACCACCATGTATAAAGTAGATTAATGAGAACTGATTGTACAGCACAGGGAACTCTACTCAATGCTCTGTGGTGACCCAGATGGGAAGGAAATCCAAAAAAGGGGACATATATACATGTATACATATAGCTGATTCACCTTGCTGCGCAGCAGAAACTAACACAACATTGTAAAGCAAGTACACTCCAAAGAAAGTTAATTTAAAAAATAAGCAGTGAGAACTGAATGAAGGGTTCTGCTACTTTACAGATTATCTTTTCCTTCACTTTAAGAAATTTTGGAAGAAATACAGCTTGCTACACTCTGACTCATAGCTGAGTACAACTTTATGAAGCAGGAAAGTTTGTGGGGAGGATTCCAGAGCCAAGTCTTCACAGAGCCCGGTAACCATGTGCTGAACTGAATGTGAACAGACCAAGCATGAATCTACATAGAAAGAAATCCACAATGTGGCTCAACTCTACTTTCTTACCCCCTCACACAACCTTGCTCCACAGCCCATTGGATGTACCTTTGATGCTATTCCT
The DNA here is from genome assembly GCF_029378745.1 of Bos indicus. NCBI lineage: Eukaryota > Metazoa > Chordata > Mammalia > Artiodactyla > Bovidae > Bos > Bos indicus. The sequence goes on from NC_091765.1 coordinate 92,975,497, forward strand.
TTATAGAAGGTAGAAAGTGAGAAGACTCAAGGGTTATCTTCCTTTGGTTTTTCAACAGGAGAACCGTTGGCATGCTGAGTCCTGGACTGGGTGTGTCCTCTGCATGGGAAATGCTCTCATCTCTAGCCCCTGGCCACTAAACACTACTAGTCATTGCAAATCTATGGGAGTAGACTTGTTTGCCAACAGCATCCCACCTACGAGGGCAATTGTCTTGCCCCATCTCCAAGAACCACTGACCTCAGTAGAACAGAGAAAATTTTCCACTTTATTTTTAACCCTTTGAACTCTGTGTAGGGGCCAAGCTCTTTGCCATGTCTCTGGTTTAACACAATGAGTAGCCTCATAAACAAAGGAAGTAGTAAGGCTCATCTGTGCAGACATCTCCTACCCCATCCTTCTGTTGCTGGGCACAGAGCCCGGGAACAAGGAGAGGAAGGAACTTATGTGGTGACATGAGCAGGAAAGGAGATGGTAGAACATTCGAGTTTGAGGGAGCTTAGTAATCATCTATTCAAACACCATCACTTTAGAGATGAAGAAAGGTTGTGACTTGTTGCCTATAATAAGTATTCCAAATGTGATTTATTATTGCAATAGCTATCTTAAAATTGCCTAGCCACATGCAAGGGTGTTTTAATTCAAAAGTTCTCCAATCCAAGGATTTGGGTGAAAGAACAGTAGCTAGAGATGATCCAGGCAGCCAGTGCAGTGAGGATTGGGGAAGTGAGATGGGGTGTGAGGACTGTGCTGGGCTGCCAGATCCACCCTCGGGGCTGAAGCACTTACTTCCCCCAGTTGTAGCTGGCTGCAGCTGACAGTCTTGGAATTGCCTTCACCCAAGACTCCCTTCTCAAGACTGGTCAATGCGAAGGGATATATGTTCCACCCTCACCTCCCTACTCCCATCAAATCTGAATGGTGACCCAGCTTCAAAGCTGCCTTTGGGGTCACTGATGCCTTTGCTGTAACTGCCTCATGTTCAAAGCCTCCCACTACCTAATCTGGCTTCCCTCTCTCCCCCTACCAGGGTTAATCCTAAAACACTCCCAAATCAATGTTCTGCTTGCTAATCTCCTCATCACTATGATTAGCTGGGGAGCCTACCCTGCAAAGGTGGGTACCAGATGTTGTTAGAGAAAGCAGAGGCTAAAAAGGGATTCTGGAAGTGAGTTCCCAGCCAGCCAGCGGGCAATAAGGACCACATCCCTGGGAGCCTGCCTGGATCCTGCCCTGGGTAGTAGTGCAGTTGTGAAGGCTTCGGCCTGTTGTGAACGGGGATGGATGGCAAGCTGGTAAAGAAATGCATTAGGAAGTGGATCTGAGAAATATTGGGAAATTATAATTCTAAGAAAAATGGAATTGGATGGCTCTGCCTGTAGGCATTAGATAATTTGGAAAAAGATCATAGACGGCACAAAATGATTAATCAGCAAGTAGACTAGATATGAAAGGCAGACAGCCTCCTTGGAGCACATCAGATCCTCCTCTTCCCACTGGCAAAAGGCAGGGAAATCTAAGGACCACATCCAGAACTTAATCATAATAGTTGCAGAGCTCCAGAGAAGGTTGAACTCTTAGCCTAGCCAGGTCTATAATCATGGGACCCTACAAACTGAGATGACCACATCTGGATTGATGCACTAGGACACATTAACCTCTCAGAATCCACAGGGGGCCCTGAGCCTGCAGAAGCGGGCAGCACTGTTGAAGGCGGCACATTCCCACTGGTGTGCATGAGGCCTCCTTTGGTCTCTGCCCCACCCCACCTCCTGCCACCAGATCAGCAAATAGAGTGAGTTCACAACACAAATGCGAAGGAAGCAAAGGAGTAAACCCCAAAGGACCTGCAGCACCAAGAGAGGACATGGGAAAGTCAACTCCAAGATGTCAAATCAAGGGGCTGGCTCATAGGACGCAAGGCAGGGTTAGAAAGAGTTTAGCAATATGGGAACACACTCTTGGGATAAAAGATTTAACACCATGGCAAACACCTCAAGGCAGACACGTTTCTGGGATGGTTTAGTCTGGGCCATCACTTTCTCAAGCTACTAAACGAAACAGAACTGTCAGATTTACTGTAGCAGACAGTGAAAGGGGGGACAAAAAGGTTCAGGAAAATGGGTGTGCTAAAATGGATATGCTATAACACAGGAAACCTCATCACATAACTATGTTTAGTGGGAGGGCCTTCAGTTTACTGAAACAGTAAGGGATACTGCCAAGCAGGCCCCTAGAATCCCTGAGATGCCTCCTCTGTAGGGCAGGGCACTTATAAGAGAGGCCACTACACAACTAGTCTCCCTGATAAAAAAAATGAGGTTGAAAATATATACAATGGAATATTACTCAGCCATAAAAAGGAATTAAATTGTGCCACTTGCAGAGTATGGATGGACCTAGAGCCTCCTAGAGTCTCTCATACAGAGTGAAGTAAGTCAGAAAGAAACAACAAATATCATATATTAATACATATATGTGGAATCTAGAAAAATGGTACAGATGAACCTATTTGCAAAGTACAAATAGAAAAATAGAGATGTAGACATGGACACATGGGATGAATTGGGGGACTGGGATTGGGATTGACATATATAACTATTGATACTACATATAAAATAGATACCTGTTAATAATAAAAACCTACTCTATAGCACAGGGGAGAAAATAAGGTACAATTTGCTTGTAGGATAAATACTGTTAAGCTTAAAAATTCATTCCAATATATATTAGGTACAGACAAATACTGCTTGATTCCACTTATACAAGGTACTAGATCTCCCCAACCCAGGAACTGAAACTAGATCTCCTGCATTGCAGGTGGATTCTTTACCATCTAAGCCACCAGGGAAGCCCAATCCTTGGCCTGTAGGATAAGAGCTATTATGTCATGAAAACTCAAGTGGAATGATTGCTGTTTTATAGTCAGGCAATATAGTAAATACAAAAGTATTGTATCATTTGGAAAATGGCAAAGATTAGGACCACTTTTAAAGACCTAAAGGATGCAGGCATGATGGTCCCTTTAACTCACCAGTGTGGCCTGTCTAAAAGCCAGCTGGATCCTGGAAATAGCCTACTACAAGTTTCACCAAATATGTGGGGCATCCCAGGTGGCGCTACTGGTAAAGAACCCACCTGCCAATGAAGGAGATATGGGAGATACAGGTTTGATCCCTGGTTTGGGAAGATCCCCTGGAGAAGGAAATGGCAACCCACTCCAGTGTCCTTGCCTGGGGAATCCCATGGACAGAGGAGCCTGCCTGGCTAGGCTCTAAAATCCAGATGGATCCTGAAAATAGCTTATTACAACCTTCACCAAATATTTACATTAATTGTACATTGACCAAGGTGTGGTATCTTTTAATAGAGCAGATTAGCAAATTCTCAGCTACATGGTACACAATCATTAATCTGGTAAATATTTTTTCTATTCTCATCAAAAAGGAAAATAAGAACAGCTTATGTTCACTTAGAACAGACTGTAATGTACTATAAATACTATAATTATAGTCTTGCCCCCGGACTAGGCTTAGTTCTTGTCCTCTGTCATAATATAATCTCACCCCCCAGCCTAGAATTTCACCCTGGCCCACACTGTGGATGACATCATGCTAACCTGACTAGATAAGTAACAAGTGGCAAGTATGTGAACAACCTTAGTAAGACACATGTTCTCCAGAGACAGTAAGACAAAACCTATGAAAAATTCAGATTTCTATCAACGAAGTGTTTAGGGATTCAGTGGTCTGGGGCTTGTCAAGACTTCCCCTCCAGAGTAAAAGATGAATTTTTGCATCATGCACTTCCTATCATGAAGAAGACGCACAATGCCCAGTGGGCTTCTAGGGTTTCTTGAGGAAGAACAGTCCATTTCTGGAATACTACTTCAACCAGTAAATTGAGTGGACGAATGGCTGTCAGCTGAACATGAAAATGTTCAACAACAGCCCCCTGCTACAGTCACATGGCCTAGATTTTTGCCCATGTGACCTAGCAGAACTTAGGTATTAGCAGTATCTGTGTGGAGTTTATAGCAAGCCTTAGTTAGAGATCATAATGTAGACCTTTAGGGTCCAGGATCAAAGTTATGCCATCTAAAGTGAAAAGTTACCCTCTTTCTGGAAAAAAAAAAAAACAGTTTCTAATGGGTGGCTTAGATGGTAAAGAATTTGCCTGCAATGTGGGAGACCCAGGTTCAATCCTGGGTTGAGAAGACCCCCTGGAGAAGGGAATGGCAACCCACTCCAGTATTCTTGCCTGGAGAATTCCACGGACAGAAGAGCCTGGTGGGCTACAGTCCATGGGATTGCAAAGAATCGGACACAATTGATCGACTTTCACTTCCTGTTAGCAAGGGAGCAACAAGTTATCATGTGGTCAGAGCTGTCGTCATTAGTCAGGTTCTATCAGACCCATAGGTTGTAAAGTCAAGCAACAATCCACTGTGAGATGAGAGTGTCATATCTGATACCCGGCATGGGTGGGTGGGGCTAGGGGTGGGGAATAAGAAAGCAGTATGATCAGGTGTCCCAGGCCCCCTTCTCATCCACGGCTAATCCACCAGTACCTCACCCTCAGCTCACACCTATGGCCACATTCAAAGTGGGGAGCTTCTCTTACAAATAGCTCATCAGTTCAGTTGCTCAGTCATGTCCGACTCTTTGCAATCCCATAGACTGCAACATGCCAGGCTTCCCTGTCCATCACCAACTCCCAGAGCTTACTCAAACTCATGTTCATCCAGTCGGTGATGCCATCCAACCATCTCATCCTCTGTCATTCTCTTCTCCTCCTGCCTTCAGTCTTTCCCAGCATCAGGGTCTTTTCCAATGAGTCAGTTCTTCGTATCAGATGGCCAAAGTATTGGAGTTTCAGCGTCAGCATCAGTCCTTTCAATGAATATTCAGGACTGATTTCCTTTAGGATTGACTGGTTTGCTCATGGAGAAGGATAAAAGCTGAAGTGAGTCCATACATTGTCAACTCAATACACCCAAATTGACAGCAGCTGCACTTAAGCTTGGAGAAGGCGATGGCACCCCACTCCAGTACTCTTGCCTGGGAAATCCCATGGATGGAGGAGTCTGGTAGGCTGCAGTCCTTGGGGTCATGAAGAGTCGGATACGACTGAGTGACTTCACTTTCACTTTCATGCATTGGAGAATGAAATGGCAACCCACTCCAGTGTTCTTGCCTGGAGAATCCCAGGGACGGGGGAGCCTGGTGGGCTGCCGTCTCTGGGGTCGCACAGAGTCGGATGAGACTGGAGTGACTTAGCAGCAGCAGCAGCACTTAACCTTGATCTTGGGTGGCTTTGAAAGACAGGAGGAAGGGGAAATCATCTCAACATCCCAATGATGAGAGCTTTGAATAGTGCACTTGGTCATTCACTTTGTGTGGAAAGCAAGTGGCCTGAAGTTAAAATATACATAAACTGCTATAGATTGAATGTGCCCCACCCCCTCCAAATAATATGCTGAGGCCCTAATCCCCAAGGTGATGGTATTTGGAAACGGGTCTTTGACAGGGATCCAGAGGTAGATCTGGCCATTGTAGCTAAGCCCTGATGTTGCTTTTTCTTTATGTAATGCAACTGCCTGACTTAGGCAGCACCACCAACAAGGGCTTATAGAGTATTTGTTCCACATCACATCACACCAGGATGAGTGATTCCCTTTACAGAAAAGGAGATGTGGCATTGAACACATGACTTCTGGATATACTGGTACTATCCTACACCATGCCAGGCAGATGCTGCTAGTCTAATATTGGGATGAAAGGCCTTTTGAAGGTACAGCTTAGGTGTCTGCTCAGAGACAACAGACAGGGAGGATGAGGCCCACTCAAGGATTCAGTGCACATTCTAAATCAGTGACCACTCTATGGTGCTGTGTCCTCAACATGTGAATATGTGGTTCCAGAAAACAAGGGGTAGGAACAGGAATAATATTTATCATTATTTTTAGTGACCCCCTTTGGAATATTTTGCTTCCCATCACCCTGGCATCTCTAGGCCCTACGTGTTGAGGTATACTGGTTCTGGAAAAGAAAAATGTTTCTACTTGGGGATAAATCGGGAACCCCATTAAGCTTTATGCTATAGCAGCCACCAAGAATTTTGGACTACTCATTCTGAAGGATAAGCAATCAGGAATTGTCAATCAACCAACCACTCACTCACTCAGAGTCAATTTCCTGGCAGATCACTGGAGGGAAGTCAGGCTTCCTTTACATGCAGAGAGGCATACATAAATATGTTAGGCACCGAGCAATTCACTTAGGCACCTCTTGGTATTATTCCCTGGCCCAATTTTGCCTGTAAATGAATAAGTGCAGCAGCCACAGCTTGAGAATGGAATGGAACCAGCCCTCAAGAATGAGTTAAGCAGAAGTGCCAGCTGAGTGTCAGGGAAATCCACCATGGATAGCAGAAGAGGGAGGAAATGGGCATGAGTCATGACTTTGAGATGAGCACCAGTAATGAGGCTGCAGCTCATCCATCTAACTTTCCTCTTAGTTTACCCCTACAGTAAACCAGAGGCACACCAGAATTCTAAAGATCTGCCCCAGAACTTAGATGAAGGGAATCGGAGTGGCGCAAGGGGCACACTGTAGTGAACACTGATTGCTGCCCAGATCTGTCTCCATGATGGAAGTGTCCACTCCCCAAGCTGCTCAGTTCAGTTCAGTTGCTCAGTTGTGTCCAAATCTTTGCAACCCCATCGGCTGCAGCACGCCACACTTCCCTATCCATCACCAACTCCCGGAGCGTACTCAAACTCATGTCCATCGAGTTCGTGATGCTATCCAACCATCTCATCCACTGCCGTCCCCTTGTCTTCCCACCTTCAATCTTTCCCAGCAGCAAGGTCTTTTCCAATGAATCCGTTCTTCGCATCAGGTAGCCAAACTATTGGAGTTTCAGCTTTAGCATCGGTCCTTCCAATGAATATTCAGGACTGATTTCCCTTTCTGATTGACTGGTTGGATTCCCACGCTTCTAGGAGTGCTGGAAAATACCCTCCTCCTCAGCTGCCAGCAGACTCCAAATACTGCCCTCAGCTAAAAGGACCTGTTTCACAACAGGTCTCTGTCTCTTAGGGACAGAGTGAATTTGGTAATAACTTGTCCATGCAGGGGTATCGTGGTCTTAGCCCTTTGATCCAACTCAGACAACTTTGAAGACTGATCTCCCTAAGGGGTCAGTGGATGCTTTTCTAAATTACATGACTATTTAACTTCTCCCTTGGCTCAGCCCTCCCTCCTTCCTACCTTCCTTCACATGCACTTATCCTGAGAGCGCTTTCCAGTAAATTCCCTGAATGCTAATCTCATTCTCACAGTCAACTTGCTGGGGAGCCCAATCTGCAAAAGACAGAAGGAAGGTGAAGAAGCAGGTACCTACTGAGAAGCATGTAACTATTGTGAATGACTGGGGCTCAGACTCCCTCAAGTCCCTTCAGAGGCTGCTGAACATGTCTTGGAATTTCCCCATTGAGGAATGAGGGGGTCAGAGTATTTATCCACAAGTTCCTACCCTTCACTGCTTGAGGGGGACTCTCTGGGGGCGTTTCACACTCTGACACCTCCTTCCTGCTCTGTGTGTGAGCTGAGGAAGCCCCAGCAGCTAGAGGACACCATCAGGTAGAATATCTTAGGAAGCCAGTGGTCTATGAGGGGGCTGTCCACAGGGTAGGTGTAGTGGTTACAAGAGGAACATTGTAACATCATCTGCAAGAAGTCACATGAAGCCATGCACTCTATTTCTACTGAGGCGGAAAAAAGCTAAATCATGCTTGTGAATGATGATAGAAATGGACCCAAGAGGACGGCCGGAATAAAGCAGCACAGGTTGAGGCCGTGAAGAGGGAAAACATGGAATGACTGTCATCACGTGTCTTCAGGATGGGGTGAGTGAGACAGCACCAGTAAAGGGTGGGTGTGACGGGAAGCTTGGGAGGGAAAGGCACGTTATGACCACATTTTACAAATCTACAAGCATTTTACTGGTTCCTGTCTTGAAGCAGAGACAAAGCTCTTGAAAGGAACCATCATGTTCATCTTCAATGTGTAGGAATGGCAAAGGTTTGGGGGCCATTCTTCCCTCACTGCAAAACGTCATGATTGATGTCATAGAGAGAAAAACTGTGGGCTTAACTCTGCTACTGAAACTCTTGAGATCAGTATTATCTCACTTATAAAATGGAGATGATAATATCTATTTCATGGGGCTGTTGAGAGGAGTCAAGGAATATGAAACGACTGACACGACTCTCAGCAGATAAGGATGCTTAATAAATGCCCACTGCCCTTTCTTCAGAAAAAATTTGGGAGTGAGTGAATGAATGAACCTAAACTTACCTGAAAAAGTAACACTATATAAATTCATAAGTTGTCATAAAAGGATTAATGAAAGACTAATGTCATGCTGATTGCTGTCATGACGATTCTTGAGTTGTCATGGAAAAGACAAATTTGTGTTAGTTCTGATTTCAGTGAAATTGTCAGAGAGTTTCTAAAAGACTCCAATATGGATAGTATTTAATTTTCAAACTACAGTATGTCTAAGTGAAAACAAAGTGACAGCCACAGTGGTGATTGATTAGCTCATTAGGAATCTGTTTATTATTAGAGTCTTTAAAATGCCTTTTTGAACCAAGGCCACTCTACTCAACTTGATCTTTTTATGACAGCTTGAAATTTAAGAGAGCATGTTCCATTTCTCCAGAGCTGTTTTTTTTTTAAACTATTTTTTGATGCATTATACCCTAAGTGGGAGAACAAAAAAAAAAAAACACTTAATACTTAATCCCACTAATTTTTCCTCTGAAGAGTATAATTCATCTTTCTAACCATTCCCCATTCATTTTACCCACTCAGTGATACTCAGCATGACAAGGAATAAAATAACTTATTCAAGGTCACTGGGTGAGAGAGTTTCAGGATAAGTTTGGGTGGTTTTTATTCATCTTCCTGAAACTTCAAATCCTTACAGTTGCAGGTACACCCCAAATCCCTGAATCTGTCATCACTAGATATTTAAAAGAGAAAATACAGAAAGATCTTATGCTTTGAGGATTGAAAGAAATAGTCTCAAATGATGGAAGTCTTCAGAAAATCATACACACACCAAAAGAAACGCAGTAGATCCGGGGAAGGATGCCAAGGGAGCCGGGGAGGACAAGGCAAGCAAAGGTGATTTGTGGTAAGAACTGAGAGGGGGAGTTGGTTTTGCAATCTGCTAATCACTGTTTCAAATTAATTAACAGTCAGAAGTGGCTTAAAGCCATCTCAATTTATTTGCAAATGGCAAGCAGTAACAATGATAAAAAATAATGATAGCTAATTTTGCTGAGTCAGTAGTCAATGCTTTGTATTAATAGTCAGTATTAATACTTTGTGACATTAATACTTTTGTATCAATACTCAGTAAACTACTTTGCACTAAGCGTGTACTTAGTAAATATTAAGTACAGTGTCTACTGTGTGTATTGGGGATTGCCAGATGGCTCAGTGGTAAAGAATCCACCTACCAATACAAGAGAACCAGGAGACATGGATTCAATCCCTGGGTAGGGAAGATCCCCTGGAGTAGGAAATGACAACCCATTCCAGTATTCTTGCCTGAAGAATCCCATAGATAGAGGAGCTTGGAGGGCTACAGTCCATAGGATTTCAAAGAGTCAGACATAACTGACCAACTGAGTGCATGCACGCGTGCACACACACACACACACACACTACTGTGTAGTTAGTTCTTTACAAGGGTTATCTCAATCCTATTCCTGCTCAATGAATTGAGTTCTTTTATTACTGTTGCTGTTTAATTGCTAAGTCATGACCCACTCTTTGCAATCCCATGGACTGTAGCCTGCCAGGCTCCTCTGTCCATGGGATTTTTTCAGGCAAGAATACTGGAGTGGGTTGCCATTTCCTTCTCCAGGAGATCTTCCCAACCCAGGGATCAAACCTGAGTCTCCTGCAATGGCAGGCAGATTCTTTACCAGTGAGCCACAAGGGAAGTCCCTCTTTTATTAAACCCATATTATAACAGATGAGGAAAATGAGGCTTACAGAGGTCAAGTCATTCAGGGTTCTGACAGGGAAAAAAATGATCTCCTAATGGGTTTAAATAATGAAGCTTCTCTTTGGCCTCCTTTATACAATTGTGTAAGAGCTGACTCATTGGCAAAGATCTTGATGCTGGGAAAGATTGAGGGCAGGAGGAGAAGGGGATGATAGAGAATGAGCTGGTTGGATGGCATCACTGACTCAATAGACATGAGTTTGAGCAAACTCTGGGAGCTAGTGAAGGACAGGGAAATTTAGTGTGCTACAGTCCATGGGGTTGAAAAGAGGCACGACTTAGCAACTGAACAACAGCAACACAATTGTGGGCAGAGCTAAACGAAATCAACAAGGGAACCAGCAAGAGCTGCAACCATGAAAGATGTCCACTGCCAAAATCCTGGCCCCACAGCAGAGGGGGGCCCCAACTCCTGCCCTCAATCTATCTGGTCTTCCCATTGGCTAAATCATCCAGATACCAAAGGCAAGGTAGTCTAATTGCTGTACTTGGTGGAGGTAAGCCTCCCAGGGCACAGACCAAGAGGGAGAAAGATGGAGAACAGATCCAGGAGCGCAAATGGTGAATAACTTTGCTACATGGCCACCTGGTTTGCTCATGGTCACTTGGCAAGAGTGACTTGAAGATTCATGCCATATGACGTATGGTAGGTCCAAAGGAACTGCTTCATAATTGTTCGCAGCACAGGCCCTAGAACTGGAGTTGAATATCTTACCCAGCCATACTCTACCTGGGACAAATTCAACCTCCATTCTTTTGAGCCTGAAGAGAGACTGGAGACCAGAGAGGGAGCCAGCTGACCCCAGAGCCCTTAGAGGTAGATGGGCAGGCCTGGCCTGTGTGGGTTACCAGCTTGGGGACTGAAGAACAAAAGTGAATATCTCCCTACATTCTCTCAAGGCAGTGATATCTCGGGTTCAACAGACAAGACAAAGTAATTTCATTAGTGTCACCACCATCCTAGTTTAAACTTTGTCCCTTCCTAACATCCTCAACAGATGACATAAGGCACAAATACAATTGCCATCAGATCCTTTAGACCTGGAAAGTATATTCAGATTACAATAATAACAACATTACATTTCAACTAAGCCAAGGCTCCTGCAGCCTTTTTAGTTTATTTATATTCAAATGCATTAGTTTAAGGAACTTTTAAAGCAGTCCTATGAAGTGTTAAGGCGATATAAGCCTCCTTTAGAGGTGGCCCTTAAGTGGCAAAGGAGATCAGTCCTGGGTGTTCTTTGGAAGGAATGATGCTAAAGCTGAAACTCCAGTACTTTGGCCACCTCATGAGAAGAGTTGACTCATTGGAAAAGACTCTGATGCTGGGAGGGATTGGGGGCAGGAGGAAAATGGGATGACAGAGGATGAGATGGCTGGATGGCATCACGGACTCAATGGATGTGAGTCGGAGTGAACTCCAAGAGTTGGTGATAGACAGGGAGGCCTGGCGTGCTGCGACTCATGGGGTCGCAAAGAGTCAGACACGACTGAGTGACTGAACTGAACTGAACTAAGTGGCAGAGATGGGGTAAGACCTATAAAATCACTTTTACTGAAATAAATCAATCTCTCTCTGTTTCTGTCCCTATCTGTTCCATGCCCCTCTTAATCTTTAGGGACTCATTAAATATATGTGTACATATACTGCATATATAGAGGTATCCCCATTTTTCAATAGCTTGCTTTATGCCAGTTGGCTTTTATAACATTAGTACCTACTACATTAGTACCCATTCTCACTATCTGGAAGAAATTCAAAGAGAATTTTCACTTTTAGGAAAAAAGGCAAAATGTGAAAACAGTGCTCAGCATTTGCTTTGCAGCAGCTAGTATGGAGGCACCTCCCAGACCAGCAGAGAAGGTGTTTCCTCCCCGGGAACTACACTCAGCAACTCAGCATCAGGCTGCCAGAGCTTTGAACTGTCTGTGTGCATCTGTGCTTTATTTTGACTTGTTTTGAGCATCCATTAGGAAGATGTGCCTTAAGGTAACTGCTTCTTTGCTTTAACCCATTTCTGCTTACCAAGAGTTTGATACTAACAGTCTGCTTTGGCCTAGCAGGGGAAAGGGATGTGTGTATGTGTGTGTGTGTGTATGTGTATGTGTAAAAACCTTAGGATTGGACTTTGTCCTCTCTAAAGTTTGAAGATGTAGGTACCTTCCACAACCATCAAGGCCAGAGTATAGCTATCCCAGTCAGGTGAGAATTTCTATGCACAAATCCTGGAGGAAGTAGAGAAAGACTTGTGAGCAAAAGACACGTTTCAGAAGAGAAATGCTGCAAAAGTCACCCATTCCCGGTTCCTCACTACATATATCTCTAAGACACACCCGAGCTAGGGATATATAACTTGGATTGGAGATTTAAAAACTCCAGTCCCTTCTCATACAAGCATTTCAATCTCCTAAAAAAATTCAATCTTCATTAATCCCTGAGAGTAATCAGAAACATTATGGTATCTGCCCAAGACTTTGTAAAAGTTCTGAGAAGGACAAATGGTAACAAGAAAGAAAGCTGCTTTCTGCTCCCCCTGCAAAGTTCTGTTTATTCCACAAAGGAGACACTGAGGTCAATGGTGACACATGCGGGGCAGGGAGGAGGGGTGGTTGGGGGAGGTGGTCTGGTAGCAGAGCCAGCTGGACTGGGTTAAGGAATGAGAGGGATTGAGGAAATAGAGATGGTAAGAGCAGAAATGCACCGCTTTTAAAATTCCCATTTGAGTAGTTTGGTTGTGAAGGTAAGAAAAGAGATTAGGCATCAGCTGGAGGTGAATGGGAAATCAGTGAAGTTTCTTTTCTTAAGGAGAGAAAAATGGAAACATGTTTAAATACCATGGGGATGACCTAATGGAGAGACAAGGGTTGAAGACAGAAGATAAAAAAAAAAAAAAAAAAAAAAAACTAACAAGAAATGGCATGAGTTCAGTTCAGTTCAGTCGCTCAGTCGTGTCCGAGTCCTTGTGACCCCATGAACTGCAGCACACCAGGCTTCCCTGTCCATCACCAATTCCCGGAGTTCACTCAGACTCACGTCCATCATGTCGGTAATGCCATCCAGCCATCTCATCCTCTGTTGTCCCTTTCTCCTCCTGCCCCCAATCCCTCCCAGCATCAAAGACTTTTCCAATGAGTCAACTCTTCACATGAGGTGGCCAAAGTACTGGGGTTTCAGCTTTAGCATCAGTCCTTCCAAAGAACACCCAGGACTGATCTCCTTTAGAATGGACTGGTTGGATCTCCTTGCAGTCCAAGGGACTCTCAAGAGTCTTCTCCAATACCACAGTTTAAAAGCATCAATTCTTTGGCACTCAGCTTTCTTCAGAGTCCAACTCTCACATCCATACATGGCTACTGGAAAAACCATAGCCTTGACTAGACAGACCTTTGTTGGCAAAGTAATGTCTCTGCTTTTTAATATGCTATCTAGGTTAGTCATAGAAATGGCATACAATTCCAAATTGGGGGGTGGACGCAGGGGCGGTACTGGGGTGAAACTGATCTTGGATGGGGAGGAAGGACAATCACTCCATTCAGCAGAAAGGAAGGAGGAAAGAACAGGTGAAAACAGGAGAGGTTGTGTAGATCTGGAAGTGGGAATGTAAGGTATTTTTCAAGAATAGTTGCCATTAACATGGATAGACATAGAGATTGTCATATTGAGTGAAGTAACTCAGATCAGATCAGATCAGATCAGTCGCTCAGTCATGTCCGACTCTTTGCGACCCCATGAATCACAGCACGCCAGGCCTCCCTGTCCATCACCAACTCCCGGAGTTCACTCAGACTCATGTCCATTGAGTCAGTGATGCCATCCAGCCATCTCATCCTCTGTCGTCCCCTTCTCCTCTTGCCCCCAACCCCTCCCAGCATCAGAGTCTTTTCCAATGAGTCAACTCTTCGCATGAGGTGGCCAAAGTACTGGAGTTTCAGCTTTAGCATCATTCCTTCCAAAGAACACCCAGGACTGATCTCCTTTAGAATGGACTGGTTGGATCTCCTTGCAGTCCAAGGGACTCTCAAGAGTCTTCTCCAATACCACAGTTCAAAAGCATCAATTCTTTGGCACTCAGCCTTCTTCACAGTCCAACTCTCACATCCATACATGACCACAGGAAAAACCATAGCCTTGACTAGATGAACCTTTGTTGGCAAAGTAATATCTCTGCTTTTGAATATGCTATCTAGGTTGGTCATAACTTTCCTTCCAAGGAGTAAGCGTCTTTTAATTTCATGGCTGTAGTCACCATCTGCAGTGATTTTGGAGCCCAGAAAAATAAAGTCTGACACTGTTTCCCCATCTATTTCCCATGAAGTGATGGGACCGGATGCCATGATCTTCGTTTTCTGAATGTTGAGCTTTAAGCCAACTTTTTCACTCTCCACTTTCACCTTCATCAAGAGGCTTTTTAGTTCCTCTTCATTTTCTGCCATAAGGGTGGTGTCATCTGCATACAGAGAAAGAGAAATATCGTAGGACATCCTTTGCATGTGGAATCTAAAGAAAATGACAGAAATGAACTTATTTACAAACTAGAAACAGACTCACAGACTAAGAGAACTTACTGTTACCAGTGAGAAAGGGTGTGGGAAAGGAACAGTTAGGGAGTTTGCTATCAACATATACACACTGCTATATTTTAAGTGGATAACCAACAAGGACCTACTGTGTAGCACATGGAACTCTGCTTAATGTTCTGTGGCAGCCTGGATGAGAGGGGAGTTTGGGGGAGAATGGATACATGTGTATGTGTGGCTGAGTCCCTTTATTGTTCACTTGAAACTGTCACAACATTGCTAATCAGCTATACTCCAATATAAAGTTGTTTTAAAAAGAAAAGTCATTTTCCTTATGAATTTAAAAATTGGTCCTTATTCTCAATTCTTACATACCAGTTGCCAAAAGATATTTGAGAGTTCAATAAATGGATAAACTTGAGGATTCTTTGTGTTTGTATGATTGATTCTGTGTTTAGCAACATTGCTGCAAAGAAGGTTTTAAAAATTCCAGATGATCACTTCCAGCTAGCTTTTTGGACCACCTATAAATGCATCATTTCACAGCAGCTACAGTGAAGTTTGGAAGTCCCCTGCTCAACTGTAAACAGAACAGTCTCTGCAATTCACTTTTCTCTTTTCTTTTTTTAACCTAAGTTAGGAGGGCCCAAAACTCCCTTCACTCTGAGTGTGCAAATTAGAGGGAAGCAGTGCCTATGTGTATAAAGACCCTGATGCTAAGAAAGATTGAAGGCAAAAGGAGAAGAGGGTGGCAGAGGATGAGATGGTTAGATGGCATCACCAACTCAATGAATATGAATTTGGGCAAACTCCGGGAGAGAGCGAAGGACAGGGAAGCCTGGCCTGCTGCAGTCCACGGACTCGCCAAGCGCTGGACACGACTTAGTGACTGAACAGCAGTGTGCCTGTGTGTAGCCCCTGTGGATGGATGCTGTTTCGCATTTACAGTCTCTAATCTTCACTGAGTCCATAACATTGCTCATGATCTTTTTGCTTTTTTGAAGGAAAAAAAAGTAGATAGAAAAAGTATAGAGGCTAAAATAATAAATTTCCATGTACCCATCACTAGAATCAACAAATCTGAACACTTACTTATATTTAGTTCAAATCTTTTTTCTTTTTACTAAGAGGCATAAAACGTAACTGATAAAGCTGAAATTTCCTTGAGTGTGGAAAAGCCTCAGTACAGCAAGGGGATAATCAGTTGACCAAAATTCCCAGAAGGGAGATTGGTGGTTCATGGCAGTTTTGAGGAGAAAACTGTTTTGAGGAGAAGCACGGGTGAAGATATAAACCTAGGAAAGCAGGGGCCTCCTCTCCACTCTAGCAGGAAGGGAGGAACAAAGGGCGGCTGTCCATTCTGAGCTGGTGGTGGAGAGTCCAGAGAGTTTTTGTCTTAGAGTTTGTTTTTTTTTTTTTTTCTGTGATCAAAGCCACTTAAGTCCATTCATTTCTTGACAGTGAAGGGAAGTTGTTGTGTTCAGGAATTTGGGGGAAATGGAGATTGGAAAGAGCCCTTGGTGCAGGAGGCAAAATGGGACTTGATATGGTTCTAGGTCAGCATATTGCTTCCTCTGGGTCTTTAATCAAATCTCCAGAATTTCTTCTGCCTTGATTTCCACATAAAATGGCAGATTTAAAGTAAATGCTTTCTAAGGTCTCTAGGTTGGGACTCATAAAGCCTACTATCACATTGACCCAAACTGTTATTGACCTAGGTTCCTGGTGTGCGTGTGGGTGTGCTCAGTCGTGTCTGACTCTTTGCAACCCCATGGACTGTAGCCCACCAGGCTCCTCTGTCCATAGGATTTCCCAGGCAAGAATACTGGAGTGGGTTGCCATTTCCTACTCCAGGGGAATCTTCCCGATCTAGGAATAGAACCCACGTCTCTTGCATCTCCTGCATTGGCAGGCGACTTCTTTACTACTGTGCCACCTGGGAAGCCTGGGCTTTTTAATTAATAGAAATTGAGAGGAGGCCAGAGGAGAAATCCAGGGAAGGGTTTACCAGGACTTGTGCTGCAGCACGAGGGAGCGAGAACAAACAGGCTTGTTTTTTCCCTGAGACAACAGGTTTTGCTTCTTCCCTGAGAAGCGGGTGAGCTGGTCCCTTAAATGGGGTAAGGGTAGGAGCAGGTCCAGGGGTCTGGCAGGAGGGGTGACTTGGGTGGTTTCCCACCCGCTTGGTGGTGCTGTGTGCAGGGATCATTTTTGCTTTTGCTCCTGGAACCTCAGAAATGGCAGTTGGATTTTGGTCTTTTTGTATCTTATTGTTCATAATTTGTTGCAACTGCACATGCAGGCGGTTATTTTTAGGCCCTTATGGTTTGTATTCTGTTGATCCAGGAGAAGTTTATCCAGATGCAAGCACCATAGTAAAAGGTCCCAAGTCCCGGGTCCCAGCCTGTCTGAAAATGACTGGAAAGGCTTCTAAAGATTTCACCCAGAATTCTCAGATTACGAATGTTCCAGGGCTCAATTAATCTGCATAATATGATTGATTCTATTTCATGGGCTGGAAGGCTGGCTGGTTGAAAAATGTCAATATACGTCTCTTCCTTTTGAGATAGGCCCTCAGTTAGAAAAACGGCACTTGGCCAGCATTAACTTCATTGTTCACAGAAACACTTTTTTTGAAAAGGAAATGATGACAATCAGTCCAAAGCCTTTAGTATTTTCTGCCATGTCAAAAATGTATGAAATCATCAAATATCACAACTTAAAAGGATTTTAGCAATCATATCATCCTCACATTCATCCAGAGTAGACAGTCATGTAGAACACTGCACGAACTATGCTGACCAGTTTTGCATCCTCTGTGATTCATGTGCCCTGTATTGTTTTCTTAACCTATGACAAAATAGACTTCACTATGACAAGTATAATCTACCAGGAATATTGTGACAATATGAACACTATACTGTCATTGTCAGTATGACAGCAGATAGATTTCTTACACATTTTAGGGGCAACTCAGAACAACATCGGCTTTCTTACAAACTTTCGTTAACAATGGTAAAAAACTATGGAGAACAGTGTGGAGATTCCTTAAAAAACTGGAAATAGAACTGCCTTGTGATCCAGCAATCCCACTGCTGGGCATACACACTGAGGAAACCAGAATTGAAAGAGACACGTGTACCCCAATGTTCATCGCAGCACTGTTTATAATAGCCAGGGCATGGAAGCAACCTAGATGTCCATCAGCAGATGAATGGATAAGAAAGCCGTGGTACATATACACAATGGAGTATTACTCAGCCATTAAAAAGAATACATTTGAATCAGTTCTAATGAGGTGGATGAAACTGGAGCCTATTATACAGAGTGAAGTAAGCCAGAAAGAAAAAGACCAATACAGTATACTAACGCATATATACGGAGAAGGCACTGGCACCCCACTCCAGTACTTTTGCCTAGAAAATCCCATGGATGGAGGAGCCTGGTAGGCTGCAGTCCCTGGGGTCGCTAAGAGTCGGACACGACTGAGCGACTTCACTTTCACTTTCATGCAATGGAGAAGGAAATGGCAACCCACTCCAGTGTTCTTGCCTGGAGAATCCCTGGGATGGGGGAGCCTGGTGGGCTGCCGTCTATGGGGTCGCACAGAGTCGGACACGACTAAAGTGATGCAGCAATGCACATATGTGGAATTTAGAAAGATGGTAACAATAACCCTGTATACGAGACAGCAAAAGAGACACTGATGTATAGAACAGTCTTCTGGACTCTGTGGGAGAGGGAGAAGGTGGGATGATTTGGGAGAATGGCACTGAAACATGTATAATATCATATATGAAACGAATCGCCAGTCCAGGTTCGATGCACGATACTGGATGCTTGGGGTTGGTGCACTGGGACGACCCAGAGGGATGGTATGGGGAGGGAGGAGGGTTCAGGATGGGGAACACATGTATACCTGTGGCAGATTCATTTTGATATATAGCAAAACCAATACAATATTGTAAAGTCAAAACATAAAATAAAATAAAATAAAAAACTGCTTTGCCAGTTTTCCTTTCCCCAGTTACCTTTTGGATGGCTGAAGTTTGCCCTACAGTAGACTTCTTAAGATAAGGCTCCTGGGAACATTAATTCATGATTTCTTACATGTCTAAAACTTTAATTGCCTTTATCCTTCAATGGCTGTTTGGCCAGCATTACCCAAAACCACACATGATCACAGGCAGGTGTTTCCGATCCTTGCCTCACTGCATCCTTTCTTGCTTTGAAGAAAGGTGGCATTGCCAATTATTCATGAGGGTAGTTAATATTATTACTTGAAGGGCAAAGAGAATTTTAAATTAACATTCAGTGCCATTATATTCCACACCCCTTCTGAGTATGCCTTTGGGGAAAGTGGTATCTGTTCTTTGAGACCTGGCTGGAAATTACACCTCTAATTTGTTTTATTGTTTGAGAAACAAAATAAACTACTTTGTGAATCTTAAGATTTGACCACTACATATTTGGTTAATGTTCAGCAGTAATTATTAACATTCCACTCCTATTTGCCAGTGAATATTGACTGTAGGTTTTCTATGTTGAACATAAGAAACCCTAGAAGTCCTCTTTATGAAAAAATTTATATGACAGTATAGTATTGTTCTGTATTACTGAGATGATGATAGAATAGCTCTCTAATTGGGACATTTTTCTTTACATTTCAGCATGAGTTAAATGAGCAACTAGCTTTGTTTTGTTCAGGTTGAGGATCTTTTTCACAGGAACCTCATATAGGAGAGAAAGTGAAAGTCAATATATTTCAGTGTGTCAAGACGTGTGACTTCAACCAAGCTATCTATCATTTTTGGTCTTGGGCTCACTCTAGCCTAAGAAATGCTTCCTTCCCCTTATTAACCTTTCTCAATAGAAACTGAGATACTTAGAAGCTGACCTTCGGTTGGGTGAAGGAAGCATGATGGGACCACAGACTTTCAGAGTCGTAACAGACAGCAGAAGTCATCCAACCAAATTATTTCATTTTCCAGATGGAAAAGAGTAATGCAAGCTAGTTAACAGCCTTGCCAAAGTCAGGAAACTAGCAGATGTCAGAGTAGAAGAGAGCCAAAAAGGGTCATTCAACAGTTCTGTCACCTGATCCTAAACTTGGGACAGACAACAAAAAGATACATGACTCTAATTAGTTGATTAATTAATAGAGTTTACGATCAAGTGTCTGAAGTGTCTCCATTACAAGATTACAAGAGTCAGCAAAAGAGAAGTTCCAAGAAAGCTTAGTTGAAAAAATAAACATTAGAGAAAGTACATAATGAATTACATATTTCAGACACCACAGTGAATATATCACTACTACAAGGCAGAGAATTTTTTAAAATTTTGCTTGCATCCCATTTCACAGGTTATAAATAAAGCCCCAAAAAGCTAAGCCCTAAAGAATATCCTCGGCATAGCCAACAGGAAGAACCCCAGTCCTCTGATAACTTGTCAGCTGCACCATATTAAGCAAACCCTTTTTTAACCATTCTCTATACCTCAATCTCCTATAAAATAGTTTTATAATAGCATTATCACCCTAAGCTTGTTAAGAGGGCCAAAGCATGAATATGTATTATATACTAATTATAATATAAAAATCCAGATATTATATAATTATATCATATATAGATTCACAAACTGTGTGGCACATAGTGAAACTATATAGGTGTTTGCTATTCTATTTTGTAAATGTATCTTAAAGGATTGTTTTCAACATAACTCACTTTGGGGAATGAAAGCTTGAAAGAGAAGTTTGAACTAATACTTACCAGATAGAAGTAGGAAAAACAAAAATTCCCTGAGGGTACAGAATTGCACAACTGTGTTTGAGAGTAGGAGGAGGTTAAGGGGGAAAGGCCAGAGTGTGGTTCCAGGAGATCTCAGGGCACAAAGCTTGTCTCCTAAAACTCATCACCTTGCTGCTGCTAAGTCGCTTCAGTCGTGTCCAACTCTGTACGACCCCATAGACAGCAGCCCACCAGGCTCCTCTGTCCATGGGATTCTCCAGGCAAGAACACTGGAGTGGGTTGCCATTTCCTACTCCAATGCATGAAAGTGAAAAGTCAAAGTGAAGTCGCTCAGTTGTGTCCGACTCCTATCGACCCCACGGACTGCAGCCCACCAGGCCCCTCCGTCCATGGGATTTTCCAGGCAAGAGTACTGGAGTGGGGTGCCATTGCCTTCTCCAAAAACTCATCACCTTAGGCACTAATATTTTCAAGAGACACCACTACCCTCTGCCACAATGGAGGCTAAGCTTTAACTGAAACTCTCGCAGTACCAAGCAGATTGAACAATCTCAGGCCTCTTTCTGAATCCTATGACTTTAAGGGACTTACCTGAGGCTACACAGCTACTTAGGAGAAGAAATAGGATTGAAATTCACATTTACTGACTCATTCATTTTCATTTCTTCTTCATTCTTGCTCCTATCACACAACTATTTTTGTTTCTACCGGGTCACTCTTTACTCTCTTTAAAGTTGAATATTATTAAATTGGATAAATGTTTTATCCTAATTTAAATTAACACATTCAATTTCAGTCACATGTCAAAATTTGAAAAGCAGCAGGCTGTGTGTGGTTAATAATGAGTTAAGAGAGTGAGTGTACACTCAGTCACTAAGTCATATCTGACTCATTGTAACGCCATGGACTATAGCCGGCCAAACTCCTCTGTCCATGGGATTTTCCAGGCAAGAATACTGGAGTGAGTTGCCATTCCCTTCTCCAGGGGATCTCCCCAACCCAGGGATTGAACCCATATCTCTGGCATTGGCAGGCAGGTTCTTTACTGCTGAGCCACCAGGGAAGCCCAAGAGTTAGACAGACTTGGTTCAAATTCTGTTATTTAAGAGCCATATGAGTCTGGCCCAACTACTCACCTTTCCCGGTTCTCAGTTTCTTGTTCTAAATGATGGACTGGATAATATCCTCTTCTCAGATTTGGGTGAGGATTAAGATAATGTATTTTTAAGGACAGTCTACATCTCCTCCCTTGTGTCTGCCATACTCTCAGTAATGAGTAATAAAGCTTTTTTTTAGCTGAACTATGAAACACAATTTCATTTGTGCCATGTAACTCAAGGGTGGATGGTAGAGGTGTGTGGTGTGGACAGGAAGCCGGCTGCAAGCCCGGAAGTCAGACTGCTTGCAGGTGAAGGGAGTTGAAGTCAATGCCGAACCAGAATCAGAGACAGCTGAGGACAAGAGGCGCTGACATAGGGGTTAAGAGTCCTGTGATCAACGTGGCTCCCCAGGGAGAGAGAGCGAGCGAGAAATGCCATGCAGGCACCGCAAGTCCACTATTCCCCCGCTGTGAACACCGCGATCTGATTTGTATCACAGGCAGTCTGTTGTGAATGCATGTCTTAGGCCAGATACACAGCATCGAATCAATCCTGGCTCATTTCAGTAATATATATTTCCAATATTATGCCTCACCCACCTTGACCTTATCATCCTAGACTCCAACTTGACTGGCCATAATCTGGTTCACCTGTCTCATTTCCAACTATTTTTCTCTTTTTCGCTATCTCAATATTCATTGATATGGAGTTCCATTTTGGTCACGTAATCTATTTGATCTTGCCTCCAAAGTTTCATTAGCCTAGAAAAATATCATTTTTCAAAAAGTTTCCACACATGGTTCAGCTATATTTATCCACACATAAATCTTTGAGTGAGTAAACAAATGGTCAAAAACACATCTAATCATCTGATTACAGCACATGAAAACAGTTATAAAAATTGCAATGTTTCTGAGCATTTATTTACTTAAAGTTCAGAATAGGAAACACATGTTTAATTCAACCTGTGCCGAAGATTCTAATATTCAGTAAACAATAGTTTACCATTGTAAACAATAATTTACAGGTCTACTGCATAGGAGCCAAACTTTAGGCACCATATTCGAATCTAGCTCCACCATCTCTCAGCTTCTGTCTTACCTTACTCTTCTCTTTAATTCTTAGCACAGTTAGAAAAAATTCTCTTCATGTCCTATACTTGGAAGCTCTGTCTTCACTTGGACCTTCTTCAGATCTTTGTTTTTCAAATGGCTTATCAATAAATGTCTTCTGAATAAAAATAAAGTGCTCTCAATGAAAGATTCCATGTAATTTCTTCCACCTCATTTCAAAGCACATTCAAATCGACAGAGCAATATAAAGTATAAAGCTTTATATCCAGATATTGATAATGATTGTCATCAGAAAAAATTTTTAAATTTTAGGCATTGATCAAAGATGTAGGAAAACTTTGGGGGGGGGCCTCTAAAAAAGTCACACCACTTATTAAGTAGAATCTGCTTTCATGTAAATAACATTGGTCCAGAATTCCCCCTTCATTCATACTTTCTTCAGTGCAATGACTTAGCTGGAGAATCTTCTTCCTGAGTTTCAGATGATGAGACTGTCTTTTCTAGGTGTTTCCTGGGGTCATTGGGGCCAGGACTGAAAACTGAGCAATTTGTTATAATAGGTTTCTGTAGTTTTTAACAGTTGACAGTTTCTACATAGGATAGCCTAAAAAGCATTAGCTACTCCTTCCCTACTTCTTCTGCCAAACTTCAGTGTCTCCATTGTTCCAAGATTTTGAGGCGCTATGCCCAAGAGTTTGAAGACACCCAGCACACCTTTTTTGCCATCTTTCCCTACTGAAGCATCAGCAGCAACTCTTTTGAAAGACCTATTGAAAGTAGCTGAGGGCATGTCCATAAGCAACTGAGAGTCAGAAAATCAACCTCATAGTTAAAACTCACAGTTTCCTCATCTGAAATCAATGACCTTGGAGATCCTGGCCTAGCATTTCTGAGCTCCTCCTTATGGGACTAAAGGAGAAATATATATTAGGAAAGCCCAGTCCCTATTTGTAAGTTGCTCATCATTTCACTAGGAATTAACTACAATGCCAGGCAAAATGTAACTAGAACTGTGACAGCAGTATCAAGAGAAGAACTTGATTCTTACATGGACAAGGAAACATCTGCTGAGCTTTGAAGATTAAGCAGTACTTTGGTCACCAGATATGAAGAGCCAGCTCATTAGAAAAGACCCTGATGCTGAGAAAGATTGAAGGCAGGAGGAGAAGGGGATGACAGGATGAGATGGCTGGATGGCGTCACTGACCCAGTGGACATGAATTTGAGCAAGCTCCAGGAGATGGTGAAGGACAGGGAAGCCTGGTATGCTGCAGTCCATGGTGCTGCAAAGAGACAGACATGACTGAGCAACTGAACAACAAATACTTGGGAATATAAGATAAAATGACATTTTAGGCAGAGGAAAGAACTTGTGCAAAGGCATGGAGACCTACAAGTGTGTTGTAAAGAGATGGAGCTGGGAGAAAGGCCTGTCATAGAAGGGCAAGTCTCCTAGGTAACCATGTGCTGCTGCTGCTGCTAAGTTGCTTCAGTCGTGTCTGACTCTGCACAACTCCACAGATGGCAGCCCACCAGGCTCCCCCGTCCCTGGGATTCTCCAGGCAAGAACACTGGAGTGGGTTGCCATTGTCTTCTCCAATGCATGCATGCATGCTAAGGTGTTTCAGTCATGTCCAACTCTGTGCGACCCCATGGACGGCAGCCCACCAGGCTCCTCTGTCCACAGGATTCTCTAGGCAAGAATACTGGAGTGGGTTGCCATCTCCTTCTCCAAGGTAACCACGTGGAGCCACCCAATAGGCCGTGAAGTAAGTGAAAGTCACTCAGTTGTGCCCTACTCTTTGCGACCCCATGGACTATACAGTCCATGGAATTCTCTAGGCAAGAATACTGGAGTGGGTAGCCTTTCCCTTATTCAGGAGATCTTCCCAACCCAGAAATCAAACCCAGGTCTCCCACATTGCAGGTGGATTCTTTACCAGATGAGCCACAGGGAAGCCCAAGAATACTGGAGTGGTTAGCCTATCCCTTCTCCAGCAGATCTTTCCAATCCAGGAATTGAACCGGGGTCTCCTGCTTTGCAGGTAGATTCTTTACCAACCGAGCTATCAGGGGTCCCTGTTCATTTCCTTCATAGCACCTATCACAATTAGTATATAAACGTTCATTTATTTACTTGCTTATATTTTCTAATTTTTTTATAGCTTTATGGATTTCTCACATAGTTAAAGCATCATGTGCTTAATTAATTTGTGTGTGTTCCCATGTGATGCTAGTGGTAAAAAACCTGCCTGCCAATGCAGGTAGATGTAACAGACGTGGATTTGATCCCTGGGTTGGGAAGATTCCCTGGAGAAGGTCACAGCAACCCACTCCAGTATTCTTGCCTGAAGAATTCCATGGATGGAGGAGCCTGGTAGGCTACAACCCATAGGGTCGCAAAAGTTGGCCATGACTGAAGCGGCTAAGCATGCACCACGCACATATATGTGTATATATATGTACATAGATACAAATTATTGTCACCCTACCAGCCATTTACCACTCACATTGCTTTTCATTTTCCAGCAATAATTCTTATGTTAAGAGCTATAGAAGGAGAAAAATAATTTAGTCATCTTTACTAAAATATTTGTTGTATATCACTCTTGCCAATTTTTCCATTTTAATAGTTGGAGCAGTTGTCCTGAGAGTACCGTCTTTTCAGACAAAGCACTTCCCTCCGGCTCCCACTGAGACATCCTACCTGTGTCACGGCTTTGAAGCCAGTGAACAGAATCTCCTTGCACTGATTTTACTTGTGCAATGCTGACACTGAATCACTCTCACCTTTGTTCACAAGAGGCAAAGGGAAGCGGTATTTTTGCTCTGCCTTCCTTAGAAGTGGTAGAGCAGCCATAATTCAATCCAGGACCATACAAGAGATTTACAAATTCAGCTGACTAGAAGGATCTTTTTCCAAGTTCTTCTTTTTTAAAAATGCATAAGAAGTTTTAGATTGTCCTCAGAGATTATGTGACTCTGATACCATGACTGTACATAGCATTGCTTTGGGGCTATTCAACCTTGATTTAACCCTCTGAAATCGGAGCCTTCTGTCCCTGCCTCTTTAACTGTAAATGGAGTTTATCATGCTGACTTCATGAAAGAATGGTTTAACAACGTGGCTGAGTGACACAGTTACAGCATTTGCTACTCTGTCACCGGCATCAAAGAAATACAATAACCATGGTAAAATAGGAAAGTGTCTATCAGAACACTTACATAAAGAAGGGTAGAATAATCAACTCAGACACCCAGTATCCATCTGTCCTGATACAATTCTGAACTTTTTATTATTTAGAAACCTTCATGGAAGAACATATGCACATTGGATAATTACGTGATGAATTAAGTAACATTTTCAGCAGTTATTTTCATACTGCTTCTAAATATTCAGTTAAGGACTAAAGCCCTTTAAGGAGACAATTGATCATATCTGTGTCTGTGTAACTTTTTGAAATTGAGTATAGGTATTCAAAACCTGATTTCAGTATTGACGATTTAGTGATGTCCATGTGTAGAGTTGTTTCTTGTGTTGTTGGAAAAGGGTATTTGCTGTGAACAGCATTTTCTCTTGACAAAACTCTTTTAGCCTTTGCCCAGCTTCCTTTTGTACTTCAAGGCCAAACTTGTCTGTTACTCCAGGCATTTCTTGACTTCCTACTTTTGCATTCCAATCCCCTATGATGAAAAGGACATCTTTTTCTGGTGGTAGTTCTAGAAAGTCTTATAGATCTTCAGAGAACCAGTCAACCTCAGCTTCTTTTGCATCAGTGGTTGGGGTATAGACTTGGATTACTGTGTTGTTGAACAGTTTGTCTTGGAAACAAACAAAGATCATTCTGTTGTTTTTGAGATTGTACCCAAGTACTGCGTTTCAGACTCTTCTGTTGACTGTGAGGGCTACTCCATTTCTTCTAAGGGATTCTTGCCCATGTAGTAGATATAATGGTCATCTGAATTAAATTCACCCATTCCAGTCCATTTTACTTCACTAATTCCTAAGCAGTTGATGTTAACTCTTATTATGTCTTGATTGACCACATTTAATTTACTTTGATTCATGGACCTAACATTGCAGGCTCCTATGCAAGATTGTTCTTTACAGTATCCGGTTCCATCACTTTATGGCAAATAGAAGGAGAAAAAAGTGGAAGCAGGAACAGAATTTATTTTCTTGGGCTCTAAAATCACTGCAGATGGTGACTGCAGCCATGAAATTAAAAGACGCTTGCTCCTTGGAAGAGAAGTTATGATGAATCCACAGTTTATTGAAAAGCAAAGACATAACTTTGCCAACAAAGGTCTGTCAGGTCAAACTATGGCTTTTCTAGTAGTCATGTACAGATGTCAGAATTAGACCATAAAGAAAGCTGAGTGCCAAAGAATCGATGCTTTCAAACTGTGGTGTTGGAGAATACTCTTGAGAATCTCTTGGACAGCAAAGATATTAAGCCAGTCAATCCTAAAAGAAATCAACCCTGAATATTTTTTGGAAGGACTGATGCTGAAGTTGAAGCTCCAATACTTTGGCCACCTGATGCGAAGAACTGACTCATTGGAAAAGACCCTGATGCTGGGAAAGATTGAAGACTGGAGGAGAAGGGGGCAACAGAGGATGAGATGATTGAATGTCATCACTGACTCAATGGACATGAATCTGAGCAAACTCCAGGAGATAGTGAAGGACAGGGAAGCCTGGAGTGCTGCAATCCATGGGGTCACAGAGAGTTGGACACAACTGAACAATAGCAACAAATTCAAAACCTGAAAGAGAGAGAGAATGAGCATTTATGTTGTCCCACAGGGAAATTTTTCTACAATGTTAAATAATACGCTCTTGACGGTTTCCTTCACTTTTTAAATATTTTTTAATAATTTTTTAATTAGTGTATTTATTTCTGGCTGTGCTGGGTCATCACTGCTGCACAGGCTTTTCTCTGGTTGTTGAGAGTGGGAGCTGCTCTCTAGTTGTGGTGCACGAGCTTTTCTTTGCAGGGGCCTCTTATTGCGGAGCGCTGGCTCAAGGGCATGCGGGCCTCAGCAGTTGCAGCTCCTGGGCTCTAGAGCACAGGCTCAATAGTTGTGGCTCACAGGCTTAGTGGCTCCATGGCACGTGGGATCTTCCCAGACCAGGGATGGAACCCATGTCTCCTGTATTGGTAGGCGGGTCCTTTACCACTGAGCCACCAGGGAAGCCCAGGATTTCCTTAACTTTTAAAGAAGATTCTGCTTTCTCTGGTCCACCAAGTCAGTTTTCACTTTTCAACTTGTGATATAGCTTCCTTTTCCTCTCAGCATCTTTGATCTTGGGATTTTGCCTTTTTAAAAGGTTTTTAACGTCATTTTAGTGGAAGCTGAAGGTTTTGGTCTCTGCTGATGGATGGGCTCCAGTACAACTGGATGGGGGTGGTGCTTGTCTTCTGGAGCCCAGGACAGACTGGCGAGCACCCCTCCACTCTCAGAGCCAGGCTCCCCTTGCTCTATGACTTTTAGTGAGGGCTGAGGCCTCCGAGTTCTGTGAGGCAGAACCAGGACACTCCATTTCCGGGCTGAGAGAGGGCCAAGGATGCCCAAGCCAAATTAAATGTTGACTGTTCTTTAGGCATTTCCACCACAATATTGGAATTGAGCACATTGGCCAAATAAAGTTGATTTTTTTTTAAAGCAGGATGAGAAAAAGAGGGACATTGTTCAGTCTTGAAATCTCTGGGTTCAGCCCCCAAAGCGCTGGAATCACTCTTGCTCAGAGAACCCAAGGCAGCTACAGTTTTTTCTTGGTCAGTGGTTCCAAATATTTTTGTTATCATGGTCCCCTTTTATTGTATATATGTCCTCTTGCTACCTGAAATTTTTGCTCCCCCCCTTTTTTTTTTTTTTTTTAATGAATCCATCCGTTTTCATTTATTTATTTAACTGCTGCTACTGCTAAGTCACTTCAGTCGTGTCCGACTCTGTGTGACCCCATAGATGGCAGCCCACCAGGCTCTGCTGTCCCTGGGATTCTCCAGGCAAGAACACTGGAGTGGGTTGCCATTTCTTTCTCCAGTGCATGAAAGTGAAAAGTGAAAGTGAAGTCGCTCAGTCATGTCCGACTCTCAGCGACCCCATGGACTGCAGCCCACCAGGCTCCTCTGTCCATGGGATTTTCCAGGCAAAAGAGTACTGGAGTGGGGTGCCATTCCTAAGCAAAAACAAAAACACCCCTGTATGCTCATTACATTTTTCTATTAGTGTAATCAAACCAAGCTATTAACAAGGTGAAGAGTCGATATACAAAATATTCAATGAAAATTATACAAAGTCACTCTAAAAATACCATTAGTGCAAGTTCATTTGTGATTCATATTCCAAATAACTGGTGAAACTCATCAATCAGAACTTCTCTGCAACCATACTAAGGATAGACTTATTGGCAGCTGACTGAAGACTGTGGCGTGCACTACCATAGTGGATTTAGCTGGATGGCATATTCATCAGCTTCCCCCTGAAGGATGCTTTTCCCTTGGAACTGTTTTCCCTCCCAGAACAAACTGCATATGTACAGAGAGGGGACCTTCCCAGATGGCTCAGTTGTAAAGAATCCACCTGCAATGCAGAAGACAGGAGTTCAATCCCTGGGTTGGGAAGATCCCCTGGAGAAGGAAATGGCAACCCACTCAAGTATTCTTGCTGGGAAATCCCAAGGACAGAGGGGCTGTGACACTGTGACACTGACTCTGTCTCTCACAGGCTTCAGTGAAGGTATCAGAAAGACTACAGTCACCTGAAGACTTGACTACAGAAGAGCCTTCTTCTCAGCTCATGTGCATGGTTGTGAGCGGGATTCAGGTCCTGGCAAGCTGTTGGAGTGAGGCCTGTCAAGGACAAATTGGCGCTTGACAAGGGCATGTGACCTCTGCCTCTGAGGGCGTTGAATCCTGCGCTGCTGCAGCTGTTGACCTTTGACAGGCCCTGAAGGGAGTTGAGGGTGGAGAACGAGGCACTTTGTGTGCCAAGAAAACTGGCAGAACAGATCTTCTGATAGTTAAGTATTTTCAGGAACTGATTTTATGAGCCCAACCCGTATCTCTCCTCATGTGTAGAAAAGCACTAAATCCCTTCATGGTGACATAACTCCTTGTGACTAGCAGAAAATCTTTTGTAAGATAAATGCCTGGTTGCATGAAATCCCCCTTCACCAAAATCACATATATTGACCTTCCCCATCTTCCTCTTTGGAGAAGTTTCTCAGAGCAATCTGAGGTGCTGTGTCCTGGGCGGGAGTCCTCATTTTGCTTCAAATAAAACTTGACTTGCCACTTTCATGTTGTACACCTTTTTTCAGTCGACAGGGTTTCAGCGCCTTACTAGCTGACTAGCTGGTGGCCAGAAGACAACCAGTTTCTTGCCACATGGCCCTCTCTGTAGGGCAGCTCACAACGGCAGTTTGCTTCATCAAATAAATGCATGAAAAGGGTCAGAGAGACAGGGAGGGCAAGCCAGACAGAACTCACTGTCTTTTATGACCTTGTCTCCGAAGTGACAGCCCATCACTTTTTCTGTATTCTATTAGTTATAAGTGAAAACATTGGTAACCATTAGTTAAATCCACGTCAGCTACCTTCACTAATCAAGACTGTTTTAAGACTTGCATGTCCTCTAAGTGGCATGATAGTTAAGCCAGTATTTAAACCCCGGTAGTATGGTTCTACCGGAGAAGGCAATGGCACCCCACTCTAGTACTCTTGCCTGGAGAATCCCATGGACGGAGGAGCCTTGTAGGCTGAAGTCCATGGGGTCGCTAAAAGTTGGACACGACTGAGCGACTTCACTTTCACTTTTCACTTTCATGCATTGGAGAAGGAAATGGCAACCCACTCCAGTGTTCTTGCCTGGAGAATCCCAGGGACAGGGGAGCCTGGTGGGCTGTCGTCTATGGGGTTGCACAGAGTTGGACACGAGTGAAGCGACTTAGCAGTAGCAGCAGCAGCAGTATGGTTCTACGGGCTTCCCAGGTGCCATCAGTGGTAAAGAACTCACCTGCAATGCAGGAGATTTAAGAGACACAAGTTCAATTCCTGGGTTGGGAAGATCTCCTGGAGGAGGGCATGGCAACCCACTCCAGCATTCTTGCCTGGAGAATCCCATGGACAGGGGAGTCTGGTGGGCTACAGTTCATAGGGTCACAAAGACTCGGACATGACTGAAGCGACTTAGCAAGCACACAGTATGGCTCTACAACCCTTAACCATCACAGTGTTCACCTTCTTATTAAAAAAAGGTAGAACACTAGAGAGCAATAGATTTATAGTTAGATCTAGACATTGTAGAGTGCCCACTAAATAAATAACTCTAGAGCAATTTTCTTTCTTCTGAGCTTTTCATTGTGCTGTTGTAAAAGAGACAGGATAATAAATAACTCTATATTAACTTTAAATTTTCATAAACATTCTTTTCGTGGGAAAAATTATGATTGGAGAGATTTGAGTGACTTGCCCTAAGACAGTAAACTGTGTGCTGCTTTTCTCATATTCATAAATCTTTTTCCATGTCATCAATCATTCTTGAAAAATATGACTGCTCATATTTGTGCTTCTTGAGCTTTAATTTAATAGTCATATTACATGCTTTATTCTGAGAGTGCTTGAGACATCTGGATTAAATCCTTTAAAGTCACAGTGTGTTGCTATGTACTATTACAAACTCTGGAGAAAAAAGAACGTTTCAAGCACATTGATAAAAAAACATTGGAGTGCCAGGCAATATGGCAGTTGGCTCTTCCCTGCCCTTTGAAATTCCCACTGCATTCCAAGGTGCGGACAAACACTGTTTGGTTCCACAAACATTACCTGGAGGTGACTACTGAGGTACCTGGAATAGTCGGATTCATAGAGTCAGAAAGTACAGTGGAGGAGGCCAGGGGTAGAAGTGTAGTGGAGGGGAGGGGCAATGGGGGCTTAGTGTTTAATGGGGACAGACTTTCAGTTTAAGAAGGTGAAAAATTCGGGAGATGGATGATCATAAGAGTAGCACAACAATGTGAGACTACATAGTGCCACTGAACTGTACAGTTAAATATGATTAAACTAGTATATTTTATATTATGTGACTTTCACCACAATAAAACATCATTAAAGAAAGAAATTTCCATTGAAATGGGGGGCCTGTTATAAAACTAGGGGAGCACAGTACCAACTCCGGAACCACTGTCCACATATAGGACTCTGAGGAATTTCTGTTAGATGCTACATGATGAAAATGGATTTTTATAGCACTGATTCCCTTTTTAAAATTATTACACAATAATATTAAACCTTGAAGAAAAATACACATACTCAGGAGATCTGTAGTGTTGCTGGAGACATAGCTAGCCTGCAGTCATAGCTCCTCAAATTTCATCTGTTGGGCCAACCATGATTTTGGGGGTGCTGGGGCAGGGGCCACTGGAGGAGTCCAGGAGCATCTCCATCCATGTGGTCCAGGCCGGGCATGGAGGGCAATGCCTGCTGGGAGCTCTAATTCCTAGGGTACCACATCCCAGCCAAAGGCACCGCACCCAGCGATTAGGTGCTGGAGTGTGACAAAAACTAAACCACCTTCAGTGAAATGGGGGCCGTCTTCATGGCCCTTTCAAATACGTGGGGTAAGAACTGGCAGGTGTAGGCAGCTATTCCACCATGAGCAGCTGATATCTGGTGAGGAAGATGCTACCAACAGCTATGCCAGAGGCGACTACACAGAGGGCTCCCTACGAAGTAGACCATCAGACGGGTGTTGGAGTCAATCCTGAAACTGGTGAGTGGACCAAGTGCCCTTAGTACCAGCAGGAGATCACTGCATTTTTAAACCTCCCTCCTGGTCCTAGGAAGCTGGACACTTGTGGAAGAAAGGAAACCATAGGCCTGTGGCTGCAGTTAGTGCCTGTGATGTCCACATGGTTCCTCCAACCTGTCCCTCCACTCCTCTTCCCCTAGGGGGAGCTGTGTGTCTTGGTGTGGATCTAGGGTTAGAAGCCGGCTCTTGCCCTGAGTCTGTGGACGCTAGGCTTCTGCCCTGCTGGGTCCTCGCTTAGCCAGGCCTGCTTGTCTGATCCAAGCCGCCCTTGAATTTTTTTTTTTAATTGAAGGATAATTGCTTTACAGAATTTTGTTTTCTGTCAAACCTCAACATGAATCAGCCACAGTTATATATATATCCCTTCCCTTTTGAACCTCCCTCCCATGTCCCTCCCTATCCCACCCCTCTAGATTGATACAGAGCTCCTGTTTGAGTTTCCTGAGCCATACAGCAAACTCCCGTTGGCTATCTATTTTACATATGGTAATGTAAGTTTCCATGTTACTCTTTCCATACATCTCACCCTGTCCTTCCCTCTCATGTCCATAAGTCTATTCCCTATGTCTGTTTCTCCATTGCTGCCCTACAAATAAATTCTTCAGTACCATTTTTCTAGATTCTGTACATATGCGTTAGAATATAATATTTATCTTTCTCTTTCTGACTCACTTCACTCTGTATAATAAGTTCTAGGTTCATCCACCTCATCAGAACTGACTCAAATGCATTCCTTTTTATGGCTGAGTAATATGGAGGCCTGGCGTGCTGAGATTCATGGGGTCGCAAAAAGTCGGACACGACTGAGCGACTGAACTGAACTGAACTGAATATTCCATTGTGTATATGTACCACAAGTTCTTTATCCATTCATCTGTCGATGGGCATCTGGGTTGCTTACATGTTCTAGCTATTGTAAATAGTGCTGCAATGAACAATGGGATACGTGTGTCTTTTTCAATTTTGGTTTCCTCAGGGTATATGCCTAGCAGTGGGATTGTTGGGGCATATGGTGGTTTTATTCCTAGTTTTTTAAGGAATGTCCATATCGTCTTGCATAGTGGCTGTATCAATTTACATTACCACCAACAGTGCAAGAGCATTCCCTTTTCTCCACACCCTCTCTGGCATTTATTGTTTGTAGACTTTTTGATGATGGTCATTCTGACCCATCTGAGATGATATCTCATTGTAGTTTTGATTTGCATTTCTCTAATAATGAGAGATGTTGAGCATCTTTTCATGTGTTTGTTAGCCATCTGTATATCTTCTTTGGAGAAATGTCTGTTTAGGTCTTTTTCTCATTTTTTGATTGGGTTCTTTGTTGTTCTGGCATTCAGTTGTATGAGCCACTTGTATATTTTGGAAATTAATCCTTTGTCAGTTGTTTCATTTGATATTATTTTCTCTCATTCTGAGGATTGTCTTTTCACCTTGCTTATAGTTTCCTTTGCTGTACAAAAGCTTTTAAGTTTAATCAGGTCCCACTTGTTTACTTTTGTTTTTCTTTCCCTTACTCTAGGAGGTGGGTCATAGGGAATCTTGCTTTGATTTATGTCATCAAGTGTTCTGCCTATGTTTTCCTCTAAGAGTTTTATAGTTTCTGGTCTTACATTTAGGTCTTTAATCCATTTTGAGTTTCTTTGTGTATGGTGTTAGAAATTTCATTCTTTTACATATAGCTGTCCAGTTTTCCCAGCACCATTTATTGAAGAGGCTGTCTTTGCCCCAATGTATATTCTTGCCTCCTTTGTCAAAAATAAGGTACCCATAGGTGCATGGGTTTATTTCTGGGATTTCTATCTTATTCCATTGGTCTATATTTCTGTTTTTGCGCCAGTACCATACTGTCTTGATGACTGTAGCTTTGTAGTATAATCTGAAGTCAGGAAGGTTGATTCCTCCACCTTCATTCTTCTTTCTCAAGACTGTTTTGGCTATTCAGGGTCTTTTGTGTTTCCATATGAATTGTGGAATTGTTTTGTTCTAGTTCTGTGAAAAAAGCCATTGGTAATTTGATAAGGATTGCATTGAATCTGTAGATTGCCTTTGGTAGTATTACCAAAGATTACCTTTGGTAGTCATTTTCACAATATTGATTCTTCCTACCCAGGAACATGGAATATCTCTCCATCTGTTTATGTCATCTTTGATTTCTCTCATCAGTGTCTTATAATTTTCTGTGTACAGTTCTTTTTTCTCCTTAGGTGAGTTTAATCCTAGGTATTTAATTCTTTTTGTTGCAATTGTGAATGGGATTGATTCCTTAATTGCTCTTCCTGATTTTTCATTGTTAGTATGTAGAAATGCAAGTGACTTCTGTGTATTGATTTTCTATCCTGAAACTTTGCTAAATTCACTGATTAGCTCTAGTAATTTTCTGATACTTTCTTTAGGGTTTTCTATGTATAGTATCCTGTCACCTGCCAATAGTGAGAGCTTTACTTCTTCTTTTCCAATCTGGATTCCTTTTATTTCTTTTTCTTCTCTGATTGCTGTAGCTAGGACTTCCAGAACTATGTTGAATAATAGTGGTGAAAGTGGACACCCTTGTCTTGTTCCTGATCATAGGAGGAACACTTTCAGTTTTTCTCCATTGAGAATAACGTTTGTTGTGGGCTTATATCATAGATGGCCTTTACTATGTTGAGGTAGGTTCCTTCTATGCCCATTTTTTGAAGAGTTTTAATCATAAATGGGTGCTAAATTTTGTCAAAGACTTTTTTCTGCATCTATTGAGATGATCATATGGTTTTTATCTTTCAATTTGTTAATATGGTTTAATCACCTTGATTGATTTGTATATATTGAATAATCCTTGCATCCCTGGAATAAACCCAACTTAATCATGGTGTATGAGCTTTTTGATGTGTTGCTGAATTCTGTTTGCTAAAATTTTGTTGAGGATTTTTGCATCTATGTTCATCAGTGGTACTGGCCTGTAGTTTTCTTCTTTTGTGTTGTCTTTGTCTGGTTTTGGTATGGTATCAGGGTGATGGTGGCCTCGAAGAATGAGTTTGGAAGTGTTCCGGGAGGAGCTAAGATGGTGGAGGAGTAGGACGGGGAGAACACTTTCTCCCCCACAAATTCATCAAAAGAACATTTAAACGCTGAGTAAATTCCACAAAACAACCTCTGAATGCCGGCAGAGGACATCAGACACCCAGAAAAGCAACCCAAGTCTTCAAAAGGAGGTAGGAAAAAATATGAAAGACAAAAAAAGAGACAAAAGAGGGAGGGATGGAGTTCCATCCTGGGAAGGGAGTCTTAAAAAGAGAGAAGTTTCCAAACACCAGGAAACCTTCTCACTGCTGAATCTGTGCCGAGCTTTGGAAGCACAGAGGGCAACATAACAGGGAGGAAAAATAAATAAACAATTAAAACCCACAGATTGCGAGCCCTACGGTAACTCCCCCAGTGGAGAAGCAGTGCAGATGCCTGCACACGCCATTAGTAAGCAGGGGCTGGGCAGGGAGGCGCGGCGCAGGCTGCATCGCTTAGAGTAAGGATCTGGCCTGAAAACCCTGAGCGCTATCTGAGTGAAATAATTTGGGCTAGCAAACCAGACAGTGGGATATCTACCACGCGAAAAGCCAGCCCTAACCTAAGACACCACCAGGCCTGCACACGGAACAAAGGACTGAACAGAGATAGCCGGCTGCAGACCTTCCCCCTCCGGTGACAGGCAGCCAGAGCCAGAAGGGGGCAATCGCAGCCCCAGAGAGACATTATCTATAAAACTGTAAGCAGGCTTCTTTGCTAACTAAAACTTATTGGGGGTCTGGATGGTCAACATCTGCCTGAGAAGGTGCACCGGTTGTACACCTAGATAACTGAGAGGCGGGGAGGCGATAAGTCACAGCAATCGTGCTCGCCAAACACCTCATCACCTGAGCTGCTCAGACCTGGGAAGGGCACAAAACGCAGGCCCAACCGAGTCTGCACCTCTGAGGACTACCCGAGGGCCTGAACCTGAGCGGCTTGGACCTGGGAAGTGAAGGCAGCCCAGGGCCGGCCACCGATGGTTCCCGGTGGAGCAACCTAGAGCCCGAGCAGTGTGGGCAGGAAGGCTACACGCGCCATGAGCGGGGGCAGACCCAGTGTGGCTGGGTTATTTGTTTGCAGCATCCCTCCCTCCCTCCCTCCCCACAGTGCGACTGAACAAGTGAGCCTAAAAAAAAAAAAAAAAAGTGTCCTCCACCGTCCCCTTTGTGTCAAGGCGGAAACCAGACACTGAAGAGACCAGCAAACTGAAGAAGCTATAACAGAGGGAACCACCTTGGAAGCTACAGGCACCCTGTGGTTACTACCGACTACATAGGAAAGGTCCTATAGATCTTGAGAAATATAAGTCGGACCAAGGAACTAGCCAAAAATGAACTGAACCCACAATACTCACAACAAAACCAGAGAAAGTCCTAGATATATTTTTACTATTTTTATGATCATTCTTTCCTTCTTTCTTTTTTTAAAAAAATTTTAAGTCCTCTATTATTCCTTTAATTTTCACTTTTATAACCTATTACTTTGCAAAAAAAAAAAAGGCCCTATTTTTTTTTAAAGCAAACTTCATATATATATTTTTTATAATTTTTTTGACCTTGTTTTTTTTGTTTCTTCTTTTCTTTAACATTGTATTTTTGAAATTCCAAACTCTACTCTAGATTTTTAATTTTAGCTTTTTGGTATCTGTTATCAATTTTGTACCTATAGTTTTTTTTATAATTTCTGTGACTTTTTTTTCCCCTCTGTTTCTTTCTCTTCTTCTTTTATATAACATTGTATATCTGAAATTCCAAACTCTACTTTAGATTTTTAATTTATGCTTTTTGGTTTTTGATATCAATTTTGTACCTGTATTTTCTTTATACTTTTTGCGACTTTGTTTGTTTTTGTTTGTTTGTTTTTCTCTCTTTCTTTTTCTTCTTCTTTTTTTTAACATTGTATTTTTGAAATTCCAAACTCTACTCTAGATTTTTAACTTTTGCTTTTTGGTATTAGTTATCAATTTTGTACCTGTATTTTCTTTATAATTTTCACGACCTTGTTTGTTTTTGTTTGTCTGTTTTTTTCACTCTTTCTTTACCTTCTCCTTTTCTTTAACATTGTATTTTTGAAATTCCAAACTCTACTGTAGATTTTTAATTTTTGCTTTTATGTATTTGTTACCAATTTTGTACCTTTAAGAACCCAATCTTCAGTACCCATTTTTCACTAGGGAATGAGATTACTGGCTTGACTGCTCTCTCTCCTTTTTCTCCACCAGGTCGCCTGTGTCTCCTCCCTAACCCCTCTCTACTCTACCCAACTCTGTGAATTTCTGTGTATTCCAGATGGTGGAGAACACTTAGGGAACTGATTACTGGCTGGATCTGTATCCCTCCTTTTCATTCCCCCCTTTTATCCTCCTGGCCACCTCTGTCTCCTTCCTCCTTCTTCTCTTCTCTGTATAACTCCACGAACATCTCTGAGCAGTCCAGTTGTGGAGTGCACATAAGGAAGTGATTACTGGCTAGCCCACTCTCTCCTCTATTGATCCCACCTCATCTCATTCGGGTCACCTCTAACTCCCTCCTCCCTCTTCTCTTCTCCAAGTAACGCTGTGAACCTCTCTGGATGACCCTCATGGTAGAGAAACTTTGCATCTTTAATGTAGATGTTTTACCAATGGTGCTGTTTTGAAAAGGAGAAGTTTTGAAACTACTGTAAAAATAAGACCAATAACTGGAAGCAGGAGGCTTAAGTCCAAATCCTGACTCCAGGGAACTCCTGACTCCAAGGAACATTAATTGACAGGAGTTCATCAAACGCCTCCATACCTACACTGAAACCAAGCACCACACAAGGGCCAAGAAGTTCCAGGGCGAGACATACCAAGCAAATTCTCCAGCAACAAAGGAACACAGCCCTGAGCTCCAAGATACAGGCTGCCCAAAGTCACCCCCAAACCATAGACATCTCATAACTCATTACTGGACACTTCATTGCACTCCAGAGAGAAGAAATCCAGCTCCACCCACCAGAACACCGACACAAGCTTCCCTAACCAATAAAACTTGACAAGCCACCTGTACAAACCCACACAGAGTGAGGAAACGCCACAATAAAGAGAACTCCACAAACTGCCAGAATACAGAAAGGACACCCCAAACTCAGCAATTTAAACAAGATGAAGAGACAGAGGAATACCCAGCATATAAAGGAACAGGATAAATGCCCACCAAACCAAACAAAAGAGGAAGAGATAGGGAATCTACCTGATAAAGAATTCCAAATAATGATAGTGAAATTGATCCAAAATCTTGAAATCAAAATGGAATCACAGATAAATAGCCTGGAGACAAGGATTGAGAAGATGCAAGACAGGTTTAACAAGGACCTAGAAGAAATAAAAAAGAGTCAATAAATAATGAATAATGCAATAAATGAAATTAAAAACACTCTGGAGGCAACAAATAGTAGAATAACAGAGGCAGAAGATAGGATTAGTGAATTAGAAGATAGAATGGTAGAAATAAATGAATCAGAGAGGATAAAAGAAAAATGAATTAAAAGAAATGAGGACAATCTCAGAGACCTCCAGGACAATATTAAACGCTACAACATTTGAATCATAGGGGTCCCAGAAGAAGAAGACAAAGAGAAAGACCATGAGAAAATACTTGAGGAAAACTTAGTTGAAAATTAGTTGAAAACTTCCCTAAAATGGGGAAGGAAATAATCACCAAAGTCCAAGAAACCCAGAGAGTCCCGAACAGGATAAACCCAAGGCGAAACACCCCAAGACACATATTAATCAAATTAACAAAGATCAAACACAAAGAACAAATATTAAAAGCAGCAAGGGAAAAACAACAAATAACACACAAGGGAATTCCCAAAAGGATAACAGCTGATCTTTCAATAGAAACTCTTCAAGCCAGGAGGGAATGGCAAGACATACTTAAAATGATGAAAGAAAATAACCTACAGCCCAGATTATTGTACCTAGCAAAGATCTCATTCAGATATGAAGGAGAAATCAAAAGCTTTTCAGACAAGCAAAAGCTAAGAGAATTCTGCACCACCAAACCAGCTCTCCAACAAATACTAAAGGATATTCTCTAGACAAATCTCTATACTCTATACAAAAACGGTATATAAATTCAAAACCAAAACAATAAAGTAAATGGCATTGGGATCATACTTATCAGTAATTACCTTAAACGTAAATGGGTTGAATGCTCCAACCAAAAGACAAAGACTGGCTGAATGGATATGAAAATAAGACCCCTACATATGTTGTCTACAAGAGACCCACCTCAAAACAGGGGACACATACAGACTGAAAGTGAAGGGCTGAAAAAAGATTTTCCATGCAAACAGGGACCAAAAGAAAGCAGGAGTAGCAATACTCATATCAGATAAAATAGATTTTAAAACAAAGGCTGTGAAAAGAGACAAAGATGGTCACTACATAACGATCAAAGGATCAATCCAAGAAGAAGATATAACAATTATAAATATAAATGCACCCAACATGGGAGCACCGCAATATGTAAGACAAATGCTAACAAGTATGAAAGGAGAAATTAACAATAACACAATAATAGTGGGAGACATTAATACCCCACTCACACCTATGGATAGATCAACTAAACAGAAAATTAACAAGGAAACACAAACTTTAAACAATACAATAGACCAGTTAGACCTAATTGATATCTATAGGACATTTCATCCCAAAACAATGAATTTCACCTTTTTCTCAAGCGCACACAGAACCTTCTCCAGGATAGATCACATCCTGGGCCATAAATCTAGCCTTGGTAAATTCAAAAAAATAGAAATCATTCCAAGCATCTTTTCTGACCACAATGCAGTAAGATTAGATCTCAATTACAGGAGAAAAACGATTAAAAATTCCAACATATGGAGGCTGAACAACACACTGCTGAATAACCAACAAATCACAGAAGAAATTAAAAAAAAAATCAAAATTTGCATAGAAATGAATGAAAAAGAAAACACAACAACCCAAAACCTGTGGGACACTTTAAAAGCAGTCCTAAGGGGAAAGTTCATAGCAATACAGGCATACCTCAAGAAACAAGAAAAAAGTCAAACAAATAACCTAACTCTACACCTAAAGCAACTAGAAAAGGAAGAAATGAAGAACCCCAGGGTTAGTAGAAGGAAAGAAATCTTAAAAATTAGACCAGAAATAAATGCAAAAGAAACAAAAG